>NC_072419.2:37563333-38936666 GCF_028858775.2 Pan troglodytes | reverse complement strand
CTGGTGGTCTTGAACTCCTGACCTCGTGATCCACCCGCCTTGGCTCCCCAAAGTGCTGGATTACAGACATGAGCCACTGTACTCAGCCAAAGTCTTTTTATATAGGAATACTTTTTTTTTTTTTTTTTTGAGACAGGCTTTTGCTCTGTTGCCCACACTGGAGTGCAGTGGCATGATCTCAGCTTACTGCAACCTCCGCCTCCCGGGCTTAAGTGATCCTCCCGTATCAGCCTCCGGAGTAGCTGGGACTACAGGCATGCACCACCATGCCTGGCTATTTTTTGTATTATTATTATTATTATTTGTAGAGATGGGGTTTTGCCATGCTGGCCAGGCTGGTTTCAAATTCCCGAGCTCAAGTGATCTGCCCGCCTCAGCCTCCCAGAGTGTTAGGATTACAGGTGTGAGCCATTTCACCAGCAGGAATAAATTTTCATTTTAAACTTTCAAAAACAGTACAGAGCGGCCAGGTGTGGTGGCTCACGCCTGTAATCCCAGCACTTTGGGAGGCCAAGATGGGTGGATCACGAGGTCAGGACATCGAGACCATCCTGGCTAACACGGTGAAACCCTGTCTCTACTAAAAATACAAAAAATTAGCCAGGTGTGGTGGCGGGCACCTGTAGTCCCAGCTACTCAGGAGGCTGAGGCAGGAGAATGGCGTGATCCCGGGAGGCGGAGTTTGCAGTGAGCTGAGATCGCGCCACTGCACTCCAGCCTGGGCGACAGAGCGACACTCCGTCTCAAAAAAAAAAAAAAAAAAAACACAGTATAGAGCTATAGAGAGTCAAAAGTAAAAATCCTCTTTTACTTTCCTCCTACTTTTGTCCCTAGAGATAATCACAATATAATTTTGGACTATGGCCTTTTATATTTTTATGTACACTAATGAACATATTCATGTAGCTTTGTTTTTCATAAATGGTAGCAAACCATAAAAAGTGTCCTGGAACTCACATTTTTTCATCATACCTGGTATATCATGGAGCTCTTTCCACATCACCTTCATTCTTTAGATGGATGTAATGTCCCATAGACTGAATATATCTCCTTTTAGTTAATCTATATCCTGTTGTTGGATATTTCTGTTGTTCCCATATCTCACCCTTACAAACAATGCCACAGTGAACATCCTTACAACCTCTTCTTACTCACAAATGTGAGTATTTTGAGACCAGCCTGACCAACATGGTGCCTAAAGTGCAGAACCACAAGTCTTTATTATTATTATTATTTTATTTTTTTTTGAGATGGAGTCGTGCTCTGTCACCCAGGCTGGAGTGCAGTGGCGTGATCTCAGCTCACTGCAAGCTCTGCCTACCAGGTTCATGCCATTCTGCCTCAGCCTCCCGAGTAACTGGGACTACAGCTGCCCACCACCACGCCCGGCTAATTTTTTGTATTTTTTAGTAGAGATGGGGTTTCACCGTGTTAGCCAGGATGGTCTCGATCTCTTGACCTCGTGATCCACCTGCCTCAGCCTCCCAAAGTGCTGGGATTACAGGTGTGAGCCACTGGGCCTGGCCAAGTCTTTTTTTTTTTTTTCCTGAGTCTCACTCTGTCACCCAGGCTGGAGTGCAGTGGCGCGATCTCGGCTCACTGCAACCTCCACCTCCCGGGTTCAAGTGATTCTTCTGACTCAGCCTTCTGAGTAGCTGGGATTACAGGCGCCCACCACCATGCCTGGCTAATTTTTGTATTTTTAGTAGAGACCAAGTTTCACCATGTTGGCCAGGCTGGTCTTGAACTCCTGACCTCAGGTGATCTGCCGGCCACGCCTCCCACAGCTCTGGGATTACAGGCATGAGCCATCACACCCGGCCAGAATGATAAATCATTATTCTCATTCTCTGGCCTTCATCTTTGGAAATGGGTTTATCTGAGGGCTGAGACCTGTCTACCAAACACCTGTTACGGGCACTAATTTTCAGGAGACCTCTGTCTAGTGTCCCTGTCCCCAGTCTTCCCTGTCTTCCTCACCCCACCACACTGTATCTTTTTTTTTTTTTTTTTTTTTCCGAGACAGAGTTTTGCTCTTGTCACCCAGGCTGGAGTACAGGGGCAAGATCTCGGCTCACTGCAAATTCCGTCGACAAGGTTCAAGCAATTCTCCTTCCTCAGCCTCCCGAGTAGCTGGAACTACCGGCATGCACCACCACACCTGGCTAATTTTTTGTAGTTGTATTTTTATTTTTATTATTTATGAGATGGATTCTCACTCCGTTGCCCAGGCTGGAGTGCAGTGACGTGATCTCGGCTCACTGCAACCTCCACCTTCTGGGTTCAAGCGATTCTCCTGCCTCAGCCTCCCAAATAGCTGGGACTACAGATGCATGCCACCACACTCGGCTAATTTTTTTTTTTTTTTTTTTTTTTTTTGAGACAACGTCTTGCTCTGTCGCCCAGGCTGGAGCGCAGTAGCATGATTTCGGCTCACTGCAAACCTCCATCTCCCGGGTTCAAGCAATTCTCCTGCCTTAGCCTCCCGAGTAGCTGGCATTACAGGCGCCCACCACCACACCCGCCTAATTTTTTGTTTGTTTGTTTTTTGTATTTTTAGTAGAGATGATGTTTCTCCATGTTGGTCAGGCTGGTCTCGAACTCCTGACCTCAGGTTATCTGCCTGCCTTGGCCTCCCAAAGTGCTGGGATTACAGGCATGAGCCACTGTGCCCAGCTGATTTTTTTATTTTTAGTAGAGATGGAGTTTTGCCATGTTGGCCAGGCTGGTCTTGAACTTTTGATCCCAAGTGATCTGCCCACCTCAGCCTCCCAAAGTGCTGGGATTACAGGCGTAAGCCGTCCTGCCCAGCAATTTTTTGTACTTTTAGTAGAGATGGGGTTTCACCATGCTGGCCTGGCTGGTCTCGAACTCCTGACCTCAGGTGATCCGCCTGCCTTGGCCTCCCAAAGTCCTGAGATTATAGATGTGAGCCACTGTGCCCGGCCTATTATTTTAAAAATAAATAGAGTCAGGGTCTTCCTATGTTGCCCAGGCTGGTCTCCAGCGATCCTGGGCCCAAGCGGTCCTCCTGCCTTGGAGTTTGAAAGTGCTGGGATTACAGGCATGAGCCACCGCACCTGGCCCCCCACTGTATCCTGTTAGATTGCCTTCAGCCTTGAGCTGCAACCCTGTGCTGCCTCAGAAAGCCTTCCCAAATTGCTTGAGTTCACAGTGACCTCCCCTTCCAGCATCTGAGATATGTTTTTTATCTGTAACTATCATTTTGGTCAGTACTAATTTACAGGTTTCAGTTGTTCCTGCTGATTTGTTTGTATCTGATGTATCTGTCTCATGGCTCTAATAGATAGTTCCTCAAACTCAGGGGCGAGTCTTGTTCTTTCCTAAGCCATGGTTAGAAGCAAGGTAATGGCATAAAGCAGGTGCTCAGTACATGCAGAGCGAATTGAATAGAATTTAGGAGATGCTGTGACCCTCCCAGGGGACGTTGAGTCTATAGTTTCCTTCTTGTTATTTATTTATTTATTTTGGGACAAGGTCTCATCCAGACTGATCATCATAGCTCACTGCAACCTCCAACTCCAGGGCTTAAGTGATTCTTCTGCTTCAGCCTCCTGAGTAGCTGGGACTACGGTGCACCAACACACCTGGCTAATTTTTGTATTTTTGGTAGAGATGAGGTTTTACCATGTTGCCCTGGCTGGTTTTGATTCTTGGGCTCAAGCGATCTGTCTGCCTTGGCCTCCCAAAATGCTGGGATTACAGGCATGAACCACCATGCCCGGCCTAGTCTATATTTTTCTTTCTTTTTCTTTTTCTGAGACGGAGTTTCACTCTTGTCTCCCAGGCTGGAGTGCAATGGCTCGATCTCGGCTCACTGCAATCTCTGCTTCCCGAGTTCAAGTGGTTCTCCTGCCTCAGCCTCCTGAGTAGCTGGGATTACAGGCATGTGCCACCATGCCCGGCTAATTTTTGTATTTTTAGTACAGACAGGGTTTCACCATGTTGGCCAGGCTGGTCTCGAACTCCTGATCTCAATTGATCTGCCCACCTCAGCCTCCCAAAGTGCCGGGATTACAGGCGGGAGCCACTGTGCCTGGCCTATAGCAGATCATTTTCTATAGATACAGAGAAAATTGAGGAACTCAGCATACCAGTGAAGAGATGGGCTTTTCAGGCTCACTCTGATTTGAGTTTTGGTCCCATCACTGAATGTAGCCATTTGGTTCTGGACAAATCAGCCTTGTAGAACCTCAGTTTCTTTTCTGAAAAGTAGAATAATAATAGCAGCTTATTGCGGTGTTAGGAATGAAGAGATGAATGCCTGTAAAGTACTTAACACAGTGCTTGCTCAACTGTAACCTTTGTTTTGTTGAGGCTTTTGTTGAGCCAGGGTCTTGCTATGTTGCCCAGGCTGGTCTGGAAGTCCTTGGCTGAAATGATTCTCCTGTCTTAACCTCCCAAGTAGCTGGGATTATAGGCATGTTACTGTGCCAGGCTGTTATGGCCTTTATTTATTGATAGAGCTGCTAGTGTTCAGTCCTATTCCTTTATGTCAAATTATGGGATAAAACTTTTACGTAATAATGAGTATGTGAATGTATGTCTGGGCTAGTTAATGTCCCAAAGCCTCCTAAGTTTTATTATTTTATTATATTTTTTTTGAGATGGAGTTTTGCTCTTGTTGCCCAGGCTGGAGTGCAAAGATGCCATCTTGGCTCACTGCCAGCTCTGCCTCCCGGGTTCAAGCAATTCTCCTGCCTCAGCCTCCTGAGTAGCTGGGATTACAGGCACCCGCCACCATGCCTGGCTAATTTTTTGTATTTTTATTAGAGACGGGGTTTCACCTTGTTGGCCAGGCTGGTCTCGAACTCCTGACCTCAGGTGATCCACCCCACCTTGGCCTCCCAAAGTGCTGGGATTACAGGTGTGAGCCACTGCTCCCGGCCTTCCTGTCCCCTTCTTATCCTTTGTCCTTGTGCATCCCTTCTTTCTAGTCCCAAAGGCTGCCATCCCAGAACAGTTTCTTAGCCCTACATGCCTAGTTATGGCAGTTACATCTCCACCTCCATTCTCCCATCCAGACTCCAGTTTGCCCTGGAGCACACTTACTACAGCACAACTTGGATCATGCTGCTCCTCTTAACTGTTTACCTTGCGTAATGAAGTCTGTAGGCCTCAGTTTGGCATTCAAGGCCTTTCCTAATCTAATCTGCAATGTAAGAGCCTCCAGGCCCTCATCAGTGTCCTCTTCCTTTGACCTGGTCCTGCCTGTGCAAGAAGCTCTTATTGTAGAAGTACAGTTTGTTAGAGCTGAAGTGGCCTCAAGAAACCACCAGATCAGTCTTCCTCAAATTGGTGTGTCCAGAGTCAGAAATACTCTCCCCCCAACCCCAGCCTTGGAACCCTGGAGATTCAAGCACACATTGACACATCTCAGGTTCTGAAAAGTCCTACAGTAAAGAAACTTGCTTAACCAGTATCTGTGAAGCACAGTTAATGATGGAACTTTTTGGTTTCTTTTTTTCTTTTTGGCAGGGGGAGAGTCAAGTAAAAGCTTTGTAAAGTACTGATCTTTTTTGGCATTTTATTTTATTTTATTAATGTATTTATTTGAGACAGAGTCTCGCTCTGTCACCCAGGCTGGAGTGCAATGGCACAGTCTCTGCTCACTGCAACCTCCGCCTCCTGAGTTCAAGCGATTCTCCTGTCTCAGCCTCCCAAGTAGCTGGGATTACAGGCCCATGCCGTCACGCCCAGCTGATTTTTTGTATTTTAGTAGAAACGGGGTTTTACTGTGTTGACCAGGCTGGTCTCGAACTCCTGAGCTCAGGCAGTCCACCCACCTTGGCCTCTCAAAGTGCTGTGATTACAGGTGTGTGCCACTGCGTCCGGCCCCCCCTTTTTTTTTTAGATGGAGTTTCGCTCTGTAGCCCAGGCTGGAGTGCAGTGGCGCAAACTCGGTTCACTGCAAGCTCTGCCTCCCGGGTTCACGCCATTCTCCTGGCTCAACCTCCCGAGTAGCTGGGACCACAGGCGCCTGCCACCACGCCCGGCTAATTTTTTGTATTTTTAGTAGAGACGGGTTTTCACCGTGTTAGCCAGGATGGTCTCGATCTCCTGACCTTGTGATCCGCCCGTCTCGGCCTCCCAAAGTGCTGGGATTACAGGCGTGAGCCACTGCACCCGGCTCCCCTTTTTATTTTATTGATTTATTTTATTTTTTTGAGAGGCAGTCTCTCTCTGTCGCCGAGACTCGAGTGCAGTGGCACGATCTCGGCTCACTGCAACCTCCACCTCCTGGGTTCAAGTGATTCTCCTGCCTCAGCCTCCTGAGTAGCTGGGATTACAGGCACACAGTACCACGCCAGGCTCTTTTTTTTTTTTTTTTTTTTTTGGTCAAGAGGGGGTTTTACCATGTCGGCCAGGGTGGTCTCAAACTCCTGACAAAGTGCTTACAAGCATGACAAAGAGATTACAAGCATGAGCCACTGTGCCCGGCCTTTTTTGCCTTTTTTAAAAAATGTTTTTCTTGTACTATTTAGTATGTAATTCTTTGAAACACCTGACTTCAGCCAGGCACAATGACTCATGCCTGTAATCCCAGCACTTTGGGAAGTCAAAGGAGGAGAATCTCTTGAGGCCAGGAGTTGAAGAACAGCCTGGGCAACATAGTGAGACACCACCTCTACAAAAAATAAAAAAAATTGGCCAGGTATGGTGGCTCACACCTGTAATCCCAGCACTTTGGGAGGCTGAGGTGGGCGGATCACTTGAGGTCAAGAGTTTGAGACCAGCCTGGCCAACATGGCAAAACCCTGTCTCTACTAAAAATACAAAAATGAACTGGGCGTGGTGGCACATGCCTGTAATCCCAGCTACTTGGGAGGATGAGGCATGAAAATCACTTGAACCTGGGAGGCAGAGGTTGCAGTGAGCTGAGATTACACCACTGCACTCCAGCCTGGGTGACAGAGTGACTCTGTCTTTAAAAAAAAAAAAAAATTAACTGGGCATGGTGGTGCACACCTGTAGTATCAACTACTTCAGAGGCTGAGACAGGAAGATACCTTGAGCCTAGGAGTCCAGGCTGCAGTGAGCCATGATTATACCACTGCCCTCCAGTTTGCACAACGGAGGAAGACCCTGTCTCTAAAAAACAAACCAAAGAAAATCCTTCAAAAGTTATTAACCCGGGCTGGGCACAGTGGCTCACACCTGTAATCCCAGCACTTTGGGAGGCCGAGGCGTGTGGATCACGAGGTCAGGAGATCAAGACCATTCTGGCTGATACGGTGAAACCACGTCTCTACTAAAAATACAAAAAATTAGTCGAGCATGTTGGTGGGCACCTGTAGTCCCAGCTACATTGGAGGCTGAACCCGGGAGGCGGGGAGCAGAGTTCCCGACACTGCACTCTGGCCTGGACAACAGAGCTAGAGTCCATATTATGAAAAAAAAAAAAAAAGTTACTAACCCATGGCCAGATTGATTCATGTGGACCCCACCCATGGCTCCTTACTGCTCTCTGAACTGGATTACTTTAGTTTAGTTTAGTTTTAGAGATGTGGGGGTCTTGCTTTGTTGCTTGGGCTCAAGCAGTCCTCCCACCTCAGTCTGCTGAGCAGCTGGGATTACAGGTGTGGGCAACATGCCCAGTGCAAACTGGATTATGTTTTGTTTTTTTTGTTTTTGAGACGGAGTCTCGCTCTGTCACCCAGGCTGGAGTGCAGTGGCAAGATCTTGGCTCACTGCAAGCTCCGCCTCCCGGGTTCACGCCATACTCCTGCCTCAGCCTCCTGAGTAGCTGGGACTACAGGCGCCTGCCACCACGCCTGGCTAATTTTTTGTATTTTTAGTAGAGACAGGGTTTCACCGTGTTAGCCAGGATGGTCTAGATCTCCTGACCTCGTGATCCGCCCGCCTCGGCCTCCCAAAGTGCTGGGATTACAGGTGTGAGCCACTGCGCCCGGCCCAAACTGGATTATGTTAAAGGCAATATCAGTATACTTTATTCCTGAATACCTAGTTGTCTATCTCTAAAAGAAAAAAAGGAATTTCCCCCTTATCAAACTACAATGCCATTATCATATCTAAAAGGAAAATACAATGTCAGTATTAATTTCCCCATTGTCTCCTGTATTTTGTTTGTTTGGAATGGGTTCCCATCAGGATCTAGATAGGACTCCAGTCCAGCACGTGGCTGCTGGGTGGCCCTTCTGTGCTTGCTTACTCACCAGGGATTTAACAGCTCTGAGACCCAATGGTACCTGAGAACTAATAGTAGACTCATACTTTTATTATAAGGATAAAGATAATAAATGTAATAAGGTGCTCACTTCACTAAGTGGTAGCACACTGCTGCTAATATTATGATTGTCATTATTATTATGTGTTATCTCCTAGCTGAGATTACAGATAACTTGGCAGTAGGGCCACTATTTAAGCCTGTTTTTAATTAATTAATTAATTTATTTATTTTTGATTAATTTATTTTTTTCGAGACAGAATCTCGCTCTGTCACCCAGGTTGGAGTGCAGTGGCGTGATCACAGTTCACTGCAGCCTTGTCTACCTGAGCTCCAGTAAGCCTCTGACCTCAGCCTCCCGAGTAGCTGG
Source organism: Pan troglodytes (assembly GCF_028858775.2). NCBI lineage: Eukaryota > Metazoa > Chordata > Mammalia > Primates > Hominidae > Pan > Pan troglodytes. Next base: position 38,928,087 of record NC_072419.2, on the reverse strand, counting down.
GACCACAGGTGCATGCCACCACTCCTGGCTGATTTTTGTATTTTTGGTAGAGACAGGGTTTCGCCATGTTTCCTAGGCTGGTCTTGAACTCCTGAGTTCAAGCAGTCCACCTGCCTCAGCCTCCCAAAGTGCTGAGATATAGGCATGAGCCATCACGCCTGGCCGCCTGTTTTTTTATTTTATTTTATTCTTTTTGTTTGTTTGTTTTTTTGAGACTGGGTCCGGCTGTGTTGCCCAGGCTGGAGTGCAGTGGCGCAGTCTCGGCTCACTGCAACTACTGCCTCCTGGGTTCAAGCGATTCTCCTGCCCCTCAACCTCCTGAGTAGCTGGGATTACAGGCATGCACCACTACACCTGGCTAATTTTTGTTGTTGTTGTTGTTGTTTTTATTTTTTGAGGTGGAGTCTCACTCTGTTGCCCAGGCTGGAGTGCAGTGGTACGATCTCGGCTCACTACAACCTCCACCTCCCGGGTTCAAGCCATTATTCTACCTCAGCCGCCTGAGTAGCTGGGACTACAGCCATGCACCACCGTGCCCGGCTAATGTTTGTATTTTTAGTAGAGACGAGGTTTCACCATATTGGCCAGGCTGGCCTCGAACTCCTGCCCTCGTGATCTGCCCACCCCAGCCTCCCAAGGTGCTGGGACTACAGGTATAAGCCACCGTGCCTGGCCTTAATTTTTTGTATTATTAGTAGAGACGGGGTTTCACCATATTGGCCAGGCTGGTCTCGAACTCCTGACCTCAGGTGATCCGCTTGCCTCGGCCTCCCAAAGTGCTGGGATTACAACCACCGCGCCCGGCCCTATTTTTATTTTAATACTTAGCAAGATATCTGTCCCCTGTGGGTGATCCGTAACTGATTTTTATTTTATTTTATTTTTTTATGAAAAGGAGGTAACTCCCCTTCCCCACTCCCCAACGAGTTCTTTCTAGCAACATACACACAAAAAAGAATAATCAGCAATGAAATGTAGTCATAAGTGGCATTTAATCAAACATTGAACTAAATTCCCCAGGACCGCCAGCCTCATGCACCACCCTACTATTTTCTCCATGGCACTTCCCCCTTCTTTTTTGGGGGTTTTTTTTGTTTTTGTTTTTAAGACAGAGTCACACTCTATTGCCCAGGCTGGAGTGCAGTGGCACGATCTCGGCTCACTGCAGCCTCCACCTCCCGGGTTCAAGCGATTCTCCTGCCTCAGCCTCCCAAGTAGCTGCGATTACAGGCGCTCACCACCACGCTCAGCTAATTTTTGTATTTTAGTAGAGATGGGGTTTCACCATGTTGGCCAGGCTGGTCTTGAACTCCTGACCTTGAGATCCACCTGCCTCGGCCTCCCAAAGTGCTGGGATTACAGGCCTGAGCCACCATGCCCAGCTTCCCCCTTCTTATACCCTGTATGGCTTATGTTTTACATTATTGCTGTGGTCTTTCTCCTGCCAGTAGAATGGAAGCCTCATAAGGGCAGAGATTGTTGTCTGTTCAGTTCATTGATGTTTCCCAGCACCTAGCACAGTGCGGGCACATGGCAGTGCTCAGTAAATGTGCATGTGTGACTACGGACCTCTGTTCTCTGTGAGCCTCACAGGGTGGCTTCAGCTGGTCAGCCTTCGGGGTCAGTATTGACTGGATGAAAGCAGCTCTCCATCTTCTCCCATCTGCTTCCAGGAGTTTTCACCAAGCCTGTGTCCATTCCTTGGGCTCCCATTTGTACACCGAATAAGAACAATGTTTGCTGTTTTTCCAACCGTCTTGGCAAAACTGAAATCGTCACCCTCACTTCCCTTTGTTTTGTCCTTCATATTGTTTGACAGCTTTGAGGGTTTGGCTAAGGCAGCAGTTCTGGTGAAAATTGGTGCCTGTTGCCAGGCGCATTGGCGCACGCCTGTAGTCCCAGCACTTTAGGAAGCCGAGGCGGGTGGATCACCTGAGGTCAGGAGTTCACAACCAGCCTGACTAACGTGGTGAAAGCCCGTCTCTACTAAATACAAAAAAAAATAGCCGGGCATGGTGGCGCATGCCTGTAATCCCAGCTACTTGGGAGGCTGAGACAGGAGAATCTCTTGCACCTGGGAGGTGGAGGTTGCAGTGAGCTGAGATTGCACCATTGCGCTCCAGCCTGGGCAACAAAAGTGAAACTCTGTCTCAAAAAAAAAAAAAAAAAAAGAAATTAAAAAAGAGGACGGGCACAGTGGCTCACGCCTGTAATCCCAGCACTTTGGGAAGCCAAGGCAGGCAGATCACGAGGTTAGGAGATCGAGACCATCCTGGTCTCTACTAAAAATACAAAAAATTAGCTGAGCGTGGTGGTGCGTGCCTATAGTCCCAGCTGCTTGGGAGGGTGAGGCAGGAGAATCGCTTGAACCTGGGAGGCGGAGGTTGCAGTGAGCCAAGATTGCACCACTGCATTCCAGTCTGGGGGACAGAGTGAGACTCTGTCTCAAAAAAAAAAAAGGATCCGTGTCAAAAAAAAAAAAGGGACCATCTCAAAGTTATCTGTGTTTGAAGAAGGATGTTCTTAAATTTCCCCACGTGTCATGTTCTGCTGACTGCAGCTGTTGGAGTTTACACAATTTTCTTTTTTTTTTTTTTTTTAAAGTCTGGGGTACATGTGCAGGGTGTGCAGGTTTGTTTCATAGTATGCCATGGTGGTTTGCTGCACCTGTCAACCCATCACCTAGGTTGTTTTTTTTTTAATTTGAGACGGAATCTTGCTCTGTCGCCAGGCTAGAGTGCAGTGGCGCGATCTTGGCTCACTTCAACCTCTGCCTCCTGGGTTCAAGCAATTCTCCTGCCTCAGCCTCCTAAGTAGCTGGGACTACAGATGCATGCCACCATGCCCAGCTAATTTTTATACTTTTTAGTAGATACGGAGTTTCACTACATTGTCCAGGATGGTCTCTATCTCTTTTTTTTTTTTTTTTTTTTGAGACGGAGTCTTGCTGTGTTGCCCAGGCTGGAGTGCAATGGCACGATCCCAGCTCACTGCAACCTCTGCCTCCCGGGTTCAAGCGATTCTCCTGTCTCAGCCTCCTGAGTAGCTGGGATTACAGGCGCCTGCCACCACACCTGGCTAATTTTTGTATTTTTAGTAGAGATGGGGTTTCATCATGTTGGTCAGGCTGGTCTCGAACTCCTGACCTCATGATCTGCCCGCCTCGGACTCCCAAAGTGCTGGGATTACAGGCATGAGCCATCGTGCCCAGCCCTCAGTCTCGATCTCTTGACCTCGTGATCCACCCGCCTCAGCCTCCGAAAGTGCTGGGATTACAGGCATGAGCCACCACGCCCAGCCCATCACCTAAGTATTAAGCCCAGCATGGATTAACTATTTCTCCTAATGCTATCCCTCCCCCCACCCCACCCTCCAAGAGGCCCCACACAATTTTCATTCTGTCTGACATAAGGTCAAATGTTGCAGGTCTGTCTTGTGGCTGGCATTTGCTTAGGACAAAGGAATCACCACAGGAAAAAGCTGAAAAAGAAGTTAAGAGCTTGAGGCCTAGCATGATGCCAATCCATGTTTCAAGTGTGGCCTCTGCCCTCCAGAGGTAACTTCAGGATGGAGAGCTTGCTCTTCCATCCCTGCAGCTTTGTTGACTTCATTGTCAGCAACTGTCAAGGCATTGCCTGATACCGCAGCACCAAGATAGCGTCTGAGAATGACCTGGTGTAGAAAGAACTTGGTGTGGGGACCCTCTGGCCTATAAGCCACTTGGCTCTGTCAGTTGCTGACTGTTGTGGCCTTGTTCCTTTAACTGTTTCCTTTTTTTTTTTTTTTAAGTAACAATTTTTTTTTTTTTAGACAGAGTCTCACTCTGTCATCCAGGCTGGAGTGCAGTGGTGTGATCTCGGCTCACTGCAACCTCTGCCTCCCAGGTTTAAGCGATTCTCCTACCTCAGCCTCCCAAGTAGCTGGGACTACAGGCGTGTGCCACCACGCCCAGCTAATTTTTGTATTTTTAGTGGAGACAGGGTTTCACCATGTTGAGCAGGCTGGTCTCAAACTCCTGACCTCAAGTGATCCACCCGCCTCAGCCTCCCAAAGTGCTGGGATTACGGGTGTGAGCCACCACGCCCGGCCAAAGTAACACTTATTTTTATTTATTTATTTTTAGAGATAGAGTCTTGCTCTGTCACCCAGGCTGGAGTGAAGTGGTGCCATCATGGCTCACTGCATCCTCAAACTTCTGGGCTCAAGCATTCCTCCTATTTTAGCCTCCTGAGCAGCTGGATTACAGGTGTGCACCTCCACACCCAAGTAATTTTTTTTTTTTTTTTTTTTTTTTTTTGTAGAGGCAGGGTTTTGCTATGATGCCCAGGCTAGTCTCAAATTCCTAGCCTCAAGCAATCCTCTCACCTCAGCTTCCCAAAGTGCTGGGATTATAGGTGCCTTTCCTTTTTTTCTTGACATTATATTATGCAGATTGGTCCATCAAGAGCTACTGAGCTACATCTTTTTTTTTTTTTTTTTTTGAGATGAGGTCTCACCCTGTTACATAGGCTGGAGTGCAGTGATGCAATTATGGTTCACTGTAGCCTCAACCTCCTGGGCTCAAGCCATCCTCCCACCTCAGCCTCCTGAGTAGCTGGGACCACAGGCCTGTGCCACTATACCTTGCTAATTTTTTTATTTTGTAGAGATGGGGTCTCCCTGTATTGCCCAGACTGGTCTTGAACCCCTGGGCTCAGGTATCCTCCCACCTCAGCCTCCCAAAGTGCTGGGATGACAGCACTTGGCCTTACATAATTTTTTTAAAGCCTGGATAGCAATCCATTGTAAGGATTCTTGCATTCAACGTGCTTTTATTGAGTGCCAACCAATAAACTTTGCCAGGCATTTCTCTCACAACTTGGGACACAGCAGTAGGCAAAATGAGCCTAGTCTTTGTTCTTATCAAGCTGGTGTTCTAGTGGAAAAATTGATAATAAATATATAACATAAAGTTGGGTAGTTATAAATGCAATGCAGAATATCCCACAGTATTATACGAGTATGAGTAAAGGGCAGTGCTATTTAAATTAGAATGAGGCTGGGATTGGCAGCTCATGCCTGTAATCCCAGCATTTTGAGAGGCCAAGGTGGGAGTATTGCTTGAGTGCAGGAGTTTGAGACTGGCAAGATAGTGAGACTCTATCTCTAGAAAAAAAAATTAAAAATTAGTCAAGCATTGTGGAGCATGCCTGTAGTCCCAGCTACTTAGGAGCCTGAGGTGGGAGGATCCATTAAGCCCAGGAGGTCAAGGCTGTAATGAGCCATGATTACACCACCACACTCCAGCCTGGGTGACAGAATGAGATTAAAAAAAAAAAAAAAAGTAAAAAAAGAAAAAATGTGAAATAGAATGGTCGGGGATCCTTTCTGAGGAGGTAAGAGTCAGGCAGAACCCTGAATGAAGCGAAGGGATCAGCTATGTGCAGAGAACCGCAAGGGCAAATGGCCAGGGGTAGAAAGCTGTCTGGCATATTCTAAAAATAGCACAGTAAGCAAGGGAGAGAGCCTAGGGGTTCTAAGAGGAGGCCAGAGCATGCAGGGTATTGTACAACCTTTGGATTTTACTGTGAGCGAAATAGGAGATAGTAGAGGGTTTTGAGCAGAAAAAAAAGCGTGGTCTGATCTAAGGTTTTTGTTTGTTGTTTTTGTCATCGTTTGTTTTTGAGACGGAGTCTCGCTCTGTCGCCCAGGCTTGAGTGCAGTGGCAGATCTCGGCTCACGGCAACCTCCACCTCCCAGGCTCAGATGATTCTCCTGCCTCACCCTCCTGGCTAATTTTGTAACAGGCGCCCAGCCTGTTGTTTTTTTTTTTTTTTTTTGAGACAGAGTTGCTCTGTCGCCAGGCTGTAATGCAGTGGCGCCGTCTCTGCTCACTGCACCCTCAGCCTCCCAAGTAGCTGGGACTACAGGCGCATGCCACCACACCCGGCTAATTTTTGTACTTTTAGTAGAGACGGGGTTTTGCCACGTTGGCCAGGCTGATCTCGAACTACTGACCTCAAGTGATCCACCCCCTCAGCCTCCCAAAGTGCTGGCATTACAGGCGTGAGCCACCGTGCCTGGTCTCTCCATGACCTTTCATCACTACTATCCACATTGCTAAAGAGCTTCCCCTGTATATCTCAGTGTGCTTTTGGGTGCAGCTTGGTTGGGTGAATTCTTGGCAGTGCAATTCTTGACTATCTGCATTTGCCAAATTTTCTCCCAAAAATGCTTAATGTTTCCTGGTAAACTAAGTTAAAATAATAGCTGGGCATGGTGGCTCATGTCTGTAATCCCAGCACTTTGGGGGGCCAAGGTGGGTGGATTGCTTGAGGTCAGGAGTTTGAGACCAGCCTGGGCAACATGGCAAGACCCTGTCCCTACAAAAATTCAAAAAATTAGCTGGGCGTCATGGCACACGCCTGTAGTCCCAGCTATGTGGGAGGCTGAGGTGGGAGGATTGCTTGAGCCCCACCCACCCACCCCGGGGTGGTAGGAGGTGAGCTGAGATTGCCCAACTGCACTCCAGCCTGGGCGATAGAGTGAAACCCTGTCTCACTGTCTCAAAAAAAAAAAAAAAAAGTTACAATAATAAAGCCCAGTGTTTGGGGATTGTCAAATAAAGCATTGGGTTTGAATTGGATATAAACTAAGACACTGTATTCATGGTAGTTAGGAGTTAATTGGATTGGCTGGGAAGTAGCCACCTTCTCAGAGGGCCTTTATGGCTAAGGTTTCCCGGGGTCTTGCCTTTTTTATTCCATGTGGCTTCCTTGCTCAGTCTGATTTTGGAGATAAAAGATTTCCTCCCTTTGTTTATATGGTTGATTTTACCGGTACAACAGCCTTTAGGATTGTTTTTCTGGAGTGAGGTGGGGGTGGGGACTTGGGTTTAGGGTATAGGTTCAGGGCCTTCCCTTGATGGTGGTGGGCATCTTCCTATTCTTTAATTCGTCATTTTCTGGTGAACTAAAAAGTGGAAAATTTGAGAGTGGTTGCCAAATTGTGACTGGGGATGTAGCCTGCAGGTTAAACATTGAGAAGCCCAGATTGCTGGCTTTGTTTTCAGGAATTGGAGCCTAGCAAAACAAGGTGACCACCACAGGGGAGTGTTCCTAGGGCTTCTAAGAAGTTTTGACAGCCCCTCTGGAAGTGACTTGTGAATTGTAGAGGTTAGTCTGTTTAGTCCATCTTGGCGTACTGTGTGAAAGCTAATTTCTTAGGACAATGCCATCCAATAGAACTTTCTTTGCAGATGTAAATGGTCTGTAATCTTCAGTGTTCAGTATAATGGTCGCTGGCCTTGTGTGACTGTTTGACACAGGAAATAGCTAGTGAGACTGAGGAATGGAATTTTAAATTTTATTTAATTAAAATTTGCATAACCACATGCAATAGTGGCTACATAATGCATTGTGGAGCTCTAGGTGGTTGCCCCCTGTGCCCAACCTGACATTACACTCCCCTGCCTCTTGCTCCAGGAATTCGTATCCTTACTCATTCCTCAGACCAGTTGCTCCATCCCCAAGTCCGTGAAGTCTTTTCTGTTGTCTCTGACTTCTCTTACACTGGTTGGAGGGATAAATAATTGTGTTGTACAATAAAAAAAAAAAATGTGCCAGGCATGGTGGCTCTCACCCCTTTAATCCTAGCACTTTGGGAGGCCAAGGTGAGCAGATCACTTGAGGTCAATAGTTCAAGACCAGCCTGGTCAACATGGTAAAACCCAGTCTCTACTAAAAATACAAAAATTGGTTGGGTGTGGTGGCAAGCGCCTGTAGTCCCAGCTGTTCAGGAGGCTGAGGCATGAAAATCACTTGAACCCAGGAGGTGTAGGTTGCAGTGAGCCGAGATCGCGCCACTGCACTCCAGCCTGGGTGACAGAGCGAGACTCCGTTTCAAAAAATATATATATATTTTGAGATAAATATATATATATTTTGAGATAAGTGTATATATATATATATATATATATTTTTTTTTTTTTTTTTTTTGAGACGGAGTCTCACTCTGTTGCCCGGGCTGGAGTGCAGTGGCACGATCTCGGCTCACTGCAAGCTCCACCTCCCGGGTTCACGCCATTCTCCTGCCTCAGCCTCCCGAGTAGCTGGGACTATAGGTGCCTGCCACCACGCCTGGCTAATTTTTTTTTTTTTTTTTTTTTTTGTATTTTTAATAGAGACAGGGTTTCACCGTGTTAGCCAGGATGGTCTCGATCTCCTGATGTCGTGATCCACCTGCCTCGGCCTCCCAAAGTGCTGGGATTACAGGCTTGAGCTACCGTGCCCGGCAAAAATAAATATATTTTTTAAATAAAATAAATAAATTTTAAAATGTACTGTCTTTCTTGTTTTCTGGTCATTTCGGATGCTATTTCCCCATGGCTGGATTGAGATCTTGGAGCTGGCCAGTCTTTGGGTGTTCCTTTTGTCCTTTAGGTCACATAGGTTGTGCCCATTAAATACTTATTGCCGACTAATTCACTGGTCTGCCTTTCTAACTGATTTCTCCCCTGCCTCCCAGGTGCTTTGAAGAAGAGTCTCACAGCCAAGCAGGTCCAGGCAGATTTCATAACTCTGGGTAGGTCATTGGCCAAGGTTGCTCAGGGTGACTGGCTTCTGAGGCTTTTTATTATGTTAATATCTCCTTCTGTTCTCTTATAGGTCTTAGTGAGGAGAAAGCCACTTACTTTTCTGAAAAGGTATAATTCCTCTTAATCAAGGTTAATGGCTGATTAAGATCCCTTGCTTTTCTTTCTTTTTTTTTTTTGAGATGGAGTCGCATTCTGTCCAGGCTGGAGTGCAGTGGCAGTGTGTGATCTCGGCTCACCACAACCTCTGCCTCTCGGGTTCAAGTGATTCTTCTGCCTCAGCCTCCCGAGTAGCTGGGACTACAGGCACATGCCACCATGCCCAGCTAATTTTTTGTATTTTTAGTAGAGACGGGGTTTCGCTGTGTTAGCCAGGCTGGTCTCGAACTCCTGACCTTGTGATCCACCCACCTTGGCCTCCCAAAGTGCTGGGATTACAGGCATGAGCTGTGCTCGACCTCTTTCTTTCTTTTTTTTTTTTTTTTTTTGAGACAGAGTTTCGCTCTCGTTGCCCAGGCTAGAGTGCAACGGCACAATCTCGGCTCACTGCAACCTCCACCTCCTTGGTTCAAGCAATTCTCCTGCCCCAGCCTTCCAAGTAGCTGGGATTACAGGCATGTGCCACCATGCCTGGCTAATTTTGCATTTTTAGTAGAGACGGGGTTTCACCATGTTGGTCAGGCTGGTCTTGAACTCCCGACCTCAGGTGATCCACCTGCCTCAGCCTCTGAAAGTGCTGGGATTACAGTCGTGAACCACCACCGCCAGCCCCTTGCTTTTATATCATGAAGAGAGAAAACAATGAGAAATGCCAAGTAAGGCCAAACCACCTATCAGTATCATCATTTCCCCAGCCTAAGGTTTTCATTTGGCTTCAAGCTCATGTCATACACACAGCTTTAACCAGCACTATTCAGTGTATCTCTAATCATTTCTCCTGATTTGACCCAGTCAAAAATCTGCCCATTTTCACGGATCAGGAGAGGACTTACTTGTAAAAATATACCTCCTACTGGCCAGGCCCGGTGGCTCACGCCTGTAATCCCAACACTTTGGGAGGCCAAGGCGGGCGGATCACGAGGTCAGGAGATCGAGATCATCCTGCCTAACACGGTGAAACCCCATCTCTACTAAAAATATAAAAAATTAGCTGGGCATGGTGGTGGGCGCCTGTGGTCCCAGCTACTTGGGAGGCTGAGGCAGGAGAGTGGTGTGAACCCAGGAGGTGGAGCTTGCAGTGAGCCGAGATCATGCCACTGCACTCTAGCCTGGGCAACAGAGCGAGACTCCATCTCAAAGAAAAAAAAAAAAAAAAAAAAAAAAAATATATATATATATATATATATATATATATATATATATGCCTCCTACTTTCTCCAATTCACTGCTCTCAGATGTCACTGTGACAAAAATAGAGAAAAATAACAAGTGACTGATTGAGAACTTACCCTGAAGACCCCAATCTTGCAATTGTCTAGTAGAAGCCATGTAGGGGCCAGTATGATGGCAGCACTATTTTTTTTCCAAGATGGATTAAATCTTGGAATGAAAAATACAACATTAATGTTGTGGTCTGCCAGTCTGTGCCCTCCTCCATCCCTAGGTATGTGCATATAGACTGAGCCCTTCGTTCTGCACCCTCCCCCCATCTTCTGCACCCTCCCCACTATCTGTGTCAATGCTAAATATTGCAATGTTTAGGGCAGGATGGAGACGGGGAGATTTTCCTATTGTAATTGACTTTGTCTTTTGCTTTTGTTCCAGTGGAAGCAGAATGCTCCCACCCTTGCTCGATGGGCCATAGGTCAGACTCTGATGATTAACCAGCTCATAGATATGGAGTGGAAATTTGGAGGTAACTAGTTACAACCAGTCCTGGGTTATTTGGGTGGTACAGGGTTGGGGTGCAGAGGCTGTGACACAGCCACTATGGGGAAGGCATGACCTAGTCCCTAGCACTGTTGGGGCAGCAGCTGCTGTTTTGTATTCTGTCCACATTCAGTAGCTGTTTCATGGCTCTGGATAAGTTGACTTTCCAAAAGCACACCTTGCTGCCCTCATACTTGCCCCCACATGGCTTCTGCTGGACAACTGCAAAACTGGGGTCTTCAGGGTCAGTCCTCAATCAGTCACTTGTTATTTCTCTCTCTTTTTTTTTTGTCACAGTGACATCTGGGAGCAGCGAATTGGAGAAAGTGGGAAGTATATTTTTACAAGTAAGTCTTCTCCTGATCCTTGAAAATGGGTAGATTTTTGACTTGGTTAAAAATTATCAAATCTACATTGGGTTAAATGGATATTTAAATGGATGTTTTACTGAAGTACCTTATATATCTCAGAGCAGTGTGGCCAGCTAAAGATGTGGTCACTAAGATGCCTACTTTTAGATGAGTAGATCCTAGTGTTATTCACTGATGCGTGATTGTTCGTGTAATCATGGGAATTGTTAGAATTTTCGGTGGTGGATGATCCAGACTGCTCCTGTATGACTCTCAGGTTGGAAGTTTAATTAAGTCAAAGGGTTTTAAGAATTTCTTTGCCCAGTTGTCATCATTTTAATTTAAATTATTTCTTTTTCTTTCATCAGCTAAAGTTGGTGGTTAAGAAAGGAAATCAAACCGAAAATGTGTATATAGGTGAGTCTGAATTCCCACTTGAGCCTCTTCACCTTTTTTGTGTTCTCTGCAGTCAGGGGCTGGTGACGCTCACCACAAATCATGTCTTCTATAAAAACAGTCATTGCCAGCTGTGGAGTAGCTGTTCCACTGCCTTTCCTCTTCTGAAAGATGGCACAAGGAGTGTTAGAAAGCCATTGGCAGGTTGGAGCCCCCACAGTTGAAGAGCCGTTTTGAAAAAGGGAAGGGGTGGGAACGGAATGGCTGGGATTGAAGAAGAAGGTTGACGAGCAAGAAGCTCTTGCCATAGAAGTCACATTGAACATCCCGAATGATACCCTTTCATCTCTTTGTGCCATTGAGCTGTGCCATTTGAACACTCACTCCCCTTTTTTTTTCCTTTGGAGCAGAGAACCTTCTGCATTCAAGTCTCTCAGTTCTTTATTATGATCAATTACCCATCAAGAGCTGCTTAGATGTATTAAGCCAAAAAAGAAAAAAAAATCCTCTTGGGTGGAAATTAATTTTCTTGGATGATTCTGTGGAGTTGGAAACATTTATCTGAAGCTGAATTTTCTCTCCCCAGAATTAACCTTGCCTCAGTTCTACAGCTTCCTGCACGAGATGGAGCGAGTCAGAACCAGCATGGAGTGTTTCTGCTGATTTCTGTCCCTGCATCTCCCCTGGCCCCGTTCCCTGCCCTCCTCCCTTCCCTGGGTGACTGCTCTGAGAGGCACTTCACTCACAGGCCTGTGGGATGCTCCATGGGGCCCTGCTAGCTCCATGGGGCCCAGGTGCAAAGGGTTTCTGAAAAACAGCAGGATTAAGTACTGAAAGAGCCCAACACAATTACCCTGTAAACTCTCTGTTAGGGCAACCACCACCACCTGTCTTCCAGGACACATTTTAGATACTCTTGACAGGCCACTGCATCTCAGATTCAGGGGAGAAAATAAGTTGTCACCTCCCCTTCAAAGTTCCAGAGTAAACAAATGGTGCCATCATTCAAGATAACATGCTGATCACCCTCCTCCCGAAAAGCAAGAGCTTGTTTATGGCTGAGGAATCCGCGGATTGTCTGAATGACACATGTACAGAGCCCCCACGGATTTCTGCACACTCTGGGTCTGTGCTGGTGGAACATTGCCAATCAGTTCTCAATAAGGCACCTGTGTGTAAATACATGCTTGGTCTTCTCTGCAGAGAACTGAGGCTAAACTCTGTCCCTACTTCTGGTTTTGCCCTGTCATGTCATAACGAGGCGGGCCTTTTGAGGCCATTTTAGTTTGAGTTCGAGCCAACCACCTCTGTTGGTTAGACGATGAATAAAAAGGTTCTGAAGAAAAGGTCTGGATCCAGTTGTCTTTCTGCATGGATTAAAGAGTTGTGTACCTTGCAGAGAGCTAGTGCTTGCTCTTGTCTTTAAAAATTATCTTCCTGGTTTTGTGACGATCCTGGGTTTCCAGTGAAATTGGGTCTGTTCCAAAGTTGGAATTTGTAAGAGCAATTCCGGGGAAACTCAGGTTAAAAGCCACAGGAAAAAGCATAACATGTGAAATGCTTTGTGTACAGATGGCTTTAGCCCCCACCCTAGCACCCTAGCATGTGACTTTTCCTGCTCCTCCTCCTCCACTACCCCTCCTCCTCAGAATTTTTTTTTTTTTTTTTTTTTTTTTTTTTTTTTTTTTTTTTGAGTTGGAGTCTCACTCTGTCACCCAGGCTGGAGTGCAATGGCGGCATCTCGGCTCACTGCAAGCTCCGCCTCCCGGGTTCACGCCATTCTCCTGCCTCAGCCTCCTGAGTAGTTGGGACTACAGGCACCCGCCATCACACCCAGCTAATTTTTTGTATTTTTAGTAGAAAGCGGGTTTCACCATGTTAGCCAGGATGATCTCGATTTCTTGACCTCGTGATCTGCCCGCCTTGGCCTCCCAAAGTGCTGGGATCAGAGGCGTGAGCCACCACGCCTGGCAAATACCTCCTCAGAAATTTTATAAAGTTTTGAATAGCTAAAAGATGCCCATGATTAAAAGGTACAGTGTAAGGTAATAACCCCTCCCCACCACCGTTTCCCAGTTACCCAGTTCTCTTCCCCAGAGGTAGCCACTGTTATTAGTTTATTCTGTGTTCTGAAGACATTAACTGCGTTTGCAAACGGATATGCATATAGTTTCACATTTCTTCCCACACAAATGGTAGCATTATGTACCCACCATCCTGCACCTTTCTTTTTTCCATTCAACTTGGAAATCGTTCCATATCAGAACACAGAGAACTGTGTCATTCTTGGTAACAAATGCACCGTTTTACTTCAAATGGATGATTTATTTAATCAGTTTCTTGCTGATGGGTGTCTAGGTTGTTCCCATTCTTTTTCTCTTACAAATAATGCCACAACAGAATATCCTTGTATATATGTCATTTTGCACATATGGAAGTATGTTTATAAGGTAATTGCATGGGTATGGAACTGCTGGGTGATAGAATATGTACATTTATCAAAGAGTATAAAAAAGAGTAAAACAAAAGGTTTCTTCTCCCTTGTCTCCCATTTACTTAATTCTCCCACTGGCCTGTTCCAATAGATAACCTCTGTTGTTAGTTTCTTAGGTACCCTTCCACAGGTTTTTATTTTTCCCCACATAGAAACAATAGGGTCAGTCATGGTGGCTCACACCTGTAATCCCAGCATTTTTGGAGGCCAAGGCAGGAGGATTGCTTGAGGCCAGGAGTTTGAAACCAGCCTGGGCAACATGGGGAGACCCTGTCTCTACAAAAAATTTAAAAGTTTGCTGAACGTGGCTGGGCACAGTGGCTCACACCTGTAATCCCAGCACTTTGGCAGGCTGAGGCAGGCGGATCACGAGGTCAGGAGTTCAAGACCAGCCTGGCCAACATGGCGAAACCCCATCTCTACTAAAAATATGAAAATTAGCCAGTTGTGGTGGCAGGCACCTGTAATCCCACCTACTCAGGAGTCTGAGATAGGAGAATTGCTTGAACCTGGGAGGCAGAAGTAGCAGTGAGCCGAGATCGTACCACTGCACTCCAGCCTGGGCAACAGGCAAAACTCCATATCGGGAAAAAAAAAATAATTGCTGAACTTGATGGTGTATGTCTGTTGTCCCAGCCACTTGAGAGGCTGGGGCAGAAGGATTAGTTGATCCTAGGAGTTAGAGGCTGCAGTGAGCTGTGATCAGTCATACCACTGCACTGCAGCCTGGGCGACAGAGTGAGACCCTGTCTCAAAAAATGAAAAAATAAACAACGTGAATTTTTATTTTTACACCCTTTTTTGTTTACACAAGATAATTGCACACTCTACATACTTTTGTTAATACATCTAGGAGATCTTTCCATATCATTACATAAAGAGTCTGCATCCCCTCCTTGTGGCTGTAGCATATTCAGTTTTGTGGATGGATCGTAACCAGCACGAGCAGTGTTTTTTTGTTGTTGTTGTTGTTTTTGTTGTTTTTTTAGATGGAGTCTCGCTCTGTTACCCAGGCTGGAGTGAAGCAGTGCAATCTTGGCTCACTGCAGCCTCTGCCTCTTGGGTTCAGGCGATTCTCCTGCTTCAGCCTTCTGAGTAGCTGGGATTACAGGTGCATGCCAACACACCTGGCTAATTTTTTTGTATTTTTAGTAGAGACGGGGTTTTGCCATGTTGGCCAGGCTGGTCTCGAACTCCTGACCTCAGGTGATCCACCCGCCTCGGCCTCCCAAAGTGCTGGGATTACAGGCATGAGCCACTGCGCCTGGTCCAGTATGAGCAGTTTTGATAAATGGTGCCAGTGTTCATCACAGTTCTCAGAGAACAAAATCAACAGGATGTACGTGTACATATGTATATGTATATATATTGGGGAGAGAGATTTTTATTTTAAAAGATTGGCTCACATGATTACAGTGACATGGTCAGTCTTCAGAGTAGACCAGCAGGCTGCAGATGCAGGAAGAGTTGCAGTTCAAAGGGTATCTACTAGCCAGGCACTGTGGCGCACACCTGTACTCCCAGCTTCTTGGGAGGCCAAGGCAGGAGGATCACTTGAGCCCAGGAGTTCAAGACCAGTCTGAGCAATGGCGTGAGACCTTGTCTCTAAAAAAAATAGGAAAATAAAGGCTGTCTGCTGTCAGAATTCCTTGCTGGGGAGGAAGGGATAGGATGCCAGGCTTTTTTTTTTTTTTTTTTTTTTAAGGCTTTAACTGATTGGATGAGGCCCACCCACATTATGGAGAAGAATTTGCTATACAATAGGTCCCCCTGTATCCATGTTTTCATTTTCCCTGGTTTCATTTACTCACAGTCCGAAAATATTAAGTGGAAAATTCCAGAAATAATTTATAAGCTTTCAATTGCCTACCATCCTGAGTAGCATGATGAAATCTCGTGCTGGCCCACTCCATCCTGGACACGAATTCATGTTGTGGTATGGGAATCAATCCTTTCTCCAGGGTACCCATGCTATATATGCTGTTAATCATTTAGTAGCAGGTACTGTTGTCAGATCGAGAAAAACATATGTATAGGGCTCGGGACTATCTGTGGGTTTAGGAATCTGCTAGGGGTCTTGGAACATATCCCACATGGATAAGGGGGGACTGCTGTACTTAAAAGTCCACTGATTTTTTTTTTTTTTTTTGAGATGGAGTCCCACTCTGTCGCCCAGGCTGGAGTGCAATGGCACAGTCTCAGCTCAATGCAACCTCCGCCTCCCAGGTTCAAGCGATTCTCCTGCCTCAGCCTCCTGAGTAGCTGGGATTACAGATGTGTACTACCACGCCCGGCTAATTTTTGTATTTTTTTTTTTTTTAGTAGAGATGGGGTTTCACCATGTTGGTCAGGCTGGTCTCGAACTCCTGACCTCGTGATCTGCCCACCTCAGCTTCCCAAAGTACTGGGATTACAGGCGTGAGCCATCGCACCTGGCAAAAGTCCACTGATTTAAATGTTAGTGTCGGCCGGGCAAGGTGGCTCAAGTCTGTAATCCCAGCCCTTTGGGAGGCTGAGACAGGTGGATCACGAGGTCAGGAGTTCAAGACCAGCCTGGCCAAGATGGTGAAACCCTGTCTCTACTAAAAATACAAAAATTAGCCGGGCGCCGTGGCAGGTGCCTATAATCCCAGCTACTTGGGAGGCTGAGGCAAGAGAATCTAATTGCTTGAACCCGGGGGGCAGAGGTTGCAGTGAGCCGAGATTGTGCCACTGCACTTCAGCCTGGGTGACAGAGTGAGACTCCATCTCAAAAAAAAAAAAAAAAAAATTTAGTGTCATCCATAAACACCTTCAGAAAAACATCTAGAATCGTGTTCGACCAACTCTCTCTAAGCACTGTGGTCCAGCCAAGTTGACACAAAATTAATCCTCACAGTGCCAAGTTGATCTCTACCTTCTTTCAATTTCTGCTTCCACCAGCAAGTTTACTGTCCAAAAGTTCCAAAGAGGAACAGATGAGTGCCTTTGAACAGTGTCCAGATATATTCATGAGTTTTCAGAGAGCCTCATGTAGCTTGAGACCATGAGAATCTAATGTATTAATAAAAAGAATTCACAAAAAAAGAAGTAAAAATAAAAAATTAGAAAAAAAGGTTCACAGAAAGTCAGAACGGGAAGGTACCTAAAATACAATCAATTTATTTATTATTATTATTTTTTGAGATGGGGTCTTGCTCTGTTGCCCAGGCTAGAGTGCAGTGGTGTGATCTTGGCTCACTGCAACCTCTGCTTCCTGGGTTTAAGTGATTCTCCTGCCTCAGCCTCCCGAGTAGCTGGGACTACAGGCGCATTCCACCATGCCCGGCTAGATTTGTATTTTTAGTAGAGACAGGGTTTTGCTATATTGGCCAGGCTGGTCTTGAACTCCTGACCTTAGGTGATCTGCCTGCCTCGGCCTCCCAAAGTGCTGGGATTACAGGTGTGAGCCACTATGCCTGGCCAATACAATCTGTTTAAAACTCACTCATATTACAGATGGGGAAACTGAGGCCTGGAGACTAAAGCTGTGGTCACTGGCCAGGGGTCAGACAGTGCTGTCCTGTGATCCATGGGGTCCTGCTTGATTCAGAAATGGGCTCCTGAGACTAGAAGGGCTTCCAGCACGCCAAGCCATCTGGTGCAGGTCCAAGTCCGGGTGCTGTGTAAGAGTTGCACCCAGCTGGCCACCGGACAGATTCTGACCAGGGAGCTCCTTGCCCTGCCCAATTCAGCCGCTGCTGCCCCACCTGGATCACAACATTGGCTTCCTGATGGCCCCCCTGGAGTCTTCAGCCTCACAGCTTCCACAGTCCAGCCCATTTCCTGTGTGACCATTCTTATGCACAAGTCTCATGTCACCCAACAGATCCACTGCTCAGGGTTCTGCCAGGTGTCCAGAGGAAAGTCAGAACTCCTTAGAACACCCAGCCCTGACAACCTGGCCCTGCTGACCTCCTCCAATGCTCCATCTCCACTGCCTCCTGGCAGGCATCCTACTGGAGCATCTAGACTACCAGGCTGCTCACAGCCACCAAGCCATGGTGCCATCTGCCTCTTCTCCCCTTGGGCTCACAGTGCTGCCCCACATTTCTAAAGGCCTCTCCTGATAGTTCTTGGCCATAATAAACACACCTTGGGCCCTCATTCCTCTGCTTCAGGGGTTAGGAGTGCAAGCTCTGAAGTCAGACTGCCTGGGGTTTCTTTTTTCGCTTTGTAGAGAGCCAGGGGGCGGTCTCACTGTATTGCCTAGGCTGGTCTCAAACTCTTTGACTCAAGTGATTCTCCCGCCTCGGGCCTCCCAAAGCATCAAGATTACAGGTGTGAGCCACCGCACCCAGCCCTGCTTGGGTTTCAGTACTGGCCTTTCTGCTTATTAACTGTGTGACCTTGGGCAAACTCCTTAACATCTGAGAACCTTAGTTTCCCCGTTTGTAACAGGGTTATAATTCTCAGCTCACAAGGTTATTGGGGTAGATCACTTCACACAGAGCATGCTTAACTAACCAGTGAGCTACTTATTATCAAATCATTGTAATTATTTGTTCCCAGGATTCTCTTTCCCACCAGCCCCTGAGTTTCTTTCTTTCTTTTGTGCGTGTGTGTGTGTGTGTGTGTGTGTGTGTGTGTGTTGTGTTTTGTCTTGTTTTTGAGACAGAGTCTTGCTCTCTTGCCCAGACTGGAGTCCAGTGGCACCATCTTGGCTCACTGCAACCCCCACCTTCGGGGTTCAAGCCATTCTTGTGCCTCAGCCACCTAAGTAGCTGGGATTACAGGCACCTGTCACCGCACCCAACTAATTTTCATATTTTTAGTAGAGAAGGGTTTTGCCATGTTGGCCAGGCTGTTCTCAAACTCCTGTGCTCAAGCGATCTGCCTGACTCGGCCTCCCAAAGTGCTAGAATTACAGGCGTGAGCCACCATGCCCAGCCCATGAGCTTCGTGATAGGAGACTTGCTTTTCAGCTCAATCACCCCTACAATCAGCATCATTCAGCCCCGCTCCTCCTCCCCAAGCCAGCCTTGGAACAGGTCCTGCCCTTTGTTGAAATGAAATGAGGCTGAGTGTAGAGCCTCCATGGAAGCAATGTTAACAAACCTCCCTGGCTTTAGAAGAAGAAATCCAGGCCAGGTGTGGTGGCTCACACCCGTAATCCCTGCACTTTGGGAGGCCGAGGCAGGCGGATCACCTGAGGTCAGGAGTTCGAGACCAGCCTGGCCAACATGGTGAAACCCCATCTCTACTAAAAATACAAAAACTTAGCCAGGTATGGTGGCTCGTGCCTGTAGTCCCAGCTACTCCAGAGGCTGAGACACAAGAATTGCTTGAACCCGGGAGGTGAAGGTTGCAGTGAATTGAGATCCCGCCACTGCACTCCAGCCTGGGCGACAGAGTGAGGCTCTGCCTGAAAAAAAAAAAAAAAAAAAAAAAGGCCAGGGAAGTTGTTTTCATTGTGGGTCAGTTTTAACATAGATCACAGATAGCTCCACAGTGTAAGGGGGCCCTCTTCCCAGAGCAGTTGACTATCCTGCTCCATGACTCCACCAACATTCTTGGAGCGCCTCCTATGGGCAAAGGCTTTGCTAGACCCTGGGGGAGGGAGTGATAAGCCCTGAACACAGATAACTGACAAGTTGTTTTTTCTTTTTTTCTTTCTTTCTTTTTTCTTTTTTCTTTTTTTTTTTTTGAGACAGAGTCTTCCTCTGTCACCAGGCTGATGTGGCGCAATCTCGGCTCACTGCAACCTCTGACTCCCTGATTCAAGCGATTCTCCTGCCTCAGCCTCCCCAGTAGCTGGGATTACAGGCATGCGTCACACCACACCCAGCTAATTTTTGTATTTTTAGTAGAGGTGGAGTTTCACTGTGTTGGCCAGGATGGTCTCAATCTCCTGACCTCGTGATCCGCCTGCCTGGGCCTCCCAAAGTGCTGGGATTACAGGCGTGAGCCACCGCACCTGGCCAAGTTGTTTTTTCTATGTAAGAGTAGATTATATCCTCACTCCCATTTACAATAGTTAAGAGCCCATTATGAACTCCAGAACTACTACAGTTCCTTTGCTGGATTGGAATTTTGTCACGAATATACTCTGTTGAATAAGGGGCATTGATCAGGCTCTGCAGACTGTCAAGGGGGATTTTGCTGCAATGCTGGGGGATTTGGGCAGGATTTTTCTTACTGTTAGCACTGCACCTTTGCATTGATTCACTGTTCTTCCAATTCTGTTTAGAAATCTGCTGTCTGGTAATCTCACTTTTGATTGCAGTTTATTTGCTTTTGGAGTATAGTGTTCATTAGGATGGTAATAGTCTGGCCCAAGAGGAGATGAGCCAGAAATACCTGTATTCTTTCCCTGGAGGGAAGAGGACTGGCTTGGCTGGGATGGGAAGATCAAGTGGGGGGAGGGGGTGTTGATTGTTCAGTTCTTTTTTTTTTTCTTTCATTTTTTTCACTTTTTGGCCTATCATTCTTGTTTCCTATAACTGTTCAGTTCTGACACTATTGTTTATTTTTACTATAGTGGCATTAAAAAAAGAACCTGGGGGCCGGGCACGGTGGCTTACGCTTGTAATCCCAGCACTTTGGGAGGCCAAGGCAGGTGGATCACAAGGCAGGAGATCGAGAGCATCCTGGCTAACACAGGTGAAACCCCGTCTCTACTAAAAATATAAAAAATTAGATGGGCGTGGTGGCAGGCACCTGTAGTCCCAGCTACTTGGGAGGCTGAGGCAGGAGAATGGCGTGAACCCAGGAGGCGGAGCTTGCAGTGAGCAGAGATCGCGCCACTGTGCTGCAGCCTGGGCGACAGAGCTAGACTTCGTCTCAAAAAAAAAAAAAAAAAAAAAAGAAGCTGGGCCTGGCACAGTGGCTCACATCTGTAATCTCAGCCCTTTAGGAGGCCAAGGCAGGAGGATCATGTGAGGCCAGGAGTTCCAGACCAGCCTGGTCAACATAGCAAAACCCTGTCTCTACAAAAAACTTAAAAATTAGCCAGGTGTGGTGGCATGTGACTGTAGTCCCAGTTGCTCTGGAGGCTGAAGTGGGAGGATTGCTTGAGCCGGAGTTAGAGGCTGCAGTGAGCCATGATCTGTGCCACTACACTCCAGCCTCATATTTTAAAAATAAAAATAAAATAGCCGATGATGTTGTGGAAAGTCCTCAAATAGCCCAAGTGGTCAACTGCTCTCTTGTGGGACCAGCAACCTCACACATGAGCATTTGCCAGAGTGGAAAATGGCCTTTCTGAAAGACGGAACACTCAACAACAAATATTTTTCTAAAGGATACTTGGTCTTTTCCAAGTTGCTTTATTTTTTTTTTTTGAGACAGAGTCTCATTCTATTGCCCGGGCTGGAGTGCAGTGGTGTGACCACGACCCACCGCAGCCTCGACCTCCTGGGCTCAGGTAATCCTCCCTGGTAGCTGGGATTACAGGCATGCGCCACTATGCCCAGCTAATTTTTTTTTTTTTTTTTTTTGTATTTTTTGTAGAGACAGGGTCTCACTCTGTTGCCAGGGTTGGTCTCAAACTCCTGGGCTCAAGGGATCCTCCTGCCTTGGTCTCCCAAAATGTTGAGATTATAGGCATGAGCCACCACGCCTGGCTGGGGTTTTGTTTTTGTTTTTTTAACATTTGTCACATTTCACAAAGGTATTTCAGAATCTCTGAGAAAAGTGCTATAATGTCTAATGATACTTTATATTTGGACAGCACTTTCCTTTGTTTTTTTTGGCGGAGGGGGTGGGAGAAGTCAAGTAACTTACATATAGTGAAATTTACCCTTCTTGAGTATGCAGTTCAGTGAGTTTTGATAAATGTGTAATGGTAGTGTAATCACTACCACAGTCAAGACATGGACGATTTTCATTACCCCACGAAGTGCCCTCATGTGTGGTTAGAGTCAGCCCTCCCATCAGCACAGTCCTGGCAGCCAGTGACCTGGTTTCTGTCCCTACTGTCTTGCCTTTTCCAGAATGTCATTTAAGTGACATCATTCATTATGGAGACTTGTTTTATTTTTTATTTTTTGAGAAGGAGTCTCGCTCTTGTTGCCCAGGCTAGAGTGCAATGCTGTGATTTTGGCTCACTGCAACCTCCGCCTCCCGGGTTCAAGTGATTCTCCTGCCTCAGCCTCCCAAGTAGTTGGGACCACAGGCGTACACCACCATGCCCAGCTAATTTTTTTTTTTTGAGATGGAGTCTCGCCCTGTCACCCAGGCTAGAGTGCAGTGGCATGATCTCGGCTCACTGCAAGCTCCGCCTCCCAGGTTCACGCCATTCCCCTGCCTCAGCCTCCTGAGTATGCCCGGCTAATTTTTGTATTTTTAGTAGAGACGGGGTTTCCCCATGTTGGCCAGGCTAGTCTCAAACTCCTGACCTCAAGTAATCCGCCTGCCTTGGCCTCCCAAAGTGCTGGGATTACAGGTGTGAGCCACCGCGCCCGGCCCATTATGTAGCCTTTTGTGCCCCACTTCTCCCACTTAGCATAATGTTTTTGAGATTCATCTATATTACTAGTGCATCTGTAGTTCTTTCCTTTTTATGGCTGGGTTGTTTTTTTGTTTTTGTTTTTGTTTTGTTTTTGAGACAGGGTCTCACTCTGTTGCCCAGGGTGGAGTGCACTATCGCAGCTCTCCGCAACCTCCACCTCCCAGGCTCAAGATATCCTCCCACCTCAGCCTCCTGAGTAGCTGGAAATACAAGTGTGTGCCACCATGCCTGGTTAATTTTTTTTTCTTTTTTTTTTTTTTTTTCAATTTTTGTTGGAAGCACCATGGAGCCGCCTGAGCCCGGCTGAGCCTAAAAGCCCTGTGGTGCATGCCTCGCCAATTTTTGTATTTTTTAGTAGAGACGGAATTTTGCCATGTTGCCCAGGCTGGTCTGGAACTCCTGGTCTCAGGTGATTCTCCTGCTTCGGCCTCCCAAGTAGCTGGGGTTACAGGCATGTGCCACCATGCTCAGCCCTCCCGTCAGCACAGTCCTGGCAGCCACTGGCCTGGTTTCTGTCCCTACTGTTTTGCCTTTTACTGGTCTCCATGCTCACCTAAATTTTTTTGTAATTTTTGTAGAGACAGGTTCTCGCAATGTTGCTCAGGCTAGTCTCGAACTCCCGGCTTCAAGCAATCCTCCCACCTCAGTCCTCCAAAGTTCTGGAATTACAGGCATGAATCACTGTGCCAGCGTTGCATTCCAAAGCATGGATACATCACAGTTTTTAAAATGTTTACCAATGTAAATGGCCCATTTTAATATGAGAATAACTAATGTTGAAGAGAGTGCTACAGAGAGGATCATGGTCGTGATGTGTAGACACAAAAATGAGGTTAGAAGACAGTAAGGTGAGGGCCGGGCACAGTGGCTCATGCTTGTAATCCTAGCACTTTGGGAGGCGCAGGTGGGAGGATTGCTTGAGCCCAGGAGCTGGAGACAAGCCCAGGCAACACAGCGAGTCCCTGCCTTTATAAAAAATTAGAAATTAAAAAAGCCTTGGCGCGGTGGCTCACGCCTGTAATCCCAGCACTTTGGGAGGCCGAGGCGGGTGGATCACGAAGTCAGGAGTTCAAGACCAGCTTGGCCAAGATGGTGAAACCCTGTCTCTACTAAAAATAAAAAAAAAAATTAGCCAGTCGTGGTGATGGCACCTGTAATCCCAGCTACTCAGGAGGCTGAGGCAGGAGAATCGCTTGAACCCAGGAGGCGGAGGTTGCAGTAAGCCAAGGTCGCGCCACTGCACTCCAGCCTGGACAACAGAGTAAGACTCTGTCTCAAAAAAAAAAAACAAAACAAAACAGGCCAGTGCGGTGGCTCATGCCTATAATCTAAGTACTTTGGGAGGCCAAGGCAGGCGGATCACAAAGTCAGGAGTTCGAGACCAGCCTGGCCAATATGGTGAAACCCTGTTTCTGCTAAAAATACAAAAAATAGCCAGGTGTGGTGGCAAGCGCCTGTAGTCCCAGCTACTCAGGAGGCTGAGGCAGGAGAATCGCTTGAACCCGGGAGGCAGAAGTTGCAGTGAGCTGAGATTGCGCCACTGCACTCCAGCCTGGGCAACAGAGCGAGACTCCATCTCAAAGAAAAAAAAAGCCAAAACATAGTAAGGTGACGGTGAAACTTCTCTTTTAAAAAAATGTTTACATAGAAACAAACTAAATGGATAAAATGGATATAAACAAAAATGTTATCGGTGGTTATTTTTGGGCAGTAGAATTATAGGTTTTTAATTTCTTTTGCTTATTTATAGTTTCAAAAATTTTCAATTTAAATATAAATTAATGTGCTGTATTTATAGAGACAATACATGAAATATACTTAATAAAAATTCAAATGTTATAGAACTGAAAAAGATGAAAAGTAAAAACAACCTATTCCCCAGAGGTAGCCACTGTCCATAGTTTCTATTTTAGATTCTTTCCTTTATACAAGATTATTATAGCTTCTTTTTTTGGTGTATGAACTGTAGTCCTAGAGGATTTTATTAGTTATGAGTTCTATAACTAAGATCCATCATCTTAGTTGCTAAGAACGTAGATACTGAGAACGTCATTAAAAAAACATTTTTTTCAAGCAGGGAGCGGTGGCTCCCGCCTGTAATCCCAGCACTTTGGGAGGCCAAGGCGGGCAGATTGCTTCAGTTCAGGAGTTCAAGACCAGCCTGGGAAACATGGTGAAACCCCATCTCTACTAAAAATAAAAAATTAGCCAGGCATAGTGGCACGCACCTGTACTCCCAGCTATTTGAGAGGCTGAGGTAGGAGAATTGCTTGAACCCAGGAGGTGGAGATTGCAGTGAGCTGAGATCAGGCCACTGCACTCCAACGTAGGTGACAGAGATAGCCTCCTTCTAAAAAAAAACAAAACAAAACAAAACAAACAACCTTTTTTCCAGCCAAAACAACTGAACTTCCTCCCCACTGACCACCTCAATTATTTCTAGATGCCTTGTTGCTGTCCAGACTGCGGTGATTCCCTGGGCTGATCTGAGCCTGTGGCCTGAGTCATTTGCAGTTCCTCTAGCAGGTGGTCCCCCATGTCATGGCCCCTGTGAAACCAGTTCCTTACCATCTCTGTTCATCGCTGCTCCCTAAGTTAGGCCCTGCATGTCTTGAGGGTAGGTTAGCTTCAGAAAAGCTTTGGTTGCATCACTGCTTTCATAAACTCAAATGAGAGGGAGGGAGGGAAGGCAGGAAGAAGGGAGGGAGTCCTTTCTCTCCCACAGTGTGCATTACCTCATGTAACACTTCCTGCTAATGTGGTAGAATGTGTTTGACTTTGAATGAGACTTGGGTTTATTTTTATTTATTTATTTATTTATTTATTTTGAGATGGAGTTTCACTCTTGTTGCCCAGGCTGGAGTGTAGTGGCACGATCTCTACTCACTGCACCCTCCGCCTTCCAGGTTCAAACGATTCTCCTGCCTCAGCCTCCCAAGTAGCTGGGATTACAGGCGCATGCCACCATGCCCAGCTAATTTTTGTATCTTTAGTAGGGACGGGGTTTCACCATGTTGACCAGGCTGGTCTGGAACTCCTGATCTCAGGTGATCCACCTGCCTCGGCCTCCCAAAGTTTTGGGATTACAGGCGTGAGCCACTGTCCCTGGCCTGAGACTTAAATCCATCTCTTTTTTCTTCTTCTTCTTTTTGAGACGGAGCCTCATTCTGTTTCCCATGCTGGAGTTCAGTGGCGTGATTTTGGCTCACTGCAACCTTGGCCATCTGGGTTGGAGCAATTCTCGTGCCTCAGCCTCCTGAGTAGCTGGCACTATACGCACATGCCACCACGCCCGGCTAACTTTTTTGTATTTTTAGTAGAGACAGGGTTTCACTATGTTGGCCAGGCTGGTCTCGAATTCCTGACCTCAGGTGATCTGCCCACCTTGGCCTCCCAAAGTGCTGGGATTACAGGAATAAGCCACCGTGCCCAGCCCACCACCTCCTTTTTTAAAATTAATTAATTAATTTTCTAAAGCTAGGGTCTCACTCTGTCACTGAGGCTGGAGTGCAGCGGCACAATCATAACTCACTGCAGCCTTGAACTCCTGGGCTCAAGAGCTCCTCCCACCTCAGCCACCAGAGTAGCTAGGACTACAGGTGCACACCACCATGACTGGCTAATTTTTAAATTTTTTGCAATGATGAAGTCTCACGCTGTTGTCCAGGCTGGTCTCAAACTCTTGGGTTCAAGTGATCCTCCCGCCTCAGCCTCCCGAAGTGTTGGGATGACAGGCGTGAGCCACCATGCTCGACCTAAATCCACCTATTATTGTTTATATTCATGGATGCACCAGTTCAGTGAGAATATGTTAGCCGCCCACTGTGTACCAGCCCTGGTGCTAAGCAGTGCGTAACCTGGAGGCTTGTGTCACCTGTCCATACCTTTGAGGTTCATCTATAAAATGGAGATAGTGTATCCTCTGAAGGTGATTCTGAGGACTGAATGCAGTGCCTGCTTCAGAGTTGTACATCATCACCTCTATCACTCATCTTTGGGTGCTTAGTACTAAGCCATAGTACTGAGTACTTTTGGAGAAAATGATAAACCAAGCAAATTTATTGGTGGTAGGTAGCTATCTGATCCCCCTGCAAGTTCTACCCAAGACTAAATGAATGGCTAGACCAATGGTTCTCTTTAAAAAAAAAAAAATTCTATTGGCTGGGCACCGTGGCTCACACCTGTAACCCCCGCAATTTGGGAGGCCAAGGCGGGTGGATCACCTGAGGTCAGGAGTTCGAGACCAGCCTGACCAACACAATGAAACCCTGTCTCTACTAATAATACAAAAATTAGCTGGGCGTGGTGGCAGGCACCTGTAGGTCCAGCTATTTGGGAGGCTGAGGCAGGAGGATCGCTTGAACCCCATCTCAAAAAACAAAAAACAAACAAAAAAAAACCACTTGGGGCTGGGCACGGTGGCTCACACCTATAACCCCAGTACTTTGGGAGACTGAGTTGGGCAGATCACTTGAGCCCAGGAGTTCAAGACCAGTCCGGGCAACATAGTGAGACCCTGTCTCAACAAAAAATACAAAAATTAGCCAGGTGTGGTGGCACACACCTGTGGTCGCAGCTATGTGGGAGGCTGAAGGGAGGATTGCTTGAGCCTGGGAGGTCAAGGCTGCAGTGAGTCATGATCACACCACTGCACTCCAACCTGGGTGACAGAACAAGACCCTGTCCCCCACCAAAACAAAAGGAACTCTTAGACAACATACAGGAAATCGTAAATCTATGTAGCAAGGCTGTGAGTTATGGAGGAGGATGCTGGGTTACAGTGCCTGGGGAGGAGAGTTAGTGAGTCGCCAGAGGAGGTCCCTCTGCGTGGCTGAGCCCCACAGCGCTGGGTCAGGGCTAGGGAGTAGTCTGCTTTGCCCTGCTAGGCCCAAAGACGGGGAGTCTCAGTGTCTCCAGGCAGGCGTTTGGGCCACACTTTCCCTTCACATGGACTTTGTGTAGCAGGAGATCAATATGCTGCCTCTGGCCTCTTTGGAGAGGCCCGTTTACCTACTGTTGACTAAATAAAAGCTTAGAGAGGCTTATGGAATAAGGCGGCTTTCACATCAAAGAGCTCTTACAAAACAGCCCGGTGATGAGTTAAGTACGAATGAATCAGAAACAGATGGACTCAATTTCCTAGAAAATACCCCTGGGCTTCAACAAGAGGAGGGAAAGTGTTCGGCCAAAGGCATTGTGGGTTTTTGCTGATCCTAAAATATGCTTGACGATTTTGCCTGAAATGAGCTGAGATGTTGGGAATATGTCGGCTCCAAGTCATGAGAAACTCTGGGCTGGAGCTCTGCCAGCACATCAGCTGATTTCCAGCAGCTCTCCAGCTCGCCTTGCGGGGCCTGAAGGAAACCCCACTGACTTGGGGCCACTCTGGGTTTGCAAGGCCTGGACAGAAGGTACTGGCAAGACCTTTCTTTCTCTCTCTCTCTTTTTTTTTTTTTTTTTTTTTTTTTTGGTGAGACGGAGATTTACTCTTGTTGCCCAGGCTGGAGTGCAATGGCGTGATCTCGGCTCACTGCATCCTCCGTCTCCCAGGTTCAAGCAATTCTCCTGCCTCAGCCTCCTGAGTAGCTGGGACTATGGGTGCTTGCCACCACACCTGGCTAATTTTTGTATTTTTAGTAGAGACAGGGTCTCAGCATGTTGACCAGGCTGGTCTTGAACTCCCGACCTCAAGTGATCCCCCCCCACCCCCCACCCCCACCCCCACCCCCCACCCTGGCTGCACAGCAGCATTTGAGGAATGCTTGAAAAATTTCACTGTTAGGTCTCCAGCCCAGGCTCTTTAAGATGAGGATCTCTGATAGCAGAGGGGCCTGGCATCCTTGTTTGCAGAAGCTCCTCAGGGAGTTCCCCTGCATGGCCAGGGTCTGGAATCACTGACCTAGGCCAGGGGTTCTCAGTGTTTGGTGCACATCACAATCCCCTGGGAGCTCTCCTTGCCCCAGCCTGGACCTGTGAAATCAAAATAGGATGGAATGGGTAGTGATTAGGACATCTGTGGTTTTTTGGTTTTTTTTTTGAGATGGGGCCTTGCTCTGTCGCCCAGGCTGGAGTGCAGTGGCGCAATCTCAATTCACTGCAACCTCTGCCTCCTGGGTTCAAGTGATTCTCCTGCCTTAGCCTCCCGAGTAGCTGGGACTACAGGCGCGTGCCATCACGCCTGGCTAAGTTTTTGTATTTTTAGTAGAGATGGGGTTTCACCCTGTTAGCCAGGATGGTCTCGATCTCCTGACCTCGTGATCCACCCACCTTGGCCTCCCAAAGTGCTGGGATTACAGGCCTGAGCCACTGCACCCATCTGTGCTTTTAACAGTCTCCCTGGGTGACTCTGATGTGCATGTACGTGTTGAGAACCCTAGATCATACACTTTGGTTATATTTGCCTGGGCTTCTAATGGAGGTCTGGGTCCTGGTGGCTGCTTTGTAAATGCTGATTAGAGATTGGTAAGAAGGGTGAGACCCTCCTTATGAAGCAGCAAGTGTTTGAGGACCTCTGACACTCTTGGCTGTCCTCTTCACAGAGGAGAACAAAAATGATGGCAAGGCCTTGCGCGGTGGCTCACGCCTGTAATCCCAGCACTTTGGGAGGCCGAGCGGGCAGATCACTTGAGGTCAGGAGTTTGAGACCAGCCTGGCCAACTTGGCAAAACACCATCTCTACTAAAAATACAAAAATTAGCCAGGCGTGGTGGTGTGCGCCTGTAATCCCAGCTACTTGGGAGCTTGGGAGGCTGAGGCAGGAGAATCACTGGAACCTGGGAGGCAGAGGCTGTAGTGAGCTGAGATCACGCCACGGCACTCCAGCTTGGGCGACAGAGTAAGACTCTGTCTCAAAAAAAAAAAAAAGGCAACAGTTTATGGAATGTTTTACTGAATGTTCCCATCCACCATCAACAGGCCCCTGCCCTCTGGGAGTTCACCTGTGTGGTGGGTGGAACAGCCCTGCACTTGTGTTCCAAACTCCTAGCTCCAGCCTCACCCTGCAGTGCTCTTCTGAGCCTCTCTCTACTGAACATCATAAGAAGGAACAAATGAAGAAGAGGTGTTCTGATTGTGTAACTGGTTAACTTTGTGGTATGGTCAGAAGATAGAAGGTGCTTGAGTGCTAGCCTAAGTGGTGCCGATTGCTTACAGTGAGAAGACATTTAATTATTCATTTAACAAATATTTTCTGAGGATCTACTTTGTACCAGGCCTTGGGAACACCAGGGTGAGCAAAATCAACCTTGTAGGTTGACTCTGCCTGGGGAGACAGACAGTAGCTGGGTAAAGAAGTCCATAATGAACTTGTTCTGTGAGCTAGGATGGGAGCTGTGTTCATGCAGGGATAGGGAATAGTGTGTGTGTGTGTGTGTGTGTGTGTGTGTGTGTGTGTTGCGGGAGGCAGATTCTTTTTTTTTTTTTTTTTTTTGAGATGAAGTCTCACTCTGTGGCCTAGGCTGGAATGCAGTGGTGCGATCTCAGCTCATTGCAACCTGTGTCTCCCAGGTTCAAGTGACTCTCCTGCCTCAGCCTCCTGAGTAGTGGGGACTACAGGTTTGTGCCACCACGCCTGGCTAATTTTGAGACGGGGTTTCACCAAATTGGCCAGGCTGGCCTCGAACTCCTGACCTCGTGATCCACCCACCTTGGCCTCCCAAAGTACTGGGATTACAGGCATGAGCCACCGCACCCAGCCACGGGGAGGCAGATTCTTAAAGTGGTCAGGGAAGGTCTCTGAGGAGCTGACAGGTGACCTAGTCCTGCAGGATGCAGAGGAGCCTGACAAGTAATGATGGAAGACAGAAGGGAAGGCACGTGCAAAGGCCCTGAGGTGACAGCATGTTTTGTGAGTTTGAGAAACGACAAGGCCAGGGCGGCTGGTGAGGGAGATCAAGGGGGAGAGATATGAGGGCCGAGGTCGCAGGCCCAGACATGCAGGGCTGTGATTAGGATGTAACATCTTCAGCAGGAGAGCAGCCTGCATTTAATCTCCCAGATAAGAGAGTGCATCAGGGTTTGAACGAAGGGAAGTAAGAATGACAATATGGGCCAGGTGTGGTGACTCATTCCTGTAACCCCAGCTACTCGGGAGGCTGAGGCGGGAGGATCACTTGAGCCCAGGAGATTGAGGCTGCAGTGAGCTGTGATGGCACCGCTGCACTCCAGCCTGGGTGACAGAGCAAGACCCTGTCTCTGAAAAAAAGAAAGAACAAGATGGAATGTCATCTACATTTTAGGGACATGGACTTAAAGTTTTTTTGTTTTGTTTTGTTTTGAGACAGAGTCTCATTCTGTCACCAGGCTGGAGTGCAGTGGCACAATCTCGGGCTCACTGCAACCTCTGCCTCCCGGGTCCAAGTGATTCTCCTGCCTCAGCCTCCCGAGTAGCTGGGGTTACAGGCGCGTGCCATCACGCCCGGCTAATTTTTTGTATTTTTAGTAGAGACGGGGTTTCACCGTGTTAGCCAGGGTGGTCTCGATCTCCTGACCTCATGATCCGCCCGCCTCGGCCTCCCAAAGTGCTGGGATTACAGGCATGAGCCACTGCGACCGGCCTGACATGGACTTAAAGTTTGACCTCATATGTGACCTGTGCAAGTCATCACTGCTCTACGGACCCCCTTTGTGGGAGGATTGGCCCAGTTATCTGTGTCTAGCTGTGTGTCTAAGGAGCCTCTGGCCATCCACACAGAAACTGAATGTAAAGAGTGTCTGTCACACACGTGGCTGGGACAGTGAGAACCTCTGGAAGCTGTGTCGCAGATGTTTGTTCATCTGAGTGAAGTGGTTGCTCTTCTTGACTCTACTATTGTCCCCAGGGCAGGCGACCCGTAAATACTGATTGACGAAGGCTGAGCTGGCCTTATTTCACATCAGTCTCATTCTTCTTCTTCCCAGGAGAAAGAGAAAGAGAAAGAGGTCTGCCCTGTGCAGTGGCTGGGAGGAGGTGGGAGGGAGGCGGCAGGAGGCAGTGTGGCTGTGTGGCTGGAGACTCTGGCTGGTGAGGCTGGGCGCTGGGCTCTGGGCAGGTGTCATTTTTATGAATGATTTCCTGCCAGGTAGAGGAGCTGACTCAGCCGGCGGCCTCCCATGGGCTGGTGTGGGCCTGCTTTTCCGGAGCCCAGTGCTAATCTGCCTGGGGCAGCTGGCTCTGGGGAAGGAAGGGCCTCCCACAGAGGGGAGGGCAACTGTGCATCTTGGCAGCTTTTCTCCCCCCAGAGCTTTTCTTAGCTTGTCGGGGTGGGCCGTGGGGAAGGGAGTACGACCCACCCAGTCTCCCCTCCCCCTTTTCGCTCCCTTTCTCCCTCTCTGCTCTCCAGCCTGCTGTCAGCCGGTTGCAGCTCCACTGCCTGCCTCATGCCTGCCTGCACTGCCTTCAGCAGATGTGTCTGTGGGAGCGAGTGAAGGCTCCCTGAGAAAACACCTCCACCTGGCAGGTCTCTGCAGCCACCCCTGGAAGCCAGGAGGCTCCTGGGGTGGGCAGTGTTGGGGGTGGCAGCAGTGGGGAGGAATTCCACCTTTCCACCCATGCACCAGCTCCTGGAGCGCTCTCCCCAGAGATTCCTAGTGCTGGCTCTGTCATCTCCTCCAGGTCAGAGCAATCATTCCAGAGAGAAGCTCTTCTGTGCTTGTGGCCAGTGTGGGAGGGTTTTCAGGCCTGTCTCAAAGCCCAGGCAGAAGATGTGTCTCTGAGCTTGGGTGTATTTGGCATCAGAGAGGGAAAGAGGGAGGGGGATTTGCGGAATGCCTGACCACCTTTTAGCCTTCAGGAATGCCTGTCTTCAGTCCCTTGCCTGCCTGGGGCCTTTGCAGAGCTCTCCATCCTGTGGACACCTTAGTTCATTGAATTCTTACATTAAGAAGCAGTTATTATTTTCCCCATTTTACAGATTAGGAAACAGGCCCAGAGAGGGAAATTCATTTGCCCAAAGTTACACAGCAACCAAGTAGGGGGATGTGGCTCCAAACCAAGTCTGCCCAGCCCCAAAGCCATTCTGTACACTTCCCTGGCTCCTGGAGGCAAAGCCTATGAAGAAGGTGAATGTGTAGGAAACTACTCTCTTGTCAGGCACCAGAAGAGAAGTGGGGGATGGGGAGTCAGGCGCTTGGGTCTAACCTGCTAACAATCTTGGGCAGACTCTGCTCGTCCTCTGTTCCTCTATGACCCCATCTATAACACGAAAGGCTCACATTGGGTGCTTCTTTTGGTTTTTGTTTTTGAGACAGAGTCCCACTCTGTCACCCAGGCTGGAGTGCAGTGGCACCATCTTGACTCACTGTAACCTCTGCCTCCCATTTTCAAGCAATTCTCCTGCCTCAGCCTCTGGAATAGCTGGGATTGCAGGCGCATGCCGCCATGCCTGGCTAAGGCTGATTTTTTTATTTTTAGTAGAGACAGGGTTTCAACATGTTGGCCAGGCTGATCTTGAACTCCTGACCTCCGTCTCCCAAAGTGCTGGGATTACAGGCATGAGCCAACGCACCTGGCCTACACTGGGTGCTTTTGAGATCCCTGTTAGTGCCAATGTTCTTTCCTTCTGAAATGACCTCACCAAGGCCCAGAGTTCTGCAGGGGGCTGGACACTGTCATGCGTGGGCAATCTGACCTGCCAGAGCACCTTCCGGTGGCTCCTCTTTCACTTGCCCTCTGAGGCTTGCTCAGCTCAGAAAAGGAAAAGCGCTACTGGTTATCAGTGGGTGCTGAGCTGAGCAGGAAAAGTGAGCCCTAATCCCAGTATTCCCTGGAAGGGTCTGCATGACCTTGGGCAAGTCACTAGCATGCTCAAGAGAACAGGGACCATGTCCCACCTCCTGCCTCCATCCTAGGGGATCAGGGGAGATGATGGATGTCAGTGGGCTCTGGGATAAGCTTACAGAAGGAGGACCCTCCAGTTTCCTCTCCCTCAGGTGTTGATGAGATTGGGCCTGCTGTAATTATCAACACTTCTAAGCAATTTGCAGGCAGCTGCAGGCAGTGGGAGCTAAGGGGAGGAGGTAGCCTCTGGAGGGCCTAGAAAATCTTTTTGCTAGATTTAGAGCAACTGGGTCCAGGTCTCCTCCTCCTACCAGTCTTGTCTGCAGGCCAAGCCATGCCTGCTCCTGCATCCTGGTCTTTGTCTCTGAGAAGAGCTCTCACCCTACTGGCCCAGAGGGGGAAGGAGCAGCAAGGTGGCTGGTGATGCTGAAAATCAAGTTGAACGTCCTTATATGACAGCAGTTTGAACAGATCAGCAAGTTCAACCACACAGAGGTGCCTGGAAGCCCCTCTCAGTGATACCTAAGAGGGAGGTCTCTGGAACCAGCCTGCCAGTTTCTTCCCTCCAGCCCTACTCTTACTGCCTGGGGGCCCATGGGCAAGTCTCCCTGCCACGGTTTCCCCATCTCTGAAATGGGAGCAGTGGCAACTCCGGGGCTGGAGAAGTAAATGCAGCAAAGCATGTGTGTTTGGCACTCACAGCGAGCCACAGTCAACGACAACCAGCACCACTGGGGGTGGTTGCTGTCATCGCTGGCATTATGCCTCACCCAGCCCATCTCTTGCACTATGTTGGACACTGTCCCAGGATGGTGGCAACCATCTCTGTCCCTGACACAGTGCCCTGACAGGCCTTCCCATCTGAGCACCGGATGCCTGCACTGCACTTCTTTTTTTTTTTTTTTTGTACACAGAGTCTTGCTCTATCCCCCAGGCTGTAGTGCAGTGGTGCGATCTTGGCTCACTGCAACCTCCGCCTCCTGAGTTCAAGTGATTCTCCTGCCTCAGCCTCCTGAGTAGCTGGGATTACAGGCACCCACTACCATGCCTGGCTAATTTTTGTATTTTTAGTAGAGACAGGGTTTCACCATGTTGGCCAGGCTGGTCTCGAACCCCTGACCTCAGGGGATCCGCCCACCTTGGCCTCTCAAAGTGCTGGGATTATAGGCATGAGCCACCATGCCCGGCCACTTCTATTTATTGTTTTTGAGACCGAGTTTCACTCTTTTTGCCCAGGCTGGAGTACAATGGCGCCATCTCGGCTCACTGCAACCTCTGCCTCCCAGGTTCAAGCAATTCTGGTGCCTCAGCCTCCTGAGTAGCTGGGATTACAGGCACGTGCCACCACGCCCTGCTAATTTTTGTATTTTTAGTAGAGATGGGGTTTCACCGTGTTGGCCAGGTTGGTCTTGAACTCCTGACCTCAGGTAATCTGCCTGCCTCGGCCTCCCAAAGTACTGGGATTACAGGCATGAGCCACCGCGCCCAGCCACTTCTCTCTTTCTTTCTTTTTTCTTTTTTCTTTTTTTTTAATAGAGACAGTCACTATTGAGACTGTTGCTCAGGCTGGCCTCGAACTCCTGGGCTCAAGTGATCCTCCCACCTCGGCCTCCCAAAGTGCTGGGATTACAGGTGTAAGCCACCACACCCAGCCTGTGCTGCACTTCTCTATGCATATGTCTCACCGTCTGGATGGCAAATTCCTGGACTTCTGGGCTTCCAGAATTCTGATGCACCCCACAGCTGACACTGGGTGACATTGCTGGAAGGACATGTTAACAGTCTTAGAAGGGTGTGGAGGGGAGGCAGGGCTCCTCCTTCTGCACTACTCTGTGCTTTCTCCTCTACCTCTGGTTTCTCCTCAGAAGAGTGAGGAGCTGTGGTCATTTCACAAACCCTGTAACACTGGGAGAGGTGGAATGTGACTCAGACTGCCCAGGGAAAGAGGGGCTGCCAACCACGCCCTTCCTCTTTCATTTGCACCTGCATGTCCTGAGCCAGTGGTTTGTGCTCCTCTGTGAGAGCTGATAAACTGGCCTATGGGGAGGCCCAGAGCCATTCCCCATCGCACCTCCCCAAGTGGGGCTTTCTAAAAGATCCCGAACCTAGGAGGTGCTTGATAAGTGATTGCTTGATACATGCTTATGAGGTGGGGTTTGCTTCTCCCAGGCACTGACAAGGTAGATAGTACTGACAAGTAATAGCCTCTGAATTGCCAAAGGCGATGTCAAGCTTTCGCCATTGAGGTTTGAGCTAGAGGGGTACAAATTAGAGGTGAAACCAGTGTGGGGAGCTGAGAGTCAGAGCTCTTTGGGGGCACACAGTGCTCTCAGCACTGCTGAGACCTCACATTTCTGCATGGACTCTTAGCAGTGAGGGCCAGAAAACACAGTGGGCCTGAATGAGATGCACGTGCTGCAAGACCAACTCTGCTGGTTCAGTTAACACTCAGGAAGCCATGTGGTCAAGGGCAGCATCGGGGCCTACATCCTGGAGATACCAAGATCCAATTAAGCAAGCGTTTATTAAACACCTACAATACACCCGGCCCTGGGCCTCTAAGACGGAGATGATGCCGTCTCTGCCCTGGGTAACCCCGGGTGGACACATGACAGACACCAGGTGATTAAGAACCATTTGAGGCCGGGCGCGGTGGCTTATGCCTGTAATCCAAGCACTTTGGGAGGACAAGGCAGGTGGATCACTTGAGGTCAGGAGTTCGAGACCAGCCTGGCCAACACGGTGAAACCCTGTCTCTACTAAAAATACAAAAAATTAGCTGGGCATGGTGGTGGGCACCTGTAAATTCCAGCTACTCTGGAGGCTGAGGTAGGAAAATCGCTTGAACCCAGGAGGTGGAAGTTGCAGTCAGCCAAGATTATGCCATTGCACTCCAGTCTGGGCGACAAGAGCGAAACTTCGTCTGAAAACCAACAAAAAAACTGGGTTCCTTTGTTCCACTGTGAAGAAGAGCAGTGCAGGCATCCCATGCTCAGACGGGAAGGCCTGGTTCCTGGGGTGGGTGGCACTTAGGAAGCGAGCATCTAACTAGTTGCAGGGCCATGTGCAAGTCACCGGTTTCCATGCCTCGGTTTCCCCACCTGTCATACAGTCCTGCATGATCCAGCCTCTGTTTCTCCTCTTGCCTCGTGTCTGGCCAGCCGCTCCGTGCCTGCACTCCCTCTGCTGCTCCGGTCTCCAGTGGCCTCCCAGGCTAACGCCTCCTCATTTGTCACATCTCAGCTCAAGCATCATCTCCAGGAGGCCTTCCCTGGCCACATGGCTCTGCATCCTCTCACACCCCATCATGCCTTATGACACTTGACATCACGTGCAACCGTGTATTTATCTGTTGCCCTTTTTAGTGGCTTTCTCTTCTTGGCCCAAAGCCTGGCACTGAATAAATATTTGTTGAATGAATGAATAAACTAATGAATGAACAAATGAGCAGGTGTGCTGTGGGACTCAGATGGCCCCACAGCTGGGACTCAGTGCCCTGGGAGGGGAGGGACACAATGTGTTCCTAAGCCCATGGGCCAGAGTCAGGGAATCCCACATAGAAACTGGCTTCCCCTGGGCTTCCAGAGGCTGCCAGGGAGCACCACTGCCTTAGGCCTCCCGCCCAGAACAAGAACAGGCCTTCCTGGAGCCACTATTGTGGTCAGCATTGTTGTGGTCCTTGCTGCCCTCGCAGCTGTGCTCCCTGGAACTCCCAGGTGGCTGTGTGTGTGTGTGTGTGTGTGTGTGTGTGTGTGTGTGCGCGCGCGCGTTAGTGGGGTAGGCGTGGGGGAAACCTGGAGCCCTGACCCTGAGGCCACCTGCCTCAGTGGGTTGGGCAGGGAGGCTTCTTGAAGATTGACCCCCAACCTGAGTCTCCCCAGCGGAAGGGGAATTAGGCTGGTGGGGAAGGTGGGGGAATGGGCGTGGCGTATTCTAGGCTTAGGGATCCCAGGGCTGCGGGAGGACAGCCAAAGCTGGAGCGCCAGTCGTGCAGGCCAGAGCTGATGGGGCTTTGCCTACCATGCCAGGTGCTGCTTCTGGAGGGTGGGGCAGGGGGAAGGATTTGAAATGTGGTAGCAACAGCACAATCAGAATTGTGTTGTTCAAAGGCCTTCCTGTCACGGGGAGAGGATAGGCCACCACAGGTTCTTTCCTATCTCCCTCTTTCCCCTCCAGACCTTACCCCCTCCAAAATGGAGACATTTTGTTTGTTTTCGCTCAGAACCCAGTTCCTCATGAACTGTCATTGTAAATAGACCGGAGGCCAGAACAAAGGAAGATTTTTTAAAATTATTTTTTCCTCCTTTAAAGACTAGCTTAATGAGAACTGCTGACATGGGGTAAAGTACAGCACGCCCAAGCTGAGAGAGGTGTGGGGGTACCCTAGACTGGGAAACTGAGGCCCAGGGAGAAGCACTGCTGGGCAAGGAGCATCCCTCTACATCCCAGGTGGGGTGGGCGCTCCACACACCAGTGTGATGGGAAAAGTGGAGGTGATGAGTGTCCTCACCTGGGCACAGCCTGGCCCTCATGAGATGGAACGTGCAGGGAGCCTTTTGGGGGAGGGTTCAGGAGGAGAACTGGGTGGTTTGCCCAGGAACTCAGAAGGAGTATTCCCTAGGCGGGTGGGTAGCGTGTGGAAGGACACCTGAGGCAGACAGAAGACACAGAGACCCAAGGGAGAAGAAAGAACGGCTGGGTTTAGAGACGTGGACGTAAGTGAAAGGGCAGAGCCAAGGACGCAGCAGGACAGGAGGGAGGGGGTTAATAACACACCTGAAGCCCACGGTCCAGGTTTGATTTCATTTAACTTAGTTTGCTCTGGACCCCCGAGTCTCTCTCAAAGTTGAATGGCCTTTTTTTCCTTTTGAAGGGGGATTCTTTAGGAGGAAGGGCAGAGAGGGCACCAAGCAAGTAGATATTGTCTCTAATAAAAGTTTTGGTCATGGCCAGGCGCAGTGGCTCACTCCTGTAATCCCAGAACTGGGAGGCCGAGGCAGGAGGATTGCTTGAGCCCAGGAGTTCAAGACCAGCCTAGGCAACATGGCAAGATCCCTATCTCTACAAAAAAAAAAAATAATAATAATACAAAAATTAGCTAGGCATGGTGATGTGCACCTAGTCCCAGCTACCTAGGAAGCTGAGGTGGGAGGATTGCTTGAGTCTGGGAGGTCGACGCTGCGGTGAGCTGCGATTGCACCACTGCACTCCAGCCGTGGTGACAGAGTGAGACTCTGTCTAAAAAAAAAGGAAGTTTCGAGGGTGAGATGAAGTAAAAGACTGGAATGATCTTGAGACATTGGGCTAGAGATTGTCATTTGTTTTTGCTACTTAAATCCAGGTGCTCTGGGCTAACCTGATTGGGCCCCTGATGCAAAAGCGCCTCCTGGTGGGTGGTTCTGAAAACACTGAATACTTTCCTCCCCCTGCCACCCAGTAACAATCTTAATAATACAAATACAGCATTTTTTTTTCCCTGCAGAACAAAATTCCTAGAAGCTGAAGGGCTGAGTTGCTGAACATGAGCATTTTACTTTTAGGCAGATTACATCAAAGTCTCTTTCCAAAAAGTTGGCACCAATTGGCACCCCATTTTTGGTGCATTTAAATATTAAACACCAAGATGAGACTGGATGGATCCCTCTCCTGAAATGTCCTGTCCATAAATGAAAGAGCTGGGGCCGAGCTCACGGTGGCTCACGCCTGTAATCCCAGCACTTTGGGAGGCCAGGGTGGGAGGATTGCTTGAGCTCAGGAGTTCAAGACTAGCCTGGGAAATATAGGAAGACCCCCGTCTCTTAAACAAACTTAAAAAAAATGGCTGGATTAAATGACAACAACAGTTTCAGGGACCCAGTCTTTTCTGAACAGTGTCTCCCCTGCTCAGCTCTCACAGATCATTGAGGTGGGCAGGGTTAGACCCATTGACAGTTGGACCTGCAGGGCCAGGTCACATAGCCAGTGGGTCTGAGCTGACTTTTCTTCCCAAGCCTGTCTGATCCCCAAAACCCTTGGCTGCCCCCACTCTGCCCCCCGCCTCCCAGCCCTTCCAGCTGCAGCCTTTTCACTCATTCCACCACCACTCAGCTCTGAGTGGCTATGCTGGCGGGCTCTCTGCTTTGCGTCGGAGACATCACAGTGAGCAAAGGCAGATACGTTTTATGTGCCCTTGAAGAATCTCCCAGACAAACGTGTCATTGCAGTCGGAGCCAAATGGCCGGGGCAGGTGGCACAGATGAATGCCAGGCAGAGGAGCCTGCAGGTGGGTGGAATGCAGCCTGTCTGTGCTGAAAGTGTGGGGTGACCCTGGGGTTTTAAGCAGGGGATGGTGACCAAAAAAGCCAGCAGAAAGACGAGTGTGTGGTTTTGAAGCTGCTGTCCTAGCCTCCCTGTGCCTCATGTGTCCCTTGGAGCTCCACCTGGGTCTCTGTGCCCACGGGGCTGCGGTGAGGCTCCCCGAATGTGGGGACCGTGTGGCCGTTGAGCCCGTCTCCGGCAGCTATGGCTGAGGCGCCAGCCACTTCCGCCCTGTGCTCTCTCTGTGGTTGGCTACGGGGGCTGAGACACCTCTGGCCAGTCTTGAGGG
This sequence comes from Pan troglodytes, assembly GCF_028858775.2. Taxonomy (NCBI): domain Eukaryota; kingdom Metazoa; phylum Chordata; class Mammalia; order Primates; family Hominidae; genus Pan; species Pan troglodytes. Next base: position 38,888,594 of record NC_072419.2, on the reverse strand, counting down.
GAGCAGGAGGAGGCTGCTGGACTGTCCCCATGGCAGCCACAGGGCCTCTTCACTCCCTCCTGCCTCTGTGGCTCCAGGGGCCCAGCTCAGCCTCTTCCTGCCGTTTGTCCCAGCCCTGGGGCTCCTCAGGAGGGCGGGCTTGTCGCTTGTTCCCCCAACCCCGCAACCCCTCCACTTCCTCTCCTCACCCGCCCCAGGGTGTGAGGTGGGACACAGAAAGATGCCCAGCCCTTACTACCAAGGAGTCTTGGGTCTTGAGGGGGCTTCTTTTATGGCCACTCATTTCAGCCCCTAGATCCTGCCGGTCCCATATTCTTCACTCCCTGAGGCCTTCTGGCTCTCAAAGCCCAAGTCTAGTGCCTTCCTACCAGCCATCTTCACCAGGCCCCTCTCCTATGCTAGGTCTGTTTAGATGCAGGGGCACAGGGAGTAGGAAAAGGTCTCTGCTGCCGGAGCCCACAGCCCTGTGGGAAGACAGCAGGGCCAGGCGGCAGTCAGGGAAAGAAGCACTTTTCTGGAACTCTGTGAAATGCTGTGGGCTTGGGGGAGGCAGGGGAGGGAGTGGGGAGGGCAGAGGAGCAAGAGTCCCAGAACAAAAAGGCCTGGTGTGGTGAGAAATTCAGGAGGGAATAAAAGGGAACAAGAGCAAGAAATAGAGACAGGCACACTGTGGTTCTTGGTTTTTCCCACAAAACTAAAGCTATTTAAATTGAAGAAGTACTTTTTTTTTTTTTTTTTTTGAGATAGTGTCTTGCTCTGTCACCCAGACTGAAGTGTAATGATGCAATCATAGCTCATTGTAACCTTGAACTTCTAGGCTCAAGCAGTCCTCCTGCCTCAGCCTCTTGAGTAGCTAGGACTACAGGCATGCACCACCACACCCAGCTAATACATATGTATGTATGTATGTATGTATGTATAATATATATGTAATATATATTATGTGTGTGTATTTATTTTATTTTATTTTATTTTTTTGAGACAGAGTCTCGCATTGTCACCTGGGCTGGTGTGCAGTGGTGGGATCTCGGCTCACTGCAACCTCCATCTCCTGGGTTCAAGCGATTCTCCTGCCTCAGCCTCCCAAGTAGCTAGGATTACAGCTAGCTACTGTAATAGCTACTGGGCACCCACCACCATGCCCAGCTAATTTTTTGTATTATTAGTAGAGATGGGGTTTCACTGTGTTGGTCAGGCTGGTCTCGAACTCCTGACCTTGTGATCCACCTGCCTTGGCCTCCCAGAGTGCTGGGATTACAGGCGTGAGCCACTGCCCCGGCTCCTCTTAAATTTTTAAGTGCACGCTACAGTATTGTTAACTATAACCACAATGTTGTGCAGAAGACCTCCGGACATTTTTATCTGTGTCACTGAAACTCTATACCCATTGAACAGCAACTCTCTGTTCCCCACTCCCCCTCAGCCCCTGGCAACCCCCATTCTACTATTTTTTTTTTTTTTTTTGGAGACAGAGTTTCGCTCTTGTTGCCCAGGCTGGAGTGCAATGGCACGATCTCGTCTCACCTTAACCTCCAACTCCTGGGTTCAAGCAATTCTCCTGCCTCAGCCTCCCGAGTAGCTGGGATTACAGGTGTGCGCCACCACGCCCGGCTAATTTTGTATTTTTAGTAGAGACAGGGTTTCTCCATGTTGGTCAGGCTGGTCTCAAACTGACCTGAGGTGATTTGCCCACCTCGGCCTCCCAAAGTGCTGGGATTATAGGCGTGAGCCACCGTGCCCGGCCCATTCTACTATTTTTTTCCCTTTCTTTTTTCTACTTAAAAATTTTTTTTGTCTTTATTTTTTTTCTTTCTTCTACTTTCTGTTTCTACTTTGGATTCCTCATATAAATGGAATCATGCATTATTTGTCCTTCTGTGACTGGTTTGTTTCATTTAGCATAAAGTCATCAAAGTTCATCCATGTGGCAGCACATGACAGGCTTTCTTTATTTTGATGGCTAAATAATATTCCATCGTGTGTACACACCATATGTTGTTTATCCATTCATCTGTGGATGGACATTTAGGTTGTTTCTACCTCTTGGCTATTGTGAATAATGATGCAATCAATATGGGAGTTCACATATCTCTTGGAGATCCTGATTTCAATTCTTTTGGAAAAATACCTGCAAGTGGGATTCCTGGATCATATGGTAGTTCTATTTTTAATTTTTTGAGAAACCTCCATACTGTTTTCTGTAGCAGCTGCACCATTTAACATTCCCACTAACCATGCACAAGGGTTCAACTTCTCCACATCCTTGCCAACACTGTTGTCTTTTTTTTTTTTTTTTTTAATAATGGCAGTCCTAACAGGTGTAAGCTGATGGCTCATTGTGGTCTTGATTTGCATTTCTCTGGTGATCAGTGAGGTTGAGCACTTTTTCATGTTCTTGTTGACCACTTGCATGTCGTCTTTGGAGGGATGCCTATTCAAGTCCTTTGCCTATTTTTTATTTTTATTTATTTTTATTTTTATTTTTTGAGACGGAGTCTCGCCCAGGCTGGAATGCAATGGTGAGATCTTGGCTCACTGCAACCTCTGCCTCCTGGGTTCAAATGATTCTCCTGCCTCAGCCTCCTGAGTAGCTGGGATTACAGGTGCCCAGCACCACACTCAGCTAATTTTCATATTTTTAGTAGAGAGAGGGTTTCACTATGTTGACCAGGCTGGTCTTGAACTCCTGACCTCGTGATCCGCCCACCTCGGCCTCCCAAAGTGCTGGGATTACAGGTGTGAACCACTGTGCCTGGCCTAGTTTTATTTATTTGTTTATTTTTTATTTATTTTTATATTTTTTTGAGACGGAGTCTTGCTTTGTCACCCAGGCTGGAGTGCAGTGGCATGATCTTGGCTCACTGCAACCTCCACCTCCTGGGTTCAAGCAATTCTCCCTGCCTCAGCCTCCTAAGTAGCTGAGATTACAGGTGCCTGCCACCACACCTGGCTAATTTTTGTATTATTTAGTAGAGACAGGGTTTCACCATGTTGGCCAAGCTGGTCTTGAACTTCCAACCTCAGGTGATCCGCCCGCCTCAGGCTCCCGAAGTGCTGGGATTACAGGCGTGAACCACCGAGCCCGGCCTATTTATTTTTTGAAATGCAGTTTCACTGTTGTTACCCAGGCTGGAGTGCAGTGGCACAATCTTGGCTCATTGCAACCTCCAACTCCCGGGTTCAAGCTATTCTCCTGCCTCAGCCACCTGAGTAGCTGGGATTATGGGATTACAGGCACACGCCACCATGCCCAGCTAAGTTTTGTATTTTTTAGTAGAGACGAGGTTTCAGCACATTGGCCAGGATGGTCTCGATCTCCTGACCTCGTGAATCCACCCTCCTCAGCCTCCCAAAATGCTGGGATTACAGGCGTGAGCAACCGTGCCTGGCCGGATATTAACTTCTTATTACATATATGGTTTGCAAATATTTTCTCCCATTCAGTAGATTGCCTTTCACTCTTGTTTCCTTTGCTGGGCAGAAGCTTTTTAGGTTGATGTAGTCCCTCTTGTCTATTTTTGCTTTTCTTGGCTGTGCTTTTGGTGCCATATTCAAGAAATTATTACTAAGGCCAGTGCTATGAAACTTTTCCCCTATATTTTCTTCTGTAAGTTTTATAGTTTCAGGTCTTAAGTCTTCAATCCATTTTGAGTTGATTTTTGTGTGTTGTGTAAGGAAAGGGTCCAGTTTCATTCTTTCGCATGTGGATATCCAGCACCATTTGTCGTTTGGTTCTAAGGGCCTTCCTTGGCAGAATAACAACTTTCAGTCCTTTGCAGTTTCCCCAGAGTTTCTTTGGAAATGTTACTGGTCTGTGAAATGGATGAACTAGACTCTCATGACTTTATTATAGTGACAAATTATATTTTAAAACCCAGGATGTGTGATCAAGTACACACATGGCTCTTACGAAGGGAGCAGGTCAGCCAGAAGTGTTCCAGGAAAATTCGGGCCTTAGGATCTGTGTCCTTGGAGGCATATGCCTATAGTTCTAGCTACACCTCCCAGCCTGCCTGGGAATCGGCTGTGCATACTTTGGAGTCAGGGTCTGTGCCTAGAGTCCGCCCCCAGTTAACACAAGTTCAGCACACACAAGGGCACTGAGTCCCAGAGAGGCCAAGCCCCTTGCCTGCATCACAGAGCAAGTTGGGCAGAGGCTGGGGCACCCCAGGATCTCCTGGTTCTTCAACCAGTACTGTTTTAATTGCCCCATTACCAGCACACGACTCTCTGCATGCACTAAGGCTTCCTCCCAAGAGTGTTTGAGAAAGAGCTTTTCCTTCTGAACTGGAAAACTTCGATTTTGTAGAGATGAGTCTTGTACCATCTTAGTGTCTCCCCCAAGCTGTGGACGTGGCACCAGCACATGGCAAGAACATGGTCAATGTCTGGATGAAGGGACAACCAGCAAATTCAGTTGAGAGGCAGCTCTGAGTAAGAGCCAGAATTAAACATTTATTTATTTAGAGACGGAGCCTTACTCTGTCACCCAGGCTGGACTACAGTGGGGCAATCTTGGCTCACTGCAACCTCCCGAGTTCAAGCAATTCTCCTACCTCAGCCTCCCTAGTAGCTGGGATTACAGGCATTACAGGCATGCGCCACCACACCCAGCTATTTTTTTAAATTTTTAAAATTTATTTACGTTTTTTTTTGAGACAGAGTCTCACTCTGTCACCTAGGCTGGAGTGCAGTGGCTCAATCTCGGCTCACTGCAACCTCCACCTCCCAGGTTCAAGCGATTCTCCTGCCTCACCCTCCCGAGTAGCTGGGACTGCAGGCACCTGCCACCACGCCCAGCTAATTTTTGTATTTTTAGTAGAGATGGGGTTTCACCATGTTGGCCAGGCTGGTCTCAAACTCCTGACCTCAAATGATCCACCTGCCTCGGCCTCCCAAAATGCTGAGATTACAGATGTGAGCCACCGTGCCCCGCCTCAGAAGTTAAAAATTTAGATTCTGCTTCCTGCTGTGCTTCAGGTTTGCTGTGTAACATTGGATAGGTCCCTTCCTATCCCTGGGGCTCAATGTTCTTGTAGGTTAATAACAGTGGCAACATCAACAATAATAGATAACAGGAGTGCCCTTGGTGTAACCACTCTTACAGACCCATTTACCCCTCCCAGTCATCCCAAGAGATACAGATGATTAATGCTCTGGTGTCCGGATGAAGACATGGAAGTCCAGAAGAGTTAAGTATTTTGTGCAAGGTCACACAGCTAGTTAGAGGGGCAGCAGGGATTCACTCCAGGCAGGCTAGCCCCAGAGACCACCTAATCACTATATGATACTGAGTGGCTAGAAGATTTCTAGGCCGTGGCTCACGCCTATAATCCCAGCACTTTTGGAGGCCAAGGCAGGCAGATCACGAGGTCAGGAGATTGAGACCATCCTGGCTAACATGGTGAAACCCTGTCTCTACTAAAAATAGAAAAAAAATAGCTGGGTGTGGTGGCACGCGCCTGTAGTCCCGGCTACTCAAGAGGCTGAGGCAAGAGAATCGCTTGAACCTGGGAGGTGGAGGTTGCAGTGAGCCTAGATCACACCACTGCACTCCAGCCTGGGTGATAGAGCAAGGCTCTGTCTAAAAAAAAAAAGATTTCTTGCTCAGAAATACAGTGATTCTATGAGCTACAGAAGGTGGCAGATATTTCAATTCTAGCCCTTGGCAAAATTATTCTGGTTGGGTTCTTCTAGGCTTTGTTAAATAGCAACTGCGCAGATCTCTTCCTGAAAGGAAGGCAGCTATAGGAATAGGGTTACATGGATGGAATTTTGGTCAAAGAGAGGGAGAGGAAAAGCAGACGGCCAGGCCTGCCTCCCTGTCTCACTGCCTGCCCACAGCCTTGTCAGTATTCCCTGAAGCTCTTCTGTGGCTGTCATCAACGCAGCTCTAGGCCACCTTCAGCCCACCTGGGCATCTCACTGGGCAGCCAATCTCACCTGCTCCGAAGCCCTCCAGGCAGCAGCCAGAGTCAGCTTCAAAGACAGTAGTCAGATCACATGATGCCCCTGCTTAAAGCCCTCCCATGACCTCGAAGCTCTTGGAATAAAATCCCAGGTGACCCTTTCCCACTGCTTCAACCTTACCTCATATCTCCTCCCCTTTACTCACTGTGCTCTGCCCCAGCGCAGCCCCAGCCAGTGGCCACTGACCATCTGTGGCTGCTGAGCACTTGAAATGTGGCCAGTCTATAAAATACACACCAGATCTCAAAGCCAGAGTGTCAAAAAAAGGATGTAAATCATCTCATTAATTTTTGTATTGATTATATTAAAATGATAATATTTTAGTTACATTGGATTATATAAAATATATCAAATTGTACGTGGTGGCTCACGCCTGTAATCCCAGCACTTTGAGAGGCCGAGGTGGGAGGATTGCTTGAGGCCAGGAGTTCGGGCAACAAAGGAAGACCCCATCTCTAAAAAACAAAACAAATCTATCTATCTATCTATCTATCTATCTATCTATCTATCTATCTATAATTAAAATTAATTTCATCTTTTTTTTTTTTTTTTTTGAGATGGAGTCTCGCTCTGTCACCCAGGCTGGAGTGCAGTGGTACAATCTTGGCTCACTGCAACCTCCGCCTCCTGGGTTCAAGCAATTCTCCTGCCTCAGCCTCCTGAGTAGCTGGGACTACAGGCACATGCCACCACACCTGGCTAATTTTTTTGTATTTTTAGTAGAGACGGGATTTCACTATGTTAGCCAGGATGGTCTCGATCTCCTGACCTTGTGATCTGCCCGCCTCAGCCTCCCAAAGTGCTGGGATTACAGGTATGAGCCACTGCGCCTGGACTTTTTTTTTTTTTTTTTGAGACAGAGTCTCACTTTGTCGCCCAAGCCGGAGTGCAGTGGCACGATCTTGGCTCACTGCAGCCTCAACCTCCTGGGCTCAAGTGATCCTCCCACCTCAGCCTCCTGAGTAGATGAGACTATAGGCATGTGGCACTATGCCCGGTTAATTTTTGTATTTTTTGTAGAGATGGGGTTTTGCCACATTGCCCAGGGTGGTCTTGAACTCCTGAGCTCAAGAGATCCTCCTGCCTCGGCCTCCCAAAATGCTGAGATTACACATGAGCCACCACACTCAACCAACTTTTTATCTTTTTTTTTTTTTTTTTTTACTTTATTTATTTTTTATTGAGACAGGGTCTCACCCTGTTATTCAGGCTGGAGTGCAGTGGTATGATCTCAGCTCACTACAACCTCTGCCTCCTGGGCTTAAGTGATCCTCCTGCCTCAGCCTCCTGAGTATCTGGGACTACAGGCATGCGCCAGCACACCCGGCTAATTTCACTTCATCTTTTAAAAAAAAGTGGTTTTGTTTGTTTGTTTGAGAAGGAGTCTCACTCTGTCACCCAGGCTGGAGTGGCATGATCTGGGCTCACTGCAAGCTCTGCCTCTTGGGTTCAAGCGATTTTCCTGCCTCAGCCTCTGGCTAATTAAAAAAAAAATTTTTTTTTAAGTAGAGACTGGATTTCACCATCTTGGCCAGGCTGGTCTCAAACTCCTGACCTCGTGATCCACCCTCCTTGGCCTCCCAAAGTGCTGGGATTACAGGCATGAGCCACCACACCTGGCCTTAAAAAACCTTTTTGTCATGGCTCCTGGAAATTCAAATTCCCTGTGTGGCTCACACTTGTGGTTTGCGTTGTTTTCCACTGGGCAGTGCTGTTCTAGCCACACCAGCTTCTGTCTGGTTCCTGGACCGTGCCTTGCTCTTCCCAGTCTTGGGCAGGGCCTTATCTCCCTCCCACCTCCTACAGTGTTTCCGGCCTGGTCACTGGGCCTCCCCAGCACTGTCTCCAAAAGCCCTTTCCCATGCGTGTTTATGTCTTTCTTCCCTGGGTGGAGTGGAGGCTCCTGAGCACAGGCTCTCTGCTCTGGGTCTGGCACCTGGTTGGGGCTGGCCAAAAAGGCCACCTGCTCCCTGTCAGATGTCTGGAGGAGGGTGGATGGGAACTGTCCCGCATTCTGCAGCTGGAGACTGGGGCAGCCTTCAGCCAGAGGGCCCCATCTGCTGCTACTTAGGATTTAGCCCAAACAGGAGTAGGTGATCAGAATCCTCTGAGCAGAACCCACGGGCCATCAGAGAGGGGCTTTGGGCCTTGCGTGGTCCTAGGAACCTGGGACCCTGCTGTGTGGGTAGAACCAGGGCACAAAGTCTCCCCCAAGCTCCATCAGGGGAACTTACTTGGCAGCTTGGATCAGGGACCAGACACCCAGTGGCCACCAAGGGCGGGGTCCTGGGTAAACACCAGTGCAGCCAGAATGGATTTGGGCTTTGCTGGGGCAGCTCCGGAGTCCGTCTCAGCCCTGCTGCACACTAGCACGGTGACCTTGGCCGATCACTCAGCTCTGCTCTAAATGAGGATCGGCTCACTGCCTGGGGCTCGTGGAGACTGGATTGAGGGCCTTGTGTGCAGCACCCATGGGGCACAGTGTGGGGATGTGTGGGTGCTCAGGCACCCAACGCCCTGTGACTGGCTCTCCTCCCTGCTGTCAGCCACATCTGCAGGACCACTGGCTGGGATGGGGTGGGTGGCAGCGTGTGGCCTCAGTTCCTGAGAGAGGAGGGGCCCCACACTGTGGGGGACTGCCAAGCCACTGCCTGGTCCTCTCTTCTCACGCTGAGGAGCCTGCCTGTGGCTGCATCTAGAGGAGGGGGAGATACCACCAGTTCTGTAGAAAAGGCCTGTGGGTTTCCATCGACCTCAAGCTCACAGCAAGCCAACGGGTGACCTGATTGCTAAAATAGCCCAGGAGGAGGGCAGGAGCTTCCAGGACCCCAAGGTGGGGTGGCAGGGCTGGGGCTGGAAGGACGTGAGGGCAGTGTTCTTAAACTTGCCCAACTCTACGGCTGGCTCTGGCAAGCGGGGAGCCCCTTCCCTGGAAACCTGTGTGGGGATCCAGGCTGGAGACCACTGGCTTCTCACCCTGTGCTGAGAAAGAGGTGGGGGTATGAGGAGACCCCGGCAGGAGGTTGGCCTGGATCTCACTGTCAGTGCCTTTCCAACACTGCTTTTAAGTGAACTTGGTTGGCTTCCCTAAGGCGCAGATCAACGCCCAGGGCCCTCACCTCCCAGGTTAGAAGAAACCCAGAGCGCTGGGATCGGAAAGCCCAGGCAGACCAGACCAGCTGGGTGCTCCACTCCCACATGGGGAGGCTGAGAGCCTGCGGGGCCACAGTGGGAGGATGACAAAGGCCAGCTCTCCCTAGCCCACCTGCTGCACTCAGCCATCCCAAACAAAAACAAGGAACAAAGAAAATGGCTTCTCTCGTACAGCAGATAATGAATGTTCTGATTCTCAGCCCTGAGTGGTTCATTTCCCAGTGTCCCCAGCCAGGACATTTATGACCTACAAGTGACCCTCCAGAGAGCCCCGGGCAGGGGTTGGATTCCTCGAGGGCAGTGTCCCATGGCTGGTCCCTCCGGGGACAGTGTGGTGCAGGCCATCCTAGGCCTCCTGTGGCCTGGCTGGGCCGGCTGGTGAGGATAGAGCCCAGCGCCCAAGCAGCTCCATCCTGGCTGTGGAGGGGATGAACCTGGGCTGGTGAAGCCTCTACCCTGCCATCCAGCCCCAGCCCAACTCATGCTTTTTTGGTTTATGTCTAATTATAAATGCAATTTGTACTCATTGTAAAATTTGGAAACTACAAGAAGGTAGAAAGGAGAAAATGAAAATCATCTGTCATCCCACTCCCCGGAGGTAACTATGGTGCTATTTTGTTACATTTCTCTCCAGGCTTGTTTTTCTATATAGATCATATATATATGTATATATGTGTGCATTTTAATTGTAATCATTCTCTGTAGCTGGCTTTCCCCCAACATTACATGGTGAACATTTTCTCAGCATTAACATTTTCTTTAAAGTTATTTAATGACTGTAAAATATTCTATTAATAATTTATTTAGCCATTCTTTTTTTTTTTTTTCTCATTCTCTTATTTTGACTCTCATTTCTACCAAGGGAATTCAGTAGTTTTTAAAATTCCATGTAAAAATATAAATCTAGCTGGGTGCGGGGGCTCGCGCCTATAATCCCAGCACTTCGGGAGGCCGAGGTGGGTGGATCACAAGGTCAGGAGTTTAAGACCATCCTGGCCAACATGGTGAAACCCCGTCTCTACTAAAAATACAAAAAATTAGCCGGGCATGGTGGTGGGTGCCTATAATCCCAGCTACTCAGGAGGCTGAGGCACGAGAATCACTTGAACCTGGGAGGCAGAGGTTGCAGTGAGCCGAGATTGAGCCGCTGTACTCCAGCCTGAGCGACAGAGTGAGACTCTGTCTCAAAAAAAAAAAAAAAAAAAACTATATTTATATCTATCTATCTATATATATATCTAGCTGTTCCTTTCTTGTTTTTTTTTGTTTGTTTGTTTGTTTGTTTTTTATAGAGACAGAGTCTCGCCTGTCACCCAGGCTAAAGTGCAGTGGCGCGATCATAGCTCAGTGCAGCCTTGAACTCCTGGGCTCAAGTGATTCTCCTGCCTCCTCTTCCCAAAGTGTTAGGGTTACAGGCATGAGCCACCACGCTTGGCCGAGCTGTTCCTTCCTGACTGCTGAGATGGGGGCAATTCTGGGATTTCCTGTCAGCCATTCACACTGAGAAGGGCCCCTCAGTTTAACATCTCAGGGTGATTGCAAAGGTTTAACAGAGATTTGTTTGTTTGTTTGTTAATTTTTTTGAGACAGAGTCTCACTTTGTTGCTCAGGCTGGAGTGCAGTGGTGTGATCTTGGCTCACCGCAACCTCCGTCTCAGGTTCAATCGATTCTCCTGCCTCAGCCTCCAGAGTAGCTGAGATTACAGGTGCCTGCCACCATGCCCAGCTAATTTTGTATTTTTAATAGAGACAGGATTTCACCATGTTGGCCAAGCTGGTCTTGAACTCTGGACCTCAGGTGATCTGCCTGCCCCCTTGACCTCCCAAAGTGCTGGGATTACAGGTGTGAGCCACTGTGCCCAGCCCGTTTATTTATTTTTAACTCTATAGCTCCTTGCAGAGCAGGGCTAACCCATAGGCAGTGTGACCAGAGTCAGCCAGGTTTAGCATTTTGAACAAACCCCCAAAACAAAGACTAAACCCCCATACCACCAGGGGAAGCTTAGGAAAAGAGTTTCCCTTTGTGCCCCTGGCTCGTGCTCCTCCCCAAGATTGGGTGCCATCATCCTGCGTCGCCCCCACCAGGCTGGATCTGCCATCCTGGGGCGTGAGCGGGTGGTGGAAAGTGCTGGGCAACTCCCAGTTCTGATTCTGCCTGTGTCTCCAGTGGGTGGTGCTCTTGGGCAAGTCCTTTTGTGGCTCTGTTTCTCCATTTCCTGGGCTGGGAAATGGGCCTTACGCTGACATGGGCCTCCCCGGGGGCTAGGATGGAGTGAGCTAGTGCTACCTATGAGCTGATGCTTCTGTCTGTGGGGAGCACAGGTGTGGAGTGGGGGGCTTTGGGCAAGTCACCTCCCTTTTGTTAGAGCTGTGGCCCATCCTGACTGAGATCCTCTGCTGGGTCTCCAACCCCATGGATCTGTGGCTGCATCCTGAATGGGTGGCCCTTGCTGACCGTCCAGTAGTCCAGATGACCCCTTTGCACAGCTCTGGCCTCTCAGGGCCCTGATTTAGTCCCCAGGAAAGGCACTAATCAGGGTCCCCTGCTCTCCCAGACAAATTCCTGCTCAGCACCCCAGAACCAGGCCCAAGGAAGATTCATGGAGAACCCCTAGATTTGCTGCTTCTCCCAGTCTTTCCAGAGAAATTCTGCCTTGTGTTCAGGGTTCAGGGGTCATGCAAGAAAGGTTTCTGGAGGGCCAGGGCTGGACACCACTGGAGCACATCCTTCAGAAAGGCAGGGGCCTTGAGCTTCTCACTGACTTGGTACCTTCAGTGCCCAACACTGAGCCTGGCCTACTTAGACCTTTCATAAATACAGACCAAGTCAAGTGATGTCTGCCCATCTGTTTCCCTTTCCATTCTGCCCTGCTGTCATGAGCTTTGTGAGAACAGAGATGAGCCTGGTTCACCTCTGAGCCCTCAATGCCCGGCAAAGAGCCTGGCACCTGGAGAAGGCCCACAAATGTATGAATGAGTGGAGAACAGGTGGGCCGATGACTAAGTCGGGTCCTGAGAGAGTCAGAGCTGGTGACGCAGGCCCTCCTTTCTTGCTGCCTCCCACACAGTGGGTCTCTTTCCTCCCTCTGAACACCTTGATTGTCCCTTCCTCTTTCCCTCCTTGATATGGTTGGGCTGTGTCCCCACACAAATCTCATCTTGAATTATAGTTTCCATAATCCCCACATGTCGTGGGAGGGACCCAGTGGGAGGTAATCGAATCGTGGAGGCAGTTACCCCCATGCGGTTCTCATGATAGTGAGTTCATTCTCACGAGATCTGATGATTTTATAAGGGGCTTTCCCCGCTTTGCTTGGACTTCTCTCTCCTGCCGCCATGTGAAGAAGGACATGCTTTATTCCTCTTCTGCCATGATTGTAAGTTTGCTGAGGCCTTCCCAGTCATGCAGTACTGTGAGTCAATTATACCTCTTTCCTTTATAAATTACCCAGTCTCAGGTATGTCCTTTTAACAGTGGGAGAATGGACTAATACACACACGTTCTTGGTGAAAACTGGCCACCAGGAAACTATGAGGCTTCCTGTCCATGTGACTTTGGACAAGTCACTTGACCTCCCTGAGCCTTCACTGTCTCCTCTGTAAAATAGGGCCATTGAAAGGGTTTTGCGAGGCTCAGTGCTGATGGCCTAGCACAGTCAGTGCCTGGCAGGTCATGGGCACTCAGGGAGAAGCAGCCCCTCTTTTTGGCAGCAGCGTGGCCTCTCGAAGGTGTGAGCTCCCTGGCATGAGCTGGCCAACTGATTGACCAGTGAAAGGGCATGGAGTAAGCTTGGGCCTGGACTGGCTGAGGAGGCAGTTACAGATCCCCTGAAACCCTGGTTGCTGTTCCTGGCACCTTGGCCCTTGGCTCTGTCATTCAGTGTCCTTTCTCCTGCTGGGAAGGGCACATCCTGTGGCTGGGTGGCTCGGCTGGGAGATGGACCCAGATCCTCTGGAGAGCCGCCCCCCAACCTCCCTGCAATGGGAAAGGTGCTTACCACACAGCCTCAGAGAGATTCCCACTGGGCTGCCCTGTACAGCACAGGAGTAGCAACTGTGCACCAGAGGTGTAGTCCCCATGTGGTCTGCCCCCTGGGCCTTTAAAATGGGGGGAAATAAAGTCAAAATGAAGACTTATAGATCTGAGAAGAGCAAATGCGCTGGCATACAGGACAGCACACTGGCCACTGACACACACTCCCCAGGTTACAACACAACTGTGTTGATGTGGATGATGATGATGATGATGTTAATATAATACATTTGATATAATTATATGTCATAATAATTATTGCCATTATCTATTATTATTAATTGATATTACTAGTGCCAGCCACGGAGGTGGGGAGCATGCCCATGGCCCCTCACAGGTGAAAGAGGCTGCCTGGTATGGCAGCTGAGAGCACAGGCTCTGGCTTGCACCTCTTCCTGCCACACAGTCACTGTGGGACACGGACAAGTGGCCTTCCCCTCTCATTCTCAGGGTCCTCATCTGGGAAATGAGGGAAGGCACCCTTCCTGGGATCCTGGCAGAATTCACTGAGGTCCACCCATGAGGGGTCCAGCCAGGTCCAGTCTCAAAGATAGTGGCTGCTGCAGGCACCTCCACTTTGAGCACCTGGATCCACTCATGTAGGTTCCCTGAGCCTCAGTTTGCCCATCTGTACAATGAAGATGGTGATCCCACCCATCACTTCAGGTCATCAGGAGGAGGAAATAAAATGAATCAGGTACATCACCTAGCAGGACTGCCTGATGCATAGAGAGTGTTCATTGAGCTGCGATAATGTTTTTTGTGCTGGTAGTAGGCAGGATGAGAACCTGCCCCCAGCCCCAGGCATCCTGCCCAGGGCTTCTCCTCCTCGGTGAATTGTATGGCCAGAAACAGGGTGACCTTCATCAAGCCAGGATTACATTCCCAGTGTCTTTGGAGTGTGGGGCAAGGGGGTCGGCTGTGCAGCAGCTGCACCAGCTGCCCTGAAAGAGAAGGGGTCTTAGGCCGGGCGCGGTGGCTCATGCCTGTAGTCCCAGCACTTTAGGAGGCCAAGGCAGGTGGATCACTTGAGTTTGGGAGTTTGAGACCAGCCTGACCAACATGGAGAAACCCCATCTCTACTAAAAATACAAAAAATTAGCCAGGCATGGTGGTGCATGCCTGTAGTCCCAGCTACTCGGGAGGCTGAGGCAAGAGAATCATTTGAACCCAGGAGGCGAAGGTTGTGGTGAGCCGAGATCGCGCCATTGTACTCCAGCCTGGGCAACAAGAGCAAAACTCTGTTTAAAAAAAAAAAAGAAAGAGAAGTGGGTCTGAGTCTCTGGGAAGCCGCAGTCGGGTCTAGGCCTTGAATCAGCCCTGGACGCCAAGGCCGGAGGACGCTGAGCCTTGGTCTTCTCCTGCTCCATCTCCCTGTAGCTCCAGTGTCATTCCCCACCTACCCTTTCTGCTCACACAATGTCAGGGCCAAAGGAATGCCTGCAACACAGCAAAAAGCTTTATTGTTTTTTCTGGCTGTAGAAGTGATTATTATCCATTGCAGTAACAAAAATTGGAAAATTCAGTAAAACATAAGAGTATCCTAGATTGGGTGTGGTAGTTCACTCCTGTAATCCCAGCCCTTTGGGAGGCTGAGGTGGGAGGATTGCTTGAGCCCAGGAGTTTGGGGCAAGCCTGGGCAATATAGCAAGACCCCATGTCTAAAAGAAAAAATTCAAAAATTAGTTGGGCATGGTAGTGTACACCTGTAGTCTCAGTTACTTGAGAGGATTCCTTGAGCCCAGGAGTTTGAGGCTGCAGTGAGCCGTGATCCTGCCACTGCACTCCAGCCTGGGTGAGAGTGAGCCCTGTTCTCCAAAAATAAAAAGAGTACCCTAAATCCTACATTTCCAGGTATTTTTGTTATACACATATAGATACAGATTTTTTCATAAGAATGGAATCCTATTATGCTTGCTTCTTAAAAATCAGAATGCCAGGTGCCAGCTAATTTTTGTATTTTTGGTAGAGTTGGGGTTTCACCGTGTTGGCCAGGCTGGTCTTAAACTCCTGACCTTAGGTGATCCGCCCGTCTCGGCCTCCCAAAGTGCTGAGATTACAGGCGTGAGCCACCGTGCCCAGCTGAAATTTTATCTTCTTAAAGTCTCTTAAGTACCTGTTTTAATCTACATGCTTTCTTTTTCTTTCTTTCTTTCTTTTTTTTTTTTTTTAGGTTTGGGGGCGGACAGAGTCTAGCTCTGTTGCCCAGGCTGGAGTGCAGTGGCGCAATCTCAGCTGACTATAACCTCCACCTCCCAGGTTCAAGGGATTCTTCTGCCTCAGCCTCCTGAGTAACTGGGATTAGGGGTGCCCACCACCATGTCTGGCTAATTTTTATATTTTTAGTAGAGACGGGGTTTTGCCATATTGGCCAGGCTGGTCTCGAACTTCTGATATCAAGCGATCCTCCTGCCTTGGCCTCCCAAAGTGCTGGGATTACAGGCAGAAGCCACCTTGCCCAGCCTACAGGCTTATTTTTGAACCTGCTTTTTTTTTCTTTTGACTTGGTGGTATATCTTGGACCTCATCGATATTAGTAAATGTGACACCTTTTTATTTATTTATTTTTAAAATTTTGTTTTAGAGATGAGGTCTCACTATGTTGCCCAGGCTGGTCTCAAACTCCTGGGCTCATGCAATCCTCCCACCTCGGCCTCCTGAGTAGTTGGGGCTGTAAGTTTCTCCATCACTTTTAATGACTCCATTGTTCCATCGCAGGGATGGACATAACTGACCTGTCCTCTGCTGATGGACACTTAGGTTGCTCTCATACTTTTGCTGCTACAGCCAATACTGTAATGAAAACCTTTTTTAAAAATTTTTATTTTTGAGACAAGGTGTCACTCTGTCACCCAGGCTGGAGTGCAGTGGCATGATCACGACTCACTGTAGCCTTGACCTCCTGGGCTCAGGCAGTCCTCCCACTTCTGCCTCCCAAGTAGCTGGAACTACAGATGTATGCTGCCACGGCTGGCTAATTTTTGATTTTTTTTTTTTTAAGACATGGGGTCTTGCTATGTTGTCTAGGCTGATCTTGAACTCCTGGGCTCAAGAGATCTGCCTGGCTCAGTCTCTCAGAGTGCTGGGATTACAGGTGTGAGCCACCATGCATGGATGAAAATCTTTATACATATGTCCTTGTGCACATGAACGATTTCTAGAAGAAATTTCTAGAAATAGAGTCATGGGTCCAAAGACAGGCATTTAAAAAATAACAGCTTTACTGAGATATCATTCATATACCATACAATTCACAATTCAAGGTTTTTATTATATTCACAAAGTACAACCATCACCACAACCAATTTTAGAACATTTTCATCACTCCCCAAAGAACCTTATACCCATTGCTCCTCAACCCTCTTCCCCAGCCCTAGGCAACCACTAATCTGTTTTCTGCTTTCTGTCTCTATAGATTTGCCTATTCCAGACATTTCATATAAATGAAAAAGTGAAAGCTTTTTTTTTTTTTTTTTCCTAGAGACAGAGTCTTGCTCTCTTGTCCAGGCTGGAGTGAGTGCAGTGGCGCAATCATAGCTCACTGCAGCCTCCAACTCTTAGATTCAAGTGATCCTCCCACTTCAGCCTTCTGAGAAGCTAGGACCACAGGTGCATGCTGCCATGCTGGGCTCATTTTTTATTTTATTTTATTTATTTATTAATTATGTTTTGAGACAGAGTCTCTGTCTCCCAGGCTGGAGTGCAGTGGCATGATCTCGACTCACTGCAACCTCTGCCTCCTGAGTTCAAGCAATTCTCGTGCCTCAGCCTCCTGAGTAGCTGGGACTACAGGCACCTGCCACCAAGCCCAACTAATTTTTGTATTTTTAGTAGAGACAGGGTTTTGCTGTGTTGGCCAGGCTGGTCTCAAACTCCTTTTTTGTTGTTGTTGTTGTTGTTGTTTTGGAGACGGAGTCTTGCTCTGTCGCCCAGGCTGTAGTGCAGTGGTGAGATCTCGGCTCACTGCAACCTCCTCTTCCTGGGTTCAAGTGATTCTCCTACCTCAGCCTCCCGAGTAGCTGGGATTACAGGTGCCTACCACCACGCCTGGCTAATTTTTGTATTTTTAGTAGAGACAGGGTATCACCACATTGGCCAGCCTGGTCTGGAACACTTGGCCTCAAGTGTTCCACTCGCCTCAGCCTCCCAAAGTGCTGGGATTACAGGTGTGAGCCACCATGCCCAGCCTCAGCTAATTTTTAATTTTTTTGTAGAGATGGGGTCTCACTGTGTTGCTCAGGCTGGTCCTGAACTCCTGGCCTCAGGTGATTCTCCCACCTCAGCCTCCCAAAGTGCTGGGATTACAGGTGTGAACCACTGTGTCTGGCCCCAGCATGATGTTTGTAAGGTTTATCTATGTTACAGCATGTGTCAGTACTTTAGTCCTCCTTTTTATTGCTGAATAATATTCCATTGTATGAATATACCACCTTTCATTTATCCATTCATCAGCTGATGGACATTTGGGTTGTGGTTGTTTCTATTTTGGGGGAATAATGCTGCTATGACTAGTCATGTAAGATTTTTTTTTTTTTTTTTTTTTTTTGAGACGGAGTCGTACTCTGTTGTCCAGGCTGGAGTGCAGTGGTGTGATCTTGGCTCACTGCAACCTCCGCCTCTGGGGCTCAAGCGATTCTCATGCCTCAGCCTCCTGAGTAGCTGGGACTACAGGTACATGCCACCACACCTGGCTATTTTTTTTCTATTTTTGGTAGAGACAGGGTTTCACCATGTTGCCCTGGGTGTTCTCGAACTCCTGAACTCTGAAAATCCACCTGCCTTGGCCTCCCAAAGTGGTGGGATTACAGGCATGAGCCACTGCGCCTGGCCTTATGTAAGTTTTTATGTGAATACATGTTTTCATTTCTCTTGGTTATATACCTTTTAGGTGCAGAATTGCTGGATCATATAACTCTATATATAACCTTTTGAACTGCCAGGCTTTTTCCAAAACGTTTTACATTCTTACCAGCGGTGTATGAGGGTTCTGATTTCTCCATATTCTCATCAACACTTGTTATTATCTGTCTTTTTTATTATAACTAACCTAGTGGGTACAAAGTGCTATCTCATTGTGGTTTTGATTTGCATTTTCCTAATGACTAATGATGTTGAGTATCTTTTCATGTGCTTATTGGCCATTTGTATATCTTCTTTGGAGAAATGTCTATTTACATCCTATGCCCATGCATTAGTCTGTTTGCATTGCTATAAAGGAATAGCTGAGACTGAGTAATTTGTAAAGAAAAGAGGTTTATTTGGCTCACAGTTCTACAGGCTGTACAGGACGCATGGCACCAGCACCTGCTCCTGGAGTAGGCCTCAGGAAGCTTCCAATCATGGCAGAAGGCAAAGGGGAGCCAGTGTGAGCAAGACAGAGTGGGCACTGCCAGCCTCCTTCAGACAACCAGCTCTCTTGTGAACTAACAGAGCAAGAACTCCCCATTACTGTGAGGAGGGCACCAAGCCATTCATGAGGGAGTCACCTCCGTGACCCAAACATCTCCCAGCAGGCCCCACCTCCAGCGCTGGAGATCACATTTCAACATGAGATTTGGAGGAGACAAACATCCCAACCATATCTGCCTGTTTCTATTTTTATTTTTTAAATTTTGAGGTGGAGTCTTGCTCTGTCACCCAGGCTGGAGTGCAGTGGCATGATCTTGGCTCACTGCAACCTCCACCTCCTGGGTTCAAGTGATTCTCCTGCCTCAGCCTTCTGAGTAGCTGGGATTACAGGCGTCTGCCACCACGCTGGGCTAATTTTTATATTTTTGGTAGAGATGGGGTTTCGCCACGTTGGCCAGGTTGGTCTTGAACTCCTGACCTCAGGTGATCTGCCCACCTCAGCCTCCCAAAGTGCTGGGATTACAGGAGTGAGCACCACACTTGGCTCAGCCCACTTTTAAACTGGGCTATTTGTCTTTTATTATTGAGTTGTAAGGGTTCTTTATATATGCTGGTTAGAATCCGTTATCAGATATATGATTGTCAGTTATTTTCTCCTATCCTGTGGGTTGTCTTTTCACTTTTTTGATAGTGTCCAGTCTCAAGCGATCCTCCTGCCACAGCCTCCCAAAGCGCTGGGATTTCAGGTGTGAGCCACCATGCCTGATGCAAAATTTTAAATTCTGGTGAAGCCTAGTCTATTTTTTCTTTGGTTGCTTGTGCTTTTGGTATCATATTTATGAAACTATTGCCTAATCCAAGGTCATGAAGATTTATGTCTATGTTCTCAGAGTTTTATAGTTTTAGCTCCTACATTTGTTTTCATCCACTTTAATTTTTGTGTATGGTGTGAGGCAGGGGTCTGACCTCTTTCTTTTGCAAGACTGTGTTTTCCCCATTGAATTCCACCATTAAATATGTTCGGCTCTTGAAGCTGAACCAAATGTGAGGGTTTATTTCCGGACTCTCAGGACTCTTATTTATATTTCATTGATCTCTATGTCTGTCCTTATGCCAGTACCACATTGTCCTGATTACTGTAGTTTATTATAGTAATTTTTGAAATTGGAAGTGTGTGCACTCCAACATTGTTCATTTTTTCTTCTTCTTTTTTTGGGGAAGGATCTTGCTGTGTCACCCAGGCTGGAATGCAGTGGCACATTCTTGGTTCACTGCAATCTCTGCCTCCCAGGTTCAAGTGATCCTCCCACCTCAGCCTCCTGAGTAGCTGGGACTACAGGCGCATGCCACCACACCCAGCTAAATTTTTGTATTTTTTGTAGAGATGAGGTTTCACCATATCACCCAGGCTGATCTCAAACTCCTGGACTCAAGTGATCTGCCCACCTTGGCCTCCCAAAGTGCTGGGATTACAGGCATGAGCTACCACGCCTGGCCCACTATTATTCTTTTTCAGGACTGTTTTAGCTTTTCTGAGTCCCTTAAATTTCCATATGAATTTTAGGATCAGCTTGTCAATTTCTCTAAAGAACCAAGTTGGAATTTTGATGGAGATTGTGTTGAATCTGAAGATCAATTTGGGGAGTCTTGCCATCTTAATGGTATTGGGTCTTTAGATCCATGAACATTGGTATTTTTCCATTTATTTATGGCATCTTTAATTTCTTTAAACAATGTTTTGTAGTTTTCAGATTATAAGTTTTGTACTTATTTTATTCCTAAGCATTTTATTCTCTTTGATGCTAGTATAAATTGAATTATTTTCATAATTACATTTTTGAAGTGTTCATTGCAAATGTGTAGAAGCTCAATTGATTTTTGTATATTGATCTTGTATCCTGCAACTTTGCCAAACCCAATTATTAGTTATAACTTTTTTTTAGTGGATTCTTTAGGATTTTCTCTTTTTTTTTCACTCCATCACCCAGGCTGGAGTGCAGTGGCGTGATCTTGGCTCACTGCAAACTCTGCACCCCAAGTTCAAGCAATTCTCGTGCTTCAGCCTCCTGAGTAGCTGGGGTTACAGGCGCACACCACCACACCTGGCTAATTTTTGTATTTTTAGTGGAGACATGGTTTTGCCTTGCTGGCCAGGCTGGTCTTAAACTCCTGACCTTAGGTGATCCACCTGCCTTGGCCTCCCAAAGTGCTGAGATTACAGGCATGAGCCACTGCTCCCAACCAGGATTTTCTATATATAAGATCATGTCATCTGCAAGTAGGGATAGTTTTACTTCTTCTTTTGCAATCTAGATGACTTTATTTTCTTGCCATTGTACCCAGTACAGTGTTGAATACAAGTCGTGAATTCAACTTTGCCGTAAGAGTGGACATCCTTGTCTTGTTCCTGGTCTTGGGGAAAGCACCCAATCTCTCACCATGAAGTATGATACCAGCTGTAGGAACGCTCTTCTTAGAACTCCCCGAAAGATTGGCTGGTTTACACCCTCAGTTCTAGCAGTGTGCAAGCAGGAGGCCTAGTCCCCCAACCCTTGCCAACACAGTAACCCCAGGCTTTAGAGGCAAAGAACCAAGCCTGGGAGGGAAGTGCTGCATGCTATGTCACACAGATACTCAGCGACCTACAGTTCAGCTGTCCATATGCACTGGGAGTGAGCCCTGGACACTCAGCCTTCCCTCCCCTAGGGTGGGATGTCTTGAGACCCCCTAAAAAAAAGCATTGGTACAGAGGAACTTCTGGGTTCTGTTCTTGTATTAGTCACTGGCTGTGCAACTGTAGGCAAGTCACTTCCCTCTGGGCCTTGGTTTTCCCATCTGTGTAGTGGAAAGAGTGGTCCACCTTGAAATCTTCCAACTCTGACCATCTCTGCCCCACCCACCCTTAAATTCACAGTGGCTTCAGCATCCACTACTGCCCAGAGGAGCCACCAGAGGGCGCCCCAGACCATCATTTGGCCTAGCTTGGGTGCAGGGTGCCCTGGGGAGGCTGAGAGCAGCGCCTATTTTCCAGGAGCTGCTAGCTGTGCTTGCACAGACTTCCTGTGGCTAGACCCGCCCGCTCCTCTGGCTGAGCTCTGATCTCCAGGAAGGGAGTGATCTCCAGGAGGCACCATCCCCAAGGCCAGTGACCTAGCACTCACCCTGCCCGCTTTGGGTTGCCGCCTGAGGCTCAGGCTTTGCAGCATCGGGGCCAGCAGCCTTGCATCTCTCAGCCTTGGGAGGCTTCCACCATCTCTGAGAGGGCCTCTCACCAGTGCTGCATCCTCTCCCCACCAAATTGCCCAGCAGCAGGAAGCCCCCCAAACTGGTGCGTGTCTGGCCACCTGGAAGGGGGACCTCACTGTCCTTTGTGGACGTGAATGTATTCATGCTGGGGGTCTGGACAGTGTAGTCTCCAAAACCACAGCATCTGGGACTCCTAGATACCTCCAGGATAGATCCCAGAACCTTCGAAGCAGGAATCACAGAGGTCAGGGACCACCCAGAACTTCCCAAAAAAGCCAGAGGAGGCTCCATCAGCACCCCCATGACCCCCAGGGCTGATTTTATCCTTCAAATAAAATCAAAACCTTTGCTTTGCAAATTGAGCTCCAAGACACAGCAGCATCTCCCTGCCATCCCAAGAGTCTCACCCCAGCCCCTTGCATGGAGGGCTGCTGGGCCCCCTCTGATGCCAGGGGTATTTGCTTTTTTTTTTTTTTTTTTTTTTTGAGATGGAGTCTTGCTCTGTCGCCTAGGCTGAAGTGCATGATCTCAGCTCACTGGCGCAATCTCAGTTCACTGTAACCTCTGCCCCACCAGGTTCAAGCGATTCTCGTGCCTCAGTCTCCCAAGTAGTTGGTACTACAGGCGTGCACCACCACGCCCAGCTACTTTTTGTATTTTTAGTAGAGACGAGGTTTTGTCAAGTTGGCCAGGCTGGTCTCGAACTCCTGATCTCAAGTGATCCTCCTGCCTAGGCCTCCCAAAGTGACAGGTGTGAGCCACTGCATCCAGCCACATTTGCTTTGCATTCTAGTTATTTGCATGTGTGTTTTCTCTCTCCTTCCAGACTGGGGTCCCCTTAAAGGCAGAGTGAATCTCAGATTCATCTTAGTCCCTTCCTGGGGTCTTGTTCAGGACCCTGCATCCAGTAGATGCTCAACAAATGTCAACATAGGAATCCAGGTCCCATCCTCTCCTCACTCAAGGGATCCAAGGCTGCCTCTTCCTCTTCCGTAGTGGTGTGGCTTTGCAGAAGTCACTTAAGCTCTCTAATCCTCCTCCTCAGAGTGCCAGACTGCAGCTGCCACATGAAGAGGTAAGACTCGGACAGGCTAGGTGCCAGGTCACCCCCCAGTTCCCCAGACCTTTCAGATGGCAGTGGCTGGCTATTCAGGTCAGACCAGTTGCTGTGCTGGACACTTCAGCTTTGTTATCTCCTCCAGTCTTCTCAGAGACCCTTCGAGGTGGGCACTGTTGCCATCCCCAGCCTTGCAAATGGGGAAACCCAGGCATGTGACAATGAGCTCCCTTGCCTGAGGTCACGTTGTTTGGCAAAGGTGTCTGAGCCTACAGCCCTGCTTTGAAGTGACTTGGGGCAGGGATGAGCAGCTTCAGGGGGTTTTCTTGTCCACCCTGTAAGAATCTTCAAGGCTCAGAGATCATTTGCTCCAATTTTCTTGTTTCTTTTCCTTTTTTTTTTTTGAACAGGGTTTCGCTCTGTTGCCCACTTTGGAGTGTAGTGGGGCGATCATGGCTCACTACAGCCTCAACCTTCTGGGCTCAAGCGATCCTCCCACTTGAGTAGCTACCCCGTGAGTAGCTGAACCCTCAGGCGCAAGCCAACACACCCAGCTAATTTTTTTTTTTTTAGAGAGAGGGTCTCCTATGTTTCCTAGGCCTGTCTTGAACTCCCAGGCTCAAGCGATTCTCCTGCCTCAGCCTCCCAACATGCTGGATCACAGGCAGTAGCCACCTCGCCTGGCCAGTTTTCCCTTTACAAAAACTGGAATGCTGAGCCCGGTAAGAAGTGCTGTCCCTGTCTCCCACACCTGGGCTGACACTGGGGACTGTTGGGAAATTAGGGAAGACCTAAAGCCCCTTGCGAGTCTCAGGTACTAAGATTCTATGATCTTCTTGGGGGCCTTGTTCCCAACAGGTCACATCAGTCTTGGCTGGACTCACTGCCCACCTCTGGGACCTTGGCGGTGGGGCGGGAAGGAGGACCTCAAAGGCTCAGCGAGTCCACCCCCAGCCCAGCCACCAGCGCCAGCCTCCTCCTCCGCAACACCCAGGCCCTTATCAGGAAAGGATTTGGGTTGGTGGGGAGGGGCGGGGGGGAAGTCGGAGGCCCCAGGCTCAGCAAGGTGGGTCGGAGAGATAGGGAAGTGGGGAGGGGGCTGCGGGCCCCTGCTGGGTGGGGGAGGGCAATGGGAGGGATGCCCAGAATGGGCACGGTGGGGGACTTTGGCCAAGCTCTGTCCTTGCTGGCCTGGACCTCAACATGTTTCCAGGACTCCTGCCTCCCATCCTTGCCAGGCAAGTTGCCTGCACCTTTAATTAGCAAGCAGCAGTTTCTCTCCAATTCATCAGGGTCGCTGTTTAATTAGCCGAGCCCAGGGCGCCCCCACCCCCAGCTCTGCCTGCCTGTCTTACCAAGGCCACCACCACTTCAGGGTGTCCCCTGTTACCACCCCCCACAATTATTCTGCTCCCCAGAGTGGGGGATGGGCCTGGCACGCCCAGCTGAAACCTCAAGGAGATTCTGGGCACCGGCGCTTGTATTCAAGGCATCCAGCAAACACGATTAGGGACCGAGGCTGCGCCAGGCTGGCTCTGGGTAGAACCCCGGCCGGACATGCGGGGCAGGCTCTGGTCCTGTCCAGCTGCTGGAGAATGGCTTCTCCCTTGGGAGGCGCTGGCACATCTCTCTGGCTTGGTCCCTGGGTGCTGGGAAGAGGCTGCAGTACTCCTGTGTGTCACTCCCACCCCACATCCGGAAAGGGACACCATGTCTTCCTCTTCCTCTCTCTTCCAGAGCCCAGAAAGCTCCTCTGAGAATGCTGGACCTCAGGACAGGGGCCCATGCTCTGCACCCGGCCCTCAGCAGCCAGATCCTAGAGGCCCAGTCCAAGCTGTGGGCCAAGGGAGCGGGGCGGGCTGAGGCCTGCTTTGTGTCGGCAGGGTCTGGGGAATTGGGAGCACTGGTGGGAGCCCATGGTCCCGGGCCGAACCAGCCCCCTTCTGTTTCCCTGAAGAAGGGTGAGGCTGAGGGCCCCCGGAACAGAGCCCCTGTGTCATTCTGTGCAGGGCCGGGATAGCCACTAGTCACTGTGGGCAGAAGCAAGAAGCAGAGGCTCAGGCTCCGTCCTAAGCCTGTGCTCCTGCTGGGCTGTGGATGGTGTGACCCTTCCACTGTTTCATAGACTGAGAACATGGAGGGACTGGCATTTGCTGTGTTACCCTGTGGTGCCATCAGTGTGTTGTGACAGGGGCAGGAGGAGTGTGCTAGAACCCACCCACTCTGGTACTGCCCATCTCTGTGGCCTTGGGCCAGCCACCAAACCGTACCATGCCTTAGTTCCCCTATGATTCATAGCTGCTTCATGGGCTGATGTGAGGATTAAATGACTTACTGTGTGTTGGGTCTGGTTTTGTTTGGCTTTGTTTTGTTTTTTGAGACAAGGTCTCACTCTGCTGCTCAGGCTGGAGTGCAGTGGTGCAATCACAGCTCACAGCAGGCTCCACCTCTCAGGCTCAAGCGATCCTCCCATCTCAGCCTCCCTGGTAGGTGGGACTATAGGCACGTGCCCCATACCTGGCTAATTTTAAATTTTTTGTAGAGATAGGGTCTCACTATGTTGCCCAGGCTGGGGCTTACAGTGTTTAAAGCACTTAGGAACACTGTCTGGCAGGAGTCCTTGATAGTCATTGGCTGTTTTTGCCATTCTTTCCTCTCCTTTATCCAATCAGCACTCCTTGCCAGGTATGAGGAAATTGATGTCAGTGGGAGAGGCAACCTCCCTGCTTTTCAGAGTTTGCCTCCTCATGGGAGAGGCAGCTGAGAACAAATGAGTAAGGAAGAACACGGTTTCACCGGAGTAAAGCCTGCGGCTCATCAGTGTAATGTACCAATGTCACTTTCTTGGTTTTGACCACTTACCATGGTTAGGTAATAGGTTGACATAAGAAAAAACTTGGTGAAGGGCCAACAGGAACTCCCTGTACTATCTGTGCAATATTTCTGTTGCAAAATAATTTCTAAGTTATTCCCTAAAGAAAGTTTATTGGCCCGGCGCGGTGGCTCACACCTGTAATCCCAGCACTTTGAGAGGCCGAGGCAGGCGGATCACGAGGTCGGGAGATCAAGACCATCCTGGCTAACATGGTGAAACCCTGTCTCTACTAAAAATACACACAAAAAAAAACATTAGCCAGATTTGGCGGCAGGCGCCTGTAGTCCCAGCTACTCGGGAGGCTGAGGCAGAAGAATGGCGTGAACCTGGGAGGCGGAGCTTGCAGTGAGCCGCCATCACACTACTGTACTCCAGCCTGGGCGACAGAGCAAGACTCTGTCTCAAAAAAAAAAAAAAGTTTCAGGCAATGGTTAGTGCCATGAAGCAAACAATCAGGGGCAAGAGACAGAGAGAATAGGGATCGGGGCATTTCGGGAGGGGTGGTCCAGGAGAGCCTCTGAGGGAGGCAAAGCTGAGCAGAACCTGAATGATGGGAAGGGCAGGGAAGGAGGAGGGAATGGGGAGTGCAAAGGCCTGGAGGCAGGATGGGCTTAGGCTGTTTGAGGAAGCTGGGGAGCCTGGGCTCCAGATCCCACACCCCTGGCCACTGCACTGGACTGGGAGAAAGGACCCCAACTCCGGAGTCAGCTAGACCGGGGTGTGATACCCACTGCTGCCTCACTGTGTGGCCTTGGGCAAGTAGCTGCCACTGTCTGTTACCTGGATCTGCTGCCAGGGATGGAGGAAGAAAGCCTGCTCCTCAGAGGGCACAGAGGGTGAGAGAAGTGGGTAGGGGTTAGCTTGCCTAGGGTGCTGTAGGTGCCATCAATGGATTGGGGAGATACTGTGAGGGACCTGACGCCCTCTGAGCCTGCAAGAGTGGGGGAAGGCGATGCCCCCTGCCGTGGGTGGTGGGGCTGGGGAAGGAGCTGGGACCAACACTCCTGCACTCCAGGCTATGCACCTGACCCTGAGCAATCCCCCGACCCGTGGTAGTTTCACCCTTTCAACTCCGGGTGGGGAACTGTATCTAGCGCTTTCCACACATTAGTTCTCCATTTTACTTTTTTAGACATAGGGTCTTGCTCTGTCACCCAGGCTGGAGTGCAGTGGCATAATCTTGACTCACTACAGCCTCAATCTCCTGGGCTGAAGCAATCCTCTCACCTCAGCCTCCTGAGTAGTCGGGACTACAGGCGTGTGCTAAAATACCCAGCTAATTTTTTTAATATATTGTAGCAACAGGGTCTTACTATGTTGCCCAGGCTGGTTTGGAACTCCTGGCCTCAAGTGATCCTCCCACCTTAGCCTCCCAAAGTGCTGGGATTACAGGCATGAGCCACCAAGCCAAACCCTAGTTCTTCTTCTTCTTTTTTTTTTTTTTTTTTTTTTGAGACGGAGTTTCACTCTTGTCTCCCAGGCTGGAGTGCAATGGCAGGGTCTCGGCTCACTGCAACCTCCGCCTCCCAGGTTCAAGCAATTCTCCTGCCACAGCCTCCCCAGTAGATGGGATTATAGGCACATGTCACCACGCCTGGCTAATTTTTGTATTTTTAGT
This sequence comes from Pan troglodytes, assembly GCF_028858775.2. Classification (NCBI taxonomy): domain Eukaryota; kingdom Metazoa; phylum Chordata; class Mammalia; order Primates; family Hominidae; genus Pan; species Pan troglodytes. Next base: position 38,861,293 of record NC_072419.2, on the reverse strand, counting down.
AGAGATGGGGTTTCACCATGTTGGCCAGGCGGGTCTCAAACTCCTGACCTCAGGTGATCCATCCACCTTGGCCTCCCAAAGTGCTGGGATTACAGGTGTGAGCCACTGCACCCGGCCCTAGTTCTTTATTTTAATCCTTATAGTTACCCTGGGGGAGGCATGAGCCTCTCCACTTATGGGTGAGACAATGGAGGACAGAGACTCACATCAAGTGTCATGTGGTGAGTGACCAATGTGTGCTAGATGGAGAGACCCTCCTGGCCCTCAAGGCTGTGCCATGGTCTTGCTGGGAGACATGGGGTAGTTGAAAAGGGCCTGGGTACGGCATGGGTGTAGCTGTGGAGGGATGAGCCAAGCAAGTGGTAGGAGCTGGCCTGGGCACCCAAGGCATGCATGGGGCCTCTGGCTAGCATGAGTGCATGTGTCAGGCCAGGGGAGCAGCTCTGTGCAGTCATCATGTAATCAGCTGTGGTAACAGTAATAATGCGTGACTGCAATACACAATTCTGAAGGTGGCAGACAACCTATAGGGACAAGTTAGGGCTCCCACGCTTTCCCCAACTGTTTCCCTCCCCAGAGATGACCTCTGGGGCCTATTCCTTGTGTTTCCTTCTGGAGTCAGCCTAGACAGCCCCATCTTGACCACAACAGCAGGCCATCAGTGTGGGCCTTCTAGACACCACCTGCTAGGAAGCCCTTGACACAGTTTAATCCTCATACTAGGCCAGACGTGGTAGCTCATGCCTGTAATCCCAGCACTTTGGGAGGCCAAGGCGGGTGGATCACTTGAGGCCAGGAGTTCGAGACCAGCCTGGGCAACATGGTGAAACCCCGTCTCTACTAAAAATACAAAAATTAACAAGGCGTGGTGTCATGTGCCTGTAATCCCAGCTACTTGGGAGGTTGAGGTGGGAGAATCGCTTGAACCCAGGAGGCAGAGGTTGCAGTGAGCTGAGATTGAGCCAGACTCCGTCTCAAAAAATCGAGCGAGACTCTGTCTCAACAAAAAGATCGAGCGAGACTTTGTCTCAAAAAAAAAAAAAAAAAAAAAAATTGGGATCAAGCAAGACTCTGTCTCAAAAAAAAAAATCCTCATACTGACCCTTACCTTAAGGCCCACTCTGTTTTAAATTGGAGAAAGCAGAGACACAGTCAGGTTAAGTGACTCACCCAAGGCCACACAACTTACACAGAATTTGAAGCCAGGGACTCTCTGATAGCACTGTGTAGATGGAGAAACTGGGGTACAGAGAAGTTGAGGTGTCTACCCCAAGTGACCCAGTGAGGAAGCTGGGGAGCCCAGGCTCCAGATCCCACACTAATAGTCTAACACTTCCCCATCCTCAACACTGCTGGCCACTGTACTGGACTGGGAAAAAGGTCCCCAACTCTGGAGTGAGTCAGACCCAGGTGTGATGCCCACTGCTGCCTCACTGTGTGGCCTTGGGCAAGTAGCTGCCCCTCTGTGACCTGGATCTGCTGCCAGGGATGAAGGAAAGAAAGCCTGCCTCTCAGACAGCCTGAAGATGGGTGGTATGGTGGAAAAGCTCGGAGGGTTTGAAGATGGGCAGTGTGGTGGGAAAGCTGGGAGGGCTTGGTGCTGGCTCTCTCTCCTCTCCAATGTCTGCTTCTGCGCTGGGCAGGAGGACGTGTAGCAGTGCAGAGGAGAGGTCTCGCAGGAGAGGAGTGCGGGGACCTGGCCCCTGCCTGCAGCCACTCAGCCAGTCTGTTTGCTGACCCAGAAATTCTGGGAAGTCCCAGTTTGGGAGAATATCCCCCCAGGGGGGCAGGGTCATCAGGGAGAGGAATAGGGGTTTTGCAGAGAGGTTTGTATGATGGGCCCCCCTCCCCTCCATACACCCCCAGCCTGAGTGCCAGGATTCTGGAAGGTCAGTGAGCCGGGCGGGATGCCAGGCAGGAGGCTGCACCTGAGGGCAGCTGGGAATGATCACAGCATTCAGACAAAGACTTAGGCATGGCCTTTGGCTTAGCATACCCAGAAAATGGATTTCTCTACCTGTCTTCCCTGAACAGATGATCAGAGTACTAGGGGCTAAAACAGCTCGATTCTCCAGGACATCGAGCGACAAACCCAAGTGCCAGTTTCTCCATCCACAGTGTGGGCTAGGCTGTTAGGGGCCAGATCACATTAGCCCCCCAACCAATTCCTCTCATATCTGAGGCCCTGAGAACCTGGCTTAGGAATGGGAAGGGGGCCTGGAGAGCGAGGTGTGGCACAGGGTTTGGGGCGTGTGGTGGCACTGGGGCTGGCGAGCCAAACCCAATCTTGGAGCTTGAGTCCTAGCCCTGCTGCATCCCTGGACATGTTAATTTACCACTGAGAGCCTCAGTTTCCCCCATCTGTGAAGAGGGATTATTATCCGAATTGAGATCTCACCATACAGGTACACGATGCATGACACATCACTGGTGCTCAATAAATGTCAGTCTCCTCCCTTGACTAGCTGACCAAGCTCATTTTCCAAACCTCGCAGGGCCTAGGGAAGAATTTTGGCCCTTGTCCTGTGTTCAAGAGGCCACTTTCTGGGAGATGTAATCTGGTTGCTGGATGTTAGATTTGCTGAGATGTTTACAGGGAGATGTGAGGGGCTACTTGAATGGGGCACTTTCCCAATTAATTAGGCTCGGGGTCACAGGGCCTCCCCTGCAGGTGCCCCCAGGGGACTCCTGATCCTCGACATCTCCCTTGCCTGAGGCTGGGCTGGCTCAACCCATAGGGCTTCTTTTTGGCAACTCCTTTTTCTTTTGTGTTTTGTTTTGGTTTGGTTTTTGAGATGGAGTCTCGCTCTGTCGCCCAGGCTGGAGTGCAGTGGTACGATCTCAGCTCACTGCAGTCTTTTCCTCCAGGGTTCAAGCAATTCTCCTGCCTCAGCCTCCCTAGTAGCTGGGACTACAGGTGTATGCCACCACACCTGGCTTATTTTTTGTATTTTAGTAGAGACAGGGTTTCACCATGTTGCCCAGGCTGGTCTTGAACCCCTGAGTTCAGGCAATCCACCCGCCTCGGCCTCCCAAAGTGCTAGGATTACAGGCGTAAGCCACCGTGCCTGGCTACAACTCCTTTTTCTAGAAGGCTCCTCGCAGACGCCACCTTCTGTCCTGACAACCTTCTGGGTATTCTGTCTGGTTTGGGGTAGCCAGAGGCGGCTGTGCGGGGTAGAAAGGGACCTGGGCCAGTCCTGGCTGGGCAGTCGTGGGCGTGGGGTATCCCTGGTGTGGCCTTCCCACTCTGACCCTCTCTGATCCCTGCGGCAGGGCTGAGAGCACCTCACAGGGCCATGATGCTTTCATGGTGGTGAGTGCGAAAGGGTTTTAAAAACAGAAAGGCACTTTTTCTAGGTGATGATGATGATTTTTAGCAAATCTTCCCATCTTTTCTGTGATTCATGGAAGCTGCAAGATAGAAATGACCTTGACCATCATTGTTTTCTAGGAGGATGTTAAATCGACCTTGGGCAGAAAAGGGTGTTCATCGTCAAATAAATTTGAGAAACAACAACGCAAACATCCACAGAGCTCTTCACTGCAGGGTTTCGCAGAAACTTTCGTGTGTGTGTGTGTGTGTGTGTGTGTGGTTCCAGGAAGCGGCTGGGTCTACACTAGCACCCAGGCCTATGTGACAATGGTGCCCTTTTTTATTTTCCTAGAGCATCCCGTGAGTTAGAAGTCTATGGGATCCACTTTGGGAAATGCCAGAATAGTCTTAACACTTTCCCGTCCTCCACATAGCCCAGCTGGAAGAATCCGGGGGCATATGGGAGAATCTGGGGTTCAAAGAAGTTAAATGAATTCAGGAGATGCTCTGGGCTTTATTTTAAGGCTGAGATTTTAACTGGCATTTTACCTCTATTAACCCATTTAATCTTCACAGCCACCCTATAAAGTAAGCATGACTGTCATCTCTGTCTTCCAAAGGATAAACTGAGGCACAGAGAGGCCAAGTGCCTGCCCAAGGTACACAGCTGGTAAAAGATAGAGTAGGACACTGATCCCAGGCTGCCTGAGTCAGAGGCTGCCCTGGCACCCCCTCCCAGCCTGTCTTTACCACACAGTTTCTTGGAGCTGCCTCCACCAGCAGCCACATTCTCACAGCACTGGGCCAAGGTGCACCTTCGTGCGGCGGCTGGTCTCAGGAGAGTCTGTGACTCCATTTCACAAGGGGACAGGCTCTGAGTACAGGGTCTGGGGATGCCCTGTGGGTGAGCCCTCCTGCCCACTGCCTGTAGCCTCCCACCGGCAGCCTGGCCCCACAAAGACACAGCCTTAGGGTCTCATTTCGTTCTCACTCTGGTTATCTCCATTCTACAGGTGAGGCTGTGAGTGAACCGAGGCTCAGAGATGGAGAGTAACTTGTCCATGGTTACACAGCAAGGAGATGGTAGGGCTGGGATTCAAACCCAGGTAGTCAGAATCCAGAGCTGGGTGTTCAAGATGCAGGCGCCCTTGGTGATGAAGCAGTGAGTTTCTGGGGCCAGAGGCTGGCAGGGACACACCCCACCAGTTCCCTGCCCGCCTCTGACCAGCTGCCCCCCTTACAAGCCCCTAGACAGATAGGCTTATGGGTTCCCTGCTAATCTCCCTGGCCTCTCCTTCCCAGCCTCAGACAGGCCAATAGTCAGTCACGTAAAAACAGGCCAGATAGATTACTGCCACCAAGGACACGAGAGGCAGTTGCCTGGTGGCCTCTCGCCACGCCAAAAGTGTTATCTCTACCTCCTGGAGCTGGGCCTCCGCAGTTTCTTCCTCCTGGGGTGTGGACTTCTTGGTCTGTGTGTTTTTTCTTCCCCTTTGGCTTACTCGTTCCTAGAGATATACTTGTCTGTCTGTCCATCCATAGACATTCACTGGACACTTGTGGGCCAGGCCCCAACCGGACTTACTCTTCCACCTGCTCAGAGCAGGGCCAAGTCCGCAGGGGGCTTCAAGATGTCCCTGGCGGTGGGCCATATGCCATGGGGGTGTGTGCAGTGTCCACCGTTTGATAGTAAAGCAAGGGCCAGACCTGGCTCTAAATCCTACTTCCAACAACTTAATAATAAAGACACAAATAACCCAATTTTGGTTGGGCACAGTGGCTCACACCTGTAATCCCAGCACTTTGGGAGGCCAAGGCAGGAGGATTGCTTGAGTCCAGGAGTTTGAGACTAGCCTGGGCAACATGGAGAGAACCCGTCTCTACAAAAAATACAAAAATTAGGCGTGGTGGTGTGTGCCTGGTGCCTGTAGTCCCAACTACTCAAGAGGCTGAGGTGGAAGGATCACTTGAGCCTGGGAGGTGGAGGTTGCACTGAGCCGAGATCGTGTCGCTGCACTCCTGCCTGGGCAACAGAGTGAGACTCTGTCTCAAAAAAACAAAAACAAAAACAGAAACAAAACAAAAACAAATAACTCAATTTTTAAAATGGCGATACGATCTAAACATATATTTCTCCAGAAAAGATGTATAAATGGCCAATCAGCAAATGAAAGGTGCTCAATATTATTGGCTATCAGAGAGATACAGATCAAAACCACAATGAGATACCACTTCACATTCACAGGATGGCTAGAATAAAAAAGACAAGAACAAGTGTTGGTGAGGATATAGAGAAATTGCAACCCTCATACACCGCTGATGGTAATGTAAGATGGTGCAGTCATTTTGGAAAACAGTCTGGCACATTCTCAAAAGTTTAAACATAGAATTATCATTTGACCCAGAAATTCCACTCCTAGATATATAATTGAGAGAATTAAAACATATATCTACACACAGACTTACACAAATGTTAATAGCAGCGTTATTCCTAACAGCCAAAACGTGAAAACAGCCCAGTTGTCCTGAATGTCTGTTTCTTTCTTCCTTTTTTTTTTTTTTTTTTTTTTTTTTTTGAGTTTTTGAGTGCTCTGTCACCCAGGCTGGAGTGCACTAGCGTGATCACGGCTCACTGCAGCCTTAAACCCTCAGGCTCAAGTGATCCTTCCACCTCAGCCTCCCTAGTAGCTGGGACTAAAGGCTACTCCACACATGCACCACGACACCCAGATAATATTTTGTATTTTGTATTTTGTAGAGACAGGGTCTCACTATGTGTCCCAGGCTGGTCTCAAACTCCTGGCCTCAAGCAATCCGACCACCTCGGCCTCCCAAAGGGTTGGGATTACAAGCGTGAGCCACCACACCCAGCCTGAATGTCTTTCAATATGATGAATTGACAGATATAATGTGGATATTATTGGCCATGAAAAGGAATAAAATACTGATCCATGCTACAATACGGATGAAGCTTGAGAACATTATGCCAAGTGAAAGGAGCCTGTCACAAAGATCACATACTGTGTGAATCCATTTGTATGAAATGTCCAGAACAGGGAAGTCCATAGAGACAGAATATGGTTGCCTAGGTCTGGAGAGGGGGGTTCTGGAAAATGGGGAGTGACTGCTAATGGGAAGGAGGTTTCTTTTGGGAATGATGAAAATACTCTAAAGTTTGTTGTTTTTGTTTTTTTGTTTGTTTGTTTTTTGTTTTGAGACAGAGTCTCGCTCTTTTGCCCAGGCTGGATGGAGTGCAGTGGCGTGATCTCAGCTCGCTGCAACCTCCACCTTCCGGGTTCAAGTGATTCTCCTATCTCAGCCTCCTGAGTGGCTGGGATTACAGGTACGCCACCATGGCCGGCTAATTTTTGTACTTTTAGTAGAGATGGGGTTTCACGGTGTTGGCCAGGCTGGTCCCAAAACTCTTTACCTCAAGTGATCTGCCCACTTTGGCCTCCCAAAGTGGTGGGATTACAGGTGTGAGCCACTGTGCCCGGCCTGAGAATGCTCTAAAGTTGATTATGGTAATGGCTTCACAATTCTGTGAGTATGCTAGCAACCATTGAATTGCATGCATTAAACAGGGGAATTGTATGTGATGTGAATTATATCTCAACAAAGTTGTTATTAAAAAAATTAGAAAATATGGATAAGCAGAAAAAAAGAAAAGAATTGTAAGGCCCTTGATCCTACCACCTAGGGATAACTATTGTTAATATTTTAATGATACTCTCCCAAATTATACTCTGTTGGCCTATGGACTGCTTTTCATTTAATAATATGTGGTAAACATCTTTGATGTCAATAAATACACATCTACATAAAAACAAATTCTACTTCCACCACTCCCTGGCTGTGGGACCTCTTGGAGCCTCAGTCTCTCCATTTATAAATTGGGGTAACCGAGGACCCACCTCCACAGGAAGTCGTGAGAATGAAAGGAAGCAGGCCGCCCACGAACGGCACATGGTACAGACCCCAACCCTTGGAAAACACTCAGGAATCCAAGGGCCTGTTATGATTACGTGTGTGCCAGAGTGGAGTGCTCCGACCGGGCACAGCTCATTTCTGTGTGTTCTGTATGCTTCAAACATATCATGATTTACATAGCCATAGTTTCAAAGTAGGGGGGCAGTGGCCAAGGTGGCCTTGGGAGAGACTGGAGGTGGCCATGGTGCTCGGTGGACAGATACACCCTCCCTGAGCACACCCACTGTGTGCCTGGCACCGGCTCTTGTTGTCTCCTTTAATCCTCACAGTGACTTTTTTTTTTTTTTTTTTTTTTTTTACTATTTAAAAAAATATTGTTACAGGGTCTTGCTATGTTGCCCAGGCTGGCCTCAAACTCCTGTGCTCAAGCGATCCTCCAGCCCTCACCTCTTGAGTAGCTGGGACTACAGGCCAACACCACCATGCTCCTCATAATGATACTTATGAACCCCATATTACAGATGAGGAAACTGAGGCTCAGGGAGGTGCAGTGATTTGCAGGGTGGAGCTGGGGTTCGTTTCCAGGTTGGCCTGGTTGGAAGCCCATGTTCTGCCCACTTCTTGGCCTTCCAAGGAGGGGCAGCTTTGAAAGGTGTTTGTACTGTCCAACTGAGACCGTTATTGTTTCCCAGACTTGGGTAGAGGGAGAAACATCCAAAGGAAGAAGTCACTGTTCCCATATCTCAAAGAGCAAGGATTGTTTTCAGCTGAGCCTGCTGTGTGCCGAGCCCTTTGCTGGGCTGTGGAACACTGTCAGGGACTACACAGGCTCGTGGCGGGGAGCCAGGCCAGCCAGGGGAGCCAGGGCTCTGCATCCTGGGTAGGGGCTAGAGGCACAGGCTCTGGAGCCAGATAGTTGGGGCTTGTACCCTCCCTCTGCTGGTGGCTTGGGCAGCTACCTCGCTGCCTGAACTCTGTTTCCCTGTTGGAACTTGTTGGGTGTAAGAATTAAGTAAGTCAGGGCATCTTGAGTTGCACAGCGCAGCTCCTGACACAGAATATACACTTGGTATCACCAGGTGAGTCAGGCCGACATTGCCGGGAGCGCAGGAGGAGGGGCCTGGGACAGGGGATGCTGCCCACCCCCACTTTCTGCTTCTCTCCAGGGCCAGTGCATGGCAGCCAGCCCATGTGGAGGCCTGGAGACAGGTGGTCCACGGCTTCTGTGGCCATTTTTCAGGAGAGAAGAGGAAGCAAGGACAGCTTTGCTGAGAAGTTGGCCTCCATCTCCCCAGTCAGACCCGGTCCCTCCTGTCCTCCAGTTTTGTGCAGCTGTTTTGCATTCAAGCACAGCTCCTGCCTGGCTCTGGGTCTCTGTCCTCTTCCCTTTGGTTACCCTCACCTCTTCCAGGGTGGCCACCAAGTGGGACCTCAGACTCCTCTGGTGTCCTGGACCTGCTGTAAATCTCAGCAGACCACCTCTGTGACCCTGGGCAAGTGACTTCACCTCACTGATCCTCCTTCCTCTTCTGCAAATGGAGTCTCCAGCACCAGGGTTAGCAGCACCCTCCAGAGTCTGACTGTGACCCCCAGTTTCTTGCTGTGGTCCCCTGAGCAAGTCACTTAGGCTCCCCAGCCTCATTTGCAAAATGGAGACAATTACATGTCAGAGATTTGAGAATTAACTGAGAAAACATACATGAAGCACACAGAACAGTGCTTGGGACATAGCAAGTGTTCAATATATGTTGGCCATGGTTATTACAGTCCAGGCTTTCTTTTAAGGCTGTTGCAAAGAGCTCAGGGTCCTGCCCCAGAGAACCCACCCCCAAATGCCAGGTCCTTGGCTTCACATACAACCAGGCATGATGGCTCTTTGAGTCCTCACCCTGGCCTCTGCCCCTCCTGCCATCAGATTGGGCACTCTGCTTTGTATACACACACACACACACAAGCACACATGCAAACAACAAGTACACAACGCACACACACGCACAGACACACGGGCGCACACACACGCCCATACATGCACCTGCACACACACAAACACAGGCACACACACAGGCACATGCACACACACCTACACCCACACACATGCACATGCATGCATGCACACACAGTGACGCAGAGGGCACTGATGTCTGTTGAACAAATTAAACAAAAGACCAAATGTGTGAGAAGGCCAGGAGGCTCCATCTTTTGCAGGAAAGCAAGGATTCATTCATTCAATGAATTCTTACTGAACACCTATTATTCTAAGCATCAGAAATACCTCAGTGATCAAAACAGATAAAAACCCCTGCCCATGTGGAGCTGACACTGTAGTCCAAGAGACGGACCCTAGTGAAAGTGAACAAATGACATGGAGAATGTCAGTCAGTGATACATGCTAGGGAAGCCTGTAAAGTGGGGGTGGGGAGTGGGGAGGCTATCATCTGAGATGGCAGTCAGGGAAGGCCTCATGGAGGAGGTGACATCTGAGCAGATTTGAAGGAGGCAAGATTACTGTTTCTTTGTCTACTCATTCGTTTCTTTTTCTTTCTTTCTTTCTTTTTATTTTGAGACAGTCTTGCTCTATCACCCAGGTTGGAGTGCAGCAGTGGCGTGATCTTGGCTCCCTGCAACCTCCTCTTCCTGGGTTCAAGCGGTTCTCCTGCCTCAGCCTCCCCAGTAACTGAGACTATAGGCGCCTGCCACCACGCCCAGCTAATTTTTGTATTTTTAGTAGAGATGGGGTCTCACCATGTTGGTCAGGCTGGTCTCAAGCTCCTGACCTCAGGAGATCCACTTGCCTTGCCCTCCTCCTAAAGTGCTGGGATTACAGGCGTGAGCCACCGCACCCAGCCCTGTGCTCGTTCATTTCTTCTTTCCTCTAGGCAGTGAGCCAGCGTCAGCAAGCCTGTCCTTGGGCCTCTTCTGTGGCCTGGCCTTGGCAGAGTTGGGGAGGTAGAGAGCAGCCCAGCCCCTGCCCCTGGTGACTCTCAGGCTGCTGTCTCCCGGCAGTGGGAGTGTGAACATGTCCTGCCCACCCAGTGAGAGTCAACAGAAGCCAGGGTGACCAGTCCTCTTGGTTTGCCCAGGCCTGAGGGGTTCCAGGACACTGGACTTTCATTGCTAAAACTGGGCAGTCCTGGGCAGACCAGGATGAATGGGTCACTCCAACAGAGGCTGCCCTTGGTGCCAAGGGGCAGAGGAAATATCAGGGAAGTCCTCCACTTCTCTGAGGATGTCAGGTTTGCAAGGGACATGGAAGAGATGTATGCCCTCCCTGGGTGAGCGGGGAGGCCAGAGGTTCCATGGCCCAAGTCCAGCAGCACATGGGGGGCGCAGGTGGGTGTGAGGACGAGGCTGTCTTCCAGGGCTCAGTGAGCGATGAGGCAGGAAGGGATGACAGAGGCCTTGCGTGTCTGCAGAGGGGCTGTGCTGACTGTTGGCAGCCAGCCTCCAAGTAGGTGGGCAGCTCCTCTGTGTTAGCATTTTAGAAAGGCCAGCGCTTTGCTGTGCAAGGTTATCCACTGGGGCCAAAGGCAGAGGGGAGCAGCACCGTGTCCTTGCTCTCCCTTTCGTTGATTCCAGCAGGCGTTAAGCACCTTCCAAATCCCCAGCCCTGGCCAAGTGTTCAGATGTCTGCACTAGTTCAGCAAGACAAAGTGAGAGAGAAAAAGCAAACTGTGGCAAATCTAAGCGAAGGGTGTTCATTATACCATTATCTTTGGTTTGGACATTTTCGAAATAAGATATTGGAGGCGGGAAACAAATAGAAATAAATCCTGGGCCCTATAAAGCCCCTGGGGAAGAAAGAGGTAAGGCAGGTCCTTCCCCCAGCAGCTCACCATCCAGGCAAGTATCTGGGCATGCACACCCGTTGTTCAGTGGCAAGGGTGCTCGGTGTGCATGACCTCCCCAGTGGAAGGACCCTGAGGGGGGCCTGGGGGCTGGGGGAACTGTGCCAGATGGAGAGAGAAAGCAGAGGGCATTCAGACAGGAACGGCAGGAGTCAGAGCATGTGGGCTCACTGTACACAGGATGGGAGGACAACACGTCATTCCGGGTGGCTCCCTGGGGGTTTTTGCTGGGCTGGGAGGCATGGCTCAGGAGGATGCTGGAAAGAGAAGTTGTGGCCTCATGGAGTTGCCTCCTAGAATCTGTCTCTGAAAATGAAAATGTGAGACTGGCCCACCATTACAAAATCAGAGAACACAGGAATGTTTCTTTTAGACAGGGTCTTGCTCTGTCACCTAGGCAAGCGATCCTCCCACCTCAGCCTCCCGAGTAGCTGGGACTACAGGCACACACCACCATGCCCAGCTAATTTTTGTATTTTGTAGAGACAAGGTATCCTCATGTTGTCCAGGCTGGTCTTGAACTCCTGGGCTCAAGCAATCCCCCCACCTCAGCCTCCCAAAGTGCTGGGGTTACAGGCATGAGCCACGGTGCCCAGCCGAGGAAATTATTATTATTATTTATTTATTTTTCTTTCTGAGATGGAATCTCACTCTGTCACTCAGGCTGGAGTGCAGTGGTGCGATCTTGGCCTTCTGCAACCTCCATCTCCCGGGTTCAAGCAATTCTGCCTCAGCCTCCCGAGTAGCTGGGATTACAGGCATGTGCCACCATGCCTGGCTAATTTTTGTATTTTTTAGTAGAGATGGGGTTTCACCATGTTAGTCGGGCTGCTCTTGAACTCCTGACCTCATGATCTGCCTGCCTCGGCCTCCCAAAGTGTTGGGATTACAGGCATGAGCCACCGCGTCTGGCCCATTTTTATTTATTTATTTTTTTTGAGACACGGTCTCACTCTATTACCCAGACTGGAGTGCAGTGGCACAATCTTGTCTCACTGCAACCTTCGCCTCCCAGGTGATTCTCCTGCCTCAGCCTCCTGAGTAGCTGGGATTACAGGCATGCACCACCATACCCGGCTAATTTTTGTATTTTTGGTAGAGACAGAGTTTTGCCACATGGGCCAGGCTGGTCTCAAATTCCTGGCCTCAAGTGATCCACCCACCTTGGCCTCCCAAAGTGTTGGGATTACAGGTGTGAGAGACCGCGTCTGGCTGAAATTATTTTTAAAAAGGAACTACAACCCCCAGGTTAGTCCATCACCAGAGATAACCACTGTGAAGCATTTGACACATTTCTTCCTAATATCATTTCATATATATATATATGCATATGTAGATCTCCTAATAAAAAATAGTTTGCCTCTTGCTGTCTTTTACCTACAGTTACATCAGATGCATTGTCTGGTGCCTTTAAGTAGTCTCTGAAATCTGACTCCTCAGCCTTTTGGATGACTCCAGCCAGTGGTGGCCCTTTGACAAGTGTGGCCCCTTCTTGTGGCTGGGCACAGAGGCTGTTTCACTCGTTTTCTGTGATAAAAACACCGCAGTAAACATCCTCCGTCCTGCGTAACCTCATGTTCACATTGCTGATTGTTTTGTTGTGTTTTTTTCTGATAAATTTCTGGACATGAAATTCTCGGAAGCCCTGCTGGGCCCGGAGTTGGCTAGGTACTCAGGGGAGGGTGCTGGGCTTCCTAGAGCCACGCGTCCACACCTGAGGACAGCTTGGACCCAGCTGTAAGGAACAACGTGCACTTCTTGAATGTCTCACGCTGTCTTCCACCGCTTTGTCCATGATGTCACAGTACCTCTCGCCTCCCCTCCCAATGCCTGTCTTGCTAATTCTTTCTTATCTTTCCAGACTCCAGCATAACCTTCTCCAGGAAGCTTTTCCAGAGCCCCCAGGCTAGGAACCTCCCCCCAACCCCTGAACTCAAGCCCCAGCAGCCCGTGCCTGCGCCATCTCCATCAGAGCTGCATCTCTCTGGGTCTCTGGGTAACAAGTGCCATTTCTTTGTTGTTTTCTGTGTCCCCCAAGGACAAAGCTCAGGCTGGATTCATCTCGGAATTCCCAACACCGGGGTAGAACTGGCTCATTTCAATTTCAGTCAATGTTTGTTGAGGAAAGGAGTGAAGAGTTGGACACATGAATGAATGCATGAAACAGTCCGGAGTGGGGAAGCTGAAGCTCAGGCATCAGGATCCGGGAGAAGCATCCAGTCCAGGCGGACTGGGTGGAAGGTTCAGAGCAGGGTCCCCAAGTCAGGAGTGGGGAGGTAGAGACGGCAAGACCTCCTTCCATGAAAGGAGGCTGGGACCAGGGGACCAGGTAGTGCAACGCGGTGAGGGGGCTGTCAGGGGGACTGGCCCGAGGAGTCAGAGGCAGGAGGCACCACCTCCTGCCTCTGACTGTCCTGCCTTGTCTGTCCTTACAGACAAGGACCTTCTACAAGAGGGGAACGTGTCATGGGCTCTGGAGCCCCTCTCCAGGTTCAAATTGTGACCCTGTGCCAGGGACAGCTTCTTTGTGCCTCAGTTTTTCCCTTAAAATGAGGATAATAATACTTCATTCATGCATTTTTTTCCCCTCAACAAACATTTGTTGTATGTCTGCTGTGGGCCCAGGACAGGAGGCTGAGAAGGAGCTGACCACAGTGGTCACACAGCCAAGCCCTGCTGCTGAGATCTGACCCTGGTTCGCCTGTCACAAGTTCTATTTGTGCCTCGTTGTCTGCCTCCTGGGGCTGTTATGAGGGCTGAAGAAGGGGCAGGCACAGAGGAGACACTTACTATATGATCATTGTCCTCCTAGAGTATCATCACCATCAGGTGGACTTCAGTGGCCATCCCAGGCCTCCACGGATCAACCACAAGATCTTGGAGAATGTCCTTACCCTCCAAGCCTCAGTTTACCTTTAGGGTGACCATCCTGGTTTGTCCAAAACTGAGGGTTTTCCTGGCACAGTCCCAGGCAAACTGGCATGGTGAGTCACTGATATAGTTTGGCTCTGTGTCCCCACCAAATCTCACCTTGAATTTTAATAATCCCTACGTGTCAAGAGCAGGACCAAGTAGAGATAATTGAATAATGGTGGCAGTTTCCCCCATGCTGTTCTCATGATAGTGAGGGAGTTCTCACGAGATCTGATGGTTTTATAAGCGGCTTCCCCCTTTGCTCAGTATCACTCTCTCTCCTGCCGCCCTGTGAAGAGGTGCCTTCCACCATGACTGTAAGTTTCCTGAGGCCTCCCCAGCCACGCAGAACTGTGAGTCAATTAAACCTCTTTTCTTTATAAATTACCCAGTCTCGGGCATTTCTTCACAGCAGCGTGAGAACAGACTAATCCCGTCACCCTGGTTTCCTCATCTCTAACACAGGGACCACCTGCCTCCCAGGGCTGTTGTGCAGAACAGAAATAAGCCTATGGAAAAGGCAGAAAACCATGGAGCCAGAATTCTAGATCTGGTTACATGAATACTAAAGACTTTTGCATGCCATGGAATTCTATGCATGAAAAAGAACTAGGCGGTCCCGTGTACTGCTGTGGAAGAAGCTCTGAGATACATGTTTTTTATGTGAAAAAGGCCAGATACAGCGCACTTTGTGGGGAGCGCTTCTGTTAGTACCAAGGAGGGGGCAGGAACACACATGCACGTGCTCCAATGAGCACATGGGTTCTCCCGGGCAGGGACTGGGGGCTGAGGAGAAAAGACTTGTTTTTCACTGTACATCCCTTTGCTTTGTTTGAATTATTTTACCCCTTTGTTTTCAGTAGCTGGCCGAAAAACATCCCAAGCTTCCATGTGTCAAAAAGAACTCACTGAACAAGATTTAAAGGCCAAAGTTAGGGAGTAGGAAATGTGTCTAGCTCAGGGCCCAGCATCTAAGGAGTGCTCCATGAAAGGCCTTCTCCCCTCTCCCACTCCTGACCTTGCTGACTGCTGGGAGTGCAGGGGCACAGACGGGCTGTTGCCTCCCCCAGTGCGGTATTTGTGAGGCTCAAATGCAAGCCAAGGCTGGGGAGACTGCTCTGGGTTCCACGCGGCATCCTGCCTAAGCCCTGGGGGTCCTAGAGGTCACTGGCTCCCTTCTCTGCCTGCATGTCTCAGGTCGCCCTCTGGCCAGTTCTGAGGTCCTGCCCTGCCTCAAGGAGCAGAGGTGGCAGAGGTGGGCCCACCGCACAGGGTAAATGTCCCGGTTTCACATACCTCCAGATTGCAGGGACCTGCGTATGCTACTGCTGCTGTGGAAACCAGCTCTCTCTGGCTCTGGCCTTGGGGAGAGGGAGCCACAGTGGATTTAGGAAGAGTCTCCAGATGTAGCTTGAGACTACCAAACAGGCCTGACTCCCACAGACCCTGCCTCTTATGAGCGCCCAGACTCAGCCCTGCTTCAGGCTCCCAGCCATGTGGCCAGCCGCTTTTCTTCTTTAATTTTTAGCATCAGACGAATATTTCAGGAAAATATTCTCATTGTAAAATCTCAAACATTAATAAAATGTAGTGAATAAAAGGCCAAGTAATTCCTCTTTACCTCCTGAGCCCCATTCTGTTTAAACCATTGTTGTCAGCTGGTCAGTGTATATACCTATACCTATGCCATGCCTATACCAATACCTATACCAATATCTGTAACTATACCTATGCCACTACCTATACCTGTATCATGCCTGTACCAACAGCTATACCTAGACTATCTATATCTGTTTAGATGTGCATATTGTGTTTAGGTATGCGTCTCACGTGAGTAGTAACATTCTGTGTGTTTTGTTCTGCAAGATGCTTTCTTTTTCTTTTTCGTTTTTTTTTTTTTTAGATAGAGACTCATTCTGTTGCCCAGGCTGGAGTGCAGTGACTCAATCTTGGCTCACTGCAACCCCTGCCTCCCAGGTTCAAGTGATTCTCATGCCTCAGCCTCCCAGGTCGCTGGGATTACAGGTGCACGCCACCACACCCAGCTAATTTTTGTATTTTTAGTAGAGGCGGGGTTTCACCATGTTGGCCAGGCTGGTCATGAACTCCTGAGCTCAAATGATCCTTCCGCCTTGGCCTCCCAAAGTGCTGGGATTACAGGTGTGAGCCACCGCACCCGGGCTATTTTTTTTCCCCTCCGTCCCTTCCTCCCTTCCTCCTTTCCTCCTTTCCTCCCTTCCTCCCTTCCTTCCTTCCTTCCTTTCCTCTTTTCTTTTTTTCAAACAGGGTCTCACTCTGTTCCCCAGGCTGGAGTGCAGTGGTGTGATCTCGGCTCACTGCACCCTTGCTTTCCCAGGCCCAAGTAATCTTTTTACCACAGCCTCCAGGTAGCTGGGACTACAGGCACACACCACCAGGCCTGGCTAATTTTTGTATTTTTTTTTTTTTTGTAGAGATGGGGGGTCTCACCATGTTGTCCAGGCTGGCCTCAAACTCCTGGGCTCAAGTGATCTGCCCGTCTCGGCCTCCCAAAGTGCTGGGATTACAGGAGTGAGCCACCGTGCCCGGCCAATGCCTTATTTTTCACTGAACAACGTGTCATGGACATTTCTGAGTCAGTGCATACAGACCTGCCTCCTCCTCCGTGCTGTGCAGTGTTCTGTGTGTGAGCTGGTCCATCCTTTATTTTCCCTCTGGCCTATGAATGGACATTTCCATTATTTCACTCCCACACACAGCCCTGAACAGGCCTCACTGTGCACTCCAGCAGTTTCTCCAAGATAGGTACCCAGCTGAACCCCTGGCACTACTGAAGAGGACGGGTACCAAATTTGTGATCGGTATTATATAAAAACTTGCCCTCTGGGAAGTCCAAACTAAGCTCTCCTTACTCTTGGACTTCCAATCACTCTGTTGGGTTGGCTTTTAAAGCTGGGCCAAGGAGAACTTTTCAACCATCTTGGCTTGCCCTGTTGGTGGGTGGGAGACAGGGTCCCCGGCCTGGGGCAATTTCAGGGAGAAGGGGAAGAACTCCCCCAGTCCCCAAATTTCTCTCCCATCTAAATGCCCCCCGACCTGAAAATGGAGATAATAATAGACCTTCCCTCACAGAGTCATTCTGGGGACGCTGTGAAAAACAGCCAGGATAGAGATCTGGTGCAGAGGGACAAGGACAATAACAGTCGTAGTGCGACGTCCGGAAGCCTCGCCACACCACCCGGAAGCTTCGCCACGCTCCAGGCACTCTTTGAAGGCCCCACCACCATCTTCTCCCTTATGGTGTCTGGCACCCACCATTGTGGTCACTTGCACTAATGCGAGTCCTACCAGTGGCTGGTGCTGGTTCTCACATGCTCCTCTGCATCACGCCTGATCCACATCACTCTAACCCAGTGGCCTGTGAGTCCCCATGGCTGACATTAGCTGCAGGGCTGGCCCAGAGCTCTCTTCCAAATTTGCATTCAGAATCCTTCCCCAATATACCCAATTAAAACCCCAGATGCTGTGTGGACAGCTGGATCCAAAAAGAGCTCTGGGATCAGTGGGACTTACTTACCCAGTCTCAGCTACTCCAAGATCTGGGAAACAGTGGGTTCTTTGGGCCTGGGCCAGGCCAGAGCCTCAGTTTCCCCATCTGTAAGATAGAGGTGGTTGCAGTCAGACTGGATAATTCCAAAGTGCAGTTTTGTTTGTCTCAGACCTCCTGCCCCACCCTCTCCAGCTTATATTCTCAGAAAACATGGTGCTAAAAGGAATGGCCCAGTCTTGGCTCCTATTAGCCTCTGTCTCAGGAGGACAGGGGAGCCCAGGACCAGGGAATCAGTCGGAAGTTCAAGTTCTACTCCTGACTTCAAGTTCTACTCTCCGCCTTCTAGCTGCAGCCCCAGGTGATGTTTGCAAAGGCCCCTGTAACTTAGTGGGTGCTTAGTCATGGTCCCTCCCCTTTCCATGCCTGGGCAGATCTCTGAGCCTCACTTCTCTGAGCCTCAGTTTCCTCACCTCTGCAATGGCTGTGCCTCCCTGCCTGGCCCAGTGCCAGGGCTGTTTGAAGCTAGCAGAGGATGCTGGATGGAAAGAGCTTTTCAGGTAGAAAACCGTGTGCTGTTGGGAAGATTTATTGCTGGGACTGAAAGTGGGAGGTCCAAAGGCCATCGAGGCCGAGACAGTCCCTACCCAGAAGGCTGTGCCAGGGACCAGGCTGCTCTCCCTCCACCCGCACTAGCTGAGCAGAAGGCCTTCTCCCTGAGGCCCTAATGTCTGGTGGTGAGCAGGGGCCGGGCTCTCTTTCAACAGATATTTACCCTTTTATTTTAGAGTGTCTGTCCCCCAAGCAGGGCCCTGGTCAGCGGCTCGATGACCAAGGCCTGGGGAGGGGCACAGGCAGCCTGAATCCTTCCCTTGCTCTCATCCCCCATGTCCTGTGGATTCTCCTTCATTTTCCTCTCTCACCTGCAGCTCCAGGGGACCCTTGCCTCGCCCGTGGCCCCTTGCTGCCCCCGCCACCTTGTCCCCCTCCTTTGTGCTGCCTCCACTTCCACTCTGGCCACCAGGATTCTGTGTGTGTGTGTGTGTGTGTGTGTGTGTGTTTGTTTGTTTGAGATGGAGTCTTGCTCTGTTGCCCAGGCTGGAGTGTAGTGGTGTGATCCCAGCTCACCGGGAGACTCTCCCGTGTTCAAGCGATTCTCCTGCCTCAGCCTCCCGAGTAGCTGGGATTACAGGCACATACTGCCACACCCAACTAATTTTGTATTTTAGTAGAGATGGGGTTTCGCCATGTTGGCCAGGCTGGTCTCGAACTGACCTCAAGCAATCCACCCGCCTCGGCCTCCCAAAGTGTTGGGATTACAGGCGTGAGCCACCATGCCCGGCCTCGGGATTCTTTGGAAAATAAGATCTGAGTGGTATCTCCTGCCGAGTGCCAGCCTGTGCAGGGCCCTGAGGGGCAGTGGAGCCGAAAGGAGAAGAGACGGGCATCCCTGCGCTCTGCACCCTGCTGACCCCCGGCCACTGCTCCCTAGCCCATGTCCTGCTGGGGCGCACCCCACATTCTACCACACAAATCTGTTCCAGCGCCAGACCACACTTCCTCTCTCTCCCCTTGGTGCCTCCCCTCCCCAGCCTAGACCCCTTCCTTTCCCTCCCACCCTGATGCATCCTGCTTCCAGGCTGGGCGAGGGGAGTCCTGGTCTGTGTTTTCTCGATCGAGTTAGCTCCTCAAAATCATATCTGTGTGTCTCCTGAGGGGGTCCGCAAGCCCCACAGGCAGAGGCACACCTGCGTCACAGTGGGGGCCCTGAGCTCGGCCCTAAGTGGCTCCTGAAATGCTCTTTCGAGGCCTGAATGAATCTCCTCCCCCGGCCACCCGGGGCAGTTGGGAGTGTGAGACCTCAGGCTTGGCCCGGCAGAGCTATATTTAGACACCAGGGCCAAGGCGAGCTTCTGAGGCTGAGGAGGTGGCGGGGCCCACAGTGGGGCCCCAGGGGAACCGCCTCATCGAGGGGACCATCCCTAGGTGACAGGCCAGAGCCCATTCTGGCTGCTTTGGCTTCCACTGCCCCCAAAACGGCAGAGGAAGGATTCTGTTTGAACAAAGGAGGTTCTCTGGCTGGTTTGGTGTGTGTATTATAGCTGGAAAAAATAAGTTCTGGGCCGGCCGGTCAGCTCCAAGGGTGGCCCAGGGCTGGGGGGCCAGGGCGAAAGTGGGGGTTTCCTGGCCAGCCCCTGGGCTGGCTCCTGTCTGCTGCAGCAGCCTGCATGGCTGTCCTCCCCTCCGTACCTCGGGCAGGCATCGTGCCAGGCCAGGGTGCGGCTGCCCGGCGGGTGAGGAGGGGCTGCCCTGGCCCCGCTCTCGCTGCCCGGCTCTTGGGGCGGGCTGGAGGCAGGATGGATGTTCGCAATAATTACCCAGCTGCAGCTTCCCCAGAGCTGCCGCCATAGCAACGGTGCCGGGCGCCCCAGCCGGCCAAGTGGCAGGAGGGGGATGTGGGCGCTGTGGGCAGGTCGGGGAGTGGGGTGGCACGAGCCCCAGGCACAGCCCCACTGGCTCCCTTTGTCAGCTCCCTCACTGGCCCACCCCTTCCCTGGAGGCCGGGGGAGGGGGGCTTTGTCTGGGCATAGGGAGGTTGGCACAGCCCAGGAGAGGCTCCGGCAGACGCCCCATTCCCACTGCCAGGGCCCATGTGGCAAGGGGAAGCAGGTGTCAGGAGGGCTGGGAGCGCTCAGGGTCCCCATGGCTCAGGGTTCAGCGGAGGGTGTGCTGTGCCCCACCTGGTGGCCCCCACACACCCCGGGTCCCCTGGTCTCATTGTGCACAGTGCTGTCTTCTTTCTCTAGAAGGGAGTGTGTGGGCACTGGGCACTCCCCAGGAAGGACTCCACTCACCCTGCCTTGCAGGGGTCCTCTTGGAGCAGGCCTTGGGCAGAACTGGCTTTGGGTGGGGCTTTACCTGTGGGGGAGGCCCTGGGGACCCCCATAATCCTGCCCTCATGGTACCCGTCCCCTCTCTCTGTACTTGGAAGCCCTGACAGTCCCTCCCTCCTGTGAACATTCAGTCTGATGAAGACTGTGGTTAGCTCCATTTTCCAGATGGGGAGACTGAGGCCAGAAAGGTCTAGGACTTGTCTGGGATCACAGAGCTCAAGTCTGTGGAGCCCCAACCCCGTCCAGTGTTGCCACCATGGTCATCTGGCAGCACAGCCTAGTGGTGACCCAAGAGTGCAGGGCCTGCAACCCAGGGGCCTGGCCAGCCTTGCCCAGCTTCAGTTTTCTCCTCTGTAAGATGGGGATGGAATTGGAGCTCTCTGTATGGGATTGTTGCATGGATTCGAGGAAACTGCATGGAACGCGAAACGCCTGGCACGTGGGCAGTGTTAGCTGCTGTTGTTGTTGGAAATATTATTTTTTATTATTGTTGTTACAACACGTGGGGGCGGACCTCGATGCTCACCAAGGTCCCTTTTGGCTCTGGTCTCCTGGGGCGCTCTGGGTGGGCGCTAGTCACCACAGGCATGCTGGGAAGTGGGAAGCTCGCAGCCTACTGAGAAGGTGGGTGTTAATCCCCTGATCCCACAAGTGCGTCTGGGCGTGGGCTGGGTGAGAATGAGGTAGGAGACACAGGACTGAGGCGGAACCCGCGCTGTGGGGGTGAGACCCTGTTTATACAGAGTGATAGGGGCCTGTCCTGGGGGTCGTCCTGGAAAGGTCAGAAGAAGGGCGTTCTAGAAGGTGGTCTTGCTTGAGGAACCAAAGGGGAGCCAGAGTCCTGGAGCACAGGGAGGGACAGAAAGGGACAGGGAGACTGAGGGTGGAGCGGTCCACTGGGGAGGACTGGGTTCCTGGGGCTTCGAGGGCCACCCATGGAGGACAGGGTTGTTTTTGAGACAGAGTCTTCCTCTGTCACTTAGGCTGCAGTGCAGTGGCACGATCTCGGCTCACTGCAACCTCAACTTTCTGGGCTCAAGTGATCCTCCCGCCTCAGCCTCTCAGGTAGCTGGGACTACAGGTGTGTGCCACCACACCTGGCTAATTTTTGTATTTTTTTTGAAATGGGGTTTTGCCATGTTGCTCAGGCTGGTCTCGAACTCCCGAACTCAAGCGATCCTCCCACCTCGACCTCCCAAAGTACTTGACTGCACCTGGCCGAGAGATTTTGGAGTGATTCTAGAAGCTGGGGAAAGCTGGCAAGGGGCTTTAAATAGAGTAGGTCAGTATGCATGTGTTGAATGAATGGGTGAATGAACAAATGATTGAATGAAAGCTTTATTCTGCCTTGGCCAACCACAGAGCCTCTCTCCCTCCACCTTTCCCTCCTTCCTGTCTCATACCCCTTCCCTCATCACCCCAGCCCTCCCTGGCTGGCTCAGTTTTGTCATTTATAGCCACTGCCCCTAGGAACCCACAGTCATATGGTGGAAGATTGACAAGTAAAGGGAAGAATTCTAGTGCAGCAATCTGGCCAATATGGAAGAGGGTTCTGAGAAAGCACAGCTGACACCAGGCCAGTCAGGGCATTACCTGAGAGGGGTGTTGAAGGATTAATAGGAGTTCACTAGGCTGCCGAGGCAGAGGACGCAGCATCTGCATAGGCTCCGCAGAGTATGCTGTGGGAGATTTTTAGTCGTTTCATGGGGTAGTGACAAATAAGGATAGCTACATTTATTGAGCACCCACTGTATATCCTAGTCCAGTGCTACACACATGAGATTATTGGAATCGCACAATTGAAACCCTGCTCCGCTTGTGGCAGAGACCTATTTCACTTTCATGGATGAGAAATCAAGGTTCAGATAAGTTAAGTAACTTGCCCAAGGTCACACAGCAACCACAAAGCCTATGCTCTTAATGACCCAGGGGGTGGTAAGGGGTGGGTTGGAGAGACAGGCCAAGCTGGAACAGGAAGGATCCTGAAGGCCAGACTAGGGTGTCAAGACCTAATCCTGGGGCCACCAGAGGCCCATGGTAGGGTTTTGAGTAAGGGCAGGAGGTCTGGCCTGTGTTTGAGACAAAGACTCTGTGGCCTATTTGGAGGGTGTACAGGGTAGCTGAGACTAGCCTGGAGGCTACTGCAATAGTCCAGGCGAGGGCTGACCCCAAGGGGGACATGCTTGGTGAAGGGGAGGAAGGGATGTCTTTAGGGGAGACAGTGAGACAAATGCAAGACCAGGGGAGTGGGCTGAGGCCACTGGTTGAAGTGCAGATCAAGATCGGTGTTCGGGTCCGATAAGTCTAACAGGGAGTTCGGCTCCGATTAGTCTAATAGGGAGTTGATGCTCTTTCCTGCTTTCCAGCCAGTTATTATTTCCTTGATATGTAAAAGACCACATTTTCTGGTCGAGCATGGTGGCGGGTGCCTGTAATCCCAGGTACCCAGGAGGCTGAGGCAGGAGAATCGCTTGAACCCGGGAGGTGGGGGTGTAGTGAGCTAAGATCGTCCAAACTGCCCTCCAGCCTAGGGGAGAGAGGAAGACTCGGTCTCAAAAAAGAAAAAAAAAAAAAAAGACTTCACATTTTCTCCTTTGTAAAATTATAGGCATTTTTTTAAAAGGTAAGTGGGAGAGGGAGGGTAGTTCTTAACCCACAGTAGAGGGAGGGTAGTTCTTAACCCACAGTGGCGACAATGGCGCTGGCTGCTGGTGGCTCTTGGGCCCAGTGTTGCCACTGGGGGTTTTCTCCAGAGTCTCCAAGGCCCCTAACAGGCCAAGGGCAGAAGGCCTTGCTCGTGGTGGCAGTGACCTTCAAGTGTGCATACGGGACCCGGCATTTGTGAGGGGTCCAGCAGGGGTCAGACTGCCCTAGATCCGTACCAAAAGTTGCTGGGGCCGCAGAAATTGGAGAAGCTTCTGGAAGCCTGGCAGCAGCACACTTGACCTCTCTCTCTGGGCTTCACGAGGCTGGGCCAGTGAACCGAGGCCCCCTAGCCTGCCTGCTGCTCGGGGAATATTGTCACCAGCAGGCTAGGCAGGTGGCGGCTCGTGCTGCAGTTGCCGTGTCACCTGAGCCGGGGTCATGGCCACTCCACAGGGAGGAGGGAGCCAGGCTCACAGCACAGCCTGCCCGCCGGCCCTCTTCCCCACCGCCACAGAGGAACCATGGCCAGGAGCCTTTCCTGGCCCAGAATCTGGAATGAGGATGCTGTTTTCTCTACCCCACCCACACCCAAGCCCCTACCAGGAGTCAGGTGCCAGTGGGAACTGGGACTGGGGAGAAGGTCCAGCACCTATGAGGCGTGGTCCAGCCTGGCTCACTCTACTGCCCTCCTTTGCTGTTGCTCAGACATTTCAAGTACGAGCCCACTTCATGCCTTTGCACCTGCTGTTCCCTCTGCCTACCATGCCCTTGCCTCGGTGTCCCCAGGGCAAACTCCACACTGCTTTTTTCTTTTTTTCTTTTTTTGAGACAGGATCTCACTCTGTTGCCCAGGCTGAAGTGCAGTGGCACAGCCATGGCTCACTGCAGCCTTGACCTTCCTGGGCTCAAGCGATCCTCCCACCTCAGCCTCCAAGAGTAGCCCTGGATTTAACTTCTGGCTTTGCTACTTAACCCTCAAGTGGCCTTGGACAGTCACCATTTTCAGCCTCAGTTTCCCCACCTGTCAATGGGGACTGAGAAGACAGAATGAGATGGTGAGTGTTGGCCAGCCCAGAAAGAGTAGACAGGAAGCTTGAGCTCCTTTCTCCTCTCCCTTGCCTGACCTCTCCCTTCCCTAGGAGAGGAGTGGGGCCAAACCAAACCAAAACCAAACAAAATTGCTGGAAGCCTGACAGGTCTAACGATGGTTTGTAAGATGCCCTGCTCGAGCCGGATGTGCTGTCAGCTTGGCATCCAGATGGGCACCCTAGAGCAGGGCACGCCTGGCCAGCGCAGTGCACAGATGGTGAAAGCACAGGAGGCCACAGCCAGGCCTCCGGAGCCAGAGCCAGGACTGCAGCGACGGGCAGTGGAGGTGGTGGTGGCCCCTCGGCCTCCAGGCCGTTGCTTCCTCCTGGTGGGCCTCAGCTGCCCGGATCGGGCTCTGCCACTGGCAGTTGCACTGCGGGACACCAAGCATCGCCAGCCTTCAGGAATCCTTCTCCCTCCCTGACCCTGTCCCCCTGTGACAAGGCAGACAGCGGAGGTCCCAGGAGCAGTCTTGAGCTCTGCGCCTGGGAGGTGGTAGAGTCAGGACATGAACCCCAGGCTCTGTCTGCACTGCCAGGTCCCCTCCAGAACACCCAAGATCCTTGCAGGGTGGGGCAGTCCCTCTGGCCTCAGCACTCTGGGATTTTCTTCTCCCAGAATCTTGCAAGGCAGCCTGTGCAGCTTAGGCCGCCACAGTCCCCACGCCACAGATGGTACAGGGCGCAGCTTCGTTCGCTTTAAACCTCGTTCGGAGCCTGTTAAGCCCCTGCTCAGAGCCCTCCATAGCCTTCTGCCATCCCTGGAGGAATCCAGCACCCACGAGGCATGGCCTAGCCTGGCTGCCTGTCCCCCTGGCTCACTCTACTGCCCCTCTTTGCTGTTGCTCAGACATTTCAAGCACGAGCCCACCTCATGCCTTTGCACCTGCTGTTCCCTCTGCCTACAATGCCCTTCCCCCAATGTCCCCAGGGCAAACTCCACATCGCTTTTTTTTTCTTCTTTTTTTGAGACAGGATCTCACTCTGTTGCCCAGGCTGAAGTGCAGTGGCACAACCATGGCTCACTACAGCCTCCACCTTCCTGGGTTCAAGTGATCCTCCCATCTCAGCCTCCAAGAGTAGCTGGGATCACAGCGTGCACTACCACACCCGGCTTTTTGGTAGATACGGAGTCTCTCTCTGTTACTCAGGAAGGTCTTGAACTCCTGGCCTCAACGGATCCTCCCACCTCAACCTCTCAAAGTGCTGGGATTACAGGCACCCAACCCACACTTCTTCAAGTCTCTACTCTCACATGCCCTCCTCCTCCGAGCCCTCCCTGACCATCTGAGGGCACCTCCCCTCTCAATTGGTCTGCTCTCTTCTTCTTAGTGCTCATATTATACATATCTTGATTGCCTGTCACACCCCTGCCCCCTGAGAATGTGAGCTCCAAAACGGTGGGAGCTTTCTCTTGTTCAAGGCTGAATCCCAGGGCCCTAGCACCATGCCTGGCGCAGAGGAGTCACTGATACATTTGTTGAATGAATGAATGATCAAATGAGCAAATTCATCACTCAGCAAACATTTATGAGCACCTATTGTGGTCAAGATCTTGCTGTAGGTACAGGACCCAGGGAACCAAATCCCTCATACCGGGGCCTCAAGGGAACACATAGCAGAGAACAGAAGGGAGGTAATGAGGACCCTGATGGGCCTGGGTTCTCATCCAAGCCCATCCTCCATTTTCCAGCCGAAAGGTCTGCAGCTTGGCATTTGGCCTGTCTGAGCCTCACAGTCCTCATCTACACAGTGGAACTGAAAATGCCTCCCCACCTCCCCACCCCAGCCTCCTCCCAACCCTAGTCTCCCCATTCCAGCCTCCTCCCCATCCTAGCCTTCTCCCCATTCCAGCCTCCTCCCTACCAACCCACCTCAGCCTCCTCCTCATCCCAGCCTCCTCCCCGCCACCCCACCCCAGCCTCCTCCCCACCCTAGTCTCCTCCCAACCCCAGCCTCCTCCCCACCCTAGTCTCCTCCCCACCCCAGCCTCCTCCCCATCATCCCACCCCAGCCTGCTTCCCACCAACCCACCCCAGCCTCCTCCCCACCCCAGCCTCCTTCCCACCAACCCACACCAGCCTCCTCTGCACTCCAGCTTCCTCCCCACTCTAGCCTCCTCCCCACCATCCCACCCCCAGCCTCCTCCCCACCCCAGCCTCCCCACCAACCTACCCCAGCCTCCTCCCCACCTCAGCCTCCTCCCCACTATCCCACCCCCAGCCTCATCCCCACCAACTCACTCAAGCCTCCTTCCCACCCCAGCCACCCTGGTGAATCTATAATCCATTATCCACACGGCAGCCAGAGGGGCCTTTCTTTTTCATTTTCTTTTTTCTTTTTTTCTTTACTTCCAAAAAGTATTTATTTATTTATTTTTGACTAGGTAACAAATTTGCATGGTTCAAAATTCAAAAGGTGCAAGAAAAAATGTAGAAATGATCCCTCCCACCCAGTCCAGCCAGCCAGGACTCCTCCTCACAGGCAGGCAGCTTCTCCTATTTTCATCTATCATGCCAGAGATAATTTTATGCATATACAATGCATACCTTTTTTTTTTAAAGCCGACAGTAGCATACTGTGCATGTGGTTCTGTCCTGTTCATTTTTCATTTGACAATTTAATCTGGAGACTTTTCAGAGGGTCTTTTATTTTTTTTTTTTTTTGTAGAGACAGGGTCTTGCTCTGTCGCCTAGGCTGGAGTGCAGTGGTGTGACCATACTTCACTGCAGCCTCAACCTTCTGGGCTCAAGTGATCCTTCCCACTCAGCCTCTTGAATAGCTGGGACTGCAGGTGTGCACCATCACACATAGTTTTTTTTTTTTTTTTTTTAATTTGAGACGGTGTCTCCCTCTGTCACCCAGGCAGGAGTGCAATGGTGCAATCTCGGCTCACTGCAACCTCCACCTCCTGGGTTCAAGCAATTCTCCTGCCTCAGCCTCCTGAGTAGTAGCTGGGAGTTCAGGCATGCACCACCAAGCCTGGCTAAGTCTTTTTTTTTGTATTTTTAGTAGAGATGAGCTCTCGCCATGTTGGCCAGGCTGGTCTCGAACTCCTGGCCTCAGGTGATCCACCCGCCTTGGCCTCCCAAAGTGCTGGGATTACAGGCGTGAGCCACTGTGCCCGGTCTAAATTAAAAAACATATATATAGAGAGACAGGGTCTTGCTATTTTGTCCACGTTGGTCTCAAACTCTTACCCTCAAGTGATCCTCCCATCTCAGCCACTCAAAGCACTAGGATTACAGGCACAACCCACTGTGTCTGGCATTCAGGGGATCTTTTTAAAATAGATAACCAATCCAATAAATAGATAAACCAATAAAATAGATAACCAATCCATCCCCTGCAAACCAGCCCTGTGGCGGATCTTCATCATTCTTGGAATAAAATTCAAACGTCTACAGGGTCTCCCAGGAGCTGGCCGCTGCCGTCCTCTCTGACCTCTCCTCCCACATCTCTCCCGCTGGCTCGCTGTGCTCCAGCCACGCTGGCCCCTCTCTGTTCCTCCAATACTGCAGGCAAAGCCCCTCCCAGGGCCCCTGCACTTGCGGTTCTCACCACCCTCTTCCTCTGAAAGCCTCTCAGCTCCCTCTCTGTTTTTCCAGGTCTGTCATCAATTGCCACCTGCCCAGGGAGGCTCTCCTTGATTATCCTAACTGAAATCTCCCCCCTCCCCCCTGTCCCTTTACTCGTCTTTGTTTTCTAGATATACCGATTACCATTTTTGAGGAGATATATTTGGTCACTGTCTGACTCTTCCACCAGACCGAGTTCCATGAAATGAGAGGACTGGGTCTGTTTCGGTTACCGTCCATCCTAACACCTGGATTTTGACAAATACTCCGGCTGGGCACAGTGGCTCACGCCTGTAATTCCAGCTCTTTGGGAGACCGAGGCAGGTGGATCACCTGAGGCCAGGAGTTCAAGACCAGCCTGGCCAATATGGCGAAACCCTGTCACTACTAAAAAATACAAAAATTAACCGGGCGTGGTGGTGGGTGCCTGTAATCCCAGCCACTCGGGAGGCTGAGGCAGGAGAATTGCTTGAACCTGGGAGGTGGAGGTTGCGGTGAGCCGAGATGCGCCACTGCACTCCAGCCTGGGCCACAGAGCGAGACTCTATCTCAAAAAACAAACAAAAAATCAAGTACTCCATAAATATTTGTTCTCTGAGCTAATACGTGGGTCCCCGTTTTACAGACGAGGAAACTGGAAGTGCAGAGAAGGGGAATCCCTTGCCCAGAGTCAGGGTGGAGTCATTGAAAGTCAACCAGCCCAACCTGGGTTCCAGGTTGGGCTCCAGCCACCATTTCCTAGCTGTGTGGTCTGGGGCTGGACTTTTGCCCTCTCTGAGCCTGCCAGTCCTCACCGCCCATCCTGGGCTCTGCGAGGAAAATGAGATGGGTGTCCCTGGTGTTTTCCTGGGGGACCACCAGGAGCCCCACCCAGCTGGCCCATTAATGACAATGAGAAGGTTCCTGGCCATTAACAGTATTTTTAAGCAACAATCCCAAGGAAATATTTTTTAAATCCCAAGGAGTGCTATGGAACAGCTCTGAATTATTAACTGTCTGGCTGCCCTGCTATATTTCTTGACAGAGTTTATTCTGTCATGCACTATTTTCCTCCTGGTAATTTATGAAAAGCTCATTCTCTTCTTCAGGAAATTGCACCCCATTCTCCTGAGCATCCCACCCCAGTTGGAATGCATACTGGGTAAATTCAACAAACTTTTATCCTTTTTATTTATTTTTCATTATTTTATTTTATTATTATTTTTTTAAGAGACAAGATCTCACTCGGTTGCCCGAGCTGGAGTGCAGTGGAGTAATCATGGTTCACTGCAGGCTCAACCTCCTGCATTCGAGTGATTCTCCTGCCTCAGCCTCCCAGGTAGCTGGGACTACAGGTATGCGCCACCACACCTGGTTGATTTATTTTATTTTATTGTTTTCTTTAGAGATGAGGTCTCGCTGTGTTGCCCAGGCTGGTCTTGAACTCCTGGGCTCAAGTGATCCTACTGCCTCAGCCTCCCAATGCGCTGGGATTATAGGCTTGAGCCACTGTCCCTGGCCCAACTATTATCTTTAAAGAGTGTCTGCTGTCCTGCATGATATCAGAGGACATTTCCCAGTGCACTGCAGCCATGTTTTCCAAAATGCACAGCCTGGGGCTTTTGAGGAATTCAATAGAACCTTGTCAATTAGGATGAATGAATCACTGGAATAGTTTCACCTGCATCCCCAGCAATAACCGCCCCCTCCCCCAACTCTCATGCCTGGTGGGGAGATCTCTCATCTGCTTCATATCCAGGTGGTCCTGGGTTCGAGCCCCAATGGAGTGCTCATTTCCTGGGACCCAGCTGCTCTGGCCTCTTCATTGCCCACCCTGTCCCAGGCTGAGGCCTGTCAGGGACACAGACAGAGTCAAATGAACTGAGATTTAGAGGCAGAGGCCCTAGGTTTCAGTCTTGTCAGCATCACAGGCTAAGCCGATCATCCTTGGGCTAAGTCACCTAACCTCTCTGATCCTGTTGGTTTGTTTGTTTGTTTGTTTTGAGATGGAGTCTCGCTGTGTCACCCAGGCTGAAGTGCAGTGGCACGACCTCGGCTCACTGCAACCTCCGCCTCCCGGGTTCAAGCGATTCTCCTGCCTCAGCCTCCCGAGTAGCTGGGATTACAGGTGCCCGCCACCATAGCCAGCTAATTTTTGTAATTTTAGTAGAGACGGAGTTTCACCATGTTGGCCAGGCTGGTTTTGAACTCCTGACCTCAGGCAATCTGACCACCTTGGCCTCCCAAAGTGCTGGGATTATAGCGATGAGCCACCATGCCCAGCCTCCATTTTTTTTTCTTATTCAGTTTTTTCTTCCGTCAAACAGGGAGTGACAATCCGAATTCAAAGAGATAGGATCCAAATTCAGGAGATTAAGGCATCATCTCTGCAAACAGAGGGAGATCATCTTGTGCTGCCCCAGGGGAGATCCAAGCTAGGACTTGCCCTCAGGGAGCTCATTCTAGGTTGAGAGTCAGACCAACTGAACACACAAATAAATCAAAGAAATGGCAGATGCTGTTAGGAGCTATGGAGAAAATAAAGCTGGGAGCCAGGGTGGGAAGTGTTGGGGGTGCTATTTTCAGTAGGGGTCTAGGACAGAGGTCTCCTCCATCCCTCCTCTCCCTGCAGTAGGGAAGACTTTGTCCCCCAGGAGACCTTTGGTAGTATCTGAAGATTTTGGTGTCACCACTGGGAGTGGGTGCTACTGGCATCTAGTGGGTAGAGGCCAGGGATGCTGCTAAGCATGCTACAGTGCCCGGGACAGCCTGCACAACAGAGTCATCGGCCCAAGTGTCACTAGTGCTGGGGCTGAGAATCCCTGAGGTAGGGCCTGTGAACCATCACAAGGCCTTGAGCTTTTCCTCTGAGTGATCCAGAAGCCAGGAGAGGGCTTGAAGCAGAGGAAAGACACCACCGGTTTTAGAAGAACCCCTGTGACTGCTGGGCAGGAAATGGGCTGTATTGGGGAGCAGGGGTGGCAGATATGTCCTCCGACGCTGGTGTAGAATCCACTCTGCCACTCACTGAACTCAGCACTAGGTGCATACACAACCACAAACAAGACACCAGGGCCTGCCCTCCCTGAACTTATGTTCTACTCAGGGGAGAAAGTCAGACAAATTCTTGCTCTGTCCCAGGCCCTTGATTGGCTCCTCCTATCACCCTTGGGACCAGCCCCAGGGCCCAGGGGCTCTGCTGACCCCTTGCTGGCCTCTCCAGTACCCTGCTCCTCCTTGCTTACTCCTGCGTCCTTTGGTTGTACTAGATGTGTGCTGGCCCCAGGTGGGGCAGATCCTTGCAATGCCGTGTCCTCTGCCCCAGCGCTCACAAGGCCCCTCCCTCCTCCCCCTTGATGCTTTCTCTCTCTCTCTCTCTCTCTTTCAGACAGGGTATTGCTCTGTGGCCCAGGCTGGGGTGCAGTGGCACAATCATGGTTCACTGCAGCCTTGAACTCCTGGGCTCAAGTGATCCTCTTGCCTCAGCCTCCTGAGTATCTGGGACTACGGGTGTGCACCAGTACGACCAGCTAACTTTTTCATGTTTTGTAGAGGCAGGGTCTCACTATGTTGTCCAGCTGGTCTCTAACTCCTGGCCTCCCGCAATCCTCCTGCCTCAGCCTCCCAAAGTGCTGGGATTACAGGCGTGAGCCATAGCCCGTGGCCCCCGATTCTTCTCAGATGTTACCTCCTTTGAGAATGGCTCCTCCACCTCCAGCCACCGTGTGAAAACAGCTTTTCCCTCACCCTCTCCCTCCTGGCTCCTTACTCTGCTTCTCTCCATCCATCCTTCACCCTCCCATTCATGCAGGCTTCCATCTATTCATTTGTTCATTCATTCACTCAACAAATACAGTGGCTCACACCTGTAATCCCAGCACTTTGGGAAGCCGAAGAGGGAGGATCTCTATCTTTTTTCTTTTTTTTGGGATAAGAATCTGGCTCTGTCACCCAGGCTGAAGTCCAGCGGTACGATCTTGGCTCACTGCAACCCCTGCCTCCCAAGTTCAAGTGATTCTCCTGCCTCAGCCTCCCGAGTAGCTGGGATTACAGGTGCCCTCCACCACACCCAGCTAATTTTTCTGTATTTTTAGTAGAGATGGGGTTTCACCATGTTGACCAGGCTGGTCTTGAACTCCTGGCCTCAGGTGATCTGCCTGCCTTGGCCTCACAAAGTGCTGGGATTACAGGCATGAGCCACTGCACCCAGCCAAGGGAGGATCTCTTGAGCCCAGGAGTTCAAGGCCAGTCTGAGCAACGTAGTGAGACCCTGTCTCTACAAAAAAAAAAAAAAAAAAAAAAGTAAAAAAATTAGCCAGGTATGATGGCATATGCCAGTAGTTCCAGCTACTTGGGGGGCTGAGACAGGAGAATTTCTTGAGCCCAGAAGTTTGAGGCTACAGTGAGCTATGATCACACTATTGCACTCCAGCCGGTGTGCAGTTTATTTAAAACCTTTATATTTAAAATAAATAAACTAATACTCAATGAGCTTGACTTAGTGCCAGATGCTATGCTAGGTACAGGGGCCTAGCGGGGAATGGGACAGACAGAGCCCCAGGCCCATGCTGGTTTGTGTCCTGGGGGACAGATGTTACTAATCATGCAAGCACATGCCTGCAGCTGTAAGAAGAGCTGTAAAATAAAAGTCCAGGCTGGGGGTCAAGGAGGGCTTCTTTGTGGAAGTGGCTGCTGACTTGAGATCTGAAGGGGAGTAGGAAGTAGGTGGGTGAAATGTGGGTGTGTTGGCTCTGAGGCTGGGGATGGGTGGCAGAGGAGTGTTCTAAGTCTTGGAGTGGGTGAGAGCATGGTGCCTGTTGGAGACAGCAAGGAGACCACTTAATAGCAGAGCACGGAGGGATCGGAGATTGCGTGAAGGCAGTGGAAGATGAGGTCCAGAGGTAACTCAGTCCCAGTTAGGAGCTCCAGGAGAGCCAGTGGGAGATTTGAGGCGGTGGGAAGTAGGTGCTAATTTACATCATAACTCCTCCTACTGCCCTCAGAGAATGACCTGAAGTAGGGTTTGGAAGGCAGCAGGGAGCCTAGTGAGATGGGTGCTGCGGTGTCCAGGCTAGAGGGGATAGTGGCCTTTGTTGGGAGGTGGTAGGGGAGTTGGAGAGAGAGTTAGAGGTAAAATAGATGGGCTCTGGGAGTAGAGTGGATATGAGAACTGAGAGCAAGGAAGGAGTGAAGGACTCATTTGCCCATTAAATTGCCCTTTACCTAAGTGGAACCAGGCAGAGCTCATGCTGGGCACTAAGGAGTCTACCAGTTCAGGGACCCTTCTCTCCATCCATCCATTCACCCATCCGTCCTCCCATCCATCCTCCCATCCATCCATTCACCCATCCACCCTCCCATCCAGCCTCCCATCCATCCATTCACCCATCCACCCTCCCATCCATCCATTCACCCATCCACCTTCCCATCCAGCCAGGCTACCAGCTGGCCAGCCAGTCAGCCTCTCATCCATCCATTTGTCCATTCATCCAGCCATTCACCCATTAATCCATCTAGCCTCCCATCCATTCATCCATCCATCCATCCATCCATCCATCCATCCATCTGCCCATCCACCCATCTGCCCATCCATCCATCCATCCATCCATCCATCCTCCCATCCATTCATCAGCCAGCCTCCTGTCCATCCATCCATCCATTTATTCATTCATTCACTCATTCATTCATCCATTCATCCATCCATCCGTCCACCCACCTATCCATCCCAGCCTCCTATCCATTCATCCAGCCAGCCTCCTATGCACCCTCCTATCCATCCAGCCAAATGGCCAGCCAGTCAGCCTCTCATCCATCCATTCATTTGTCCATTCATCCAGCCAGCCATTCATCCATCCAGCTTCCCATCCTTTCATCTTTCCACCCATTCATCCATCCAGACTCCCATCTGTCCATCCATCCATCTATCCATCCATCCATTCATCCAGCCTCCCATCCATCCATCTATCCATCCATCTATCCATTCATCCAGCCTCCCATCCATCCATCTATCCATCCATCTATCCATTCATCCAGCCTCCCATCCATCCATCTATCCATCCATCTATCCATTCATCCATCCATCCACCCACCCTCCTGTCCATCCATTCATTCATTCATCCACCCATCCATCCAGCCAGCCTCTCATCCATCCATCCATCCATTCATCCATCCATCCATCCATCCATCCATCCATCCATCCACCCATCCTCCCATCCATCCATCCATCCATCCATCCATCCATCCATGCATGCATCTATCCGTCCATTTATTCATTCATCCATCCATCCATTGATTCATCCACCCACCCATCCATTCATCTATCCATCCATCCTCCCATCCACCCTCCCATTCATCCATCCATCCATCTTTCTACTGTGCATTCCTCAGCATCTACTCTATCAGGCTGAGTGTTGAGACCCAGGGACCAGAAGGCCTAGGATTCAGCCAGCTAACACTGGGAATCTGGAAGACTGGTTTCAGTCAGTGGATCTTAGCAAGGCTAGAAGGGGGCTTAGCAGTTGCAGAGGCCAGATGCCATTGTTCCAGGGACAGTAAGGCCTGGGGAAGCTCAGGGGCCCATCTGAGATTACATGACTAGGCAGCAGGAGGATCAAGCCTGGAACCAGAGAGGCCTCATGCCTCCCACTGCAGCCCTTTCTCCATGTGTCTTGGTAACTGTGCCTGGCACCTATAGATCCCCAAGGAAGCCCTGCAGCTGGCAGAGGAGCAGCCTTCCTGTGCCCAGGCCCCTTCTCGCAGGCCTACTTGTCCCACCCCCACACTCACCCCAATAGCTGCAAGAGAGACCTGGCTGGGAAAATGCTTCTGTGTTGCCCAAAGGGCCCTGGGATGCTGATTCATGGCTCACAGGAGCTGCCTGTTAAATATGTGGAGCTTGGCTATAGCCTGTGCCTGTCTCTTTAAGGAGGCCTTGGGCCTCCTTGCTCAGCCAACATTCCCTAAGGAACTGGGCAGGCCTGGTGGCTCCTCTGGCATAGGCCTACTGACTTCAACTTGTTAAGGCAGCCTGAGGCGGGGCCCACAGGTCCTTGGGTGGGGCAGGGAGGACCAGGGGCTCAGAGGAGCCCTCCCTTATCCAAGATCCTAGTCTTTGGAAGGGAGGGAAATTGGATCCCAGACCAGGTAGCTGGACCCCAAAGCCTGGGCTTGTGGCACTTGGGAGGTCCTGAGTTAGGATGACCAGCTGTCCAGCTTGCCTGAGACTGAGGGGTATAAACTGTGATGGTCCCAGGCAAACTGGGATTCCATCAAGAGCGAAGCCATCCCCATGCCTGGGCAGGCAGTCTTCTCTGCTGACCGAGCTCTGTGGGGTGCAGAATTCCTGGATTCCAGAGGCTGCCCCACCTGAGACATAGCTGTATGACCTTCGACAGGGCTCCTCATATCTCTGAGCTTTCATTTCTTCCGCTGTAACATGAGGGTGTGGTCACTGCCCTGCCCCTTTCAGGCCAATGGGAGAGTGCTGGGAGGTAATGGCTGCCAGAGTAACTTCATCCTTCGTTTGAATCTCTGTGCCCTGGGGCAAATGTCTTTTGAGCCTCTGGATAGCCCAATGTGGGGAAGAGGGTTCACTGATTCACTCAGCACAGGGCCCGGCACCTGTGCTCAGTGCATATTGAATGAATGCATGCATGGAAAGTTAAATGTGCATCCATGCCTCCTCTGTGAACAGAGCTGGAGAAACAGAAGAATAAGACCATCTTGGCTCTCAAGGGGTCCTCTTTAGTGGGAGGGGGAAAGAAAAGGAGTCAGTGTCCAGAGTGGCCCTGTTTGGAGCTTCTGGGCTGTACTACTTCCCAGCCAGGAGAACTTGGGAAGCTCTCTTTACTGCTGCATGCCTCAATAATCTCCCAGTGAAAACAGCATTAAAAATGGCACCCTCCCTGTAGGTTGTTAAAGGAGTAAGCCGTGTGCACACAGCTCAGTGCCCGGCATGGTGTCAGTTATTATGACTGCAATTGTTATGTGAGGGAGGCAGATGGGAGGAGGGAAGTTGCCAGGAGAGGGGGCAGCAGCATGGGGAAGAGCCAGGAACCTGTGAGGGTGACCTTGGGGAGGGTGCCCGGCCTCTGTCTCACTGGTGGTTACAGAAGGAGTTGGAAGCCGGCATCTCTCGGGCCTCTGGGGTCTGCCAGCTTGCGAGTCTGTACTGAGCTTTCAGGAAGCTCAGCTGCCTACCATGGCGAGGCTGGAGGAGGTGGGGTGGAAGGGCTGGCCCTCCCGGGTGCAAGCCCCTCTGCCTGCCCACAGCTTGGCTGGGCAAGGGTTGGATCCAAGCACAAATCATGTAGCTGGTTACTGTGCCAAGCAATCTCCAGCCTTTCCACGGGACCACAGTCTAAATCCACGGCAGCTTAAGGTTCCCCATCCCCTGCTGAGCAAGGTTGGGACAACCATTTCCTGTCCCAGAGCCACCTCTTCCCCAGGCCCTATCCAGACAGACCCCCTTCAGCTCTGCCAGGGAGGCCCTCTCATCCTCCATGAGCAGACGAGGAAGCTGAAGCATCCCTGTGAGCAGGCAGAGCCGAGAGGACAGGACGTGGGCAGTCGGTCTCCACCTGCTGCCTCCTGGGCTCTGGGGCATTCATGGCAGGGACAGATGACAGGGCTTCTCCCCTGGGGGAGGACACAGTGGCACCAGGGCATTATCTGAGCCCACCACCTGTGCCAGCAGGCCTACAGCCCACAGGCTCCGGTGCCCAGTGCTGCTGGTGTCTGCCCTGCTCCAGGATTCGCGGGGGGCTCTGTAGCCAGGCTCACTCATGAGGCAAAGTCCAAAGTGGCCCCAGCTGACTCCTCTGCTAGCTCAGGAACTCAAGTCCAGGGCCAGGGGCTCCACAGTGAGCCAGTGGGTAAGGGGCCCACAGCCTGCCACTGCACTGGGCGGGCAAGGGTCCCGAGCCACTTCCGGGCACCCGCTCACCCGCTCGGCGGCGTTTGCCATAATTATCCAGCCATCCCCTTCAAGTGTATGGCAACCATAGCAACAGACAGATGTTCTGTCCCAGCCACGGTCCACAGCAAGGCAGGAGCCAAGCACAAAATTTAACCCTTTCCAGCTCAAGCAGGCAAGGATGAGACTGGACCATGGGCCCAGAGGCCCCAGGCCAGGCACCCAACCTTGCTGGAATCTGTTACATGGGACTACAGGAATCCTGAGCACCCGTTCACCTGTGATACTTAGTCTCCCTTGTTTGCCCCCTTCCACCTCTTCTACTTACATTTTCTTTCTTCCCAGGACCGAAAGATGGGGATGAGGGATAAAGGTTGTATTTGAAAGGCTGGGGTGAGGCTGGTTGAACTCTGAGTGCTAGTTATGGTGTAGGCTGAAGAGCACTGGACGCAGAGTCAAGTGAGCTGAGCCAGGCTCCTGCTGTGGTTCTGCCTCTGGTTTGTTGTGTGACCTTGGGCAAGTGACTTACCCTCTCTGAACCTCAACTGCTGCTTTTATACAATAAGCGGGGTAGACGCTCATGTTCTCATTCCACAAATATTTATTAATCATCTACTGAGTGTCAGGCCCTGTGCTGGGCCCTGAGGAGACTTCAGGGAACAAGATCCATGGGGTGCTTACACCCCAGTGAAGGGATAGGGCATTGACAATAGACAGGCCCACAATACATGTGATGCCTGATATTTTTGTTAAATACCATGAAAGACCTTAAAGGGCCCTCAGATGGAGATTGAGGGGGGTGGGAGCAGGGCTGCTTGAGACAGGTGGTCGGGGGGCCTCTGAGGAGGTGACCCTTGAGCTGGGGCGCGAGTAGGAGCGGGAGCCAGCCGCACAAGGATTAGGGGAAGAGTCCCTGGCAGAGGCACCAGCCAGGGCAAAAGGCCTGTGGAGGGAGGGAATGAGCATGGCCATCTGGGAGCAGCGGGAGTGACCCACAGGCAGTGAGCCGGGGAGGGGACAGGAGTAGTTGGAGTCCCAGCCGCAGAGGGCAGGGCATCACGGCCACCTGCTCTAGACTCTGGGAA
This sequence comes from Pan troglodytes, assembly GCF_028858775.2. NCBI lineage: Eukaryota > Metazoa > Chordata > Mammalia > Primates > Hominidae > Pan > Pan troglodytes. The sequence continues at coordinate 38,823,579 of NC_072419.2, read as the reverse complement.
GGTTCTAGCAGGGGCAACCTGGCCCAACTTCCCCGTGGGCTCTAGGCCCCCGGCGGGTAATGGCCCAGCCAGTCAGCCCCGACCCCAGCAAATCGGGCTTCCCCCAGATGCCAATGGCCCAGCTCTAGGGAGACCAGGGCTCCAGTTGTTCCCCAGCCGGCCCCACTCATGGGCTCACTCACTGGGCTTTGCCCCGGAGGTCACTGGGCTCAGCCTAAACCTGGGGCTCCTGACCCAGCGGGGCCCCACCTGGGTTAGCTATTAATAAGTAGAGCGTGGCTGAGTCCCAGGGTGCACAGAGAGGGCCCCTCAGACCAGCAGACCCAGGTCTAGCCTGTTTCTGCCTCTCCTTGTTTTGTGGCCTTGGACTTAGCACTTAGCTTCCCCGAGCCTCAGTTTACTCTCCTGGGAAAGGGCTTAGGAAAACTTCTCCCTAGCTCAGCCCCACCCACCCCGCTCTCCCCTGGTTCACTCAACTCTGGCCTCACTTACACACAGAGCTCAGCCCTGTCTCGGGGCCTTTGCCATTTACTGCTTCCTCCACCTGGAATACTCTTCCTCCACACACACTCAGTCCTTCACATCACTGGGTCTCAGCTCAGTGCCACCTACTCAGAGAGACCACCGGGATCACCGCAGTCAGAATGGAACCACCCCTCACTCCATGTGTCTGAACTGTGCTTTATGTCTCATAGAATGTCGATTTTATTTCTTTATTCAGCAATGATTTCCTCCATGCCTGGCACTGTCCTCGGTGCTGGGGACAGGGCAAGGAACAGAATAGCCAGCTCCTGCCTGCCCTTCCCAGAGGGCACATCCTCATGGATGAGACAGACAAAGAAAGCAGGGAGAGGGGTGAGGAACTGAGGGGACTATGGCAATTTTAGACTTGGTGGCAGGGAGGCCGCACAGAGCTGGTGACATCTGAGCAGGGATCTGAAGGAGAGAGGCAGAGTGTGGGGATCTGTGGAAGGGGTCTGGGGAGGAGGTATTTGCCTCCCTGGCTGGAAGCTGCCCTCCAGGGGTGAGGGCAAAGCATGTCTTCTTGTTCCATTCTTGTCCCCAGCACACAGTAGGTGCTTCATAACACAGTTGTCACTGCTGTTCCTGTGGGCCCTTGGAGGATTATACACGGCCCGAGGTCCTTCTCGCATGGGGCCTGTACAAGTGGGCCCCGGGAAGCACAGTGCTGTGAGGAGAGTCCGCCAGGCAGCCTGTGAGGGTGGCGTGGAGAACAGGCCACCTCCAGGGAGATGGGGGCAGATCTGCAGGGGAGGAAGAGACAGGGGAGGGGGCTGAGGCCGGGTCTCCAGGGGCCTTCACGCCACGCAGGGACTCTGGACATGATCCCGAGGGCCACCGGCAGCCACTGCAGGGCTCAGGGGAGGGGGTGACATAATTAGATCCAGGTTTTTAAAGGCCTTTCTGACATCCATTGTGGGGAATGGGGTGGGTCTGAGTGGGGCCACAGGCCGGAGGAAGGCAGGGCCAGTGAGAGCCGTGGACAGCAGTGAAGGCAGGGAGGCCACAGGCCCCGCCAAGGGACTGGCAGGCATAGGCTGCGTTGCCATAGCCGCGCCCAGGCCCTGCGAGCTCTCACCCTGCATGCCCTCACTGTGCCCCTCCTGGGCACTCTTTCACCAAGAGCGAGCAGCCTGGCTCCCGGCTGCAGGCCAGGTCCTATTCTAGGCCCGGGCAAGGCGGCGTGAACAAGGCCCAAAGCCCTGCCCTCCTGGGAGAACCTACGACAAACATGGTAAACAGATGAAATAGGTGGTGTGTGAGGACAGCACAGAAGAGAGAAGGGGACAGGTGGGGAAGGGCCAGGCAGTGGTCAGGATGGTAGACAGGGCACGGGCTGGGCCTCCCCAGAAGGAGACTCCTACTCCAGGCCCTGAAAGAAGGTAGGATGTTTCTGCTGTTGCTGCTAGGGGAAGAACTTTCCAGGAGGCAAACACCCCTGGCAGGAGCTACAGTGGGGTCAGCCTGGCAGGGAAGGGAGACTGGGCAGGAGAAGCCATGGTCGGGGGTGTGCAGGCTCAAAGAAGATCTCTATGAGGACTGGGCTTCTCCGAGTGACACAGGAGCCACTGCTGGGCCTGAGCAGAGGGACGGGCCTGACTCTTCTGGGACGGGGCCCCTCTGGCCGCCGGGTGGAGAGTAGACTGCAGGCGGCATGGGCAGAAGCCCCCAGAACAGGGAGGCAGTGGAGTGAAGATGCAGGTGAGATGGTGGAGGCTGGCCCAGGGGAGGCCGAGGGGTTGTGAGCAGCTCTGGGGACTGAGATGTGTTTGGGGTCAGAGTCCATGGGATTCACTGATGCAGTGATGTGGGATGTAAGACAGAGACACAGAGAGTCAGAGACAGAGACAGAGAGTCAGAAACAGAGAGAGACAGAGAGTCAGAGACAGAGACAGAGAATCAGAGACAGAGAGTCAGAGACAGAGACAGAGAGAGACAGAGACAGAAGGAGACAGAGGGACATAGAGTCAGAGACAGAGGGAGACAGAGAGGGACACAGTCAGAGACAGAGAGTCAGACAGAATCAGAGACAGAGGGAGACAGAGAGTCAGAGACAGAGTGTTAGAGACGGGGGAGACAGAGGGTCAAAGACAGAGAGAGAGAGTCAGAGACAGAGGGACACAGAGTGTCTGAACCAAAGACAGAGAGTCAGAGACAGAGGGAGACAGAGACAGAGGGACAGAGAATCAGAGACAGAGAGTCAGACAGAATCAGAGACAGAGGGAGACAGAGAGTTAGAGACAGAGAGTCAGAGTGTCAGAGACTGGGGAGACAGAGAGTCAAAGTCAGAGACAGAGAGAGACAGAGGGAGACAGAGATTCAGAGACAGACAGACACAGAGAGTCAGAGACAGGGACACAGAGAGTCAGAGACAAAGACAGAGACTCAGAGACAGAGTCAGAGACAGAGACAGAGAGTCAGAGACAGAGAGAGAGAGTCAGAGACAGAGACAGAGAGTCAGACAGAGTCAGAGACAGAGAGAGAGACAGAGATAAGAGAGAATCAGAGTCAGAGTGACAGAGTCAGAGGGAGAGAGACAGAGAGACAAAGTCAGAAAGACAGAGGCAGAGAGGGAGACAGACGCAGAGAGAAAGAATTAGAGACAGATGAGAGAGAGTTAGAGACGGACGGGGTAAAGGGTTGAGGATGACAGCCAGTGTTCCGGCCTGGGCCAGGGGAGAATGCAGTCACCATTCTCTGGGATGAGGAGGGTTGAGGGTGGAACCGATCTGTGTGCAAATATCAGGAGATCCTGGAGAAGCCCGGAGGAGCTGTGCAGGAGGAAGTGGATGTGTGGCTTTGGAGCTCAGGGGGCGTGTCCAGGTTGTTGATATCAGTGTGGAGGGCAGCAGAGAATCGGTCTTTAAAGTCAGCCAGGGAGGAAGGCAGATGGAAAGGGACAGCAGCCCAGGGATTGAGCCCACGGCCCCCAGCCTGAGAGGTGAGGGAGAGATTGGCGAAGAGGCAGAAAATGGACTGAGAAGGGGCAGCCAGGGAACTGGCAGGGAGGGTTCTCACAACCAGGGGAGGACAGCGTTTGAAGGAGCAGCAGGTGTTAGCTGCATCTGATGCTACTGACAGGTCCAGATAGGGAGGTCTGAGACATGGCATTGGGCAGGTTTAGAAACGTGAAGTTTCTTCATTTCCTCGGGAGGGGGAGGGGAGACCCTGTGGGGAGTGGATTGAAGGGAGAAGAGGGGAGAGAGACTCTGGAGACAGCGAGAATAGGTGTGTTTTCAGGGCATTCCAGCGAAGGGCTGGAGAAAAACCGGACAGCAGAGAAGGGAGGGGTGCTCAGAGAAGGGTTCTTTTAAAATTCAAGAAAAACTAGCACTTTGTATGGGGAGAGTTTCTGGAGCAAAGTCTCAGGCATGACAAGAGGGAGGGGGTCACTGAATCCTTCCCACGACCCTGGACAGTGAGCCATATTATCATCCCCACTTTATAGATATGGAAACCTCAGCCCAGCGAGGTGGGTTCTCCTGCCCAAGGTCACACAGCTGGGCAGTGGTGGCGAGTCCCTGCAACTCTTCCCGGTCTGGGCTGTTGTTATCCTGTTTGACAGATTACTAGTTACTAGTCTCAGTTCACAGAGCAGGTTAGTGGCTAAGTTAGGAGGTCGATTTAACAGGCTGTAGGGGGAGAGGCTGTGGGAGGAGCCAGGAGTGACTCCTGCTGCTCAGCACAGTGGTGTCTCTCCCAGGGCTGGGAACTGAGAGAGGAACAGGTTTTCAGAGCTGAGCTCAGTCACGGGTGTGCATGACATTCCCCAACTGTGAGATGAGGCCGATCGCAGAGCTGACCTCACGGAGATCCTGTGAGACTCGGGAGAGCTGCGGTCAGTCCCAGCACACAGCAAATGCCGGGGGGCGCGTGTTTGTTCTCATTTCTCAGTCTAGCTAGTTGATTGCACAGTGGGACTTCCAGGCACCAGTGTGCACAAGCAGCTGACTCCTGGGTGAGACTGGTAGGATGAGAAGGTTGATGGGAAGTTCAGGAAGACATGGACCTTCGGAGGTCCTTCCTGGAGGAGCCACACAGCTCTTAGTTTAGTCCTGGGCTTGGAGGCCCAGCCTTCAGGGGACCTTCAGGAGCCCTTAAGTAGGTCCAAAGGTGGGGCCTCAGGTGGGTGAGAAAGGTCCTGGGAGAGCCTTCCCTTCTCAAAGCCTGAGGTCTTCATCTGTAGGATGGGTGTTCTGATTCTCGCTTTTGTGGAGATGCGGTGACTGTGAAATGTGCTCACAGGTGTCCAGCAATTGCTCAGGGTAGATGGGCTGAATGAACCCTGGGACTGAAAGTCAGGAGGGCTGGGCACCCTCCCTGCTCTGCCCTAATTTGCTGTGTGAACTTGGACACGTAGCCTAACCTCTCTGGGATTTAGCTGTAAAGCCTGGATGGTGTAAGGCCCCCTGCAGCGTGTGCACTTCATCGTTATTTAGAGCTTCCTGATTCTATTAGGTGGCAACACCTTCCCTGCCCGCCCCGCTACACCTGAGTTTTTCTGCTACGAAGTCCTGCTTCTTGCCAGGGCAGGAGAGGGGCTGGAGAAAGTAGAATGCAGGTCACCTGGGCCTGAAGGGTTCCACTCTGGGGCAGCCCTGCCCCAGGCACATTCTGAGGTTCCTAGAGTGGCATCTTGGGTGATCCATTCATTGATCTGGGACAGAGAAGCTGTGGGTCCCATTTCTCATCCATCTTACAGATGAGCAAACTGAGATTCAGGGGAAACATGACTCACCTGCCCTCAGAGCCTCCTCTTGCCAAAACTCCAGGCCACCCCTGAGGAGCTGGCTGTCGGGAGGCAGGGATCAGACCCCTCAAGGGCATCCACAGGCCTCCGACCCTGGCTCCTTCACTAATTCATTTGGCCCATGGGTGGCACCTCCCATCCGCCAGGCTCTATCCTGGGCACTGGGGACACCAAGAAGACTCAGGTGGACTCCTGGCCTCCTCTAGTGGAAAAGACATATGTGAACAGAAACCAAAAGCAATTGAGAGGGGGCCGGATGGGAAGGTGGCTCACGCCAGTAATCCCAGCACTTTGGAACGCCAAGGTGGGCAGATGGCTTGAGCCCAGGAGTTTGAGACCAGCCTGGGAAACATGGCAAAACCCCATTTTTACAAAAAATACAAAAAAAATTAGCTAGGCATGGTGGCACACTCCTGTAGTTCCAGCTATTCAGGAGGCTAAGGTGGGAGGATCACTTGAGCCTGGGAGGTCGGGGCTGCAGTAAGCTATGATTGCACCACTGCACTCCAGCCTTAGCAACAGGGTGAAACCTTGTCTCAAAAATAAATAAATAAATAAAATAGAAAGAAATTGAGAGGGGCTGGGGACACTGGGGAGGGAGTGATTCATTCTGATCTAAGGCTCTGGGGGTGCTTCCTGGAGGAGGAGCACCCACGATGGCTCTGCAACGCCAAGGGTAACTGTGACCATCCTGGGCTTCAGGGCACAGTCTCACCTTCCCAGTCCCCAGTGAGGCAAGTCCTACCCTTAGTCCCACTTTACAGATGAGAAGACTGAAGATCAGAGAGCTGAAGCGATGTGTCCAGGGTCACGTGGCTTGCGAGAGGGGCCTGAGCTCATTCCCAAGGTCCTGGCAGGGATCAGTCCCAAGACCAACTGTCCCCAGGCCAAGGAGGCAAGGAAAGACCCCCGCCCCGGGGGCCCCCAACCCAGGAGGCCCAGGCCTTCCTCTGGCCTGGCGTCCCCGATGCCCAGTTTCACTTCCCGAAACACAGGCCTATTTTGGATCCTGCTGACTTCCTTTCTCACCCGTGGCCGTTCAGGCTCCGAGGACTGGGCAACCGTAGGATGGATCTGGTGCCCCTGGGCCTTTCCCAACCTGCTCTTACACCACCCTGGAACGGGTGGAACTGCCAGGGCTGCCACCGCCTTCTCCCGGCCCAGCCCGCCATGGCCCCTCAGGGAGGGTACCAACCGCAGGGCACCTGGCAGGGCCCCTGCCACACGCCAGCTCAGAGGTCCTGCTCCCAGCCCATGCCAGCCTGAGCCGGACAGAGCAGGAGGCTCTGTCCAAACCCCAGCCCCAGAGTGTCCTGGCCTTGTGACCTCGAGCAATTTATTTTCCTCCATGAGCCTCAGTTTCCTTCTCTGTGACAGGAGATGAGGGTGATCTCCCACCTAGAATTGTTAGGAAAACCACTCAAGTTCAGCAGCATGTCATTACCAAGCATCTACCATGCTCCAGGCCTGTTTTGGGCATGGGCCACTCGAAGAACCTTGTCCTCAGGAAGCTGAAATCCTAATGGGGGACAGAGCTGGAATAAACACTATGAATAAGTTCATTAAATGGTACATTGGAAAGTGACGCACATTTTGGAGAAAATGGAGCCGAGAAAGCATGTGTGTGTGACGGAAGGAGATGTGGGGCCATGTTAAACGGGGTGGTTAGGGAGGCCTCCTGGGAAGGTGGCATCTGACAACAGGAAGGAGAAGATGGAGCCGGCCCTGCAGACATCTGAGGAAGGGCACTCCAGGCAGGGGGCCCAGCATGTACAGACGCCCGCCCGGAGGCAGGAATGCCAAGAAGTTGTGAGTGTGCCGCAGCCAGGGGTTGGGCGAGAGCCTTGGGGACACATGGCCAGAATGGGCAGGGCGACCAGAGCATGAGGCCCTCCAGGGCCAGGCTCAGGACTTTATTCTGAGTGAGGTGGGGAGCCACAGGGGCTTTGGAGTAGGGGAGGGGTGCGATCTGACTCTTGTTTCAGCTGTTTCCCTCTGGCTGTGTTATGGAGGGTGGGTGGCAGGGCCAGGTTGGAGGTCAGGTGCAGGGAGAGGTTGCTAGGGGTGTCAGCAATGGGGCGGTGAGATGTAGTCAGATTCTGGTTATATTTTGAAGGTGGAGCCAAAGGGATTTGCTGATGGATCAGATGTAAGGGGTGAGAGAAAAGGGCCAGGGGCAGAGATGACTCCACGGCTTTTGGCCTGACCCTCCCAAGTCTCCTGACTCCCATCCCATGCTCCTGCAGGCCAGTCAGTCCCCAGTAGCCAGAGGGGTCTCTTGAGAACCCAAGCCAGATGGTGTCTAGACCTTTCCAATCCAGTGGCTCCCCATGGCTGTGGTCTGGAGTCCACGCTCCTTGCTTGGCCTGGCCCCAGCCCACCTCCCCAGTCGCTCTTAAGCCCACTGGCCTCAGCTCATACTGTGTGCCAGCCTCGGGGCCTTTCCATTTGCTACGCTGGGTTCCAGTCTGTTGCTCAACCACTCGGTGGCCCTGGAGATGACACATCTTTTGGGGCGCCCTCAGTTTCTCCGTATGTAAAAGGGTAAGTTTAGACCCCTTGAGCCCTAAAGAGATTCCTTACGTTTGCACGCTTTGGGGATTTACAATCCATGAAGAAGCCGCCCTTCTCCGCCCTTCTCTTGCCTGGTGAGACCTTGGGCAAGGTGCTTCATGCTCCCTGCTCTCTGCAGTCTTATCCACCTTCTGGGGTCTCTCTCAGGTACTTCCGGCTGGAAAAGGAGATATGTGTTCCTGAGATCATGTCCCTGGAGGAGGGTAAAGATTCAGACAGGCTGGGCACAGTGGCTCATGCCCGTAATCCCAGCCACTCGGGAGGCTGAGGCCGGTGGATCACCTGACGTCAGGAGTTCAACACCAGCCTGGCCAACATGGTGAAATCCCACCTCTACTAAATACAAAAAAATTAGCTGGGCGTTGTGGCACATGCCTGTAATCCCAGCTACTTGGGAGGCTGAAACAGGAGAATCACTTGAACCCGGGAGGCAGAGGTTTTAGTGAGCTGAGATTGCACCATTGCACTCCAGCCTGGGCAACAAGAGCGAAACTCCATCTCAAAACAAAAACAAAAGATTCAGACAGACCTGGGTGGGCTGGGAAAGTTCCCTTCCCCACCCTGAGCCTCAGTTTCCTCGCTTGTAGCATGGTGCTCATGATCACTGAGCAGTCTGGTGACCACAGAGTAGGATGCCTGGTCCACTCAGTCATTCAACAAGCATCCACTGAGTGCCTGCCAGTGGGCAGGGCCTGGGCTGGGTGCTGCATACAGTGGGGACGAAAGATTCAGCCTTGCCGTCACGGAGCTAGCCCCTACAGGCACCAGGCAAATGATGTGATTGACTAACAGGGCACACCTCAGGCCTGGTTTCCTGGGGAGACAGGGCTGTACCTGCACTTCCCACCTATGCCTGCTGCCCAAGTTCTCCCCAGCCTGCCAGCCCCAGCCCAGGACCTCTCTCCAGGACTCCACTCCCCAGGGCCAACTCAACTCTGTCTTCACCCTTTGGTTCCTGGGCTCTTCAGAGCAAGTGACCCCAAGAGCAGGCTCGGGCATGCGCCCTGTTTCTGCAAGTCACAGCCTGTGGGACTTAGACAAGACACTGGCCTTAGCCTTGGTTTTCACACTTGTAAAGTGGGAGAATAATAGAGCCTGCTTTTTTTTTTTTTTTTTTTTGACGGAGTCTCGTTCTGTCGCCCAGGCTAGAGTGCACTGGTGTGATCTTGGCTCACTGTAACCTCCGCCTCCTGGGTTCAAGCAATTCTCCTATCTCAGCCTCCCACGTAGCTGGGATTACAGGCACCCGCCACCACGTCCAACTAATTTTTGTATTTTTAGTAGACAAGGGGTTTCTCTACGTTGGCCAAACTGGTCTTAACTCCTGACCTCAAGTGATCTGCCCACCTCGACCTCCCAAAGTGCTGGAATTACAGGCATGAGCCGCCATGCCCGGCCTTGAACCTGATTTTTATAGGGCACTTGTGAGGATTCAGTGGGTTGTGGAGTAGCAGTGGGCTCAAAGAACAGTCGCTGTGATCTTTGAAGCCCTTCTTTGACATTTTCTCCAGTGGCCCTGAGGGCACAAAGCTGAGAGCTGATACTTCTTACGCCAGAGCCTTGGTACAGAGAGAGGACTTAGTCACTCCCCTTGTTCCTGGCCAGGTCAGCTCCAGAGTTCATGTTTATTAGAAACTGTCTCAGACCTTCCCTGCTCTGGGTACTTTGTTCTATTGACTAGTTAACCCAGAATTCCCCCATTTCACAGATGAGGAAACTGAGGTACAGAGAGGTTAAAAGCACCCGAGCAAGGTCACACAGCTGGTGAGTGGCAGAGCTGGGGTTCTAACCCAGACCGCCTGGCACTATCCTGCTACCCAAATCCTTAGAGCGCTTCTGCCAACATTATCCACTCCCACGGGTTGCCCTGTGGTGTGATCCATCATCTGAAGCCTCAGGGTCATCCAGGGTCAAGGCCAGGAATCCTCTGCCTCAGCCTAGCAGGAGAAAGGTATCAGAGTTCAAAAACTACAGATTCCCACCCGAGTGCGGTGGTTCCCGCCTGTGATTACAGCTACTCAGGAGGCCAAGGCGGGAGGATCGCTTGAGCTTAGGAGTTCAAGACCAGCCTGGGCAACATAGCAAGGCCCTGTCTTTACAAAAAAATTTAAAAAATTATCCAGGCATGGTGGTGCATGCCTATAGCCCCAGCTACATGGGAGGCTGAGGCAGGAGGATCGCTTGAACCTGGAAGTTGGAGGTTGCAGTGAGCTGCGATCACACCACCCTGGGCGACAGAGCCAGAAACCATCCATTTATTTTATTTTATTTATTATTATTACTATTTTTGAGACAGAGTCTCGCTCTGTCGCCCAGGCTGGAGTGCAGTGGCGCGATCTCGGCTTACTGCAAGCTCCGCCTCCCGGGTTCACGCCATTCTCCTGCCTCAGCCTCCTGAGTAGCTGGGACTACAGGCGCCTGCCACCACGCCCACCTAATTTTTTGTATTTTTAGTAGGGACGGAGTTTCACCGTGTTAGCCAGGATGGTCTCGATCTCCTGACCTTGTGATCTGCCCACCTCAGCCTCCCAAAGTGTTAGGATTACAGGCATGAGCCACTGTGCCTGGCCAAAACCATCAATTTAAAAAGAAAAAAGAATTATAGATTCCTATTGTCCCCACCTTGCTATTGACTGGCTGAGAACACCCTAGGCTGATCCCTGCCCTCTGTGCCTGTTCCTGCCTTTGTCAGATGGAGAGCAGAAAGCCCTTCCAGCTTCATCACCCCTGGGGTCATACCTCAGCCCTGTCCTGTGCCTGCCATGTGAGCCTTCCTCCAGCCAGCATCCCTCTGGGGCTGTTTTCCTTGTCTGGCAAATGGAGCTGACACTACCTGCCCTTGTGGAGCCCTCAGCTGGCTGGGAGAGCCCCCGAGAGAGCACAGACGTGGGTGTGCACTGTAAACAGCACGCACCCCTCGGGGCTCCCTGTGTCTCCCAGCCCAACTTCTGAAGGCAGGGCCTCTCACCACCTCAGCTCCCAGGGAAGGGTGGAGCCCCTCAGGTCCTCAGCGGCCTCCCCTCTTCCTCACCACCAGGTCTGCTCTGCATGGGTGCCTGGAGGGAGGAGCTTTTGTGAGCAGAGACAGCCCTATACTGGTCCCAAAGAATGGGGAGGTCGTCTGCCCATCCATTCAACGGCTGAGCATCTCCTCTGTGCCAGGCCCAGTGCTGGGTGTCAGGGGCACCACAGGGACAAAGACAGATCCAGTCTCTGACCTCATAGAATTCACAGCCAGGGGTGCGGTGGACAGTTCTCAATCAAGGAACAACATCAATGTGAAATGCAGGGGTGGTTAAGTATTACAAAGGAGGGGCATAGGACTCTGTGAGAGTGCGTCCTGGAGGAGGGGTCTGGGGGTGTTCAGGAGGTGATGATGGAGCTGAGTGCTGTTAAGGATGAGCTGGAGCTAATCAGGTGAATTTGGCCGGGCGCAGTGGCTCACACCTGTGATCCCAGCAATTTGGGAGGTTGAAGCGGGTGGATCACTTGAGCTCAGGAATTCGACACCAGACTGGCCAAACGTGAAACCCCGTTTCTACTAAAAATACAAAAATTAGCCAGGCGAGGTGGTGGTGGGCGCCTGTAGTCCCAGCTACCTGGGAGGCTGAGGCAGGAGAATCGGTTGAACCCAGGAGGCGGAGGTTGCAGTGAGTCAAGATTACACCACTGCACTCCAGCCTGGGCAACAGAGCAAGACTCCATCTAAAAAAAAACAGGTGAATTTGTGGTAAGCGGGGAAAGGGCTTGTGCAAAGGTCCTGGGGTGGGAGGGAGCTGGAAAATTCCAGGAAGCAAAGGAAGGTCAGTGTATCTGAACTGCCCAGTGATGGCCAGGGAGGCGAGCAGGGGTCAGACCTCACTGGGCCGGTTGTGGATTTCACAGAGCCAAGAGAGAAGAATCTCAAAACCATCCAAACTCCTCATGGCACAGATGGGGAAACCAAGGCCCCGTTGGGTAAAGGGACATGGCCAAAGTCAGAGAAAGTCGGGGGCGGACCCAGGGCTAGGACCCAGGCTTCCTAACTTCTGCCCAGGCCATTTTTTGCATCTGGGTAGTGGCCTGAGAAGAGGGGGAGAAAACCAACACGACTTAGCGCCTGCAGTGTGGCTGGAGTGCTGCGTGTATCTGCACATGCACACACTTCACCGCTGGGCCCCTGCACCTGAGACTAAGGCCTTGGCCCTAGGAATCCCTTCTAAAAAGAGAGGAAAGGGAACCTGCGGAGGTGATCTGATGCAGCCCCCTGCCACTGACTCAAGGCCTCACCCCATTGTTGCCTTTGAAATGCTCTGTAGCAAATAGGAATTATAATCCCCATTTTGTGGATGAGCAAACCGAGGGAGGGAAAAAATGAGGCAGTGACCCAAAGTCCCACGGGATCTGTCAGTCAAAGCTGTCTTGACTCCTAGCTTAGTGCTCTTTCCTAGGCCAAGCACAGCCCAGGTTTTAGCCATCTGGCAGGGCACAAGTCCCTCCTGCTGTCTAACTGAAATCTCTCTTGCTTTCATATGTTAGCTTCTTATTTGGCTTGCTGAAGATATGGAGAAGCTCCATGTTCCACCTCATGGTCCCTGACTATCCATCTTGAAGGGGACTGAGCTGGGGGTAGGAGACTCAGGGACTTCCCCCACCACAACACCACAAACCTGAACCCAGGGTGTGAGTTTGCTGGGGTGGGGTGGGGAAGGTGGCAGGCCATTTGCCAGTGAGCCTTTCCTCTGAGGGAAGGTTCTGGGAAACCTCTAGAAGAATTCCCCAGGGGTGAAGCCCTTCTGGATCACCCCAAGGACAGACACTCTCCCCGGGATGCAGCTGCCCAAGGGCTGAGCTCATGGCCAGTGGCTGGCAGAACTCAAGGCCTCAGATCCACCCCCATGGCTAGAGGCAGCCTTGCGTCTCCTCCACATACATGCCTGTACGACTTGCTTGTCAGAAACCACTCAACAAAATCCAATTTATAGAGCCAATATGAAAATGCAGGGAAAATTCCTCTAAACAAAAACCACCTTTTTTCAAGTCAGGGAGGAGGAAGGCCCAACATCTGGGCTTCCACAGGAACAGGCCCCATGTGGGAGGTCAGCCCAGCCTGGACCTGGTATTTAATTGGCATCTTTCTCCAGAGAGAACCACAGCTCTCCAAGATGTCAAGGCTCAGTGTGTCTGGTATTTCCTGAGAAATCTAAGGTTATAGAGATGCTGGTGGCAATTTACTGGGGGCCTACTATGTGCGGGGCACTGTGCTAAGTGCTTTTTTTTTTTTTTTTGAGACGGAGTCTCGCTCTGTTGCCCAGGCTGGAGTACAGTGGCTCTTGGCTCACTGCACCCTGCGCCTCCTGGGTTCAAGCGATTCTCCTGCCTTAGCCTCCCAAGTAGCTGGGATTACAGGTGCCCACCACCACGCCTGGCTAATTTTTGTATTTTTAGTAGAGATGGGGGTTCACCATGTTGGCCAGGCTGGTTTCGAACTCCTGGCCTCAAGTGATCTTCCCACATCGGCCTCCCAAAGTGCTGGGATTACAGAAGTGAGCTGCCGTCCCCGGCCTGTGCTAAGTGCTTTTATGTGGACCACTTCACTTAAACCCTGACAATAACCCCATAAAGGAGGTGCTGTTATTGTCAACACCTTATGGATGAGGACATTGAAACTCAGAGGGGCTAAGTCACTCAGTCAAGGTCACACAGCTGGTGAGAGCGGGCACAAGACTCAATTGCAGGCAGTCTGGCTCCAGAGCCCTCACTCTTAACGTTTTGGGCCTGAGGCAGTGGGATGTAGAGAGGAGGGCACTGGGGGACACAAGGCTGGACTGAGGGCCCAGATCTGCCATCAAGTGCCTGGATGAGTCTCTGTCCCTTTCTGGGCCTCAGTTTCCCCATTCCTAAAATGGACCAGATGACCTCAAACTGTTGCCTAGGCCAGCTTTGGCATTCTCTCCCTTTCAGGGAGGGTTGAAGTGCTATTATTAGCACGTGAATGCCTCTGAGAAGTCCTGCAGTAAAGAAAACCCAGTGAGTGGTTAACTGGAAAAGGTGACCAGCAAAAATAGTTACCTAATGGTTTGCAAGGATTTCAGGAATATGAACTTGGATTGAGTGCCCTGTCGGTAAGTCAGTCAGTTGACAACTATTTATTAATAGGCCCTTTGGGAGATGAAAAATGAACAAGACATGACCCTGTCTTTGAGTAGCTCCTTGTCAGGGAAGAAGGTAGCCAGGTGGAAGAGAATAACCACATCAGGTGGTCACTGCATGAAGGAGACCAGCCAGGGAGCTTGAGGTGCCAGGAGAGAACAGATATCTTACCCTGCCTAGGGGTCAAGGGAAGCATGGCAGACGGAGTGACAATCAAATGGGATCTTGAAGGATGAGTAGGAGTTTTTCAGGAAGAGAATTGGTGGGGAAGGGCAGTCCCAGTGATTGAAGGGAACAGCATATACAGGTGATCCCCAACTTAACAAGGGATCAACTCACAATTTTTCGACTTTACGATGGTGCCAAAGTGATATGCATTCAGCATACTCCTTGACTACAAAGGAATTACGTCCAGGTAAACCCACTGTTAGAATAAGTTGGAAATGCAGTAAGTTAAAAGCGTATTTTTGCTGGGTGCTGTGGCTCACACTTGTAATCACAGCACTTTGGGAGGCCAATGTGGGTGGATCGCTTGGGCCCAGGAATTTGAGACCAGCCTGGGCAACATGGCAAAACCCTATCTCTACAAAAAATACAAAAATTAGCCAGGCATGATGGCGCACACCTGTGGTCACAGCTACTTGGGAGGCTGAGGCAGGAGTATCACTTGAGCTCAGGAGGTGGAGGCTGTAGTGAGCCGTGATCTCACCACTGCACTTCAGCCTGGGCAACAGAGTGAGACCCTATCTCAAAAAACAAAACAAAACAAACAAAACCAACCAACTGAACAAACAAACAAAAAAATGCACTTTTGACTGACTTACAATGATATTTTCAACTTACAATGGGTTTATCAGGATTTAACCACATTGTAAGTCAAGGAGCATCCGAACAAGTCTGAATGTAGTCTTGCTGTTCAGGGGAATGGAAGGTTCGGTGTGGTTGGCACAGAGAGAAGTAGAGGCTGGAACAAGATAGTGAAAGGCCTTGAATGCCACACCAAGGAGTTTGAACTTTATTCTGGTGTACCAGAAGGGAAAACCTAGAGGCCAGGAGTGCAGAGAGGAGGCTGGTACAGCCATCTGGGCCAGACCAGAGGGGGTCTGACTGCACTGAACAAACGGTACATCCGTCAGGGCTCATGGGGTTGCAGGAAATCCAGCACTGAGAGACCTAAGTGAAGAAGAAAAGGGCCTTTAGGTGTGGTTGAATCCAGGGGCTCAAAGGGTGTTGTCAGAAATCTTTTTTTTTTGAGATGGAGTCTCGCTCTGTCACCCAGCCTGGAGTACAATGGCGTGATCTTGGCTCACTGCAACCTCTGCCTCCCAGGTTCAAGTGATTCGCCTGCCTCAGCCTCCCGAGTAGCTGGGATTACAGGCATGCTCCACCACACCCGGCTAATTTTTGTATTTTAGTAGAGACGGGGTTTTGCCATATTGGCCAGGCTGGTCTTGAACTCCTGACCTCAGGTGATCCGCCTGCCTCAGCCTCCCAAAGTGCTGGGATTACAGGCGTGAGCCACCGCACCCGGCCGGTGTTCTCAGAAATCTGGTCACAATCACGGTGGTTGGGGCATGGGATGTTTTCAGTGGCCTAGTCATTCAATGCTTTCAGTGGTCAGGTCAGTATGGCTCCAGCAACATGCTCTGAATATGAAGGAGGCGGTTTCTCAAAGGGATTTCAAGATGCTGTTACCAGGAGAAGAAAGCTGCTATGCAGGTAAAAGCAGCAGCCCTTCTTGGTGGATGGCGAGTGCCGCGGACTTGAGAGGAGGATGGGCACTTTCCCAGCCCAGGCCCCCGGCGGTTCTGAGGCTGAGGCATGTAACTCAGGGCTGGTGTGGTCAGGGCAGGCTTCATGGAGGAAATGGCCTGGAAGGAAGACCTGAGCAATTAGGTAGGGTCTGGGTAGACAGAGTGGGTATTGCAGGAGAAGGGGCCAAGAGAACAGAGGTGCAGAGGTGAGAATGAGCCGTAAGTGTTTGGCTGCCTGTGACATGCCAGGTCCAGAGAGCTGGTAGAGGGAGGTGAGGCTGAAGCTAGATGTTAGAGGTTCTCGAAGGCCAAGCACACTCTGGCCTGACTAGCAGGCCTCTTACAATATATAGGTCAGGGGGAAACAGTGGCTTCATTGCTCAGCAGCCTCCCATGGCTCCCCATGTCCCACCAGGGAGGCCCAAGGCTTAGCCAAGCATTCAAAGCCCCAGCATGCCCACTGCTGGGCCCTGGTGCTCTCTCAGGTGGGCGTGCCCACCACAGTGCAAACAGATCGCTCCCTTTTCCCTCCAGACCTCCACTCGGCTGCTTCTCTGGCCTAAAACGCACTCACCCTTTGGTATCTCCATCTACCTGCTGAAGGCCGGTTAAAGGTCTCAGCCTTAAGGAAGCCTCCCATGGAAAGCGCCTACTCTCAGGTTTCAACTCCCAGAGCTCTTCCTTTTTATTTTTATTTATTATTTATTTATTTTTGAGATGGGATCTCACTCTGTCACCCAGGCTGGAATGCAGTGGCCACTGAAAGCACTCCACGCCCCCCTGACCACTATGATTGTGACCAGATTTCTGACAATCATAGCTCACTGCAGCCTCCAACTCCTGGGCTCAAGCAATCTTCCTGCCTCCGCCTCTTGAGTAGCTGGAACTACAGGTGCACACCACCACACCCCACTAATTTTTAAAATTTTTTGTAGAGACGGGGTCTCACTATGTTGCCCAGGCTGGTCTCAAGCTCCTGGCCTAAAGTAATCCTCCTACCTTGGCCTCCCAAAGCCATGAGATTATAGGTATGAGCCACGGTGCCCAGCCAAGAGCTTTTTTTTAGTGTTTTTTTTTTTCTTTTTTCTTTTTTTTTGAGACAAGACTGGAGTGCAATGGCATGATCTCAGCTCGCTGCAACCTCCGTTTCCCAGGCTCAAGCGATTCTCCTGCCTCAGCCTCCCGAGTAGCTGGGATTACAGGCGTGCACCACCACACCTGGCTAATTTTTGTATTTTTAGTAGAGATGGGGTTTCACCATGTTGGCCAGGCTGGTCTTAACTCCTGACCTGAAATGATCCACCCACCTCAGCCTCCCAAAGTGCTGGGATTACAGGTGTGAGCCACTGTGCCAGGCCCGTTTTTTTTTTTTTAAATGCCCATTGGCCCAGCCAGCCTGAGTGGGGCGGGATGGCAGTAATGTGCCCTGGCTTTAGAGCCAGGCAAATCTGGGTGCAAACCCTCCTCTTGCCCCACCACTAGCTGTGCGACCTCAGCACATTTAAGCCCTGTATGAGGCTTAAATGTGGTTATAGGTACGAAGTTCTTGGCACATAGTAGGCCCTCATGCAGCTCTCACCATTTTGGTTATTTGAAATATGTCCACTTCAACCCTCTATGAGCTCAGGCCAGGCAGGAACCACACTTGTTTTTTTTCTGCCCGCACTGCCTGGCACACAGAAGGGGACTGACTTGTAAGGGCTGACCTATCAATTTTCCTGGGCTGGGCAGACCCAGGCTCCCCTCCCCTCCCTGCCTGGGTGAGGCTGGGGTAGGCCCGAGGGCCCTACACCTGCTCCCTGAGACTGACCCAGCAGGCTGCTGGGTGCCAGCATCCAGCATCAATAAATTACTGGTGAGTTCAGGTGACGGGACAGATCCAGTGTCAGCTTCCTTTGTGTCCTGCAGAGAGGCTCAGGCCCTGGGATCCCCCTTCACAGGCCTCCCCCAACAAGGGCTCCATCAAAACGACAGAGTTGCCCACCTACTGTGTGCCAGGCCCCACCTAGGCACTTTGCACCGTATTTGATTGACGCTTCACAAAGGTTCTGCAAAGCAGGCACTAGCTCCGTTTTACAGATGAGGAAACCGAGGCTTAATGAAGGGAAGTGACTTGCCAAAGACAAAATGAATTTAAGCAAAAAAGGCCCCTGCCTCTCCAATTCAGCAGAAATCTTCCTGGATCTCATTGCAGTGTATAGTCAAAATACACACACACACACACACACACACACACTCTCTCTCTCTCTCTCTCAGGGATTTTCATTCATTCATTTATTCAGTAAACACATATGGGACACCTACTATGTGTCAGGTATTGTTCTGGATGTTGGAGATACTGCAGTGAACAGGACAGAGCTCTTCCCTCTAGGAATGTACATTCCAGTAGGTGAGATGAACAGAGACAGGAAACAAGTACATATGTATTATAAAGGAAGGTGGCACTGAGTCTCTGAGGATGAATCAAGTAAGGAACGGGAATGGAGGGCCACTGGGGGACTTTTAAGAAGGGCAGTCAAGGAAGGCTCCTCAGGGGAGGTGACATTTGAATGAAATCCCTCGACAAATTAGTTCTCTTATCTCTTTATGCTTTAGTTTCTGGAAAAAAGGGGATGCTGGACTTGAGCGGGTCTCAAACTCTGCAAGGTGGACAGAATTTTTTCCCACTCAGTCATAATTCCACAGGCAGTGTGGCGCGGGCCACTGTAGGAGTAGAGACACTTTTCTCCTCCCCTCCACTTTGCCCAGTGCTCCATCTTCTGGTCCAAAGGACCCTTAGGGCACTTAGAGTGGGACTTCTCGAAGGTGCTGATCTGGGCGCCCCGCTCCCCTGCCATGTGTTCTCATGGCAACCTTTTTTTCTGAGACAGAGTCTCACTCTGTTGCCCAGGCTGGAGTGAAGTGGTATGATCTTGGATCACTGCAACCTCTGCCCGCTGGGTTCAAGCAATTCTCCTGCCTCAGCCTGCGGAGTAGCTGGGATTACCGGTGCCCACCACCACACCTGGCTAATTTTTGTATTTTTAGTGGGGCGGGGGGGTTCACCATATGGGCCAGGCTGGTCTCGAACTCCTGACCTCAGGTGATCTGCCCACCTTGGCCTCTCAAAATGTTGGGATTACAGGCGTGAGCCACCACACCCAGCCTCAGGGCAACTTTTTGTTTTTAATTCTAAACCCATTTGTTATGATTTTTTTTCTTTTTTGAGACAGTCTCACTTTGTCTCCCAGGCTGGAGTGCAGTGGCACAATCATAGCTCACTGTAGCCTCTACCTCCAGGGCTCAGGCAATCCTTCCACCTCAGCCTCCCAAGTAGCTGGGACTACAGGTGCACACCACCACCACTGGCTAATTTTTTTGTACTTTTTTGTAGACACGGGGTTTGGACATTTTGTCCAGGCTGGTCTTGAATTCCTGGGCTCAAGCAATCCACCCACCTTGGTCTCCCAAAGTGCTGGGATTACAGGGGTGAGCCACTGTGCCTGGCCTGTCATGATCTTTTGAAAGTCAGCTAGTCCCTGAGCTTCATGGGTCAGGTCCCTCTTGTTCATTACTGTATTCCAAACACCAAGCGTGGTGGCTGACATACAGAAGATGCCCAAATAAACGTCTGAATGATGGATGGGCATAATGACAATAGGAGCTAGCATTTGTTGAGTGCTTATTCTCACGACAGCCCTGTGAGTTAAGGATAATTATTAATATTCCCATTTTATCGGCATTGAACACCGAGGCTTAGAGAGATTAAGGGACTCAGTCACTCAACAGCAGAGCCTGTTAGGAGAAGCACAATAAATGCTGATGGATGGATTGATTATGGAGGAAGCACAGTAGCATGGTGGAAAATGCTGTAGACTTCAGTCTAGCACCTGCTTTTTGAGGATAAGCTCATTCATTCATTCATTCATTCATTTGGTTTGTTGGTTGCTTATTTATCCATTTATTCAATAACGATTAAGCCTTAGCTCCTGTGCTGGGCACTGGTCGACACAGGTAATGAGGCCATCGTGAAATGCTGTGGTCAGAGCTGGGAGGGGGAAAGCCCAAGGCTCTATGAGTGACCAGAGAAAGCCCCTGACCCAACCTGAGAGGTCAGGAGGCCTTTCTAGAGAGGTGGGCGTACAGCAGCGGCTCAGCATGGCTGGCAGACTGCAGGGGGATGCTATAGAATAGGGGGATGGCAGGTGGTGGCACAAGCCCTTGATAGAAGGGGCACCAGCACCCAGTGGTGGAAACTACCTCTCCCCAAGGCTCTGGGGCCTCTCTGCTCTTCCTGGCCCTTGCGTGGACAGGCCTCTGTGGGAGCCTGAGTCACTCTGCCCCACCCCAGGCCTGGAACTTCCTGTGGCACAGTCAGGGCCACCTCACTGTCGAGTTGCAGGCATCCCCGCTCATCTGGGCCCAGGGTCAGAGCTCAGTGAAAGGCAGGTGATCTGGGCCAAATCAGGCAAAGGCCAGGTACCCGGTTCTGTCCTGCGGCCCTGAGCCTCTTTGCTCCTGTGGGACTCAGTTTACCCATCTATCAGAGGCAGGGTTTGGACTGTATACTCTGAGAACCCTTCATCACCAAGCTCTTGTGACCCATTACGTTACTATCTGTATTCAGAGTGGACGTGAGCCCTGGGGGCTTGGACTCCCTGTGCTTCAACTCCAGTCTCCCTTGGACACCTGGACTAAGTGTGAAAAAAAAAAAAATCCAGAGGCCGGGCATGGTGGCTCATGCCTGTAATCCCAGCACTTTGGGAGTCCAAGGCGGGAGAATCACTTGAGCCCAGGAGTTTGAGTCCAGCCTGGGCAACAAAGAGAGACTCTGTCTCTACAAAAAATAATTTTAAAAAAAATAGCTGGGTGTGGTGGTGCATGCCTGTGGTCCCAGCTACTGAGGAGGCTGAGGTGGGAAGATCACTTGAGCCTGGGAGGTAGAGACTCCAGTGAGCAGCAATTGCACCACAGCACTCAGCCTGGGAGACAGAGCGAGACCCTGTCTCAAAATTTTTAAAAATGCAGAGGATCTCCTGGCCTTTGATTCATGGGGCAGCCTACTTTGTCCTTTGGCAGGTGTCTGGAATGGAAATCAAAAAAGAGCAGCTGCCCCCTGGGACCGTGATTGCATCCCCCCAGGAGTTGGGCATTGTGGGAGACTTACCCCACACCCCACCCAGCATGCCCCTCCTAAAGGACCCCAGTGACACGGATAGGCTGAAGACCCAGGGTCGGTTTCTGCAAAAGTGGGGATGGGCCGCAGTAGGCTGTTCTCACTCCTTGGCTGTTCCACTCTCCCAGGAGCCCTTGGGGTAAGAGGCTGGGACGTGCCTGGTGCAGTGAGCTGTCACACAGTAGGGATACCTCCAGGCCTCTGACCTCCAAGACCACAGACCTCTGGACCCCTGCAGCTGCCCTCCTCTCCTCACTTCTTCTCTACCCCACAGTCCTGCTCGTTTAAAACTCGCCAGTAGCTCCCATAGCAGCTGGAATGCCATCCAAAGTATTTCCCAGGGTCTTCAAGACTCCTGCCCTCCAACCCCTCCTCCCTCACTTCAGTCTCACCACACTGGACACCTTCCAGCTTCTAGAAAATGCCAATCTCCTTCCACCTTGGGGCTTTTGCCCTTGCTCTTCCCTCTTCCTGGAATGCAGGAACAGCATGCCTTGGCACCTGTCATTTAAGTCACTGCTCAGATGCTACCTCCTTAGAGGGGCCTTCCCTGATCCCCCTAAGAAAAGCAGCCCCTTCTACGCATTATTTGCTATCACAGCTCTCTCTTTCCTTCGTGGCCCATTCCCCGGGCTGTTGTGATCAATAGCTGGTTTGTTCAATAGCCATCTTCCATACCCATTGGTGCACTCCCGTAGGGCGGGGACCTTGGGGATCCCATGACCGTATCCCAAGCCCCTGCTGCACAATGGCTGCTAAACAAATGTTTGTTGAATGAATGAAGCACAAAAAGCGTCAACAATGCCTGTCTTCCTCCTTGAATACTTCGAGGCCCCATGAGGGAGAAAATGGCACTTACTGGGCACCCGTCACAGGTCAGGCACTCTCATCCTGTTGAATCTCTACATCTGTGACATCCTGTCCCGCTATACAGATGATGAAGTAGGGGCTCAGTGACCTGCCTGAGGTTACCCAGCAAAGGGTGGAATGATGGCTTCATTCCATTGTGAAGTAGCCAAGTGGGACCTGTGAGCATGAAGAATGCCACGCCAAATAATCATCAGGATTCACTTCCAAATCTGACTCTACCCGAAGCCCATGTTCTTTTCATTATACTATACATTCTGCCGTGCCAGAACTCAGCCCAAGATTGACAACCAGGTTTTTAGCTTCTGAAAGGCAGGCAAAGTCCCAGACTGGGTGGAGAGGTGGTCCAGCTTAGTGGTTATTGAAGTGGGTCCTGGAACTGGACAGAGAGACCAGGGCTCACACAAGGACCCCACCACCCAGGCACAGGGCATATTTGCCACAGTTATCATTACTATTGCCAGGCTAGAGCATCTCTGCTCTCAGGAAGAGTCTGCTGGAAGGATAACCGTCAAGGGACACATGGAAAAAGTCAGGGTCTGAGCTTCTTAATCACAGAAGCCCCTGCGCCCCTGGGGCTGGCCTTTGGGTAGTGCCTTCCCTGCTCTGAGTGGTCACCTCTTAAAAACGGGCATGCATACCAGCATAGATCCAAAAAGAGCTCTTGGGAAGATAAAGAGGAAAAATGACTGTGGAGTTGTTGGTGTATATAAAGTAACATGAAATGTAAATTATCTAAAAATAATCTCCCATGTGAAATGCAGAGAGAGGTTGGGACTTGGGAGACCTCTAGGGTTCTTTCAGCATTTACTGGCACCTACTGTGTGCCAGGTGTTGTGCTAGGGCCTGTGCATATGAGGATGGGTCAGATATGGCCCTGAGCATCTGGAGCTCCCTGTCTACTGGGGGAAGTGAGCCAGGTATACACAGCGTGGGGCTCTCTCCGAGCGCGGTGAAAGGGGAAGAGTTTGTGTGTGATATGGCAGCAGCAGCCAGATGCACATGAGCTGAAACCCACCCCTCCTTCCTGCATGACCTTGAGCAGGTCAGGCCACCTCTCCAAGCCCCAGGTCTTCATCTGTAAAATGGAGCCATTCCCTCTGCCTCTCAGAGTTGCCAGGACATGGCACGTAGTAGGTCCTGGGGTGGGGGACTTTGGGATGGGAGTAGACAGTAGTTCCTACGCAGGAAACGGTCCTGCACTAGCCAAAGTCTGGGCCTCAGGACTTGGATGTTGACTTGCCTGCAGGAGTGTCATGGGGACATGGGGTGGACCCCAGGGGACAGCTGGGAGAGAAGTGCAGCAATTCCTCATGACCCGTTAAGAAGTTGGGGGTAGGGGCACAGAAATCCTGGGGAATTGGCCTGTGCCTTTATTTATGTTGGTAATTTCATTAAGGGGGAGGGGACCAGCTAGCTCTACCCAAGGTCAGATCTGCCCAGGTAGGAGGGGGGCGGTGGGGCTACCTGAGTTTACTCAGCAAGAGATTCTAGGTCAGGCGCACTCGGGAAGGCAGGGTGTCTCAGGATGAGTTTGTGAATGTGTTGAGAGTTTTCTGAAGCGGAGGTGGGATTGGGCTGAGGCCACAGGCGACTTCCCAGGGGGCCTGGGCCTGTCCCAGAGCAGTGGGGCAGGCAAGCAGAGGCAAAGCTGGCCAAACTTCGGGGAATTCAGGGTGAGGCAAAAGGAGAGGAAGTTTGGGGGCCCCGAAGGGCGGCGATGGGGGGTTCCCCCAGGGGAACACTGCTCTTCTGGCTTCGGCTCACGGGAGAGGTCAAGCCACTTGCGGGAGCGAGGGAGGGGGAGCCTGCCCTACACCTTCCCGGCCTGGCTAAGTGGGGCGGGGCGGCCGGGAGGCCGGCGTCTGGGCTGGGGTCTGCGCCCTACTCCCCGCGGGACCGCCGCGTCCGGGAGGAGCGGGGCCTGCGAAGCTCCGGGCCCGGCCCGGCCAGACGGAACGCGGTTCCTGGGCTGGGCACTGCGCGCCTGTGGTTCCTGCCCTCCCGGCGGCTGCGGGCGCGGCTGCCCCCGCGCCCCCAGGGGCCGGGCCGGGCGGGGGCTGGGCCCGGCGGGCGGGCGCAGGAGGAAGAGGGGGGGCGGGCGGCGGCGAAGGCTGCGCCGCTCTAACAGGTGGGATCCCGCGGCGTGGTGGAGGCGGGCGCGGGAGGAGGAGGAGGAGGAAGAGCCGCGGCAGCGGGAGCCTGAGCAAGAGCAGGATGAGCCGCGCAAGCTGACAGCCACTGCTGCCGCCCGCGCCCAGGCTCGGTCTCGCTCCCAGGGCTCGGGGCCGCTCCCCGCCTCCCGCCTCCCCCGGCCGCCCGCGGGGCGGCCCGCCCCCTCTGCACCTCCGGGCCCGGAGCTGCCTCCATCGCTCCTGCATCCCGGCCGGGGGGAGGAGGAGGCGGAGCAGGAGGCGAGCCGGAGCCGCCGCCGCCAACGCCGCCGCCGCCGCCCGAGCAGGACAGAGCGCGCCGCAGCCCCGCGCGTCCGGCCGCCGCCCGCGCCCATCCAGCAGCCTCGCCGGAGCCACACCGCGGGACAGCCGCGGCCGCGGCGCGTCCCGGCCCGGTCCAGCCCAGCCCAGCCCAGTCCCGGCACCGGGCGGCCCGGCGGCCGGCCCGCCCCCGAGGGCGCCGGGCGCGGCGGGAGGATGCCGAAGCCGACGCTGCTGCTGCGCGGGGGCTGGGAGCGCGAGCGCAGCCCCGGGGACTCGGAGCTGGGCCGCCAGTTCCGGGACTGGTGCTTGCGCACCTACGGCGACTCGGCCAAAACCAAGACGGTGACACGCAGCAAATACCAGCGGATCGCCGAGGTCCTGCAGGGCGGCGGCGGGACTGGCGCGGGCAGCGGCCCCGCAGCCGGCGAGAAAGGCAAGTTCCAGTTCTGGGTGCGCTCCAAGGGCTTCCGCCTGGGCAGCGGCCGGGAACCCAAGATGGGCCAAGTGGTGTATGTGCCGGTCAAGACGGGCTCGGTGAGTGCGCGCGCGGCGGCCGCGGGCGGGTCCCGCCGCGGGGCTTGGGGCAAGCGGGCGGGGGCGGGGTGGGGGTGTGGATGTGTGTCCGAACGTGTGTCCCTGAGGTTGTCCGTGTGTCGGGCCCGCCGGAGGCGCACGCGTCCCTGCTCACCGGCCCTCCCCGGCTCGCCTGGGCAGCGCTCCGGGTTCGGGGCGTCCCTGCCCCCCTCCGCGCCGCTGCCCAGGCCGTGGCCGTGCCGGGCAGGCTGTCCCGGGCTGCTCACCCCAGCATGTTCCGTCCTCTTGTCCCCTCCCCCCGCCAGCAGGCGGCTGCTCTGGAGCCCGAGCCTCCCCCCGCCCGCCCCGGGGCTGCCTGTCCCGGGCGCCTCGCGCTCCCGCCCCCGGGCCGGCTGGGCGGTGTGTGTGTGTGTGTGTGTGTGTGTGTGTGTGTGTGTGTGTGCGCGCTCGCGGAGGGTGGTGCCGCGGGGTTGGGGGGGAGGGAGGCAGGGGCAGCCGCGGGACGGGGAGTCCGCCGGGCCTCCCAGCGCCAGGGGAGGGGGCCCGCCCGGGCACTGTCGCCCCGACCCCACCCGGGGCTGGCCCGGGGAGGGGCGGCCGGAGCCGCAGCCTGGCGCAGGAGCAGCCTCCCGCGGGTGGGTGGGGCGCCCCCTCAGCCCCCCGGGCCCCTCGTTCCCCCTTCCCTGGGACGGGGGCGGCCTGACCTATCCATCCCCTCCCCTCCCCCGTCCCCCGGGCCGGCCCGGTCCGGGCGGGGTGGCGTGGGGGAGGGGGCGGGGAACCGCAGCCGCCTAAAGGGAGGAGGCGGGCGGCCGGGCGGGGGCGTCCCCTCTGGCCCGGGGCGCCCTGGAGAGGGCGTGCGGCGCGGGCCCCGCGGCTCCCCCGCCGGGACCTCATTGTTCTGCAGAGGGTGGGGGCTGGGGGGGGGCGGCCGCTCCCGGGGCTCTGCTGAGCTTTGAACTTTCCGTCGCCGAGACCCTCCAGTAGTGCGTTCCGCCCCCGGCCCGGTCGGGCCGCGCCGGCCTCCCCCCGCCCTCCTTGCTCCCTCCCCGGCCGGAGCGCGAGAGCCGGGCCGCCCCGCGCCGGCCTCCCTCCCTCCCCCGCTCCCCCGCTCCCCCCTCCGCGCTCCTCCCCCGGCCGGCCCGCCCGCCCCGCGCTCAGCCCCGTCCCCGGCCGGAGCGGGCTCTTCACACACAATTGATTCGGTCGTTACGAAAAGTGCACTTGTCCCCTCCCCCTCCCCCTCCGCGGCCGCCCGGGCCGGGCCCGCGGGGTGAGGGGGCCGCGAGGGAGGGAGGCGGGAGCCGGGGAGCAGATCCGGAGGCGCCTCCCCCCGCGCCCAGGGGACGGGGCTGCAGGCCGCGGGGAGTGGGAGTCGCGAGCGCGGAGGGCGGGCGGCCCATCTGCGAGGAGCGCTGATAACCGCGCTGCGGCCGCCAGCAGCCCATCTGCGCCGCTGCCGCCTCCGGCCGGACCGGGAACAGGGGGCCGGGCAGAGGGGCGCGCCGGGACCGGGTTCCCCGAGGGGGAAGCTGGGGCAGTGACCCAGCCCGCGCAAGGCTGGGACCCCCCCAGCCTAAATCAGCACTCTCGCTCAAACCCGGCGAGTCTGGGTCATTGTCCCCTCCCCCGATCGAGTCCAGGACCCCTCCCCCAGCCCAAATCAGTGCCCACTTTCCCAGATGGGGAGTATGGGTCAGCCCTCCCCACCCTGCCAGGTCGGTCCCCTCCTCGGTTCTCCCATCTTGGGTCACTGCCCCCCGCCGGAGTGCGGTTTTTCTGAGGTCAGTGACCCACGAGATGGTTGGCTGGGTCCTGCCCCCTACCCTACCTAGGTCAGTGCCCTCTGCCATCAGCGCTTCCCGGGTCGGTGCCCCACCCCACCCCCCCATCCTGGTTACACCTCCCTGAAGAGCTGGAAGCCTTGGCCCAACCTTCTTAGTCTGAGGCAGGAGCCCTGAGTCCACCCTCTCCTGGAGTTGGGGGGTGACCCCCCCAGACCTGGCAGCTGGCTCACTGGCTTTCTGTGTGGCTCGACTTCTCCCTAGGGAGTGGGCATCTGGAGCAGTCGTCCACTCTTCATCCACACAGCTGTAGAGGCTGAGCACCCCCTCCCCCTATCCAGGCCACATGCAGAAACTGGGTGCTGGGCCTGGACCCCAGGTCCTGCCGGCCCAGCTGCTGGCTTCAGATGCTCCTTGAGACCCACGCTGACCCGCTCTGTCTGCCCCTGGCAGCGCGACCGTCCCCAGTCTCCACCCTGGCTCTCAGACCAATAATGAGCCCTCCCCAAGGGACCACCTGCCTGGGAGGCAGAGAAAGGGGACCCAGGCCTCCCAGTCCAGGCTGCCAGGAGATCCACAAACACAACAGACGTGCCCTCCCTCGACAGCCCGCCCCTTGGGCTCCCCACGCCCGCCTGCCTGGCCTGCTGGTCCCCAGAGAGCCCGTTAGTTACCTGCCACTCGCCCAGCCAGCCAGAGCCAGGCAGGAGATGCCACCCCCATCTCCAAGTTCTTTCCTGGGGCCCAGTTATTATTTTTATATTTCCATTTTCCTTTTCACTGATCCAAGAGGAACAAATCCTGCTGGGAATTCTGGGGCAGCCATTGGCCTCTTCCTGGGAGGGGCTGAATGGGACCTCCTTTGAAAGGTGCAAAGACGTCTCCTACGATCCCTGGCCTACACACACACACACACACACACACACACACACACACACACACGCATGCACACACACCCCCTCACCCCTGGTGTCATTTGGGAGAGAGCCTGTAGTTTGGTCCTCGGTGGGTTTTTGTGAAGGTCATTGGGCCATAAACCTTTGTCAAAAGCATTTGTTTAGTACCCACAGTCCTTGTGCGGGCACTGGGGTGCTCGGGTGGGTGGGGCTGTGTGCCTGCTCCCAGGTCACCCAGCTGTCGGGGGTGGTGGGCATAGCTGAGGACAGGATAAAGAAGCCCATGGGGGCTTCAAGAGAGAGCAGGTAGAAAGATTCCAAGGAAGAAGGGAGGTGGGAGTTGGGTCATCCAGCAGACAGGCCCCATATAGCCTCTGTCCCCAGGGTGGCCATGGTGTGTCACCTCTCTTCCCCATTGCTCTCTGGCTGCCCCCACCCTGGGCCTCCCTTCCTCCTCCCACAGCCATATGCGGTGCTGTGGTCGGGGCCCTCTCCTAGTCCCAGCCAGCCTCGGGTCGATGATCTGACACCACTTGTCCTGTCCCATCTGGCCCTGAGCTTTTCTGGGTGTGTGTGACAAAGGCTTAATCTGTCCGGACGGGCCCAGGGCAGAGAGAGGGCGAGGGGAATTACACTCCACAGGGCCTCCTGCAGCTGGGGCCCAAGTGGGGGTGGGGCAGGGCGGGGGTCGAGGAGAAGCCTGGGCGTGGGGGAGAGGCAAGTTGGCCTCCAGTTTGCAGGTTGTCACAGGAAGTAGAAGGTGGAAGCAGGGTATGGAGGAGAGGAGGGCGGAGTCCTCCACGGGCAGCTAGGGGTGCTGGTGGGGATAAGATCTCTTTATGACAAGAGCCAGCTGGGGGCCTCCTGGCTGGGTGAAGCCTGGTGAGGATTTATTATTTCTTACGTTTGGCCTGCTCCAGGCCTGTGGGCTGCCAAGCGGGGGAAGCAAACCCCTTGGAGACAAGACCCTCCAATTCCGTTCCGGCATTGGCCACAAAGTAAAACAACCCCTTTCCTTTTCCTCTGGCCTCTCTGAGTGGAGCGAGTGGAGCTGTCCCCAGAGCCTGCGAGGGCCACAGGTTACGGCTGAGGTGGGGCCCTGGGCTGTCTGTCAGTTCCTAGGATCAGACAGCCCCAAGTCTCCGTGGAGAGATAGAGGTTCTCAGCCCAACTGTACCATCTTCCAGATGGGAAAACTGAGGCCTAGAGAGAGGAAGTTTCCATTTGTTGAGAGCCAGGACTGGAACAGGGTTCTCTGTGCACCGCTGTAGCTTCTCCGTGGACCTGCCACATGCCAGGAATCCCACCATTAGAGCCCCATTCCCCAAGGGAAACTTCGAGATTGCCAAACTCCACTCTCAAAACCAGGCTTTTGCAAGCTGGACCCCAGGTGTTCCACTACCCAAATTGACTAATGGTGGTCTTTTCCCAGTTTGCAACAACGTTCATTTAGTGGAAAGCATTTTCAGGCCTAAGTCTTTCTCCCCAGAGCTTTTGTGTAAACCTTTGGCACCTGCGGCCGCTGGTCTGGGCGGGAAATGGCCTCTGACTTAGCACCGCGTAATATGTGCTGTGACCTTTGGTTGAGTCCCTCAATATTTCCTGGTTTTCTCTGAATTATCAGTATAGCGGCTGTTTCGGGGGTCACCTACTGTGTGCCTGTCACTGGGCTGAGGCGCTGATACGCATCAGCTTGTGGAATTCTCACAGCAGCCTAGAGGCCAGTGCTGTGATTACTGCTACCTTCACATGAGTAAACTGAGGCTTAGGGAGGTTCAGAATTTCCCCTAGTCCACACCAATGCCAGGGCCTTGCATACATCTCCATTCTGACTTTGAAGGGTCTTGCAACCTGATCCAATTTGAAAGCATAGGTCCTTCATGTCAAGCTTTCAGTCCATTACACTTTAGTCTGAATTAGTTTCAAAGCATCCCTCTGGTCAAGATGTCTGTATTCACAGGCTGCTGCCTGAGGCAGGACTGGCACAGCATAAAGTCTGTGGGCTTTCCTAGGGCTCATGAAGATGGGTGTGGGGTGGGGAGGAGGGAGGATGCCTCTGTTGTCCTGGGTCCTGGGGGGGCTTTTGGAAGAAGGTTGACAGTGATGCCTGGCACAGGCTCCATTTGCATTTTTTGTGAGTGGCAGAGCGTGCGTTTTTGTCAGTTACACGTTGTGATTTGGGTGGCATGGTCCTGGGTAATTCTGGGAGGCTGCATTTCAGTGCCAGGGTGATGCAGACAGGTCAGGCTCTGCCTTCCTGGGGCCTCCCCTCTAAGTCCTGGGTCACTGTCTGCTGAGGGGTGGGGACACCGTGCACCCTTCTTCCCTGGGTAGGAGCTGGCAGGAAAACCCTCTCCTTTATGGCCCCTGCAGGCTGCTTTGTCGTCCCTGCACGTCTGGGAGGCTGGAAGGCCCATCTGGGACCTCAGAAATGCTGCTGGGAGGATTGGGGGGTGGGGAGCCTGTGGCTGGGGGTGTCTGGGGACCAAGGTGGAGGGCCTCAGGCATACCTGGGCTTCTTCAAGCCAGATCTTAGCTCAGAGGTTGTGCGACTGAATCCTGCACATGTGTGTGCTCACGGGCTAGAACACGCATGTGCGTGCGTGTGTGTGTGTAAAAGTGCAACTGTGTGGGTGTGAGTGTGCTGTTCCTATCTATGTGCAGGCTGGAAATGCTTGTGTGTGTGTGCGTGGAGTGTGTGCAGGGCACAGGTGGAGAGGCTCCTCTGCGTGTTTGTCGGCATCTATGTGAGCACCTGGGCTGTGGGCCTTGGCAGCTGCGGGTGTGACTGCGTGTGCTTGCACTCATGTGAGATCTGGATTGGACTCACCCTGTCTGTCTGCCAGTGTGGTGCTGTTGGGATGTCCTCCATCATCACCAAGTCACCTGAGCTGCTGCCCTGGCCCCTGCCATCCCTGGAGTCTCAGCAGCTGGCTGAAGCCAAGTGGTGGCCATAAGAGGTGGTGCCATACCCCCGTCCCCATGACTGCAGCCAAGGCATCTCCTTGTTCCAGCTTCCCACTGCCACCCCCTACCCGCCTCTTGCTATGGTCCTATAACAAAGCCCAAAGCCAAGCATAGGGCGGGAGGGTCCTGGGAGAAAAGGCTCTGAACTTGAAGTGAGGGGGCCAGGGCCTATGGGGTCCTAACTCAACTGTTTAATTGCCACATGACCACGGGCAAGTAGCCTGCCTGGCCTCTCTCAGTCTCAGTTTCCTTTTCTGGAAAATGGGCTCTAAAACTCCACTTCTTGGCAAACTGGAAAAGGCTCTGCTGTCATTTGAGGATGGTGGCTAAGGAATGTGCTTGAGGCCACCTTGCTCACTCATGTCAAAGCCAGGCCTACCAGCCTGGGGACATGGTGAGACCCCGTCTGTATACAAAATTTTAAAAAACTCAGGCATGGTGGCACGCACCTGTAGTCCCAGCTACTCAGAAGGCTGAGGCAGGAGGATCACTTCAGCTCAGGAGTTAGAGGCTGCAGTGAGCTGTGATCATGCCACTGCACTCCAGCCTGGGTGACAGAGGGAGACTCTGTCTCAAAAAAAACAGAGAACGAGGCTAGGCCCATGGGCCCCAAAGCAGGTAAAGAAGCAGCTGGAAGTTGGTGACAGCACCCACCAGGGCCAGTGGCTTATTAGAACAAGAACTCTTGAGTCCACTTTGATGTAGAGAACAGGTAAAGGGCCTGGGCTTTAATGCTACAGGACCCTGGGTTCAAATCCCATCTCTGCCCTTTTATCAGTTTGGCCTTAATTTTCCTTCCTTCCCTCCCTCCCTCCCTCCCTCCCTCCCTCCCTCCCTCCTTCCTTCCTTCCTTTCTCTCTTTCTTTTTTGACGCAATATTGGCTTACTGCAACCTCCGCCTCCCATGGCCTTAATTTTCTCATCAGTAAAATGGAACTGTAATCATATTCCTCTTCTAGGAGTGATGTGGAAAATTAATGCTTTCATGCATGTAGGGCCCCCAAATGTAGCAAATCTTAGGAAATGTTAGCTGCTATGTGATCTCACTGAGCCTCAGTATTCCTCATCTGGAAAATGGGAATGGTGATGAAGGATGTTGTGAATATTAAATGGTACAGTGGAGACGAGGCACCCAGCCAAGTCCCTGGCATAGAGTAGGTAGGCAGCAACTATGAGTTCCCTAGAGGTTGTATCTGAGTCATTTCTGTGTCTCCAGTACTATCAGGGGCCTGAGAAATGTTGCATTGAATTGAACAGAGAAGGCTTTTTCTTTTCTTTTTTTTGAGACAGATTATCGCTTTGTTGCCCAGGCTGGTCTTAAACTCCTGAGCTCAAGTGATCCTCCTGCCTCAGCCTCCCAAGTAGTTGGGCTTACAGGCAGTGGGCACTGCACCTGGCACCAGAAGTCTTGGTGAGGGATGGAGATGTGGCATGAGCCCCCAGAGCTGGGAACTTGCAGACTCAGGGTCTCTTGCTGCCCTGACTGGTTCCTGACCTGCAGTGAGCCTCATTATGTTTAGTTATGACATACAGAAGGCTCCAGTGATCTCCCTGCCTCTGAATTCTTCCCAGGTGTCAGATCCCAGAGGTCAAGGAAGGGCGCTGGAGGGCTTTCCCAAGGCCTGGCAGGCACCTGCTGAGAAGAGGGACAAGCCTCTCGCCCTTCTCCTGTATGGACCCGACCCCCACCCGGCCCCTGCCTTCTCCGTATGGACCCCACCCCCGCCTGGCCCCCTGGCTGGGAACCTGAGTTCCTGGGGTCTGGATTTGTAAGGAGAACACATAATGGCTGGCGTAATAACTGCCTCCCTCCGGCAGGGGTCTGAGCCCATCTCCCAATTTTTCAAGCCCCTGCCATGTGCCAGATACATTATTCCATTTAATCTCCCCTGGGTTCTGTGAAGTAGATGAGAACTTGGTACCAGACAGGCCAGGGAACCTCCTCAAGGCCCACAGTGAACACACAGCTGGGCTGGAGCTCCAGGGCTCTGTCTGACCCTCCAAACCCCAGAGCCTGGAGGCAGGGGCACGGGAGGACCCCCGGGAGTGAAGGCAGCAGGGGTGCCCTAGCTCTCCACCCACCCCTGGCCCATGGTGCCCTCTCGCCTTTAGTGAGGGCACCCCACGTAAGCTTTCTAGACCTCAAGGCTGCCCTCCCACCTGGCCAGACCCAGCCTTGTGGGAGACAGATGCCCCTGCTGCCTCTCGTCCATGCTCTTCCCCTCCGATTTCAACTGCAGCTGCAGGCCTGGCCTGGGCGGGCTGCTGGGCCAGCAGACGGGAGTCGTGGGGAGTGGGGAGACGGCAGAGCAGGTGGGAGGCTGGGCCCATCCTCTCACCCACATGGTTGTGGATCCCGGAACACTAGTCCTCTTGGCCACCCTGGACATGGAGCTCCTCCCCTGCAGATGGGGAAACTAAGGCAGAGTGGAGGGAACTCACTCAAGGTCCCAATGAGCTCCAGAGCTGAGTGTGAGCCACTGGTTCCCAAGCCCAGGTCATTCATTTATTCACTTCCTCGCTGCCCTTCCTGTACAGCAGCTGCAGCCTTCCCCTTCCTCGGACACACCTGAGAGTCACTTCCGACCCCTTTCTCTGACCTCCTCTCCCTCCCAATCCAACCCATTTGCAAATCCTGTTGGTTCTACCTTCAAAGCACATCTCAAATTCTACCATGTCTCATGGCCTCCACTGCCTCCAGCCTGGTCCAAGCCTGGAGAGGTGGCTGCCTCCCCTTGGGGCCCCCTGTGTCTATCCTGTTCCCTGCCCACATAACCCCTTCTTCCCACAAACAGCCAGAGGAAACCTTGGAAACCCCAAGTCAGGTTCTCTCCCTCCTCTGTCCAGAACCCTCCAAGACTCCTGTCTCACTCAAAGCAAGAGCCAATGCCTTCCCAGTAGCCTGCAGAGCCCTGCGCGATCTGGCCCTGGCTGCCTGCTGCTCTCAATTCCCTCTCGCCTCGTTCATTTGGCCTCAGCCACACTGGCCTGTTTGCTATTCTCCAAACATGCCAAATACAGTCCTGCCCCAGGCCCCTTGCACTGGCCTTCCCCTAGCTTGGAATACTCTTTCTTCATCTCTGCATGGCCAGCTCTTCTCCCTCTTCAGGTCTTTGGTCAAATGTCACCTGCTCAGAGAGGGCCTCCTTGATCACCCAGTGAGGACCACCTTAGATCCCTTGGACCATCTCCCATCTCTCTTTTCTACTTGATTTTTCCTCTGTGGCCCTTATCACTCCCTGACATTATATGTATTTCACTACTTTCTGTGCTTAGGATCTGTCTTCTCCAAGGCCATGAGCACTAGCAGGGCAGACTGCATCTGTGTTTTTTTTGCTGCTGTGTCCCCAGGACCCAGATGAGCCCCTGCCCTTAAGGGGCTCCCCACTGGGCAGGGTGGTTCAGCAGATGTCTCAGAGCCGAGTTCTGAGAACTGCCTAGTTCTACACAGAGGCCGTGAGCAGCCCCAGGGCGCAGACCCACCCTCCCACGGGACAGGGCCTGAGAAGTCCTCGGGAAAGTGACATTTCACCTGGACCTTGAAGTCCAAAAAGAACTTTTCAGCAAGAGCAGAGCATAGGGAAGCTCATTCCGGGGGGTGGGACTGGTTTTGGCGGGGTCAGCGTGGGCGTTGTACGACGGATCCCAGGGCCAATTTTCTTAGAGAAGCATGTTTGGAAGAACATTCTAGATGGAGTGGAGATGAGTAAATGGCCAAGTCAGCTTGAGAACCACAGTGGGGTCCTGAGGGGGTGAGCTGGCAAGATTGGTTGGGGCCAGATGGAGGAGAGAGATCTGAAGAGCCCATCGCATCAGGCACAGCAGGGAGCTCACAGGAGGGTTCTCACGTGGAGGGAGCTAAGGTCACGTTGGGGTTTTAGAAGGAACGCTCAGATTCTGTGGCGAGAGGCGAGAGGGCGATGGAGAAGGAAAACCAGGCAGAGGCATAGTGAGGTGAGGGGAGAAAGGCGTGACGGGTTTCCTCGACGGACCAGCGGTTGAGTGGCTGGGGCTAGGTGAGGTGGGAGTGGGGCGAGGGAGGCTAGAGGGTCGCAGGCAACCCCGGGATTCGTGGGTGGGAAGAGTGGTTTAGGAAACCGGGGTGCAGATCTGGGGTGAAGGCGCAGGGGCAGGATCTGGGGCACAGCATCCAAGGGTGTCCTGTAGGCTGGTAGCCTGTGGCGGTGGGAGGCCGTGGAAGGGACCCCGTGACTCAGGCCTCGGTGGGGCCAGCGTGGGAGTCATCGTGTTACCCGGGCCCCCTCTCCAGCTTGGAGCCCTCCCCTCCCGGCTGGGACCCGACACAAGCTCCTGGGAGGCCTCTGCTTGGGTGGATGACTCATCGTTTTCTCGGCATCCCCGGGCTGAGGAAATGTTCAAGGAGACATGGGGCCCTTCCTTCAGCAGGCCAGGCCCTGACTGGATGCCCGCGAGTCGAGAAAAACACAATCGGGCCTCCGGCCTTGTCTGAGGACAGCCCTCGGGGGTGTTTCCGAGAGCCCCTGGCTTCCACAGCCTTGCACAGTCCTCAAGCACCCTGCAAGGCTGTGTTATGACCCCATTCTACAGGTTAGCAAACCAAGGCACAGGCTCTGCTGGGCCCCCAGCTAAGCAACCAGTAGGTGCCTCAGTTTCTTCATCTGTAAAATGGGTGTGATGATTGCCCCTCCCCTGCAGGTTGTTGGGAAAAACTAAAGGCAACAATCCACGTGAAATGTTTAACTCGTGGGATTGTCATTGTCATGAGGATGTGAAGAGGGGTCTCCCCGGGCAACAGGGACTCTTGACTGGGCAGAGCCACTGTAGGGACATCCAGAAGGCGGTATGGCCAAGGACAGTCCTGCATTTGGATCCCAACTCTGGCAACAGCTGTGTGGTTCTGGGCAAATGGCTTGCCTGCTTTGATCCCTGACCCCTTCTGTATAAGGGGGTGATAAGACCCGTACCCCAAGGGGTAGCTGGGAAGATGGCATAAAACCAAGCCTGCCCGGTGGGCCACAGAATAGGGGCTGCTGCTCCATCTTGGGGTCTCTCAGAGCAAAGATCCCGAAGCCAGGCAGCTGTGAAGCTCCCAAGGGTGGCTCCGAGGCTCTCTGTGGGGTGATAGGAAAGCCTGGGCTGAGGGGAGAGAAGAAGGGAGGCAGCTCAGAGGGCTCAGGCTGGGAGGCTCCATGGAGGATGGATGTTCTCTGGAGGTTGAGGTTGAGACAGGGGCAGGTTAGGGGTGAAAGGCTTTATGTTGATTCGAGGCCCCTGCAGGTCAGCAGAGCAGTGGGGGTCTGGAGCCAGGGGCTGGGTCCAGGTTCTGCCGCTTACTGCTGTGCAGTCTTGGGTAAGTTACTTCCCCTCTCTGAGCCTCAGTTTCCTCATCTGTAAAATGGGATGATAATAGCTATGGATTCAGTTATATCTTCCTTCTATGCTATTGTATAGAAGTATCTATACCAAGGTGTGGACAGTCAAGCCCTCAATGAAAGGAAGCTGTGATCGGGATTGTGACTGAGATGGAATCAATAACCCTAGAAGCTGTGATGAAGCCAGGTGAAGCAGTGCCACCGAGTGGGTCTCTGGAGCTCAGACTGGCCGGGGTTTCAATGGATCTCTGTGACTCATTAGCTGAATGACCTTGAAGCAAGTTGCTGCCCCTCTCTGAGCCACAGTTTTCTCATCTGTAAAATGGATCCAGGCCAGGCACAGTGCTTCATGCCTGTAATCCCAGCATTTTGGGAGGCTGAAGTGTGAGGATTACTTGAGCCCAGGAGTTTGAGACCAGCCCTGGCAATATAGTGAGACTGTGTCTCTATAATAACTAAAAAAAAAATTAGCTGGGCATGGTGGCGCCATGCCTGTGGTCCCAGCTACACTTGAGCCTGGGAGGTTAAGGCTGCAGTGAGCCATGGTTGTGCCACTGCACTCCATCCAGCCTGGGTGACAGCGAGACCCTGTCTAAAAAAAAAAAAAAAAAAAAAGGATGCAATAGTATGACCTATCTCTCAGAGCTGCCTTGGGGAGCTGAAGAGAGACTCCATGTCAAGTGCTCAGCATGGGAAACAAGAGCTGCTCTCTGCTTATGCCTGTGGCGTGGCCAGTGGCAGTGAGACCTTACAGACATGGAGTCTGGGGCAGGGGACAGAGAGCTGCAGAAGGGGCAGTGGGCAGAGGTAGAAGGGAAGCCAGAGCGTGTGCAGGGAAACTGGGCTGGGGGGCTTCCAGGAGGGTAGTGGTCATCTGGGTTTGCCTCCAGGATTGACAGGGCCCCAGCCCCCAGATCTGGAGGAGAGGGGGCCTTGATGGAAGCCAGAGGGCAGAGGGACGGCGCCGAGCCAAAGGTGGTGGGAAGCGGAGGCCGGGAGTCCTGTTGCTCCAATCAGAGGCTGGTCATCGGGGAGGAGGGGCGAGGCGCAGTGGGCTCCACAGAGTCCAGGCTGTGCATTACGGGACTGAGAGCGGGAACGAGAGCCCTGGGTTCGAATCCTGACTCACCAACTGGCTTGGATCCATCTTAACTTATTCCATTCTCACATCTGTAAAATGGGGAGAGCAATGTCAGCTACTTCTTCCAGTTGCTGTGGGGAGAATCTGGAATACATGAAGTACTCAGTCCGTGTTTGCTGTGGAGTGAGAACAATGGCAGTCATGACACAGCCAGTGTTGCCCAGTGCTTAGGAAGTGCCAGGCCCCGTGCTAAACACTTTATGCACACGACCCCATGTGATTGTCCAAACTTGGTGGCCGCTGTGATCCTTATCTCGCCAATGGAGATTCAGAGGCTCAGATACGTTAAGTAAGATGCCCAAGAGCACAAAGCTGGGAAGAGGCAGACCACAGACTCCAGCTAGCACAGGGAAGGGTTGTGTCCTCAGCTCCTTAAATCGCCATCCTTCTGACAGCAAGGCTTAGATTCTGGGATCCTCTGTGGTGTTACCTGGTCTTGGATGGTGGTTCATCCCAGGCTGGGGAGTTGGGCGTGAATCTGCCTGGCAGAGGATGCCAACCTTGGGATATTAGGCACAAGCAGGGTCTATTGGTAGGGTTCACCCTCAGGGATCCCCTAAAGATTCTGCAGTTCAGGGAGGGTACAGAGTAGCATGGAGCCCCACAGCCAACCGCTGGCCACTCCACATCAGCCGAGGCTGGGAGAGCCTCCTGCCGGCTCCTGTGAGACCAGGCCTCTGCCCTCAGCGGGTGGGGCCTAAATGGGGAGGTGCAGCCCCACACCCAGCCCAGGCCACCTACCAGCTGCCCCAAGGGCAGACGGGTGGCCAGTGCATGATCTTGGGCAGCCCCCTGGGGGGTTAGGACAGGGAGAGAGTGCCTTGGTGGCTGGGGAGGAAGCATGGAAAGCCTCTTGTGAGGAAGGAAACCGTGCCATGGGGAGAGGAGGGGATAGGCCTCCTAGGAGGGGCAACGTGGGTGAAGGTGCACGAAAGAGGTTTGTTTTATGGCAGTACACGCACATGATTTAAAACCAAAACCAAAACCGGCAGTTGGCCGGACATGGTGGCTCACGCCTGTAATCCTAGCACTCTGGGAGGCCGAGGTGACTGGATCACTTGAGGTCAAGAGTTTGAGACCAGCCTGGCCAACATGGTGAAACCTGGTGAAACAAAAAACAAACCATCTCTACTAAAAATACAAAAATTAG
The DNA here is from genome assembly GCF_028858775.2 of Pan troglodytes. NCBI lineage: Eukaryota > Metazoa > Chordata > Mammalia > Primates > Hominidae > Pan > Pan troglodytes. The sequence continues at coordinate 38,785,561 of NC_072419.2, read as the reverse complement.
CCAGGCGTTGTGGCACACGCCTATAATCCCAGCTACTTGGGAGGCTGAAGCAGGAGAATCTCTTGAACCTGGGAGGCGGAGGTTGCAATGAGCCAAGATCGCGCCACTGCACTCCAGCCTGGGCGACAGAGCGAGACTCCGACTAAAACAAACAAACAAACAAACAAACAAAAACCCAAAATAACAAAAAGCAAACCAGCAGTCCCCTAGGACCTGATAAGTGGCCATCCCATCCCATTCCCTGCCCCCTGGTTCCCCTGCCTGGAGGGGTCCACTCCCTTCTGTGCCCAACGTACTTGGCTCTGGAGTGGGGTTCCTCAGTTTGAATCCTGAATTCACTGCATACTCGCTGTGTGGCTTGGACAACTTGCTGAAGTTCTCTGTGCTTCAGTTTCTACATCCAAAAAAGTGGGAGTGCTAATGGGACCTGCTTCCCTGGAGGCTGTAGTGAGCATTGAGGGCTTCTTAAGGGTCGTGGTTGAGTGCTCGGTGAGTGTTGGCCATCATCACTGTGGCTGCTGTTGTTATCATTATTATTATTAATTATTATTGTGCATATATAGCTAAGCACGCCCTGCTTGCAGTTTTAAATGCCCAGCTCCCTGTGCAGGTCCTAAAGCTCAGTTTTTGTCTATTCAGGAAAAAGAGAGGCAGAGGTAAGAAGTCAGCCCAGGGTCAACCCAGTGGCCCCAGACCTTGAGACTGGCCTCTGGTGTGGGCGGGTTTTCTGGACACCCGCTGGGTCCCAGGAAGTAGCTGCTGCTGCTTACGGGGCTCGTGGTTTGGGAACTCAATCCCTGCGCCTGTGCTGGGTACACAGGGTGGCTGTGGGGACAGGAGGGGGAAGGGTACTATGGAAAGAGCCCTTGGCCAGGCCCCAGAAGATGGGGGCTCAAGGCCTTCCTCCGCTGCCCCTTTGGGGTACCATTCTTGGAAAGGTTCCCAAGCTCCAAGCCTTTGGGTTCCTTATCAGGAAGGCGGTGCCATTCTCTGAGCTGCTGTGGACAGCCAACGCAGCGCCTAAGATGTGATGGAGGATTGGGGTTGTTCATCAGGGACCCCAGGGATCCCTGCCCTCAGGAGGATTTACAGTTGAGTTGGGAATGACGGTGTCATTGATAAGATCCTGATTCAGGAGGTATTAACATGTAGCTGAGAAGAACCCAGCCCTGGGTTCGAATCCTGGCTGTGCTGCCTAGTAACAGAGTGACCTTGGGGAAATTAATTAACCTCCTTTGGCCTCAGTTTCCTCCTCTGTACAATGGGCCTAGCAATAGAACCTGCTGTTTGGGGTTGTTTCATGCTGGTAAGAGACTTAGCTCAGGGCCTGGCTCCTGGCAAGGCTCTGCGATCCGATCCACAGCAGTTGTAATTATTTTAAGGAACTCAGACTAACACAAGAAACTACCGGCAAATGATACAGGGCTGCAGGCAATCCATTCATTCATTGATTTGTTCAGCACATTTTGATTGGTGCCTGCTATGTACCAGGTCCTGTCATTCATTCCATAAAGATTGCCAGAGCACCTACTCTTTGCTAGGAGCTGTGCTAGGTACCGCCTCTGTGGTGGTGAACAGGACTTGATCTCTGCCCTCTCAGAGCTGGGAGTACCAGGTACCCCCCTGGCTGGAGGTCAGGGGCAGCCTAGGGGCTGGTGTGCTCTCCAGCTGGTTGGCTCAGGGAGCCAGCCCCTGTCCTGGTTGTGCCAGGCTTGCTGAGCTCCAGGAGGTGGCTTCTGCCTGGAGTCCCCCATGCCAGCCCTGCTGTCCTAGTGTCTGGCTCCTCTGAGCCCCCCTTTCACAGGAAGTAGTGCTCTAGGGAGTGCGGGAGTGCAAGGCCTTTTCCATCACTACCCCCTACCCCAGCTCTTGTCACCTCCTCCCCAGCTGTAGCACTCATTGTCCTCCCTGTTACTTCCGCCCCGCTTCACACTGTGGCCAAAGTGCTGTGTTAAAAATGTAAACCTGACCATGTTCCTTCTCTGTTCAAAACTCTCCTGTGGCTTCTCATCACTCTCTGAGCAAAAGTCACCATGACCTGCAAGGCCCAGCTCTGGTCCCTCTTTCCAGTTCCTTGGCCCCTGCTCACTTTCCTTCAGCCACACTGGCCTCCTGGCTGTTCCCCTGGACGTCACTGAGCTCTGCTGAAATGTCACCTCCTCAGGGAGGCCCTCCCTGATTGTCTTTTCAAAATGTCGTTGGTTCCTATCACTCTCAAGCCCCTTACACTAACTTTGGAGCCCTTATGAACATCTGACAAAGCTGTGTTTTTGTGCGTGTTCCTCTTGGGCTCCATAAGGACAGGAATATTTGCTGTCTGGTTCACTGCTGAGTTCCTAGCACTCAGTGTATATTTTTTAAATGAATGCCTCAAGCCTTGTCTTTATCCATTTTGTGCCTCAGTTTTCTCCTTTGCAAAATGGAGAAGCAGAGCTGTTGTGGGGCCAACATGAGGGCTGGTGAGATGGCCAGGGTCCCCCACACAAGCAGCCTGCAGTCCCATCAAGGGGGGTCCGACCTACCCAACAAGCAGGCTCCTCCAGTTCCAGGACGGAGAGACTCAGGAGCCTGGCAGGGTCAGCAGGGCTGGGTCATCATGGGCCTCAAGCCCCATCAAGAGGATTTCCACTTCCTCTGGCCATGTTGGGAAGCCCAGGTCGGGCAGGGGCACAGGCGGTGGAAAGGAGGGAAGGAAACTGGCTTGAAGGGAGGTGCAGGGCTGGGGAGATATGGCTGGATGGCCCCATAGTGGGGCCCCAGAAAGCCAGATCTCAGGGATTGGGAGCCATTGAGTGTTGTAGAGCAGGAAGAACATGGGGAGGGAGGTGTTTAGGGAGTGAGTCTGGTCCAGTGTGTGCAGAGCAGAGACTGGAGTCTGAGGTCCAGGGAGGCTGTAGGCTCTAGGGGGCAGTGCCCTAAATGGGAGCAGATTTACTCCCATTTAGGAATGAGGGGGAGGGGCTGGAGGGGTGAATCTGAGTCTCCTCCTCATCAGCTGCTTTGCCCTGCACAAAGAACTGTTCATCATTCATTCACTCATTTATCCATTTAGCAACCTGGAGAGGGCCTCCTGGGGTGCACTGTTGAGACCCATAGATGTGGTTCTTGCCCTGGCAGAGTTCAGGGCATATTGTGGGGAACGGATGCTACATGACACAGTTATGGTGGTGGTGCTGATGGTGGTGATGGTGTTGGGGATGTTGGGGATGGTGGTGAGGATGGTGATGGCCGTCATGATGATGATTATAGTGGTGATGGTAATGGTAACAATAGTGGTATTAATGGTGATGATGGTGACGATAATGTTGATGTGGTGATGATGGTGGTGATGATGATGGTGATGAATATGGTGATGATGGTGACGATGATGGTGGTGATGAAGATGATGGTGATGGTGATGATGATGGTGGTGGTAATGATGGTGATGAAGATGATGGTGGTGGTGGTGGTGGTGATGACAATGGTGGTGTGATGGTGATGGTGGTGTGTGTGATGGCACACACCAATGATGGTGATGATGGTAGTGTGTCAGCTCATGTTTATTGAGTACTCAGTGGGTGCCAGTCTGTTCTAAGTGCTCTCTGTGTGTTTGCACATTGGGCTCCTGCAGCAACACTGAGAGGCACTGAGATCTTATGCCACTTGCCCAAGGGCCCCTGTGAGCAAAGGGCAGCACCCAGATGTGCGCTCAGGCAGGCGGCTGACCAGCAGCTGCTCCCAGCTATGGCCACCTGCCACTTCCAGCAGGCAGTTTCCTCCCTCTGTGGGGGACTCAGCACAGGGGAAGTGTATGAGTCTGACTTGCCAGAGCAGAGTTTGAGGTCTGGTTTTGCCCAAGTAAGTTTGGACAAATGGTGCCCTGGCTCCTCTGCCCTCAGCACCTTGTCTGTGAAAAGGGAGAACAATCCTCCATGGAGGCCACCAGGAAGGCAAGGAACTGCCACCTCGCCATGGCAGCTAGTGTGTCTGGGGCAGATCCCGTTTCCTAAATCAGGAGGAAGAAAGAAAAGAAGGCTCTGTTCTCAGCCTTGCCTCTGGGAACCGGGATGGAGAGTGGGGCAGGTGGGAAGCCAGGGTCTCTTGGAAGGACACATTCTACACACCCACATTGCTGTTTCCCTGACGCAGCCCCAGGGCGGAGGCTGTTCTCCCACCCATTGTTGGCTCTCAGATCTCTCAGGAGGGGAAGGAGGCAAGGACCCAGGCTCCTGCACCCCTGATTCTAGCAAAGCCAAGCTGATTCCATGCCAGTAAAGAGAGGGGACAGATGCCCAGGGCTGGGCAGAAGGCCAGGACACAAATGCTGCCCCTTCACTTCCTGTGCAGCCTGGGGCCCACCAGCTTTCCTCTCTGGGCCTCAGTTTGATTCACTTGTTCAAATATTTGCCAAGCATCTGCTCTGTCCTAGACACTCTACTCTGGAGGCATAAACAAAATCCCTGCCCTCAGAGAGCTGACGTTCTAGGGCAGGCTGACAGTACCCAATAAACAAGGAACAGGCCCACTGTGTCAGACGCTGGTAAATGCGTGGAGAAAAGTAAAGCAGAACCAGGGTAACTCAAGGGGTTGGAGCAGGAGGTGTTAGAATTTTAAACAGGGTGTCAGTGAGAGGCCTTCAGCTATAAAATGTGACATTTTGAGCAAAGCCCTGTAGGAGCAAATTATGTGGGAATTGGGTGGAAAAACATTCCAAGTAGAGGGAACAGCAAGTGCAAAGGCCCCGAGGCAGGAGTGTGTCTGGTTGGTTTGAGGAAATGCAAGGAGGCCAGTGTCCCCAGCTCCTCCCACCCCCTGTATTTGGGAATCAAAAGACCACATTTTACTCTGCAGGACCTTGAGCCTCAGAACAAAATGATTTCTGAGCCCTCGTAGCCTGTCCCCACGGGAGTCAGTGATGCCAACCTTGTAGGTGGGGCTGGGGCAGGTGCCTTGCTGCCCATATCTTAAAAGTGCTGAGTGGGTTTGAAGACCCATGGGGACTTGGAAAAGAGGCTACTATCATCCAGCTCCTCACCCTGAGTGACGGATTCTCAGATGGCCCTGGATTCGAATCCTGGGTCCACTGCTTTCCAGCCATGTGATCTTAGGCAAATCACTCTCTGAGCTTCAGTGTCCTCAACTGCAAAACAGGGACAGGAGTTTTGCAGCCCATAGAACCGAGTTGCAATGGGACTTACAGAGACCACTCTGGGAAGCATGTGTGTAAGTGCCCAGCCTGAGGCCTGGCTTATAGGAGCTTCTCAGTAAATGTTTATTTTTATTTTCTTACTTTTTAAGACAGGGCCTTGCTCTGTTGCCCAGGCTGGAGTGCAGTGGTACGATCACAGCTCACTGCAGCCTTGACCTGGGCTCAAGCATCCCACCTCAGCCTCCCAAGTGGCTGGCACTACAGGTGCACATCACCACACCCAACTAATTTTTTTCTTCTTCTGTTTTTGTTTGTTTGTTTGTTTGTTTGTTTTTAGAGACGGGGTCTTGCCATGTTGCCCAGTCTGGTCTCCAACACCTCAGCCTCCCAAAATGCTCAGATTACAGGCGTGAGCCACTGTGCCTAACGTTTAAAACCAGAACCTAACAACTTAACATTCTGGTATGACTCTGAATTATTTTCAAAGCTGTTGGAAATTTGTCCTATCACTTGAGTCTTCTAAGAACCCCATGAGGAAGATGGAACAAGAAGTAATAGCCCCAGTTTAGAGAGAGGGTAAGTTGAGGCCTGGAGAGGATGTGTGACTTGCCCAGGGTGACAGTGAGGCAGGGCTGATGGAGGGCTAAGACCAGGCTGTCCTGGTTCAGAGAGCCCAGGGGGTGCGGGGCAGGAGAGATCGTCCAGTGCCCTTACACCCCCTACCATAAGCAGCCCCATGCATGCACCTCCTGCACATGTGTGCTATGCAATAATAGCGCCTTGCAGATTTGTGGTCCCTGACCAGGTTTTGTAAGGCACAGCTTGGTGGGACAGGAGGTCTGTTGTAAGGATGTTGAAAGGCCCAGAGCCTGGGGAAGCTCAGGCCGCAGGCAGGCAGAGTCTGGGGCAGGTCTCGGCGAGAAGAGGAAGAGGTACCTCATGTGACCGTCCACTCGGCCTGTGTGTCCATCCGGTGTCTGGCCTGGCTGGGCTGGGAGGGCGGGGTCTCCAGACTGTTCCCTCAACAGCCTGGCCCCCAGTGCCTTGTCATCCAGATGCGCGCCCCTGTCAGCTTCTCTGAGCCTCAGGACAGCTCTGTGAGGGGCTGCACATGAGGAAGCTGAGGTTGAGAGAGGGGCACGCCTGGTGGGGCTTGGACCTGGGCCTGCCTGATCCCAAGCCCCAGGGCGCTAGTCACAGCTCAGCAGGTACTGGCAGGTGGGCTTCGTGCAGGCGGGCCCCCTCCTCCCTGGGCCAGCCTTCCTGGCCACGGCCCAGCCTCCCAGCCCTTGACAGTGGGCCCTGCCCACAAGTCTCTGCTCCTTGGTTCCTGCAGCCTGAGCCTCATCTCACAGGGCTCCTGGCCCCAGGCTCTAGCCGCACCTGCTTCAGCCCCCCGAGGCACTGGGCTGCTGGACCCCTCGAAGGAGCAATCAGGGAGCCCACCTTTGTGCAGCACCTTGAAGGGCCAGACATACTTTCCCCAGTGCCCACACAACTCGGAGATTCCTAGCCCATTTTACAGATGAAGAAACTGAGGCACAAAGAGGGAAGATTGTGTCCTGAAGCACACAGGACATACGAGGCAGAGCTGGGACTCCAAAGCCCAGCTTCTTCCATTCTGTAGCTTTCTGCCCTGTTTCTTCTGCTGCAAAATGGGAGCCTTAAACTAGACAGTCTCAATTTAGATCATAGAATAGTACAAGCTCAGCGGCGAGATGGGCTGAGTTCTAATCCTGGCTCCTTCATGTCCTACCAGGTGGCCTTGGGCGGTTGCTTCATCCCTGTACCTCAGTTTTCTCCCCTGTAAATGGGGCTGAGAGCAGTATCAACCCATGAGCGGCTGTGAGGTTCTGTAAGCAACACACGCAGAGCGTCCAGAAGATGCTGGAACGTTTGTGGGAGTCATCCGCTTTTTCAATCGTTAGCTCCCTGTCCACCTCCCCTGCAGTGCTCTGAAGGATGACAGGGCCACGTTAATGGTCTCTTCTGGCCTTCCTGGGGCGCAGCCGGGTGGCCCACACCGAACAGAGACTGTGTGGATGTGTCATGGGGACAGACAGACGTTCTGGGGCCCACCGTGGCGGATGGCAAGTGGCAGGGAGCTCTGGATGTGAAGCTGGCTCAGGCTGCACCGGGCAGCCAAGGGCGCCTTTGTCCCTTTGTCTCCTCTCGTGCAAATTAGCAATTACCTTTCCTGCTCCTGCAAGCTCGGCCTTTCCTGGGAGAATTGCTCCAAAACAGCCACTGAGCAGGCAGGAGCCGCCTGGCTAATTAGCGGGTGGCCGCCGGGGATACGCTCAGGGCCTAGTGACCAGAATTGGGGCCACAGCTGCCTGGGGGCTGCTGCCACCTTGGCCGGGAGACCAGGCAATGTCCCAGGCTCTAGGACATCATGGCTTTTCCATCATGGGGTGTAAGTCCTAGCGCTATGGCTTGTCAGCTGTGTGACCTTACATAAGTCACTTGGCCTCTCTGGGCAACAGTTTCTCCATGTTTAGGATTATGTGGGTTTTGGAGCCCAGTGCCTAAATGGTGCCTGTTATCAGCCAGTGTTAGGATTACTGCTGTTGTCACCACTGCCATTGCCTTGGGCCTGGGCTGGCTGGCTCAGGTGAGAGAACATGAGGAATATGCAAGCCCTGTGATGGCCCTTGGGGACCCCAGAACGTCACCTGAGCAGCGCAGGCAGTGGAAAAGCCTAGCTAGGCCTCAGGCCCTTAGGCAAGAGGGAGCCTTCATCTCTCCAACCCTAATCTCCTTTCAGTCCTCTATGAAATGGAGTCATCGAGATACTGGTTGGCCATGTGCCTAGAATAGGGCCTGACCCAGGGCAGGTATTCAGTAAAGGTGAGGCTCTCTCCCTCCCTCCCCTTCACCCTCCCTGTTCTCCACCCTCCCTCCCCACTCTCCCTCCCGACTCTCCCTCCCCACCCTCCCTCCCCACTCTCCCTCCCCACCCTCCCTGACCTCCACCCTCCCTCCCCACTCTCCCTCCTCACTCTCCCTCCCTCCACCCTACCTGCCCTCCACCCTCCCTCCCCTCCAACCTCCCCACTGTCCCTCCCTCCCCCCTCCCTGCCCTCCACCCTCCCCACTCTCCCTCCCTCCATCCTCCCTGCCCTCCACCCTCCCTGCCCTCCACCCTCCCCACTCTCCCTCCCTCCCCTCCTCCCCCCTCCCTGCCCTCCACCCTCCCCACTCTCCCTCCCTCCACCCTCCCTGCCCTCCACCCTCCCCTCTCCCTCCCTCCACCCTCCCTCCACCCTCCCTGTCTTCCTCCCTCCCTCCCCTCCACCTTCCCCACTCTCCCTCCCTCCATCCTCCCTGCCCTCCACCCTCCCTCCCCACTTTCCCTCCCTCCACCCTCCCTGCCCTCCACTCTCCCTCCCCTCCACCCTCCCTGCCCTCCCCACTCTCCCTCCACCCTCCCTCCCCACCCTCCCTGTCCTCCATCCTCCCTCCCCACCCTCCCTCCCTCCACCCTCCCTGCCTTCCACTCTCCCTCCCTCCCCTCCACCCTCCTTACCTTCTACCCTCCCTCCCCACTCTCCCTCCCTCCACCCTCCCTGCACTCCACCCTCCCTGCCCTCCACTCTCCCTCCCTCCAGCCTCCCTGTCCTCCACTCTCCCTGCCTCCACCCTCCCTCCACCCTCCTTCCCCTTCACCCTCCTTCCCCTCCACTCTCCCTCCTTCCACTCTCCCTCCCTCTACCCTCCTTCCCCTCCACTGTCCCTCCCCTCCACTCTCTGCCCTCCACTCTCCACCCCTCCACTCTCCCTCCCCACCCTCCCTCCCCTCCACCCTCCTTCTCCACTCTCTCTCCCCTCTACTCTCCCTCCCCTCCACCCTCCCTGCCCTCCTTAGGAACACAGTAGCTTCTGGAGCAACAGCGTGGTGGAAGGGCTGTCAGCCTGTGGCTTGGGGTGATCAGGGAAAGGCCCCTCCTGCAGGAGCAGAATGGGGAGGGCCGAGGGCTGTGGATGCTGAGTGAGAAAAGGAGTGCCAGCCGGGAAGCTGTGGAGGTCAAGGGAGGGCAGAGATTCCAGAGATAGGATACCAGGCCGGGAGCATTCTCCCTGCTGGCTGGTGACTCCGGGGAGGAGATCTCCCAGGGCTACCCAGAGGGTAGGGAGCAGAGGAGTCCCTGGCTTGGCCTGGAGTCTGGGCTGGGGAGATTTTCTGGCAGAGTATACCCTAGGGCTGAGGCTCACCAAGGGGCTAAGCAGAGGGTGGGTGTCCCAGGTAGAGGAGACAGCCTGTGCAGAGGCATGGAAGTGTCATTTAAACCTGAGGTGGGCGGAGCCATAGCACACAGGCCTCTAGTGCCCAGCAAATCAGCCTGGATTTTATCTGGGCACTGGGGAGCCCAGGAATGTTTGGGGCAGGCGGCGTTGAGGTCTGATTTTCAGGGTCAGCGTTCAGCACTGCTAATCGGGGAGGTTGAGATAGTGGCTGAGACAGTGAAACCGGAAGCCTGATGGGCGGGTGGGGGGTGGAAGTCAATCTGACATCTCACGCTCCCCAGTGTCACCTAGGCAAATGCCATTCCTCCTGGAGCCTCAGTTCTGCCTATGGCCAGTGAGTGGACTGTGGACTTCCTGCCTCCCTGAGTGCTTAGGGTGAGAATGAAATAGTCCTGACGGCATGCCTGGAGCCAGGCGCCCCATGGCCCTCGGAGTAAGCGCGCCTGTGGTCTTTCATTGAGCACTTGCTATATGCTAGATATTTTATTTATTTGTTTGTTTGTTTTTTTGAGGCAGAGTCTCACTCTGTCACCCAGGCTGGAGTGCAGTGGCATGACCACGGCTCATTGCAGCCTCAACCTCCCAAGCTCAAGCGATCCTCCCACCTCAGCCTCCCGAATAGCTGGGACTACAGGCACGTGCTGCCATGCCCAGCTAATGTGCTAGGTACTTTACACGAATTATATTGTTTGATTCTCATAACCACCCTTTTAGGTCCTCCCCATTCATTGAGGAGAAAACTGAGTCACAGGGGAGACAAATAACTTGCCCAAGAGACAAAGCTGGGATTTGGGCCCATGCTGGGGTGACCCCAGAGTCCTCACTGTTGCTCCTCCACACTCCTATCCCCAAGCCCAACCCTGGCTGGGGCGTGGCCCCATCCCCAGCCAGTTCCCCAGGGCCCAGTTAATCCCCTCTCAGGGCCACCGGCATGAGAGCCAATTAGTGCCTGCTGTGCTGGGGGCACCACACCTGTCCCCTGCTCTGGGCCCCCCAGAGGCCCAGCCCTGCCCAGATCCTTTGGGCACACCCTCGGCTCTGGAAGCTGACGCTTCTTGTATTGCGCCATTAAGAAAAAGGACTCAGCCTCGTTTTTTGTCAGGGAAGCTTGGGGAAAATAAAGCCAGTGAGAGAAGCATTCCAGCGTCGGGATTTTTCCAAGCCTCGGCTGGGCCGCCCATGGAGCGCTGACTTCCCGCTGCAGGCTCCCCTCATCCTCCCGGCACCCACCTACCTCCCCACCGGCAACCAGGCCCCAAGGGCCCCCATGGTCCCTGGTGACAGGGGGCTGCTGGTGGGGTTGGCTGCGGTTTCTCACCTGCGTGCCGGGTCTGGCTCCAGCGTGAAAGGAGGAAGAGGGAAAAAAAGGTCCTTGAGATGGTGACAAAGGTCTGAGTGTGGGCCGCGAGAGCAGCCTGTTTCCAGGCAACTGCTATACCCTGGGCTCCCCGCGGTGGCGGGCACATCCGTCATGCCGCCGTGGCTCTGCTCGGGAGGGAGTTGGGCCCCCCCAGCAGCCCAGGCACACTGCCCACCGCCCCCAAGCTCCGGCCCTGCTGGGGACATGAGGCCCCTCCGGCAGGCACTGCGTGAGAATGCCCAGTGTTCTTGTGGCCGCTGCTGGCTAAGCTCCTACTGGGTGCCCAGCCTCAGGCCTGGTGCAGGTGGGACAGAGCTGTCAATCATCAGTCCCATCCATCAGTCTGTCCGTCCCCCATCCAGCCGTCCAGGATAGAACTGTGGTTTGGCGCACAGGTTCTGGAGGGCTGGGTTGAAACCCACTCCACCAAATCCTTGCTGTTTGTCCTTTGGTGCATTGCCCCACCTTGCCAGCCTCAGTTTCTTCATCTATGAAATGGATATAATAACAGTTCTTACCTCATAGGGTTGTTGGGAGGATTAAATCACTTAATATAGGTAATGCCTTAGGCACAGTGCCTGCCACATATTAAATGCTTGCTAAATGTTCATTGTTTCTCTTCTTATTATTAATTGTTTGTTAGGTGACAGTCGGGGCAGCGGGTAGCATGCCATCTGTGGCAATCAGGTAGACCTGGGTCGGGGGTGAGTTTGTCCCACTTTGAACCGTATGACCTTAGACAGGTGGCTCGGCCTCTCTGAGCCTCAGTTTCCTCTTGACTACACTGGGGAAATAATAGCTGCCTTGACACGCTCCCCTCCTCAGCCTAAGTGTGAAACCCCATCTCTTGTCGGGAGGATTAGTGGTGTCCACGTGTGCCAGAGCCCCACCCTGGCCACACTCAGTACTCAGAATGGTCATTATTCAGCAGGCCACGATTGGTGCCCACTGGGTGCCTGTGTGATGGCTGGGAGAGGAGTCAGGCCTGGCAGGGCGTGGCCTCACCAGTGCTCCCTTCCCCTGCCTTGGGGCTGCCCAGCCCTGCCCCCCATCCTCCAGCTCCTTTGTGAAAAGAACCTCTGCGAGTGCCCTGGAGCAAGAGGAGGAGGAGGACAAGAAGGCAGCCCGCATGCCAGGGGGCCGGGCACACCGCCGCCTTTGTCTGGGCCACCCTGGAGGCAGAGGGAGGCTTGGTCTCCCAGGGCAGGCCACACTGCTGGCCTGCTGGCGGCTCAGGGAGGCCGCGTGGGCGGCAGGGCCTGGGCAGGCCTGGGCTGGCCGTGGTCCCTTGGGACAGCTTGGCCCACTCAGGCGAGAGGGATGCCCACGCCTTGGAGGAGGGTGGCAGCCAGCTCGGAGGTGACTGTGTCCTTCTGGGGCCCGTTACAGACAAACCTCAGTACCTACTAAGTGCCAGGAACAAGTGGCAGCCACTGGGCCCTCAGAACTAGGCCATGCATTCCAGTCCTGGCGCCTGGGGGCCTGGGTTCCAATCCCTGCTCCGCTATTTGACAGCTGTGTGGCCCAAGCAAATTCCCTCCCCCAAGTAGGCCTCCATTTGCTGATCTGCAAAATGAACGTAATAACATTCCTACCTCAAGTGCTCCGAGCAGTGCCGGGAACAAAGAGAGCTCCCAGTAACTCGGGGCAATTTGTCATTGACTCTGCCCTTGAGGAGAAAGGGCTGAACGTTTATCGAGTTCCTACTGTGTGTTAGACTCTGACCTGAAGAGAATCCAATTCAAGAAATATCTGCTGAGTACCTACTATGTGCCAGCATCTAGGCTGGGCTTTGGGGATACCTGGATGCAAGACCTGAGGCAGGGGTGTGGGGATAGAAGGAAAAGGAAAGGGAAGGGAGGTGAGGTATGAGGTCCTACTACGCGCCAGGCTGTTTGCTGAGCACTGGGAGTCCAGAGAGGAAAGCAGTGGCCCCTGCCTTCATGATAGGGAAGGACAGAAATCCAGAACCCGATGATTATGACCCAGGGTAGTCCCGTGGGGGATGCCTGGGGGCCAGGGAAGGCTTCCTGGAGGAGGTGATCTGGAATCTTGGGCATTGCGGCCACACTACAGCTCTCTTCTACAACAGCCCCATCATGTGATCTGGCCTCAGTTTACACATCTGGAGATACAGGACACACTATCCAAGGAGGAATATACTTTTTCCATCTGCAATCGGCTCACCTTCCCTTGCACTGGTTCTCGGCGGCCCCTCCGCTGTCCCTGCTCCAGTCCAGGCTGCGGCGGCTCTTGCTTTGGCCTGCTGGCTCCCTCTCTCCATCCAGCAGCCAGAGCGATCTTCCGAAACGTAAATCACACATCATCAGTTCCTAGCCTAAAACCCTTCAGGGGCTCCCCAGGGGCTCTTAGGACAAAGACCAGACTCCATACCACAGCCTGCAAGGCCTGGCCAGGCCCAGCACCGCTGACCCTCTGGCCCCACCAGTCAGAGGAAAGGGCCACAGCCAGGCCAGATCCTCCACCTGCTGGTGCAGCTGGAATCCTCGGTTACGGCTGTCAGGGGATGAGTGGTGCGGGGTGGTGGGGCGGCCGTGTACCCAGCCGGCTGTGTGATCTCAGCATACAGTCCCTTTCCAGATCCGTGAGTCAGTTTCTTCATCGGTAAAACAAGAGGGCTTCAGGGGTGATGCCCTCAATAGTCTCATTCAGGGTGCTGGGGCCCCTTGGACTTTTGTGAGCTTGTCCCCCTACACACACCCTGGGGCTCCCATGATGGAATGTTTCATGCCCTCCCCAGATCTGATCAAAAGAAGAGACCAGCAAATCAGTGTTAGATTACGATGCGGATTTCAGCAGCTCTTTTGATCGTGAGGAGGAACTGAGGCCCATAAGTTGAAGTGACCCTTCCTGGGCTCCCACTTTTAGCCAAGCTCCTCTGTGGCCAGTTGTCAGTTGTCAGCAGCAATGACACAGGGCAGCGGCACTGGGAATCCCTTAGGAGAGGTCGTGCAAACTCGGGAAGCTGGGGATTTTAATCCCTTCACTTGAAATCTAGATTTTATTATTTTTAATTTCAACTTTGTTTAAATATCAGTGCATTCACATTATTACTGTTACATTGAGACAGGGTTTCATTCTGTCACCCAGGCTGGGGTTCAGTGGCATGATCACAGCTCACTGCAGCCTCCACCTCCCCAGGCTCAAGTGATCCTCCCAAGTAGCTGGGATTACAGGTGGGTGCCACCACGCCTGGCTACTTTTTATATTTTTTGTAGAAAAAAGGTTTCACTATGTTGCCCATGCTGGTCTCAAACTCCTGAGCTCAAGTGATCCACCTGCCTCAGCTTCCCAAAGTGCTGGGATTACAGGCATGAGCCACCATGCCTGGCTGTGTTCACATTATTTAAAATGCAAAAGTTTAAAAATACAAACTTTTTCTTTCCCCCAGCCATTCAGCTTCCTTCCCAGAAGGTTCCCCTGTGACTGGTTTCTTGCCTGTCCTTGCAGAGATATTTGATGCATGTGTAGGCAAACGCTGGCGTGCAAAAATCATTTTTAGCACTAGGAGGAACTAGTCATTGTCTGAGTTTGCCCCCTGCCCACCATTAACGGCTTGCATGAGGTTGCAGAGCTTGGCAGTGGGTAGAGCCCTCCGCCATCCTCTGCCTGCTGGAGCACTGGGCATGCCCAACCGAGGAGACTTGGAGAGGCTGGCTGGGGCTGCTCTGACTTTGCCCCCTGCCCACCATTAACGGCTTGCATGAGGTTGCAGAGCTTGGCAGTGGGTAGAGCCCTCCGCCATCCTCTGCCTGCTGGAGCACTGGGCATGCCCAACCGAGGAGACTTGGAGAGGCTGGCTGGGGCTGCTCTGACTTTGCTGCACAGGAGGCCAAGGAGGCTTCTGCCTTCAGAGCGTCTCTTCTGTATAAGCAGTAAATAGGGACCAAGGAGTTGTTGAGAAAGTTCTAATTAGCTACACTGAGCACTTGCAGCACCATCACAATGCAAGTGATAAGGAGGCTTGGTGCTTGGACTCAAATCAATGGGACTCCAGTGGCAATGGGACTGCAAGGGCAGGACGGTAGCGGGGAGGCTGCTTCGTGGCCAGGGCGGGGATGCGTGAGGGTGGACCCCACTTTATGCAATGAGCTCAGCAGTTTGACCCTGCTTTATGTAGTGGATAGGCTCTGTGTTACGGGTTTCACAAACGTTGTTTCAACCCACACATATCCCCACCAGGTAGAACCCCCTGTAACAGCTGCAGAAAAGTCCTAAGGAGACAGAGTTCCTTGGCTGAGATCACAATCACACGGCTGGATTTAAAATCGGGTCTACCTGATTCCTAGAATTTCCCACCCTGCTTTGCATCAGGAGCTTGATCAATATCACACAAGCTGCCTCCTGCATAGTCACGTTGCTGGTGCAGAAGGAGCAAGGTGGCCGTGTGGCGAGGCACTGTGGCTCCGGCACGTCCAGCTCTGGCTCCACTGTTAACCGGTTGTGTGGCCTTGGGCAGGTCACATGCTCTCAGTGGCAGAGGCCCAGGATCTCTGCCAGGCCCACCTCGGCTCAGACCCGACCTGCCCAGTGGAATGAATGGAGGAGGTAGAGCAGTTTCCCCTGGGGCTGAGGACACTTGTGTCACCAGATGCCTTCGCTGATATGCCTGGAGATGGGACCAGGCCAGAGTTGAGATTCACAGATGGACCAGCCTCTGCTCGGCTGTGTGACTTTGGGCCACTCTCTCTCCCTTTCTGAGCCTCCGCTTCTAGTCTCTGGGCCCCCGGGGATGAGCTTTTGGAGAAGGGAAATTTGGAGTGTAGCCCTTAATAGCTGGCAGGATTTGGGCAGGGCTGGAATGGGGGATCAGGAAGAACAGGGTTCAAGGAGGGACAGAGACAAGTAGCAGAGGACGAGGCACCTTGTCTTTTGCTGACTTCGGGAATGAGTTTCACATTTTTCAGCAAGGATTTGATTTAAAGTCGCTGGACAAAACTGAGCCTGACAGAGCTGAGGGGCTCCAGGGAAACCCCCCCAAAGGAAATATTTGCTGAAGAAGAGGATTGAAGTTCAAAAGTTCCAGAAGCCTTGGTGGTGCTGTTTTGGTCGGGGAATAGAGGCACAGAGGGAGGCAGGAGAGCTCCCGAGGCCGCAGAGCCTCTCTGGCTCTTCCCTTCTCATCTCACTCCGCATGTATTTAGGGAGGGCCTACTATGCACCTGGCACTGTGCAGAGACCAAGGCAGACCCCGTCTGTGCCCTTGTGATTGTCACCATCTATGGAGGACACAGCCATTAACCAAATGACCACAGAAATACGCAGAATACTGTGGTCATGAGAGGCGCCGTGAAGGAAAGAGCATTCACAGGGTGTCAGCTTGGGTCTGGAGGGTCAGGGAGGGCTTCTCGGAGGCCACCTAATGAGTCTGCTGGGGCTGCCGTGACAGAGTAACAGACTGGTGGCTTAAACCACTGACATTTTCTCACAGCTCTGGCGGCTGGAAGTTCAAAATCAAGGTGTCAGCAGGGTTGATTTCTTCTGGGGCTTCTCTTCTTGGCTTGTGGACAGTCACTTCTCTCCGTGTCTTCTCATGGTCTCTCTGTGAACGTCTGTATCCTAATCTTCTCTTCTTGGGAAGACATCATTCATATTAGAGTGCGGCCCACACTAAGGACCTCATTTAACTTAGTCACCTCTTGAAAGGTCCTGTCTTGGCCAGGTGCATTATCACTCCTGTGACATCCTAGCACTTTGGGACGCCGAGGCAGGAGAATTGCTGGAACCCAGGGGGTTGAGACCATCCTGGGCAACATAGTGAGACCTCATCTCTATGAGAAAAAAAAATTAGCCAGGCATGGTGTTACATGCCTGTAGTCCCAGCTACTTGGGAGACTGATGCAGGAGAATCACCTGAGCTCAGAAAATGGAGGCTGCAGTGAGCCATGATCACTCCACTGCACTCCAGCCTGTGCAATAGAGCAAAACTCGCTCTCAGAAGAAATTTAAAAAATTTTAAAAAGGTCCTATCCACAAATACAGTCACATTAACAGGGGTCAGGACTTCAACATATGAATTGGAGGGGGCACAATTCAGGCCATAACAGACAGTAACACTTGAGCTGAGGCCTGAAGATCAAGTAGAAGTTAACATAACACCAGGAAAGAAAGGGTGTTTCAGGCAGAGGGAGCAGTCTGGGCAGAGGCCAGGTGCCGAGAGGGGGCACATGGTGCAGATGTAGCTGGGGGAAGCCAGCATGGTCAGGGTACAGGGAGGCCACAGAGTGGGGTTCAAGAGGAGGCCAAGGAGGCCAAATCCCAGTTTGGCTGCTCCATTGCTTTGTTACTGGATCCATTTCCAGTCCTTGGTTTCCTCTTTGGGGAAACAGGAGTAATCAAAGTTAGCCTTTTGGGGCTGGGAGCTGGAATGTGGTCACATACTTCTAAAATGTCTTGCCCCATGCCAGCTCCTAGTAGGTGCTCAAGATGAATTAGTTGTCCCTTTCTCCTCCCTTCCTGGACCACCTTTGGTCTCCCTAGCCCCGTCCTTGTCCCCTACCCTGATTTGGATGACCTGGCTTGAAATCCTGAGCTCCAGAGCCAATGACTCTTGACAAACAGTATTGTGACTCATCAAGGCCCTCTGGGCCTCCTGGGAGGCAAGGAGAAAAGGAGGATTTCCTGGGGGGTTTCCCAGGAGAGGGTGCCTGCTTCTGAGTGATACAGGACCAGGGGTGGATCCTCAATGAAGCATCTGAGCCTCCTATGATATTTGGGAAGGAAAGCTCCACCCTCCCCCAACACAACATTGTCCTTTATTGCAAAAGAAATGGATCTTCAGTGACAGGGGCCTCCTTCTCTTGGGGAGGTGTTTGCTGGGTCTCTCTGCCCATGAGCCACTTTCTGTTTGGCTGTGCAGCCTGTGACAAGCGCCTTCACCTCTGAGCCTGTTTGTTCATTTGCACTTACATCCAATACATTCCTTTTTTTTTTGAGGCAGAGTCTCACTCTGTCGCCCAGGCTGGAGTGCAGTGGCGAGATCTCAGCTCACTCCAAGCTCTGCCTTCCGGGTTCATGCCATTCTCCTGCCTCAGCCTCCCGAGTAGCTGGGACTACAGGCACCTGCCACCACGCCTGGCTAATTTTTTGTATTTTTTAGTAGAGACGGGGTTTCACCATGTCAGCCAGGATGGTCTCGATCTCCTGACCTTGTGATCTGCCCGCCTTGGCCTCCCAAAGTGCTGGGATTACAGGTGTGAGCCACCGCGCCTGGCCACATCCAATATATTCTTAACATTTCAGCAAATGGTTTATTGTAGGGTCAGTTTAGATTTACAGTTACAAAGTTGCAAAGATAGTCCAGAGAGTTCCTGTCTACTCCTTACCTGCTTTCCCCTGTGATTAACATTTGATGTTACTAAGGAACCCATCCAGGCACGTCACTATTAACTTAACTCATACTTTTTTTTATTTCACTAGTTTTTCCCTAATGTCCATTTTCTGTCCCAGGATCCAACCATAATACTATGTTACATTCAGCTGTCATGTCTCCTTAACCTCCTCTGGTCTGTGACAGTTTCATAAGACCCAGTTTTATTTTGACAAATATTTCTGAGCACCTACAACGTGCATTGATCTGTTCTTGGCGCTAGAGAAAGAAACAGAATCCCATCTTCCATGGAGCGTATATGTTCGGGGGTGGGGAGACAGACCATGAACCCTAAATGTAAATGTTAAATATATAGAAAAATAAAGCAGAGAATGGGGCTAGGGCTGGGGGCTGCTGCTTGAGATAGGTGTGGGGAGGCCTCCTGTTCCCAAGGAGACATGGGAGCAGAGACCCACTGGAGGTGAGAGAACATCCATGTGGGGATCTGGTGGGAGAGGATTCCAGGCAGAGAAAAGGACAAGTGCAAAGGCCCTGCGGCAGGAAGTGCCTGGTGAGTAGAGCCAGGAGAAGGCCAGTGGAGTGGGCTGGAGCCCTGGGTGTGGGGGTGAGTGGTGAGAGGTGAGCGCAGATCTGTGTGGGTTACAGACCGGGGTCGGGGGTGAGGGTGGAAGCTGGGAGGAGGCTGCTGCAGTGATCCAGATGAACCAGGGAGAAAGGCTGGTGGCCTGGACCAGAATGGTGCCCATGGTGGGGTGAGAAGTGAGCCGATTCTAGGCCTGTTTTGAAGGGCACGCCACAGGATTTGCTGGTGGAAATGGGGCGGTGCTGAAACCTTCTGGCAGGGCCTGTGTGAGGAATCTGAGGACTTTTGTGAGCAGGCTTGGCACACTGTAAAGTAGGATTCCTCAGGGGATCTCCTGTGCTCTCAGAGCCACCAATCAAGCTCATCCTCCGGCTGAGGGCCAGTGAGTAATCTTAGCTTACTGCAGCCTCCGCCTCCAGATTCAAGCGATTCCCCTGCCTCAGCTTCCCAAGTAGCTGGGATTACAGGCATGCGCCACCATGCCTGGCTAATTTTTGTATATTTCAGTAGAGACTGGGTTTCGCCATGTTGGCCAGGCTGGTCTCGAACTCCTGACCTCAGGCAATCTGCCCGTCTTGGCCTCCCAAAGTGCTGGGATTACAGGCGTGAGCCACTGTGCCCAGCCAAAAAAAGGTGTTTTTTTGTTTTGTTTTGTTTTGTTTTGAGACGGAGTCTCTCTCTTGTCGCCCAGGCTGGAGTGCAGTGGCATGATCTTGGCTCACTGTAACCTCCGCCTCCCAGGTTCAAGTGATTCTCCTGCCTCAGCCTCCCAAGTAGCTGGGATTACAGGCGCCCACCACCACGCCTGGCTAATTTTTGTACTTTTAGTAGAGACAGAGTTTCGCCATGTTGGCTAGGCTGGTCTTGAACTCCTGACCTCAGGTCATCCGCCCGCCTCGGCCTCCCAAAGTGTTGGGATTATAGGCATGAGCTACCGCGCACTGCCAGAATTTCATTATTTAAAAAAAAAAAAATTAATCAAGTACCCGTAGACTGTTAAAAAGAAAAAGTCCCCTTTCTGGCCCTGCCTGCCAGTCACCCTGTTCCTCTCCCCAGGTGAAATCACTGTTATTTCTTGGGTATCCTTTTAGAGATATTTTATACATATATATGCACATATGCAAATCTATTTCTGGGTTTTGTTTCTAGTTTTACACAAAATATGTTGTACATTGTTCCATAGGTTGCTTTTTTAATACAATAGCATTTTTTTTTAGATATAATTCACGTGCCACACAATTCACCCATTTAAAATATGATTCAGGCTGAGCAAAGTAGCTCACACCTGTAATCTAGCACTTTGGGAGGCGAAGGCAGGAGGATCACTTGAGCCCAGGAGTTCAAGACCAGCCTGTGCAATATAGCCAGACCCTGTCTCTACAAAACATTTAAAAAATTAGCTGGGCATGGTGGTGTGTACCCACAGCCCCAGCTACTCTGGAGGCTGAGGTGGGAGGATCACTTGAGCCCAGGAGTTCAAGGCTGCAGGGAGTTATGATTACACCACTGCATTCCAGCCTGGGAAACAGAGTGAGACGTTGTCCCTAAAAAAAAAATAATAAATACAGTTAAGTGACTTTCAGTATCATATATTCAGAGATGTGCAACCATTGCCACAATCAATTTTAGAACATTTGCGTCATCCCCAGAAACCCCCCATACCCCTCACTCCTCATTTCCTCTTGACCCCCTCCCCCAGGTAGGGAGACAACCACTACTGTGCTTTCTGTCTCTTTAGATTGGCCTTTTCTGGACATTTCCTATAAGTGGAATCATACAATACGTGGTCTTTTGTAATGGATTTCTTTTACTTACGTTTTCGGGGTTCATCCATGTTGTAGCATGTATCAGTACAGTCATGCACCACTTAAAGACATTTTGGTCAACAATGGACCACATATATGACAGTGGTCCCATGAGATGAGGATGATGATCACAATGATGATGACGATGATGATGATTTTGAGACCGAGTCTCACGCTGTCGTCCAGGCTGGAGTGCAGTGGCATGATCTCGGCCTACTGCAACCTCCGCCTCCTGGGTTCAAGTGATTCTCCAGCCTTGGCCTCCCAAGTAGCTGGGACTATAGGCACCCACCATCACGCCCGGCTAATTTTTGTATTTTTAGTAGAAATGGGGTTTCACTATGTTGGCCAGGCTGGTCTCGAACTCCTGACCGCAGGTGATCCACCTACCTTGGCCTCCCAAAGTGCCGAGATTACAGGCATGAGCCACCGTGCCTAGCCTAAATTATTATAATACTGTATTATTATTATTATTTTTTGAGATGGAGTCTTGCTCTGTCTCCCAGGCTAGAGTGCAGTGGCATGATCTTGGCTCACTGAAACCTCTGCCTCCTGGGTTCAAGCGATTCTCCTGCCTCAGCCTCCTGAGTAGCTGGGATTACAGGCACATGCCACCACACCTGGCTAATTTTTGTATTTTTAGTAGAGACGGGGTTTCACCATATTGGTCAGTCTGGTCTCCAACTCCTGACCTCATGATCTGCCTACCTCAGCCTCCCAAAGTGTTGGGATTATAGGCGTGAGCCACTGCGCCTGGCCACTTTTTTGTATTTTTAGTAGAGACGAAGTTTCACCATGTTGACCAGGCTGGTCTTGAACTCCTGACCTCAAGTGATCAGCTTGCCTCGGCCTCCCAAAGTTCTGAGATTATAGGCGTGAGCCACCACGCCTGACCTATAATACTGTATTATTGTTTACTGTACCTTTTGTATGCTTAGATATGTTTAGATATACAAATATTGGCCAGACGCAGTGGCCCAGCTACTCGGGAGGCCGAGACAGGAGAATCGCTTGAACCTGGGAGGCAGAGGTTGCAGTGAGCTGAGATCGCACCATTGCACTCCAGCCTGGGCGACAGAGTGAGACTCTGCCTCAAAAAAACAAAAAGTCAAATATCATTGTGTTACAATAGTCTACAGTATTCAGTACAATAATAGGCTGTGTCATCTAGGATTGTGTAGATACACTCTATGATGTTCGCACAACGATGCAATCACCTAATGATGCATTTCTCAGAACCTGTCCCATCATTGACACCTGACTGTACTTCATTCCTTTTTATTGCTGATAATATTCCATTGAATGGACATACCACATGTTATTTATTTATTCAACAGTTGATGGACATTTGTGTTGTTTCCACATTTTGGCTATTTTGAATCATGTTGCTATGAACAGTCATGTACAAGTTTTTGTGTTCACCTCTGCTTTTTATTCTCTTCCATGTAGGAGTGGTAAGTCATATGGTAACTCTATGTTTAACCTTTTGAGGAACTACCTGTTTTCCAAATCAGTACATCATTTTACATTCCCACCAGCAGTGCATGAGGGTTGCAATTTCTCTACATTTTTGCCAAAACTTGTTATTTATTTATTTATTTATTTTTGAGACTGAGTCTTGCTCTGTCGCCAGGCTAGAGTGCAATGGCGCGATCTCGGCTCACTGCAATCTCTGCCTCCCTGGTTCAAGTGATTCTCCTGCCTCAGCCTCCTGAGTAGCTGGGATTACAGTAGCGGGCAATCACTCCCGGCTAATTTTTGTATTTTTAGTAGAGACAAGGTTTCACCATGTTGGCCAGGCTGGTCTTGAACTCCTGACCTCAAGTTACCTGCCTGCCTTGGCCTCTCAAAGTGCTAGGATCACAGGCATGAGCCACCATGCCTGGCCAGAACTTGTTATTGGCTGTCTTTTTGATTAGAGCCATCCTAGTGGGTGTGAAGTGACATCTCACCGTGGTTTTGATTTGCATTTCCCTGATGGCCGATGATGTTGAGTATCTTTTCATGTGCTTATTGGCCATTTGTATGTCTCTATTGAAGAAATATCTATTCAGATCCTTGCCCGTTAAAAAAATTGTATTACTTGTCGTTTTACCATTGAGTTTTAAGAATCTTTTCTATATTCTAGATACAAGTCCCTTATCAGATACATGGTTTGCAAATATTTTATCCCAGTCTGTGAGTTGTCTTTTTGCTTTCTTGATGGTGTCCATTGTAGCATTAATGTTTTTAATTTTAATTAAGTGCAATTTGTCTAATTTTTCTTCTGTTGCTTGAACTTTTGGTGTCATATCTAAGAAGTCATTGCCTAATCCGGGGTCACAAAGATTTATCCCTGTGTTTTCTTCTAAGAGTTTTATAGTTTTAGCTCTTACATTCTTCAGGTTGTTTTTCCCACTAAACAGTAAATCTGTATGCTGTCAGTGCATAAGTATGTTAGAACATAAAGAACTTTCTCCTTCTTTTTTACAGCTGTGTAGTATTCAATTTTATGGATGTACCATAATTTACTTATCCAGTCCCCTGTTAATGGACATTTGGATTGTTTATGATATTCTGCTCTCGCAAGACTTCAGTGAACATCCTTGAATATAGATGGCCATTTCAAGCATGGGCAAGTTTATACCAAGGAGTTGAATTGCTGTGTCTGAGGGCATGTGCTTTTGGAGATGATACAGACTGCCCTCCACAGACAGGGAACCAATTTTCACTCCCGGCAATAATGTCTAGAACGTGAGCCATTCGTGTGATGACCATGGTTACTGTATATTGAGCATTCACTGTATGCTGGCACTGTGCATCCCCTCGTAATGACCCTGAAGATCAGAATTAAAATCCCCACTTTACAGAGATCTCAGTTCACATGATCTATACGACTTCTGATCCTGTTTATTTTTCACCATTTGATTTGGCCCCCATGCCTTGAGAGTGTCTCCGACCACTTCTGAAATAACTACCAGAAAAATGCAAATTCAGCAGGTGATGCCTGGAGAATCTCTGAGATCATACTTAAGTGTGCAAAAGGCAATTAAGTGTGGAAGCCCAAGGCAGTCAGTTACTAGGGAATCTTGAATGGGCATCTGTTGTATGCCTGCCAGTGAGATGTGGTCTGGTTTAGGGGCTTAGAGGTCTAGCTTTGCAATTTGTCAGGCAAATGTAGATTCAATCCTGACTCCATCCCACCTGTCTTTGGGCAACTTGCTTCTCCTCTCAGTGCCTAAGTTTCCTCATCTGTAAAACGGTATTGACAATAGTACCTACTGGTACATCAGGAGTGTTTAATACACATTGGCTATTATTGTCCTTGTTGGCAAAGTGTTACAGGAAATTGAAGGCAAGAGACATGTTGGGTTGGGGGTTGGGGGAAGGTCAGGGAAGGATTCCTGGGGAGAGAGAGGACATTTGAATGAAACCACCCAGTTGTGGGCACTCCAGGCAGAGGGGACAGTGTGTGTCCAGGCACAGAGGCACGATTGCCCCAGAGCTCATGGGAGGAGAAGCAGCCAGGGAGGCTGGAATGTCAGGTTTGTGCTGGGACCTCTGGGAGGAGGAGACGTGGCTGGAGCTGCTTCCAGGGGCCTCAAATCCAGGCATGAGTTTTGGGATGGCATTTGATGGGCAGTACAGAGCCACAGAAGGATTGTTGAGCTTGCAGTCCTGCCCAGCATGTCCCCACCTGCAACTTGGGTGCTTCCTTGGGGCAGGCTTCCCAAACCTCATTTCTTACTGAGGGGCAGCCTAGGACAGTGTTTAAGAATGAGAAAGCCAGGCATGGTGGCTCATGCCTGTAATCCCTGAACTATGGGAGTCTGAGGTGGGAGAATGACTTGAGCCCAGGAGTTCAAGACCAGCCTGGGCAACATGGTGAAAACCTGTCTGTACAAAAAAATACAAAAATTAGCTGGGCATGGTGGCTTGTGCCTGTAGTCCAGCTACTTGGGAGGCTGAGGTGGGAGGATCCCTTGAGCATGGAAGGTTGAGGTTGCAGTGAGTCATGATTGAGCCACTTCCCTCTGGCCTGGGTGACAGAATGGGATCCTCTCTCAAAAAAGAATGAGAGTTCTGGGGCCAGGCTGCCCGGGCTGGTCTCTAGCTCAGGTGCTTTGTGCTGTGTGACACTGGGCATGTATGTCACTTTCTTCTCTGGGCCGCAGTTTTCTCCCCCATAAAAGAGAGTTGTCCCAACCTCCTGGGGCTGGAGTGAAGAGTCAGTGAGTTGATATATGTAAAGCACTTAGAGCAGGGTGAGGCACACAGTAAGCACATGGTAAATGTTTGTTGTTACAGAGAAGGTAGGCAGTGGCGTCAGATTGTCCGCCTGTTTCTCAGATGGGAAAATCAAGCCCCTCTGAAAGTTAGTGAATGCCCAAGGTCCCTCTGGAGGACCAGGAGGACTCATTCATCAGTTATTCTTTCAGTACACGTTTCCTGGGCACCTACTTTGTGGTCAGCTCTGGCAGATACTGGGGATGCAGTGGTGAACAAGACAGCCTCCATCACAGGGAGCTCCTGACCCAGGGAGTTGAAAGTCAAGACTGTCATTGCCTCCAACACCCATGCTCTCTCCTGTGTCCCACCTATGTCTTGCCCAGGCCAGAAGGGAATTAGAATTACAGCCTTGCCGGGCGCAGTGGCTCACGCCTGTAATCCCAGCACTTTGGGAGGCTGAGCCGGGTGGATCACCTGAGTTGGGGAGTTTGAGACCAGCCTGATCATGGAGAAACTCCGTCTCTACTAAAAATACAAAATTAGCCAGGGTTGGTGGCAAATGCCTGTAATCCCCTTGGGAGGCTGAGGCAGGAGAATTGCTTGAACCTAGGAGCTGGAGGTTGCGGTGAGCTGAGATCATGCCATTGCATTCCAGCCTAGGCAACAAGAATGAAACTCCATCTCAAAAAATAAATAAATAAAAACATGGAGAAACCCTGTCTCTACCAAAAATACAAAATTAGCTGGGCGTCGTGGTGCATGACTGTAAAAGGAGGCTGAGAAAGGAGAATCACTTGAACCCAGGAGGTGGAGGTTGCAGTGAGCTGAGATCGCGCCATTGCACTCCAGCCTGAGTAACGAGCAAAACTCCATCCCCCCGCCAAGAAAAGGAAAAAAAAGCTGGGCGCACTGGCTCACGCCTGTAATCCCAGCACTTTGGGAGGCCAAGGCCGGCAGGTCATGAGGTCAGGTGTTCAAGACCAGCCTGGCCAGCATGGTGAAACCCCGTCTCTACTAAAAATACAAAAATTAGCCGGGCATGGTGGTGCCTGCCTGTAATCCCAGCTACTGGGAGGCTGAGGCAGGAGAATCGCCTGAACCAAGGAGGCGGAGGTTGCAGTGAGCCAAGATCATGCCACTGCATTCCAGCCTGGGCGACAGAGCGAGACTCTGTCTCAAAAAACAAAAAGAAAAGAAAGAAAAAAAAAGAATTACAACCTAAGTGTCTTGTAAACAGGCTCTTCCTAGCTCCAAAATCTGGACACAAGAATAATGGCAATCCAAATATCCTGCTCTAGCCCGCCCTTCTTACAGACAACGGAACTGAGACTCAGCACGCTAGAATAACGGCACATGCCTCTCCCTGCACCTCCAGCCCCTGGGACAGCGGAGAATGCAGCTGCATTCTGGATATAGTTTAAAGGTAGAGCCAACAGAACTTGCTGATGGATGGGATGTGGGCTGTGAGAACCAGTGAGCAGTCAAGGATGCCTTCAGGGTGTTTGGCCTAAGCAAGGGAGATGGAGAAGCCTGCTGGGGGAGGAAGTTTGGTGGTGGTGGCCAGGGCTGTGGGCGGGACGGGGGAAGGGGGTCTAAATGCTTGCTGGATGAGTGGATGGATGTGTCGCCCTGGCTCTCCAGGGGGCCCTAGACACACACTTGCTTTCAGTCCAGTCGGCTGTCCGGCAGCAGAGGAGAGGCCCATGCTGGGGATGTCAACGTGACATCGCACACGTGTGAATGGCCCCAAGGTGGACGAAGTTCAAGGACTGGGGCTTGGGGTTGTCAACATTAAGAGGTCCTGTCCAAAGTTCATGTTTTTCTTCTTTCATGAAATGTCCCATTTTTTAAAAATTTTTATTCTTTAGAGACAGGGTCACGCTCTGTCACCCAGGCTGGAGTGTAGTGGCACTATTATAACTCACTGCAGCCTCAAACTCCCGGGCTCAAGCAATCCTCCTGCTTCAGCCTCCTGGGTAGCTGGGACTACAGGCAGGCACCACCATGCCCAGCCCCAACTTTTAAGTATCAGCAACAAACTCAAATTGTAATAAACCTCTGTAGGTTCCCCCAGATACATCCATAGACCCCACTTGGCCTGAGACCTCCTGCTTAGGACCTGTGGTGTGGGTCTGGAGTCACACTGCCTCGATCTGAACCTGGCTGTCAATTCCCAGCTGTGTGCTTTTAGGCAGGTGACTTAGCCTCAGTTTCCTGATCTGTAAAATAGGAATAATAATAGTACTCACCTTTTCGTGTCATAGTATGGGTTCTCTGAGAGTCGTGATGAAAAGCTGTTTGTGATGGATTTTACTAGTGACCAAGGCTGTTGATAGCAAAGGGGAACAGTGCACTGGATTTTGAGTTCACCCTGGGGTGGGATCTATCTCTGCCATTGACAAGCTGTGTGACCTGGGGCTGGTTTTAGACCTCTGAGAAAGTGGTTTGTTGCTCTTGGAGTTGGGAGCTGGCCAGGATGCCTGCTGAGGCCTCTGAGCCGCCACTGACCACCCTCCCTCCCTGCCTCTCTCCTTCCAGCCTCGCCCACCTGCCACCTCCCACCCCTTTACCCTGCAGCCAAAATGATCCTTCAAAAGCACAAATCTCAGCATGGTCTTTTCCTGCCTGGAGAAAAATCCTTGTTGGCACCCCACTGCCTTCAGGACAAAGCTGGAGAGCCTTAGCCTGGCGCGGGGAGGTGGGAGGTGGCCCTCACCTCTCTTCTGCTATCTCCTTCCACCAACCCTGCTTGGGTACCAGCTGCACACAGCCCCTCACCACGCCTCAAAGGCCCCATGCCTCTTTGTACCCCTTCCCCCTTCCTTTCTCCACCCGCCCCCTGCCTTCCCATCATCCTTCCAGCAGCTCCTGGGCCCTGCTATACCTTGGGTCTAACCACTTCTCTCCCCCAGTGATCCAACTGCCTCCCCATGGCTTCCCTGCCTCTCTCTCACCCCTTCTTCTCCATAGCCCATTTTCCACGAGCAGTCAGAGGGATCATTTAAAAATATCCTCTGGATGGTGTCACCCGCCTGCTTAAAATCCCTCTATGGCTGCCTGTTTCACGTGAATACAGCCGCCACCCCATCAGTCCCTCCAGCACGTTCAGCATAGCCTCCCCACCATCCTACTCACCACTGCCCACGATGCCGGCCGCCTGCCTGCCTGAAGACCTTTGCACAGGCTGTTGGCCTTCAGAGGTGACTTAACATCGCACCTTCAGCAGAGGCTCCCTGTCCACCACCCTTTTCACAGGCACAAATCACTCATTCAGGAGGCAGCCAGGTCTGCCTGTTGACTTTGTAACCACAGTGCCTGACCCTGGTATCTTTTTTTTGTTTTTCTGAGACAAGGTCTCGCTCTGTCATCCAGGCTAGAGTGCCGTGGCGAGATCTCGGCTCACTGCAACCTCCACCTCCTGGGTTCAAGTGGTTATTGTGCCTCAGCTTCCCAAGAAGCTGGGACTACAGGTATGCACCACCACACCCAGTTAATCTTTTTTTTTTTTTTTTTGTGACAGAGTCTCGCTCTGTCATTCAGGCTAGAGTACAATGGCACGATCTCAGCTCACTGCAACCTCCTCCTCCTGGGTTCAAGCGATTCTCCTGCCTCAGCCTCCCTAGTAGCTGAGATTACAGGTGCCCACAACCACACCCAGCTAATTTTTGTATTTTCAGTAGAGACAGGGTTTCACCATATTGGTCAGGCTGGTCTCGAACTCCTGACTTCAGTGATCCACCCACTTGGGCCTCCCAAAGTGCTGGGATTACAGGCATGAGCCACCGTACCCAGCCCCAGCTAATTTTTGCATTTTTAGTAGACACGGGGTTTCACCATGTTGGCCAGGCTGGGTATCACTCTTTCTGGTGGCAGAAGTGCCACGCATCCTTCAAGACCCAGCCCAAATGTCACCTCCTCTGTGAAGCCTTCCTTCACGCAGCCCCACTCCTTGCCCTGTTCCTGAGGGCCCTCTGGATCATTCTCTCCTATTGCATCCCCTGATGGCAGAACCAGCTGAGCTCCGTGGTGGCTTCCCGCGAGCTTTATTCTTTTCCCTTTTCCCCACACTCGACATGGTAATGATCACTAGCTGGCGAGCTCCTCAAGGCAAGAGCACCACAGCAAGAGAGCTCGTGTTTATTGAGAACGGCTGTGTGCTCAGCGCTTTCCTGCATCCTGTAAAATCCTCACAACCCCGTGAGGTCGGTTCTCCTAAAAGCCCCATTTTAAAGAGGAGCCAGTGGAGGTTTAAAGAGGTTAAGTCACGTGCCCAAGGTCACCCTGACACCAGAGCTAGAGCTTGGAATGAATCACGGCAATGACTTATATATAGCACCTTCCACATGCCAGGCACTATTAAGGTGTTTCATCTTCACAAAAACTTTCACTGCAGCTTCACGTATGGCTGGGGAAACTGAGGCATGGAGAGGTTAAGTAACTTGGTAAGGTTCAAGAGATGAGTCAGAAGTGGAGTAGGGCCTGAGCACAGTGGCTCACACCTATAATCCCAGCACTTTCAGAGGCTGAGGCGGGAGGATCTCTTGAGCCCAGTAGTTCGAGACCAGTGTGGGCAACACAATGAGACTCTGTCTCTGCAAAAAAATAAAAAGATTAGCCAGGCGTAGTGGCACATGCCTATGGTCCAGTTACTTGGGAGGCTGAGGTGGGAGGATTGCTTAAGCCTTGGAGGTCGAGGCTGCAGTGAGCCGTGATCCTGCCACTATACTCCAGTCTGGGTGACACAGCGAGACCCTGTCTCAAAAAATTTTTTTAAAAAAGAAGTGGAGTAGGATTTGAGCTCAGGCTGTCTGGCTGTTGGTCATCTCTTGGTCATGCTCTCAAATGTCATGCTGTACTGGCCATTGTAGCCTTCTCCCTCTAACCTGCCTGAGCAGCTCTCATTGTCTTGGTGCCCCCGAAACCTGGACTAGCAGCTAGCCCGAGGAGGCACTAGTTAGTGACAGTGTCAGGAATAAGGACACAGGTAAGCCAGTGGATGCGGGACCCTGCCCCAGCTGTTCTGAAGCTCTGTGTCCTGAAGCCCAAAGATATGGCCACCTGTCTCCTGGGCTTAGCGCCGCCCACCACCCGCCTGTCCAGACAGCCTCAGGGAAGGACCAGATCCATAAACATGAGGCTCTACTTGGGCTGGGAGGAGTGCTGGGCACTGTACAAGTCCTCAATATTATTGCTTTATTGTCATTTAAATGGAGCCTGCCTCAAACAGGCCACCCAGTTCTAGCCACCAGCTCTGGACAAAACCCCCATTGAAAAGCCAATTACAATCACTCCATCTAAATTGTCATGGATTTGTATAGAAAATTACATCTCCATTTAGTCCTAAAGCGACGTCCTGGGCATGGACAGAGGGGAGGCTGGCCCATTTACCCCCGCCAGCTCAGCGCGGGTGCCGCGGGCAGACAGAAAGCCCAAGCTGCTGGGTCTTGGCCGGCCCAGGAACAAAGGCCAGTTTGTGGGGGCCCAGAGAGAAGCTGGGCCTCTGAGGGCAGCTCAGATTCCAGGCTCGGGCCGATGGACCCTGCACCGCCAGCTGGTCTCTCCTGCTGGTGGCTGTGGCCAGACGAGCTCCTGACAGCCGGCTTCAGGCGGCCCATCAGCCCCGCCACCCCCGCCACCATCCAAGGTGGCTGGAGCTTGGCTCATGTCCACACTACCAGGAAATGAAGCTCAGGGAGCACTTGACTGGGATCCTGAGATCTTGGTTTCATTCATTCATTCACTCACTGACACATTCAGTGCCTGCTAGTAGCATGAGAAAGGCAATAATGTAGAAGTGAGCTCCAGCTTCAGAGTGCCCTGCGTTCAGTTCCAGACTCTGTTCTTAGTAACCATGAGGCCACTTGCTTATTCCTTTAGTTTTGAAATAGTTGTCGAGTGCCTACTGTGTGCCAGAGAACAGGACAAAATGTTCTTCACTCTTGGCCCTTAAAGTCCAGTGCCCTGGGGAAAATAAACAGGGGCTGACACGGGTTAGTATCCCCATTTCACAGAAGTGTAAGTAGGCAGCTCAGAGGAGCTGGGCATGCTGTATGCAAGTGAGAAGGGCCTTCTAGCCAGAGGGAATAGTGTGTGTGTGTGTGTGTGTGTGTGTGTGTGTGTGTGTGTAGGGGGTGGCGAGGCAGGCTGGAGCAGCACTGTGGCATGACGTGAGATTGGTGGGGCAACCTACAGACTGTGGGCCTCTTGTCTGAGCCTCGGTTTCCTCATCTGAGGAATGGGGGCGATGACCCCAGCTGCTGGGGACTTGGACAAGGGCTCAGGGAGATAATGTGTGCCAGGTGTTCTGCGTGGAGCTGGGCATGGGATGCTTTTGGCTAACCAGGATAGCCTTACTTAGATGACACTGTGGGCCAAACACGGACCGAGGGCTTTCCACACATTCACTCCTAACATTGACAGTCCCATGTGGCAGGGCTAGGATCCCCATCTCACAGATGGGGAAACGGAGGCAACAGCACAGGTCAGCTAATTATTTGTTCCTGTTCCAGTCATTCTGATTATGGGTTAGCCCAGGGCCTGCACAGAGAAGACCCTCAAAAAGGATTTGTTGAATCAGTGAATGCATCTGGAAGGTCGGTGCTGGGCAGGTGTGGGGGCCTGGGAGGAAGATTCCTGTGTACATGTGTGAAGCTGTGTGGAGTGCTGTGGGATTCTGAGCATGGCTGTGGGCCTGCGTGTAATTGTGTGTGAGACTGTCCAAGGACTGCAGATGGTTGCATGTGTGAGGCTATGTCCATGTCTCTGTGACCTTAACTGTGTGTGACAGTCACACATTGTCTCCCTGAGTCCTTGCCCAAATGCCCAGTGGCCACAGTGGCTCTGTCAGACTGACTGTGTGTGTGTGGCTGTGTCAGACTGTGTGTCACGGCCTACACACATCTGTCTGGGCCCAGAGGGCCACTTGGCACCCTTCCTGGGATGGCTGGTGGGCCCAGAGGCTACCTCGGGGCAGGACAGGCAGGTGCAGAGGCGAAGGGGTCAGAGTCCCCAGCCTCCCCTGCCCAGCCCAGCAGACAGACCGGCAAATGGAAAAAAATGTTCACACCCGAGGCAAGCTGGTGGCTGCCCCACCAGGGACTGCTCTGTGCACAGAAAACAAGTTCTTCTGGTATCAGCTTGGCAGGAAGTGGCTTTTGGGTGGCAGGAAGCTGGATTCAGCTCATATCAGCCCCGGCCGAGGGGCAGGAGAGCAGTTATCTGGGGTTAAACAGAGTTACTGAGAAGTGGAGCCCTCAACACACCATGCCTGATAGAGTTGAGGGCACAGCCCACCCCTGATGGCCCTTTGGAATGATGGGTGGGCGGTCTTGCAAAGATGAGCCTCAGGCCCCAGACAGAGCTCATTGTCCACCTCTCATTTACTCCCATTTAGAAGATGTGCAGACTGAGACTCTGAGAGGCAATGACTTTTCCAAGATCACCAGTTAAGTAGAGAGACAGAAGGGAAAAAGACTGCAAGAAATTTACATCTAGAGACGAAAAAGCCAGGACAGAAGAACAAAGAGAAGAGGAGCGATGGGACAGGATGGAGCTAGGAGTCACATGAATGCAGACAGCAGTGAGGCTGCACCATGGGAAGGCCTGTGTGTGCCCACCATGTGCAAGGTCATCACGTGGACGTCACAGCTGACCTTGAGATCCTGAACCCATTTCCCAAATGAGGGGAGTGAGACTCAGAGAGCCTCACTGGCTGAGTGAGGCCTGGAATCCAGATCTGATTCCACAGCCCAGGTTCTTTCAGGTCATGCCCCCGTGCCCAACTTCCAGGGAAGGGAAGTGGCTGTTCTGAAACAGACACCCAGTTCCACTAGCTGCTTGCCTGGGTGCTCGATTGAGGAATTCACTCAGCTGGCCCATGGAGAGCCAGGGTTCAAACCTAGGCAGGATGGCTGCAGAACTCACGTGCTTAACCACGTGACAGGGTGTGCCCAGTGCTTTGCTGGAGCAGGCAGAGAAAGCCATGGCCCTGCCCTTGGGCTGGGACCCAGAGGGTCCAGCCACTGGAACAAAGCCCTGCAGCTGGCAAGAAACTGAGTCTCCCAACGCCCAGCCCTAGACACTCTGTGCCACCCCCCACCCCACCCCACCCCCACTGGAGCCCCTGGGCACTGGGCTCTGGTCCTTCTGCTCTCATCCCAAAAGCAGCTCTCAAGCTGTTCCCTGGCTGAGATGCTGATTTGAAGCTCGGTTTGCATGTCGTTTGCACATTACTCAGTGTATGTCAGAAGGTACGAACATCTCCCTTTCCGGGAGAGGGCTGCCGGGCCCCCCTGCCCTCCTCCAGACAGCAAAAATGCCAGCCGGCTAGACGGGAGCGACGCCCTGGCCTCTGACGGCACCCGCCTGCCGCTGCCTCCCCCATTCCCTCCTGGAGCCAAATTTAGGCAGCTCTGCTACTGAGAGATGGGGAGAGCGGAGGCAGGAAACGGTGAGGTTGGAGGCAGCCTGGCCTTGGCCCTCCCGGAGTGGAGCAGCCCCAGGGGTGCCCCTGTCCCTAAAGCTCTGGGTGCAGCCTCCCCCCACCCCTCCTCTCACTGGAATGCTGGCGGGGTTGGGGAACGCTGGGTTCTCAGCTGCAGCCCAGGGTGCTGGCTACCCCAGCCATGAGGGAGGAGGGAGGGAGGGAGCGAGGGAGGGAGGGAGGAGGTCATGGCCGGGGCAGTGGGGAAGGGATCAGATAGCCTCCTCCTGCCCCAGACACCCGCCGCCACTGGGGACACAGAGCCGGTTCTGCTTCTTGGACACTTCCTGCCCCTCCTTGGTGTGCACCCCCCAACCCTGGGCCTGATTGTGGGTGGGGGGCAGGGGACACAGCCAGGCCTGAGGGGACTGAACCCTCCCTGCCCCCCAAAGGCTCTCCCAGGCCATCTCTGACTCAGGCCAGCCTCGCACCTGAATGGTCTTGGTTCACCTACCTGGGAAATGGAAGGGGTGGCCTAGAATGACTTCCAAGCAGCTGCCTGCACTGACAGTAGGAGCTTCTGGGAGGCCTGAGAGAAATGAGGGTTGTGGGCTGGGTGTGGTGGCTCACGCCTGTCATCCCAGCACTTTTGGAGGCCGAGGCAGTGGGATCACTTGAGGCCAGGAGTTCGAGACCAGCCTGGCCAACATAGGGAAACCCTGTCTCTATTAAAACTGCAAAAATTAGCCGGGCATGGTGGTGTGTGTCTGTAATCCCAGCTACTCGGGAGGCTGTAGCAGGAGAATCGATTGAACCCAGGAGCCGGAGGTTGCAGTGAGCCGAGATGGTGCCATTGCACTCCCTCCTGGGCTACAGAGCAAGATTCCGTCTCCAAAAAAAAAAAAGAAAGAAAGAAACGCGGGTTGTGGCAGTGGCTTTAGGCCTAGAAACTTCTTCGATTTCTCAGGTATGGCTAGGAGAGGCAGCTACTCACGATGCTGGGACAGAACCTGCGTGGGCTGAACTGTGGAAAGGAAGAAGAGGTGTGTGCTGGATTTCAGCCACCACGAATCCAGGGGTGGGGCTAATGGAGCCCAGTAGTTGGTATCCTGGGGTCTGACTCCCTGGATTTGAACCCCAGCTCTGTCACTCTGTACCTTGTGACTGTGGGCAAATCGCTTCAGCTCTTCTGTGCCTTCGCTTCCTCACCCTGGGGCAACAGATCTCTCGTTGCTGTTGCGAAAGTGAAACGAGGCCGTGAGTGCTTGGCACACAGTAGGTGCACCGCGACGCCAGCCACCAGTGTGACTGTTTTGTCTCCCAGGACGGTTAGGAGGCCCCGGAGCCACAGCAGATGTGGATGTGGACGCGGTGGGAGGCGCAGTATCTTGGTTGTTAAATGGGCACGGGGATGGGGGGTTCAAGTCTGCGTGACCCTGGGCAAATGGCCACACCCCGCTGCGCCTTGGGCGGGGAGCAGCAGAGGCACTGACCGCGGAGGGTCTGTGAGGATTACGGGAGATCAGGCTTGGCACGGCTCCTGGCACATAGCGGGCGCTCCCTGAAGGAGAGCTGGCAAGATCGAATGGTACCGCCCTGCACAAAGGACAGGTGGGCAGCGTCCCGGGGGGCGGGGCAGGGCAGGTGCGCCGGGAGCCGGTTGGCGGGGCCGGAAGGGGGACGCGAGGCCGGCGGGCGCGCGCGCAGCAGGTGCGCGTGGGGTGGGCGGGGCCCGCGCGAGCGCGGTCTCCAGGTGAGCGGGCGCGCGCCTAGAGGCTGGAGACTGGGGGAGGCCAGCCGCCCTGGCCCGCCGCCGCCGAGCGTCCCTGTGTCTTTAACGCCACCGTTCCTGCGTGTCCCCCCCCCGCCCCGTTAGTGTGCCCCCCCCCACTCCCAGCCGGGCTGCAGCCGCGGAGCCGTCCCCCCTGCACTGACAGCTGGTATCTAATTACTGTGTGAGAATGGAAAGTCAGGCTGTCCCAGCTCCGGGGAGAGGGGATTAACGTCTCCTGCAGAATACACTTCCTCTGGTGGGTTGCCATGGTTACTCTCATTACCTGCCTGCCCGCGAGGAGCCCGCGCGAGCCGCTCCAGCAGGCCCTCCGAACCCAGCCCGGCGCGCGCGCGCGCGCCTTCCCGCCCCTCCCCGCCGGGGCGCACGCGCCTGCGCCGTGAAGAGAGCGCGGCCGCCTCGCCCCCGCCCCTGCCCCCCGCCCGAGCAGCTGTCAGCGGCGCGCGCGGCCAGCTCGGCCCCAGCGCGCGCTGTCAACAGTCATTAGCGCGGCCCCCTCCCCTCCCCCTCCAGCCCCACCTCTTCCCCCGGCCCTGGGTGGGGCCCGCACCTGGGGCTCTCCGCTCGTTAGCGCGCCCAGGCAGCCTCCTCGGCCCGAGAGGGACCCGCCCGCGGGGCCTGGCTGGCTCAGGGCTACCTCCTTCCGCCTAGGACCCCCTCTTCGGTGACTCCCGATTCCCTGTCCTAGGCTGCGGTGCCCCGGGAGGCGGGTCGCCAGAGTAGCAGACAGAGCTCTTTAATAGGTGTCTTCTAGGGCGGGTGCTGTTTGTGCATCATTTGGGTTTCCACACACTTCCTATGAGGTGGCGAAAGCCATTATGCCTATGGTGTCACCTCACACAGGGGGAAACTGAGGCCCAGGCAGGACAGCCCCTTGCCTGGGGTGGGGGCTGGGTTGTCCTTAGGCCTGTGACTTCACCTCTAGAGCACCCTCCTGTGGACCCTCTCCCTGCCCCCGCCAGGCCAGAGTCCTGCAGCCAGGCCCAGACCCTGTCCTGTCCGTCCGGGGATGCTGGACAGTACTCCTCCCTCCAGCCCTCACAAGTCATTGTTATTCGGATCTGCATTTCCCCAGCCCCTCTCCTTCTAACTGGGGGGCACTGTGGCCCACTGTGCCCCTTTCTCTTCCCATTCCTTCCCCCTACACCCATTCCAGACATCCCAGAGTTAACAAAACCCAAAAGAAAGAGAAAAAAGACTCAGAGCTGCTTGGAGGAGATGGCATCCTCAAATGTAGCGCCGTTGTTTGAGGGGCTGGTCCCAGGCACCTTTCTCTGTGGCCTGGGGTGTGCGTTTTGGTCCCCAGCGTGATTTGAAAGAAGATGGAGGTTCAGCGAAGCAGAAAGGAGGTCTTGGAATATGTGAGGCCTGTTCCAGATGGCAGGTGCGACTCGGTGGTGGCGGTGGCGGCGGCGGCTACGCGCTAACAGTTGGAGATTGTGCACAAGGGTGGAGAAGAGGCAGGTGCTATATTGAGTCCTCAGCGCCTTGTTTATGTATTTATTTATTTATGGGGAGAGTGTGGTCCCATCCCTCTGCCCCATCCAGGCCTACGAAGCTCAATGGAAATTTGGGTCCTAAAATTCTGGGGTAAATTCCTATTTTGGAGGGTTTTTTTTTTTTTTTCAATTTCCAGTCCCCAGTAGGTAGTATTCAGAACCGAGAGAAATTAAAATACTGCCTTTGTCCCAGTGAAGCAATACCCTCCCTTCAATCACCTGATTGCCCTTTACAAATTATGACAGCTTCTCTTGGGGATGCTGAAGAGAGGGTTTCTGGGTGTTTGGGTGACGGTCTTCATTCTGGTTTTCTTTTCTTTTTGTTCTCTTAGTTTAGTGTGGTTTTCAATTTCCTCTCCACCTCCTCCTTCCTTTCCCTCTGGGGCCCCTTTGCAGGAGACTGACTCCTCCCCCTTGCTTCTTTTTTCAGCCCCACCAGGAGCTGAAATGAGACTTTACAGGAATCCCCCTAGAAGCTTCCAAAACTCCAGTTCTGGCTGACTTTTTTTTTTTTTTTTTTTTTTTGAGATGGGGTCACACTGTGTCACCCAGGCTGGAGTTTAGTGGTACGGTCATGACTCACTGCAGCCTACACCTCCCCAGGCTCAAGTGATCCTCCCACCTCAGCTTCCTGAGTACCTGGGACTACAGTCGAATGCCACCACGCCCAGCTAGGTTTTTTGCATTTTCTGTAGAGACCTCCTGGCGGCGGGGGGTGGGGGGAGGGGGGGTCACCGTATTGCCCGGGCTGGTCTTGAACTCCTGAGCTCAAGCGATCCTCCCACCTCTGTCTCCCGAAGTGCTGGGATTAGAGGTGTGAGCCATTGCACCCAGCCCTGACTGAATTTATTAAGGCTGGGTTTTGGGGACAGGAGGAATGGCATGATTGCAGAAGTTGGGAAGAGCATGCTAGTAATTAATATGCAGGGTAAATTTGTCTGTGATCTCAGCCACTTTGATGGCCTGGATGGGATGGAGCGGCATCCTCACATTTGCCTGTGCAATCAGCCCCCTGAAGTCCTGGGCTCCCTCCCACGTGGTAGCCAAAGATTTGCTTCCTTTGGGGTGGGCTCTACTGGCTGACTTTCTCCTCCAATAGCAATCTCGTTGATTTTTATTCCTTGTCAAGAGCTGGATCTGAAATGCACCCGAAGGCCTATCCTAAGGCCTTTCTCTGTGGTTTCTTCTTCTACCATCGGAGAAACCCAGTTGAGAAATGTCTCCGCTATTTAGCCGCA
Organism: Pan troglodytes; assembly: GCF_028858775.2. NCBI lineage: Eukaryota > Metazoa > Chordata > Mammalia > Primates > Hominidae > Pan > Pan troglodytes. The sequence goes on along the minus strand of NC_072419.2, from coordinate 38,747,926 downwards.
TCCTCTCAACCATGGCCTCGTCGTTGCTGGAAGGCACACTCTACTAACATAGTGATGGTGGCACACTAAATGGCACCCTGGTGGCCTAAAACTGTGATCCCACCTTGATAAGTATGTAACTTATTACCAGCAAGTGACTTCGAAGTTCTAATGGAGATGACAGAACTGCAATCCATTAGCAACTGGACCTCACTTCACTATCAAGGGCAGGGGTCCATTTAATTGGCTCATGTGGGGAGACAGGCAAGATTCAGTCCGATTCAGGAGCTCCCTGAGGTCGCCCCGGCAGGAGCCTGTCTAATGGCCTGGTAAGACATGCCGATCCCCCTCTTAGGTCTGCAGCCTGGGAATTAGCATGCTGAGCATTCAGATCCATCTGAGGAAACCGAGGAAGCCAGAAAGGACCTGCCAAGGGATGCCCTGCTTAAGTATTAATTAACTGTGCCAGGGAGGACTTAAAAATCTGATGTCAGGATGCAGGGCGTTCCTGCTCTTTCTATCCATAATCCACATTAAGTCTCTGGGCAGATGTGTTGAATTTATACTAATGTTGCCCAATAAGATTCTTTTGTTCTCACCATTAGGAAAATTGGCCTTCATTGGAAATGAGAATATTAATATATTAGGCCAGGAAGCACAGAGCATGTCTATATTTAATGAGCCAATGCCTGTTTTCCTACAGTTACCTCCCTGGCTCAATCATGGAGACATTCTAATCAGCAGTTCTCAAAATCTGTCTTGCATCAGAATCATCTGGGGGGGCCTGTTAAAACCCCCAGCACATCAGATTTGGTAGGTTTAAGGTGGAACCTGAAAATGTGCATTTCTAACAAGTTCCCAGGTGATGCCAATGCTGCTGGTCTAAGGACCATTGCTGTAATATTTTGAAATATCAGATGTATTTAAGTAGACATTTGGTGATTTTGTCAATGACTTGCCACCTAGCTTTTCATTTAGAACCCAAATGGGCTGGTGTTAAGGGAGCTGGTGATGTCCAAGAATGTAGCTCCATAAATGTGTAGGGTTTTTTTGTTTCTGTTTTTGTTTTAGAGATGGGTCTTGCTGTGTTGCCCAGGCTAGACTCAAACCCCTGGGCTCAAGTGGTCTTCCCATCTCAGCATCCTGAGTAGCTGAGACTACAGGCATGCGCCACCATGCCCAGCTTCTCCATAAATTTTTAAAACTATTGCCATGTCTGATTCTGTTGGCCTGGCTCTGGCAGGCTGTTTGGGGGTTGGATGGTTCGAAAGGATGGTGTGTGTTACCATGGCAATGTTCTTCTCCATGCAGGAAGGCCCCAGAGGTTGATCCTACACAAGTGACTGTGTGTTTTTCATGGTTCTTCCCATGGGGTGATACAGGGTTCCATTCCATTACTCCTGCTAGGTGTTTCCAGGAAGCTGGGATAGGCAGGAGACTCCAAGTCCCTTCTTGATCCAGCCTATAGATGAAGTGAACTTCCTTTGTCAATTCACTGTCCAGTTTGCTTAGGGCAATGGATTAGATGAAGCTAATTTGGGTACCAGGCAGAAGGGGGATGGCAGGGGCTTCCCAAGTCTACAGGGAAGGTGCTTTCTGCTTCCTTTATTAGCAGCTCTTCCCTTGCAGCACTGTCTGGATCCTTAGCTAGGGAAGGCCTGCCTCCCCTGCAGCATTTAGCATGAAGGTTATTACCTCCATGGATGCAAGGGATAGCAGAGATGTCTGTGGCACGTGACTACTGTCGGATCCCTTTGTTGCTGTCTTCTCAGGGTTCTCCTTGAAGGCCACGTAGACATCCTGGCATTCTTCCCCTAGGGTGTAGCACACATGGAATCCAGGTGGCCCTAGCTCACCAGAGGACAGTTCAAGGTATGGCTCTGCAGCCCTTGTGTGGTTTGAGTTCTGGTCGCTCCAGGCCCTCTCCTTTCCTATGTAAATCTTTGCTGTAGAGATAGGTGGATTACAGAACCCAAATTTGAACATTAAGGGAGAAAGTGATCAATTTTTAAAGAAGGAACTAACTGAAAACTGCTTCCCTGAATAATTTTGCTGGGATTAATTTTATGGTCACATTGGACCAGGTGCAAAGCTGTTGTTTACCAGAGTCAACCTAAGAGGGCAGGTGGGAGGCTGGGAAGAGACAGGCCACACGGGACAGTATGTTTTGCTTTTTTATCTGGGTTGGTCAATTACACTTTGACTTTTGGAAAGCTTATTCCAAGTTTGTGGGAGCCTTAGCATATTATTTAGGAATTAAATAAGACTGTGCATCTCTTCTGATGGTGGGTGTTACTGAGGGGGACGCATTTTGTCATGGGTCCCCTCTGGACGCGTCAGAGGGACCAGAGATAAGAGGAGATTCCTAAACACAAAATGTCCAGACTCAGAGGGGTCCAAGGGAAGAGATGAACATTAACCAAGTCTGTATGTGCTGGATGCCTGACATACATTCTTGATCCTTGGAACATCCAACTAGCACTTTTTAGGCCCATTTTATAGGTGCGGAAACTGACTTTCAAGAGGTATAGAAATAGGCCGGGCACAGTGGCTCACACATGTAATCCCAGCACTTTGGGAGGCTGAGGTGGATGGATCACCTGAGGTCAGGAGTTTCAGATCAGCCTGGCCAACATGGTGAAACGCCATCTCTCCTAAAAATACAAAAATTAGCCAGGCGTGGTGGTGGGCGCCTTTAATCCCAGTTACTTGGGAGGCCGAGGCAGGAGAATCATTTGAACCCAGGAGCCAGAGGTTGCAGTGAGCACTCCAGCCTGATGACAGAGTGAGACTGTGTTTCAAAAAAAAGAAAAAAAAAAAAGGTATAGAAATAAAGTAACCCACCTAAGGCCCCCACAAGCTGGTTAGGGGGAAATTTCCATCTCACCTACATAAAATATTGTCTCCTCATCAGATTGCTTTCCTTCTCATTCCTTCCCACAAAATTTTATCTCCTTCCTTTTCCAGAAATATCTGTGTTCTGGTCTGAAACAATTTTGAACAGGGAGGTCTATTGGCCTTTAAGCAGCTAAGCCTCTAGAGCTATGGCTCTGGATTCAGGTGATCCAAATGTGGCTGACTTCACTCTATACTTAAAAATGGTAAAGATGGTACATTCTGCATGGGTATTTTACCTGAATTTAAAAATTCAGTGGAACTACCCCCATGATATCCTTTTTAAAAACTGTTTTTTAAATTAAAGTTTATCAGACATACAGAAATACACAGATTATAAATGTTAAGGTTTTTGTTTTTGTTTTTTTTTGAGACGGAGTTTCACTCTTGTTGCCCAGGCTAGAGTGCAATGGCGTGATCTCAGCTCACTGCAACCTCTGTCTCCTGGATTCAAGCGATTCTCCTGCCTCAGCCTCCTGAGTAGCTGGGATTACAGGCATGCACCACCACACCCAGCTAATTTTGTATTTTTAGTAGAGACGGGGTTTCTCCATGTTGGTCAGGCTGGTCTCAAACTCCCGACCTCAGGTGATCCGGCTGCCTGGGCCTCCCAAAGTGTTGGGATTACAGTCATGAGCCACCATTCCCGGCCAAATGTTAAGATTTAATGACTTAATAAATTGAACACACTTCTATAACTACTGCCCAGATCAACAAATAGAAACCCAGCTATATTCATTTTTTTTTTTTTTTTTTTTTGAGATGGAATCTCGCTCTGTTGCCCAGGCTGGAGTGCGGTGGCGCGATCTCGGCTCACTGCAAGCTCTGCCTCCCGGGTTCACACCATTCTCCTGCCTCAGCCTCCCGAGTAGCCGGGACTACAGGCTCCCGCCACCATGCCCGGCTAATTTTTTGTATTTTTAGTAGAGACAGGGTTTCACCATGTTAGCCAGGATGGTCTCGATCTCCTGACCTCATGATCCACCCGCCTTGGCCTCCCAAAGTGCTGGGATTACAGGCGTGAGCCACTGCGCCCAGCCAAAACCAGCTATATTCATTCTTAAGGTTCATTTTGTTTATTTTCACCAATGTGAACCTCTGGTTAGAAGCGTATTATAACTGTACATCCCAAATCCATATTTTTGCTGAGTAAAAAATTTTTTAAAAGTCTAACTGACCTATCATAATATTTGTCCCATCCCAACCCTGTCATGGCAGTATATGAAGAGCCCTGTAATGCTGGGCATTTACGGGTCAATAGTGAAGAAGTTAGTCATTGATCAGCCCGTACAGATGGCCTGAGATGTCGGAGGGGGTGGGATACTCCCCAAAAGAGGTAAAATTGATTCCTGAGAGAGGTTAACAGCAGAAAAGTCATGGAACTTTACAGCTCATCTCATAAATGAAGCTCGGGGAGGTTGAAGGGTTTGCCCATAATCTCACAGCGAGGAAGCCGGACCAGCAAGTGGCTTCTCCTGTACACACATAGAGAGAGAGATATGTGCTATCTGAGACGTCCCACTGAAATGGGTTCTGACCAGGAAGGAAGCCACTGGCAAGAGGGCCTTGTTGGGGCCAGTGAGGTCACCTCCCAGGGTTACCACTTAGGGACACTGCCCGCTAGCTGTGGGGCTCGGGACCCCACATCCCAGATGCCCTTTGCCCCCCATCTGCTCTCTGCTCTTGAATGGGCTGCTGGTGAAGAGACACTGCTGTTCGGCCATCATGGTGTGTCGAGAAAGCTACTGGGTGAAACCAAGACCTGTCTGTGCCAGAACGTGTTGTGAGCGAGCGTCACCTCCCAGTGTGGCCTGTATTCTACTTGGACTACAGAGTCCAAGGTCTGAAGCCATCTGTGCCATCCACCAGCCACTGTACCTCAGGCAGGTCCTGACCCTAACAACCTCCGAGGGTTGCCCCGGTGTTCGGCTCTCTCATACCTGGGGGAAACATGGTGAACTGCAAAGCACTTCTTAATAACAATATCTAGCAATCCCTGTACTCCAGGCTCAGTGCCAAGTGCTGCACACACAACTCAGTTCTTCATGGGAAAGGGGCTTCTGTTATCCCCATTTTACAGATAAAGGGCCTGAAGCTCGAAGCACAGTAAGTGCTCGGGGTCACAGGGCCACTTCCATGATGGGGCCGTATTCAAACCAGGGCAGAGTGTGTCCAAGTGACCCTGCCCAGCTGCCACTTATGACCACTCAGTCATTCAGTCATTATTTACTGACTACCTACTATGTGTCAGGCACTGTTGTAAGTGCTGGAGAGAGCTGAGAAGGAGCAGGCGAAGCCCACATCCTCTTGTTGCTGACATCCTTGAGTTGGGGTCCTTTGGGGAATAATTCTCTTGGAGATGTGTCTTTTGGGCACTTTTAGAGAAAAGCCTGCTTCCTTTCCCCTCAAATTCCCTCCATATGGCTTGCTCTTGATCTTCAAAGCCCCCTAACGTCCCCACAGACTCCCCTGAAGGAGCTGGTGGCTGACAGCCTAGTGTCTCTGGGTCTGTGTGTCTCCCTTGTGGGGACTGCCTGCACGGAGCAGTTCCCCAGCAGTCTGTTCCCTTCTGGGCTCTGGCCTCACCCCCAGCCTCCTGCCCTGTGGTTTCCCTGCAGCCCCCTTTCCTGCTGGAGGGGAGGGCAGGCGTCAGCCCCACAGCTGTTTGCTATTGAAGGACCCGTCTTGCTCTTGGCACACCTTGTCGGGCCAGCTGACACCACTCAGCCAGCCTGATAAGAGGCTCGGGGCCCACGGCCGCCCCGTTCACACGGCCCTACCACCTCCTCGTGGCCTCGTGCCTGTTATTCTGTACATCTCCACACACAAAGGGCCCGGGTGCCGTTGCTGGCGCTCAGCTGCTGGAGTGGGGAGGGCAGGCAGCCGCGAAAAGCTTTTCAGAAAGGCCAGGGCGGAGGCAGGAGTCACCCAGGTGATCGGAGCTGTTCCCCCGGGACCCCAGCCCAGGCCCACAGTGAAAGGTTACTGCTAATTGGCGAGCTCCTGATGGGGCCGCATCTATTTAGCACTCCCCCCTCCCCAGAGACTTCCAGGATGGTCTTGGCACAGCGTGTGATTCAAGAGCTCCCCGCCCGAGTCTGGCACAATCTGTCTGAAATTGTGAACATGGAGCCTCTTGGTTTTTTAATTTGTATTTTCGTTGTCGCCGTTCTCTGCCCATTGTTGCTGGTAGATTTCATAGCTGCAGCCACCCTGACTCTGGCGTCCCCCTCCAGGGAGCCCCCTCGGTAGGCTCCCTCCCCTCCCCACCCCAAGACCCACTGTCGGAGGCATTGCCCGTCCTGACCCCTTGCCCCGGCCTCAGGGCCCAGTTCTCACCCCGCCATCATTCCTGACACTAACACAGCTTGTCCACCCTGTCGCAGGGGGCAGATGGCCTGTCGGAGCCAGAGGGCATCTCTCTGAAGCGGGTCGCTGTGGTGGAAGATTTCTTTGACATCATCTACTCGATGCATGTGGAGAGCTCAGCGGAGCCAGGCAAAGCCCCCAAGCACGCTGGGCAGAAGAAAACCTACCGAGCGGTGAGATTTCTGTCTCTTTGCCTCCACTGGCAGCCCCAGGCCTTGGCAGGAGGCCACGGGCTCCGCACATGTTGGGCTTGGGGGGTGGGGCAGGGAGCTGAGGCGTGATGAAACGGCCTTTGGGGATCTAGGGGGGCACAGGGCAAGGGCACGGCAGCCAGAGATGGCTCACAGGGCGAGGGGAGGGAATCTGTGGTCTGAGCACAAAGGAAAAGCAGGTTGAAGGGGGTGAGAGGGAGGGAAGGAGAGGGATGAGGGCAGGAGGCGCCCTCCTCTTCCCCGTTTCTGCTTCACTCGCTCCCACCCGACACCACCCCCAGCCCCTTGCAGCCTGTTCTGGGGCTGGGGTGCTGGGGACAGATAATAATCAGAGGAGCAAATGCCTTCATGGCATGGCATTTACTGCATGCCAGGCCTGTCCTGAGCTCTTCCTATGTGTGAGCTCATCCTGTGAAGTCAGGACTGGGAGTTCCCCAGGGGAAGTCGAAGGACCTGCTCCCCACCCTCCAGGAGATCACAATTGGATTTGGGGTGGGGAGGCTGAGAGCAAAAACAAGATACATGAGAAGCAGAAATGTCTCCAAGGCTCGCTTTGAGAGAGCAAGAACCCAGGCTCAGGGGCATTTAGCAAAGGCACCGCCAGACGCAGATGAGCCCGGGGGACTGTGTGGAGAAGGTGACACCTGTACTGGCATTCTATGCTTTGGGGAGGCATAAGGGCAAAAAAGGCAACCTAGGGGCAGGAAGTATCACAAATGCCAGGGAGGTGGAAATAGATGGGACTGGCCAGACCAGAGGCCCCTCCTCACCCTGCAGAGGGGCCTGCCTGTGTTCTGATCCATCTCCTGCTGACCCACATGTGGGCCTATCCACAGCTCATACATAGCTCTGAACCATTTGTCCAGTGCCCAGGGAAGCCAGTAAAGCCAAGCCCTTCATGCTCATTCAAGCCTTGATGCAGTCCTGTGACCGAGGCACTGAGGACCCATTTCACAGTTAAGGAAACTGGGACCCAGAGAATTGGGTCACTTGTCCAAGGTCAGACGGCAGCTGAGTTGCAGTCAGCCAGTGTCCTCCATGCCGACTTTCTCTGGAGCTTCTAGAGATATGCCCTTCTGTGGCTGGGCTTCCCCACCCAAGGCAGATGTGAAACTTCCCACCCCAAGTTCTTTGTATAAATAGCTTTGGACTACCGTGGAGGTGGCTGTAAAGTCTATAATTTCCCCTTATGGCCCATCTTTTTTTTTTTTTTTTTTTTTTAATGCAACCATCCGGTTAGTCCTTGTCCTCAGAAAATGGCTTTTGCCCTAAATGGATTTTAAGGATGGACCCATGTGCCAAGAGCCTCAGAGAGGCAAGGTGTCTGCCCAGGAAGGCAGGAGATGGTGATGGTCTCCCCGCCCCTCCTGCTTCTCGGTCTGTGTGCTTTGGGAAGTGACTTGTGGGAAGGGAGTTCTGAGGGTATTTCCACCAGAGGATCATAGAAGAAGGAAGAGGCACCCAGGCTGGGGCCCACATGGGCCCCTTGGCACTGACAAGACCACATTTTCTCAGCAGTAAATTTACCATTGTGGGTGGGGCATGGTGGTTGACACCTATAATCCCAGCGCTTTGGAAGGTTGAGATGGGAGGATTGTTTGAGGCTGGAAGTTCAAGACCAACCTGGGCACCATAGCAAGACCCCTTCTCTTAAAAAAAAAATTGGGGCCAGGTGTGGTGGCTCATGCTTGTAATCCCAGCACTTTGGGAGGCCGAGACAGGCAGATCACTTGAAGCCAGGAGTGTGAGACCAGCCTGGCCAACATGGCAAAACCCTACCTCTATTAAAAATACAAAAATTAGCTGGGCATGGTGGCACATGCCTATAATCCCAGCTACTCGGGAGGCTGAGGCATGAGAATCACTTGAGCCCAGGAAACAGAGGTTGCAGTGAGCTGGGATCATGCCACTGCACTTCAGCCAGGGTGACAGAGTGAGACTTTGTCTCCAAAAATAAAAATAAAAAATATATTAAAAAATTCAGGCCTAGTGGTGTGTGCCTGTAGTCCTAGCTGATTGGGAGGCTGAGGCAGGAGGATTGCTTGAGGCTGCAGTGAGCTATGATTGTACTACTGCACTCCAGCCTGGGTGACAGAGCAAGACCCTGTCTCAAAAAAAAATAAAATAAATAAAATTCACCATTGTGCTGAGCAGTCAGCATGTGCTCTACACCAGCACTTCCTACACATGTATGAAGGTTGCATGCATGAAGCAGGTGCTGTTGTTACCTCCATTTTAAGATGAGAAAACTGAGACTCAGAGAAACACATAACCTGCCTGAGGTCAGTCAGCTGACATTCAGAGCCAGGCCACCCACCCCAGAGCCTGTGCCCTGACCACCACACATCCTGCCTCTCTGCAACCCTCCTGTGGTCAGCTAGTAAGCCCTATGACTTGCTGTTGTCCAGGCGGATGGGCTGGAGCCAGCTGGATCATGTGGTTTCCCTGGCCCCTTCGGTGTCCAGCATCAAGCCTCGCCCACAGGCACTCTTTGGGCGGTTTAGGAAGGCAGGGGTCTGCGGCCTCCATGCTGTGGGGAGGGCAGGGCTGAGCTGGTTCTGCCAGCACTTGCATCCCTGGGCCAAGCGGACATCCAGCCCTTTGCTCTGCACTTCCTGGCTTCTCGTCCATATGCCTGCCGCGTGCCCCACTTCCCGCTGCCCAGCCTGGAGCTGGCACATGACTGGCACTGAGCCAGCTGAGCTGCACACAGAGCTGGAATTTCAGCAGCAGGGCCAAGGCTGAGCTGAGCAGGCCAGGGCCCTCCTGCAGTGGGTGTGAGGCCGAAGGGGCTGGCACACCTCCCTCCTCCCCTACGTGCCTCCTCTCCTTTTCCCCTTCTCCTCCCCATCTGTCACCCTTCTCATGCCACCCTTTTCCTTTTTTGGGGGCAGGGGGTGGTGCCTGGATGCCTTTGTGCCCCTCTTCATCTGCTCCCATTTTCCTCGACCCATATCTAGCTCTTCAGCCCCACTCTGCAGACACGAGGCCCCCACCCATCCATGCCTGTGGAAGGAGCCCCCAAGGAAACCCCTGCTGATAGCTGCAGAGGGGCACAGCCTGGCATCACAGGGTACGCATCAAGCTCCTGGCTGAGGACTTTTTGGATCTATCTCTGTGTTTTGCCAACGCTGAATCCTCAGACTGCCTGACAGTCTCTAGGGCACAGGGCCCCTCTGGATTTTTCCAGGCCTAGGGTACTATAGGAGTTAGGACTGGCAGGGCAGTGGCAGACTTTTTCAGTGCACTAAATGAGGCGCGTTTTTTGGTAGGGAAAAGAGCTTTCTGGCATCTACTGCTGTCCACCCGTGGATCAGATAGGGCAGGCAATGAGCTTTCTGAAACTGGAGGTATTCGAGCTGGAGTTAGATGGCCATGTGCAATGGATAATGCAGGGATTCCCATTTCGAGTAGGAAGTCCCTGTCTCACTTAGCTTCTCAGTGTGACCTGAGGTGCAGAGGATCTCGGAGGTCTCTCCAGCACCAGGGTTTGAGGAAGGCTCCAGCTGGTTCTACAGAGTTTCCTGAACTCACACAGAGGGCTAGTCCTTTTTCCAAGGGGCCTTCCTGCTTTTCTGATTTCTGCACCCTTCTGGGTTGGAACAAGCCCTTTTGCTTCCTTTTTCCCTCCCAGGGTGCTAGTAGGTCAGATCGGGTTCCACAGTCCGGATCTAGCTGCCCAGGCCACTTTGGAGTTGGGGCCAGATGTGGTCAGCAGCTGCTCCAGGCCCACCACGTGCTAATCCACCCGCAGGGCAGGAGGAGGATCTTGTAAAGTGGTGCAAATCCCCCCAATTGGCCTCATCTGTCTTTGTTGGCCTCTGAGTTGGGGAGTGAAATGGGGCCTTGCAAGTCAGCGACTCTGCAAATAGCTCCTGCTCTCTCTGCCAGTGAAGTCCCTGTTTTTTACCACCAGGAAAAATGTGAAAGGCAGATTCACATACGGGACTCAGTGTCCAGGCAGGAGGCCCGGGGAGCAAGGCAGCAGGCAGCCCAGGGCAGCGGAGGGCAGTTGGGCAGGGACAAGGGTCCTGGAACTTCCCCTCCTTAGACACAGCAGCTCTGTCTTTATCTGTTTCATGTTTTGGGCTTCAGTGTATGAGTCTATTTCTAGAACAGGGTCTGCAGCTTAAATCTAAAACCATCTGAAAACCACCATCCTATTAACTAGAGCATCTGCTAGGATTGTCCTCCTGGTTTCGACTCATTCTGTGGTCCTGTGGCCTTGGGCATTCATGCACTCAATCAGAAATGGAGGTCCCATTTCTGGTCCCAGGCAAGCCAGGAAGATGAATCAGAAGATGCCTGCTGAAGGTTGCAGGGGGAGAGTTTGTCATCCTCTATACGGGTCCCTACGGCAGTGCAGAGCTGGGCTGGACTCTGCGCTTTATTGACTCCCCAGGGAGCTCTAAGCCAGGCTTGCAGACAATCCAGCCTTGTGGGGCAGGGCTTCCCTCCCTGGCCCTCAGGCAGTTCCAAGGACTTCTCACCTGTCAGCCTTCTATCCTCCCCTTCCACCCATCAGTGGGACCCAGGGCCAGAAGGTGTGTGCTCAGCACTCCCCTCCCTGTGGCATGCCAGCCAGCCTTTGCACACTGCTGGGGTCCCTGCCAAGGCCAGGATAAATGTGGCCACCACTCTACCCCTGGAGAGGGAGCCATTCCTGTTCCCTCAGCAGGCCAGGCAGCAAGAAGGGCCCTGCCCATCCTGTGTGTAGCCCTCAGCAGAGCAGCCAGGCCAGGAGGACCCCCTGAGCCCTTTAAAAAATATTTCTCTGCCCATTGGCAGGTGAGCGGGCAAGCTTTGGGTAGCTTAGTAGGGCTGCCCTCATGGTAGGGACCTGGCCCTCTTCTCCCAGCTGACTGTGCAACCCTCCCCCGGGCCCTCCACTGAGCTCTCCTGAGGCCTGACCTAGGGTGCCACGTCTCAGGGGAGCCGAGGGGCATCTGTCAGCCCAAGTCAGCCACAGCCCTCTGCTCTGCCTAGCACACGCCCTTCCCTCCTGCACACTTGCTCCTGCAGCTGCCACCCTTCAGCCAGACATCTCCCTCCAGACCCAGCTGGCCTGAGAGGAACATGCCCCCAGACTTCCAGGCAGCCCTGGGCTGCTCTGCTGAGGGCTGCACACAGGATGGGCAGGGCCCTTCTTGCTGCCTGGCCTACTGAGGGCACAGGAATGGCTCCCTCTCCAGGGGTAGAGTGGTGGCCACATTTATCCTGGCCTGGGCTAGGGATGAAGCTCTCTGTGTGCATGGCAGAAAAGCCCCATCCCTCGGACCTGACACCTGACAAGGACCAGCTGCATCCCTGATGTTGCTCTCCCATCCGCTGCTCCAGTCAGAGACACTGGGGTTTGCCCTTGTCCCTGACCTCCAGAGGAAGGCAATCAGACAGGGAATTTGGAAGGGAGATAACTCATCAAGGAGCCTGCCTGCTCCACAGAGCATCAAATCAGCTGAGAAATAACAATTGTGTCACCAAAATTAACTTCGCATTTGCAGCTGGCAAGAGTGGCCCCTGGACTCTGCCAGTGGGCTGAGCTGGAAGCTGTGCCTGAGCTGGTCCTCCAAGAGCCCAGCCACAGCCTGGGGCACCCCAAGCCTTCTGCATCCCCCCACAACTCCACTCCCCAGCCCCGCCCTAGCCCACCTCTACCCTCCAGCCATCACAGAGATGGAGAAGGACATTCGTGCATTTCCAAAGGAGCAAACCCCTGCAGTTGCTGTGGGAAGGCGGGGCCAAGCGCAGCGCAGAGCAGCCCCTCACCCTTGGCCAACTTTCCCAGCCCGGCTGCGGGCTGCGGCGAGGACAGCAGAACGCTTGGGTGATGCTGCCCCTTAGTGGAGAGGTGCGGGAGGACCCAGGCTCCAGGAAGCACATGGAAAACCAGTAACTGGGCAGTCTCAGCCCAGGGAACCTGGGACTGAAGGGACTCTTTGGCCCCACCAGACAGCTAAATCAGGGTCAGTGGCTTTTCCAAAACCCAGAGCAAGAGGAAAGGGCTGGACACCTAGGCCCACAGCCACTTCTTCCCCACTCCCCCACCCAGCCCTTTTTTCATGTTCCCTCCCTTCTTTGTGTCTCTCCCCCAGCCCTCTGCATCCCTGTCCTCCTCCTTAACTAGGGGAGGCCTTCTGGAGGCAACTGTGGAGTGGTGTGACCTGGAACATGGGGTTTAGTCTGGCACTGCCTTGAAAATTCCGTGTGACCTTGGGGAGTCAGCTCACCTCTCCAAGCCATAGTTGCCTGGAACATGGGGGTCCTGCAGAGCCTGTCTAGTTTGAAAAGTCTGATGCCTGGTACTAGCCCTTCACAGCTCTTCCTAAGAAGGTTCTTGACCTGTGAGTGATCACAGGAGATGGCTTGTAGGACCTTTGGTTCTGTGTATGGGCCTGGGGCAGTGAATTTATCTGTGGGTCTCAGTCTATCCATCTCTAAGAGGGGAACTGCTCACCCTACGCTAGAGCAATGTTTATAAGCCCATTTTTTTGTAGCAGCAATAAAATGTTCTGAGGAATGTTACTTATTAGAATATAGGTTAAAGACTAGATAATGCTTAAAGGGTTTGCTTTTTCAATTTTTAACCTCCTTTATTGAGATTTTTAAAACAAATGGTTTTCCACAAAAGTACTGTCTCATTGCCACAGCTGAGAATCCAGGACACCTGTCCCTTGCTCCTCAAATCCCTGACTTTCCTTGCAAGAGCCGAAGCACCTGCCACCAAAGCTCAGACCTTGGTGACCCCATGGCCAAGTTGCCTCCCCATGGATCCATATAACAAGCGAAGCTCTTCTCTCCTCCAGATCGCAGAGACCTATGCCTTCCTCCCGAGAGAGGCCGTGACCCGGTTCCTGATGAGCTGTACGGAGTGTCAGAAGAGGATGCACTTTAACTCCAATGGCCTGGAACCCAAAGGTAGCAGGGGTGGCGTGCTGGAGGGCTAGGGCGGGGGCCATCTGAGAGTGGACTGTCCCTGAAGACGCCAGCTTTTGCTGGCACAGAAAAGTGTCCAGCAGCTGTTGTTGCTAGTCCCAGAGGCCAGTATGGGTCCATGATGCTGCCCAAAGCGCCTTGTTTCGTTTCGTTTAACTTTTTTTAAATCTCAAATTTCACTTAAAAACCAACCATACAAAACAAAAAAGTGAACAACATGTTTCCCCTGCCTTGCAAGGCCCCGGACAGCCCCTTTCCTCCCAGCCGGATTCCAGTTGGGAATGGCCAGCCTGCCCCGTTCTCAAAGTTCCATCCATGCCTCCCACTGCTTCTCCATGCACGAGGGTCTGGCCTGTACCCTCCCTGAGACGTGTGCATGCATCCTCCCACCCACATACCTGTTAATGATACGTCTTCCCTGGTGCTTGTTTCCACCCTGTGCACACCCATGTGGCCTCTGATAAGTAAACCCATGGGGTACTGATGAGAATTTTTTTTTTTTTTTTTGAGACAAAGTCTCGCTCTGTCGCCCAGGCTGGAGTGCAGTGGCGCGATCTCGGCTCACTGCAAGCTCCGCCTCCCGGGTTCATGCCATTCTTCTGCCTCAGCCTCCCGGGTAGCTGGGACTTCAGGTGCCCACCGCCATGCCTGGCTAATTTTTTTTGTATTTTTAGTAGAGATGGGGTTTCACCATGTTAGCCAGGATGGTCTCGATCTCCTGACCTCATGATCTGCCCGCCTTGGCCTCCCAAAGTGCTGGGATTACAGGTGTGTAATCTGCACCCGGCCGACTGATGAGAATTTAAAATGACCAGGGTAGGCTGGGCACAGTGGCTCATGCCTGTAATCTCAGCAGTTTGGGAGGCTGAGGTGGGAGGATTGCTTGAGCCCGGGAGGTGGAAGCTGCAGTGAGCCATGATCATGCCACTGCACTCCAGCCTGGGTGACAGAGTTAGACCCCATCTCAAAAAACAATAAAATAAAATGCCCAGAGCACTTGTGACCACCAAAGGTGATCCCTTGGACTGATGTCCATGCCCTCCAGCTCTGTCCTGCCCAGTGAGACCAGCAAGGACCTCACTTCAGCACCCCCGCACCCCCTCAAACTGAACATCCCAGAGGCCTCCAGGAAATCTGGGGGCCCATGTGTTTGCAGGTGGCTTTGGCACAGTGAGACGGCCCAGCACATTTGGCTGGTACAATTATAATGCTGCCCTGAGAAATGGTGCCCAGGTGGGCGATTTATCAGGGTTTCCAGGACTGCCTGGTGCATCATGCCAGCTCCCGGGCATCGGGCCTGTGGAAGTTGCTGAAGTCAGTGGGTGTTTTGCCCGAGGATGGAAACAGACTCGAATGAAGGGCGCGCCGTTTATCCAGGTGGCACTCAAGTAGCATCCATTGAATCTGGGAAAGGAAAAATCCACAGCAAAGCCTGAGCAGACAACAAAGGATTGGGAGCATGGGCGTCAAGCGGGGCTTTCTGCTTGTGTTCATTGTCCCTGACACACGTGAACGGCTTCTGACAGCAGCTGACTCACCAAATCCAGAGGCTTCCATGCCCTTGGGAGCCATCAGGCCACGGCTGTTTCATTGGGCACATGGGCCAACTTCAAAGCACGAGGGGCAGGAATGGATCTAGTTAATCCCTCATAAATGCTGGTTCCCATG
The DNA here is from genome assembly GCF_028858775.2 of Pan troglodytes. Lineage (NCBI taxonomy): Eukaryota > Metazoa > Chordata > Mammalia > Primates > Hominidae > Pan > Pan troglodytes. Next base: position 38,732,870 of record NC_072419.2, on the reverse strand, counting down.
TTAAGAACAGGGCTCCAGGGCTGCACTACCATTCAGCTGCTGTGTGTCCTGGGCAAGGGACTTCATCTTTCTGAGCCTCAGTTCCCTCATCTGTGAAATGGGGTTAATCAGAAGGCTGACAAGATGTGGGTTAGTCCCTGTACCTGGCATTGGTGCAGGAAGAGAGAGCTGTGGCTGTTGCGGTTCCTGTTATAATGCTGGACACTCCCTCGATGCATGCCTGAGCCAGTGATCCTGAATGCTGCCGCCCACGTGGGCTGCCCCTGGCCAGGCAGCAGCTGCAACCCCTGGGCCAAGACAGCATTCGGTACCTGCAGATGGGCTGGAGGGCTTTCCCTGCCGCACTCTCCACCCTGCCAGGGTTTAGGCCACAGGGGCCAGGGGTGTGTGTCCTAGTGGTGACTGCCTGGTTCCTGCCCACCCATCCGCCTGTCCCCTCCTGTTCCTTTCCTCATTGTTTCCATAGCAACTGGCGGAGTCAGACACAGAATTGCTTGCCTGGAGGAACAGAGGCGAAGCCAAGAGGGGCTCCATTTGTGGGCTGCTCTGGGGTGTCTGAGGCGCCATCCGCTCCCCTCTCCTGCCACGCATCCCACGGCAGTGTGGAGGGCATTCCTCAGCTCCCTCCGCACTCCTCACTGATGGCTGCCAGGTCTCCCCATGCTGCAGGCTGCACTCCTCATCTGTGGGCTTCTGTGTGGCCAGAAGGGCAACGCGGAGCACAGCAGTGGCCTGCTTCCTCTCCTCGCTGGCTGCCACCACCACACCCCACCCCCAGGGAGGAGAAAGAGGCCAGGGAGCGAGGGAGCACACAGGCCAGGAGCCATCTAGAATATAAACCAGCGCTGAAGCCCATCTTTCCTGGGGCTTTCTTCAGGCTGGACAGAAGACTAGCACCATGCCCATTCTCACCCATCCTCCCCCATCCTCAGACACAATGCCATCTCTGTCCCAGGTAGCGGAGCTTCTCCTCGCAGGGAGAGGAGAAGACGCTGAGGGAGCAGGAGCCCGGGGAAGTGGCTCATGGAAGGGCATGGACTTGGAGTCAGGCAGGTCTGGTGTGCAGCCCTGTTCCCCACTGTGTGTCCCTCGGCAGGACAGGGAACCTCTCTGAGCAGTTCCTGATCATGACAGTTATAAAGATCCTATGAGGTGTTAGTCATGGCTTACAGGTGAGGAAACTGAGGCACAGAGAGGTGTTGAGGTGAAATCATACATCCAAGCTCTCCCAGGAGATAGAAGTGCAGGCAGGAAACCATATTTTCTCATCAGCAAAGTGGAAGGAATGCCATCCTTTCAGGGTGGTGAGGGTGAGCCTGTTGTGGAGGGCACCTGGGACGCAGCGGGTGCCTGGGGAGCATCACCCTGCCTCCTGCCTCCAGCCCGTGTCGTGGCCTACGGTGCCCAGACACAAGGCTGCCAACGTCCAGGTGGCCCCACAGAGACACAAGGTCTGCCTCTACCCAGGTAGGGTCAGATGTGGCCCCCAGCCCTGCCAGGCAAGCATGCTGGGTCCACACCCTGGACAGGGTTAGAAGGGAAAGGCCTGGTTTCTGGAAGCTGCCAGTGGAGAGTTTTGAGTCTGAAAGGCTCCACTGTCTGCTAAGTGGCCAGAGGCATTCGCCTCCTGGACCGTCCCCAGGTTCCCCTCCTCCTGCCCCCGCTGAAAGCCTGCAGATCCTATCTCTGCCCGCCATGCTGGCCACTGGATGCAGCTATAGCCTGCTGTCTCCCAGGCACCCCTGCATTGCCAGCCCTCCCTTCTCCCTCTCCAGCTGCTGGGAAAGCAGAGCCTGCACCAGCCCCAGAGGCAGACCCAGTGTTCCTGCCCCAGGAAGGTGGGAGGGAGCGGGGACAGGGGACAGGATGGAGGCTCCTTGAGGGCTGCTGGGAGAATGCCTGGCTTCCTGGCCTCATGTTAAAAAGAAAGAAAGGAAGTAGAGTGGCCTCCTTTGCTCAGCGGTCTCTCCCCAGCAGAGTGGGGGGGGCCTGGACAGCCCCATGCCCTCCCCCAGTGCCAGGAGCATAAACAAAGGAGGTGGCAGAGGATCAGGAAGTCTGAGGACGGGAAATTCCAGGACCTCCTGACTCCACACTCCTCTTCCACCAGTCCCTGAGGAATTGAGGACACAGCATGCAAAGAGGGGGTGACTTTAGACCAGCCCAGCTCTTGGGGAAAGGGACCTTTGGAGGCATGTCTCTGTTTTCTTTGATGTGACAAAATATTGTTGCATGGTTGCAAACTGGGAGTAGCCAATGGGCAGCAATGCTGACTCTTCCTCAGTAGGCAGGTTGTCCACTTGGGTCTCCGCCCCTTCACAACCAGGCCCAGACTCCTCTGCGTGGTTTCCAAGGCCCCCCATGCCTGGCCCCTCCACATCCCTCCTTGCCAGCCTGGCCTCTCCTGGCTCTCACACTTGCTTGCTGTGGGACTGTGGGAAGGTTGCATAGCTTCTCTGTGTGCTGTTGCCTCATCTGTAAAGTCAGGGTATTACTATGAGCACCCACCTCACAAGGTTCCTGGGAGCCTCTAACCAGAGTGTGTGTGTGGAGCCCTAAGCAGGTGCTAAGGAGCTGTCAGCTGAGCAATAGTTCGTGAGTCCCATTCCAATTCTCTCCACGAAGCTTCCTTGAGCGACTCCGGGGCCCTCTCAGCTCTTCCTCCAGTGACCCTAATGGCCTCACATCTGTCGCACCCTGCTCATCCTTCACCCTTGTTTCCTGAGCCTGGGGACTGCACCGCACACAGTTTCCTCACGTTCCCCACCCGGATAGCATGCACATCAGCACTCCTCGAAGACTTGCCGATTCAATGATTTACTTCCCCAGGAAGGAGACTTTTTTTTTTTTTTTTGCCACCTTTTGAGCTGGCCTCAGGCCTGGGATCTCTGTTTCCAAATTTGAACCCCCTGAGGCTGGCTGGTCTCACGGCCTGTCTGTGCCAGGCCCCCATCGTGCACACATCCTTCGACGCCCACCCCTGCCTGGAAGATCTTTCATACCTGTCTCTGGACTGAGAGTTCTTCGTGCTGTAAGTGAAAGCTTGTGAGCATCACCACCTGGTGTTCCCACGAGGAAATGAGGGTCACTCCCATGGTTGAGGTTTGCATTGGTTGATGAGTGCCACTGGCGCCCAGCTGCACAGGCCAGCAAACAACCTGGCTTGGCCCAAGCACCCACATCATTGATTATTCTCGAGACTGCATAAAACTAGGTCTAGTGCCTGGGCTGGTTTCCATTTTTCTTGGCAAAGAGATGTTGAAAGATCTCTCTGGGCTCTTCCTGTGCTTCTCTTGCCAGCAACCTGCTGGATGATTTAGGCTCCGTGACCCTTGCTAGCTCCTACCTCACCCTTCTCCATGGCAACAGAGTCCAGCGGTGCCGCACTATCAGGTCATTTGTAGAGGCTCGAGTGTGGCACCACATGTTGACCATGGGCAGGGAGGGGGGCGGCGTGTCTCAGAGTCCAAGGAACCCACTTCTTCCTTGTTCACGTTTCCACCTGAGCTTGTCCCCCATCCTGGCGTTTTTCTCACTGGTGAGCATCTGACTCTGCGGCTCCCAGTGGCCCCTGCTCCGTCTCTCTTTCCCACTAAGCCCATCCTCTCAGTGTGCACCCACTTATTGAATCCAGAACACCTGGGGCTCCTCACTGCTGAAAAGCTTGCCTGCTTTTCTCCTCACCCTGGTGTGGTTGAGCTCTGACCTCCCACCCATGGCTCCATGGCTCATTTCCTCACCTAGAATGTCCCCTCCCTGCGGAGGTCCTACCTCCCCCACAGAACTCTCATTCTGGAACTGCAAAATCAAGCATTTCACTTTACAGCAATGTAAGGTGTTCTCCGATGGGTTTAGGGGTCTGCTCGGGATGTTCCAGCTTCCCCAAGACCAGGACATCCTGCCTTCCTCTTCTGAGCTCTCTTGGCTTACCTGCAGGCACGGGAAGTGGTTTCTCATCTCTGGAGACGCTGGGGCGGGAACAGGCCAAGGAAGACCTCTTCTCCCGCCTCCCAAGGGTGCTGTCCTGGCCACTGTTTTATTTTTCCTAAGCCACACTGTCACTAGCTTTATTAAAGATACTTTCTCATGAGCAGTCATGACACTGCAGTCAGGACAGGGGCGACCATCAATAAAAGAACACAGCTCCCCGCCTCTGCGCCTCCCAAACCTAGACAATCCCTGCAACACCCAATGAAGGGCCGACCGGGGCCACGAGAGTGCTGGGCGCCCTTCACACTCACCATGATGTCACACTCACCATGGTGCTTAACAGCTTCTCACCAGACAGCCTCCTCTTAGAGGAAACAGAAATGGCAGAATTCTCAGTCCAAACATCCACCTCTGAAAACAGGACCCACGGCTCTTCTGAGCGATACCATCTCAGTGTCATCACTAGACTGCCTGCCTGACATGTGGCATCCGACCCGGTCAATGTATGGGGCTAGGGTTTAAAACCCCACTGAGGTTAAGGAAGTCAAATCTAGGTTGACGATGGGGTGGAAACCCATTTGAGTTTGGTATCGGTGCAGAGGATCCCTGCCACCCAACCAAGCAGAAGTCTCTCTTAAGGAGGAGGAGGGGGTGGTTCCTTTCAGGCCAGTTTCTTAGCCATTCCATTAGTGACATTTACTTTTTTTTTTTTCTTGGGACGGAGTCTCGCTCTGTCACCAGGCTGGAGTGCAATGACGTGACCTTGGCTCACTGCAACCTCCACCTCCCGGGTTCCAGTGATTCTCCTGCCTCAGCCTCTGAAGTAGCTGGGATTACAGGCATGCGCCACCATGCCCAGCTAATTCTTGTATTTTTAGGAGAGTGGGGGTTTGTCATGTTGGTCAGGCTGGTCTCCAACTCCTGACCTCGGGTGATCCGCCTGCCTCAGCCTCCCTAAGTGTGGGATTACAGGTGTGAGCCACCGCACCCAGCCGACGTCTACTTCTTCCTCAAAGAACAAAGAATGAAACATTCTATATGTGACAGGGTAGCTTTAAAGAGCAAAACTAAGTTCTGCATTCCTGTAAAACTTGATTCAAAATGTTATTTGATCTGTAAAGTCACCAGAAGTACACAGCGTCAAAGCGGACCCCCATCCTCTAGGCCCCAGCTATTCCGGGTCCCCACCTTTTCTGCAGGGCTGTTCCTATCCTTGCCAAGCAGGAACTTCCCTTGTCCTCTTTGGGTAACTTCACCCCTTGTTGGCAGACTTTTTTTTCTTTTTAAATTATGGTAAAACATTTACAGCATAAAAACTTGCCTTTTTAATAATTTTGTTTGTTTGTTTCTGTTGTTGTTGTTGAGACACAGTCTCTGTCACCCAGGCTGGAGCGCAGTGCTGCCTCAACGTCCTGGGCTCAGGTGATCCTCCCACTTCAGCCTCCCAAGTAGCTAGGACTTCAGGCACGTGCCACCACACCCAGCTAACATTTTTACCTTTTAGTAGAGTCGAGGGACTCACTATGTTTCCCAGGCTGGCCTTGAACTCCTGGGGTCAAGCAGTCCTCCTGCCTCTGCCTCCCAAAGTGCTGGGATTACATGCGTGAGCCACCGTGCCCGGCTTAATCGTTCCATTTTAAAGATATTATATTCACACTGTTGAGCAATCATCACCACTATCTGTTTCCAAAACTTTTTCATCACCCTAAACAGATACTCTGTACCCATTAAGCAATAACGTCCCATTCCCTCAGCCACCAGTCCCCAGTAACCTCGAGTTACTTTCTGTCTCTTTGAATTTGCCTATTCTAGATATTTCGTGTAAGTAGAATCATACAGTGGTTGTCGTTTTATGTCTGGCTTCTTGCCCTTGGTATCGCGTTTTCAAGGTTGCAGGGACCCTTTTGGGCTATGGCTCTTGAGGGGCAGGTATTATAAGTCACCCCCGGATATCCTCTGGACCTCCTGGACCTCGGCCCTGTCACCCTGCCTCTTGGGCCTCCTTGTGATGGTAGAGGGCACTTGGTCTGGAAGTTGCTCCCACTTATCCTCACGCTATGGAAATCCCAGCCCATCAGTGGGACTATGTACCAGGGGCACCTTTTGATTAAAAGGCTGGGGCAAAATGAATCTGGCCTGAAGTCCTTGGAAGAAGGAGGAGGAGGCCAGGTAACAAGTAATTGAAACAATTCCTACAGCAGCTTGGTCAGAGATTTTAATGGTTATCAAATTATGTCCCTACCTTTTAATTTCTTGTAATCTGTTCCAAAAAGGCAAGAAATAAGATCAGAAATACGGAGCAATATTTATGCACAAAGATGTCCCCTGCAGTGTTGTTTATAATAGCCCCAATGGGAACAACCTAAATAGCCAATCGTTAGAGAGTGACTTAAGCAAATTATGGTAAAATATTACATGGCCATAAAAATTCTACTTACAAAGCAATAAGATTCTTGATGTTGGGGAAAATGCCTATGACAAAATGTTAAGGAAAAAAAAAACTTTTTAAAAGCAGACTGGAATTCTCTGTATGCATTATGAGATCATGTGTAAAAAAGAAAAATCACAGGGAAAAAATAAACAGAAGCATATGCCAAGCTGCGTGGTGCAATTATGGTTTTTAAATTTTTTCTTTACATCTTTCTGTACTTTGCAAATTCTCTGCAAAAAGAACATGCATCACTTTGATCTTCAGGACAACAAAGGAATAAATGGGAGGAGAATGTTCCTCTGCATATGATGAAGGAGGAACCAGAATTTGGGGGCTACTGAAGGCCTGGCTCAGACCTGGGAGGCACAAGGCACCTAAGGATGTTTTTGGGGGATGCTATGGGGTGGCGGGATTGGGTGAGGTGAGAGTGGCATGTGTTCACCTGGAAGATAACTGACTTAGACAATGGTTGGAAACACAGATGCCTTCAAGGGTCTGGCAAGTATCATAATTGATACTTGCAAATGAGCAAAGCTGTGCAATATGATAAGGAGTGGTGGGGACTGTGGCAAAATGGGAGCCACACACCCTGCCTAAAAGAAGTGGCTGCTGAAGCGGCAGTGGTTGCTTGCCTTCGGGAGTGGGGGCCCCATGTGGCCAGACCTTATGTTCTTCAAAGAAGCCAAAAATTCCTATAAACGTGTGTGTGTGTTGGGGGGGTGGGTTTGTTGGGTTTTTTTGTTTGTTTTTTAGAGATAGAGTCTCACTCTGTTGCTGAGGCTGGAGTGCAGTGGTGCCATCACAGCTCACTGCAGACTGCAGCCTTGACCACCTGGGCTCAAGCGATCCTCCCACTTCAGCCTCCTATGTAGCTAGGACTACAGGCACACACCACCACGTCTGGCTAATTTATTTTATTATTTGTAAAGACGAGATCTCCCTGTGTTGCCCAGGCTGGTCTCGAACTCCTGGGGCCTGTGTCCCCTCCTGGGGCTCAAGGGATCCTCCTGCCTTGGCCTCCCAAAGTGCTGGAATTACAGGCATGAGCCAGCACGCCCGGCCTCATTGTTTTTTAACGTGTGAAATCTCTAAATAGAACACTGGCATCTAATAAAAAAAAATATTTTTGACACCATGCAGTCCACATCTCTGGGCCAGATGTGGGTGAGCCACAGAGTCTGCGACCTCTGACCTGTCCCTTCTCCTCCAAGGTGGCTTCCTCTTCCACGGGCTCTGTTAAATGCTCCATGTGGGTGACAGGCCCACAGCACAGACTGAAAGGGCTTTCCTTTTGTTCTTTCTGCCAGAAAACGAGCCTCCATCTCCACTGGTCTCTGGGATTATTGATTACAACATGCCCCTCACCTCCACCTACCTGAAGCAGATGAAGCTTCGAGTGATGAATTCCCAGGAGCAGGTAAGGCGGCCGTCTCCCCTCACCCCACCTGGAGGCGTCCTGACTTGCCTGGCGGTGGTTGATTCTTTCCAAGACTTGGGGCCACAGCTTGTGTAAACACACGGGAAATCAAAGAGGCCCTTATCTGGTTATCTGGGTTGTCCAGGCGGAGAGGCGGGAGGCAAGAATGTGTTTCTCGTGAGAGGGTCTCCTGTGCAGACAGCCCTGCAGGTCTTCAGGGAGAAAACTTTCCCCTTGGGTGGGCTCGTGGGAGGAGGGGGAGGAGGGGACGTGGAAGGGAGGGAGCTGCAGCCCTGGCCCCTGGAGTTGTTCTTTCTCTGCTCTGCCCTTTATCGCTGGCCTCTTGCCACCTTCCCCCAGGGAGGCAAGAGAGAGTAGCCGCCTGCCTGTGGCCTCTGTCACTCTTGGGGCCCAGAGGACTAGGGGATAGTCCTTGGAGGGTGGACCTGGGGCCTCCTGGCCGTCCAAGCCTCCCCAGCTGGGGTTTGCCAAGGGCCATGAGACACCATGGAAACAGGCTATGAAAAGAAACTCCCTCTCGCCTGCCTTCCCACACAGTCCACCTCCTAACCCTTTGCAAAGCAAGTAGCCTGACTGTCTTTCAAAGAAGGACTAGGTGAGTTCCCCTCCACCTCCACCCCCCAACCACTGCCTAAAACCAGGGTAATCACTTCTTGCCTTCGGCTTGGAGTGTTCTCATCTCTTATGGCATCCAAACCCATCATGTCCTTGTGGCCCTAGCAGGGGATTGGATTCTTTCTCTCCCATTGAAAGATGGGTCAGAACTCGAGTCTGTCTTCCAGCCTTGGATGCAGCTGTCCTGTGCTGCCGGTCTCCAGCCCTGGGTGCGACCATCCTGTGCACTGGTCTCCTTGACAACCCCAGCATGCGTGCTCCGAGGGGGTGGTGGCTCCTTGGCCAGATCCATGGTGATGTAGCAGGACACGTGCAGGTGGCATCTTGGCCCATGTTACCCAGTTTGAGGACTTCAGCTGGGTGGCTTGAACCTGCAGAGCTGCGTATTCCTTTCAAGAGGCAGGGCGGCCAGCCCTCCTGTCCCCACACTGTGCCCAGACCCTAGAGGCTGTGTGACGTAGGCTTTGCTCTGAGCGGTAGAACTGTTTGCTAGAACTGTGTCTCCCATGTCTTCTCATCTGAGCGTGCCTGTTCTGGGATGGTTGCATCTCCAATAACTTCACATCATCACAAATAATTCCAATGGGGAAAATGGGCTTGGGTTGGGTTTCCAACGCACAAAGGCAAAGTAGTTTGGGCTGCAGGAGTGTCGGTAATGAGGGTGTCGCTTTTGTTGTTGGTTATAGAATCCCAGCACCACTGTTCAGCCTCTGCATTAGGTCTCCTCTGACTGCCACTGAAGAGCAATCTGTGGCCTTTCTTTCCTGTAGCCATCCTCACTGTCACCGGCACCTGGCTTCGTAAACACTGTTATCACCGTGCTCATCTGTGCCCATGAAGAATGAAGCACAAAACCGCACAAACAGCCGGAAGCACAGCCCCCTGGTTTTGTTTCATACAGAATGGCACTAAATCCAGGTCACCACTAGAACCAGTAGTGGTCAGTGTCGTGCAAGTTGCGATCTCTCACTAACAAATCAGATATTTGATCTGGTTAAAAATCCTAACTGTATCTTCACTTGCGTCAATGGAAGGAGGGGAGTTAAGACTATGGGTTAGGTGCTTTAACGAGGATTCAGTCATTCCACAAATATTTATGGAGCTCTGTTCTGTGAGCCAGGCTCTGAGGATTTACAGAAACAGCAGTACCCCTAGATTTTCTTTCTTTTCTTTTCTTTTTTTTTTTTTTTTTTTTTGAGGCAGAGTCTCACTCTGCCACCCAGGCTGGAGTGCAGTGGCCCAATCTCGGCTCACTGTAGCTTCTGCCTCCCGGGTTCAAGCGATTCTCCTGCCTCAGCCTCCCGAGTAGCTGGGATTACAGGCACCTGCCACCACACCTGCTAATTTTTTGTATTTTTTGTAGAGACAGGGTTTCCTCATGTTGGCCAGGCTGGTCTCGAACTCCTGGGCTCAAGCAATCTGCCCGCCTAAGCCTCCCAAAGTGCTGAGATTCCGGCTGGCATCCCTGTATTTTCTTCTGATCTAGGGGAGACAGACACCAGCCAGAGGATCGCACACAAATGCCCAGCTCACAGCAGGCAGTGATAAACAATGGAGGAAGTGATCAGTGGGGCATTGCCATGGTGCAGAAGGACACGTGGCACTGGGGGTACTTAGGGTGGGCTTGGAGGGTGGACTGAGGCAGGGGTCAGGGAAGCTGTGCCTCAGAAAGGGAGCTTCAGCTGAGAGTGGAATCTGAGGGGAAGAGAGTTCCAGGCCAAGGGAACAGCTTATGCAAAGGCCTTGTGGCTCAAGGGAGGACCAAGCCTTCAAGAGATTTGAGGGGCTGGTGTGGCTGCAGCAGAGAATGTGAGGAGTTCTGTTGCCGAAGCAAAAGGGGGAAAGCACAGTGTTGGGTGCATAAGCACCTGATGAGTATCAGGGGATGAACCGAAGTTCATGACATGAGACGCAGGAATTGCCCTGGTGAGGCTCTGGTAGCTCCCAAAGGAAGAAAGGACTGTGGAGGGCATTTGTCTCCAGGGTGCTCTGGGAGTCCAGCTGGGGCAGGGCCAAGATCGAGGTGGCCTCTGCTTACAGTGGGGCTGGATGTGACTTCCTCAGCTTCATTAGTAGTTTCCAGGTGGGGGCCTCTGAATGTAGCCAGCTTCTTCTGAGTGTGGCAGGAGATGGAAGTTCAGGCCTGCCTTTCACCACCTGGCAGGTGAAGCAGCCTCCCGCCTCATGCCTAGAGCCCTTCATCTGTCAGTCTCCAGCACTCCGTGCAAAGCAATGAGCTCTCAAGGCCTCAGCCTCTTAGGCAGTGCCGTTATCCCTGTTTTATGGCTGGGCACGTGGCGCAAGATGAAATCACATGGCTCACCAGATTATTTATCTGCAGCATCAAGGAAGGGCCAAGGACCCAGCAGTCTTTGATTCTTCAGCTTGAGTTAGAACTAAAAATACATATACTTGAATTACTAGCTTATTTCCTGTGCAGCAAAGGCAGGCCAGGGTGGGCGAATGACTCCCCACCATCCAAACACAGCCGCAGGACAGGTTCGGCAGCTGTCAAATCCGATGTCCCAAGACAAGGCTTTGAGAGTGGTTTCATTTCATCACTCTGACCACAAAATGCCAAAAGAGGACATCTGTAGTGTTTGCAAATTTCTAATGCAGGTTACATGGAAAATAAATCCAATTCTAAAGTAACCGGTAACCAGGATAAATATTTTGTTTTATTTTATTTTATTTATTTATTTTGAGATGGAGTCTCACACCGTCACCCTGGCTGGAATGCAGTGGTGCGATTGGCTCACTGCAACCTCCACTTCCCAGGTTCGAGCATTTCTCCTGCCTCTACCTCCCGAGTAGCTGGGATTACAGGAGGCCGCCACTAGGCCTGGCTACTTTTTTTTTGTATTTTTAGTAGAGACATGGTTCACTCTGTTGGCCAGGCTGATCTCGAACTCCTGACCTCATGATCCACCTGCCTTAGCCTCCCAAAGTGCTGGGATTACAGGCATGAGCCACTGTGCCCAGCCAGGATAAATATTTTATTAATGCTGAACAAAGCTCTATGTCTGAAAACTTTGGGTAAGAAAAAATCTCAATAATCTGTTTATTTCCAACATCACGTATCCAAGAGACAAATGGTAAGATAAGGAGAACATTTTCCCTCACTTTGCTTTGATCAAAATGCAGGTGGTGGGATTTTCTTGAGGGCTGGACAGAATCATGTTACTTGTAGGCCAGTTGTATCAGAATAATATGCTAGAAAATGCGTCCTTCTCTGCAGAGGGTATTAGATAATATGAAAATTCAATAACAAGATTCACAGAAAGAAGAAAGATTCTTCTTGAAGTCTGGTTCAATGCACCCAATATTTATAGTGTCCTCAATGTACAAGGCACCACTGTGGGGGTTAGACTCCACCCTCTCGGCACCTCCAGCCTAAGACACAGACCCCAAGAGCTGTCATCAAAGTGGCCACACTGAGCAGAAAATAGTGGAGTGTGGTCTGATCAAAGAGTTTTTTTATTTGGGAATACTCTTATAAAGATATAAAATGGAAATTGTATTTAGTTGTACAGAGGAAGGAGCCATCTTCTTGGAAGGGGCAGGGAAGGAAGATTTCAGGCCCCTTGTAGAAATTAGCTGTGGAAGCAGAGAGACAACTGTGCTCCTTCTCCCACCCAGAGGAAGCCGAGGCCCAGAGAGGCTCAGGGCTCACCTCTGGAGGACTGTGGGCACCTCCCTTGCCTCCCTCTCTGCAGTTCCTGGAGCAGAGCTAATGTCCCGCTAATGGTTTTAATGGTCCTCACAGCAGTGTGTGAAGTGGTGCAGCTCCATTGTCTGAGCCCACGTGATGGAGGTTCTAGCTTGCCCCCATTAACCTCTGCCTCCCTCTCCTCTACTGTTCTGTCCTGGCCTAGAATTTTCCTTGGGTCCTGGAGGGCAGGTGAGGAGGAGCAGACCCCTTCACAGACAGTGAGCTCTTCTTAGTAGAGGGGACAAAACAGCCACAGAGCTGTCACCTGGGACAGAAAACAGAAGGAGCTAGTGCCAGGAAGTTCAGAGGCACTGGCTTATTTATTTATTTATTTGGAGATGGAGTTTTGCTCTTGTTGCCCAGGCTGGAGTGCAATGGCGCGATCTCGGCTCACTGCAACCTCTGCCTCCTGGGTTCAAGCAGTGCTCCTGCCTCAGCCTCCTGAATAGCTGAGATTATAGGCACGCACCACCACGCCCGGCTAATTTTGTATTTTTAGTAGAGATGGGGTTTCTCCATGTTGGTCAGGCTGGTCTTGAACTCCTGACCTCAGGTGATCCGCCCTCCTCGGCCTCCCAAAGTGCTGGGATTACAAGTGTGAGCCACCGCGCCGGGCCTGGCTTATTTTTAAAATGGTATTTGGGCAAGAAGAGAGGGCCTGGGTGAGGGAAGCTGAGAGGTAACAGCTGGAGCAGGACCTGGGGCCAGGGGAGGCTGGAGCCAGTTTGGGGAACAGAGGAGAAGGAGGCCAGGACTCCGAGGAAGCCCCCTCCTTGGAAGCCAGGCCCAGGAGAGAGTGCTTCCTCAGTCAGCACTAGGGAGCGAGGTTCAGATTTCCAGCAGGAACTTTCTCAGGCTTCCATCCCCCTAAATGGAGAAGGAAACAAGCCCACCCTGAAAAACTCTCCACATTCATTTTTTTAAGAAAACTGTGATAAATATATAAAACCTAAAATGTGCCATTTTAACCACGTGTAAGTATATAATTGAGTGGCATTGAGTATATTCACAATGTTGCACAACCATCACCAACTATCTATTTCCAAAATTTTTTCATCACCCAAAACAGAAACTCTGTACCCATTAAGCAATAATTCCCCTTCCTCCCCTCCCCCAGCCCTGGTAACCTCTATTCTGCTTTCTCTCTGTGCAATTGGCTCTTTTAGGCACCTCATGTCAGTGGAATCAGTTGTCCTTTTGTCCTTTTGTGCATCATGTCTTCAAGGTTCATCCATGTGGTAGCATGTGTCAGAACTTTATTCCTTTTTGTTAGTTTTTTGAGACAGGGTCTCACTCTGTCACCCAGGCTGGAGTGCAGTGACACGATCACAGTTCACTGCAGCCTTGCCCTCCCGGGCTCAATCTGCCCACCTCAGCCTCCTGAGTATCTGAGACCACAGGCGAGCACCACCACATCTAGCTAATTTTTGTATTTTTTTTTTGTAGAGATGTGGTTTCGCCATGTTGTCTGGGCTGGTCTGGAACTCAAGCGATCTGCCCATCTCAGCCTCCCAAAGTGCTGGGATTACAGGCATGTGTGCTATTGCGCCTGACCAACTTTATTCCTTTTTATGACAATAATATTTCATTGTATTAACCATACATTTTGTTTATTGTATTTGTATTAACCACGTTTTGTTTATTGCATTTATCTGTTCATGGACATTTGGGTCGTTTCCACTTTTTTGGCTAACTACATTTACTTTTTAATCATTATCTTTTCTCTTTCTTATGAACCCTCTCAATCTCCCCCCTGCCCAGAAAGACCCCCAAAATATGGGCAGACACAAAGGGGAAGGAGTGTTAATGGGTTACTGTGAGAGACTGTCACTTACTCAAACAGTGCTGACTCATGGGGTTCTTACCATGGAGAACCCAAGAGTACTGACTTAGACAACCATGTTTAGGAGCCTGAGAGCAGTGATGATTCCCTTCTTTCCTTCCTCAGGCTGCCCTGCAGCCCAGGTGAACTGGGAGTTCAGAGGAGTAATAGCAGAATGGAAACATGGCCTTGTCTCCAGCTGTGGCTCAATGTGTGTGACCTTTGATGGTCTCTTAAAGAAGCAGAGGTGGCCGGTGCGGTGGCTCACGCCTGTGATCCCAGCACTTTGGGAGGCTGAGGCGAGTGTATCATAAGGTCAAGAGATCGAGACCATCCTGGCCAACATGATGAAACCCCATTTCTAAAAATACAAAAATTAGCTGGGCATGGTGGCACGTGCTTGTAGTCCCAGCTACTCAGAGGCTGAGGCAGGAGAATCACTTGAACCTGGGAGGCAGAGGTTGCAGTGAGCAGAGATCGTGCCGCAAGACTCAGTCTCAAAAAAAAAAAAAGCAGCTGCGGAGGTTCTGAAATGTTTCTTTCTTTCTTTTTTGATGGAGTCTCACTCTGTCACCCAGGCTGGAGTGCAGTGGCGTGATCTTGGCTCACTGCAAGCTCCATCTCCTGGGTACACACCATTCTCCTGCCTCAGCCTCCCGAGTAGCTGGGACTACGGCGCCCACCATGACACCTGGCTAATTTTTTGTATTTTTATTAGAGACAGGGTTTCACTGTGTTAGCCAGGATGGTCTCGATCTACTGACCTCGTGATCCACCCACCTCAGCCTCCCAAAGTGCTGGGATTACTGGCGTGAGCCACCGTGCCCGGCCTCTGAGATGTTTCTTTAAAGTTAAAGAGTAATCTCCATGGACTAGAAATAGAATGTAGAACTTCTAAACCAGTAGAGTGAATAAAAGAGACACAGAAAACTTAATCAGTCCAGCAAGAGTGATTACATGGGGACTAAACGAAGAAACCACAAAAAAGAGATTTATGTATACATATAAAATAAATATAAAGGAATATGATAAATAAATGTATATAATAACTTACATAAAGTAACATAATACAAACAACACCAAACTACTAAATATAAAAAATGTGAATGGGTTAAATTTCATTACACAGTATCATAAAAAGCTCAGATGGGCCTTCTTAAATGGCATTTGGTATTTACAAAAGACATTTATCAAAATGACGCAAAAAGGAAAATTAAAAAAGAGGGAGTAGCGCTATTAATGTTAAATAAATGTTCAAGGCAAAAAAAAGCATTAAGTAGGGCAAAGTGTGATATTTTATGATGATCAAAGACAGTTTCCCAGTGACACTCCAGACCTTGGAGGTCTGCCATTGGGGAGGTGAGGAGGGCTGTTAAGCTTTGCTGTAAGAGGCAGAATCTTTCTAGCTCTCAGCATATCTTTGCCATCTCCACTCTCTTTTCACCATTTGCAGATTTTGCTACTGTCTTGGAATAGCCATTTCTCTAGACTGTTCAAACTTTGAGCATCTGTGTCTGCTCCTGAAAATGTGCATGGACCAATAAGTGGGGTAGACCCTGTGGCATTTGTGAGGATATGGGGTCTGCTGCTTTGGCTGCCTAGATTTTAGTCTGCCTCATTCTCTCCCCATGGGGCTCTCCCACTGAGGCCACCACTTTCCTCTCAGTTCCCAGCCTCCCAGGCTTCTACCCATCCCACCAACTGTCTTCCCTACTCCCAGCCTTGCTTGTCCACTTCTGGCTTCTTTCCTTTGCTCCATCTATTACCTCCTCTTGTTTTGTAGCTGAGCTGCAGGGGCCTAACCTGCCACCATGAGAGCACGGGAAAGGCCTGAAATGCCATCGACCACATTTTCAGTATCTGAGAATCTATAGCCCAAATCTTCATCCTGTCTCAGTAAATTTCTGGCCCTGTGGAAGGTTTATGCTGCAGCAAGAAAACAAAAGCAACTGAAATACTGTCCTTGACCAAGGCTGCTGTTGGGATTTCTCTAGGCAGAGGACAATCCTTGGAGCATTTCTGCTGTGAGAGGACATACAGTTGGAGAAGCCGCTGTGAGCTTCTACCTTGTGCCCCCAGACCTTCCACCACAATCCCAGGGCAGCTCACCTACAGAAATCACTTCTGGGTGGCCCTTTACCCTTTTTTAACTTGTTTTGATTTCTTTGCATTTATTTATTTTTTATGTTTATTTTTTATTTTGAGATGGAGTTTTGCTCTTGCTGCCCAGGCTGGAGTGCAACGATGTGATCTCGGCTCGTTGCAACCTCTGCTCTCAAGTTCAAGAGATTCTCCTGCCTCAGCCTCCCGAGTAGCTGGGATTACAGGCCCCGGCCACCACTCCCGGCTAATTTTTGTATTTTTAGTAGAGACGGGGTTTCACCATGTTGGCCAGGCTGGTCTCGAACTCCTGACCTCAGGTGATCCACCCGCCTCGGCTTCCCAAAGTGCTGGGATTACAGGGGTGAGCCACCACACCCGGCCTGCATTATTTTTATTTTTATAGATAGAATACTTTTTTTTTTTTTTGAGATGGAGTCTCACCGTCACCTAGGCTGGAGTGTAGTGGCGCGATCCTCACTGCAGCCTCCGCCTCCCGGATTCAGGCATTTCTCTTGCCTCAGCCTCCTGAGTAACTGGAATTACAGGCACCTGCCACCAAACCCAGCTAATTTTTGTACTTTCAGTAGAGACGGGGTTTCACCATGTTGGCCAGGCTGATCTTGAACTCCTGACCTCAGGTGATCCGCCTGCCTTGGCCTCCCAAAGTGCTGGGATTACAGGCATGAGCCACCACACCCGGCCTCTAGAATACATTTTTTAAAATCATATAGAAAAATAGCAGACCCTGCCCCAGCCTCCCCACTTCAATTTCTACTCCCTAGGGACAGCCTCTTTTCTTATGTTTTAGCTGTGTCTTCTGGTATTTAACTCCTATTTTGGAATAACCTGCTTATACTATAAGTTCTTGATTTTTCAATTGGGGCTTTTGTTGTTGTTAATTTCTTGCTGTAGGAAATAAGTATTTGCACTCTTACACCCTCTCATAAATACACTTATTATTTCTCCTTCCTCCATCCTGCAACATATCTATACCTCTCTATTTAGATAAATTGCTATTCATTGTTTATATTATTATGACTGTGTGCATATTACTCATAGCTGACCCAATTAACATATGCTATGATTACATTTCCTTACATTTCCTTTCTTTGGAGTCCCCAGAGTTAGTCATTGCCTCCTTTTCCCCATCCGTAGCTCTCTTTTTTGATATTGCCTATGCTGTGTGTGTTGTCATTTTTATTTTTATGTACTCAGATGTATCAATTTTTTCTTCAAATCGCTTCTGCATTTGAGTCTTAAAAAGGCTAACTCCACTCCATCCCCCATGTTTTCTTTTAGTATTTTTATGTTTTCATTTTTTTTTTTGATAGACTATTTTTGAGAACAGTTTTAACTTTACAGAAAAATTGGGAAGATAGTACAGAGTATCCACATTGCCCACTCCTCGACACACAGTTTCCCGTATTATCAATGTCTTATATTAAGGTGATACATTTGTTACCACTAATGAACCACACTGATACATTATTGTAACTAAAGTCTACAGTTTATTTAGATTCCTTTAGCTTTTACCTAATTTCCTTTTCTGTTCCAAGATTTCATCCAGGATACAACATTTAATTTTCATTGTAACATTTAATTCCATTTAATTGTCATGTCCCTTTAGTCTTCTTTGGGCTTTGACAGTTTCTCAGACTTTCCTTGTTTTTGATAACCTTGACAGTTTCGAAGAGTACTAGTCGTGTATTTTGTAGGATTTAGAAATTTGACATTTTTCTCTATATAAAACCGGGGTTATGGGTTATTAGGAGGAAGACCACAGACATGGAGTGTCATTTTCATCACATCCTGTTAAGGGTCCATAATATCAACATGATTTAGGACTGTTGCCATTGGCCTTGATCACACCTGGTTGAGATAATGGTTGTCAGGTTTCTCTCCTGTCAAGTGACTTTTCCCTCTTTCCACACTGTGCACTTGGGAAGGAAGGCACCGTGTGCAGCCCACACCTGAAGAGTGGGGAGTCATGTTCTGCCTTTTTTAGGGTGAATTATCAACGTAAATTATTTAGATTGCTTATGCATAGGAGATTTGTTTCTCCTCCCCCACTTATTAATTTATTCAGCCATTTATAGAAGTCGAGACTCAAAGCTGTTTATTTTATGCTTTGATGATCATTCAATACTTCTTCATTTTGTTGTACAAATTGTTCTAGCTTTGGCCATTGGAGCTTTCTCAGTTGTTTCCTGTGCTCTTTTGCCATACCTCATTGGTGTTTGGGGTTTTTGTTTGTTCGTTTCTTGTTTTTTAGTGCTTCTTTGCTTTCTGGCACTGTAAGACTCCAGGCTCATCTTGCATATTTCCTGCCGCAATCCTGGAATCAGTGATTTCTCCAAGGAGCTCTGATTCCTTTTATTGGAAAACCATATTAAAAACCAAAATATCTGATCGAGACCATCCTGGCTAACACGATGAAACCATGTCTCTACTAAAAAAAAAAAAAAAAAAAAAAGGAAATACAAAAAAATTAGCTGGGCGTGGTGGCAGGTGCCTGTACTCCCAGCTACTTGGGAGGCTGAGGCAGAAGAATGGCGTGAACCCGGGAGGCGGAGCTTGCAGTGAGCCGAGATTGTGCCACTGCACTCCAGCCTGGGCAAGAAAGCAAGACTCCGTCTCAAAAAAAAAAAAAAAAAAAAAAAAATCTGGCTGGGCATGGTGGCTTACACCCATTATCCCAACACTTTGGGAGGCCAAGGCAGAAGGGTCTCTTGAGTTCAGGAGTTCAAGACCAGCCTGGGCAAACCTCATCTCTATATATTTTGTATAAAACAAAACAAAAAAACAAGATCTGGGCACTATGTGTGCCCATTGGTACTGAAGTATCCTTTCTTGCAGGCCCTTCCAGCTGACAGAGCAAAAAGCATACATGTTTTTATTTTCATTTTTTATATTTAATCTTTGATCCATTTGGAGCTTATGCTGATGTATTCTGAGATACAGATTCCACTTAACCCTTTTGTCTCAGCATCATTTGTTAAATACTCCATTTTCCCCCACTGATTTGAGATGACACCTTTAAAACTTACTAAGTTTCCATCCAAAACAGAATCTACTTCTGTTTGGTCCACTGGGCTCCTTGACTATTCATGTAGCAGCTACCAAACTGTTTTAAGTGTGAAAACTTTATCATATGTTTTAATATCTAGTAGGAATTGTTTCTCTTTTGTTGGCTTTCTTTTTAAAAGTTTTGCTGGCTTGAAAAAAGGCATTACTTTGAAAAAAATAATTGTTCCTTTTTTTTTTTTTTTTTTTTTTTTTTTTTGAGACAAGGTCTCCCTCTGTTGCCCAGGCTAGACTGCAGTCACAAAATCTTGGCTCACTACAACCTCCGCTGCCCAGGTTCAAGCAAGTCTCCTGCCTCAGCCGACTGAGTAGCTGGGACTACAGAAGCCTGCCACCATGCCCGGCTAATTTTTGCATTTTTAGTAGAGATGGGGTTTCACCATGTTGGCCAAGCTGGTCTGAAACTCCTGGCCTCAAGTGATCTGCCTGCCTCAGCCTCCCAAAGTGCTGGGATTACAGGCATGAGCCACCGCACCCAGCCAAAAATTGTTTCTTTAATGCCTAAAAATGTTTGTATCCCCTTTTTGGTGGAGGAAAAATACTGCAGCAGCACCACTGATCTGACCACATGAGCATTATGTGAAGACACTTTATCCCAGGCCTCTTTGTTCACTGACAAACAGAGGTGGACTGAGAACCGGGAGCACGATGAGCCCAATGTCAGGATCGGGGGGCTCTGAACATGGACAGCACAGCATTCCCCATCCTCCTAAAATGGTATCATGCAAAATAGGGCATTTCTTTAAAACAAAAATTTTTTTGGCCAGGAGCAGTGGCTCACGCCTGTAATCCCAGCACTTTGGGAGGCCAAGGTGGGCAGATCACAAGGCCAGGAGTTTGAGACCAGCCTGACCAACATGGTGAAGCCCCGTCTCTACTAAAAATACAAAAATTAGCCGGCGTGGTGGCAGGAGCCTGTAATCCTAGGTACTCAGGAGGTTGAGGCAGGAGAATCACTTGAACCTGGGAGGCAGAGGTTGCAGTGAGCTGAGATCGCACCACTGCACTCCAGCCTAGGCAACAGAGCAAGACCAAGACTCTGTCTCAAAAACAAACAACAAAAAATTTTTTTAAGTAGAAACAGTGCCTCACTTTGTTGCCCAGGCTGATCTTGAACTTCTGGGCCTCCCAAAGAAAATAGTGCATTTCTTTTTTTTTTTTTTTTTTTTTTTTTATTGAGACAGGGTCTCACTCCCGTTGCCCAGGGTAGAGTGCAGTGGTGCAATCACAGCTCAATGCAGCCTCGACTTCCCAGGCTCTAGTGATCCTCCCACCTCAGCCTCCCGAGTAGCTGGAACTACAGGCACACACCACCACACCTGGCTAATTTTTTGCATTTTTTATAGAGATGGGGCTTCACGTGTTGCCCAGGCTGGTCTTGAACTCCTGGGCTCAAGCGATCCTCCCACTTTGGCCTCCTAAAGTGCTGGAATGACAGGCATGAGCCACCATGCCCTGTGAAAATAGGGCATTTCTAAACTTGAGAGGGAATGATTTATCAGAAAGCTTTTTTTTTTTTTTTAAGAGAACAGAGAGAGGCGTGAAAAGCTCATTGTCAAACATCTTTTGTTATGGGACATTATTTTTGCAATCAGTATATGTTCTTGAACATCCTGGGGTGCTTTCTAGAAACTTACTACAATTTCCAAATTCTCACAGAAAATGAGCATTTCCTCTGTTTTGTGAGGGCAACCTGAGCTGGGAGAAGTCTGTGTCTTTTCTTTCCTCTCACTTCCCTGAAGCTGTGTGGGAAAGTGGAAAACAGCCACCACCCTGTCTGGAGAGCCAGTGTCTGGTGGGGTTGGCAGATACCCCGAACCTGAACAGCTCATTGTCCCCAGCAGCTCCTTGAGGCTCGAGCCCCTTCCGGGCTGCAGACCTCCACCCCCACAAATGCGAGAATGCCAAGGTGGCCTTTCAACTTTAGTATCTGGGGGAAAAAATGCAGGAAGCACTCATAATTTACTGGTGCAAGCAGGAGAGCTGCCTGGTGCCATAAGCAGCAATATTGCATGCAGGGCTGGCCTCGGGACGCTTTGTGTGTGTCAACGGAAAAGCTTGCAGAGGTCAGGAGCTGCTACCTGGGCGTCCATGAATGAAGGGGGGGAAGTGGCTCTGTCCTGTCAGAGCTCTGGCAGTAAAACACCCCTGCCAGGCAGCCCAGGGAGCTGACTCCGGCTCTGTTTCTAAGGACAAGAGAGACCTAACAGGAAAGGAGACGTCTTTCCTGGGCTGGGCCAGGAAGGAGCAGCTCAAAACATCCAGATGGTCCCTGTACTGATGGCCGCCCTTGTGACCGCCACAGCCTAACCAAGACCCAGAAGGGATTCGTGATCCTGTGGCTAAGTCCTGTTCCGTTTTGCAACTAAACTCCTCACTCCAGCTTTTGGGTGCCTCTTTCACCCAGAACTAGTGGGATATTTTGGGCAGGGTGCTTTTCTGCAGCCGTCCCTGGTTTTCCTTGCTTTTTATTTTGAATGCGGTACCCCTGATGGCTTTGTCAAGCCTTCTACTTAAGGCACTGAAACTCAGGCGGCTCAGCCCCCTGGCAGCTGAGCATTTAGTGGTTGTGACTTTTACACAGGTTCTTGACCCACCCTGACTCTTGTCAGCCTGATGGGTCCTTTTCATGTGGGGCCCAGATAGGCCCTGTCACCCCCAGCAAAGAGCAGCTCCAGGAGACCTGACTCCATGGAGCGGGTGGGTGGGCCAGGGCTTTGTAACCAGACCTGGAGGGTGCAGGAGGGTTTCAGACGCTTCAGCAGCTGATGTCTGGAGATCAATTAGAGATAATGGCTTTGGGTGGACTGGAAGAAGCATGGCCAAGCTTTTTCCTGGTCATGATTGTGTTTACCTCATTATCGGGCTTTTTTTTTTTTTTTTTTTTTTTTTTTTTTTTTTTTTTTGAGGGTAGGAGGGCACAGTATTGCTTTGTGAATTTGTGCAGTCTGCTTTGTTTTGCTCGGGGTGACTGGGTGTGGATCCCGGCAGGCGGGTAGCTCCCTGACCCCTATTCAGACTGAGAGGCACACAGCACAGCTTCTGCTCACGGCCGACCAGACCCTTGTCCTCCCTGCAACACAGCATTCTGTAGTTTTAAAGAAATTTCCTAGGCCAGTTGTGGTGGTTCATGCCTGTAATCCCAGCACTTTTTGGGAGGCTGAGGCGGGTGGATCACCTGAGGTCAGTTCGAGACTAGCCCGGCCAACATGATGAAACCCTGTCTCTACTAAAAATACAAAAAATTAGCCAGCTGTGGTGGCAGGTACCTGTAGTTCCAGCTACTCGGGAGGCTGAGGCAGAAGAATCACTTGAACCTGGGAGGCAGAGGTTGCAGTGAGCTGAGATCATGCCACTGTACTCCAGCTTGGGCAACAAGAGTGAAACTCTCTCAAAAAAAAAAAAAAAACAAAGAAATTTCTTCTTTCCTTCACTCAAAAATCATTTCCGAGGTTCCTACTACATGCTGGAGGTCATTCCAAGCACGGAGGATACCACAGTGAATGAGACAGATAAGGTACCCATCCCTAGGAGCTCACAGGCCTGGAGATGATAAACAAGGCAATATAAAAAAATATGCAAAAGGAGGAAATTTGGGGTAGATAATTAAAATAGAGTAAGATGACAGACTGTGCCTCAGGGCAAGAAGGCCTCTCTGAAGAGGCAGCATCCGAGCCAAGGCCTGAATGGTGAGAAGTGGCCAGCCCTGCAGAGATGAAGTGGGAGGGCTTTCCAGGCACAGGAGACAGCACATGCAAAGACCCTGGGGTAGGAACAGCAGTGGGGCTCAGATAGAGGAGTAAGGGGGAGCTATGCCTGGGAGCCGTCTTCAGAGGCAGCTCTCCCAGAGCCTGCCAGCCGGGTGCACATGTGTTGTGATGTGAAGCCTAGTGGTGATCTTTCTCTGCCAGAGGGGAGCAGGGCAGGGACCTGGGCCTGTCTCAGGTCGAAAGTGGAGATGAGCACCTGAGAGGGAGGGAGTCCAGCGACTCTGGTTCTAGGTGTGCCTCTGCCCCACGAGTCATCTAACTTCTTTTATTGGGGTGCAGTGATATGATCACAGCTCACTGCAGCCTTGACCTCCTGAGCTCAAGCAATTCTCCCACCTCAGCCTCCTGAGTAGCTGGGACCACAGGTGCTCAACACCGTGCCCAGCTAATGTTTGTATTTTTTGTAGGGATGGGGTCTCGCCATGTTGCCCAGGCTGGTCTTGAACTCTTGGGCTTAAGCAATCCCCCACCTCAGCCTCCCCAAAGTGCTGGGACATGAGCCACTGCGCCCCAGCCATCTAACTTCTTCATGTTGCAGCTTCCCTGTTACTAGATCAGCAGGTTTGGGTCAGACATCTGTGGCTTTCAAATTTTACATTTTGATGGAGGAACCCCTTTCTTCAAGGGACTGTCTTCTGGGGAGGAAGTTGAGTGGGTCAGGGGTCAGCAGCAGACAGGCATGTTGCTGGCAATGCTGGGCACGGAGCCCAGAGCCCGCCTACCTGCCCCTTTCGTCCCCAGCAGCCCATCTGCCTCTCCTGCACCACCTCAGGAATAGGCCCGGGCAGCCCTGAGCTTTGGCTTGCAGTGCCGAAGATAGTCAAGGAGAGGGGCTCGATCCAGCACAACCACAAGCAGCCTCCTTGACAGATATGAGTCACAGAGCCCATGCCCTGCCAGCCCCATGGTCATTCTAAGGCTCTGGCATTTAGAATGGCTCTAAATACCTCAAGAGATAAGATAGAAACAGAAGATGTTCTTTAACTGGGATACTCCTGTGGCTGAGGAAGTGCCCAGGCACATTGTGCTGCAGCCGTGACAGTTTTCCCTCCTTCAGAGTCCACAAGTGAGGGAACTAAATGCTTGTCTGCTCCCCAGGCACCACAGTACGCACAGCAGGTGCCTGGACGTAGCACCCCTGTGTCCTCTTCAAAGAGTCAAGAGGCTCCTGTGTCCTCTTGAAAGAGAAAAGGCCACATGGGAGTGGGGGATCCTTGCCATCTAGTCCACCCGCGGACAGGAGCCATGTGAATAAGCCAGGAATGCTTTTGACTACAGGCCCCCAAACCCAGTTGACTATAGCAAAACATGAAGTTATTTTACTCCTAAAACAAGAAGAATGGAGGAGCCGCCGCTGGTGCCATTTGCAATGTTGGGTTGGTGTCTCTGTGATGTTATTGAGGCTTTTCCTCATGGTTGCAAGTTGCCTGCTATTGCTCCAACCTTGTCCACGTTCGAGGCATTGTGTTGATGTCTCATTGCTGCAAAAGGGTCACGTGGTTCCCAGTTGTAAGGGAGGCTGGGAAAGAAAGAATTTCATGTTTCTACCCTCTGTGGTTGAAAAAGATAAGGGAGAATGTTGATTCAGGGCATAATATCAAGAAAACTGGTTCACAGTCTCTGCCACAGCCTGGGCACCATCAACTAAACTTTGACAATCGCTTTGGGTGTTAAGATGCCGAAGGCTGGGGCAGAGAAAAAGAATGGTAAGGAAAGGAAACGGGGAAAGTGGGGAGGAAGAAGAGAGGAGAAGGAGGTAGGCAGGGGAGCAGGAACAGCAATTGTTGGGGGCCTTCTGTGTGCTGGGTACCCCCAGACACAGAATTCAGTTCCTCAGCACACAGGGAAACTGAGGCTCGGCTTTAGAGAGCTTAAGTAATTTGTTTGTGTGTGTGTGTGTTGTGTTTTTGTTTTGTTTTGTTTTGTTTTTGAGATTATCTCACTCTATGGCCCAGGCTGGAGTGCGGTGGCATGATCTCAGCTCACTGCAAGCTCCACCTCCTGGGTTCAAGTGATTCTCCTGCCTCAGCCTCCCAAGTAGCTAGGATTACAGGCATGTGCCACCACACCCAGCTAAGTTTTGTATTTTTAGTAGAGACCAGGTTTCACCATGTTGGTCAGACTGGTCTTGAACTCCTGACCTCAGGTGATCCACCTGCCTTGGCCTCCCAAAGTGCTGGGATTATAGGCATGAGCCACAGCGCCTGGCCAGTAATTTGTCTGAAGTCACAGAATTAGTAAGAAAGAGAGCCCTAGTCTCTCCAATCTTAATGCTGTTATTTCTCAAGGGAAGGGGTGGGGAAAGAGAAAGGAAAAAGAAAGCAACAGTCAGGGTAGGGACAAGCTGAGGCCGCAGCAGCACCAGCACCATCGACTCCACATGGACAGACCCAGGTCTGCTTTTCTCACCACTGCGGTCCCTGCACCTGGACCGGGCCTTGGAGCATAGTAGGGGCTCAATAAATGCGTGTGGACTGATGACTGAGTTATTACTTAGTTTTCATAGTACCATCACTATCCATAACTATGGTTCGGGCGGTGCTCTGTGCCCAGCACCAGTCCAGGCCTCTTCAGCTATCGCTGCATTTAGGCCTCACTGCAACCTTCAAAAACAAGTCCCTGCTGTTGTTCCCTCATTTTAGAGATGAGGAAACCAAGGCTTGGAGAGTCAAGTCACCTGCCTGAGGTCACACCGAGCAAGGGCCTGAGTGCAAACAGAGCGTGTCCGCAGCTGCCCACTCCCCTCCACACCTGGACATGACCCCACACACTAGATTCAGCCCCAGAAAGGTCCCCATGCAGCATCCCGGGCCCCAGAGCCTTGGGCCATCATCCACACCGGAGCTGTGGGCTCTGTCATGAAGGGACTGCAGGCCTAGGCAGAAGGTGCTGCCTGCCTCTTTCTCTTGGTAACCTGCCCGTTTCCCTGCATGGCTTCCTTGGACCGTGTGAACGTAAGTTAGTCTCACACCCCCACAGCCCGTGGAGGGTCCTTACCTCTCCTCACCTGCCGGAGAGCCAGCTAGAGTTTCATCCCTTCAGGCTTCCAAGGCCAGCCTCCTTCCAAGGCTTGTATGGAGAAGCCCTGGGGTCCATCCCAAGGCAGGGCCTCACAGCAGTCCTAGCCCATTCCCAGGTCTTGGCCCAAGGGAAATCTCTGGCTGCATCTGACTCGCGCTGGTGGATTCCTCCTGCTCTGCTGGAGGTCGGTGAAGCGCAGCACCACGTGGCCTGGCTCAGTGGTCTCACCTTAGCAGGGCCCACCACACACCCTGGAGACCCACACATCTTGGTCCAGCACAGCCAGCAGCTTCTAGCTCCATGATTGTGGACGTGTCACCTGCTCTCTGAGTGCCAGTTTCTCCACTCTTGGGTGACTGGGTGAGTCACTTAATCTTCTCCCAGAAGCCCCTAGTCTTCATGTGCACAATGGCAAATGAATATCAACCTTGTTATTTGGTGGATTAAATAAGATAACACATACACACTGCCCAACACAGGTGCCTGGTGTCCAGTGGGTTGCAGTAATCGACTACAGCGAGCTCCAGGCTGCTTAGCCACGGAAGCTGACCTGGCTTGCTGTTTCCCCTTTTGAAACTTCTACTGAAGCATAATGCACATTCAGAAAAGAGCACGCATCACTCAGTTTCACAGCTCAGCCAAGTTCACAAACTGACCCCACCTCCTGTGACCCATGTCCAGATCAAGAAACAAAACATCAGCACCACCCTAAAGACCCCTTGTGCTCCCTCTAGTCACTGCCCCTGGGCCAGGATGACCACTGACCTGACTTCTAGGAGCATACATTGATTTTGCCTGTTCTAGAACTTTATAGAAATGGAATTGTACATCATGTGCTCGTTTGCTCACAAGCATTAAGTGTGTGAGCATCATCTGTGTTATGGCATGCATCAGTAGTTTGTTTCTTTTTATGGCTGAGTAACATTTCATGGTATGGGGGGCCCACAATTTATCCATCCTTCATTGGTGGACAGTTGGGAGCTGTTGTGAATAGTGCTGCTATGACCAGCCTACCAGTCTGCTATGTGTTCTTTCTTCTTTCTGTCTTTTGAGACAGGGTCATGCTCTGTGGCCCAGGCTAGAATGCAGTGGCACAATCACAGCTCACTGCAGCCTTGAGCTCCCAGGCTCAAGCAATCCTCCCACCTCAGCCTCCACAGTAGCTGGGACTACGGGTGCATGCCATCATGCACAGCTAAATTCTTTTTGCAGAGACAGGGTCTCGCTATGTTGCCCAGGCTTATCTCGAACTCCAGACTTCAAGTGATCCTCCCACCTCAGCCTCCCAAAGTGCTGGGATTATGGGTGTGAGCCACCATGCCCAGCCTACTGTGTGTTCTTTAGGGAACATCTGTGTTCATTTTATTGTGTACACACCTGCAAGTAGAAATGCAGGGTTGTGGCTGGCCTTGGTAGTTTCTATGAGCCTCTCCAAGGGCACCAGGAAAGAAGGGAGGGAAAAGAGGCATGTGCATGCCCCATGGGAGTTACAAAGTGTGGCCCGTGTCCAGGATGGCCCGCTTCATTCTGAGCTCTATCGAAGACTTCAGAGCTGTGCTGGCAGTGGGCAGGAAGGGGCCCGAGTGAGGCAGTGATGCATCCCTACTGTGTGCAGGGTAACTCTTCTAAGAACCTGTCCCAGCCCTCAGAGCGAATGGCCCAGTTCGGAAAATGAAGTTAATGCAGGAAACAGAAAGTACCACAAACACGTCAGTTCAGAGCCAGCTGGGCGGCAGTCTGTGGAGGGATCTTGATTTGGCTGAGGTGGAAGGTGTCTTTGTTGACAGCCCAGGCACCTTTCCACCTCATGAACACCCATTCATCCTTCAGTGCCCAACTTAAATGTCACCTCCTCAGTGGAGCCCTCCCAGATCTGCTACTTCCTTCTCACACCCTGGGGACTTCCTTCCTAGAATGTTTCAGGACTATCAAGTACAAACTGGAATACACCGCCCATGACCAGCATGCAGATCAGGATCCCATGACATCACTTGTTTAATCTCTCTCTCCCCTGCTGGCCTGGAGGCTCCCTATGGTCAACCCTGAGTCTGTATTGTACATTGCCATGTCACCTGCACTTGTCATGGCGCCTGGTGTGTGGTAGTGGCTCTGTACATATTTGTGGAAGGAACACAGGCCTAAAAACATGTGTGGTCAAAGGCATGGAGGGGTCGCACATGGGTGACTAGGGGACAAAAGATGGCGAGTCCGTCTGCTACAGAGTTCCCAGAGAGGAACAGAAGGAAATAAGGCCAGCAGGCCAGTGGGGCCTCCAACGCCAGACCAGAGAGAGTTATAACTCGATTCCGCCGGTGACTGGGAGTTATTGAAGGTTTTGGAATAGGAGAGCGACATGACCAGAATTAACTGATGACATTTTAAAGCAAGACTTTTTGAAAAGGAGAATAATGAAATTGTAATTTTTACCTTTTATCATGGTTTTCAGGAGAATGTATTTCAACAAGTCAGGCTCAGTTAGTTGTATTCATAATGGAAAATTTATCTAAATAGAGAAGAATGAGGAAATAGTATTGGACTGTTTCTCCTAGATGTCAGCAAAGGTGTCAAACTGACTGTGAGGTTGCAGGCAGCTATGCAAAAATCAGTTAATATAAAGAATAAATGGATAGTCAGCGCTATGGCCCAGCCCACAGGTCAGGTGTTTTGAATCCAGGCACTTGTGAAGCCCTGGATTCTCCACATCCTCCTCTTCCAGCCGGATGCCTCCCTACTTTCCACCTGTCGCAAGCCTCCCACCTTCTTTGATTCACAGTAAATGTCATCTCTTCCAGGAACCTTCCCTCTCACCCCCCAGTCCCCCAGGAGAAACATCTCTCCTTTCTCCATAAATATGCTGTACCTAGAGTACCCCTTGGCTGTGACACTGCTTCAGTTATTTTTGTTATGGTGTGAGCAGGGACAGTTTATGGGGTAGAGATGGATGCTAGCCCTACCTAGTAGGAAAACATATATACACATAATGTGTGTATATACATATATATATATGTGTATATATATGTTTTTTTTTTTTTTTTTTTTTTTTGAGATGGAGTCTCTCTCTGTCACCCAGGCTGGAGTGCAGTGGCATGATCCCGGCTTACTGCAGCCTCCCCTTCCTGGGTTCAAGCGATTCTCCTGCCTCAGCCTCCCCAGTAGCTGGGACTACAGACACGCACCACCACGCCCAGCTAATTTTTGTATTTTTAGTAGAGACAGGGTTTTACCATGTTGGCCAGGCTGGTCTCAAACTCATGACCTGAAGTGATCTGCCCGCCTCGGCTTCGCAAAATGCTGGGATTACAGGCATGAGTCACCATGCCAGGCCAGAAAACTTTATTTATTTATTTATTTATTTGAGAGGGAGTCTCACTCTGTCACCCAGGCTGGAGTGCAGTGGCATGATCTCGGCTAACTGCAAGCTCTGCCTCCCAGGTTCACACCATTCTCCTGCCTCGGCCTCCCAAAGTGCTGGGATTACAGGCGTGAGCCACTGCGCCCGGCCCAGAAAACATATTTTAAAGCCATAATACTGAGACAGGAATAGGTCAACAGAATATAATAAAAATCCACACATAATAGAAAATTAGTATAAGATGACATTTCCAATTAGTGGATAAAGATTAGTTATTTAAAAGATGATATTTAGGCCAGGTGCAGTGGCACATGCCTGTAATTCCAGCACTTTGGGAGGCTAAGGCAGGAGGATTGCTTGAGTCCAGGGGATTGAGCCTGCAGTGAGCCAAGATCATGCCACTGCACTTCAGTCTGGGTAACAGAGTGAGACCCTGTTTCAAAAATAAAAAATAAAAGATAAAAGATGGTATTGACACCACTTAGAAAGCCATTTAGAAAAAAATAAGCTAGATCCCCACTTCATTACTTATATTGAGATAAATAAAAGATGGAATAAAGATTTAAATGTAATGAAGACATAAAGTTTCCAGAAGAAAATATAGGTGAATTACTTTTGTAATCTTAGAGTGGAAAAAAGCTTTTGTTTTAACCTGAAGCCCTAAAGCCCTAAAGGAAAAAAAAAATCAGATGATATAAAAATGTAAAATTGCCATATGGCTAAAAAAATCTTGTCATAAACTAAATAAAAAGACAACAAAAGGAAAACATGTTTGCAAAATACATGACAAAAGATTAATTTTCCTTATTTCCAAAAAGTTCTTACCAAAAAAAAAAAAAAAAAAAAAGACCAACAATTCAAATAGAGAAATGGGCAAAGGATATGAACAGGTTAGTCAGAAAGAAAGAGAGAGAGAGAGAAAAGAAAGAAAGAAAGAAAGAAAAAGAAATACAAGTGCCCCGTAAACACAGTGCACAGAAACATCTACTTACATTCCCAAGTGAAGAGGAGCAAAGGAAAATAAGAGACACTGTTCTTCCTCCCTCAGATTGACAGAGATAAAAGAGATTGCTAATAGTAAGCAGTGACAAGTGTGCAGTGAAATGAATGCTGCTAGATATTGCTGGTGGCAGAGTAAACTACTGTAGCATTTAGAGAGAGGGATGTGACCCCGATTGTGCAATTATGAAATGTACAATCCTGATGATAAAAGCTACCATCTACCAAGTACTCCCTCTGGGGAAAAGATCAAGATGTCTTTTAGGATCTAGCCTTGGCAGTCACACACCCTCATTTCCACAATGCACCATTGGTTCCACAGCCCTGTGCATTGCGATGGTACCAGGCTATGAAACTGGGCGGTGAGGGTCGTCATGGGCCATCTTGGAGACTGTCTACCACAGTTTGTAATCTCAAAGAGGAAAATTTGGTGCCAAATGCTACGTTAAACACACGTTAAACATAGTGGGTCTTTGGAAGGCCAAGGCGGGTGGATCACTTGAGTCCAGGAGCTTGAGACCAGCCTGGACAACATGGTAAAACTCCATCTCTACTAAAAATACAAAAATTAGCCAGGCATGGTGGCACACACCTGTAATCCCAGCTACTTGGGAGGCTGAGACACAAGAATGGCTTGAGTCAGGGAGGTGGAGGATGCAGTGAGCCCAGATCGTGCCACTGCACTCCAGCCTAGGTGACACAGCAAGATTTGGTCAAAAAAAATAAATAAATAAAACCAACAAACAAAAACTGGGGATCACATGTAGATGAATAAACTGATGCTTAGAGAGGTTTAGGTATGGTGCCCAAAGTCATCCATCTAGTGTCAGAGCCAGAATTTGAACTAGTTCCATCTGATGATACTCTTTCCATTAGACCTCCTCACTGGCCTCCCTGTCATCACTTCTGCTCCTTTATAATCTCATCTCCCCTGATCTAAAAACGTAACTCAGATTGCATCCTCTCCTCACTCCCAGTGTAAAGCCCACACACCTCACGGGGGATGTTCAGGATGTTGCATGCTTGGCCCTGTTTGCCCCCCCCGATGCTCATCCCTCCTGCCCTCCCCCTGGCCCACATTGCTCTAGCACTCTGGTCACCTTTCCTTTCATCAGCAGTTTTGCACCAACTATTCCCTCTGCCTGGAAGACAGTGCCCCCAGGTCTTCATCCAGCTGTCAACTTCTGCCCTCTGGGGATTAGGACACCCAGTGGCTTCCTCCTGGGAGAGCTCTTCCCTGACCACTCAGCCCAGAGCCCACCCTGGCCCCCACCCTCATTCCACCCCCATCCTCTGCCTCTCCCCCACCCCTTGTCCACACCTCATTCCTTCTCTACAGGATCTAAGAAGAGTCACACATTAAGTTTAGTTGTTATTTCTCTCTCTTTAATTTTTTTTGAGATGGAGTTTCGCTCCTGTCGCCCAGGCTGGAGTGCAACGGTACGATCTCGGCTCACTGCAACCTCCGCTTCCTGGGTTCAAGCAATTCTCCTACCCCAGCCTCCCGAGTAGCTGGGATTACAGGTGTGTGCCACCACGCCCGTCCAATTTTGTGTTTTTAGTAGAGACTGGGTTTCACCATGTTGGCCAGGCTGGTCTCGAACCCCTGACCTCAGGTGATCCACCCGCCTCGGCCTCCCAAAGTGCTGGGATTACAGGTGTGAGCCACTGCACCCAGCTGTTATTTCTCTTTCATCTTATCATTTAGAAAGTCAATTAGTGACAATGAATGTTTTGTAGAGTCCAAGACTGTTGTGTTGTGGAGTTTCTCTTTCTGGATTTCTTGTCTGGTTGTCTCTTGAGGAGCAGATTCAGGTGAAGCATGTTGGGGGAGCACATGGCTCAAGTGATGCTGTGTCTTCCAGTGCCTCCCTTCAGGAGCCGAGGACATCATGTCTGGTGGCCCCACTTTGGAGGCTGCTGAATTTGATGACTTAATTGGGAAGTGTCTGCCAGATCGCCCCATTGTGCAGGTACATTTTCTTCTCTGTCATTAATAAGTCATTTGTGGGGATAATTTTTTTTTTAATGTTTTGACATGCTTGAACAGTGTCTGCTCTGGTCACGCTAAGATCCTATTTGTCCTAATAATGGCAAACCAGAGTCCCATGGCCAGGTCCCCACTTGTGGGACATGCTTACTTCATATGGGAAGCTGCATGAAAGAAAGGGGTTTGCTGCTTAAAAAGCCCCATCAGAGCATACCCTAATCATCTGTTTACAAAAGCACCCAATGTCTTCAGAGGCTGGAGGGGACCTGTGGCAGCATTGTCCCCCCGAAGCAGATGGGATCAGCTTTCTCTGCCATGGTCTCCTACCAGGCTGGGGCCAGAAGAAGGGACACATCACTGGGAGAATTAGTGGTCAAGAAACTAGGTCACCTGATTCCTCATTGGGACTCATGCTGTGGCCACTTTAAGGAGTGGGGGAGTGGCACAAGGACACTGAAAACAACCTATACAAGGTTACTCCAGGAGTGGCAGCTCCTGTAGGAATAAGGATCTGGGAGATTTCTGAGGGCTTCAGCACACACACATGAAAACTCACCTCATTTGCAGTGCCGCTCAACAGCCAGGTTTCTGCAGGGCTCTCAACTATTTTCTGTGGGTTGAGCAGGGCTGGGCTGTTTTATCTCAGGGATAGTAAATGAGTTCACGTTTCATGCCTACAGAAAATCACTGCTCTGCCCTCCTGGGCGGTACTAGCTCTCTTTTATTAGTCAGAGAAGAGGTGGGTTATCTGGGTTCAATTCCACCTTTGAACTTCAGTTGTATTTGGCTTTATATTTCAAGCTCAGATGTCCACCACTGCTGTGAAATAGTAATTCAGGCCAGGAGAAGTCAAAGGTCTCTGAAAATGTGGTGGGGAAAGGGAAATCCTGAGTCTGAATTATCTCATTTTCAGAGTGAGGATGGACAGTTCCCGCGTTTGGAAACACATTTCCTGGATGAACTTAAGAGCTGTGGCCACTAGTTCGTTCTAAAAATCATTATTGGGCACCAGCATGTGTGGATAAATAAAGCCTCCCACCTGCCCCACACCACCAAGGATGAGAAGATCCAGTAAACTGGGGAGAGTGAATTGGTTTGAAAACACATTTGATTTCAGGAATAAAAGGTGCAAATGAGTAAATGTGCCTAAACCCTCTTTTAAAAAGAAAGTGTGAGTTTTCTATTGACAGCAGAGTCTTGAGCATGTGCAGAAGGAAGCCTGCGTGGCGCTAATGTGATGTCTTGTCATCATTTTATTTTTCTGACGGGTAAACGCTGGGCTCTGAACCTGTGGGGTTGTACTTCGCACTCGCGGCTGTAGAGGGAGCCTTGTTTACCATGGATTGTTCACAATGCAAAGCTTTCAGAGGAAGAAAGAAAAAAGGCTTTTTACAGAAAAAAAGTTGGAGGGTTAAAGGCAGTCTGTTTCAAAATTGCAAACAATCGCTGTGGCTGTCTCGTTTTCTCTTCTCTGCTGGTTCCACCGTGAATGAATGGTAGCGTAAAGAGTCAGTAGAAATTGCCCTTCCTCTTCGGATGCGACCAGAGGAATCAGGAGGTGGGATCCTTATCAGGGTTTTTTTTAGTTTTTTTTTTTTTTGGCAATTTCCCCACAGAATTCCACGAGGGCAGCTCCCCATCCTTGTTGAAGCACAAGCTTTTTTCGAGGCTGATCTGTGGTAGCGGAGGGTCTGGATTTGGAGGGGTGGGGTGGGAATGGATCCCCTGACCCATTTTCTCCATCGGGGTCTAATTCTGCGGTTTGGTGATGAGAGTGTTGCTTTTCGGGCCGAGTCCGAGGTTGCTCGGAGGTCCAGGGCTCCCACCCCGCGATGCCCGTCCTGCCTCCTCCTGCGCCCCGGGCAAGGGTCTGTCCGCCTGGGGGACCGCATCTGGGATCCGCGTGGCCCCCCTCCCCGGCGGTGCCGTCTCCACGGACAGTGCGTGCCCGGGTCTGGGCTGGAGCGACGTCCCCGAGATTATCCTATTACTTTACAACTGTGGCTCGCGCGCCGTCAGGACCCGGACCCGTGTGGGCTGGCGGAGCACAATGACCGGCGGCGGGGCGGGGGCGGGCACGCGGGCGGCGGGCGCTGGGGGTCGCGTAGATGTTTGGGTCGAACAGGTGAGCACCTCCCGGACACTCGGGCGCCCGCGGGGGGCGGGGAGGAGGGCGGAGGGGGTGTAAACTAAGTGGTGGGAAAGAGACAAAGGAAGAGTGAAGAGCGAGACGGTGCGGATGGGGAAGGGGGAGGGGCGCGGAGGGGCAGCCGGTGGGCAGCGCGCCGAGGAGCTCGAGCTTGAACTTGATCAAGCACTGGGGGCCCTGCCGTGGGGGTGGGGCGGGGGTACGGCCGAGAGCCGGCCACGTGCCTGGCTTTCCCAGCCCGGGGTCTCGCTCCGGCCGCCCGGGGGAGCCGAACCCCGAGGCCCGGCAGCCCCGCCCCACAAGTACCCGCGTCCCTGGGGACCCTAAAGACGCACGGGGGTCGAAGGCTGCCCGAAGGGGCCCCGGGCGCCGAGAGTTCCTGAGGGTGCCTGAGTCACTTTCTTTGGGCCAAGTCTCCCTCTCCTGGCCTGACCGCAGACAGCCCGCCGGGTGCCCTCTCCCCCCAGCCCCCACCGGACCCAGAGACCGCAGCCTCCGGGAGCGATGGGTAGGCACAGATCCCAGCGCCTTCTTTCCGGGCTCAGCCCCGTGCAAGGATCTTCCTCGAAGCGCTTCCCCCTTAAGAGCGCGCTCCCCACCGAAGCGCACGGCGGCGCGTCCAGCGCGCCCTTATCCCCCCCTACCTGGCCCAGCTCTCCCTCCTTCCTCCTCTTCCCCCCCCGCGCCTCTCTCCCTCCTTTCTCCTCTCCCCTCTCCCTGGGTGCCTCCTTTTCCTCTCTCCCCTTCCCCCCGTGCCCACTCCTCCCTCTCACCCGCCCCTCCGCCACCTCCTCCTGCTGCTCCTCCTACTCCCCCTGCCTGCGCCCTCCCTGCGTTCCCCTCCCCCCCCGCCCCCGCCCCGTGCCCGGTCCCGCCCCCCTCTCCCGCCTCCCCGTGCCCGGTGCCCCCTCCCCCTTCCTCCGGGCCGCGGCGCCGCCGCCGCTGCCGCCGCTGCTCGCCTGGGCCCTCCTCCTGGCCACCCCCGCCCCCGGGCCGGGCAGTGACGCGCCGCGGTGGTGCCAGCCCCTCTCCCCAGGCAGCCGCGGCGGCAGCAGCAGCAGCAGCAGCTGGAGCTGTGGGGCTGTCACCGCCGCCCGCCCCGCTCACTCGCGGATCCCGACCGCCCATCTCCGCCTCGCCTCCAGCCCAGGTACGGAGTCCGGCCCGGATCCCGGCGATCGGGCCGTTTCCGGGGCCCGGGCCACCGCCCCCCTTCTCCGGCTGCTGCCGCCGGCCGTTGAGCTGCGGTTAGGGGGGCGAGGGGCTGGGGGCGGTTCTGGGGAGGGGGGCGCAGGGGGAGCTTCCTTTGCCGGGGCTGAGGAAGGGGGCGCGGGGGAGCGGCTGCGCCCTGGGCCGAGTGGGCTGGGGCGGGGGGCGGGTGAGTGTGCCCGAGAGTGGAGGGGGGGCGATGAAGGCTGCACTGTGGGGGCCGCGGGGCGCCCAAGAGGTGTGTCTGGCCCTGAGCGCCCAGGGTCGCGGGGCGCACCCCACTCCCGGGGTGCGCGCCGCGGGTCCTGGGGGGCGGTGATTGTGCGCGCAGCGCCGCGGTATTGTGCCACGGCCGCTCGGTGTGCAGCGGGCTCGGCACCGCGTCCCGGGGAGGGAGGCGTTCTCTGGCGGCGGGGTGGGGGCCGGGCTCGGGTTGCCGCGGCCGCCACGAGAAGGGAAGTGGACTGTGTTTGGGGATGTGAGGACGGGAAGCGTTGAGTGTCAGGGAGGGGTTCCCCGGCGCGGCGCGGGGAGTTGAGACGCGGTTTGCAGAGTTGAGCCCACTTCAGCAGGCCCGGGTCCCTCCCGGGAGGGGACGGGGTGTCCCTCTCAGGTGCACCGTCTGACCGGAAGCCGCGGGCGTCGGCGGCCCCGGGCGAAGGGGCCTTCCTTAATGAGGGGACACGGCGGGGCGGGGGCAGCCGGCCGCCTCCAGGGCGCGCGCAGGGGTTAAGTTGGATTTACACCTCCGCCCTCTCTCTCCTCCCTCCACCTTGTCTTCAAGGCTGGACACTTTGGGTAGGGAGGAGGGGGGAGTGCAATCCTCATTTTTATTCCAGCCGCTCGGTAGCAGAAGTGACCCTGCTCCCACCCGGAGCTGCGTTTGCCCGAGTCCGGCCGCCCCTACCGGGCTGCGCTTCCTGGGGGAAGTTCTCATTAAGCCTCGCTAATTAGCATTATTCCTGTAGAAAGGTTAAGGTTAGACCGTCCTTTTCCTTATGGGAGGCCCACCCCCTCCTCCCCATTCCCTACTCCCTCCCCTCTCCCCAAGAGCACAAAAGCACAAAAAGAAAGTGTGAAGAGGCTCAGATCAATGGAGAAGCCACAAACCCATTAATTCAAATGGAACCTTTTTTCCCCCTCTAAAACATTGATTTTCCTTTCTGTCTGCTCTGAGGGGAGATGAATAACCTCCTGATTTCACCTGAAATGGTGTTTGGACTCTGTGATTTCCTCCTCTTTCTGAGAAGGATTGTGGCTTGAAATAGATTCTCCCTTGAGATAAAGCCCTACTTATCCCAGAATCAGCTGGCAACCCCAGCCTGCTCCCCCCCCGCCCCGCCCCACCAACTCACACACACCAAAGGGGGTGTGGGGAGAGGTGTTTGGGGGACCTCATGGCTCTTCTGGGGAGAGCCATCTGTGTGATGGGACCAGGCCCCTGTCTTGACCCCTGACACAGGCCGGATTCTGGACTGAGTTGGTCTGGGGAAAAGGCCCGTTTATGGCCCAGGCCCTGTGGTAGTTTAGCCCCCCGGGTAGTAAATTACCCCTTCATTGGAAAGCCACTAGGGCCTAAATGTGTCCTTGAATAATATCAAGCTCCTGTCTAATCCAGGCTCAGGCTGGGCTTGCTTTATAGAGCAGGGTTTTAAGACAGCACCTCTTGAGCTGGGCGACACCACCCTATTCAGCACCTTCCTGCCGCACAGTGGGAACAGAGCTCACTGCGGCCTTCCTCCCAGCTGAGAAGACGCCTTTGGGGAACTTTTCCTGCGGCCCCTACCCTGGGGCTCTGTGGAGCTGGACCGCCTGGGAATTGCTCAAGAACTTTTTCTGTGTTGTCTGGGTTCCTTTCTTGGAAGGACAGCCCTGCAGGGGATTAGCTCACAGCGGCTCCCTTCCAGCCTTCCTTTTGGCTGGAAGATCCCTGTCTGCTGAAGCTCCTCTCTCCAGCTTCACTTTTAAAGAAACCCCCATTAATGGCAGGGTCTGAGGGTACCAGCGAGGCCCTCATGGTGAGGAATGCTGATGGGGAGCAGCCAGGTGCCTTTGCTTAGGAACAAAAGCCTGTTTTCCACTTGATATACAGTGGGAAGGTGTGGGAAATGCTCACTTCCAGCATCCAGGTGTCCATGACAGCAGGGACAACAGAGGACCACATGTAGATGGGAATATGCTTCTGACAGACACAGTGTGCGTGTGAGTGAGTGTGAGGGAGAGAGAGCGAGAATGCCTCCAGTGTGGTAGGTGATTGGCTGTGTCTCAGCCCTTCCTGCCTCATATTCCCCAGAAGAGCTGGTGCTTGCATGGCTAGTAAGCAGAGGAGGCATGTTTGCAGGAAGGAGTGGAATTGTGCAGGGAGTGCTGGAAGGCTGGCCTCCTTCCCTGGTGGCTAGGTGGGCTTGGGGTGTAGCCATGAAGCAACAGCCTTGGGACCCCACACCCCCCAGGAGCTGTGGCTCAGACCACCCTCATGTTTCATGTGTGCGGCTCCTTCACAACAAGGATTTGAACCCCTGTTGCTTTAGATGCTGGGGGTTTTTCGTCTTCCATTAATAAGCCATCTGATGAACTGAAGTGGTTAAGTTGGGGTCACATGCGGTTCAGTACCTTCTTGGCATGCTCAGAAGGCTGCGTGTGTAATGCTTGCTGACATGGAGACAAGGGGGAGAGTCGCCTCGTGTGGAAGAATGTCCAGGGCCTGGAAGGGGCCTACAGGTGTCCAGAAGGAGGGGCCCACCAGTGGGTTGAGAAGAGACTCCACTTTGGGATAGAGCTGGTGCTGGGGCAACCCCCTGAGGCTGGTGTTCTTCCCAGTGGGAGCTTTAGCCTCCTGTCGAACAAGCCTGGGGGCTGTATAGAGAGGGGTCTCTTTCCTGCTTGGCCCAGAAACATCCCCTGCACATCCCTGCCCCCGCCCTCCTCTGAAACACCCAGGGCTCCTGGTCAGGGCTTATGGCTTAAAATTGCACTAAATTCTCAGCAAATCCTCCTCCTTTTCTTTCTCAAGCAAGCTGTAGAGATAGAATTACAGCTCTCAGGAAGGGTCTGGAAAATACCGTGTGAGGCACGCCCCAGGATCCCAAGTCCTGGAGGATGCAAATGGCTCAACTTCAGAGGCACCAGGAACCCAGTTCCAGAGAAATTGACCCCAGTTGTAAAATAATCAGGTTACTGATAGCACCTGCCCGTAGTTACAAGCCATGGATACAGGCCCATTTCCACCATTTCCCCTCTGGTCTCCCGTTTTCTCCTCCTCCTGGGCTGGGCAGTGGTTGTGCTAGTTACCATGCAGAAGAGGAAGGGCCTCAGAAGCTGGGTGGAGAGAGACTGAACCTGTCCATGAATTTTGGACTGAAGATAAGAGCAGGGAGAGTCTGGTCAGCTCCTCTCCCTCTGCCCCAGAGGCAGGGCTCCCAGGTTGGGGTGTGTCCCAGAGGCTGACTGGGTGCTACCCATCTGCCTGCCTAACTCTTAAGTTCCCTTTTCAGAAGAGCATTTGGCTTTGGCTCTATTACCCTGTGACCCATGATGGCTTTGGTGCTGGAATAAATGATTGCTGGGTGGGCAAGGCCACGGGCTTCAGGGTGTCCAAAGGGCAGAGGCTAGAGAAACCAGGGGGTAGCTGACTGGCCAGTCACGTGGGGACTGGGGAGAGGGAACCCAGAAGTAATGGATTGCACACACTTTTTTTTGTAAATAGAGACAGCGTCTCACTGTGTTGCCCAGGTGGGTCTTGAACTCCTGGCCTTGAGCAATTCATTCACCTCAGCCTCCCAAAATGTTGGCATTACAGGTGTGAGCCATCACCCCCAGCCCATACTTTTATTCTCTAATGTAAGTTTTGTTGAAGTTTGTTAACAGAAAGGGAGAAATTAGCCCTCAATTCATCTGAGATTCCTGAAGGGAAAAGTAAAAAGCGCCCTGTGACCTCTGGGTGAGCCAGTGAGCACCCTGAGGCCTTGGCCACTCTCAAACCTGCACCAGTGCCTCCAGCATGGCCCTCTGGACTTGGGTGTATTTTCCCCCTCTGCACAGTTGTCTTTGACGGGTTCTGATCTGTGTGTACTTGTAACTGCCTGTGTGATTAGCCTGCTTCTCCAGCCTTGGCTTAGGGTGTGAGTGAGGGACTGGAGCTACAGTCTGCCCATCTGCAGCTAGGGGGGCTTACACCCATGAACTGGGCTGTGCTGCGCCAGACAGGTTGCAGAGGGGTCTTGGGAAGTCTTCTTCTCTAGCTCAGCCCTTGAAAGTCTGGGTGTTGAAGGGTTTGCGTAAGTCTGACCAAAACTTATTTTTGTATTGTGTGTTTTTGAAAAGTTAGGCTTAATAGACTTGATTTCTCACTTAAAAAAAAAATTGCTGTCGCAGCCAGGTGTGGCAGCTCACACCTGCACTCCCAGCACTTTGGGAGGCCAAGGCACTTGAGCCCAGGAGTTCGAGGCCAGCCTGGGCAATATAGTGAGCCCTTGTCTCTACAAAAAATTAAAAGTTAGCCAGGCGTGGTGGTATATGCCTGTAGTGCCAGCTCCTCGGGAGGCTGAGGCAGGAGCCTGGGGGGTCGAGGCTGTAGTTAGCCACTATTGCACCACTGTACTCCAGCCTATGTGACAGTAAGATCCTGTCTTTAAAAAAAGCTATAGCAGTCAAGATATCAGAATCTTAGAACCACTTTTCACAAAACTGGGGTCCACATGGCAGAACCCTGGAGGCTGTGGGAAAACTCCCTGGGGAGCTGGGGAGAAAGCAGTCATCGTTAGGTGACTAGGCAGTGTGTCCACAGTGTCTCCCCACTGCACCTACAGGTGGGTCAGAAGTTTTGCTGGTCCCTTTTCCTAGCTAACAAGGCCTGGTGTAAAGGAGCCCTGCCTTAGTTATCTATGTCCCTAGCACAGTGCCAGCACATAGTAGATGCTCAATAAATGTGCAGCAACTCATTGAAGAAAGTGAGCATGCATGAGAAAGAGAGAGACTGTGTGTGTGTGTGTGTGTGTGTGTGTGTGTGTAAATATAGCCTCATCACCCATGAGTTCCCTCTGGGCCTCATCTTGAGACACTTGGTTGTTAAGGAATCTGGTTCCTCCCATTGAAGGGAGGAGATGTGGTGAGGTGGCCCATGGTGCGGTGACAGTGTGATGCAGGCTCTGGGCACAGGCTGCCTGGGTCTACACACCAGCTGTGCTGCTGGCTCCGTGCCCCTGGGCAGTTGGGGCAGGCAGGGCGGGCCTCGCAGGGGCAGTTATCAGAGCTGGAGCTAGGCCTGACGTGGGTGCCTGTGTTATGGGGTCATGGGAGGAAATCTAATAAAACCATTAGCCTGAAGTCCCGTGCCTGTGGGCACTGGGTGCTCCTCCTAATCAGGTGATTTTGATGCCAGGTTAGGTGTAGCCCACCTTTTCCCAGTGGGACCCATCAAGGGAGTGAGGGTTGGAGGGGGCATTTGGGTGAACAGTTCAGTGATGTGAGCCAGAGAAACCCTGGCTGTGTATGGGGTGGCTGGCAGTGGCAGGAGGGAGGCATTGCAGGGCACCAGGGTGCCACCAGCCCACCAGCCTGCATCCCGGGCTTCATATGCCCTCCATTCAAGAACTGTGCACAATGGGACCAGAGTCCTTAATTGTCAAATTAATGCAGCGTCCTCATTAAACACCAACACTATGCCAGGCAATTCAGTTGATTCAACAAGTCTCACTGCCTTGTGCGGGATTCAGAGGACATACAGTCTGGTCCCCACTGTTGGAAGGACCGAAGGTTTTCCAGGGAAAGACAGGGCAGAGACCCACAAGACAGTGACAGCTGGATACAGCTTGGAATTGGGATTGTGGTTCACAGCAGCAGTGTGGGTTCTAGGCGAGGGCCAACTCACTTAGGAGGGCATGTCCAGTCCTTGGCGATTGCACAGATCTGGCTCTGCCTCGTGTTAGCTCGTGACCTTGGGCGAGCACCTTAACCTCCTGGAGCCTCAGTTTCCTCATCTGTGGAGCGGGGCTGTCAACTGTACCTACCTGGTGGGCCTGTAGTGAGGGTGAAATACCACAAGTCCAGGGGAGCGCTGGGCCCCTGAGAAGCTTTGCCTTCTGTTGTTATGGTTTGAACTTGGCTGAGTGAGGCCAGAGTGTGTGTATTGAGTGGAGTTCAAGAGCCTTTCTCCAACCCAGAGATGGCAGGTACGGCCCTGCCAGGGTTACGTGCACTGTGGGAGGGGAACTTTTCGTGTGGCTCCTCTGTCCCCGTGCGCCCGCCCATGCCTGCCCACAGCAGCCTCCTTGCCTCTCCTCAAACCCAGCAGCTTGTGCCCCACTTGCTGCTGCCTGTGCCTGAAACTTGCGTGGAGCCACACAGACCTCATGGGCTCCCCTCCTCACTTCTCGCAGGCCTCTGCTCCAGCATTTCTGACCCGTGGGGTTTTTCTGGGCTGCCCTGGCAAACAGGTCCCTCTGCCCTCTTGCCCTGCTTCCATGTGCTTTGCGGCCGTCATCAATGTTTTTCTGCTCATTGTCCATCTCCCTCGCGGATCGAGGGGTGCCAGGCAGGCCAGGAGTGTGTCTGGTCCACAGCTGAGTTTCCCAGCACCTAGAGCGGAGCTTGGCCCATAGCAGGTGCTCAGTAAATACCTGTCGAATGGATGGATGGGGAGTTTGGAGTAGGTGGCACTTTCAACTGTTACTAGAATACTCTGTCTTTTAAGTCGTGAGCATTTGAACAATACCCAAGAGTCTTCCTCCTTCAGCTGTGACTTCAGGTCAAACCCAGAGCATGGCACCCCCTGGGCAGCCAGGAAGTAGCAAGGGGCCCATGCAAGATGCCCTGTTCCTGGTTCCCGGAGCCCGCATGGCACGACCAGCTGGGAAGATGGGGAGCCGGCTGCAGCTTGCAGCCTTGCTCAAGGCTCCAAGGAACCTTCCCCCACCTGCCAGCCTCTCTTCCCCCTCCCCTTCGTCTCCCTCCATCCAGTTAGCACAGGGGAGAGTTTTGTTGTCCCTTTGTACCCTTTGTGCAGAGAGCCTTTTGAACGTGTGTGTGTGTGTGTGTCCCTCCAGGTGTGTGAGTGAGTTTTCATGAAGGAGGGTTGTGGGTGGAGGTGCTTGTGTTTATGGAGCAAGCAGCCTGTGGGAGGGAGGCAGAGTGAGTGCGTGTGCCTGTGTGTGGGGAGAGGACACTAGAGGACACGTGGGCTCTGTCCATCCCCCGAGGCCCTGGGTGTGCCGCGGGGGGACTACAGGCGTCACAGCCCAGCTCCTGTCCTCTGGATTCAGCAGAGGGTCCACACTGCACAGAAGCTATAAATTCCAGGAAACTCCCTACCAGCCCAGCCGGTGGGGGAGGGAGTGGAGGCGAATCCACACTGGTTCCCTAGCACTTGGAGCAGATGTGTCTGCCTCAGGGACAGCAGTCTAAGAAAGTTCCAACCAAAGTGTGTTTGCTCACTATAAAAGAGGTGTCTGTGAGGGGGGCCCCGGAGGGGAGGCTTGGGGGGTGCTCTGTCAGAGGTCCTCACTGGGGGCCCACAGAGGCCATTGTGTCTTGCTGGGGGGAGGCCAGAACTCCGGGTGTGGGAGCTGCTGGGTCATCTTTCTTGGTTTTACAGCCAGCTCCCAGGCACAGTTGCTTGCTGCTCCTGAAAGGCTGGGCCTGGAGGAGGTGGGGGCCCTTCCCCCTGGAGGGCTGGGTTGAAGGGGCCCCGCCCCGGGGGTTCCCGGATGACTGGCCAAGGGCCGGCCGAAGCCGGCAGCGAGGGGAGAGGAGGCAGGCGTGGTCCTCTCTAGCAGGCCATCCGGCTGTTTGGAACGCCCTGGCGGCCCCCCAGGCCCTTGAGCTGAACCCCCTTTGCGGTCTGGTCCGAACCCTGGCCTGCCCCGCCCCCTTCCTTCTCTGCACTTCTGGGGCTGGCCCTTTCAGCCCTGGAAGCTGCCCAAGAGCGTATCTTTGAAGCACAGCAAAGGTTAGGAAGGAGGAAGACAGAAATGTCCTCTGGGCTGGGGGAGTGGGAGAAAGGAATTCCATGCATGCTTCATGGGAGTCAGGGCGCCAGGCCTGCTGGGGGCACTCAGCTCAGCCTCAGTGCCTGGTGGCGGGCATGTGCTGCTGCCCGCTTCTTGCCGCCGGGTCCTGTGCAGAGTGAGCCCTGGTCCCTGGGCTGGGAGCAGGGAGCGGCAGCCCTTGTTTACAGCGCTTGTTTCAACCTTGGCTCACAAGGGTAAGAGCCAGGCCCTGCCATCCGCCCCTGCAGGATGCGAGACCTCATAATTGTCTTCAATTACAGACAGTGCCGGCCCTTAGCCTTGGCTTCCGACAGGAACCAGAGCCGGGGCCACTTCCACCGGGCAAGGGGGAGCACCACCCAACCCTCACTTCAAGGTTTGAGGGCACTCCCAAACGCCCACTGGCCCTGGGGTCCACCCACAAGGCTGCCTCAGGCTGATGAGAGCCCGTCCCTGCTGAGTGCCCACCTTCTTTGTCCCTGCTCAGGATGAGACTTCTGTGAGCAGCGAGGATTTTGATATGAGCGACTCCACATGGATGTCAGCTGACCCGCACCTGGCCTCCAGCCTGAGCCCCAGCCAGGACGAGAGGATGCGGAGCCCGCAGAACCTCCACAGTCAAGAGGACGGTGAGTGCCCCTTGGTGGCAGTTGAGGAGGGGCTGTGCCCGGCCCCCTGCTCCCAGTTGTCCTCAGGTGAGAGGTGTGGACACACTCCAGGGTGGCGGAATCTGGGCCAAGGCCTTTGGGTGGCTCAGGCCCAAGCTTGCACTGCCCCCAGTGTTCTCAGCATCTCCATGGGCCCTAGTGCCCCAGCTCCTGGCTCCTTCCTCCCA
This sequence comes from Pan troglodytes, assembly GCF_028858775.2. NCBI lineage: Eukaryota > Metazoa > Chordata > Mammalia > Primates > Hominidae > Pan > Pan troglodytes. The sequence continues at coordinate 38,688,425 of NC_072419.2, read as the reverse complement.
AAGATGAGGGAGAGAGCCCATGGGACTGGCAGCCTGCGGGGCAGGGGGTCTGCCTGGTTGCCGGGATGCCATGGGCTTCTGCAATGTGGGTTTCAGAGTTACCAGGGGCAGGCCTGGGAAGGTTCACAGTGTACCTAACCCAGAGCAGTTCTGCTGCCCAGCAAGGGAAACAAGCTGTGTTTCTGCAGCCACATGTGAGGCTATAGCCCAGGTCACCTGGTGAGTGACCAGGCAGTGCAGCTGTCCACATTCACCCTAGCCCCTTGGGATGCGATGCGGCTGGCTGGGGAGCTGTCCGGATTCTTCCCTAGCCCTGACCGCCTCCGCACAGGGCCTGCCAGGCAGCCTACTCCGGCCTCCCTTGGAATAGAGGCTTCCTTCTCAGGGGTTGGAGAGTTAGGGTCAGGAATCAGACCCCAAAGATCCACCCCGGCCTCGACGTGGACTCCCCCAAGTGGTTGGGCTCTGGGGCCCTGGCATCTACCTTGGTGTGCCAGGGTTGTGAGGTGGCCCTGTGAGCACAGCACCCCAGCATCGCCTTTGTTTCCGTGGAGGAGATGGTTGGGGGCAGGGGATGAGTGAGCTGGGCCCGAGAACTGGGGTGTAGGAGCCGGAGCCAGCAATTAGGAGGGGTTGAAGGTCGAGGCCTGGAATGTGGGAGGGAGGTGCGGATTAAAAAGGGGTGTAATGTTAACTCTGTGAAACGGGTCAGCCTTAAAGAGTAAATAAGGGGTAGGAGCCTTGCTGTTTGGGTCAAAGTTCATCTCCATGGCAGAACCTGCGCGCCTGCCTCCCAAAGGCCTGAATCCGGCTTTGTTTGGGAGGAGACCCAGTCTGGAGGCAGCTGGAGGTGTCTGGGCCAGGGGCTGGGGAGCACAGGGAGTGGCTGCAGGAGGAGTGGGGTGCGTGGCTGCCGGCAAAGAAAAGGCTTTTGTGCCTGATGCCTCGTGAGGTCGGCGCGACCCCCTCGTGCTGCCAGCCTCCCAGGCCAGTGCCGCCTTCCAGCGTTCCCACGGGGGTGGGGACCGGCGGGGGCAGCCACGTGCTCTGGGGGGCTCTGGGGCTGGGACAAGCGCAGCAGCTGACCTCCCGCCTCAACTGAGCCGATTGAGGCCACGCCCAAGGAACACTGAGGGCGGTGCCTGCAGAGCCCAGCTGGGGCCACAGGCTGTGGTCCCCCACAAGAAGGGTCTGGGACAGTTGTTCAGAAACCCAGAGCAGTGGGGCTGAAGGGGCCATGGTCCCCCTACTCATTCCCAAGCAGATCTCATGCTGTTATTCCTCATGACCACCCTTTGAGAGCGTGATCTCTCTTGGAGACACGTCCTGGGGAGGTCTGGTGATTTGGGGGCTGTCAGGATCAGGTAGCTGACAGTGGCATTTCTGTGGGGTCCATGGGGTTCCCTCAGCACCTGCTGCCCAGAGGCTGGCTGGCCTGGCCATGAGGATGAGGCTGAGAGATGCAGGGAGGCTGGGGGGTCTGTAGGTCCCCAAGAGCCCAGTGCGGGGCCAGCCTGGGGTAGTGAGACACCACCTTCCCCTCCTGATGGACACCAGAGCTGGGACAGGGAGGATGCTGTTGACCACAGGGCCGTGGGCCTCACTGTCCACTCCGAGGCACTCATGGAGTTGTGGGCCACCCCGCTGGCTGGCTGAGACCCTGGGCAGGGCACAGGCCTTGGGAAGGCCCAGGCAGCTGGCCTGGCCTCTGCTGCCTCTTCTGGGCCTGTGGGCCTGTTGGTGTCTGTCCAGAGCAGTGGGTTTCCAGCCTAGAGTCCTGGGCCATCTTCTGGCCCCCCTGGAGACATACAACCAGCCCCTCTTGAAGGTGCTCACGGTGCAGAAATGTGAGGTCCAGCTCCCATGAGTGAGTCAAGGGGCTCCCATCAGAGCACTCTCAGGCCCCGTTATTGACGCAGGACTAGGTAGGGACAGCCCAAGCAGGGGCACCCGCTTTAGCCCTCTGTGTGCTCCACTCCCTGCCCGAGGGTCTCCATTGCAGAAGCCCCCCAACCCCACTGATGCCCAGGTGGGCTTGGTGTGTGGGCTCTGGCCCTCCGTCCTTCGTGGAAGTCTGAGGCCTGCTGTAAGGTCAGTCTTGGTCTCTGCCCTGCCCCTGGGACTCGGTTGCGAACATGGCCCATTGTCGGTACCTGCTGAATGTCTGTTATCCCCGAATGAACAAACGAACAAACATTTACTGAGACCTACCCAAGCACACCATTGCAGAGCAGATGGAGCTCCGCCTCTGATGGGGGATAAGTTGGGTTGTTTGTTTCTGGGGACATCCTTCCCATCTGAGTACCTGGGCCTTTTCTCTTCGCCGGGAGTGTGGGGACTCCCAAGGCTGTGCTGATGACACACCTGTGTTGGTCCGTTTGGTGTTGCTATAAAGGAATACCTGAGGCTGGGTAATTTATAAAGAGAAGAGGTTTATTTGGTTCACAGTTCCACAGGCTGTACAGGCATGGCACTAGCATCTGCTTGGCTTCTGGTGAGGCCTCAGGAAGCTTACAGACATGGCAGAAGGTGAAGGGGGAGCAGGCATGTCTCATGGTGAGAGAGGGAGCAAGAGAGAGGGAAGAGGTACCAGGCTCTTTTAAATAACCAGCTCTCGCATGGACTCATAGTGAGAACTCACTCCATACAGCACCCAGCCACTCATAAGGAATCTGCCCCTCATGACCCAGACACCTCCCACCAGGCCCACCTCCAACCCTGGAGGACACATTTCACCATGAGATTTGGAGGGGACCCAGATCCCAACCATATCAGCACCCCATCCCTGCTGACAAGTGATCCAGCCAGGAGTGATTTCAGGGAGCCAGGCAGTTAGCACAGATCTACAGCTGTGGATTTGTTGGGGCCCTTCTTTAAAGATTTTAACAAAGGCAGATGAAGGCTGAGTGGCAGAGCAAATCCCATGGCGGAGACCACTGGGCCCAAGAGTGAGTTGTGCGGGTGCCAGCTCTCACTCCCCCGGAACTTGCCTCTGAGCTTCTACCGGGGTGAATGTCTGCTCTCACTCCCCAGGAGCATGCCTCTGAGCCTCTACCGGGGTGAGTGTCTGCTTGTCCTGAAACTGAGCCCAAGAGTGAGTTGTGCGGGTGCCACAGTTTTCACTCCCCGGGAGCTTGCCTCTGAGGTTCTACCGGGGTGAGTGTCTGCCTGTCCTGAAACACAGTTAGGCTTCTGCCCCCAACCCTGCCACTGGCTGCGAGTCTTGGTCTCCCAGACCTCTTTACACCAGTTCCCCACACTCTGAAGTCCTGGGATGCTCCCAGGTCCCTGCGATCACAGCCACTGGTGCTTGGCAGGGAGCACCACTCACAGTGCCCTCATCTCATGGGGAGGAAACTTAGGATCAGGGAGAGACTTGGGGCAACTCAGCCAGAGTTGGGGAGGTGCCAGTGCTTCTCCTCTCTCCCCTTTGGCAGGGGCAGGGGCCATGTGTGAGGGTCCCCAGAAGATGGGCAGGGGAGCTAGGGAACCAAAGAAGGCCCTCTCCACACACTTGGGGTGCTCCCTCCTTGGGGCCCAGGGCCATGCGGGCCAGCTCCTGCCACAGTTTCCTGCCCAGGCACGGGCCAGGTCCCCTAAAGACCCTCGGCTAAGCCCCGGCTGAGGCGTGGGCTTTCTTTTGGGTCTGAACAGGGCTCTGTGCACATCATAGGGTGTGGAGGGAGGATGCCTGAGAGACTTTGTCCAGAGGCACTGTGGTCTGGCGTTGCCTTGGGGCTGAACAGCACATCCGTCTGTACTTACGCCGCCACCTGTGGGATGATCTGTTTGATGCAGTCTCCTCCCCAAGTACCATAAGCACCCTGAGAGCCAGGACTCCAGCACCCAGCACAGGGCCTGGCACCACGCAGGTGCTGGGGTGCTGTTTGTTGAATGAATGAGTGGATGAAAATGAACGAAGGCATGCACGGAGGCAGGTGAGCCAGTGCGCCTCCTGCAGGCCGGGGCTGGCCCAGGTTCCTGACCCGGCAGGCGGGGCCGCTTCTTCCGTTTCCCCTGGATGTGCTTCAGCAGGCCTCTCACTCTGCCCCTTCCTGAGCGGAAAATGTGAGGCCCGTCTGGCCTCCAGAAGGGATGCGTGGGGGCAGGGAGCGGACATTACTCACCTCCTGGGCAGACAGGAAGCCAGCGCCAGGGGAGAGCAGGGGTCTGCTCGCTGGGCCTGCATCCGCCTTCTGCAGGGTGGGCAGTCGGGGGATTGCTGAGCAAGAGTCGTGTGGAGCCCTGGCTGGGGCAGGTCAGGGCCTGATGTGTGTGCCTCTCAGATGAGGCCGCTCCTCCAACCTGGGCCTCGGGACACACGGGCTCCCGCACTGTGCAGGCCTGAGTCTGGACAAAGGCACTGAGGGCCCTTTGGCTCTTCCAGGTTCTTGGCCACTTTAGTCACACCAGCGTTGGCCTTGTGACACACAGGGGTGATGAGCCCTGTCCCCACCTCCCTGGAGGAGTCTGGGGTTTGGTTGAAGCCAAACAGGCACCAGTGTGGGACCCCTGCGGGCTGTCAGCTTGCTGAGGGCAGGAGCCACATCTTTGTAGAAATGTCCCTTATTTCTCCCCTTATTTCAGAAGTATTACAATTATTGTAGAAAAATAAAGGAGAAGGCCAGGTGCGGTGGCTCACGCCTGTAAGCCCAGCATTTTGGGAGGCTGAGGCGGGTGGATCACCTGAGGTCAGGAGTTTGAGACCAGCCTGACGAACATAGAAAAACCCTGTCTCTACTAAAAATACAAAATTAGCTGGGTGTGGTGGCGCATGCCTGTAATCCCAGCTACTCCGGAGGCTGAGGCAGGAGAATTGCTTGAACCCGGGAGGCGGAGGTTACAGTAAGCCGAGACCACACCATTTGCACTCCAGCCTGAGTAACAAGAGCAAAACTCCATCTAAAAAAAAAAAAAAAAGAAAAAAGAAAAAAAATAGAAAAATAAAGGAGGAAAAAAGAAAATGAAAAATAATGATGTCTGGGGCCCTATTTTTCTCAGACTTTTCTATGTATCTAAGTAACCAGAGCCTCATTTTCTTTTCAATGAGGCAGTATTGGCGCCTTTTTTCTCACATAGTCATTGGCCTCCCTGACACTGATGTGGGCCAGCCACAGTTCAAAGCTTGTCTAGTCAGCCCAGTGACTGGGGTCCCATTCCTGAGCCCGCTGTGTGCCCAGCCTGACCCTGCTGTGTGCCCAGCCTGACCCTGCTGTGTGCCCAGCCTGACCCTGTGAGCCCAGAGCTATACATGTCGCTGTTCCACAGGGCAGGAAACATCGTCTCCGAGGGGAAGTCACTTGCCCAGACCACAGGGACTGGGTCTCTCCAGAGCCAGCGTTTTGGCCACTCCTGTGGAAGGACACTCAAGTCCCTGTTTTTCTTTCTTTCTTTCTTTTTTTATTTTTTTTTTTTTGAGACGGAGTCCTGCTCTGTTGCCCAGGCTGGAGTGCAAAATGGTGTAATCTCGGCTCACTGCAACCTCCGCCTTCCAGGTTCAAGCAATTCTCCTGCCTCAGCCTCCCGAGTAGCTGGGATTACAGGCGTGCACCACCACGCCTGGCTAATTTTTGTATTTTTAGTAGAGACAGTGTTTCACCATGTTGGTCAGGCTGGTCTCAAACTCCTGACCTCATGATCTGCCCGCCTCGGCCTCCCAAAATGCAGGGATTACAGGTGTGAGCCACCATGCTTGGCCAAGTCCCTGTTTTTCATTGCTGGAAGTGGCGCCGCAGGGTGCCCCTCAGGGCTGGCCCCATGTGGCCTGAGTCTCCTGTCCTGGGCTTTATCCCCAGGCCCTAGCACTGAATAGGTGCTCAACCAACGGCCACTGAGTCACTCTTGGCAGAGATGGGGAATCAGAGAAAGGGCCTGGGAGGAGGTGGCCTGGGAAGCTGGGCAGAGGCGTGGCAGCAGGGGGCTGGGAAGGGAGGAGGTGCCCGATGCCAGGATTGAGGGTTTCTTGGGTCATCTGTTTCCAAAAGCTCCCTATGACCCCAAGCTCCAACCAGGAGAGAAGGGCAGAGAGGCCACAGCCAGGCCATCTGGGGAGGGTCTGGCATGGAAGGGTTCTGGGAGGATGGAGTGGTCGGGCCCAATATGTGGCATCCTGTAGGCAGGTCCTGGGTGCTGTGCCATGGATCTGGCCGGCCCTTCCCTGAAGTATGGTCTTGAGCTAGCCGATCCCCCAACTCTGGGCCACAGCTTCTCTCTGTGACATGGCCTGGGGGCTGCGGCCCCTCATCCTGGCATGCCCCCAGGAGCTCTTAGTGAGAAGACCAAGGCTTCCTACCTCCTGGCCCCTGCTGCCCTTGGGTGGGGCCCTCCGCCACCCAGAAATGCAAACTGGGCAGCAGGGCGGGTCTCTGGGGAGCAGGTGTGTTTCCTGAGTGCCCAGGGCTCGGTATTTACAGCAGCAGTGCTGTTGGCCTCTTCTCCTTGGCCCGGCCCCCTCCCCTGTGTGCCTCCTCCCTGGCCTCCAAGAGGTCTGCAGGGAAGTGTGGGGGCACACAGAGCTCAGATCTTGCTCAGCTCCCTCCTTGCCAGGCAGCCTTGGGCGGGTGCCAACCCCTTGCTGGGCTGGGGGTGATCATCTTGGCCCGCCCTGCCAGGCGGTTGAGGACCAGATGTGGACAGCACAGGCCCATTGGGGGCCAGGCTGGGACTGGATGTGGGCGGTCTTCCTCACCTCCCCCAGATTCTCTGAGCCCTGCGCACCACCCCCTTGGTCCAGTCTTGCCTCCTCAGCCAGCCTGGTCTCCCTTGGTCCCCTCTGCCATGGAGGCCTGTGGGACCCTGACTGCAGCTTACCTCACAGCCACCCTCAGCGGCATCCCCACCCCTGCTCTCAGCTCCCAACCACCGCCCGGGTTGTGCTTCTTCGTAAAGGGAGCCGGGCTAGGGGGTCCTTGGTGTCAACCAGACCCAGGCACTCACAACTTGTCCTGAGTCCCTGTCCCTCCCTCCCCACCCACATGCACCAGGCCCTGTCCAGGGACCCCAAGTTCCCAAGACCCTGCTTCTCAATCTCGCAAATGCCAGACCCATCCCAGGTGCCCACACTGATGGGCAGCTAAGCAGGCAGCGAGGAGTCAGTGCTGCCATCCAAGGAGAAGGTGCCAGGCAGAAGTGTGCTTCTGGCTTCTGGTACTCAGGGTGCCATGGGGTGTCCCCAGCACAGGGTGAAGCCGTTCAAGTGAGGGATCAGGCAGGAAACCATAAGGCTGATGGGGAAGGAGCTGGTGGGAGTAACGGCCAGGCCACCCGGGCTCAGAGACCATTACCCGCGTTACCCCTGTGCCGCGGCTCCTTCTAGTGTCCTCCTCAGGTGATGCCCACCCTCCCCTGGGCCCATCCCTGGCTCACAGCAGCCCTCTCCCACCAGGAGGCACAGAACTCTGGCCTGCTGCTGCCTCCCCCTGGACCCAACACTCATGGCCAGACGTCTGCTCTGGTCAGTATTGCATGGCAGGAGGTGTGGCCCCTGCACCAGCCTCCCTGGGCTGGCCTGTGAAAGGCTTCTCTTGCAGTGGGCTTTTAAGCCAAGCCTTCTCCCCAACACCTGCTCATTATGGCCGTGTCCATTGCCCTGACCCTAATTCTCACAGCTGAGGCCAGAAACCAGAGCTAGGCCCCATTCTCTGGGTGCAGGTCCCACCCACCCCCACCCCAGGAGCAAGAGCTGTTTGTTCCTCCTCAAGGCTCCAAATGCCCACAACAGATGAGCAGGCGGCGGCCTCCTGGCCTCCCCTCCCCCAGGAGCAGAGAGCTGGGGCCCAAGCCTTCCAGGGATTGGCTGTGGGCCACACTGGCAGTCCCGGGTCACAGGAAAGTGTCCATCATCAGCTGGGCCGCAGGCGGCACAGACAGTGCTGGGCTGTGCTGGGCCCCGGCCCGCCAAGGGGTGAGAGACGCTGGGAGACAGCACCGAGAGATCCCTTTATCCAGGAGTGGGCAGGGCCTACACAGCCCTGGCCTTGTCTGGGATGCTGGGGCCTTGGGTCTCCAGAGGCCTGGGGAGGACAAGCTCTGGGGCCTGAGGAGCTGAGAGGTTCACCTACTGAGAAAGTGGGTGAACCAGGTGTGGTGGCTCATGCCCATAATCCCAGCACTTTGGGAGGCTAAGGCAGGCAGATCACTTGAGGTCAGAAGTTTGAGACCAGCCTGGCCAACATGGCAAAACCCCACTTCTACTAAAAATACAAAAATTAGCTGGGCGTGGTGATGGGCACCTGTAATCCCAGCTACTCAGGAAGCTAAGGCAGGAGAATCGCTTGAACCCAGGAGGTGGAGGTTGCAGTGAGCCAAGATCACACCACTGGGCTACAGAGTGACTCCATCTCAGAAAAAAAAAAAAAAAAAAAAAAAAAAAAAAAGAATGGAGGTGAAGGTGAGCCTGGCCGGGTGGGGCCACGTGGGGATCAGTGCCCTTGCCCTTCGCCACCACCCCTCAGCCCAGGACACATACAGAGCTCCATCCTGCAGGCTCCTGTGTCAGGCCAGGCCCTCCTGAGGCACCTCCACCGGGAGCCTGTTCAAGGGTGACTTTCCCAGGAACCAGGAAGTGACCAGGCCGCGTTGGCGTCATCACCCCGACCTAAGGACTGCAATGCACCAAACCCAGACTGGCTTCCGGGAGGGCTGGAGGAGGGCCTGCAGGGGCTTTGGGGCCAGGACCCTGCCCCGTGAATCATTCACACATGGTGGCCTGGAGTGGCTCTGTTTGCTCTGAGAACACGGGGAGCAGGCTGTGTGTCTCGGCTCGATCTTTGCACACTGAATTAGTGTTTATTTCTCACCGCCTGTGCTTGGCCTGGAGGACGGGGCCAGGGAGAACACCCACACACAGGCAGTTCATCCTGGGAGCGCTTCCCCGGGGCATCAGTGGCCAGTAGGTGTTGGGGGAGGGGCTTTAGGAAGTGGAGCGGTCTGGTAGCAGGGGTAGGGAATTGTCCCACAGTACAGATGGGCAAATCAAGGCTGGCCTTGGAGGCTCCCAGAATGTCTGAGAGCACTGGGCGGCCTGGGTGGTGCTTTGGGGCTGTCTGGGCGCCTCCACTCATCCCGGGTGATGGGTCGGTGACTTCCCCCTGGAGCCTCTGGTTCCTCCCTGATGTCTGCTGCAGAGGGTGGTTGTGCAAATCAGGCGTGATGAGTTACCCGCCGCCTGACACTCGGGACCTGACGCATAATTGGTGTCCGCCTCCCCCTCCACTGAAGGTGGTGTCTGTCTCCAGGGCCCCACCGCTTGAGCCACCTGTCCCAAGGCCTGAACATCATCTGCAGCTTGGACACCTCTCTAGGGGCCAGGAACCCCAGGGTCTCTGCAGAGAGAAATGATTTCAGTTTTAGGGGAAGATCTAGGTGTGTGACGTCTAATTCATTAGCCAAGGACGGCTACTGAGCCTTGGAAAAGGCTAGTGCAGACAGGTGTGCAATACACGCTGCGTCTCAGCGGCTCCGTAGGAAAGAAGAAGGTGAAATATCTCAGCTCTGATAACACGGTATCAATTATTTGTTGAAATGGTACTATTTTGGATATATTGGGTTAAATAAAGTAGATTATTAAAATTGATTTCACCTGTTTCTTTATTACTTTTTAAAATGTGGGTACTAGGGCACTCAAATCCCTCATGCAGCTCCCACTCTGTTTCTGTCGGACAGTGCTGCTCCCGACTGTGAGGGCCTAAATTGGCACCTGCCTAAGGAAAGAGTGACCAGAGTTTCAGCAGGAACGCCCACTGCCCGGGCACTGAGGGGCACACGCAGAGGAGGCGCATGCTGTGGGGGTAGAGGAACTGGCGCCCCGGGGCTGCAAATCAGGGGGCAAGTGTGGCACCCAGATGGGGGGCATGGGCTCCCTGCTCCGTGGCTGGGGCCGGGCCAGGCTGTGTGAACCACAGGGACAGAGCTGGGCGCTCAGGAGGGCAGCTGTGCAGGCAGCCGGGGCCTGAGGGCCACGTGGAGAATGCAGGTGCCCCGTGTGGCCCCATCACCCGGAGGGTAGGGTCCTAGTGTCCCCCATTTGACCCCTGCACCCCTCTTGCCTTTCTGGAGGAAGAGCTGGGCAGCCTGCCCTGAGCCTGGTGCTCCTTGGAACTACGCATCGTGTAAACACGGCCTGGGCACTGGCCTTTGTCAAAGCAGGCAGGGGGCCAGTCCTGGGGAGGTGCACGCCTCAAATTCAGAGCAGTCAGCACCCCCAGACCACAGCCCATAGCCCTGCTGTCCACGCCTCCCTGGCCATGGTGGGCCGTGGCTCCAGCAGTCTCCCACCCCCTCCTCCCCCGTCGCCCTGTTGTGTGTGAATTATTGATGCCCCTCCCGTCCCCCGCCTGGCTGCTGCTGTGACAGAGTCTCATGGAGGCGGCACTGCCTCCAGCAGCCACACCTCTGGACACGGAAGGCAGTCTGCACGCAGGGCCTGCTGGCCTCCAGTGGCCGTGTACCTGGCCTATGGTCCCAGGGATGGTGGGCCTTCCCGTTCTCCGAGCCTAGCCTGGGAGCTGGTGGGAGTCGCCCACCGGGAGAGGGTGCCACTGGCTGTGGGCCCCAGAGCGCGGTGTGGCGATTGGTGGTTCGCACAGAGCTGGGCTTGTGCGGGCTGCGGAGCGCTGGCGCCCACATAAGGGCATTGTTTGCTGAGGTAAAAGGGGTTTTTGTCTCCTTCTGGAGACGGGACAGAGGGAGGAACAATTTCCCCCATTCATCACTAATTCCTCCATTTGAATAGCAGCACATTGCCCCATGTTCAAATAGACGGACACGGCAGTCCTTCCCTGCCCGTAGGCATTCTGGGCACAGGTGGTGGGCTCCGGGTCCTGCCCAGATGAAGGAGTTGCCCTTTGCCACAGTGGGGAAGGCCTGGTTTTGTGGAAATGCTGAGAGGGGGTACATCCCGGGCTGCTTCCCCAAGGCCCCTCAGGACATGTCTCTGCTGCCCACGCAGCCATGGGCTGGGGGCAGGCCCACCCTGCTTTCATCACGCTGGGCCCCAGCAGGTTGGCCTCAAGGGTGACCCTCCTGGAGGGGCCTCATGGAAGCAGCAAGATGGGGACCAGGTGGGGACAAGAGGTCACCTGGGCACCCTTAGGTTCCACTTCCAGCTCCAGGTGTGGAGGGTCCATCCAGAACTCCCAGCTTCCCACTGAGCCTCCCAGCTGGAGGCCTGCACCCCGTGAGGCCTGTGTGCTGGGGCTTCGGTGCCCATGGAGCCAGCTGGGTTTCTTCACAGAGTCATAAAGTGCCAGAGCCCAGGAGGGCGTCAGCGGCAACTCCCAGGACTGTAGATAAGAGGAGGCCCAGGAGGTGGCAGTGCCCAAGGTCGCCCAGACTGCAGGACCCTACACCCGCACCATCCCTGCCCGGGCCCCACTGCATTCCATCACAGCAAGGGTTTGTGCGCCTGTTGATGTCTCTTTTAAATCAGTTTTTTTTTTTTTTTTTTTTTTTTAAGACAGAGTCTCGCTTTGTCGCCAGGCTGAAGTCCAATGGCGTGATCTTGTCTCACTGCAACCTCCACCTCCCGGGTTCAAGCGATTCTCCTGCCTCAGCCTCCTGAGTAGCTGGGACTACGGGCGTGCACCACCACGCCCAGCTAATTTTTGTATGTTTAGTAGTGACGGGGTTTCACCATGTTGGCCAGGATGATCTCGATCTCTTGACCTCATGATCTGCCTGCCTCTACCTCCCAAAGTGCTGGGATTACAGGCGTGAGCCACTGCGCCTGGCCTAAATCCATTTTTTTTAAGGGTTGTGGGAGGAAGAATTCCAATCGGATCAAAACCCAACTGCCCCCAGTCTCTCTTTTCCTTCTTTCCCCAAACAGTGACAGGCGCGTTCTCCTGGCCAGGTGCAGTGAGGGGTGGGTGTGAGGGTTGCAGCCAGCCCCTTCTGTGGGCATGAGCCCTCCCGTGGGCACCACCCCCTCCTGTGGGTACCAGCCTCCTCAGGACTGAGCTGGGCGTCATGGTGAGGTCCCCATGCAGAGCGATCCCAGCCCCCGGGTCCCATCCCTTGGCCTCTGCCAGGGAGAAGACCCTGGACTACTCAGAGACCAAGCCATTGGTGTGAGCCTGCCTCTAGCCGGCCTAAGCAATAAGGAAATTATTAGCTCCCTCACCAAAACCTCTAGGGCCTTCCTAGGTGGCAGGCACAGATGGATTTCAGGGGATCATCTGTGCCCCCTATCAGCCCTGCTTTCCCCAGCGTGGGCCTCCCTGCACCATGGGCCCAGCAACCCCAGGTAGAGAGCACCTTCCCAGCCATCGCAGCAGGAGTCCCCGTGTGATGTCCTCGGGCCCAGCTTGGTCACACGCTATCACCAGTTGCTGTGATGGGTTGACTGGCCAGGCCTGGGGCATGCACTCACCCCGGCGAGCCCAGGAAGACTCAGTTGCCCCCACCAGAGGGAGGGGTGTGATCTAGGGGGCAGCAGGAGCCATCCAGGCCCACCCAATACAGCTGCACCAACTCTGGGTCTCTAGGGCTGGGGCCGCTTCTGTGAAGGCTGGGCACAGGCCAGAGACACAATAAACACAGTAGTATTGCAAGGAGAGGATAAGTGCTTGGAAGAAATTACCTATTTCTTCCAAGCACTTATCCTCTCCTTGCAATACTACTGTGTTAGAGGGGGCTGGGCGCAGTGGCTCACGCCTGTAATCCCAGCACTTTGGGAGGCTGAGGTGGGTGGATCACGAGGTCAGGAGATCGAGACCATCCTGGCTAACACGGTGAAACCCCATGTCTACTAAAAACACAAAAAATTAGCCAGGCGTGGTGGTGGGCGCCTGTAGTCCCAGCTACTCGGGAGGCTGAGGCAGGAGAATGGCGTGAACCCGGAAGGCGGAGCTTGCAGTGAGCCGAGATCACGCCACCGTACTCCATCCTGAGCAACAGAGCAAGACTCCGTCTCAAAAAAAAAAAAAAAAAAAAAGAAAGGTAGAGGGGTCAGTGTGCCAGAGCAGGGTGGGAGCTGGGCTTACCGAGAAGGTGACCTTTACGCAGAGCCCTGGAAGTGAGGGACTGCACCAAGGGGACACCCGGGACAGAGTGGAGCAGGAAGAGGGAACAGCAAGTACCAAGGCTGGGTCACAGCTGGGGCGGGTGGGTGAGCCATAGGGGCTTGCTGGAAGGGCCTGGTGGGCCCAAAGGAGGGACCTGGCTTCCAGTTGGAGTAAACTCAGCCCTTGCGGCTGCAGCCGGCATCAAATCCACTGCTTGTGGGGCCAAGGGACAGGCTGGACCAACCCCACCCCGAGCAGCACCTCTGCCCCTGCTGGTTCATGAGGCTTCAGCCCTCGCCCCACCGTCCCTGGGATGGCTTCTGCAGAGCCATGGCCCACAGCCGGTGCCACAATGGAGATCGGGGCAGGTAGGGAGGGCTTCCCTGAGGTGGTGGTGCTCGGGTTAGCACAGAAGGGCGAGCAGGAGTCGCCGAGAGTAGGGAGACACCATGGCTCAGGGGCCAGAAAGCTGGTGACACCCCTTCAGAGCCCCGTCTCCTCTGGAGCCCTCAGGTTTGATTTGTCGCTGCTGGAGCATGAGCTCCGAGGGTGGCTGTTGCCTCCATCCCCACAGTGGCCCTCTCACTGGGCCCACCTCAGACTGTCACAGGCTGGGCTCCGGGATCCCCAGAAGCCCCCGTTGCAGTCTGGGAGAGCCTCGTGCATCGGCAGTGGGTGAGTTATGATGTGAGAAAATGTGGGGTGCAGGGAATTGGGGTTTCCTTTTGAGCTCCTGCCCCATCTCGGGCACCATCCTCACCTTAGAACCATGTTTTACGGCTGTGGGACCCACTCTGAAAGGAAACGGAGGCTCCAGAAGGTGGAGTAGCCTCTTCCAGCCACTCCGCGGCTCAAACCTGTGGCCTCCCCAGTCGGCAAAACATGGGCCTCAGGTTGCAGGCAGCCCCCAGAGCATGTGGCGTGGGGGCAGCTGTGTGGGGTGGGGGCTGGCATGCCGGGGCTGCCTGAGCGGAGCTGGGGGTAGGCGAGACCTTGGTGTCACTGGGGAAGGCAGGCTTTCGCGATCCATGTTGTCCCTCTGAGTAGGCTCTGTGTGTGCGGCATGAGAAAATGAGATAATGGCAGATAGAGCCTATAAACTAGGGCAAAGGGGCTGTTTTTGGTCTGGGTTTTGTGTATGTGGTAAAATGTGTGACATAAAATTTGCCATTTTTAAGTGTACACTCCAGAAGCACTGTTATTTCCACAGCTTGTTCATCCCCCAACAGAAACTCTGCACCCTTTAAGTACTAACTGCCCATTCCCAGCCCGTGGAGCCTCACTGTACCTTCTGTCTCTGTGAATTTGCCTGTTCCAGATGCTGCGTAGAAGTGGAATCACTGAGTATCCTTGTCCGTCTGGCCTGTTTCCCACAGCCTCGTGTTTTTATCATCCACATTGCAGCACTTATCCAAACTTCATTCCTTTTCATGGCTGGATACTATTCCATCGTATGAATAGACCACATTTGTGTACCCATTTACTTGTCGAAGTTTTTAAAAATATAAATAATGGGTTGGGCGCAGTGGCTCACGTCTGTCATCCCAGCACTTTGAGAGGCCAAAGTGGGAGGATGGTTTGAGCCTTGGGAGTTTGAGACCAGCCTGGGCGATATAGTGAGACCTGTTCTCTACAAAAAAAGAAAACTTTAAAAATTAGCTGAGGCTGGGCACGGTGGCTCATGCCTGTAATCCCAGCACTTTGGGAGGCTGAGGCGGGCGGATCGCCTGAGGTCATGAATTCGAGACCAGCCTGGCCAACATAGTGAAACCGTGTCTCCACTAAAAATACACAAAATTAGCTGAATATGGTGGCAGGCGCCTGTAATCCCAGCAACTTGGGAGGCTGAGGCAGGAGAATCGCTTGAACCTGGGAGGTGGAGGTTGCAGTAAGCCAAGATCGCCCCATTGCACTCCAGCCTGGGCAGCAAGAGTGAAACTCCATCTCAAAAAAAAAAAAAAAAAAATTAGCCAAGCGTCGTGGTGTGCGCTGCTGGGGAGATCGCTTCAGCCCAGGAGGCAGCAGTTGCAGTGAGCCCTAATGGCACCGCTGCACTCTAGCCTGGGCAACAGAGCAAGACCCTAAAAAAAAAAAAAAAAGTAAACCATGTAAATGAGTCGCCAATATTTTAAAATCTGTTTACATAATGGTGCAGATTTCCAGTTTCTTCTAACAGCTTGGAACACTTGGCCATACGAGGTCCTAGCACCTGGTGCCTTACGGGTCTTACCCGCCCAACCACTTCCCTGGCCAGACCAGGGTGGCATCTGAGTGCAGTTAGGGGAGGTTCTGCCCCGGCACTAGTGCCTGTCGATCCCCAGCCAGGCAGCCCCGAGGCAAAGGTCTTGGTAGCTGGAGAGTCTGGGCCCCCGTGCCGGGCATCTGACCTGGTAGAGGCTCCAGGAGCACCCTGAGCAGCGTGTCTCTGGAGCTCACACCGGCGGAGGGCAAGTCCATCTTCTCGGGAAAACCTGATTGGGAGGTGGGTGATGGGATGATGGGATGTCACCTCTGGGCCTGTGTAGGGTGTGGCACTGCAGCCAGCCTTGGGCCTGGTGCCTGTGATGAATGCAGTGACCACTTGCTCACTGTGTGCCAGGCACGATGCCCACTGAGGAGCAGCCCCTCATTCCAGAGGAGGAATCTAAGGCCCTCCAAGGTCAAGCAAGTGGCCTGTGAGGGTGGTGTCGGTATGTGAAGTCGCACCTGCAAGGTGGGTGAAGGATGGGCCCCCTGCAGCTCATGGGAGCGTGGGTAGCCAGCCAGTATGGGTGTCATCCCTGTCCCCCGTGGAGGCTCCTGGACCTCAGGTGCAGGGGCTTCTCTGGTGACAGGGTCTGTCCTGGTGGGGCAGATGGCCCTCACGATGACCCTGGGCCAGGGGAAGGGAGCATGAGGATCCCTGGCAGGGCCGGGCAGCAAGCTGGGGTTGGAGGCGTGAGTGCCTCCTTCCTAGGGACAGTGGAGAAAAGTGCCAGCCTGAAGTGGCAGTGTGGAACCAGACCTTGAAGGCTGGCTGCCATCTGCTCAGCTGGAGGTGTCATGGCAGGCAGATTGCAGAGCTCCAGCACAGGATAGTGAGGCTGGGCTGGGGGACTGCAGAGGTCACAGGACTGAGAGTGCCAGTGGCTGTGGGCCGGACTCTTACTCAGCTACAGGAAAGCATGGGACAGGGGAGTGAGGATTAGGCCTGGCTCTCACAGGTGGGATGTGGGTGGCCTGGGCGCTGGAGAGCAGCCAGTGGGAGCTGCATGAGGAGCTGGTCTGGTTCCCGGGTGGAGGAAAGTGGGCACCCCCATTCTCACAATTCACCTTCCCTGTTACCCACAAGGCTGAGTAAGGCACATCTGTCCCCCAGGAGGTCTGGCACCTTGGTTGCAGTCATTACTTTGTTTCCAGGCCAGCACTCAGTAGGTGCTCAGTAAAAGTGCTGGGGAATGTGTTGGCTCCAGACTGGGCGCGAGTAGGCTGTGGGGTCCCGGGGACAGCCAGCGCGGGCCGGGACTCCGAGGATGCAGCCAGTGAGGGGCAGCTATGGGCGGGCTTTGAGCAGAGCCCGGAGCTGCCCTGCGGGAGGATGGAGGGAGTGGTGGAGCTAGGCTGCCCGAAGGAGGACAGGACGCCTGGCCCAGGGGACCTGCTGCAGCCGAGGGGGAGGGGTGCACTGCGCCGCCGTGGCCTCCCATCCCCCTCTGCCCGGCCTGGCTGCATGATGGGCAGCCTGGACCCGCCCCCCTCCCCGCCCCCCCCCCCCCCCCCCCGGCAGCCGGGAGGCCAGCAATTGGTTGGGGCGCTAGAGCCGCTCGGTCGCCATGGGGACGCTCTGGAGGTGCGCGTGCCCAGTGCCCAGCACCGGGGACTAAATCTTCATAATCTGCCGGCTGGGAGGGTGGGGGTGGGGTCCGGCGTGACCCTGGCCTGGGGGAAGGGGCGGCAGGGCCCGCTGTGACCACCCCTCCCCCACCCACTCTGGGTGCAGGTGTGGAGCCGCCAGGGTCACCCGTACCTCCCCGGGACCCTCGCGGGTGCTCACCTGACAGTGACCCCGGGAGTTCCCGTGCAGCTTCAGCCTCTGCCGTCTCAGCTGAGCAAGCAGGAGGCCGGGGCTGGGGCTGGGGCTGGGTGGGCAGAGAGGCCTGGAATGTATCTGGAACTGTCTGGTCCCCTGGTTAAAGTTTCCTCCCCGGCGCCCGCAGGCTGGCGGTGCCGCGCTCTTCGCGGCAGGGGGCGCCCTCGCAGTGCTTTGCCGGGGCTGCCCACCCTGAGACGCCGGGCAGGCCCACTCGGGGGCCGCGTGCAGACCCCAGACCTTGCAGCCCCGGCTTTGCACGTCCCAGGCCGTGGGGCCTGCACGGAGCGCAGATTCGGGGGCCACCGTGCCTGTGCCTAGGCTGCCAGGGCTGGGCTTGTTTACAGGAGGGAGTGAATGGCTGGAGGTCACAGTAGAGCCATCCTTCCTGCCTCCGGCAGAGGAAGGAGACATTTGAGGGCCCACCGTGGGCAGGGGCTCTGAGAGCTCGAAGCTGCAAGGCAGTGCCCGGCAGCAGGAGCAGGGTGGGTGGGAGGTGCGGTCCTGGGAGCTGGGGAGAAGGGAGAGCCTGGCCGGGCTTCGAGGGCCTCCAGGGCCCTCTGACAGGCCACTCACTCCCAAACCCTTGGAGCTCGGTCTCCCTTAAGCCTGGACATAACGCTTGCGAGTTTGGGGTGCAGGAAGACCCTCCATGCCCTGCACAGCCCTGCCTGGCCATTCCCCTCCTGATGGCCCCTCTGTTCTGGCAGAGGGGACCCTGTGGCTGCCTCAGCTGAGGCTGTGGGCTGGGGCAAATTGCCTCTGAGGTGGGGTAGCAGCACTCACCCCAACCCAGGGACACTCATGAGGAGGACACAGGGTGGGATACTCCGAGGTGGCTGCAGTGGCCGCAGTGCCTTGGGTGGGGCCTCACACCCAGGCCTCTCATTCCAGATGACTCCTCCTCTGAGAGTGGCAGCGGCAATGGCTCCTCCACCCTGAACCCATCCACGTCGAGCAGCACGCAGGGTGACCCTGCCTTCCCCGAGATGAATGGCAACGGCGCCGTGGCCCCCATGGACTTCACCACGGCCGCCGAGGATCAGCCCATCAACCTGTGTGACAAGCTCCCGCCGGCCACGGCACTTGGCACAGCCTCCTACCCCTCGGATGGCTGCGGTGCCGACGGGCTGCGGAGCCGCGTCAAATACGGGGTGAAGACCACCCCCGAGGTGTGTGGGGCTGGGGGCTGAGTCCATTTCTTTCTGTAAAGGGCTGTCGCGAGGCGAGAATGAAATTGTATACGCCCAGAGCTTAGCTGGAGCCAGCCCATGTGTGTGACACCAAGCCAGGGTGGTGGCTGTGGCTGGTATGTCTTCGGTTCCTGGTGAAGCTCTGGAATGGGAGATGGCTTGGAGTGTGCCCCCAAGCCAGGCCCCCTTCTCCGAGCCTGTGAAGTGGAGCTGACGGCCCCTGCCTTGGTAGAGGTGGTAGATGGATATGCATCCCCACAACCCATCCCCCTCCCCCAGAACAGCATCTGCTGGGGATAACAGCAAGTGGCCACTTTCGGCACAGCCAGGTATGAGGCCTCCCACTGCCTGGTTTCTCTGCGTGCCTGTCCCCATTTTATAGGTCGTGCAAAAAAAGGGCGAGGGCCCAGGGATGTGGGCAGTGGAACTCCTCCTTTGACTAGGCTGATGGACGGTGGTAAGGGTGCGCACAGTACGTACCCCTACCAGTGGGCATCCCCCCTGCTTCCTGGGGCCTCCCCCACACTTCCACAAGCTGCCTCTGGGCCACTAAGGTTTCCTGTAGTAGTGCCTCTTCTCCAACCTGGGCCCGGGGGCCAGAGGTGCCTTCCTGGAGCTTACACCTCTGGACAGGCTCTTCTCCCTCTCTGGGCCTGTTTTCTCTTCTGCAGAGAGAGTGGAGTAGGTGCTACTGCCTGCCTCATTTGGAATGTCTTGTGGGGACATTCTGTACCATGGGCTCAGTGCTGAGTTGTTGCTATGTGTCTAGCACAGGTGGCTGGGAGCAGGTTCTGGCCAGAGCAGGCTTTGCCTGGGTCCAAGGGACAGGCATAGCTGCTGTTCCATGAAGGGGGTGAGTTGTGTTCAGCAGCCATTGCCACTGTGGCCACAGGGTACATGGGGGGCCCAAGGAAGTGGGATGAGAGCAGGAACGCCACCAGCAGCTCCTATCTTAGTTTTTTCTCCATCTGTCTGCCCTGGCCCTGGCTCAGGGTTTGGCTGAGGAGTGGCGTGGGAATGTGGCTTGTCTGGGGCCACACGGCCAGTTATGGTAGCCAGCGGGGGCCCTCGGCATCCTGCCCCTATCCAAGTCTGTATGTGGACGAAGAGACAGGCACCAGGCCAGTGACCCTAGGGCACCAACCCCTGCGGGCCTGGTCCCAGGGAGAGAGGCCTGGCGGGGGCCGTGCTGTGGGACCAGGTGCCAGGCAATGCACTTCTTCCTGGATTTGCTCCTCAGTGAGTGCTGTTCCCCTCCGGGTTGTGCCATGGCCATGCTGCCACATCACAGGGTCTGACCATACAGCCACCTGTTCCCTGAGCCTGCCTTACCTGCTAGATGCCAACCTCCTTGAGGGCAGGGACAGTGTCCCCAGGCTACTGTCAGTCAAGATCTGAATGAGTACTTAGGACACATCGAAGGCACAAACTTTCCAAAAGGCAACAGTGGTCCTCAGCCGTCCCAGAGCAGTGCCCCGAGGCAGGGGCAGGAGACAGGTGGTGTGGGAGCTGAGCCATGAAGGATGAGAAGATGGAGGGGGCATGGAGGAAAAGAGGGAGCTGCCTCTAAGGAGAGATGGTTGAGGGGGCTTGTCCAGGGAGAAACTCGTGGTGGGAGCAGAGGGCTGGAGCCCTTCTCTACTGGAGGACAGGAGACTGCTGGGGGAGGCCGGATCTGGTTCCCTCTCCCTTTCTACCCACATATTCTCAAGGGGCCACTATGTTGTCCTGGGTGGGGGGCAGACAGGAGAAGTCCAGCTCAGGAGCTGCGGGAACGCATCCTGCTTAATGGACCTGTCGCCTTGGCTGGCTACCTCGCCCAGCGCATCTGTTCCTCCTCCCGACAGACAGCATGCTCGTTGCTTTGGTGACAGCTCGGTTGTCAACTTGGGGTTGCAGCCCCTTGGGGATCAGGGAGGAAAACCCCGAAGCCAAAATATATCTTGGCACGAGAGGAGGCTGGCGGGTGGTGGGAGTCCTTTCCATGTCTGCCTTTCCCCTGTACACGTGGCAGGTCCTGGTGTTGGCCTCTGCTGAGGAAACAGCTGACACCCTCCTAAGCGCTCAGCAGCCCCGGGAACCAGGTCTCTGCATACACTATTGCAGTCGGTCCTCCCTGCGGCAGCCCAGGGAGGGAGGTGGTAGCATTGCTGTCCCCATTGCACAGATGAAGGGAGCAGAAGAGGGGAGTGACTTGCTCAGGGCCTCGCAGCTATGGCTCTCGTGGCAGCAGGGCATGCGTGCCACCCTGGTCCCCAAGCTCACCGCCTGTAGGAGACCCAGCAAGGGCATGAGCAGCTGCTTGGCCCAACCCTCTGCCTCTTGCCCTCCTTTTAGTCCCCCCCCTACAGCTCTGGGAGCTACGATTCCATCAAGACTGAGGTCAGCGGCTGCCCTGAGGACCTGACAGTGGGCCGGGCCCCGACGGCAGATGATGACGACGATGACCACGATGACCATGAGGACAATGACAAGATGAACGACTCTGAAGGCATGGACCCTGAGCGTCTTAAGGCCTTCAACGTGAGCACCGGCCGGAAACAGGTGGGGTGGGATGGGGGCAAGGCCAGGGCCAGCCCTTCCCATGGCCCGTGTCTCCACAGATGTTTGTGCGTCTCTTTGTGGACGAGAACCTGGACCGCATGGTGCCCATCTCCAAGCAGCCCAAGGAGAAGATCCAGGCCATCATTGAGTCCTGCAGCCGGCAGTTCCCTGAGTTCCAGGAGCGGGCCCGCAAGCGCATCCGCACGTACCTCAAGTCCTGCCGTCGCATGAAGAAGAACGGCATGGAGATGGTGAGTCCCCCCTGCCTGGCCCACACTTTCCCTCGGTGCCACCACTGACCTCCTGCCACACTCCCAGGATGCCCGGGCCCCTTCACCCAGGGTCTTCCCAGGAGCCCTGGAAGCAAGTACCATAATCCCTGGTTTGCAAATGAGGGAACTAAGGCCCAGAAAGATCACACAGCTCCATAGACTGAGGCGCTGGAGCCCAAACCCCACCCTGTGCCACCCACCCCTGGGGCAGGGTCTCTGCACAAGCCCAGGGCCCCCATGGGCCCCATGCTAGCTCCATCCCTGTTCCGCCTGCAGACCAGACCCACGCCACCCCATCTGACCTCGGCCATGGCAGAAAACATCCTGGCAGCTGCCTGTGAGAGCGAGACGAGAAAGGCAGCCAAGCGGATGCGTCTAGAGATCTACCAGTCCTCACAGGTACCTGCCACCGCAGCCACTACAGGGGCCGCTCCTGGGCAGCCAGGGAGGGCAGGCCTTATATGGGTGTGGACTGAGGGAGCTGTGATGGGTACAGTCGGGAGAAGGGCACAGGGGGAACAGGAGGGCAAAGACAAGGAGAGGAGGTGGGTGGAGGTCAGGTGTGTTGTTCTCAGAGCTCCTCAGACCTCATACGGAAGCCTGGACTTCATCTGGAGACCAGAGGGCCCTGATCAAATATGCTGACAGGGAGATGAGCAGAGTTGGGGAAAGCCCCCGGGGGGAAGGTGGCCAGGGGAGGGGACAGACAGAATCCCACAGGTCAAACCGCAGCATTGGGTTCCAGGAGTCCTGGGGCCGCAGCATTTATCCACCTTGTGTCCAGGGATGGTAGTTGGGGCCCGCTGCCCCTTGGTTTCCCCAGCGCCCCCCTCTCCCCTCTGCAGGATGAGCCCATAGCCCTGGACAAGCAGCACTCGCGGGACTCCGCAGCCATCACCCACTCCACCTACTCACTGCCAGCCTCCTCCTACTCCCAGGACCCTGTGTACGCCAACGGCGGCCTCAACTACAGTTACCGCGGGTACGGGGCCTTGAGCAGCAACCTGCAGCCCCCTGCCTCCCTCCAAACAGGAAACCACAGTAATGGTGAGTCGGGGGAGGCCTGGGCTCTGGCTTCCCGACCAGCACCCAGCTGGGTCTGCAGAGCAGCCCTGGGCAGGGGAATGGGGAGAGGGAAGCAGAGGCCAGTGATGGAAAGGGGCTGCCTCACAGCATAGGGAGCAGGAGGGGCGGCTCTGGCACCCTTCCACTTCATCGTCTTAGCTGGTCCTTAGATTGGAAGGTGAAGGAGACTTAGTTGGTTAAAGCAAAAACCTACCGCCCCCTTCTCACCGCCAGTGACGCTTGCTCCAACACTTCCCACCTTCACTACCGGCGCCTCTCACTGGTTCCACTCCCCCAGGGTCCCTGTGGGTGCCGAGTCCCAGCCAAGGGCCTGTTCTTGACCTGAGTTGAATCTCCGCAGCCCCGTCTCACCCATAGCGACTGAGGCTCAGTGAGACAGCTGCTGGCCTGGCCCAGCTGTGGCCCTGCTGGCCTGCAGGGCGGCTCCCTCCCCAGGCCTCAGCTCAGGGCCTGCCTTGTGAGGTGAAAGCTTTCCTCACCTGGGTGCTGGGCCTCCGTTCTTGCCCCTGCATTCATGGAGCCTACATCTGAGACACCTGGGGTGATGGTGCACACCTGCTCCCTCGCTCCGCTCCTGTAGCTGGGTGATTCAGTAGGTGCTTTTCCGGTAACTTCCCAGGCTACTCTGCGCAGATGGGGCACAGACCATTAGAGGAGACAGCCCCTGAAGAGACAGAGGCTTCCTCATGGAGTCAGGTGCTGCCGTGAGCACGAACTGGAGTGGGGAACCTCAGACCCCTTTACTGTGAGGCCAAGGGAAGCAGGGGAGGAGTGGGGTCAGCCTGGTGGGTCACAGGACCTCTTGGGCCAGGCACTCGGGTTGTGTTCTGTGTGCAGGAGGAGCCCCTGCTAGGTTTTAAGCACAGAAGGGCCGTGAATTGTGTGGTCTGTGTCATTCTGTCTGCCCCTGTAAGAAGGTTTGAATGGGCAGAGCAGGAGGCAGAAGCCATGTGCTTTGGGGATCGTTCAGAAGCCAGGGAATGAAGGGAAGAATTGAGGAACTTGACTAGGTTGGAGAAAGGTGCCACCTGTAAGCTGGGGAACCCTGGTGCAAGGTCTTGGCTAAACATGCCTGAGGATTCCCTAAGCCTCCATCCTTGGCTGCAGGAGACCCCTCACTGTTCCTGGGCAGCAAGGGAGGGAGCTAGTCCCCACCCATGGCAGGAAGCCCAGGCTGCCTCCACTCGCCTTGACCCCCCCCACCCCCCAGAACCAGGAAGTGTATGCAGGTCCCTGGAAGATTCCTGCCTGGGCTTAACTCCTCATCCCTTCCTAATGCCTCTTAACCTAAAATAAGAGGCCGCCTGGCCCTAATCCCTGAAGCTAAGGCCGGAGTGGCCAGCACGGTGAGAGGTGGAGTGGCTGTCCTAGGCGGGCTCCTTTCATTCCAGGAAGAAAAGCCCTGCCCCCCCTACACATGGGGGTCTGGGGCTCAGCAGGTGAGGTGAGGGTGGTCTGGGGCCTGCTCCCTCCTAGCAGCAGGCGATGGTGACAAGCCTCTACCTGGGGTCCACCCAGCATGACCTATTTCAGGGCTGCGGCTGCCAAGTCCCCCTGACCCTCCTAAGGGCCTCTCATGGTAGGGCTGAGCCTGCTTCATGCCTGCCCGTTCACACCTGCCCAAGAGGCACAAACAGCAGCCAGAGAATGATTCTTCCAGGGAGGCAGCTGGCTCTGCCCTTGTGCATCCTGGGGTCTCAGTCTCCCATCTGTGAATACCCTGGTTCCTTCATGGTGGGTGGGGAGGCTACTGAAGCAGAAATCTGGCCATTTACCTCCTTGCCTGGGGCAGCCCCTGTCCTTGAGCACTAGTACCTCATTTGAAGAACATTGTTTAAATCCTCCAGCAGTTGAAGGAAGACAACAGGCAGCCACGTGGTTGCAGGGCCACCCAGCCCCACTGGCTTCCCCAGCCTCAGCCTTTCAAGTATTGTTCAATCAGTTTGGTACCTCAGCCGGGCAGCCGTATTAATGGCTCAGAGCTCCTCACTTTGCTCATTATGTTGTCATCTGGAGATGCAAATCAGCTTAGATAGAATCAGGCTCGGCCTGTCTTGCCTGGGGTGCTGGGTAACTCATGCTCACTCCTATCCCTCTACCCACCATACGGCAGTCCCTCGGCAACCTGAGCATCTGGCTGTAACCAGAGTCTGCACGGGGGTGTCTCCAGATCAGATCAGCTGCAGGAAACAGGGACCTTCTCCTTTCCAAGCCTCAGCTACAGCCCAGGAGAGAAGGGAGGAAGCTCTGAGCACAGGCATGAACAGGATAGCACTTGGGGAGAGGAGAAAAGAAAGGAACCGGGACCACTGCTCATGTTGACTATGCCAGGAGGCTCTGGCCACTCCCAAGCATGATGCAGAGGGGACCAGAACCACCCTAGAGAGAACCAGACCCTCTTCCCCCGCATCCCTCTGGGTCCATCCCCTGCAATATCCAGAGGTTAGCAGAGGTACTCCTGTTCCAAGCTTCTCAGTCCCGCATTGTGACAACACCCTGGGAGTCAGTCACCTGTTTGGCTGCTGTTTCCAGACACAGCCCCAACCCCTTCCCCCTGTGTTTGATTTTAACAGACTCAACTGTTTCCTTAACTCTCAATTCCAAGGACGCTGTTTAGAAAATAGTTCCTAGGACCTCCTCCTTGGTGTCCACATTCTCTGGCCGGAGAGGAAATAACCCCATGTGACAAACTGTCCCATCTTAGACTCCAGCTTCCTTCCCCATTTGGGGGCTGCACCAGCTTCCTTTTAGCAGCAGTCAGGTTTCCATAGTTTATCCCAAGATGTTACTTCCAGTCTGGATACCTCCCGTGACAAGAGCTTGTCCATCTCTCTTCATAGCAGCATAAAAACTGCCATGGAGATGCAATCATGAGAGAATGTGACCATCAGAACTTTCAGGGTAGCTGGGGGAGCCTCACACCCTCGTGGAAGATAAAGCTGTGGGGAAAGGACTCCAGGGGGAGGGCAGACAACAGAGCAGCTGACCTGGCTGCATCAGAGAAGGCTTCCCAGGGAAGCGGCAGCTCTGCCTGCACCTGCCCAGATTCTCTCTTCTTTGGCTGTTTCTTGCCCAACACCTTGTAGAATGCTTTTCAAATTCCAGGAGCTTCCAGGTCTCCTGGGAGCCCATTCAGAAAGCCCTGAAACCTCTTTGGAAGCCCTTCCCTATTGGGCCAGTCTAGGCAGTCAGGCCTCCTGTGGGCTGAGAAGGAGCCTCAGCCTGTGCTGAGTGTTTCACAGCCAGCATCTCAGCTTCTGCTCGCAGGAGCCGCCTAGTTTTGGCAGATGAGGGCTCTGAGGCCCAGAGAAGTTAAAGAATTTGCCAATGAAGTAGCAGAGCAGGACTTGAATCCACACTTGCCTGACTCCAAAGCCAGGAGCTTCTTGGGAAAGGCCAAGAGAGGACAGGGCCTGGCGGTCCCCTCCCCAACACGCACACCCCTAGTGTGTTTTAAAAGATGGCAGGCTCCCTCTTTGCCATCATCCGAGGACAAAGGGCGGGCAGTTTCTCCAGAAGCGAGTCTGAGTCTTGTCCTGATGGATCCGGCCCACACTCCCTCGTATCCCAGCAGCATGAACCCTCCACCTCACTCAGGCACAGGACTCCTCCCAGGAGGGGGGATTCGAGGTGCTGAGGCTTAGCAGAAACAGGCCTCACACACCCAGCCCCTTCCTCCATCCACTGGCTGCCATGGTCCCTCCTGGGGGTGCAGTTATGGCCTGGCCAGTCTGGCCTGTACCTCTCCCCCCAGACAACCAGGGCAGCTGGCCTCTCTCCAGCTGGACAGAAGCCCCTTTCTTGTCTGGGCACACAGATGTTTCTTCTCCTGGCCTTTTGTGGCTCGACTCTCAGCTCCTCCTGGGCTTTCCCCACACGCATCTCTCAGGTGTGTTGGGCCCCTGCCTACCTGCAGAGTCTCCTGCACACCATCTCCCCTTCCAGCCTCGGTGTCTGGGCTGGGGAAGAGCACACAGATGGGTGCTGCTCCTTTAGGCACACTGGCAGAGGCTTTCTTTTAGCACTTGTCCCACAGTTCCTCAATGGAAGTAGTAGTTCCCATTCCCAAGCTCTGCTCACCACACTGAGGAGAGGCAGATCTTAGGAGTTCCTTTGCCCCAAGGCCTCCTCTTCCTCACCTAAAACCAGATCCTTGCAAGATCACCCTGAGGATTCTCTGAGAACCCTGTTGCCCGCAGGCCCATTCTAAGCACTAGGGATAGAGCCATCAGGGAGATGGACCAGAGCCACGGACTTCAGTGCCCAACTCACAGTGGGCACTAGGCCATAGATAATGACAGTGCCAAGGAAGGTACACCTCCCAAATGCCAGGCAGGGTGGCTGCTCCCTTCTCACCCTACTTCCCTCTCCACAGGGCCCACGGACCTCAGCATGAAAGGCGGGGCCTCTACCACCTCCACCACCCCCACGCCCACCCCCTCCAGCACCAGCACCAGCAGGCCCGTGCCCACCGCTCAGCTCAGCCCCACGGAGATCAGCGCCGTGCGGCAGCTCATCGCGGGCTACCGGGAGTCTGCTGCCTTCCTGCTGCGCTCTGCAGATGAACTGGAAAACCTCATCCTACAGCAGAACTGACCCCACCGGCACCTGGAGCGCACTGCCCTAGGGAAGGAGGCTGTCCCAGCCTGGACCTGGCTTCCTGCCTCACCAGTTGGTACATTTTGTTTTTGAAAGAGGTGGGATCCAAAAGAGCTGTTTCTAGCCACACTCCAAGCACCTGAGACTTTGGGCACAAGGACACTTTTTTTTTTTTTTTTTGGAATCTCACCACACGGGTGCTCTGACCTGCTTGGAAGAGGCCAACGGGGCAGCTCTGGAAGGGTTGGGGGCTCCCCTGACAAGGCGCTGGGGCTGCAGCTCTGTTTAGAATCACCTTCGTGGACCCTGATGTTAGAATCCCATCCCCAGATAATTACCTTTCAAGTCTTAGGTGAGCAGAATTGCATATTTATTGAGAAAAGCAAAGTGGACCCTTTCTTCCTCTCCCCTTAGTAATTTATTTTTCTGAAAATGGATTCTTTTGTGTTTGTACAGATTGCTAGTCTGTGTCTGTCTGATCAGAAGGATGTATCCCCATACCTAACAAACATTCCATATCACTACACTGATGTGGGCTGGGGCCAGTAGGGGCAGGGCAGGTGCCAGGCTGGCTGTTCCTCTGCATGCCTGGTGCACCCTGTGGCCGCTAGCCCTTGGCCAGGCCATCCTGTTGCAGATCCCAGTGCTGCCACAGGGACACCACCGGGCACCTCCCTAGGCACCGCCAAGCAGGAGGACCTCACCCACACCCATGGCAAAGCAAAACAAAAGAGGCATCCCGACCCCATTCTACAGAAGCCCCAGTCCATGGTCACCTGTATTCTACCTCACACTCCAGCGTGGGCTTTTTCCAGGATGTGCCCTGAGCCTGTTCTGAACAGCTGTCACCCCAACTCCCCCACACAATGTGTCTGCCTGGGAGGTAAGTAAGTCCAGACTGGGTGTCCAGGAGCTGGAACCCAGAGAGCGTCCTGTCCCTAACCAGCCACTGCAGCCCTCCAGCTCTGGCCCTCAGCTGCTTGACAGGACGGACTGCTGGGAGATGATGGCAGCCGGTTGGCAGGGCCCTTGCCCTCACACCCCGCTGCCCAGGAGCCAGGTCTGAACTTCTGTGCACAGGCCTGGCCCCTCAGACTCCTGCCAAGAGGGGCCGCTTCTTCAGGGTGAGCCCCGGCTATCAGGCAGCCGTGAGCTCCAGGGCGGGCTGCAGCTCCCATCCCCTTGCGCCATGTTTGGAGTAAAGGGATCAGTGGAAGTGGAGGAGCCACTTGGGTTCTCCTAAGACCAGCCCTTCCGGAGGGGCCGGTCCTGGAAGAAACCCATAATCCCTGGAGTGTGAAAAAGGGCAAAAAGAAAAAGCTGGCCTGGTTTCCTTCCTCCCTGATTGATTGATTGATAGGCACTTCCTCTTGCTCAGTGCAATACCTACCAGTGCTGCTAAACCAGGGACTCGCCCAGACCTCAGCAGGCCCCCAGGGCCTCTCCATGCAACACTCCGTAGCCATGACAGCAGCTCTCTGCTGCCCGCCCCTGCCCAGAGCTGGCAGAAGCCCTCTGTTGCCTTTCCTCCCTCAGAGCAGAGAGGCCCCAGGGGAGCCAGGGCCGAGTGGATCCTAGGATGGCCACGGAGAGCCACTCGCTCCCAGAACAGGCACCCCTTCCCAAACCAGCTTTTCTGCAGCCAATTGCCTGTTGCAGCTGTGGCCACTGCCTCCCGGCACTGTGGCAGACTCCCCGCAAGGAGGGATGGGGGGGGCACCAGTGAGGATGCCCCATCCTGCCTCAGGTCCAGAACTCTGAAAGGTAGGGTGCCCACCCCGTGCTTACTTCCGGCCCCTAGAGGTTGGGGGTGGTCGTTCTCTCTCAAGTGGCCTCCAACACCCCATCCAGCCACACCACACCACCTCTGCCTTCCATCTGACCAATCCCCAGGCCTCTGGTCAGGGCCAGGACACCTGAGATTCACCCTTAGCACAGCACAACCTCCAGTGCCCAAGGCCTCTCCCACACCCCAGCCATCCACACATCTGGCCCCACCTGCTCAGTACTACTCCCCTCAACATTTGAATTCGTGTAAATATTTATTTTTGTGTGTGAACAATACTACAAAGTAATCAGTAAGATCTTTTGCAAAATGTTACCCCAGGCAATTTGTGAAAATCTTAATGTTAAAACCTGGCAGAGACAATCGCCACCCTAGAATTCCTGGTATCAGTTACTTAACGTGTCACTTCTCCTCCCAGAGGCAGTACCCAAGCTAGACATGAACCGTTTGCATTTCTTGGCAGACAGGAGTGAGAAAGACGACTGGGGAAGGGGCTCCCTCCCCCTACCCACACAAGGATTAGATCTAAAGATCAGCATAAGCTACAGTTTGAAGTCATGTTTTTCTGAGTTCAAGCTGTTGGAACTGACCACCCTCCAGCCTGCCTTAGTACTGCGGCAAGAGCGTCGGTTCAATGTGTTTTCAAGAGAAAGGAAAGAATATGTTGTTAAAGTCCATTGGGCCTCCCAGGCCCCTCCAGGACAATGGATTTCATCATGTCGACCCCACCTCTTGGGTGGGCTCCTCCTTTCCAGTGAAACTACACCTGAAGCCCTAGAGATGGCAGAATCAGGAGCAAGTTTCTGCATGGAAACAGGATTCCATTTAGCTGGCTCAGTCAGGGAACTTGTTGTTTTGCTTTTGTTTTAAAAGATGCAGCTTCAACCCCTTCCCCCTACTCCCGACTTGGAGGGCACCAAAGAGCTGGTTCTGATGAACTAAGCTCGCTGCTGTCTCACCCTCACCAGAGGGACTGCCTTCTCCCAAAAGGAGCTCCCAAAGCCCTGTCCCACATCCATTTAAAAATCTTCTGAAGGGCCTCAGGGCACAAAGTGATCATTTGGGATCCTAAGTTAAAAAGGAAATGCAAGAGTAGGATACTCCAATTCCAGAGTCTTTGCAGGGGGCTAATCCCACAAGAAGGGTAGCATCAGAGAAGTGGGCATCGGTCTTAGTGGTGGATCATCAGGTAGACAAGTGATAGTGTGTGTGTAACCCATCTGAAATTCATTTTACCATCACCACTCTTACAAAGGACAGTTTATTCCCAAGGACAGTGCTGACGGGGAGGGGGACAGGCAGGGAGTTAGGAGGGTTTTCGAGGATTTCAAAGAGGTGGAACCCATCCATCCCTATTCCCAAGGGCCACTTACAACTCTAAGGGTGGTTACAGGATTAACTACCAGTTCATTTTCAAAATGCTGCTTTGAACTCAGAGGGTTGATACTTTTAATTTGTAATTTTTTGTAAAACTTTTTACAAAATAGTAAAGTATTTCACCAGAATACCAGTTTCAATCCGTCCATGGTCTGATTTTTATATAATTTAGTGGTGCTTTAGAAACTTTGTTTTTGTTGTTTCTGAGCTAAACAGCTCAATCCTTTTTCGCCTGTATCTACCTAAGACCAATGTGAACCTTTGTATTTTTGCTCCTAATTTTGGACTCAGTGAAAGTGTACTGTTTACATGTACAGATGCCCCCAGTCCCTGTGTGTTCTGCAAGACTTGCTCTTGAGGAGGAAGATGCACCTCACTAAGCTCATCTGCTTAGCAAAGCCACAAACAAAAACCTCTCACTTTTTACCTACGTTTCCACCTAAAAATACAACAAAAAACCTACACCACGTAGAACTCAGATTGGCTGAAAAACACTTTCCACCTGGTAGATGGCCCATATGCCTCAATGATGTGGTCCATTTAGGAGCAGGAGTCAGAAGAGAGACCTCTTATTGGCTGCTGGTGGGTAACTGCATGGACAGAGGAAAACGGAAGGCAGGACTTTGCTGCAGAGCTGTGGGATGAATGTAGTTCTTCCCTGGGCAGCCTGGGAGTGGGAAGGTCAGAATGACTCATGTTGCCTTCAGGATCAAGCCAACCAGGATTTAGGGACAACCCAAGAGGTCTTTAGTCCTCTGGCATAATTTAGACATGTTTTGGAAGAGCACGAGTTCCGTATCTGAGATGAGATTTAAGACTTTCAGTGCAGATAGTACAAGCCATTTCTTCAGGGTTCCTCTGGGGGCAGCTCCTTCATGAGGTCCCACCTCCGAGGAGGGGCACAGGGCTCCAGATAGTAAGCACTTAAGGCAAACAGTGGATGGCACCAACTTTTAAAGGTGACTCTATTAATCAATGGCTTCACCTCTAAATTATATTTTTACAGATATGCACCTATGCAACTTAACGTGGCTCTTCTAAGCAGGTGAGGACTTCCTCCTCAATGCTCTCTATAAAAACTATTTGTGTTCTATATAGTGAGTTTTACCAGTAAATGTGGCTGAATATTTTCATTCTTAGAATGTGTCTTCTCTACGTGATGCGACTAAATTCTGTTTTGTTTGTGGAATGACTAGCACAGGCCGACTCCCTCTCTCCCTCACTTAACAAAAGACCAATGAGCTGTTAATCGAGCTGTTATCTCCATGGTATTACTTGCTAAATGCACTGATTTCATAAGTATGTGGAATCCTTTTCCTTTTGAATCTGTATATCATATATAAGACTGAATCTACTTAATAAACACTGAACAACAAACCGAATGCTCTGCTTCCACTGTGTCCTATCAACAGCAGCACCGCCTGCCACTTCTCATCCTTCCTCATCTAGTTGGGCACCGAAACATCTTTCTACTAGTAGATTCCACCTTTTCCTAGCCAATAGTATGGCACACAGAAGGTCCTCAGTACATTTTCTAGAACAAATAAACCTGTAATTCCAGCACCTCATCTGTTAGAAAGGGAAGGAAATGAACCTTTCCCAGGTGCCCTTCAGTTGCTGAGCACAGGCAGAACTCTCATGCACTGTTTTAAATCTCAGTTCCCTTACCCGCCACGTGCAGACACAGAGGCACACGGGGTACACGCCTTGCTGAAATTCAGTGACCAGCAAAAAACTTGTAGCTTTTCCACAACCTCTCACCCTAGCACATGGGCAACTGACTGAAACCAAATTCCCATAACAATCCCTAAGTGCTAGTTTGGAAAACTGAGCAAACATGATCCCTGGTTCTGAACCTTCAGTGCTGAACATTCCATTCTATGCAAAACCCTGGATCCCACCGTGAAGGAAACAAAAGGGCTGCTTTTCCCAAAGATACTTATTTGTGCTAATTTTTTTTCATCCTATATATATGGTTTAGGTTAAGCTTTAAGGAAAAATGGTAGGAATATGGCTGGGAACCAACATGATCATGGATTTAAAAACAACTTTAGGCATGTTAAAAGCATACATTTGACTGCTAAAATTCCGTGTGTGTGTATATATACACACACATATATACATATATACACATATATATATACATACATACACACATATATACACATAGACACATATATACACATATACACATACATACACACATACATATATGTATACACATTTATTAAATGTGTATTAATTTAATTCTTATTAAAACCTTGATTTTTAAATAACAACATAAGAATCCTTTTTCTCATAGAAAGTCTGTGCAGTAGCCAAATACATAAAATGGAGAAGGGCATGACTTTGGGGCTGAGACTCACTGAGAGCCAGAAGACGATGGCCCTTGACACCTCCCTTGCCGCTTTCCTTTTGCTGAGGGGCAGCAAATCCTCAGTTAATACCACGGAAATTCCTTCTCCTGCCTAAAATGATCACCACTGAGACTCCTCAAACTATTAAGTCTATTAGAAACCCACAACCTGTGACAACAGCTCCAGAACATGGCCTGCTGGCCAGCCCCGCAAACACTTACCTCCTTCCACAGGAAATACTGCAGTCCACCAGAGCACTGAGATTCCCAGGAGAAATTGCCTGAGGGCAGAAAAGTGCTCCCTTATTCTAGTCTGGCTCCTTTGGGGGCTCCGCACCACTGTTGTTAACAGTGGATAAAAGACTTCATCAAATGGGAATGTCCCCTCAGAAGAGTGAACTAAAATGTATTCAATGACAAAACAGGCAAACCTCCCTTTATGAAAAATAGGAAAACATGCATATGCTATTTTTCCAACTTAAAATGCACTAGGGAAGCTTAGTAGTTACATTTCTTTGCAAGAAGAATCTCTGCAAAATCCTATCTTCCCTTAATTGATCTTTTGTATAAACACAGATTTTATTAGGTTTATTCTCAGCCAGTGGTTCTTAAACAAAGGGCCCCAGCTGCCTAAGGAGCTGGTAAATCCTGACACAGTATGCAAAACTTTGTGAGGCCAGGTGTGCTGGCGGGAAGATCGGGAAGATCGCTTGAGGCCTGGAGTTCAAGACTAGTCTGGGCAACAGTCTCTACAAAAAATTTTAATATTAGCTGGGCGTGGTGGCACGTGCCTGTAGCCTGAGCTACTTGGGAGGATGAGGTGGAAGGACCACTGGAGCTCAGGAGTTCGAGGCTACGGTGAGCTATGATCACGCCACTGCACTCCAGCCTGAAGAGAGTGAGAGTCTGCAAAAAAAACCCAAAAAACTTTGTATGTGCATTCCATGGGGGGAGAGTTCCCAAAAAAAGGTTAAGACCCACCCGTATCAGGTAACACAGCACTGACAACTGTTGTTCTCACAGGGCGTTCATCTACGGCTTACGGTAGAGATGTTCATTCTAGGCTTTCAAATTGACCAGAGACAAGAGGAAGCATAGGGGTGTTGTCCAATTTTGGAGCAATCTCCAAAGTTCCACATCCTGCCCCTTCCATGGCTTCAAACAACACCCACACGAGGGCAACACAGCCTGGGTCCCCTCCTCTCAGGGAGACAGGGCAGGCAGATGCTTTGGCCATCAAGACCCCTGATGGATGCAGGCAGCT
Source organism: Pan troglodytes (assembly GCF_028858775.2). Lineage (NCBI taxonomy): Eukaryota > Metazoa > Chordata > Mammalia > Primates > Hominidae > Pan > Pan troglodytes. The sequence goes on along the minus strand of NC_072419.2, from coordinate 38,654,875 downwards.
CTATTTAGCATGCACACATACCCACACGCCCCTCTAACACAGTCTTACAGCAGGCTGGATAGCAAATAAATGACACCTTGCCAGGCCAGTACCATTCTTCCTATATTCTGAAACATTATTTCCCTTGTCCTTTGGACCATGAGCAAAATAAGCCTTCCTGACCAAATATTCAGTCTAAACTCAGGACTACACTCAACCTTTGGTCAGGTCTGTGGCCTGAGACCAAAAGCCAGGGTCCAAAGTGACTTCACAGCCTGCATCACCCCTCAGCGCAGTGGGCACAAGGCCTACATCCTGACAGCTCCTTTCTGGAGCAAGAGTGAAGTAGCTGGCAGTAGCTGTATAGATTTCTACTGTAAGTTCACCTAACAATTATTGTCTTGGCCTGCTGTGAACTAACAGTCATTATGTCCTAGGTGGCAGGCACTAACAATCTCATGAAGTAGGAACTATTACACCCATTCATATATGAGAGTTGGCAGCCTGGTTAAATAACATGGCCCAAGAACACAGAGCTGGCACGTCGCAGAGGCTATACTCTAGGAACTCACTACACCATTCTGCCTCCCTGAGGAGAGGCAACAGGCATTGGAAGGTCCCGATCTGGGACCGTAATGCATTCTGAGCTCCTGCAGACATGAGTGGGCAAATGGATTCTGTGACACAAGGACATATCACCAACAGCAGGCAGTTGCTCAGTCACTACAGGGCCTCCGAACCATCAATTCTCAAAACTGCATGTCGATCAAACGGCAGCAATACAAAATGGCAGCTTGAACTCCCCAAAGGATATCCCACCACAAAGTTTTTCCTCCAATTCACAGGAAAAAATTAATGAATATATGTTTAAACTCCCATCATTTTGCTGTTTTGGCTTATTTATATACTAATAAAATTATTTCTGATAAGCACAAAGTCAATGTATTTACGTACTCTAGAGACGTCTGAAGACTTCTCAAGAAGTCAATCCCTGAAGCACGTGGTCTACTCAGGCTCACTCAACTAGCATCAGACACCCCACCCTGGGCCAGCACCTTCCTCTCACTGCCACCAGAGGCTACAGAAAGAGGTGCTTGTGGTTAAGGTTTTCCAAGGTCAGAGCTAGTCACCCTCCCACAGAAGACCACTAACCATTAGGAAGCCACTTGGCAACCTCAACCTCAGTGAAGCTGTTTGGATGAGCTGCTGCAGAGGGATGTCACAGTTTGTGACTCGCACTCCCAAGGGGAAACATTCTCAGTAGAACGCTGACTGCAGTCTATGTGGTGAAGTCCACCAAGTCATGAACGGCTAAAGACCAGTGAAGCTGCCAAGTCATTCCTTTTGGACTAACCTCCCAAAAGAAGAGCTCCAAGTATAAGAAGAGTAGCTCCAGAGCCAAGGTGAGGAGAGCTGGCGTCTACTCCTTCCCTTCCAGCTCAGCACTCCAGCTGACCTTCCCACACCAGTGAGGCAGCCACAGATGACTGAGACCACAACTGCAGGTTGTACGGGTTTATTGTTCCAATACCACAAGAGACATACAGAAGCAGTGCTTTCTCTGGGCAGCCCCATGGACCAGATCAGTGTCAAACTGTACCCTTGAGTGTCCCCAAAGGTTCCAGCAGAGGGAAGAAGAGGACTGGACATGCTTGGGCCCCTGTTCCCGGTCTTTGGTAAACAGACGCTTAAGTTGACAACTTGGACTTGGCCAATACTGCATTCTAAATCACATCATTCCCAACTTGTCACTCATGCTTCAGATGACGAAAATGCCACATCAGATTAAATGAGAAAAAAACCTTTCAGATAAAATGAGACTTGAAGTCATACAAATTTTATACTTGATCTAAATTAAGCAAGAACCCTCAACTCTGTAATAAGTCGAAATACAAGATATAAGGCAGGAAACAAGGCAAGGGAAAACACACACAGGGGCATCTACTTGCTGGAAACATGTTGGGAGAGAGGCAGGAGCAGGCATGGCTTTGTTTCTTCCCAAACCTGCCTGATGTCAAAAGTATGTCAAAAGGAGCCTCACAGTCCCAGGAGAGCATGGTCCCAGGTATTGCTGTGACAGGTGGTGACCCTGGAGCCAGATCTGGAAGGCCTTCCTGGGGGCTGCCCAGGGAACTCACCCATGAATCCAGAAGCACTTAACACTGGTGGTGGTGATTTGTCACATATGGCAGCGAGCAGCCATTAAGGCTGTAGGAGGAGATGTGAAAAGCAAGATGCGTTTGCTTGGTGGCGTGTGGGCAGGCTGACTGTGGCTCTGCAGGCTGCAGCAGGTCCAGCCGGTGACCCAACAGGGCATCGGGCAACCTGGCAGGTCACAAGTCAATCATTTCACCCTCACGTCGAGCAGCACAGCACTCAGTGGCTCTGACAACAGGCGTAGAGAAGGAGATTACACCACTTTAATGCAATGATGCTGAAGATGTAAAATTAGGAAGAGACGTTCATGTTCTCTGTACAATACATCCATTTACAGAATCAGCCAGTACTGTGTACAACATATAAATACATGATAAAACATTAGAGGTGCATAGAGCATACTTACAGAAGCCAAAAAGTTCACTTTATACATCCAAGAATAAAGAGTTAAAAATATAAAAATAAGAAACACACACTGCTTTGAAATGTAAAATGACTTTCACATACACAGGTGCGTGGAGATGCCCACTCCCATAGGGTCCAAATGACAGGGGGGATGTCAAGCAGAGGAATTCACCTGCAAACGTCTGGACGGCTGACTCACAAGGTCTACAGATGGCATTTTCATAGGAAAGACAACCCTATTCCCCAACCCCATTGTCCAAGCAGAGCTATTCAAGGTTCCAAATGATCCTGTGGGTTAGTGGATCACACTGAGACAGAAAAGTTCCAAATTTGCTTCAGCAACAGAACCAAGGTCAAACTTGCTCCGTCAACTGGCAAATGACTCAACTGTGACCCTGAGGTCAGCAGGTGCACCAGCCCCCTGGTGGGCAATGCCAGGAGTTACTTTAACCCTGTGCTGGCTTCTTTCCTGGCCATCAACTCCCCAAAGTAGCAGAAGAAAAGATGGCAGGGAGGGGGCAGTGGAAGACTGGCATTTCTACTTAGTTCAGGTAGGTTAACTCCCTTGGTGGAGAATGCAACCTTCTTGCTTCAGTTTCAAGTCCCTCTGGGAGTCAGGCAGTCCCCCCACCCTCCGCAACCCCACTCCGTGCCACATCAGGCTCTGTCTTGCAGGAGAGCTCAGGCTGGCTGGCCTTGGGCAGCCCAATGGGTTATACCCAGGAAACCCCTCCAGCAAGACCAGAAGGGTCGCCAAGTGACAGAGGGCTTTAGCAGTGTAAATTTTGGGGGAAGGCAAGAGTGCTCCTGCCTAAAAAGAGTATTGTATCAATGATATTCTGTATACAGATTTAAGATCAATCATTATCAAAATACACACACTAAATATACAATGTTTCCCATGGCCATAATTTATTATCTCACCACAAGGCACAATACACAGAGCTTTGAGGGTCCAATACAGTCATCGTGACAGAACGCACCGCAGCCTTGGCACATGATCATGGCTTTCAGGCTGCACGCACACTGGAGCGAGATGCTTTCCACCGTGCTGCTGTCAGTGAACATTTGCAAGGAAAGTGATGCACTGTGGCTCGCACCAAAGTTTGCTTTGTGGCTCAGCTGCACCACACTTCCAGCAAGGCCTTTGGGAAAGGTGGGAGAGCTAGAGGAATAATTAAAGCTGGTGGAACTCAGTTGGAGTTTAGAAAGCTTCCCATAAAATGCCTGCTTGATGCTGAGTTGGGAGGGGAGAGAAGAAGGCTCCAGAGGCTCACTGAGCCCCTTCCCTGGCTCTCGGGGTAATTTCCAGAAGGGCAGATCCATGACAAAGGGCATCCCTTGCAAGTGACCCACCAGTTCCAGGGGACTACGCCCAGTAGCTTTCCTGTTCTCGGCATTTGCCTTAAGAGGACCCCCCACAAAAGTCTTCTCATTCTTGATGCTGCCAACAAAGGCATGTGGCTTTGGAGCCCCGTCTTCCCTTGGAGTCTGTACCCCACCAGACATGGAGTTTGTGCTTGGTCCCAACTTCCCACTGGGAAAAACTGGAGGGATCTCAGCAGGAAGAGGCATCGGGTCCGCAGGCCTGGGGCGCTGAAGGGTTGCAGCCACATTCCCAGAGCCAAAAAGCTTCTTCCCTTGGCCTGTAACATTGCTCTGATCACCCAGAGCCCGACCTGTCTGCTCTGGACCAAAGGAGATCACATTTGGAGATGAGAAACGAGGTGTTCTCGAGGTAGTAAGATCTCCTGGGCTCTTTCCTGGAGCAGCATTTGAATTACTGTCCTGTGACATAGCACGGACTTCCTTCTGATCTTCACAACTAAAGGAAGAGAACTGCTCTTTGGAATCCATTTCTTCCAGTTTCCTAGAGGATGTAATGGGATTTGTCACTGGATGGAGGGAGTCAAAACTTGGGACTGCCTTGCAATTCTTTTGGGGTGCTCCAGGAGCCTGGGTGGCCTCAATCCTGGCAAGACCAGTGCCTGTTTCACAGCTATCTGGTAGAAGAGGCTCCTTCAAAGCCCTTAAAGAACTGGGGCTGCTTCCACCAACCATGCCACTGTTTTTTCCAAGACCATGTAAAGATCCCATGCGTAGCGAGCCATGGCTCTGCTCTTTTGTAAGTGGTACTTGTGGGGATTCTGACATGCTGTCATCGTGGGCTGGTGGAAGAACCTTCTCTAGGGGCAAGCTACCCTGCAGCAACTGCATCACAAGTGGGTTAGTGGCCTCCACTGAGGACCCAGGCCTGGACAGGCACACGGCTCTTGGCTGGTACTCAGTATTGGCCAGCAGTAGGGAATCTGGGATCTTTTGGCGGACCGCACATACTCGAGACACCCAGCTCTGAGGAGCAACCATCCCATCTGTCCTTGTAACCAGACGCATGTCACCATTCACCTTGGACAGTGGGGCAGATTGGTTCCAACTGGGTTTCTCATCCTTGTCCACCGAAGATCCCTTTGTCACTGCAGCTTCACTAGTGTCAGCCTCACTGCTGTCCTCCGTGAGGTGACCTTCAAAGTCAGAGGCTGTATCTGTGGACTCACTGTGAGGACTCAGTGCTTCAGAGTCTCCGTTGATTTTCAGCTTTTCAATGTCCACCTGTTGACAGTAACTGCCATTGCTGTCATTGCCTCCTCGAGATGGCACAGTCCAGAGTGAAGTAAGGCTGTCAGGAGGATCTAGACCCTCCTCAGCTGTCAAATCCCCAGGCAATGCAGGAGGGGTGGGAGCAGCTTTCTCCCACTCCTCTCCAACCTGGGGCTCAACAGATGGTACGTGTTCTCTGGATTCTGGTTCGGGCTGTTTCACTACCTCATCATTCGATGGGATGGGTATCCAATGCAAAGAACTGTTAGAAACGAGAGCCTTGGTTTTCAAGTTTTCTTGTCTAGTATCACTTTCCCTCATAGGAGGGCATGAGCCACCAAGCCCTAATTCGTCATCAAATGCTCTGTTCTGCAGGCAATCAGTCGGTGAGGATTCAGGTGTGGAACTGGGGGTCACATTTACAGGATCCTTCATAGTGGGATGACTGTCAAGAGCTTGGCCAGTTCCTTTCTCTAATGTATCATCTCCCACTAGAGATGGAATGGGACCACTGTCTGCAGGAATGGTGGGTCCTTGCTCCTCATCATCACTTTCCCAGGAAGTGGTGCCAGACTCACATTCAGTTCTAACATCCGGATGCAACTGAGGCTGCTCCACTAATCTCTCAGCTACTGAGGTTTGGGAGGACAGTAGGGGCAAGGCCTGGCATGGCTGGTCCCCAGTGGGAGCAACGGGGAGTTGGGAGGCATCTCCTAGCCCATCTGCGAGTCCAGCTGTAGCCCTCTGTAGTAGGCAGCTTTCCTCCTTTCTCAGAGAAGGCAGGTCCTCTCTCCTAGCTCTGGACATGGCAGTTCCGGCCTGGGTATGCTCCCCATTTAGAGGATAAGGCGGCAGTAGTTGTGTTCGCTGTAGATCTGACGTACACTTTCCAGGGGTGCTCGGGCCTCCCCTGGGCTCAGGGTGGCCACAGGCCTCACCACCATCACCACTGCTGCTGCCTCTGCCACCTCCCTCATCGGTGGCCCCGCCGCCACCTCCACCCGGGCCACCCCCCCCTCCGATGGCAGTGGTGGCCGCCTCTCTATGGCAGTGGTGACCTCTCGCCCCTCGGACCTGCAGAGCACGGGCTTTAATGTCTGCGAGGGTCCTGGCGCCAGTCCAACCCCGGCAGGAGGACTCCGTGGTGGGGATGATCCGGGGGCATATCTGGTAAGTGGGCTGACCTTTAACCACCCAGGGTGGTTTGATACGTGAAAGTTGAATCTGCAAAAAAAGAATTAGAAAATAGTTTTAACTGACTGGGTGATCTGACCTAGGGACTGTAAAGCAAAACTAGGATTCTAGTAGCTTAAGGGTCATGGCATACAGAATCAAATAATTCCCTTAAAACAATGAAATCATCATAGTAAAATGGCTGCCATAACACACCATTCAGAGAAGATTCTGCTCAAGGGCTGTTATATGCCACACTTCTAAATTTAATTTCTGGTGGGACTGTGTGAGTCACTACAGCAAAGAATCTAACGCTATCTTAAAAAGATTTTAAAACCCCAAAGGATTTTGACCTCTCAAGATAACTTCAACAGAGTGAACAAAAAAGTGAGGAAGAAAAGAACCTATCTCACTAAACTTGAAGGCTGTCTCAAGCAAACCTCTCATAAAAAGCTCTACATTCCCACATAATTAACTTCAGGGCCCCAGAGTTAAGGGCTCTATAATCTCATGACCCTCAAAGAAAACCTGGCTCCAGGGCAGCCAGGAATCAAACAGTCTCCTACCCGGATGGGCGGGACTTTGGGCTCCTCTTTAGTGGGCTGTGGCTTTTCGGTGTGAACACTTTCAATTGTGTTACGAAAGGACTGACGATCTTCAAGCCGGGGCTTCTTTTCGGGAAAGGATGCAGAGGCCGCCTGCTCAAAGGATTTCCTCTTCTGATCCTTGGGTTCCTGATCCACAGTTTCCTGAGGCAGGCTAGGAATTCTGTCTGGAGATGCAGAGGCACGTGCCAAGTTGTCTGGCTCAGCCTGGATCCGAGAAGCCACGGACTCAACTGGGAATTCGGGACCCTCCAGGTCAGGTGCTGCAGAGGATGTGCCTGGCAGATGGGGACTGCTCAGCCCTGCTGGGTCAGTCTTAGCCTCCCCATCCTTGTAGAGGGGAACATCTGAGGCCACAGATTTTGCATCCTTAGCAACCCCTGCTTGTTCCGACTCCTGTTTTTTGTACAGATTCCTTCTGGCTCTGGTTCGGAGATCTGGCCGAGAGCGTTTCTTAAAATGCCCATCTCGCTGTCGGGTGGCTGGACCACGCTGTATACGCACTGATTCTCCTGGGACACACAAGCCACTTTTGATTTCAGCCTCCTCCTGGCCCACGTTCTGCTGCAATGACTCTTCTCTGGTCAAACCCAGCCTGCAAATCAAAATCACGGCCATCAGTTTCAGGCCAGAGTGGACATGTCTTTTTATTTCTATGAATAATATGGACCCAGAAACACAGATATCTCAGAACAAAATAAATCTGTGTGGTGCACAATCTAACCATGGAAAAACTTCTGTTAGCTTCACTATGAATGGCATTAAGATAAATGACCCAAGTGTCACTGCAATCTCCACATTCTTGTCCAACACATAAGTATATGCTCTTTTGAGACCATCTACCTCTATCCCCTCAAAACCCCAGACCAGGACTCATAGCTCCAACTGCCTTACTTCTGTCCATAGTAGTCTTCAAAGAACTTTTCTTTCCATTGTTCCACCTTCTTTTCCTTCTCCATTTCCTGTCGTATCCTGACTTGCATCTCATGAGTAAATTCACCTAGGGAGAAATAAACCTCTTCTAGTAAGTGCATTCGGGATATTAATGTCTGTCTTATGGACAGCTGAATCTCCCAGTTTTAAAACAACACGTCTCTTCTAAAGGCTCTCTCACATCATGCCCTTATAGGGACAGAGCTAACATGTCTACTATAAGGGAAATTCACTCGTCCTTAAAGTGAGACCAAGCAACTCCTTGATCGAAAAAGCAAAACAACAAACAAAAGAACCATTCTTATTTCCTGTGTAGATAAAAAGTTAACATAGTAGGTAGGCCTGATTGTTTACTCTTAGAAAGGCCTACTTAAAAGAACAGCCCTTGGCTGACATCTGGGAACTTAGATTTCAGGAGAGTTCCCAACCACCCTAACTGATATGAGTTGTTCACTGTGCCTAAATTGTTTATGCAAACAATACGGCTTATGCTGAACACCTGCCTTCCTTTTGGGAATCTGGAAGCTGGGTATGTGCCAAGCAGTGGCTTCCTACATGATCAGCCCTTGATAAAAACCCTGGGCATCGAGTCTTTAACAGGTTTCCCTAGTAGACATTTCATACATGTTATCATAACTTGTTACTGGGGGAATTAAATGTGTCCTGTGTGACACCACTGAGAGAGGACCTTGGAAGCCAACACATGGTTTCCCCTGGACCCCACCCCATGTGCCTCTCCATCTGCTGATTTTACTTTGTATTCTTCTGCTGTAATAAACCGCAGCCCTGTACATATAACTATATGCTGAGTCCTGCTAGCAAATCATCAAACCTAGGGGTGTTCTTAGAGCCCTCTCAACACTTTCCCCACAAAATTAAATTAATAGAAGCTAACAATCACTCCAAGTGACAATGCCTAAAAAGACAGAGCATGGTGGAGCTTCTCAACTCCACAGTGTACTTTCCTCCACCCTTCCAGACCACGCCATGATTACTGGAATAGGTGTTTATAGTTTTAATGATAAAAAGGAGATGACGAATGAGTACATACATATAATATAGTGAAAGTCTAAACCTAAACACCCTGTTATTTCTTCCGAGCTGTGTGGCATATTAATACCCACCACATTTATTAGTAATGAGGAAAGCCTGTCTTATACTAAATAACCCTTTGAGAAGAGCAAGCTTGGGTTTTAAATACCAGGAGACATGCAACACCACACGACAGGTGCGTCGCAAGCCGTCCGAGATGATCAAGTCTACATACCATCAGCCAGGCGCTCCCGCCAGCTCTGAGCCGCATGGGTAAAAAACTCGTTATTTAGTGCACTGCTGCTGAGACGCAACAGGCCATCCGTCCCCACCTAGAAGGATCAAGGGGGAAAAAAATCCTAATAAATAAACTTAAAAGAGAACAGAAGCCCACCCAGAGAGAGGCAAAGGGGAGGCTGCCCATGTGCACCTGTCTGTCTACTTCAGGCAGGAGGAAGAGGAGCTGCTGCTGGAAGTGTGATGGTAAGGCATGGAAGGTCCGAGAGTTGATCAGGGCACGGAGGTTGGTGTTGACAAGAATGGACCCAGGTGTCTCAAAATCTATTTCTTCCCCTCTGTTGCGCTTCATTTGCCCTACGATTTTTGAAGCAAGGTATAGATTTCAGCTTTTTAAAAGAAAAAACAAATGCCAACTGATGGGAAAACTTTGGTGACAGCACCCAAGCTACCCAGAAGTTATCTGCACACAATCTGCTCAATTGTCCAGTCCATCCTAACCTGTATATTCTTTCCAGGTTACTGTCATTGCCATCAAACCCAGGAGAACACTTGGGGTTGCATCTCCTCAGACAAAACTCTGTATCGTGCTGTGTCACAGCCTGAAAAGGACACTTCCCACAGAAAATCAGGCAAGGGGCAGGTTCTGAGCTTCCCTCCAAAGCTGGAGAACAGGCTCCACAAAGCTCAACTGGAGAAATCATGGAAATTATCTAAAAGTAAATCTAGTTAGTATACTATAGAAAAATCTGCAGAAGCCTTCTGTGAATGGGCTGGAGAGGGATGATCTCCATGCAGAAATGTACTAAGGACTGTTCAAAGCCAACTGAGATGCTAATACCTCTCACGGAAGCCTCAGCAAATGTTACTTTTATCTGAAAAACTCACTAGGACTAGAGACCTGTGAGACCTTAGATTGAGCACTGCTGATGAGCTGGAAAAGCAGCAAGACAGCAAACCTAGTTCTCACATGGGCAAAGGTTTACTCTAATTCTCAGAAGCAAAAGCTTGTCTTCTTAATGGTTTCATCTACAAAAAAAACCAGCATGTGGGTCATTAAGAATTAAATCCTGAAATAGCAAAGAGCATACTAATATTGCAAATAACCCTAATGGGGGTGGGGTGGGGTGAGGGGTGGGAGGTATAGATAATAGCACTACTGAGTTTGTTTGCATCCCCAAAATTCAACACATGCTTCCACTCAACATACTGACTAGGTTGTAAAAAAGGGAGCGTCTGATACAGACTACAGATGTTGGGAACAAACGTGGCAAGATGCTACCGAAGAGAGAAAAGGGGTGTTGGAATTCTTCACTGAGAAGCTCAGAAGCAGTTTTCACTCACTCAAACACTTACTATGCAGTACAAGGCAGGCATAGACTAGGCCTACAGGGACATACGAGAAACAGTATGGCATCATCTCTGCCTGAAAGGAGTTCTCACAGTTTAGCAGAGAGCTACAAATGAAATAACCAAATTACAAAGTAAAAATAAACAAAAAATAGAGGGCCACCCAAGAAGTAAAAATAAACTGGTAAAGGAATTGGAATAGAAGACATCATCTTCTCACTAGGCCTGCAGGGGCCCCCTTTACAGGCAGAGAAATAAGTGCCAAGCCACTCACCTGTGGCTGGCTTCCGGAAGCCTCTCAGGAGCGGGGCAGGGTCCTGGGTGACCTCGGCCTGGCCACGAATAGCAGCGCTGCCCAGGGCCAGAGAGCCGCTGCTGCTGCTGGACGGGCTGCCGCTCTCGCCATCGGCGTGGCAGCCCGAGAACCCTGAAGGCACAGCATTCCACTGGTCAAAAGTATCACCAAGCCGCGCCCATGGCTCTCAGACAAGCTCATTTCTCCCAGCTCTCCCTGAGATGCTGCCAGCAATACTGGGATGCTTCCATCTCCCAGCCTTAGGCTGAGAGAAACCACCACTTCATGGTCTGGCTTTAAAATATCACCTTACAGGTGCCAAACTGCCATCTTTATTTGTATAGGACTACACCTTTTACAAAGCACTGGCATAATCAACTCCTCCGTTGGATCCTCACGACTGCCCTGGGAGACAAAGAGGAAGGCACACAGCAGAGCCCAGCACTAGAACCTATGGCAGGCCTCATCCATTGGCAGGGCTCTTGCCTGTGGCCCGACAGCTCTCCTGGTATCACACTATTAGGTCAGAAACTGCTGACAGAGGGAGGCCAGGTCCCCAGGACCTGAGGAAAAAGCATCACAACCATGAGTTTACACATACCTGATGCAGATTCCACGTGGGCCCCGTTTACCTTCAGAGGAGTCAGGACAACTCGAGGCAGCATCACCCCAGTCTTTTTCTTTTGTTTGTTCGCCTGCATTCCAAGAGAGAACAAAAGAGAGCCCAAGTCAACTGCAGAGCCACAAAAGCATTCCCTGGCGACACTATCTCTACTCACTCTCTTGTAAAATGAAGTTCGTCTTCAACCAGATCTGTCAAATAATGCTGACAAGAGCACTGGTTAATGTTACTGAGCTACGTGCTGGTCACTGTGCCAAGCATCATTCCAAGCTACAAAAATGTACTGTTATCCCCATTTTACAGGTAAGGAATTTTCCCCAAGTCTCAAGGCTAGTAAGTGCAGGGTTATCATTCAAACTGCTCACTCCCAATCTCCTGTTCTCTCTACTCTGCACTAACCACACTTCTCCCTGAATGTTCACGTGTATATTACAAGAATGAACAGAATCAGGCTGGGCATGGTGACTCACACCTGTAATCCCAGCACTTTGCGAGGCTGAGGTGGACAGATCACTTGAGGTCAGGAATTCGAGACTAGCCTGGCCAACATGGCAAAACCCTATCTCTACTAAAAATACAAATATTAGCCAGGCACGGTGGTACGTGCCTGTAATCCCAGCTATTCGGGAGGCTGAGGCAGGAGAATTGCTTGAACCCCAGAGGCAGAGGTTGCAGTAAGCGGAGATCATGCCACTGCACTCCAGCCTGAGCGACAGGCGCGACTCCATCTCAAAAAAAAAAAAAAAAAAAAAAAGAATGAACAAAATCACTCAGCCAAGGTAAAGAAAGAGAAAAAACTTACTCTGCTCAAACCTACTGTTCACTTTTCCTGCGGCCCCCTGTTAAATGCTACTAACAGCTGGAGACCAGACTTCTATTCTTCACTCTCTGAACACGTTCACAGCTCACTACAGAAGAAGGAGGGATCTTGCCTTATACCTGTCATCATTCATCCTCCCGGGCTAGGCTCTACCTCTTCCTTACCTGTGAGGAAGCTCTGTAGCTGTCCCTGGGATTGGAAAGAGGTCGACTCTGAGATTCTGTAGAACAGGATGCGTTCGAAGATGTTTCATCAAGAGATACTGGAAGAGAGGAAAATAAAGGTTAGTCCCTAGTGCCTGCTGTGGCTCCCTCACCCATCCGTTAAAGGGTCCTTACCATCGTTTTCACCACTCACAGTGCTGGCTTCATTAGACCCACAGCTCTCCACATCAGCCGTGTCCTCTGGCTCCTCTCCCTCCACTGTAGCTGGATGGCGAGACCACTGCAGGGCATCCTTCTGTGACAGCAAGGTACAACTCAGGTGAACAAAACCCTACAAATTCTTAAAGCAAGGCAGTCATTCCTAAATGTGTATGCTTTTGAAAAAGAGGGATTTAGAATACTGACAAGTTCCTAACCCTAACTGACCTTTTTCTCAGCAAGTTCTTTTCATAAATATATCATTAAGAAAGTTAGATACACTTTTGCATTCAAACATTCATTAAACATTTATAGGGTGCCTCCTATAAGCTATACCATGTTAGTTCTGGGGAGGGTGGAGTGCTAAGGAGCAGGAATCAGGGCCCTGCTCTCAAGGAGCTCAAATAAGTAGGGGGGTCAATTAAACTGATTACAATACAAAGTACAGTACATAGGTGAACATGGAGAGCCGTGGCAGCCCAGAAGAGGGGGCACCTAACTTCAATGAGTTGAGCGAAAGACGGCATGGAGGTGAATAACGATCAGGGAAGTAACACATCCAAAAGGATGTGTTGCTTAAGCTGGGTTTTAAAATAAATTAGCAACTAGACAGACAGGTTGGCAGTAGAGAGATTGTAGGAAGTTTCTAGATAGTGGGATGAGCAAATGTGAAAGAATATTCCAAACTCAGGGAAACTAGGGCTGTGGGGAACTCAATATGCAGGAAGCTAGAGAGGGCACGAGGGCAGATGGTAAGACCCATGTGGAGGGATCAAGAATTTGATTGTTCCGGAGTCACTGAAGAATATTAACTACAGGAATGATTTGAGTTTTCGGAATTTCATCTGGCAATTGCGGGAAGCCTAGAGGCAGGAAGAAGAGGTAGACACTATGAAAGATGTCCAACAAAAAATGCCAAAGATCTAAACCAAAGATTGTGGCTACAGGGCTAGAGTGTAGAGGAGAACTCCATCCCAAATTTCACCTCCTAAGAAAAGCTTCTTCCAATAGACTCACTACACGTAGACTCAGAATTAAACTCTACCCATTCCCAAGAAGAACTTGGGAGTTATCTCACACCTCAAAACTACAAAGAGTGTGGATGAGAATACTGGCAGTTGGAGACAAGAAGAAGATAAGCTGGGGCAGAGGAGGAGAATGTCTTCTTTGAATAAAAGTGTGTGAAAAAGAGTTGATAAAGTCATGATTCTGCTAAAAAGGCACCATAAATTTAAAACAGGTGCCCACAACAATCTAACTCATCAATTTCATGAGTCTCTTGATCCACTACATTGAAGTTTCATCAATTTATTTTCATTAGTTTTAGCCAAAATCATGTATCTTAAATTAATAAAAAAGAGGCCAGGTACAGTGGCTCACACCTGTAATCCCAGCACTTTGGGAGGCTGAGGCAGGTGGATCATGAGGTCAGGAGATTGAGACCATCCTGGCCAACACGGTGAAACCCTGTTTCTACTAAAATACAAAAAATTAGCCAGGTGTGGTGGCACGCGCCTGTAGTACCAGCTACTCGGGAGGCTAAGGCAGGGGAATCGCTTGAACCCAGGAGGTGGAGGATGCAGTGAGCTGAGATTACGCCACTGCACTCCAGCCTGGCGACAGAGCAAGACTCCATCTCAAAAAAAAAAAAAAAAAGAAAGAAAAAAAAGAAAACAGTTTTCTACATCTTTACCTCTTTTCCTTACTGGCCATACATGGTCTTCAGAATCAAAAGCTAAATAATATTTTTAGTTATGCTTATTGACTGCCATGTTCTTGGTATAATAAAACAAATTTAATCTCTCTTCTCTCATGGGCAAACTAAGATAAAATACTCCTTAATGAATTAAGAAAGTCTATTACACTGGCAAAGTTGACCCCAAATCTCCAGTTCTGACAAGAGTATGAGAAAATCATACATACACTCTTGATGAAAGTAAAAATGGCATAAAAAGGTTCACATGCTGCCAACGGAAAACTATTAGCCAAAACCTAAAAAATATATATGTATCTTTTATCCCAATACGAGATTTACACAAGACATGAAAAATATTGATTCTTACAAAGGAGAAAACAAATCAATTAAACTACATTAAAATTAAGACCTCCTATTCATCAAAAAACATTACTACCTACAGAGCTGAAAAAGATATTTGCAACTTACATAACCAATAAAGAACTTGTATTTAGACTACATTTATAAATCAGGCCGGGCATGGTGGCTTGCACCTGTAATCCCAGTACTTTGGGAGGCCAAGGCGGATGGATCACTTGAGGTCAGGGGTTCAAGACAAGCCTGGTCAACATGATGAAACCCTGTCTCTACTAAAAATACAAAAATTAGCTGGGCGTGGTGGCGCACACCTGCAGTCCCAGCTACTTGGGAGGCTGAGGCAGGAGAATCACTTGAACGAAGGAGGCAGAGGTTAGTGAGCCAAGATTGTGCCACTGTACTCCAGCCTGGGTGACAGAGCCAGACTCCTTCTTGGGGGCGGGGAGAGAGGGGGAACAAACATAAATCAATGGGCAAAAGGCAACTCAGAAGAAAAATAAAAGATGTGAATTAGGCACTGCACAAGAGGATACTGAAGTAGCCAAAACATATAAAAGGGTATTTAATCTCACTAACAATAAGGAAAATGCAAAATAATGCAAATTAAAACCGCAATGAGATACTACCACATCCATCAGAATGGCTACAATTAAAGTTTGACAATATCAAGTAGTGTTAATGAGGAGTAGAACAAGTACACTGAAAACAGATCCAAGCATTTGAGAATACAATTTGGCCTTATCTGGTACAGTTGAAGATACAAACATCCTCTGACCCAGCAACGTCCCTCCTAGGCTTGGATTCCTTAGAGAAGTACATGCACATCTACACAAATCACAACCCACATGTCATGATGCAGCATTTGAAATCTGGATTATAAACAATCAAAGTGGCTGCCAAAGGCAGAATCAAATTGTAGTACATTCAATAAATGGATGATTATACAGCAACAAAAAATGAATGAACTATAGCTACTAACGACATAGATGAATATTAAAAACAAAATAGTGAATGAAAGCCAGATACAAAATAATGCATAGTTGATGATTCCGTTTGTGAAAAGTTCAAAATAAGCTCAACTAAACTATAGCATTAGGAATGCAAAGACGGGTAGGTAATCTAAAGGAAAGCAAGAAAATAACTTTCATAAAGTCAAGACAGAAGTTACCTTCAGCTGGAAGAATGGGGCTGTGACTGGGAAGGGGCAGTGGGGGGTAGGGGAGGTGCGCCTGGCTGCTGGCCATATTCGATGTCGTGATCTAAGTGGCAGTTACAGGGTGTTCACTTTATAATAATTTGTTAAGCTGAACATTTGTGTCCTATGCATTCACTGTATTACATTCCCACAATTATAAAAGTTTAAAAACAAAAAATTTTAAGGTATTTCCTTCAAGGAACACTAACAGAGATAGCCATTTAAAAGAAAGCTGTACAGCATTTAATGACAAGAGAAACGATGATACACAAGCTTAATTAGGCAGTTAAATTCATACAGTATGATTCTATCATCTTTTTTAAAAAATGAAAATTTGAATGTGTTTGCATAGAAAAATGCAAGAGAAATTCTTGCTAAGCTGTTGGCCACCACCATCTCTAGGTGGCAGTTTTTTTGTTTGTTTTTTGAGACAAGAGTCTCGCTCTGTCACCCAGGATGGAGTGCAGCGGCATGATCTCGGCTCACTGCAACCTCCTCCTCCTGGGTTCAAGCGATTTTCCTGCCTCAGCCTCCCGAGCAGCTGGGATTACAGGTGGCTGCCACCACGCCCAGCTAATTTTTGTAGTTTTAGTAGATATGGGGTTTCACCATGTTGGCCAGGATGGTCTTGAAATCCTGACCTCAGGTGATCCACCCACCTCAGCCTCCCAAAGTACTGGGATTACAGGTGTGAGCCACCATACCTAGCCTAGGTGGTAGAGTTTTATTAAGTGCTTTATATTCTTTTCAATTGTGGGTATTTTCTACTATTAACATGTATTGTTTTCTGTGATCAAGAAAATAACAATGAAAAAGAAAAATTAGGTGCTAAATGCTTTACCAAGAGCTAAATCAAAATTTCCTTCCTCTAGGTCCTAGAGTCTGGGGAAACCAAATACTGTTTACAAATCTCATTAGTTAAACAAACAGGAATAGGGCCTGGTTGTCTGCAATTCAAACTACCCAGAAGTTTCTAAAGCCATGCATTTTCAGTAAAAAGACGAGGAAAACAAAACTTTTAAGAGTAAGATTTGCTATTCTAATACTGCATAATTTTTATTGTACAGACAGCGTCTTGGTCTGTTGCCCAGGCTGGTCTCAAAGTCCTGGGCTTGGCCAGGTGCAGTGGCTCAAGCCTGTAATTCCAGCATTTTGGGAGGCCGAGCCAGGCAGATCACTTGAGGTCAGGAGTTCGAGACCAGCCTGACCAACATAATGAAACCCTGACTCTACTTAAATACAAAAATTAGTTGGGTGTGGTGTACATGCCTGTATTCCCAGCTACTTGGGAGGTTGTGGCAGGAGGATCGCTTGAACCAGGGACATGCAGGCTGCAGTGAGCCAAGATCATGCCATTGCACTCCAGCCTGGGCAACAGGGTGAAACTCCATCTCAAATAAATAAATAAATAAATAAATAAATAAATAAATAAATAATGCTGAGTATTGTGGCCCACACCTGTAATCCAGCACTTTGGGAGGCCGAGATGGGTGGACCACCTGAAGTTGGGAGTTCGAGACCAGCCTGGGCCAACATGATGAAACCCCCCCCACTAAATATACACACACAAAAAATTAGCTGGGCATGGTGGCACACACCTGTAATCCCAGCTACTTGGGAAGCTGAGGCACAAGAATCGCTTGAACCTGGGAGGTGGAGGTTGCAGTGAGCTGAGATCATGCCATTGCACTTCAGCCAGGGCGACAGAGTGAGACTGTCTCAAAAAATTAAAAATTAAAAAAAAAAAAAATCAAACTCCTGGACTCAAGCGATCCTCCCACCTCAGCCTCCCTAAGTGCTAGGTTACAGGCCAATTCTACAATTAGCCACATCCAGTCAATTCTGCATTTGTAAAAGATCATTAATCTTTCCATATAAGCTCTGTAAGTTTGACATAATTGACTTTTCATACATTAACCCTATATGTCTGACAAAAACGAAATGGGTTACTGAAAATAACAGGTGCCAGAAAACATGCCCTAGGATTCAAGATTTTAACATTTTACAAGAATAATTTTCATCATGAAGCTTTTAAAAAAATTAATAATGGGTGATCTTTCACTAAATCCTACATATAAAAAATTCTATAGGCTGGGCACGGTGGCTCATGCCTGTAATCCCAGCACTTTGGGAGGCCAAGACGGGTGGATCACAAGGTCAGGAGTTCGAGACCAGCCTGGCCAACATGGTGAAACCCCGTCTCTACTAAAAATACAAAAATTAGCCAGGCATGGTGGTGCACGCTTGTAATCCCAGCTACTCGGGAGGCTGAGGCACAAGAATCACTTGAACCTGGAAGGCAAAGGTTGCAGTGAGCCAAGATCACGCCATTGCACTCCAGCCTGGGAGACAGTGCAAGACTCTGTCATTAAAAAAAAAAAAAAAAAAAAAAAAAATTAACCACTCCTTCACCACACAGTTACCATGAGAGGGAGAGTGTGAGATGGGGAGTGTGAAGACAATTAAGATCTACTCTCAGCAAATTTCAAGACACTGGGATATTTGAATGTGAACTGCATACTAGATGGTAATGCTGCATTAATGTTAAATTTTCTGAGTGTGATAACTGTATTGTGCTTACGTAGGAGAATGCCCTTGGATCAATGTATACCTCCTCCTATCCTTCCCCTATTTTTTAAAATTAAAGTTTAATTTAAACACAGTGATATGCACAGATCTTAGGTGTACCATTTAATGAGTTCTAACAAATGCATATCAAGATACAGAACATTTCCAACACTCCCAAAAGTTTCCTTGTGCCCCTTCCTAATCAACCCCCATTTGAAACCACCCCTCTCGGCCGGGCGCGGTGGCTCACGCCTGTAATCCCAGCACTTTGGAAGGCCAAGGCGGGCGGATCACGAGGTCAGGAGATCGAGACCATCCTGGCTAACATGGTGAAACCCCGTCTTTACTAAAAATACAAAAAAAAAAAAATTAGCCAGGAGTGGTGGCGGTCGCCTGTAGTCCCAGCTACTCGGGAGGCTGAGGCAGGAGAATGGCATGAACCCGGGAGGCGGAGCTTGCAGTGAGCCAAGATCACGCCACTGCACTCCAGCCTGGGTGACAGAGCCAGACTCCGTCTCAAAAAAAAAAAGAAACCACCCCTCTCACCCCACGAAGGCAATCACTGTTCTGACTTCTATCTCCATAACGTACTTTTGCCTGTTCTTGGTCTTCATGTAAATGGACTCATACATATATATTCTTTTGTATCTGGCTTCTTTCACTCAGCCTGTTTATGCTATTCATCTACGTTGTTGCATGCATCAGTAGTTCATTATTTGTTATTACAGACTAATATTCTCATATACAACCATTTGTATATTCTCTCTTGATGGACATTTGGGTTATTTCCAGGTTCTAGCTATTATGAATAAAGCTATTATGAACATTCTTGTAAACTTTTTGTAGACGTTTTCATTTCTCCTGAATAACTATCTAGGAGTAGAATTGCCGAGTCATAAGATGGATGAAAGCTAACTTTATTAAAAAAAAAATTATACTTCCAACAGCACTTGATGAGAGTTCCAGTTGATCCAAATCCTCACCATTATTTGAAGCTGGCAGTTTTATTTTAGCCATTCTAGTGGGAGTATAATGGTACCTCATTGTGGTTTTAATTTTAATTCAGAGTGCTAGAATTCAATGATTTTCATTTTAATTTGCCTAATGTCTAAAGATGTTGAGCACTTTTTTTTTTTGAAGTTTTTTTTTTAAATTTTACTTTAAGTTCTGGGATACATGTGCAGAATGTGCAGGTTTGTTACATAAGCATACATGTGCCATGGTGGTTTGCTGCACCTATTAACCCATCATGTAGGTTTTAAGCCCCGCATGCATTAGGTATTTTTCCTAATGCTCTCCCTCCCCTTTCCCCCCACCCCCCAACAGGCCCCGGTGTGTGATGTTTCCCTCCGTGTCCATGGGTTCTCACTGTTCACTCCCATTTATGAGTGAGAACATGGGGTGTTTGGTTTTCTGTTCCTGTGTTAGTTTGCTGAGGATGATGGTTTCCAGCTTCATCCACATCCCTGCAAAGGGCATGAACTCATTCTTTTTTATGGCTGCATGAGCACTTCTTAATGTGCTT
Organism: Pan troglodytes; assembly: GCF_028858775.2. Taxonomy (NCBI): domain Eukaryota; kingdom Metazoa; phylum Chordata; class Mammalia; order Primates; family Hominidae; genus Pan; species Pan troglodytes. The sequence goes on along the minus strand of NC_072419.2, from coordinate 38,634,966 downwards.
ATTGGCCATATTCATATCTTCCTCTTTAAGTATCTGTTCAAGTCTTTCACCCATTTTTTTTTGAGTTGTCTTTTAAAAACTGTAGTTGTAGGGATTCTTTATTCTGAACCTTTTTAATACTGATGATGAGTATGTATTCCTTTTACAAATACATTTTGAACATTTTTATATGGAAAGAAATTCAATTTTACAGGAAAGCTGCAAGAGCTTTTCATTCTACTTTTGCAAGAGTAAAACAGTACAAAGAAGACTTGCTGTATACTTTTTACTCACGTTCATCTATTAATACAAATAAGTGTTTCTAAAATGCATAACGTATACTAGTTTGGCAAGGTAACTAGAAAAGAAGCTAATGATGAAAAAAAATAAACCATCTGTAATAAGTAAACCAAAATAAAATGTTCTCCCACAGGTCAGATGTTTTAAAAAATACAAGACACTATGAATGTAGCAAATCTGAGCAAAGGAGAGCTAACATTTAAATTGATAAAGTTTAAACTGCCCAAGATTAGATTCTGAAGTAAAAAAAAAAAAGCAAAATATCAGTTATGCCTTTCCTTATATCTTTCCTGAGCAAAAAATAAGTACTATCTCTTAGGAGAAGGCTGACTTGAAGGCTGTGAAAAACTAAGAACATACCAACCATTCAACAGTATACTAGAATTCCTTTCAATGCATAATAGAAACAAGAAGGGATTAGAAGAGAAAAGCATGTCATAATTTCCAGATAGCATAATTACTTACATTAAAGATCCAAGAGACTCAGACCTAGTAAAAGATTTTGGCCACATTGTGACATTTGAGATCACATTAAAAAAAAAAAAAAGGAAAAATCAAGTGATACTAACATCACCACTTAACATCATCAATTAGAAAATTTATCCATCAGCCGGGTGTGGTGGCTCATGCCTGTAATGCCAGCATTTCGGGAGGCCGAGGTGGATGGATCATCTGAGGTCAGGAGTTCAAGACCAACCTGGCCAACATGGTGAAACCCCGACTCTAGTAAAAATACAAAAATTAGCCCGGCGTGGTAGCGCACGCCTGTAATCCCGGCCACTCGGGAGGCTGAGGCAGGAGAATTGCCTGAATGGGAGACGGAGGTTGCAGTGAGCTGACATGGTGCCACTGCACTCCAGCCTGGGCAACAAGAGTGAAACTCCATCTCAAAAAAAAAAAAAAAAGAAAAGAAAAGAAAATATATCCATTTGCCAGGGTTGAAGAAAAAAGAAAACAAAAATATAATTTATAACAAAAATATAATTTATAACAAAAAAGAACGTAAGTTACCCAGGGATAAATTCCACAAAAGAAATATCATCATTTTATGAAGAAAACATAAAACTTTATCAAGAAAGGCTTAAAACCTTGGTAAGGCCAGGCATGTTGGCTACACTTGTAATCCCAGCACTTTGGGAAGCTGAGGAAGGAGGATCACTTGAGCCCAAGAGTTCAAGACCAACATGAGCAACGTAAGGAGACCCCCACTCTACAAAAAAATTCAAAAATTAGCTGGACATGGTGACGTGCACCTGTAGTCTCAGCTACTCGGGAGGCTGAGGTGGGAGCATTGCTTGAGCCCAGGAGTTTCAGGTTGCAGCGAGCTATGATCGCACCACTGCACTCTAGCCTGAGAGACAGAACAAGACCCTGTCTCAAAAAAACAAAAACAAACAAACCCTAAATAAATGGAGAGCTATACCATGTTCTTCATTAAGAAGATTTTATATCATAAAGATGTCAATTTGGCTGGGCATGGTGGCTCAAGCCTGTAATCCCAGCACTTTGGGAGGCTAAGGCGGGCAGATCACGACGTCAGGAGTTCAAGACCAGCCTGACCAACATGATGAAACCCCATCTCTACCAAAAATACAATAATTAGCCAGACATGGTGGCGTGCACCTGTAATCCTAGCTACTCGCGAGGCTAAGGCAGGAGAATCGCTTGAAGCTGGGAGGCGGAGATTACAGTAGGCCAAGATTGTGCCACTGCATTCCAGCCTGGGTGACAGAGCAAGACTCCGTCTCAAAAAAAAAAAAAAAAAAGATGTCAATTCTTCCCATTTTGATTTGTCGATTCAATGCAGTTCCAATAAAGCTCTCAACGCGATCTTTTACAGAATTTTACATGGACAAGCACAGGGTCACAAAGAGCCAAGATACTCTTGAAGAACAAGATGAGAGGAGTTGCTTTTTAGAAAGTTCTAGTAATTAAATGAGTAGACTGGTGATGCTAGGGACTAGGAGGAGGTGAGAATAGGAATGACCTACTGGGGTTTCCTTTTGGGGTGATGGAAATATTATGCAACCAGACCATGGTGATGGTTGCATAACTTCATGAATATACTAGAAGCCACTGAATTGTATACTTTAAATGGGTGAACTGTATGGTCTATGAATTAAATCCCAATTAAAGTAGGTAAACAATGGCTTACAAAATTTAACTGATAGTTCTAAAACGTATTTTTTGTTTTCGTTTTTTGAGACAGGGTCTCACTGTGCGGGCCCAGGCTAAAGTGCCACGGTGCTATCACAGCTCACTTGCAGCCTTGACCTCCCAGGCTTAAGTGATCTTCCCACCTCAGCCTCTCAAGCAGCTGGAACTAGAGGCATGCAACACCACTCCAGGCTAATTTATTTATTTATTTTATTTATTTATTATTATTATTTTTTTGAGACAGAGTCTTGCTCTGTCATCTGGGCTGGAGTACAGTGGCTCCATCTCAGCTCACTGCAATCTCCGCCTCCCGGGTTCAAGCAATTCTCCTGCCTCAGCCTCCTGAGTAGCTGGGGTTACAGGCGCCTGCCACTATGCCCAGCTAATTTTTTGTATTTTTAGTAGAGACGGGGTTTCCCCATGTTGGCCAGGCTAGTCTCGAACTCCTGACCTCGTGATTCGCCTGCCTCAGCCTCCCAAAGTGCTGGGATTACTGACATGAGTCACCGCGCCCGGCCAACTTTTTTATTTTTTGTAGAGATGGAGTTCTTGCCATATTGCCCAGGCTGCTCTTGAACTCCTGAGCGCAAGCAATCCACCCTCCTCAGCCTCAAGTGCTAGGACTACAGGTGTGAGCCACCACACCCGGCCTAAAACAAAAGATTCTGATAAAAAAAAAAAAATTTTTTTTAAACCTACACATACCTATTAAAGTATACAGAAAGTTTAAAGATCCAAAGTCAAAATGCAACTTTGGAAAACTGTGGCTAAAATGGTCCATTAATGATGTTTTAATTTTCTCATGAAAATCCTAAAGAAGAATTAAAACTAGGAAAGCAATCTCCATACATGCTTGAGAAAAGGCTTCTCTATTTAAACAAAATACTTAACATAAAAAGGTTCTCTTGAATGTGAAATCCATTTGCATTATCAAAAGCAATTTCAATATTATAGATGTCAACGAAAGAAAAGGAAGAGCTGTTATTTAAAAAATGAACACACTCTTGGAATATAACTTAAAGAAATTGTCTGAGTTCTTATTAATAATAAGAAAGGAGTTTCTATCAACCAGAAAGAAATTCTTGTAAGTTGCCACTCACAGCTGAAACTTTCTAGCTAATGGTGACCACAGGTCCACAATCCCTTACCTGAAATCTTTGGGTCTAGATGTGTTTTTATTTAGAATTTCTTGAATTTTAAAATGTTAATATATGCATATATTGTGTATTAGCACCACCAGCAACCCATAATCAAACACATTAATTTTTAAAAAAATAAAATGTAGACAAAGACCAAGTGAAACAAATAAGCTAACCTAGACCTGTCAATCTACATCAGAGTTTTGACAAAAATGAGTTTACACAGGTCAGGTTTTACTACTAAATCAGTCAAGGGGAAAAAAATTCAGTTCTCATAATATTTTGGATTTCAGAATTGTTAATAAGGGACTATAGATCTGTATCAGGAATTTGAAGAGTTCATCATTAAACACAAGGAATTACAGACTTTTTAAGCATAAAACTTGATGTCATGATCGTAACAAAGCATGTTTCTCAAAACTTTTAAAAAAGATTTATAAGTTTTATATTTTTCTCATCATAATTACAAAATGCAAAGAAAATGTAATGAAATCTTTTCACTAACCCCCATAGAAAGAGCCTCCAAGTCACTTCCATTTTACCTAAGCATACAATATGAAAAGGTAAGGGAATAGTCCCTTAGAGAAATTCTCACACGTTTGTACATGGAGATTAAGGATAAGTGTTGCTGCAGTGTTTATAACAGGGATTAGAAAACAGTGAAAAACGCACATATTCATAGCAGGGGACTGGATAAATAAAATGTAGCTATATTGATATGATACACTATTAAACATTAAAGAAAATAAAATACACTTATATAAACAAACATACCACATACCTCCATATGAATAGGAGGATGCATGTTAAATTAATGATAGTGGTTGTAGCTACTGGGAAGAACAGGGGCAACAGGCCAGGGTGGCAGGTGGGGACAGAGGGATTGGGGTTTGGCATAAAAGCCAAGGGCATTTTCCACTTTCTCTGTACAAAGGCTTGAGCTTCCATATTTAAATATGGCAAAATAGAAGTTGGTTAAGGGGTATAAAATTACAGTTAAATAGAAGGAGTAAGTTATAATATTCAATAGTAGAATAGGAAAATTATAGTAAACAATAATTTACTATATATTTCAAAATAACTAGAAAAGAAGAATTTTAATGTTCCCAACACAAAGAAAAATGTCTATGTATTGCATACAGGTATCAAAATATCACCTGTACCCCCAAAATACATATAACTATTATATCTCAATTTTCAAAATTTGTAGTGTACTGCATTGAATCTACAAATCAAATTGGGAAGAACTGACATCTTTACGATATAGAATCTTCTTAATCAACAACATGGTATAGCTGCTCTCCATTTATTTAGGGTTTGTTTTGTTTTTGTTTTTGTTTTCTTTTTTTAAATATTTTTTCTTTTGTTTAATGGTATTTGGGGGTTGTGGATAAACATGGCAAAATGAACATATACTTCTTTGCATCTTCCTGAGGGTTCACTAGAATGACTATAAGGGAATAGTAAAAGTGTACATGCATAAAGACAAAGAGTAAGGGGAAGGAAAAAGGCAGAAGATGAGGGATGTCAACAGAAATCTGAAAGACCAGGTTGAGCAGGAAGATAAGAAGTAACTGACTCAGCAAAGAAGGAAAGTTGAAGTTTATGGCTGCAGAGGGAAAAGCCACAAAAAGCAAGCTAGTGCTTCAAAAGCCCGGAGCACGCAGGGAAGTGGGAGGCACCAGGAACCACTGCAGACAAGAGTTGAGAGGCAGGGGCTGAGAACAGGAGAACTGTTTCAAACTCTGAATAAAACAGTCAGACCCCCTCAGGTCTCCTTCCTGTCCCTAAACAGTAAGGCAATACACCCTTCTCCCACTCCAGAGGAAAACAGATTTATATTCTGATTAAACTGAACCACGGAAGTTCTGGAACAGAAGACTAGAGGCACAGCTCAAGGGATGGGGCATGGAGTGAGATGCCACACTCTAAATAAGACCAACAATAGAAAATCATGGTGCAGGCTGGGCATGGTGGCTCACACCTGTAATCCCAGCACTTTGGGAGGCTGAGGCAGGAAGATCACCTGAGGTCAGGAGTTCGAGACCAGCCTGGCCAACATGGCGAAACCCCATCTATACTAAAAATACAAAAATTAGCCAGGGGTGATGGCGGGCACCTGTAATCCCAGCTACTAGGGAGGCTGAGGCTGGAGAATTGCTTGAACACAGGAGGTAGAGGTTGCAGTGAGTTGAGATGGCACCACTGCACTCCAGCCTGGGCGGCAAGAGATAAACTCCATCTCAAACAAAACAAAACAAACAAACAAACAAACAAACAAAAAACACCAGAAAATCATGACACCACTAGCTTCCCTCCCCACCTTGGCTCCCAAAGCTCCCCAAACAGTGGTAGTACTATGACCCCAACCACAGCCTACTGTCATGTAGATGGCAAGAGATGAAAGGATTTCTCCTCCTGGAAAAAGTGACCAGCCTAGGAGAAAACACTTTCAGAAATGGATAACAGGAGGATCCCCTAAAAGCATCTAGGTCCCCACCCTCTATCACAGCCAATAAACACTGCTCACAAACACAGGATCCATCAGTTTGCTCACTGTTGAGTGACCTATCAAGAACCACCAGCTATTTAAGCACATTGTTATATGAAAGATAATCACAATAAACAAAAGAAGAACTGAAAGGAAACAAAGATAAATAAAATTTCATAGTAAATGTTCTCAAAGAGGCCCAAAACAAACATAGAGTGCTTTTTTTTAAATAAGATATGGGATGTTGCTATGTTGCCCAGGCTGGACTCAAACTCCTGGGCGTAAGCAATTCTCCCACCTTGGCCTCCCCAGTAGTCGGGACTACAGACACGTACTACAGCTCAGCCAGAATATTTTTTTAAAAAAAATAAAGCAACATTAAAGAACATGAACAATCTGCTAGAAATTAAAAATGAGAGGCCAAAAACAACAGATTACCTCCTAGAGAACTGATTTTAAAAAAAAAGAAAAAGAAGCTCCATTAAGAGAGTCCCACATCCAACAAATAGAAGGTCCAGAGGAAGAAAGCCAAAAGACAGAAATAATACAAGAAATTTTCCCCAAATGAGAAGACTCCAGTTTCCGAGTTTAATAAGGCAAAACACTCAGCATAATGAATGAAAAAGACCCATTCCACAGCATTATCATGAAATCTCAAAACACAGGAGAGAAACAGATCCTAAAATCTTCCAGTCAGAAAAAACACACGATATCCAGAAATCACAATGGCATGTTTCTCAAAAGCAGCTCTGAAGAATGCAGTAGTAAGAGTAACATCTTCTGGAATTCTGAGCCCAACCAATAATCTAGTGTGGAACACAGAATAAAGACATGTAAGGCCTCAATTTACCTCCTAGGCACCTGTTCTCTAGAAGCAACTCTACGTCAATCTGCTCTACATAAATGTATTGTGTAGAGAATGCGCACACAACTAAAGGAGTAACAATAAACGAGATTTGTGTGAGATCTAGGAAAGGCAGGACATACCAGGAGAAAGTGAAGAGAATTCCCAAGGTACATATAAGGAAAGTCCGAGGAAAACAGCCACATGCACGTGAAAAGAGTAACCAACAGGCCCCAGTTTGCCTGGGAGTTTCCAGTTTTAGCACTGAAAGTCCTACACCCCGGGAAACCCCTCAATCGTGGGCAAACCAGGATGGCTGGCCACCTTACACCACAAACTGTCCATGCGGAGAGCAGGAAAAAAGATGGCTCCAGGAACAAACATTCAGAAAGAAGAATGAAATCAATACGTTGAACACATCAAGAATTGTACAGCTGTTAATAGCACTGGGTTTCATCTTTTGTTTGTAACCCATTTTGTTTTTTATTTCCCATCTTTGTTATTTTATCTACATATTGAATTATGTGAAATATAACATGATTACAAATCAAAACTATATAAAAGGTTATACTCAGAGTAAGTGACACTGCTCCCCACCATCCCTTCCATTTCCATCCCCCTCCAACTCTCCATTCCATTCCTGTTAGTCCCCTAACCAACCTCATTGTTTCCGGTGTATTCTTCTTGTGTTTCTTTTTGTACAAATGATAATATACACATGTTTTATTTATCCTTCATCCTTAAACAACAACAACAACAACAAAATCTGCGTGCCTCAGAGAGTATTTTGCACTTCAATTTTCCACTTAACAATATATTCTGGAAATTACTCTATCGTTTCATGAAAACTTCCTCATTTTCTTCTCAGCTGCATGATACTCCATGATGTTGATGTATCAAAGTACTCCCTCATGTACCACCAGCATTTAGATGGCTTTTAATATTCTGCAACTACAAATACTACTGCCTTGAATAATCAAATGGAAACAATCGGTCAAAAGGTAGATGCAAATATAATTTTGTTAATAGTGTCAAATCCCCCAACAAAAAAAAGTATCCATTTGTTTTCTTGACCTGGGGACAGTGGCTCATGCCTGTAATCCTAACACTTTGGAATGGCAAGGCGGGAGGATCACTTGAGCCCAGGAGTTCAAGATAAGCCTAGGCAACATAGTGAGACCCCCAAGTCTGCAAAAAAAAAAAAAAATTAGCCAGCCAGGATGCATATGCCTGTAGTCCCAGCTACTTGGGAGGCTGACGTGAGCTACGATCCCACCATTACCCTCCAGCCTGGGAGACAGAGTGAGACCAGTTTCAAAAAAAAAAAAAAAAATTTATTTCTTTTCTTAAGGGTAATGCAACAGTGCTTGTTTTCCCACAGCACTAAAAAGAGGAAGTGGTTGTGATACATTTAAAATTTTTACTGACATATACTTAAAGTGAATAACGTAACCACACTGAAGGGGCACAAGGACAGATCTAACCCAAGTAATTCTTCAAGTATTTTGACTATATATCCTTAGGCTAAAAACCTAAATGAACTATAAACAAATACTGAGTTCTAGTTAGACTTGTTCTTCCACAGTGGAATGGGTTAACAATTATAAAACTACTAAGTGTTTATACTAAAACTGAGCAAGTAGGTAGATACAAAGTACATAATAGAAGCCAGGTTGTTCAATGTTGGAGTAGCAAGATGCACATATAGAAAGGTAAAGTTAGAATGAAACCCCCAGTAAGAGACTAATTTCAAGGTATTAGTATGAATACTATATTTACCTATAGACAGACAAAGAGAGAAACAGGTACAGATGTATACATGCATACTATTCTAAGCTAAAAGAAACCAGAGGTCCCCAGGAAAATGGATGATTCTAGAAGTGGGGCTGGGAAAATATAAGCTAAGCCCAGAACATCTTGCTGGGTCAGAAAGCAGGTAAGTAAAGAAGTGTTCAGGAATGAGGAAGACACATTAAAAGGACACAAAAGCTGGAGTACATGCGATTCCATTGGCCAAATCAGCGACAATTTGTACATTAAAAATGATAGTAAGATTATAACTCAATAATAAGAATCCATGGGTAGGGCTGGGCATAATGGCTCATGCCTATGATCTCAGCACTTTGGGAGGCCAAAGAGGGTGGATAACTTGAGGTCAGGAGTTCGAGACCAGCCTGGCCAACATGGTGAAACCCCATCTCTACTAAAAATATAAAAGCTGGGTGTGGTGGCACAAACCTGTAATCCCAGCTACTTGTGAGGCTGAGGCAGGAGAATCACTTGAACCCAGGCGGCAGAGGCTGCAGTGAGCCAAGATCACACTACTGCACTCCAGCCTGGGCAACAGAGCGAGTCTTCATATTTAAAAAAAAAAAAAAAAAAAAAGGAATCCATGGCCGGGCACAGTGGCTTATGCCTGTAATCCCAGCACTTTGGGAGGCCGAGGCGGGTGGATCGCTTGAGGCCAGGAGTTGGAGAGACAAGCCTGGCCAACATGGTGAAACCGTCTCTACCAAAAAGACAAAAATTAGCCGGGCATGGTGGCAGGCACCTGTAACCCCAGCTACTCGTGAAGCTAAGGAAGATGAATCACTTGAACCCAGGAGACAGAGGTTGCAGTGAGCCGAGATTGTGCCACTACATTCCAGCCTGGGTGACAGAGCGCATGAGACTCCATCTCAAAAAAAAAAAAAAAGAATCCATAAATTCACAACGAATAAACAAATGGGGGGATAAATTAAAGCTCTCCCCCTTACTGAAAAACCACAACTAATAGATGTCAGATAAATGGCGGAACTTAAAAAAAAAAAATCACCACTTGACAACAACTCTCAGGGTACTATTTTTTTTTTTTTTGAGACAGAGTCTTGTTCTGTTGCCCAGGCTGGAGTGCAGTGGCACGATCTCAGCTCACTGCAACCTCCATCTCCAGGGTTCAAGCGATTCTCCTGCCTCAGCCTCCCCCAGTAGCTGAGATTACAGGCGTGCGCCATCATGTCCAGCTAATTTTTTTGTATTTTTAGCAGAGACAGGGTTTCACCATGTTGGCCAGGCTGGTCTCAAACTCCTGACATCAAATGATCCACCCACCTCAGTCTCCCAAAGTGTTGGAATTACAGGCGTGAGCTACTGCACCCAGCCTCAGCGTACTAACTCTTTTAGGTAGGAATCCTTCATCAGTGGATGCTAAAACCAGTGAATGAAAGTACATGAGACTATTCATATAGTCTCAAAGTACAGTAAGTGCCCTCTACCCGAAGTTTCACCTTCCACAGTTTAAATAACCTGTGGTCAACAGCAGTCCAAAAAATTACAGTATTTTGAGACAGAAAGAAGGATCACATCCACATAACTTTGATTATAGTACATTGTTGCAATTGTTATATTTTATTCTTAGTTATTGTTGTTATTCTTTTACTGTGCCTAATTTAGAAATTAAACTTGGGGGGCTGGGCACAGTGGCTCACACCTGTAATCCCAACACTTTGGGAGACCAACGCAGGAGGATCACTTGAGGCCAGAAGTTCATTCAGGACCAGGCTGGGCAACGGTGTAAGACCGTATTTCTAAAAACTAAATAAAGGAATAATAAAATAAAATTTATCATAAGTACGTATGCATAGGAAAAAACACAGTATATATAGGGCTTGGGACTATCTGTAATTTCAGGCACCCACTGGTCTTGAAACATCCCCAGCAGATAAAGGGGACTACTGTATCTCTCTACAAGGTACTATTTATAGGAGAGAAATAAGGCAGACACCACCTTAACCAAGTGTTTGAAGTTATCGTTATCAGAAATCAGACAAACAGGTATCGTGTCTCCTGATAAAATGTACTGAGGAGGACATGCTGAGGTATTCCTGTCAAAAACATTACTTTAATAATGAAAAGCATCAAGACAAATCCATATTGGAGAACTTACTATTAATACAAAATAAATGGTCTGTACTTTAAAAAAAATTAAGTCATAAAAGACAATGTTTGTGAGAACTTTTTCAGATTAAAGAAAACAAGATTTGACAAACAAATGTACCATGTGATCAAGGATGAGATCCTCAACCAGAATTTTGCTTTATAATTGGCATTAGAAAACAATAGGTAAAATTTCAGTAAAATATGCAGTTTTTTTTTTTAAAAGATAGGGATCTCACTATTGTTGCCCAGGCTGGAGTACAGTGGCTATTCACAGCGTTGATCATGGCATACTGCAGCCTTCAACTCCTAGGCTCAAGCGATCCTCCCACCTCAGCCTCCTGAGTAGCTAGGACTATAGGTGTATACCACCAAGCCCAGCTCAAAGTATGTACATTAGACAGCAAGCAGTACCGTATCAACATTAATTTTCTGACATTGATAATTGCAATGTGGTTATGAAAGAGAATGTACTTGTTGTTAATAACTATTTAGAGGTTGGGGGCATTATGTCTGCACTTTAGTACATGAAAAAAATAACATGTAGCTAGAATTATAAAGCAAATACAATCGTGTCTGAAATTATGTCAAAATTACAAGTTATTGAAAAATCAGCTATATACCTGCTAGGGCAAAAAACTGGGAAACAAATTTTTAAAACAAATTCCATGTATAATAGCATCGAAAATAAAAATAGCTGAGGCTGGGCATGGTGGCTCACGCCTATAATCCCAGCACTTTGGAAGGCCAAGGCAGGTAGATCACGAGGTCAAGAGTTTGAGAACAGCCTGGCCAACATGGTGAAACCCTGTCTCTACTAAAAATACAAAAAATTAGCCAGGTATGGTGGTGCCCGCCTGTAATCCCAGCTACTAGGGAGGCTGAGGCAGGTGAATCGCTTGAAACTGGGAGGCAAAGGTTGCAGTGAGCCAAGATTCCGCCATTGCACTCCAGCCTGGGCAACAAGAGCAAAACTCCATCTCAAAAAAATAAATTAATTAAAAAAATTTAAAAAATAAAAATACTTGAGAAAAAAATGTTAAGGCATGCAAGACCTCACTGGAAACTATAAAACACTAAGAAAAATTAAAGATGATAATAACTGGAGATTATACCATGTTCATGGATTGAAAAAAAATGCTGTTGAGAAGTTAATTCTCCCTACAAAGTCAACATAATCCCAATCAAAATCCCAATTTTTTTAATTGATAAAAATTGACAAGTTGATTCTAAAATTTATATGAAAATGCAAAGAAGGCTGGGCATGGTGGCTCACACACATAATCCCAGCGCCTTGGGAGCTTGAGGCAGGAGGATGGCTTGAGCCCAGAAGTTTTAGGATGCAGTAAGCTAGGATTGCGTCACTGCACTACAGCCTGCCGACAGAGCAAGACCTTGTCTCTAAAAAAGAAAGAAAGAAAAATAAATGCAAAGAACCAAAAGCAGTCCAAGCAATTTTAAGAAGGAAGAACACAGAGGATTCACACTACTAACACTATCCAATCTCATGACTTACTAAAATCAGGAGAGTAAAATATTGGTATAAAAATAGATAGATTAATGGAACAGAACAGAGTACAAAAACATATCCTTATGTATGGACTCAACTGATTTTTGACAAAGGCACCAAAGCTATTCAATAAAGAGGGGAACATCATTTCAACAAATAAAGCTGAAACAAGATAAACACGTAAAAACGCAAACCTGAATGACTACCTCAAACCATACATAGAAATTAATTTGAGGCCAGGCATGGTGACTCAAGCCTGTAATCCCAGCAACTTTGGGAGGCTGAGGCGGGCAGGTCACCTGAGGTCAGGAGTTCAAGACCAGGCTGGCAAACATGGTAAAACCCCGTCTCTACTAAAAATAGAAAAATAGGCATGGTGGCAAGTGCTTATAATCCCAGCTACTCAGGAGGCTGAGGTAGGAGAATTGCTTGAACCTGGGAGGTGGAGATTGCAGTGAGCCAAGATTGTGCCACTGCACTCCAGCCTGGGTGACAAAGCTAGACTCCCTCTCAAAAATAAAAATTAATTTGACATAAATCGCACACCTAAGAGCCAAAAATATAAAGCCAAAAAATACTTTTGTGCTACTATTAATAGATAGGCAAAAGTTCCTAAAAACATATTGTTTTAATGTGGATAAAATAGACTTCCTCAAAACAAAAAAACTTCTAATCAAAAGACACTTTAATAAAAATGCAAAGGCAGGCCAGGCCAGGGCAGGCATGGTGGCTCACCAGCACTTTGGGAGGCTGAGGTGGGATGATCACTTGAGCCTAGGAGTTTGAGACCACCCTAGGCAACATAGTGAGACTTCATCTCTACAAAAAACAGACATAATGGGCCAGGAGTGGTGGCACGTGTCTGTAGTCCCAGCTACTCAAGAGACTGAGGTGGGAGGATCACTTTGAGCCCAGGAAGTTGAGGCTGCGGTGAGTTGTGACTGTGCTACCGCACTCTAGCGTGGGTGACAGAGGAAGACCCTGTCTCAAAAAAAAGAAAAGAAATAAAAGGCAGGCCACAGACTGGGAGAAAATATTTGCAATACACATACTCAGGATACAGTATGTATCCAGAGTGTGTATATGTGTGTGTATACATATATTTCAATTCTTTTTTTTCCCCCCAAGATGGAGTCTAGCTCTGTTGCCCAGGTTGGAGAGCAGTGGCACGATCTCAGCTCACTGCAACCTCCACCTCCCAGGTTCAAGCAATTCTTGTGCCTCAGCCTTCTCAGTAGCTGGAATTACAGGTGCCCTCCACCACACCCAGCTAATTTTTCTGTATTTTTAGTAGAGATGGGGTTTCACCATGTTGACCAGGCTGATCTCAAACTCCTAAACCAAAGTGATCCACCTGCCTCAGCCTCCCAAAGTGCTGGGATTACATGCGTGAGCCACCAAGCCCACCTATATATTTCAATTCTATAAACCTAAAACAAAAACACAAACCAATCTTTTTAAATGGGAAGAGCTGCCCTTCTCTTCCCCCAAACTAGTCTTCCCTTCCATTACATGGTACACAGCAAGGTAGGCATCCATACAAAAGTGGAGGCCTGAGGCTAGGTAGACAAGAGTAGAGAGTCAGAGCCTGAGTGGAGCACAGAAGGTATCTGTGTGTATCTGAGTGTGGTATGACGTGAGAGTTGGAGATCAAGAAGAGTGAAATGCCCAAACAGGGAATGACAAAGGACAGAGTATTGAAGCCCACGCGGGTTGAGGAGGGCATGTATATGGGAGAACACCCTGATGTGACTGGTCAGAGCTTGAGTGAACTCATCCATGGGATGAGAGTGGAGCCAACCCAACACAGGGTGTTGGAGTCCAAGCAAAGTAAAGAGGACACCTGCATGAAGAAAGGGCTGCAACAGTGAAGAGTGAGTGATTAAATAATTAGGTAAATATATTAGGGAATAGATTTGAGACAGGGTCTCACTCAGTAGCTCTGGCTGGAGTGCAGTGGTGCAATCTCGGCTCGCTGTAGCCTTGACCTCCTGGGCTCAAGTGATCCTCCCACCTCAGCCTCCTGAGTAGCTGGGACTACAGGCATGTGCCACCACACCTGGCTAACTTTTTTTTTTTTTCCCCCGTATAGATGGGGTTTTGACATGTTGCCCAGGCTGATCTAGAACTCCTGTGTTCAGGCAATCCACCCGCCTCAGCCTCCCAAAGTGCTGGGATTACAGGTGTAAGCCACTGCGCCCAGCCCAGATTTATTATTGTTGGAAAAAGGACTTATACATATGGAAAGGGAAAAAACTAGAATGACTGGATTAGAACTTGTATTATTGGGGTAAGCTCATAGTTTTCAACATATTTAGATAAAGACAGATATAAATATAGATTGAGTGAACATATGTGTATGTATGTAAATATACCCATATATTCCTTAGCCCCTTCCCACTGAAAGGAACTGGGATCACCAACACTCCAACAGCAGCAAACATATTTAGAAACTAGATCTTGGCTTCTAACTATGACTGTATATATTACTATTAATTTTTTTTTGAGACACTGCACTCCAGCCTGGGCAAGAGGAGCAAAACTCCATCTCAAAAAAAAAGGGGTGGGGGTAAAAAGGAGCTTTATAGTGATGAAGGATGGCAGATGCTACCTTAACCAAGTGATCAAAGAGATAATCAATAATAGGAAAAACTGAAATAAAGAGCTACCTGACAGGACACACTAAGAACCTAGCATCACTTCTCTGCTATACCTGACAAAGATGCAAAACCTGAATCCAATTATGAGAAAATTCAAATTAAAAAAGATTCCACAAAATAACTGGTCTGTAGTCTTCAAAGGAGTCAAGGTCACGAAAATCAAAGAAAGATTAAAGAACTGTTCTAGAATGAAGGAGACCAAAGACATATGACAACTCCATGCAACACATAATTCTGACCTAGATACTTTGGACAAAAAGGACATTACATGGACAATTAGCTAAACTTTAATGAAATCTGAAGATTAGATGGTAATAATGACTCAGTGTAATTTTCTGAATGTTATGAATGTATTGTGGACAGGTAGCAAGGAGAATGTCATTAACTTTAAGGCAAATACACTAAAACATTAATACTAAAGTATTAAGGGTAAGGCCAGATGCGGTGGTGCATGCCTATAATCCCAACACTTTGGGAGGCTGAGGCAAGAGGATCGCTTGAGCCCAGAAGTTCAAAAAATTAAAATTAAAAAAATTAGCCAGGCATGGTGGCATACACTTGTCCCAGCTACTCAGGAGGCTGAGGCAGGAGGATCACTTATGCCCTGGAGTGAGCTATGATAGTACCACTGCACTCCAGTCTGTACAACAGAGTGACAGACCCTGTCTCAAAAAATAAATAAAAATAGTAAGGAACAACAGGGCTCTAAAATGGGTCAGGAAAAAATAAAGTTTTTTGTACTGTACTTAGAACTTTATGAAAGCTTAAAATTGCTACAAAATAAAAACTTTTTTAAATGGGCAAAACTAATAGAAAATTCACGCAGGAAGATGATAAAATGGTCAGTAAGCATATGAAAAGGAATTCATCATCAAGGAAATGCAAACTAAAACAATAAGATGTGAAAAGAAAGCATAATTATTTATATCAATGCAGAAACTTTGACAAAATTCAACATATACATTCATGATAAAAACTCTCAGTAAACTAGGAAGAAAACGTCCTCAACTTGATAAAGACCATCTATAAAATGTCTATAACTAACATCATACTAGTGGTGAAAGACTAAAGGCTTTCTATCTGAAAGCGGGAATAAGGCAAGAATGTCCACACTAAGCACTCATATTCGACACAGCAAACAAGTCCCAGCTAGTCAATAAAGCAAGAAAAGGAAATAAAAGGTACACATAGCAGAAAGGAATATATTAAACCGGCCCTATTAACAGATGATACGATGATCTAACAGAGAAAATCCCAAAGATTCTAGGAGAAAAACTTGTAGAATAAGTGAGTTTATAAAGGTCACAGAATATAGATCAACACACTAACATCAATAATGTCTATATATTAGCAATCAGCAATTAGAAACAAAAATTAAAAGCACAATTTCATTTATAATAGTTTACCAAAAAAACTAGGTATATATCTAACAAAACTGTACAAAATATGCATGCTAAGACCTATGAAATGCTGATAAAAATATCAAAGATGACCTAAATACATTGTTAAGTAAAGGAAGAGGCACAGAAAGATAAATATCACATGTTGTCACTCCTATGTGGGAGCTAAAAGAGTTGATCTCGTGGAGGCAGAGAGTAAAATGATCGTTACCAGAGCTGGGAAGGGGGCAGGGAGATAAAGAGGGGTTGGTCAATGGGTATAAACATACAGTTAGATAGAAGAAATTAGTTCCAGGGTTCAACAGCACAGTATGGTGACTGTAGTTAACTATAATTTGTTTATATTTCAAAATACCTAGAAGGGAAGAGTTGAAAAATTCCCAGCATAAAGAAATGATAAATATTTGAGGTGATGGATATCCTAAATATCTTGCTTTGATCATTATACACTGCATACTTGTATCAAAATATCACATGCACCCCATAAATATGTACAATTATTATGTACCTTTAAAAAAAAAAGACAACCTAAATAAATGTAAAAAAACATATTATATCCATGAACTGGAAGACAACATGGCCAAGATGTCACTTCTCCCCAAACTAACCAATGGGTTTAATGCATTTACTATTGAAACTCCACCAAAACTTTATTGTAGATAATATGATTCTAAAATTCATACACAGCTGACTGTGGTGGCTCATGCCTTTAATCCCAGCACTTTGGGAGGCTGAGGCAGGAAGATCACTTGAGCCCAGGTGTTTGAGACCAACATGGGCAACAGGGTGACACCCCAGCACTACAAAAAAAGTAAAAATTAGCTGGGAGTGGTGGTGTACATCTGTAGTCCCAGCTACCTGGAAGGCTGAGGCAGGAGGATCCCTTGAGCCCAGGAATTCGAGGCAGCAGTGAACTATGATCATACCACCACACCCCAGCCCGGGCAAAAGACTGAGGCTGTCTCAAGAAAATAAATAATAAATAAATAAAATTTCCATGTAAAGACAAAGAAACCAGAATAGCTGAAACAACTCTGAAAAAGAAAAACGAAGGTGGAGGAATAACACTACCTGATTTTAGGACTTACTATACAGCTACATTACAGTAATCAAGACAGTACGGTATTGACAGAGGAACAGATGCGTAGGTCAATGAGCCAGAACAGTGTGCGGAGGAACAGACCTTTTCACAAAATATGGCCAACTGACTTTTGCTAGAGGTGAGAAAGCAATTCAATAGATAAAGAATAATCATTTTAAGCAAATGGTTTTGGAATAATTGGCCCCCCAAAAAGGAAAATGAACATTGATGTAAACTTATGCTTAATTTAAAAATTAATTCAAATGCAATCACAGACTTAAATGTAAAGCATACAACTTTTAGAAAAAAAGAGAAAATTTTGTTAGCCAAAGAGTGCTTAGATATGACACCAAAAAAAACTATAAAATTTAAAAATAGATAAATTAGACTTCATAAGAATTCAAACCTTTTGCTCTATGAAACACACTCTTAGGCAAATTAAAAGATTAGGAGAAAATATTTGCAAATCACGTATCCAACAAACAACTTGTGTCTAGAACACTGAACAGTAAGAAAAAATCCAATTTGAAAATAGAAAAGTCTTGAACATAAACTACACCAAAGAGAATATTCAAATGGAACCTAAGGAGATGAAAAGATATTCAACATCATTAGCCACTACGGAAATGCAAATTTAAGGCATGAGATACTACTATGCATCTATTACAATGAACAGAAGGAAAAATACTGACAATACTAAAGTGCTAATAAAAAAGCAGAACAATTGGATTTCTTATACATTGTTAGTGGGAATGAAAAACTACCACCACTCTGGAAAACAGTGTAGTCGTTTCTTACAGAGTTAAATATACATGTATCATACGACCCAGCAATTCCACTCATAGGTAGGTATTCATCCTAGAGAAATAAAAATATTTTCACACTAAAATCTGCATGCAAATGTTCACAGCAGCTTTATTTGTAATAGCCCCAAACTGGGAACAACTCAAATGTTCTTCAGTGGGGCCAGGCACAGTGGCACATGCCTCTAATCCCAGCACTTTGGGAGGCTGAGGCAGGAGGATAGATTGAGCCTAGGAGTTGGAGACCAACCACAAAGCAAGACTCCATCTCTGTTTGTAATTTAGGGGGGGGGGAAATGCTCTCAATGGAAGAATGGGTAAACTGTAGTGTGCCCAAGAATAGAATACTACTCACCAATAAAAAGAAACAGTGTTAATACATAGGACTTGGATCGATTTCAAAGGCATTTTGCCGAGTTAAAAAAGAAAAGCCAATCTCAAAGGTAACATATTATATGATTCTATTTACAGTAGTCACCACTTACCCTTGCTTTCAGTTACGCATGGTCAACTGCAGCCTGAAAATATTACAGTATTTTGAGAGAGAAACAACATTCACATAACTTTTATTATAGTATATTGTTATAATTTTTTATTATTGTTAATCTCTTACTGTGCCTAATTTATAAATTAAATTTCATCATAGGCGTATATGTATAGTAGGCCAGGTGCAGTGGCTCACGCCTGTAATCCCAGCACTTTGGGAGGCTAAGGTGGGTGGATCACTTGAGGTCAGGAGTTCGAGACCAGCCTGGCCAACATGGTGAAACCCCACCTCAACTAAAAATACAAAAAATTAGCCTGGCGTGGTAACATGAACCTGTAATCCCAGTTACCCAGGAGGCTGAGGCAGAAGAATCGCTTGAACCTGTGAGGTGCAGATTGCAGTGAGCCAAGATCACACCACTGCACCCTAGTCTGGGTGACGAGAGTGAGACTCCGTCTCAAAAAAAAAAGCGGGTGGGAAAAGAAACATGCACACACACACACACACACACATATATGGTTCAGTACTATAGCTGGTTTCAGGCATCCACTGGGGGTCTTAGAACATATCACCACAGATAACGGGGACTACTGTATTATGACATTCTGAGAAAGATAAAATTATAGCGAAAGTGATAAAATTCAGACAACTGGTAGCTGCCAGGATTAAAGTTGGTTGGTTGATTGGTGGTGGGGGCTGGAAGGAGGACATGATGACTACACAGGAGTAGTACAAAGGCATTTCATTAAAATGATGGAATACTTCTATAACCTGACTAGTGATAATTACACAAAATCTATACATGTGATAAAACTTCATAAAACTGTATATTAACCATGCCAGCCCAAAATAGTTCATGTGAAAATATGAAATAAGGCATGAGGTTTAGTTAACACTATTATACCAATGTCAATTTCCTAGTTTTAATAACTATACTATGGTTATGTAAAATGTTATCATGGGGGAAGTGGGTGAAAGACACCTCAGAACTCTGTATTATTTCTGCAGCTTTTAGTAAACCTAAAATTATTTCTAAAAGAAAAGTTGAAAAAAACTTTTCAAGCACAACAGAGACCAGATTTACCCTCTCACCTTAAACCACTAAAAT
This sequence comes from Pan troglodytes, assembly GCF_028858775.2. Lineage (NCBI taxonomy): Eukaryota > Metazoa > Chordata > Mammalia > Primates > Hominidae > Pan > Pan troglodytes. Next base: position 38,615,092 of record NC_072419.2, on the reverse strand, counting down.
AACTAACAAAACATGAAACTATAGCTTTCAAGATGCTGCGCAGCAGGCAATGAGAGACAGTAATCCCCAAAGGAAGAGAAACAAAGATATGAGTCCTATGATGGCCAAACTTAGTGCCTGAAGAGAGTTTCCTGGGCACCATGCAGAAGCAGAAGCCCTATGGAGGCTGCAGAACTCAAAATTGAAGACAGCGAGCTCAGCTGAGAGTGCAGGACTTAGGCAGCTAGAATTCATGGGACAATACCACACAGTAGAGGGCTGAGGAGATCTAGAGAGGAAACCTCTGAAGTACTCACTGAGTACTGAGTGGCCCATAGTGTGATGAAACTATCCAAGACCATGGGCAGCAAGGAGAGGAAAACAACACCCAAAAGAATTATGAACAGTACTCTGCCCTTACCCACTCAAGTAGCTATTAGACTGGAAATCTCAAGACAACCCTCAAGATTTGGGAAGAATCTTGTCTCAGAAGTGAGGAAGAATTAGCCATAAACCAACTACTACACCGTTCCCAGCTAACAAATCTTACAAACAAGACTTAAAGGAATCAACGGTTTTCAAGTGACTTAATTGCATCCAATAACAAAGTTAAAGAACATATGTAGAAATACAAATATCCCCAGCACCCAACGAGGTAAAACTCACTATGTCTGAAATCCAATCAAAGATCACCAGGCAAGAGGCAAGGAAAAAAAAGTACACTAAAGAGAATAGTCAATTGCAACCAACCCTGAAATGACACAGATGTTAGAATGAGTACACAAGGACATTATAAGAGTTATATCTGCATTTCATATATTCAAAAACTTAAGTAGAGACAGGAAAGATTTTTTTTTTAAACCAAATCAAAATTCTAAGGATAAAAAAAGGTAAAATATGGCCGGGCATGGTGGCTCACACCTGTAATCCCATCAATTTGGGAGGCTGAGACAAGCAGATCACTTGAGGTCAGGAGTTCAAGACCAGCCTGGCCAACATGGCCAAACCCCGTCTCTACTACAAATACAAAAATGAGCCAGGCGTAGTGGCAGGTGCCTGTAGTCCCAGCTACTCGGGAGGCTGAGGCGGGAGGATCGCTTGAAACCAGGAGGCGGAGGTTGTAGTGAGCTGAAATTGTGCCACTGCACCCCAGCCCAGGCAACAGAGCGAGACTCGGTCTTAAAAAAAAAAAAGAGTAAAATATGTGAGATTTTTAAAAATGCTAAATGTGACTAACTTCAGATTACACACTGCAAAAGAAAGTAAATTCAAAGGCACAGAAATAGAATCTTTCAAATAAAACACAGGTTAAAACAAAAACTATCAGTAAGCTATGGGGCAACTTCAAGCAGCCTAATGTTTGGATAAAGAGTACCTGACTAAAAAGAAAAGAGAAATTAAATGGAAAATAATTTGAAAAAAATGGCCAAAAAAAAAAAATCCGAAACCTGAAGAAAGCTATAAACCGACATATCCAAGAACATCAATGAATCACAAGCACAATAAACACAAGAAAAACCATACTGGCATATCATAATCTAATGCTCAAAACCAGTAATAAAGAGAAAATAATAAAAGCAGCAAGGAAAAAAAAAGCATGCAAAATACAGAACAAAGATAGCAGATTTCTTGTTAGAAACAAGGTGAGTGACAAGACAGTGGTATATCATCTTTAAAGTATTGAAAGAAAAAAAAACCTGTCAACTACATATTCTTTTTTTTTTCTTTGAAACGAGTCTTGCTCTTGTCGCCCAGGCTACAGTGCAGTGGCATGATCTTGGCTAACTGCAAACTCCGCTTCCCGGGTTCAAGCAATTCTCCTGCCTCAGCCTTCCAAGTAGCTGGGATTACAGGTACCCGCCACCATGCCTGACTAATTTTTGTATTTTTAGTAAAGATGGGGTTTCAATGTGTTGGCCAGGCTGGGCCGACTCGGCCTCCCAAAGTGCTGGGATTATAGGCATGAGCCACCACCCCTGGCCCAACCTTATTCTTAATCCAGCAAAAGTATCTTACTAAAACAAAACCAGCCACAAAAGGCTACATACGCTATGATTCCATTTGTATAAAATATCCAGAACAGGTAAATCCACAGAAACAGAGCAGACTGGTGTTTGCCAGAAGCGAGTGAAGGGAAAAGGACAGAGAGAAAAATGCTTAATAAATACGGGGTTTTCTCTCAAAGAAAAAAAAAAATGTTTTGGAACCAGATAAAGATGGTGGTTACCCAACACTGTGAATGTACTAAATGCCACTTAACTGTGCACTTTAAAATGGTTAAGGCTGAGAATCGCTTGAACCCAGGAGGCAGATGTTGCAGTGAGCCGAGATCGCGTCAATGCACTCCAGCCTGGGCTACAGAGTGAGACTCCATCTCAGAAAATATATGTAAAATTAAAAAAATAATAAAATGGTTAATTTTGTTATGTGAATTTCATCTCAATTTTTAAAAGAGAAACAACCTATTGATTCATGTAACAACATGAATGAATTTTAAATGTATTTTTCTAAGGAAAGAAACCACATCCAAAAGGATACATAACAATAACTTTATAACAGTGTTTTAACTAGATACTATAAGGCTACAAACGAACCGATCTATACGTAAATACCGTACTACAATTGGTAAATTTGTTTCACAGCTAAGGAAACATGACCAACTAAATGCAATGTGGTATTCTGACCATGTACTGTAACAGAAAGATAACAGTGGAAAAACTGATGAAATGCAAAGACATTACAGGCATGAGCCAAGGCACTTGGCCTATAACTTTTAAACTTATGTCCCAGAGCAAGTTTGTCCAACCTGCGGCCAGCAGGTCGCACACAGCCCAGGACAGCTTTCAATGCGGCCCAACGCAAAATTTGTAAACTTTCAATGCTGCCCAACACTAATTCATAAACTTTTCTTAAAACACAATTGGCTTGGCATGGTGGCTCACGCCTGCAATTCCAGCAGCATTTGGGAGGCCCAGGTGGGTGGATCACTTGAGGTCAGGAGTTCACCAGCCTGGCCAATATGGTGAAACCTGCCTCTACTAAAAATACAAAAAACTAGCTGGGAGTGGTGGCGCGCACCTGTAATCCCAGCTACTCGGGAGGGTGAGGCAGGAGAACTGCTTGAACCCGGGAGGCAGTGGCTGCAGTGAGCCGAGATCATGCCACTGCACTCCAGCCTGGGTGACAAAGTGAGACTCCATCTCAAAAAAAAAAAAAAAAAAAAAAAGGCCAGGGGTGGTGGCTCACACCTGTAATCCCAACACTTTAGGAGGCCAAGGCAGGTGAATTACAAGGTCAAGAGTTCGAGACCAGACTGGCCAACATGATGAAACCCCATCTCTACCAAAAAAAAAAAAAAGCCAGGCATGGTGGCTCACCCCACAAAAAAAAAAAAAAAAGCCAGGCATGGTGGCTTACCCCTTTAATCCCAGCTACTCGGGAGGCTGAGGCAGGAGAACTGCTTGAACCTGGGAGGCGGAGGTTGCAGTGAGCCGAGATCACACTACTGCACTCCAGCCTGAGCAACAGAGCATGACTTCATCTCGGGAAAAAGAAAAATACAGGGGAAAAAAAAAAAAAAGCCACAGTGAGTTTTTTTTTGTTGTTTTTTTTTTTGTTTTTGCAATGTTTAATTTTTAGCTATTCAGCTATCATTAGTGTATTTTATGTGTGGCCCAAGACAATTCTTCTTCTAATGTGGCCCAGGGAAGCCAAAAGATTGGATACCACTGTTTAGAGTTATTTCAAAATGAACACGTAAAAAATGCTAACTTAGTAAGCCGTATGTGACCTCATGTATAAACAAATATGTATAGAGAGAGAGAATGAGAGTTTGAGCTCAAAAAAATTTTTTATATTACCATTAGGGGAATAATTTTTTAAGTGAATCCTACTGCTGTAGGCACTGAAAAGCAATACAGTGACAATATCAGAATTGTGCTTTAGAATTATTCTGACAGTAGTCTGTACACTACATTAGAGACAGAAAAAGTCTGGGAACCAGAGTGCCAATTAAGAAGCTAATGCAACAGTTAGGGAAGAGGTAATTACTCCCTAACTAAGAATGTTACGAATATAAGGAAAAAGATTGTTACAGATTAAATAAGAATAAATAAAGTGGGAAATAAGAAAACATGTATATCTGTATACCCTTACAAAAATAAACACAGAAAGGATAAGCCCCACCTAACAAAGCTAAAAAGCAAGCCTCAAAAGAATTAGTTTCCAGCTAACTCATCTGCACTCCAGAACAAATCTCAAAAATACCAACATGAATACAAAAATATCCACAACCCAAAGTGAAATTCACAATGTCTTTTATCTAAACAGAATTTATTAGGATTGCAAAGAACTGGGAAATCTGACCCATAATGACAAGAAAAATAGAATACATAAAAACAGACCCAAAGATGATATAGAGACAGAATCAGAAGAGATTATGAAAAGTTATTATATTTCACATGTTCAACATTGAGCACATTAAGCAGAGAAATATAAGATGTTTTTTAAGAAACAAACCAGGTGTGGTCGCTCATTCCTGTAATCCCAGCACTCTAGGAGGCTGAGGCAGGTGGATCACCTGAAGTCAGGGGTTTGAGACCAGCCTGGCAAACATGGTGAAGCCCTGTCTCTACTAAAAATACAAAAACTAGCCAGACATGGTGATGCACGCCTGTAATCACAGCTACTTGGGAGGCTGAGGCAGGATAATCGCTTGAACCTGGGAAGCGGAGGTTGCAGTGAGCCAAGATCATGCCACTGCACTTCAGCCTGGGTGACAGAATGAGACTCCGTCTCAAAAAAAAAAGAAAAAAACTGAATTTTTAAAGATAAAAGGTATAATTCTGGATAAGAGTAACAGATTTAACATGGGAAAGATAAAGACTAGTGAAATGAAGATCAGTAGAAACTACCCAAAACAAAGAGAATCAAATGACTAAAAAACATAACAGTGCATCAGTGAGTTGTATGACTACTTCAAGCAGCCAAATATACATGTAATTACAGACTCCAGATGCGGTGGGGAAGTACAAAAGAAAAATATTTCAAGAAATAGTAGCTGAATACGTAAATTTCATCCATGAAGCTCAAGAGAATTCAAACACAAGAAATATGACGCAAACTACAACAAAGTATATAATAAACACATTGCTGAAAAAGCAGTGATAAAAAGAAAATCTTAAAAATTAACCAAAAAAGGCAAAAAAGATAAATTTGCTCACTGAAGAACAAAGATTAAAATAACAACAGATTTTACAGGAGAAATAATGCAAGCTAGAGACAGTGGAGCAACTTCTTTAAAGTACACAATGAAAAAAACCTGTCAACCTAGAATTCTGTATCAAAGGAATATATCTTTCTAAAAACAAGAGGAAGTACTTTTTCAAACACACCAAAGCTTAAAGATATCACCAGCAGACCTACACTACAAGAAACACATTAAAGGAAGTCCTCTGGCAGAAAGAAAATCTGAACTGACGAGAAAAAACTGAAGAAAATCTGGCAGATGAGAATCTGGAACCGCTCATAGGCAATAAAGAACACCAGAAATGGAAAACATATAAAGTAAAAGACATTTTTTCTTACTTTTAAAATCTTTTTAGGCCAGGCATGGTGGCTCATGCCTGTAATCCCAGCACTTTGGGAGGCCAAGACAGGCGGATCACAGGAGCTCAGGAGTTCGAGACCTGCTGGGCCAACGTGGCAAAACCCCCATCTCTACTAATAATACAAAAATCAGCCAGGCATGATGGGGTGCACCTGTAATCCCAGCTACTCAGGAGGCTGAGGCATGAGAATCACTTGAACCCAGGAGGCAGAGGCTGCAGTAAGCCAAGATTGCACCACTGCACTCTAGCCTGGGCAACCGAGTGAGACTCCGTCTCAAAAAAAAAAAAAAATTGTTTTAAAAAAATTGACTACTTAAATGAAAAATAATAATGTATTGTGGAGTTTACAACATATGTAAAAGTGAAGTGTATGAAAAACATAGCACAAAGTCTGAAGGGAAAATGAAGTGTACTGCTATAAGGTTCTTGTAATATAGGTGAAGTGGTATAATATTAAAGACTGAGTTTCACAAGTTGAACTCAATAAACACTAAAGCAGCCACTAAAATAACAAAGTACTAATGAGCCAAGAAAGGACTTAAAAATGAACCACTAAAAAATCCTCAATCCAGGCCAGGCATGGCGTAGCTCACTCCTGTAATGCCAGCACTTTGGGAGGCCAAGGGCAGGGATCACTTGAGGTCAGGAATTCGAGACCTGCTTGGCTAACATGGCGAAACCCCATCTCTACTAAAAATACAAAAATTAGGCCAGGCGCGGTGGCTCATGCCTGTAATCCCAGCACTTTGGGAGGCCGAGGCGGGCAGATCACAAGGTCAGGAATTTGAGACCAGCCTGGCCAATATAGTGAAACCCTGTCTCTACTAAAAATACAAAACATTAGCTGGGTGTGGTGATGGGCGCCTGTAATCCCAGCTACTTGGGAGGCTGAGGCAGGAGAATCGCTTGAACCTAGGAGGCGGAGATTGCAGTGAGCCGAGATCGCGCCACTGCACACCAGCCCAGGTAACAGTGCGAGACTCTGTCTCAAACCAAAAAAAAAAAAATAAAAATAGCCAGGTGTGGTGGCACGCACCTGTAATCCCAGCTACTTGGGAGGCTGAGACAGGAAAACTGCTTGAACCCAGGAGGCAAAGGTTACAGTGAGTTAAGATTGCACCACTGCACTCCAGCCTAGACGACAGAGTGACAGTCCATCTTAAAAAAACAAAAACAAAAAAAACACCACATCGGACAAATAGAAAAGATGGTTGTTTAAACTCTATAAAAATCAGTAAACATCCAACCGCGGTGGCTCACACCTGTAATCCCAGCACTTTGGGAGGCTGAGGTGGGCGGATCACAAGGTCAGCAGTTTGAGACCAGCCTGGCCAATATGGTGAAACCCCATCTCTACTAAAAATACAAAAATTAGCCGGGCGTGGTGTCAGGTGCCTGCAGTCCCAGCTACTTGGGAGGCTGAGGCAAGAGAATGACTTGAACCTGGGAAACGGAGGTTGGAGTGAGCTGAGATCGTGCCACTGCACTGCAGCCTGGGCGACAGAGCGAGACTCCATCTCAAAAAAACATCAGTAATCACATTAAACATAAATAGTCTACAAACTCCAATTAAAAGGCAAACACTATCAAACTGGATAAAAGCAAGATCCCAAACACATGATGCCTGGAAAAAAAAACCACTTTAAACATAAAGACACAGGTGATAAGTTTTTTTAAAATATAAAAATATATGCCAAACACTAATCAAATGAAAAGCACGAGTAGCTATATTATGAGACAAAGTAAGTTCTGTCATTTCAAAATGACAGAGACCAATTCATCAAGACGACGACAATCATAAATGCTTATGTACCTTATAAGTAAATTTCGAACCAAAAACAAACAATTGAGATTTTAACACCTCTCTCTATAATTGATAGAACAGAAAATCGGTAAGAATACAGAAGACTTGAACATTATCAATCAACAAGCAAAACAGAATTGAGATTTTAACACCCTCTGTCTATAACTGATAGAATAGGAAATCGGTAAGAATACAGAAGACTTGAACATTATCAATCAACAAGCCAATCAACATTAATAGAATGCTCTACCTAACAACAGTAGAATACACATTCTTTTCAAGTGCCCGTGGAACCTTTATCAAGACACCTCATTCTGATCCATAAAACAAGTCTCAATCAATTTAAAAGGATTCAAATCATATAAGGTATGTTCTCTTACCACAATGGAATTAAATCAAAAATCAGTAACAGTAAGATCTCTGGATTTTTATTCCCAAAATATAATATCACGCTTCTAAATAATCAGTAAGTTAAAGAATAAATCAAAAGAAAAATTAGATATTTTAAGCTGAATGAAAATTAAAACATAGCATATCAAAATGTGTGTGTGCATTAAATGTCTATCTTAGAAAAGAGGAAAGATTTTAGGGCTGGGAGCAGTGGCTACCCGCCTCAACCTCCCAGCACAGGCGTGATCTGCCCGCCTCGGCCTTCCAACACTTTGGGAGGCCGAGGCGGGCAGATCATGAGGTCAAGAGTTCAAGACCAGCCTGGCCAACATAGTGAAACCCCATCTCTACTAAAAATACAGAATTAGCTGGGCATGGTGGCAGGCACCTGTAATCTCAGCTACTCGGGAGACTGAGGCAAGAGAATTGCTTGAACCCAGGAGGCAGAGGCTGCAGTGAGCCAAGATTGTGCCACTGCACTCCAGAGTGGGCAACAAGAGCAAATCTCCATCTCGGAAAAAAAAAAAAAATCAGCTAGGCTTGGTGGCACACGCCTGTAATCCCAGCTTCTTGGGAGACTGCAGTGAGATGACTGCTTGAGCCCAGAAGTTAGAGGCTTCAGTGAGCCATGATCATGCCACTAGCACCCCAGCCTGGGTGACACAGCAAGACCTTGGCTCTAAAAATAAATAAATAACAAATAGCTAGATGGTGGACTTAACCCAACCATATCAATAATTAAATACACATGGTCCAAGCATCCCAAGTAAAAGACACATTAGGAAAAACTAGACACACATTAGGTCCAAGCATCCCAAGTAAAAGAATTAGGAAAAAAAAAAAATCAAGGTCCAACTACAAATATAATGAAACAGACAGTATAACACAAAAGGATGGAAAAAATATACCATGCAAAAACTAAGCACTGAAAAGAACTGGAGTGACTATATCAATATCAAAGTAAATTTCAGAAAAAAATATTGCCAGGAAGAGCAGAAATTTTACTAAAACACAAAACCCTTGGCTGGGCTTGGTGGCTCACACCTGCAATCCCAGCACTTTGAGAGGCCAAGGCAGGAGGACTGCTTGAGCTCAGAAGTTCAAGACCAGCCTGGGAAACATAGCCAGACCTTATCTCTACTAAAAATCAAAACTTAGCCAGGCATGGTGACACACACCTGTACTCTCAGCTACCTGGGAGGCTGAGGTGAGAGGATCGCTTGAGCCTGGAAGATCGAGGCTGCAGTGAGCTATAATATAATCTTGCCATTGCACTCCAGCCTGGGCAAGAGAGTAAAGCTCTGCCTCAAATACAACGAAAACAAAAACTTGAATTTAAGATGGTGAAGCCACTTTGGAAAACAGCTTAGCTATTTCTTTAAAAGTTAAACAGAAATTACCACCCAACCCAGCAATTACTCCAAGGTTTATCTACCCAAGAATAATGAAACTGTATGTCCACATAGAAACTTACACACAAATATTTATTCACAGCAGCATTACTCACAGCAGCCAAAAGGAGGAAGCAGTCCAAATGTCTATCAACTGAAGAATGAATAGGCAAAATGTGGTACATCTATACAATGAGATACTATCCTGCAATATACAGAAATAAACTGCTAGCCAACTGTAATGGTTCACACCTGTAATCCCAGCACTTTGAGAGGCATAGGTGGGAGGATTCCTTCAGGCCAGGAGTTTGAAATCAGCCTGGGCAACAGAGTGAGATCCTGTCTCTACCAAGAAAAAAAAAAAAAAAATTAGCTGAACATGGTGGTGTGCGCCTGCAGTCCCAGCTACTCAGGAGGCTGAAGTGGAAGGATTGCTTGAGTTTAAGCCTGCAGTGAACTATGATCGTGCCACTGCACTTCAGCCTGGGTGACAGAGCAAGACCTTGTCTCCAAAAAGAAAAAAAAGAAAAAAGAAATAAATTGCTAATACACATCACAAGACAAATAAATCTCAAATACTTCACACTAAGTAAAAGACGCCAGACTCAAAGTGTTATATAATGTAGGATTCAATTTATATGGCATTCTGGAAAAGACAGTACTGCAAGGACAGAGAACAAATCAGTGGTCACCAGGAGCTGGGGGTGAAAAAAGCAGCTGACTATAAAAGGATACAGGGAAAGTTTCTGGGATGATGAAACTGTTCTGGATCTTAATTATGGTGGTGGCAGGGCACACTGGCTCATTCCTGTAATCCTAGCACTTTGGGAGGCTGAGGCAGGAGGATCACTTAAGGCCATGAGTTTGAGGCTGCAGTGAGCTACGATCATGCCACTGCATTCCAGCCTGGGTGACAGTGAGACTGTCTCAAAAATATATTTTTTTAAATTAAAAAAGAATCATGGGTGGGGATTACATATCTGTATATAGATCTGTCAAAACTTACAAGACTATACACAAAAAAAGGTGAATTTCCTGTATTTTAAAATGGAAGAAGTATGTTAGCACCAATAAAATATACAGCATACCCTGACTTATGATTTTTTGAGTTTACGATGGTATATGAAAGTGATATGCATTGAAGAGAAGCCATACTCTGACTACTCATACAACTATTGTTTTTCACTTTAGTATTCAATAAATTATATAAGATATTCAACACTTTATTATAAAATAGGCTTTGTGTTTGATGATTTGCCCACTGTAAACTAATTTAAGTGTTCTAAGTGCATTTAAGGTAGGCTAAGTTAGGATTTACAGCAGGTTAGTCATATTAAATGCATTTTCAACTTAATATTTTCAACTTACGGTGGGTTTACAGGGACACAAAAACATCATAAGTCAAGGACCATCTGTACTAGGATAATTGCATTCAAGCCATATATGGCATATATTTAAATAGCACTGTTAAAATACCAAATATAACTTTAAAACAAATTTGAACTAAAGAAATCAAACTCTCACAAAGCTGTATACTTGTACACTAAAAAGGGTGAATTTGGCTGGGCGTGGTGGCTCATACCTATAATCGCAACACTTGGGGAGGCCAAGGTGGGTGGATCACCTGAGGTAAGGAGTTTGAGACCAGCCTGGCCAACATGGTGAAACCCTGTCTCTACTGAAAATGCAAAAATTAGCCTGGCAGGCACCTGTAATCCCAACTACTTGTGAGGCTGAGGCAGGAGAATCGCTTGAACCCAGGAAGTAAAGGTTGCAGTGAGCCGAGATTGTGCCACTGCACTCCAGCCTGGGCAACAGAGCGAGACTCTGTTTCAGAAAAAGAAAAAGGCGGGGCAGGGGGGCGGTGGTAAATTTTACTGTACGTAAATTATGCCATAAACTGAGAGGGAAAAAAAACAAAAACAAGATACTATTATACACTCACAATACTCAGTCCCATTCCTAGCAACATATACACTCCAGAGAAGTGAATGCACACATGCATCAGGAGACACATACACAAGCACTAAATGCAGCTGTTTGTTATAGCAAGAACCAGAAACAACCCAAATACATGCTAAGAACAGGTAAATCATATGGCACGTTGATAGCATAAGATGGTACACAGCAGAAAATATGAAGTATTTCTATAAATGCACCAACATAGATCAAGCTCAGAAATGAGAGGCAAAAGCAGCAAATCAGAGAAAATACATCCACCAGTATGATTCCATTGACATAAAAATATATTTTAAAGCAGGAAAAATTATTATTTAGGACTTAAACTTCAGTAACACATGTGGGTTAAAAGCAAAAGAATCATTAATATGAAAATCTGAATAGAGGTTTCTAAAGCAGTGAGGGAAAGGAAAATGCTCAGAGGCTCCAAAAGGGTGTATACTCTAGAGGGGTGGGGGAAAATAAATAAATAAAATAGAGTGTAAAAGATGTTTTGTTTGACGATGGTTGGATGTGGGGGCGTGCAATTTATTTTTAGCTATTATTCTTTAAAGGAACACAAACTCTGTATATACATATTTTAAAATAAATTATATATTTCATAACAAGGAAAGTAAAAACAATATATTCCCACAATAAAAACATACATGCCCAGGTCTTATAGGCATGATCTACCAAAAAGAATGAATAATCACTATCTTAAAGAGACTACTACTGAGAATCAAGAGAGGAAAAACAGCACAGCTTGTTTTGATAATAAAACTGGAAAAGGCCTGAAATTAGAATGTAACACTTGTAAATACAGATGCAAAAATTCTCAATAATTTATAACCTAAATCCAGCAATGTATATTTAAAAGGAAAATCATGTTGAAGTACCATTTATCCTAGGAATGCAAGGATGCTTGAGCACTGGAAAAAAAGAATCTATTAACATAACTCACTATATTACCAAATTAAAGGAAATAAAATACATCCCTTTACCCAAAGGAATAAAAAATTTGGCCAAGCATGGTGGCTGACACCTGTAATCCCAACACTTTGGGAGGCTGAGGCGGGCAGATGACCTGAGGTCAGGAGTTCGAGACCAGCCTGGCCAACATGGTGAAACTCCATCTCTACTAAAAAATACAAAAATTAGCCGGGCATGGTGGTGCATGCCTGCAGCCCCAGCTACTCGGGAGGCTGAGGCAGGAGAATTGCTTAAGCCTGGAAGACAGAGGTTGCAGTGAGCCAAGATCAAGCCACCGCATTCCAGCTGGGGCGACAGAGCAAGACTCTGTCTCAAAATAAATAAATAAATAAATAAATAAATAAATAAATAAATAAATAAAATATATCTTTGGTGTTGAGGAAGGTGGCAAGAATGGAAGGAAGGAGACCAGTTAGGAAGCTACTAAAATAACCTAAGAGATGAAGGTGGCTTAAACCACTCTGGTGGCAGAGGGAGTGATAAAATGAGATATATTCTGAAGGTAGAGCCAACAGGATTTATTTGTGATTACATGTGCCACAAGAGCAAAGGGACAGACTCCAAAATTGATGACTCCCAGGTTTCTGATTTAAGCAACTTAAAAAATGGAGTTCCCACTAATTTATACAGCCAACACAAGGGTGGAACAGGTTGGTTTTGCACATGTTAATTTTGAGATGCCATTAGATATCCGAATAGAGATACTGAGGAGGTAACGGAATATATGAGTCTGACGTTCAAAAAGGAATATCCAGGATGGGGATATAACTTGGAAGTCATCAATGACAGAGAAACAAATGGAGAAGCAAAGAGAATAGTTAGCAAAGCAAAGGAAGATGAGATCTAAGCGTTGCAGAGGGAGATGCTGAAAAGAACCAAGCAGATTCATCCCCTGAACTGCAGACAGGCTAAGAGCTTAAACCAGACAAGGATGGAGTATGGAGTGGAAAACATGGGGATTATTTAAAGTGTGCATCAGGAGATAGACATCTCTACTTCAGAACCATGCATCGAAGTAAAAACCACTTCCCCACTTCTGTAAGAGACAAGTGAAGTCACAAAACCACAATGCACTGAATTCGCCAGTAGTATTTAAGAGCCTGACTCTCAAGCATCACACCTCAATCAAGGATCAGCAGGCATCTGAGTAAGGCTATGATGTGAAAGAAACAGGGCATGACAAATAGAAAAGCCTGGGCTGGATATTATATACATAATATTAAATTTTTTATGTATTTTATTTATATTTTGAGACAGGGTCTTGCTCTGTCTCACAGTCTCGGCTCACTGAAACCTGTCTCCCAGTTCCAGTGATTCTCGTACCTCAGCCTCCTGAATAACTGGGATTATGGGGGTGCACAACCATGCCCAGTTAATTTTTGTTTTTTTGTTTTTTTAGTAGAAGGGGTTTCACCATGTTGGCCAGGCTGGTTTTGAACTCCTGACCTCAAGTGTTCCTCCCACCTCAGCCTCACAAAGTGCATGAGCCACTGCACCTGGCTTAAATTTTTCATTTGCATTATGAAATGTTTCTAACATAAAGTTAAATACTGACAGTATCAGAACAAACGGCTAGTTACGCACCAGCTGGAAAAACTGTAAAATCATTTCCCAGACCTGAGACACATGAGTTGCTAGACCTAATAGCACAAAGGGCGAGAAAAGACCCACATCAAGGTACATAATCGTGGAAAAAAAGATCCTAAAAACTTTCGGGGAGAGGTAGCAAAAAAAAAAAAAAAAAAAAAAGAGAGAGAGAGAGGTCATACACAAAAGATCAGGAATCAATATGGCATTTGATTTCGATTTCAGAAGTAACACTGGGCCGGGCACAGTGGCTCTCATCTGTAATCCCAGCACTTTGGGAGGCCAAGGCTGGCAGATCACTTGAGGCCAGGAGCTTGAGACCAGCCTGGTCAACATGGCGAAACCCCATCTCTAATAATTATACAAAAAACAGCTGGGCATGGTGGCACACGCCTGTAATCCCAGCTATTCCAGTGGCTAAGGCATGAGAATTACTTAAACTCGGGAGGTGGAGGTTGCAGTGAGCCGGGATCATGCCACTGCACTCCAGCCTGGGCAACAGAACAAGACTCTGTCTCAAAAAAAAAAAAAAGTAACCCCAAATATGACTGTTTTCTTTTGAGAAAAAAAAAAAAAACTTACACTTTGGAGGTTTTCAAACATTCCATTCCATGAGAAAAAGATCTTGCTAATAAACATTCCATACTACACATCTCCTTGTTGACACTAAAAATTACTATTGTAAACCAATTCAACTGTTGGCACTGAGAACTGCTGCCACAGCACCTCTTCTATGTGTTTTTCCACTGCCTTTATTCAACAAACATTTATTGAATACCTACCATAAGAGCTCCTAGGGATATAAACAAGAACAAAATAATATAGATTCTCTGCCCCTAAGGCCCAGTCAGGAGAGACACATCAAACAATCACCCAAATAATTATAAACTTGTGATAACAAGTAAGGTTTGGACACAGGAAAATCCAATTTAGAGATAAACGAAGGATCCTCTTAAGAACTGAGGTAAGTTGTCAGCTCTTGAAACCTGTGGCCAGGAAAAAGTGGAGGAGAAAGAGTTCAAAATGGGAAATCCTGAAACTGGAAAAAGCTTAAGGAATTCAATTACTGAAAGAAGGGCAGTGTGGCCAAACAAGGTTTGGATTTTTCTGCAACTGCCATGGGAAACCATGGATAAGTATCAAACATAGATCTGTTATAATCAAATTATGTTTTGAAAAAAATCCCTCTGGCCACTGGATTAAAAGGAGCAAAGCACTGGATCGTAAGGGGGCGAAGTGAAAGTAAGTAGACCAGGCAGAAGCTATTTCAGTATCCAGCATAAGAGGATAATTTAGGATAGGGTGGTGGCAATGGAAATGAAGACTAAAAAAAAAAAAGTTGAAGTTTTAGAAGTAGAATTGTCAGGACAGATAACTTTCCAAAGAAAACCAGCTCGAAGAGTCATCTGTATTTCAAAAAAGAAGACTAAAACAAAATAATTAGCTAATGCATTTAAGAAGTATCATACAAGCAAAGCCCATTTAGCACCACTGCATCAAAAAAGACAGCATCATTCAGAAGAAATTATACATATTTTTGCTCCCTACTCCTCTCATGATGTACAAATTAATTAAGCTATTCCTCCAGAACCTTGAGCATGCTTCTCAAACATTTGAGAACTGACTCATTTAGTTGAAGCTTCAAAGTTCCTAACCTGTCCTCTCTGTATTAAAAACAAATCTCTCAACCAAAAGTGTTACTTTGTACAATTTACTTAAACTCTCACAGGCAATTTCCTCATTATTATAGGACTTGGAAACATATTTATGCTTCAAAAGGACCAATATAAGGAGTATAACATCTGTCTGGAATACAGTTAGCACTCAAACATCAGGTTCCATCTTTTCTTCCAGATTTAGCTAAGCTAGAAGCAACTTTCTTAGACTAAACAAATTCTTCAACTAACTCTCCCCAAAAGCCTGATCTGAAGGATTGAGATCAAATGCAGTTTTCATACTGGCTGACCCAAAGAAAAGTTTTTTTTTTTTCAAATACAGTCCCAAGGAAGCCTAGAGTATGTACAATCTTCTCATTTTCCCAGAACCCTCATGCTTTAAAATCAAACTTAATAGAAACATTTATAACCTTCTTGTTCAAAAAAAATACATCTTTAGCACCTCTGAAGTAAGCATCCTGCCCACTCCGCTAGGCTACCACAAAATCGTCCCAGTGCTGGTGCTTTTCAAACTACTGCTACTTGACCTTTACCACTTCATTTTCACAGGGCTCTGAACTTCAGGAGGTAGAAGGACAAAAGGCAGTTCATCTCTTGGGCATAAAACCAGACTCTGACCAGGGCCCTGAAAACAATCAAGTTCTCTCTTCTCCCAGAGCTAGCTAGGAATACTGACAATGGAATATCCCTTCTTTTGAAGACAGATCGAGATGTCCTTTGGGAATTAGTCAAAGAAGGAACCTTTTACCAAATGAGGGGTCAAAGCCTCCTTCAAAACCAGATTGCTGGCCGGGCACGGTGGCTCACACCTGTAATCCTAGCACTTTGGGAGGCCGAAGCAAGTGGATCACTTGAGGTTAGGAGTTTAAGACCAGCCTGGGGGTGAAACCCCATCTCTATTAAAAATACAAAATTAGCCGGGCATGGTGGCACACACCTGCAATCCCACTTGGGAGGCCGAGGCAGGAGAATCGCTTGAACCCAGGAGGCGGAGGTTGCAGTGAGCAAAGATCACACCACTGCACTCCAGCCTGAGCAACACAGCAAGACTCTGTCTCAAAAAAAAAAAAAAAAAAAAAAAAAAAAAAAAAAAAAAAAAAAAAACCAGACTGCTGCTACAATTGACCAAAGCAAATGGTACTGCTCTACTAACTAGGCTTTCTGAGAAGACCTCCTACAGTACACAGTGGAACAAGGTTTGCAACAAAACAGGCAGCCTCCAGTAAATACCAAATGCCTCACAAAATAGGAAAGAAAAATATCCACACCTGACTTACTCTTCACACACAACAATCTAAAAAGGCTAGAACGTGAGTATCAGAAGGTCTGTACTGGTTTTTAGCCCAAGAGATTTTCAACAGAGCTCTGGGATGGAGGAAAGATGCCTTAGGAGATCAGGATGTCAGACAGTGATGGTGGAGCCCACGAGAGATGGAGAAACTGAGCCCTCATGCTTGTTTCAAAAGCAGTTTCAGAGTCATCCATTTATATTCTGCAGTTCCATTTCATGGGATACTAGCGTTTTACACCCACAGTTTTTAAACAACCAATTATACCTCCTCGGTGTTAGAGACAAGTGGAGATACCAAGTAATACATGAGGTGCTATGCTGTACCTCAGTCCTTGACTCCTATTCCAGTGCTCTTAGTACCACCATATATCACTCAATCTGGCACAGAAAAGAAAACCAACAACTGGCCGGGTGCAGTGGCTCACGCCTGTAATCCCAGCACTTGTGGGAGGCCGAGGCGGGAGGATCACAAGGTCAGAAGATGGAGACCATCCTGGCGAACACAGTGAAACCCCGTCTCTATTAAAAATACAAAAAAATTAGCCGGGTGTGGTGGCGGGCGCCTATAGTCCCAGCTACTCAGGAGGCTGTGAGGCAGGAGAATGGCGTGAACCCGGGAGGCAGAGCTTGCAGTGAGCCGAGATCGCGCCACTGCACTCTAGCCTGGGCGACAGAGACAGACTCCGTCTCAAAAGAAAAAAAAAAAAAGAAAACCAACAACTATAAATGCCAATATAATGGAGAGTACAAAAACTCCAGCCTAAGGAACAGGTTCACATTTAAGGATATGAAAGGCTACTTTCACCTAACAAGAACTTTCATTGAAGAGAATAAAACTGACATTTTGAGAAATATCAAGGAACTTACAAGATCCTTCAAAAGATGAAGTGGCCAAAGGTCAGAAAACCAAGAGAAAAAATTTTATTCTAAATTGGCATAATGAAAAGAAATCAAATCAAAGATTGGGTCCTGGGTTCTAACCTCAACTCAGCCATATGCAATTATCATATAGATGTATGGTATAAATCCTTTCATCTATCAGAAGTTTAGTTTTTATCTGTAAAATGATAGTAAATTAGATAATTTGAGAGCTCCTCCCTCACTAAAATTCTAGGATTCCAAGCATTAAAAATCACATATATTTGATGAGATTCACACAGACTACATAAGTTATTATCTAAAATGTTGCTACCATTCATTTTTAAATGAATGCAAAAATTCATTTTTTTTGAGACAGGGTCTTACTCTGTTGCCCAGGCTGGAGTGCAGTGGCACAATCACAGCTCACTGCAGTCGCAACTTCCCAGGCTCAAGCAATCCTTCCATCTCAGCCTCCTGAGTAGCTGGGACCACAGGCATGCGCCACCACGCCTGGCTAACAGTTTTTTTTTTTTTTTGTAGAGACAAGGTCTCCATATGTTGCCCAGGCTGGTACCAAACTCCTGGGCTCAAGTGACTTCCTGACGACTCAGCCTCCAAAATGCTGGGATTACAGGTATGAGGCACAGTGCCTGGCCTCTTTTTTCTAACAAGATGATCAAAGTTCAAAACTCTAACACGAATATCTAAAAACCACCTAGAATGTTTAAACTGTTCCTAAGGGTTCAGTTTTTTCCTTCAGCAATTAAAACAAACCAGACTATGGCCACACCCTGAGAAAGGTTTATTTCTAACGTCAGCAGATTATTCCACAGATTTATGTAGAACTGCTCTAAAGAGGGCAAGAGGCCGGGCGCGCTGGCTCACACCTGTAATCCCAGGACTTTGGGAGGCCAAGGCGGGCGGATCACCTGAGGATGAGAATTCAAGACCAGCCTGACCAACATGGAAAAACCCTGTCTCTAGTAAAAAATAAAAATAAAAAATAAAAAATAAAAATAGCCAGGCCTGGTGGCGCATGCCTGTAATCCCAGCTACTCGGGAGGCTGGGGCAGGAGAATCGCTTGAACCCGGGAAGTGGAGGTTGCCGTTAGCTGAGATCGCGCCATTGCACTCCAGCCTGGGCCACAAAACCAAAATTCTGTCTCAAAAAAAAAAAAAAAGGCAAGAAAAAAAAGATTCTTCAAAGTTAACTTGCTGAGCAGAAGAAAAATAACCTAAAAAGAAAGCACATTCTATAACAAAAACTGATATAAAAGCAAGGTGAGATACAAGAATTAACAAGTTTAAGATTTTGATAAGAGGCGGCCAGGCGCGGTGGCTCATGCCTGTAATCCCAGCATTTTGGGAGGCCGAGGTGGGTGGATCACGAGGTCAAAAGATCGAGACCATCCTGGCCAACATGGTGAAACCCCGTCTCTACTAAAAATATAAAAAATTAGCCGGGCGTGGTAGCAGGCACCTGTAGTCCCAGCTACTCGGGAGGCTGAGGCAGGAGAATGGTGTGAACCCGGGAGGCGGAGCTTGCAGTGAGCCGAGATCCCGCCACTGCACTCCAGCCTGGGCGACACAGTGAGACTCCATCTCAAAAAAAAAAAAAAAAAAAGATTTTGGTAAGACGCTGGACCAGTGGCTCACACCTATAATCTCAGCATTTTGGGAGGCTGAGGCAGGTAGATCACTTGAGCCCAGGAGTTTGACACCATTCTGGGCAACACACAGTAAGACCTCATCTCTACAAATAAAAAAATTGGCCAGGCATGGTGACACACACCTGTGGTCCCAGCTTCTCAGGAGGCTGAGGTGGGAGGATCATTTGAGTCCAAGAAGTCAAGGCTGCAGTGAGCCGTGATGGCACCACTGCACTCAGCCTAGGTAACAGAGGGAAATCTTGTCTCAAAAAAAAGGACTTTGGTAATGTTCTCTTCTACTACTTCTACTACCGAAGCCAGCTTTTTTGGTTGCATGCAGCCAATATTTATTAGCACCTATTATGTGCAAGAAGTTACCGCAGAATTTTCCAGGTAAACGAGCTAGCAAATGCAAGGGCCCTAAAGTATACCCAAGATTGGGGTGTTTGAGAAATAGGTTGAAGGCCAGAATGGCTGAAACACAATGAATAATGACCAGTTAGAATGTGCTAGGAGAACCATTCGAGAAGTAGGCAAAGGCCAAGCAGAAAAGTGACATGATGTGACTTGCATTTTTCAAAAGGACCACTTTGCTTGCTACACACCTATGAAAAGTCAAAAATGCCTTTCAAATGATAAGCTCCATGATTTTATTGTATCTAAATCTAAGCTTACTCCAGTCATTCTTTTCTTGGTATTTAATGGTAAGGAAATCATTTGGGTTTTTTTTGTTTCTTTGTTCGTTGAGACAGGGTCTCAATTAGTCGCCCAGGATAGAGTCTAGTGGCTTGATGTCACCTGCAGCCTCAACCTCCTGGGCTCAAGCAATCCTCTCACGTCAGCTTCCCCAGTACCTCCAACTACAGATGCAGGCTACCACACCTGGCTAATTTTGTTTATTTCTTGTAGAGACAAAAGTTTCACTATGTTGCCCAGACTGGTCTCGAATTCCAGGGCTCAAGCAATTCTCCCACCTTGGGCTCCCAAAGTACTGGGATTACAGGCGTAAGATACCACACCTGGCAATAAGGCATTTGCAAATTGCTATTAAATGTGGAATTGTACACAAAAATTTTAATTGTAATTATTTAACATTGTAAAAATGCAGTAATTATCTCACTCTCTTCCTCCACTGCTTTTTCCTTTATTTGTAAACTATGGATTTAAATGGAAGATACTTTAAATGTAGTCATCTATTTCTTTTTTTTATGGGAGGGACGGAGTCTCCTTCTTGTCGCCCAGGCTACGGTGCAGTTGCGCAATAGGCTCATTGCAATCTCTGCCTCCTGGGTTCAAGGGATTCTCCTGCCTCAGCCTCCCAAGTGGCTGGGATTACAGGCGGCCGCCACCACGCCCAGCTAATTTTTGTATTTTTAGTAGAGATGGAGTTTCACTGTGTTGGCCAGGCTGGTCTTGAACTCCTGACCTCAGGTGATCTGCCCGCCTCAGCCTCCCAAAGTGCTGGGATTACAGGGGTGAGCCACCATGCCCAGCCATCCATTTCTTTTATTAAGTTTTTTTATACTTTTAAAAAATATTCTAAACAGGAAAAGGGTTCAACTGAACTTAACTGAAAAAAGACCCTGATGCTGAACCATATATCATCACATGAAGTATAATAAAGTACAAATAGCCATAACTGACATCTTTTTATTTTTTTCTTTTTTTGAGACGCAGTCTTGCTCTGTCGCCCAGGCTGGAGTGCAATGGCACGATCTCGGCTCACTGCAACCTCTGCCTCCCAGGTTCAAGTGATTCTCCTGCCTCAGCCTCCCTAGTAGCTGGGATTACAGGCGCCCGCCTGTAATCCCAGGTAATTTTCATATTTTTAGTAAAGACGGGGTTTCACCAGGTTGGCCTGGCTGGTCTCAAACTCCTGACCTCAGGTGATCCACACGCCTCGGCCTCCCAAAGTGCTGGGATTACAGGCGTGACCCACCATGCCTGGCCGTGACATCTTATGTAACAACAAAAGTGAATAATGTTGGCTGGACACAGTGGCTCACACCTGTAATCCCAGCACTTTGGGAGGCCAAGGCAGGTGGATCACATGAGGTCAGGAGTTCAAAGTCAGCCTGACCAACATGGCAAAACTCCATCTCTACTAAAAAATAATAATAATAATAAATAAATAAATTAGTTGGGCGTGGTGGTCTGCACCTGTAATCCCAGCTACCTGGGAGGCTAAGGCAGGAGAACTGCTTGAACCTAGAAGGTGGAGGTTGCAATGAGCTGAGACTACACCACTGCTCTCCAGCCTGGGTGACAGAAGGAGACTCTGTCTCAAAAAAAAAAAAAAAAAAAAAAAAAGACTGAAGTTATACCTGACAGTGAGTGCTGGAATCACCATTTATGAACCCAATTTATTTATCTGTGTGTGTGTGTGTGTGTGTGTGTGTGTGTGTGTGTGTGAGAGACAGAGTCTCACTCTGTCTCTGGGTTCAAGTGATTCTCCTGCCTCAGCCTCCCGAGTAGCTGGGACTACAGGCGTTCACCACCACACCTGGCTAGTTTTTTTTTTTTATTTTTAATAGAGACAGGGCTTCACCGTGTTAGCCAGGCTGGTCTCGAACTCCTGACCTCAGGTGATCCGCCCGCCTCTGCCTCCCAAAGTGCTGGGATTACAGGCATGAGCCACTGAGCCTGGCCTATTTAACTATATTTAGTTGAGGGTTTTTGTTGTTGTTGTTGTTGTTTTTGTTTTTTTTTTTTTTGAGACAGGGTAAGCATGAGCCACCATGCCCGGCCTGGACCCTATTTAAACTCAGCAAAGACACAACAACCATTTTATAAAAGCATAGTATTTCAGCATGAAAGTCCTAAGAATGTACAACACTACAAGGGAGTTCACAGTGATCTTATGACAACAGGAAATCCCAAGTGTAAAAAAACAATACAAATCCTACCTCTAACCGGGCAATAATCAACACTGACAGATGACTTTAGGAAAAGCTTAAGAAAAAAGAATTCAAATCAAGAATTCAAAGTAGAGATAATGTTCACCTATCCCACCACTGAGGACTAGCTCCAAGCACTGATGCAAGCATCTGTATATAAACTGTCAAATGTACAGGCTCAGCATCCCTAATACAAAACTCCAAGGAGCTCCACAATCTGAAACCTTTGGAGTGTCAACCTGACGCCAAAAATGGAAATTTCTACACCTGACCTCGCGTGATGCGTTGCCATCAAAACACAGTCAAAGGCTGGGCATGGTGGTTCACGCCTATAATCCTAGCACTTTGGGAGGCCAAGGTGGGCAGATGGCTTGAGCCCAGGAGGTCAAGACCAGGCTGGGCAACATGGCAAAGCCCCATCTCTATTAAAACACACACACACACACACACACACATACACACACACACAAATTACTCAGCCACAGTGGCACGCACCTGTAGTCCCAACTACTTGGGAGGCTAAAGTGGGAGGATCGTTTGAGCCCAGGAAGCTAAGGTTGCAGTGAGCTGTGATCATGCCACTGCACTCCAGCCTGGGCGACAGAGTGAGACTCTGTCTCCAAAACACACACACACACACACACACACACACACACACACACAGAGTCAAAACTTTATTTTGGGGCCAGGTGCGGTGGTTCACACCTGTAATCCCAGGACTTTGGGAGGCTGAGGCAGGCAGATCACTTCAGGTCAGGGGTTTGAGACCAGCCTGGCCAACATGGTGAAACCCCATCTCTACTAAAAATACAAAAATTTGCCGGGCATGGTGCCTCATGTCTGTAATCCCAGCTACTCGGGAGGCTGAGGTAAGAGAATCGCTTGGACCTGGGAGGCGGAGGTTGCAGTGAGCCAAGACCATGCCATTGCACTCCAGCCTGGGCGACAGAGTGAGACTCCGTCTCAAAAAAAAAAGAAAACAAACAACTTTGTTTCATGCATATAAGATAAATATGAAACACAAATGAATTCTGTGTTTAGACTTGGGCCCCATCCTCAAGGTACTTTACTATGTATGTGGTAAATATTCCAAGATGCTAAAAATTCTCAAATCCAAACACTTCATGTCTCAAGCATTTCAGATAAAGGATACTCAACCTGTACCATCACATTACCCAGAAAAACTTTTATCAAAGAAGAAACCCTTTGTCATGCCCCAAAAATCTCCAGCAAATCAGTAAACCTGACAATCATAGGTAAGTCCACACAAATGTTTCCAGAACCAAAAAATAAAAATAAAAAATTGCAACTATTTTCAAATAGTAAAACCACGTAGATAAAATATACTTCTGGCCAGGCACGTGGCTCACGCCTGTAATCCCAGCACTTTGCGAGGCTAAGGTGGGTGGATCACCTGACGTCAGGTGATATAATATACATAGATATAATATATCTATATTATATATATTATAGATAGCTATATAATATATAATATATATTAATATATTATATAGCTATCTATATAACATTATATATAATATATAATAGACATATTATATCTATTGTATATTATATCACCTGACCTCAGGTGATCCACCCACCTTAGCCTCCCAAAGTGCTGGGATTACAGGCGTGAGCCACGTGCCTGGCCAGAAGTATATTTTATCTACGTGGTTTTACTATTTGAAAATAATTGCAATTTTTTATTTTTATTTTATATATATAAAATATATAATATATAATTATATATTATATATCATGATATATATTTATATATTATATAATATATAAAATACATTATATATATCATGATAGATATATAATATATAATATACAAAATTCTGACCCTAATGTCCCACCAGATGAGATTTCCAAGTACGGAGGAGAAAAAACTTAACAAGCCATTCTGCACATAAGCTTATCCTTAACACATAAGGGAGAACAGGCAAAGAAAATGCCAAAAGATTTCAACGGTGTCACTACTACCTTTAAAAGGAAAACAGAGAAATGTGAGTTAAATAACTGGTGTCAGCTGGGTGTGGTGGCTCACGCCTGTAATCCCAACACTTTGGGGGGCTGCGGTGGGTGGATCACCTGAGGTAAGGAGTTCAAGACCAGCCTGGCCAACATGGTAAAACCCCGTCTCTACTAAAAATACAAAAAATTAGTCGGGTGTGGTGGCTCACCCATATAATCCCAGCTACTCAAGAGGCTGAGGCAGGAGGATCACTTCAACCCGGGAGGCAGAGGTTACAGTGAGCCGAGATTGCGCCACTGCACTCCAGCCTGGGTGATACAGTGAGACTCCATCTCAAAGATAACACAACACAACACAAAATAAAATTAAAATAAAATAAAATAAAATAAAATAAAATAAAATAAAATAAACTGGTGTCTTCCTGTCCATTATTATAGGCAAGACACTCACCAAACTAGCCCTTGGTCGACCACTATGCAAAACTTCCCACCACTTTCATCCTTTGCTGCTGAATCCTTTGGACAACCTGGAACAGCAGACATGACTACTGTCTGGCATTACTACATTAGTACTGGCAGTAAAACATAAAGGATTCCGGAAATAACCAAGATTTCTACATTTTTATTAGTCCTTAAAAAATGCACTTAATTGCCAGGCCTGGTGGCTCACACCTATAATCCCAGCACTTTGGGAGGCTGAGGTGGGAGGATTGCTTTGAGTCCAGGAGTTCAAGACCAGCCTGGGCAACATGACAAAACCCCATCTCTACTAAAAATACAAAAATTAGCTAGGCGTGGTGTCACGCACCTCTATTTCCAGTTATTTAGGAAGCTGAGGCACAAGATTGCTTGAGCACAGGAGGCAGAGGTTGCAGTAAGCCGTGATCATGCCACTGCACTCCAGCCTGGGCAACGGAGCTAGGCCCTGTCTCAAAAAAAAAAAAAAAACTACTTACTTCTATACAACAACTAGTCTGCTGGATTGTTCAAAAATATCATGATTGGATACAGGATTTTAGGCCACAAAGAATAATTTTGAAATGAGAGAAAAATTTGAATATGGACTATGTATTATATACAATCATATCAATGTTAAGTTTCTTGAGTGTGATAACGGCATTGTGGTTATATAGGAAAATGTCTTTGTTCTTTTTTTCTTTTTTCTTTTTTTGAGACCAAGTCTTGCTCTGTCACCCAGGCAACAGTGCAGTGGTGCCATCTCGGCTCACTGCAGCCTCTGCCTCCTGGGTTCAAGCGATTCTCCAGCCTCAGCCTCCCAAGTAGCTGGGATTACAGGTGCACGCCACCACACCCAGCTAATTTTTTGTATTTTTAGTAGTAACGGGGTTTTGCCGCGAACTCCTGACCTAAGGTGATCCGCCCGACTCAGCCTCCCAAAGTGCTGGGATTACAGGCGTGAGCCACTGCGCCGGGCTATGTCTTTGTTCTTAAGACATACTATCTAAAGTGCTCAGAGGTGGCTGGGCACGGTGGCTCATGCCCGTAATCCCAGCACTTTGGGAGGCCAAGGCAGGCCTTGAGGTCAGGAGTTCGAGACCAGCCTGACCAACATGGCAAAACACTGACCAGATATGTCCCCTCGACCTTGGCCTCCATAACTGTAAGAAATAAATTACTTTTCTTTATAAATTACTCACTTTTGGATATTCTAAGTAATGGAAAATGGACTAAGACTATGGTACTGCTTCAATTTTTCTATAGGTTTGAAATTTTTCAAAATAAATAAAGTAAAAAAATATATATATGTATTTAACACCACCTTGGATTAGGGTGTTTATTGGACAGACCTGAGTTCTCAAGTGACCAAGATGGTAATCAGCTGGTTCAGATCTTTGATATCCTTTCTCATCCATTCCTGAGTAACAATAAACTAAATGCCTGCACAACTTCTGGGAGAAGTGTGGTGTTGATGAGGCATATAACAAGAGACCAGTTAGTAATCACACATTCATGGCTGGAAATCTGGAATTCTTAAAACAGCCTTCAAAAAGAATAAGGGGCTGGGCACCGTGGCTCACACCTGTAATCCCAGCACTTCGGGAGGCTGAAGCAGAGGATTGCTTGAGGCCAGGAGTTTGAGACTAGCCTGAGGAACAAAATGAGACCCCCTCCATCTCTATAAAAAAAAATTTTTTTAATTAGGTGCAGTGGTGCATGCCTATGGTCCCAGCTACTGGGGAGGCTGACAGGAAGATTCCTTGAGCCCAGGAGCTCAAGGTTGTAGTCAGCTATGATGGTGCCACCGCACCATCTAGCTTTAGGCCACAGAGCGAGACCCTGTATCTAAAAATTAAAAACTGGGTGAGCACAGTGGCTCATGCCTATAATCCCAGCACTTTGGGAAGCCAAGATGGGAGGATTGCTTGAGCTCAGGAATTCAAGACTAGTGAATTCCCACCTCAACAAAAACTACAAAAATTAGCTGGGTGTGGTGGCATGCGCCTGTAGTCCCAGCTACTAGGGAAGCTGGAAGGATTGCTTGAGCCCAGGAAGTCAAGGGTGCAGTGAGCCATGATTGTACCACTGAACTCCAGCCTGGATGACAAAGCGAGACTCTGTCTCAAAAAATAAATAAATACACACATATATACACATATATAAGACATGTCTATATATAACACCGTGGCAAATGATTCAAAATATATTAACTGAATGAAAGAAGCAATGATGAAATTTTTTCAAATATTAATTATTTAGGTTACAGTTATCTGAATTTTTTTTTCTTTTTCTTAAGAGTCTCTGTCACCCAGGCTAGAGTGCAGTGGTGCGATCTTGGCTCACTGCAACCTCTGCCTCCCGGGTTCAAGCAATTCTCCAGCCTCAGCCTCCCCAAGTACCTGGAATTACAGGCACCCACCACCATGCCCAGCTAATTTTCGCATTTTCAGTAGAGACAGGGTTTCACCATGTTGGCCAGGCTGGTCTCGAACTCCTGACCTCAAGTGATCCACCCGCCTCAACCTCTCAAAGTGCTGGGATTACAGGCATGAGCCATCGCAGCTGGCCACAGGTAGAATTTTATGGATTACTTTCATTTTCTCTGTTGCTTTTACGTATATTGCTTTTATAATAGGTCAAAAAAATTAAGGCACACACATAATTAACCAAGCTAAAATTTACCAAACCCAGAGGTAAGCATCCTTCATTCTGGCTCTGAGATATGAGCTAGATGCCAGATGCAAATCTAGGGACAGTTTCATCAAAACTGTTTTTGAGATGGAGCTTCACTCTTGTTGCCCAGGCTGGAGTGCCATGGCACGATCTCGGCTCACTGCAACCTCCATCTCCCGGGTTAAAGTGATTCTCCTGCCTCAGCCTCTTGAGTAGCTAGGATTACAGGCGTGCACACCCACGCCCGGCTAATTTTTGTATTTTTCGAAGAGACGGGGTTTCGCCATGTTGGCCAGGCTGGTCTTGAACTCCTGACCTCAAGTGATCCACCCACCTCGGCCTCCCAAAGTGCTGGGATTACAGGCGTGAGCCACCGCGCCCAGCCCATCAAAATTATGAACAAGGACAGACGAGGTGGCTCATGCATGTAAACCCAACACTTTGGGAGGCTGAGGTGGGTGGATCGCTTGAGTCCAAAAGTTCAAGACCAGCCTGGGCAACAAAGCGAGACTGTCTCTATCCAAAAAAAAAAAAAAAAAGAAAAAGAAAATCATAAACAGTATTTATCATCAAATGTCAAAAGAATAATGAAGGCTGGGCGCGGTGTGATTACAGGATCACACCTGTAATCCCAGCACTCTGGGAGGCCGAGGCAGACGGATCACGAGGTCATGAGTTCAAGACCAGCCTGGCCAACATAGTAAAACCCCATCTCTACTAAAAATACAAAAATTGGCCAGGTATGGTGGTGCACGCCTGTAGTCCTAGCTACTCGGGAGGCTGAGGCAGGAGAATCACTTCAGCCTGGGAGGTGGAGGTTGCAGTGAGCCAAGATCACACCACTGCACTCCAGCATGGGTTACAGAGCAAGACTCTGTCTCAGAAAAAAAAAAAAAAAAAAAAAAAAGAATAACGAAGTACAAAAATGTAGCCATTATTCACTAAATTCGTTCATTAAATATATATTTATTGAAGGCAACTATGTACCTAGTACTGTGGGTAATTAATAAAATACAGACTCTGCTCTCAAGGAGTTTACAGTCTAACTAGAGGAACCAACCAAGCAAACCATTAATCCATTAAAAGAGCACAACGAATATCAGAGAAGTGATGCCTATGGATGTAAACGGCCAATGAACAAGATACTATGAAGGATAAGCAACATAAAGCCAAAGGCAGTTAAGATGAGGTACTGAGCGAATATTCAATTAGCACGTCTCAGACACAAGCTGTAGACTAACAGACCACTCCCAAGCTTACAGCAGGTTCATACAATGGTGTTTATTCAAAGATATATTAAAATTAAGATGAAGAGGCCTGGTGCAGTGGCTCACACCTGTAAAATTAAGATGAAGAAATATAATTCAGTTCACACATAAAGCACGTACTATGCCAAGAATTCTGCCCAGAGCCAAATTACAAACACAAATAAAACTCAGTTCCTGCCCTTAAGGTACTCATAGAAAAAAGTAATTATCCTTCCTTTTAAAAACAGAATATACCATTAACAGGCATATTTGTAATAAACATATATGTATTAAATAATTATAACTATATATAATTACAGCATATGTAACAATACGCTATATATGAGATAATAGAGGGCCAGGTATGGTTGCTCACACCTGTAATCCCAGTGCTTTGTGAAGCTGTGGTGGGAAGATCACTTGAGGCCAGGAGTTTGAGACCAGTTTAACCAACATAGCAAGACTTCATCTCTAGGAAAAAATTTAAAAATTAGCTGGGGTGATGGTGTACGCTACTCGGGAGGCTGAGGTGGGACTACTGCTTGAGCCCAGGAGTTCAAGGCTACGGTGAGCTATGATTATACTATTGCACTCCAGCTGTGGACAACAGTGTGAGACCCTGTTTCTAAAAATATAAATTAATATTAAATTAAAAAATAATAGGCCAGGTACAGTGGCCCACATCTGTAATCCTGGCAGTTTGGGAGGCCAAAGCCAGTGGATCGCTTGACCCCAGGAGCTCGAGACCAGCCTGGGCAACATGGCAAAACTCCTTCTCCACAAAAAATACAAAAAATTAGCCAGGCATAGTGGTATGCGCCTAAGTCCTAGCTACTCAGAAAGCTGAGGTGGGAGGATCACTTGAGCCTAGTAGGTCAAGGCTGCAGTGAGCTGTGACTATGCTACTGCACTCCAGCCCAGGTGACAGAACAAGACCCTATCTCAAAAAATAGATAATATTAATAGAAAAATGCCATTAACAGGCAATTAAGAATGATAAACCTCAGATCATCATAAAGGCTATCATTTATTAAGGACTGACTCAATGCCAGGGATGCACATTCCACCAAAAAGAAGGGTTAAATCCCTCCCAGGTTACAAAGCTAGGTTTTTGTTTTGAGACAGGGTCTTGCTATGTGGCCCAGGCTGGAGAGCAGTGGTGTGATCACAGCTCACTGCAGCCTCCATCTCCAAGCTACCCTCCTGCTTCAGCCTCCTGAGTAGCTAAGACTATAAGCACACACACTACCACGCAAGGCTTTTTTTTTTTTTTTTTTTTTTTAAAATAGAGACAAGGTCTCGTACTCCTGAGTTTAAGCAATCCTCCCGCCTTAGCCTCCCAAAGTGCTGGGATTACAGGCATGAGCCACCACACCCGACCACAAAGCTAGGTTTTGGGCTCAGTGGCTCTGTCTCTTCCAAGGCTCGATTACAAGAAAAGCATACAAAACTGAAAGGAAAAAGACCAAACTATTGGATATAAAAAAATATAGAAAACAGCACAGACATCTGACCCCAAGATAAACTTTATTTATATATAAAGACCAAGTTTTATGGCTTCATGTTATATAGTTGGTATTTGTTCAGGTATTTATTTTGAATACAGTCCATCAAGAAAACAAAACTTAAAGGAAAAAGTTTGTACTGACTGCTAAAATTTATAACACACTATGGAAGAACGAAAGGGTCAGCATCAAATTTTCAGTTTCTCCAATGTCGACAAGTCATCTTATGTCTAAACCAGGGGTTGACAAAGTACAGCCCCAAATCAAATCTGGCCTGCAGCCTGTTTTCGTAAGTAAAACAAACATTTGTAAATAAATTAATTTTTTTTTTTTTTTTGGAACACAGCCATGCCCATTCATTTGGGTATGGCTGCTTTCCTACTACAATGGCAGACCTGAGTGGTTAAGACAAAGACAGTATGATCCACAAAACAAAAAATCATTGATTTTCTGGTCCTTTACAGAAAAACTTTGCAGACCCCCGGTCTAAATGATTACCATATATATCACAAATGGTGGAAAAATAATTAGCCTGTTCATTTCGGCCCTATTTAAGCTTTATTATGAACTCTACCTGATTTAAGTACTCTTACTTTATAATTACTGTCACTTAATTTCCACAAATATGTTCACATTTCAGTTATTTTCCATAGAGTAGGTCTTACATTAGCTGACCAGTAATTTATCCTTCACATCATTACTACAACAAAATTCTAATTAAGGCACATCTGTGGCCAGGTGCAGTGGCTCACGCCTGTAATCCCAGCACTTTGGGAGGCTAAGGCGGACGGATCACAAGGTCAGGAGTTCAAGACGAGCCTGGCCAACATGGTGAAACCCCGTCTCTACTAAAAATACAAAAATTACCTGGGCATGGTAGTGCACTCCTAGCTACTCAGGAGGCTGAGGCAGAAGAATTGCTTGAACCTGGGAGGTGGAGGTTGCAATGAGCTGAGATCGCACCACTGCACTCCAGCCTGGGCAACAGAGTGAGACTCCATCTCAGAATTAAAAAAAAAAAAAAAAAAGGCACATCTGCAATTATCCCCATAGTTATGCTTCAGTTTTGTACAATCTACAAAGATATAGACAAGAAAAGATGAACACACAAACAAGAGCTGCTATGGCTAAATAATTTCTAATATCTGATTCATATTAGAACACCTCAAAGTGCCATTTAGAACCAACAGCATCTGGCCAGGTGCAGCGGCTCATGTCTGTAATCCCAGCACTTTGGGAGGCCGAGGTAGGTGGATCACCTGAGGTCAGGATTTCAAGACCAGCCTGGCCAACATGGTGAAACCCCGTCTCTATTAAAAAAATAAAAAAATTAGCCGGGCGTGGTGGCATGTGCCTGTAGTCCCAGCTACTTGGGAGGTTGAGGTGGGAGAATCACTTGAACATGGGAGGCAGAGGTTGCAGTGAGCCGAGATCTCGCCCCATTGCACTCCAGCCTGGGTGACACAGCGAGACTATGTCTAAAAAAAAGAACAACATCAGTGTCACCTGACTGCATATGAGAAATGCAAATTCATGGCCCCTATTCCAGACCTACCAGGTGATTTTTATGCACATTAAAAGTCCAAGAATCACTGCGCCAAAAGAGAGTTCATATCACTTACCTTGAGTGTGAAAAGGCTGATTCGGCCAGGCAGTTTATAAAACAACCCCTCTCCTCCTCTTGAATTGGAATGTAGCATAGCATTGAGGCATGCGAGAGGGGAAGTCCCACTGTAAAACCACAAAAGAATGGATGAGGGTTATACAATCCATCTGCCTACTTAAAGACCTAATCCCTCCAACTCATTCTTAAATGAGAAGAAGCTAAGCAAGAAATACAGAAGAAAAAATCTCATGACAATTTCACTGTGAAAATAGTAAAAGAATAACCAAATGAAATTCACATAAATCACACTCAGAAAACTCTGGAATAAACATTATGTGATACCCGAAATCCATAACTAACACTTCTTCAGTGCTTTTTGACAATATAAATCAAATTTCCAAGAAATTTAGAAAAACCTCACAATTTTTTCAAGTTATATTTTAATAAGTTAATAAATTAAATTTTAGTAAAATTTTACTATTAAAAGTTTCCTAGCCTCTATATTTCAATCTACATATCATACTCAGAAACTGCCACAGAATATTATGACAAAGAATCACAGAATCAATGGTGCTGTGCCAATAAAACAAGCAGAACTTTTTTTCCAGTTAAACATTTTCTAGTAAGTACACAAAAAGAACAGTATTTCATTTGTTTTTTTCTCTGCTGGAAGTGGGGAGATTGAGATTTATTCTGTATCTACCCAGGAACAATTATTTAAACCTAAATGCAAAAAGTAAGTCAAGTGGATTTAGTTCCCAGTAATGCTTAAACATTAAACTGAAACAATGGCATACTAAGTTGTTTCATGGTCCCTGCCACAACAGCAGGTTACAAAACGTGACAATTCAGTGCGAAGGATGCTACTTACTGAATCTTTAAATAGAAAAGCTACCAAAAATATCAACGAATGACCATTATTAATATTAACTGAGTTTGGCACTAGCATATTAGTGCTAGGAGTCACCTGTGCACCCTCTCTTCCCTCTCCCCAGCATGTTAAAAAATACATAAATAGCTTAAGTAAGCCTCTTTGCATTTTTCAGAAGTAGAAGCCCTAATTTATGCAGTGTTAAAAATAAATTCTGAGTCTAAAAAAACCATTAAAAAACTATTACTTATTTTGCCTTGGAACACACTGGATGCTAAAAAATTTTTCACCAAGAACCAATCTCTAAAAGAAACCCTATGCAAAATCTGGAGTATCAAGTGGGTGTGCTAGCATCTCTGCTACAACGGGAACAGCATGCTGGCACAGCTCTTCTGTGACTCCTACATATTATACCTCTGTCTACAAATTACAGAGCTGCTCACTCATCATGAGCCATCATGACTGCTTCATAATTCCTCTAAGAACAAGAAGCAGAAACAAGTTAAGGTTCTCAATTCCATATGTCCCAAAGGGACTCATTTACCTTCTATAGGCAAAGTGGTCCAACAGCAGTGCAGACAGCAGCATGATGGGAAATAGCCCATAAAAACAAAAATAAAGCACAATTATAACACTACACAGTGGATAAGTACAAGTCAAATAAATGTGATGTAGACAATCTTAATCTTCCCTCCCCACAAAACATCAACTTGAGAATGTTTGAACTGACAACTGGAAAGTGAAGGCCTTTTGACCCTAAAAGGTCAATTAAAGCAGCTAAGTTTGACTAGCAAAAACATGAAGTTTGCTCTGAGTCCCAGGCAAGGACTGTGTAGTGCTCTCCTCTTTCCTCATTTAAGTACTTTTTTTTGTTTTTTGTTTTGTTTTATTTTTTGAGATGCAGTCTTATTCTGTTGTCCAGGCTGGAGTGCAGTGGTGCAATCTCGGCTCACTGCAACCTCCGTCTCCTGAGTTCAAGCGATTCTCCAGCCTCCGCCTCCCAAGCTGGAACTACAGGCTACAGGCATGCGTCACCATGCCGGCTAATCTTTGTATTGTTAGTAGAGATGGGGTTTTGCCATGTTGGCCAGGCTGGTCTCGAACTCCTGACCTAAGTGATCTGCCTGCCTTGGCCTCCCAAAGTGCTGGGATTATAGGTGTGGGCCACTACCCCCAGCTTTTTTTTTTTTTTTTTTTTAAGTTTGAAGTTAGGATGAGGAAAAAGAAAGATTAAAGATAGTCCTGGCTTTCAGGCCTGCAATTCTATGTTTCTAACTTGTTACTTCTCCAGGAAAACTACACCATAAATTTGGAAAATAAAGGTCACCTCAAAATTTAGTAAATTCATATCATATATGACTGCAATTAGTAGGGGGAAAAAAGTCAGTGGTTTTTTATGTTGATGAGACCACTGTTCTTTTATTCTAAAAGAAAGAACTTCAGTGATACGGCATAGAGAAAAGGGTAGCGTTAGGCACAATAGAGGCTATCAGGTCTGAAACTTCCGAAACAGCACAAGAGAAAATGTGCCCTGATTCCTTACACAAAAAACAAGCTCTGTGCCAAGATTTAAGGAAGAACAAGGAGATGGGGAAAGCCACTGCACCTCTAAATGAAAACAAATGGATGTTCACCCACTGCCACCCTCCACTCAGACGACACACAATTTGGGAAATGGATAGTTCCATCTCACTACCAGACACAGAGGCACAAATACATACACAGGTGTACTTACTCATATCACTACAACTACAGAAAGACACATATCCTATGAAACCCTCATGTTAAGCAACAAGAACAATACAAACCTCATTTCCTTTAGTCCTTCTGCCTCTATGACCTGCAGAATCTGTTTAGGTGTCATTGGAGCATCCGAGTAGTTTTCTAATACCTGAAGAAATATAAACGTCCTAATTTCAGTGTGCAATTTCCATTTATATCCATCCGTCCATATATCATGGGCTAAAGTTATGCTATGAGGTACCGCTGGTGACAACTTAGTTTTTCCACAGTTAAAATTACTTCAGAAATCAAATTACACATATATCTAGTTGCTGAAAAGTTACTGCAATTAACTGAAATGTTCTAATTCTCAATTCTAAGGATGCATATCTTCTCAGCATACATGGTATAGTATGCGAGACCTTAGCAACACTGGTTACTATTTAGCTTGATGCTGTTAATACTGCTAAACCACAGAATATATAGCGCTGCACAAGAAATGTATGAGACAGAAATGCATTCACATTTTCTTTCCCAAGGAAGTTTGATTATTATTTATATATATATATATATATATACATACATACATACATACACACACACACACACACACACACACACTTTGTATTTTAGTAGAGACTAGAGCTAGTCTTGAACTCCTGACCTCAGGTGATCTGCCCGCCTCAGCCTCCTAAAGTGCTGGGATTATAGAAGTGAGCCACCACGCCCGGCCAAGTACCCATATTTTTAAACGGTGCTTTTTGCCACTGTGTTGTTAATTTGTGGTGTTAACTGCCACAGTACGTTCTGCCATTTGGCACATGATGCTATGATTCTGCATGACTGGTGCAATGAGGAACAGAATATCCCATTTATGTTAGCATCACCTATAACCAAGTCATGGCAGTATTGCAGTATTTTCTTAGTGTGCAACTGCAGCTCTCTTGCTTTAAGAGTTGTTTTAGATATGTTATTCTTCTAAAGGAAGAAAAAAGCTGTCAATATCTTTGTACTTTGTCTACCTGTGCAGCTACTCAGGGTACTCCAAATCAAGCTAACATCTTACAGTCCATTTAACTACCATAACCAAGTACTGCTGTCACAAGCAAAACATAAAGACGTCTGATAGGATGCTGCTGTCTACAGCCATACCACCCTGAATGTGCCCGATCTCGTCTGATAGGTCTGCTGCAGAAGGTACTCTCTATGGAAGAACATAAGACCTCAGCACCAAAGTCAAGGTTTGGAGAAGGTACTAAAATAAAACCCCTATTTCCCATGGTCCTATTCTTTGCTTCTCTTTTCAGATTTTCCATTCTCCATGGGTAACATTATCATCTCAGTTTCAGCTACTACCTAAATTCTGATAACTACCTAATCTCTACCTCTAGCTCTGACTTCTCCCCCAAATTTCAGATTCAAATATTCAGTTGTGTACTGACTATACCCCTTCATTATCTACTCTAATTCAGCTCTACTCTTAATTCATCGAATTGGCAACTCTAATTCACCTCTTCTCCAGACCCACTCTTCTTCCTGTATTCCCTACCTTGATTGACAGCCTATATAATCACCTAATTCAGAAACGCAGGTGTCATCTTTCTCGCTCATCTGTCCGCCAAGTCCCAAAACCAGTCTCTTACCTGACCCAACACAACAGCCTCTTAATATTTATCCCTCCATCCAATCCTGCTTTCCTCAAATCCATTCTGACTCTGTTGTCATCCTTCATTCAACAAACACATGGAACACGTACCTTTTGCCAGACACAATTCTAGGGATTCACAGTAAACAAGACCAAATCCCTGCTCTGGTAGAACTTACATGTTATAGACTGAGGTCAACCCAGCAAAGCAAACCTGCCCTCATCACTTTCAGCTCTAAAATCCTTCAACAGGCCAGGCACGGTGGTGCACACCTATAGTCTCAGCTGAGACTGAGGCAGGAGGGTCACTTGCGCTCAGGAGCTCCAGGCTGTAGTGCACCATGATCGTGCCTGTGTATAGCCACTGCACTCCAGCCTGGGTAACACAGTGAAACCTCATCCCTTTAAAGAATTTAAAAAATATATATGGCAGGGTAAAGTGGGTCACACCTGTAATCCCAGCACTTTGGGAGGCCAAGGTGGGCAGATTGCTTGAGCCTAGGAGTTCAAAACCAGCCTGGGCGACATGGTGAAACCCTGTCTCTACAAAAAAATACAAAAAACTAGCTGGGCATGGTGGCTCATGCCTGTAATCCCAGCTACACAGGAGGCTGAGGTGGGAGAATCATCTGAGCCCAGGAAGTGGAAGCTGCAGTGAGCTGTGATGGCACCACTGCACTTCAGCCAGGGTGACAGAGTGAGACCCTGTCTCAAAAAATAGTAATAATAATAATAGAAAGCAAATAAAATCCTTCAACAGCTCCTTAATCACATACTGCAAAAGCTGAAGCTTCCAAAGTCCACTGGCCCACCGGTAAAGAACAGGATCTAGAGTTAGATTCAAATTTTTACATTCTAAACTGGGGCAATTACAACCCAACCTGAACCTAGGTTCTCTTTTGAAGGATACTGATGTCTTCCTCTCAGAGTTGTTGGACAGATTAGAGACAATGTAAGTAATGCCTACAATGTCTGGCACAGAGTAGGTGCTCACTGGCCTGGCATATGGAACCCTCACAATCTGGTCTCTGCCTCTCTACCCATCCACAGTGACACTCTACAAACTTTATGTTCCAATAATTTGTAGATATACCTAATTCCCACACTTTGCAAATACACACACTCCCTCTCACCCTTTCTCTCTCTCTCTCTCCCACTCTGACTCTCTCTCCTGCTATGTGTTGTCACCAGCTCCTGCTTATGCCCTCTGTGATTGGCCTAACTCCTAGTTACCCTTCAAGATTCAGCTCAGAAAGCACCTTCCTCCAGGAAGCCTTCCCTGATCTCTGCCAGGCAGAGGTAAATGTCTCTTTTCAATGTTCCCATTGTTTCATAACACATACAATTATCTTCCAAACCAGGACAGTTGAGAGTGAAAGGAGAAACTATTTATGACTGGACAAGAGGCAGCAACTGGGATATCTGTTTATGATTTATACAACTATGATAACACGTATCATGACTGTAGTAAAATTCTGTTCCTGCGTCTGGACCTTCTTCATCCCCAGAAGACCATAAGCCCTGAGGGGCAAACCTTATCCACCTCTGTATTCCAAGAACCTAAGTGCCAAGATGGGCAGTACTGACTTGAACAAACCTACAATAAACCCTGGAACAAGCTACAAATGTTCACTGCCACAGATATCATTTCTTTGATACTAATTAAATGAAAGCTGAGCTGGCGAATTTTTATATCTTTTTTTTTTAAGAAGCATGACTCAAATAGTAACTACCAATTATTTAAACAGCAATCAGAAATAGCCTGAGAATTTAAGACAGGGGAAACAGAATCTCTAAAGGGAAGTTACATCAAAAGATACAAAGTATTCACTTTTATTAAAACTGTTTATGCCTCCAGCTCTTGGTATAAGAACAAGTCAGCAGTGTTCTATTCCTAGTCTCTTTCTAGACTACATTTTTTTTTTTAAGTATCTCTTCTCTTACTTCAAAGGGGAAAAAAATGTTTGATGTAAGAACTGGTCAGTCATGAATCAAAGTAAAAGATAAAGCATACAACAAAGAGTTTCTCAAAGCCAGGGAGAATCCATTTAGCGTCCTCGATTTAAAGGGAAATCCCCTTGGCTATTTCTCCCAAACAAACTGTTCACAACAAGTTGGAGGATTTATATCCACTCAACCACATAAGGTCTACTTCTTACATCTAGAAAAGACAATACTACAAAATGTGTGAAAGACTATTTTTCAACAGCATAATTAACATCTGCAAAAATCAATCTCCTGGGGTACACTATACTGAAATTCTTAAGAAGAATCTTCTTTCCTCTACGAAAGGTTTTTTTGTTGTTGTTGTTTTGTTTGTTTGTTTTTGAGACGGAGTCTTGCTCTGTCGCCCAGGCTGGATGGAGTGCAGTAGCTCGATCTCGGCTCACTGCAAGCTCCGCCTCCCGCGTTCACGCCATTCTCCTGCCTCAGCCTCCCGAGTAGCTGGGACTACAGGCACTCGCCACCACGCCTGGCTAATTTTTTGTATTTTTAGTAGAGATGGGGTTTCACCGTGTTAGCCAGGATGGTCTCGATCTCCTGACCTCGTGATCCGCCCGCCTCGGCCTCCCAAAGTGCTGGGATTACAGGCGTGAGCCACCGCGCACAGCCTACAAAAACAATTTTTAAAAGGATTCCCAGTAACACTCTAGTCACCAATCTGAGTGGGGTCAGGAGCAATCTGAAAGCGTTCCCATGGAAGTGCAAACAATTGCCATTGCAAGCACTCCAAATTCACCTGCCCAAAGAGAAGTGTTCAGGTGTTCTAATCAACTGTCCTACGTTCCCTCCTAGTCAAGTTTCTCTCAGTCCAGTGTACGCTCTCACAAATTCTCCAGCACAGTGTTACAGCAACTTTTTTTAAACATTAAGAGGACTGGTTTTTTCTTCTGTTTTGTTTTTGAGACAGAGTCTCACTGTCGCTGCTGGAGTGCAGTGGCGTGATCTGGGTTCACTGCAACCTCCACCTCCCGAGTTCAAGTGATTCTCCTGCCTCAGCCTCCTGAGAAGCTGAGGTTACAGGCATGCACCATCACCATGCCTGGCTAATTTTTGTATTTTTAGTAGAGACGGGGTTTCACCATGTTGGCCAGGCTGGTCTCGAACTTCTGACCTCAGGTGATCCGTCTGCCTCGGCCTCCCAAAGAGCTGGGATTACAGGCGTGAGCCACCGCGCCCGGCCTGGGACTCTTAAAAAGTTCCCCCTCACCTACCATCCAGTCCCATTCAAAGAAATGGAAAATTCTAAAACAAAAAACACAAGATACTCAAATTGCATATCACATTCTCAACAAGTCCTTTTTCTTTTTTTTTTTGAGACGAGTCTTGCTCTGTCACCCAGGCTGGAGTGCAGTGGCATGGCCTTGGCTCTCTGCAACCTCCACCTCCCGAGTTCAAGTGATTCTCCTGTCTCAGCCCCCTCAGTAGCTGGGATTACAGGCGTGCACCACCACACCCGGCTAATTTTTGTATTTTTAGTAGAGACTGGGTTTTACCATGTTGGCCAAGCTGGTCTAGAACTCCTGACCCTGTGATCCACCCACCTCGGCGTCCCAAAGTGCTGGGATTACAGGCGTGAGCCACAGCGCCCAGCCTCATTATTTTTTTAGAGTCAGGGTCTCCCTCTATCACCCAGGCTGGAGTGCAGTGGTACAATCAATCATTGGGCACTGCAGCCTCCAACTCCCGGCCTAAGCTATCCTCAGCCTCCTGAGTAGCTAGGACCACAGGTGTGTACCACCATGCCCAGCTCATTTTGTTGCTGTTGTTGTAGAGACCGGGTCTATGTTGCCCAGGCTCATCTCGAATTCCTAGCCTCAAGTGATTATTCCACCTCAGACTCCCAAAGTCTCGCAAATCCTTTTTCACATGTATAACAGCACCACAAAGTAATTCCTACTCATAGGCTGGGCGCGGTGGCTCACGCCTGTAATCCCAGCACTTTGGGAGGCCAAGGTGGGCGGATAACCCAAGGTCACGAGTTCGAGACCAGCCTGACCAACATGGAAAAACCCCATCTTTACTAAAAATAAAAAATTAGCCGGGTGTGGTGGCAAACAAACGAAAAACAAACAAACAAAGTAATTCCTATTCATATTACTATTTTTAATGAAGAGCCTTAAAAGAAAAAGAGGAATAACTTACCCTGATAACCTGGCTTGAAGTTGAGTCAATGATAAAACAGAAATAGCAACCTCGATGTTGAAGTTCAGACCACAGTAAATTCGAGAATCTAAAGAGACTTAACAGTGGACCCCAAATTCCTAAAGTCAACTAGTAAGAGCCAACAGAACTTTGAGACAAACAGATTTCATAATTCTGTCAAGACATAAATAACACAAGACTTAAAGGTACTTTCACCTACCTCTAACAAGTAAAACTCTGGCAAGCAAATTTCCTTGGGTGCCCAGGGTCATAAACACCCGCATAACAGGAACGCCAAGGAGAATGTCAATGAACACACAAAACTCATCGTGGAGGAGGAGAACGAGAGCTCTCTCCCACTCCCCATCAGGCCTATATTTGTTTCCAGGTGAAGAACCGTTAGAGAAATCCTGAAATTTCTACAAGATCCTGAAAACTAGCCCAAGCTTCCAATTTTGACTCAATCAGAAAAAAAAATATTTCGGAACCTCAAAATCTTCAAACTTCACATGCCAGGCCAAAATAAACTGAAGCACAAAACTTCAGCATACAAACAATTGCTATTTTTGTTCCCTGGGCAACAAATGACTAGGGAAGAGGATAGCAAGCACCAGTGAAAATTCTGTAGCCCAAATTCCTTCAGTTTTTATAAATCCGTAACTTTTACAGACTTCGAGAAAGAAAAAGGTGTACTTCAGGTTTGTGTCAACCCCCCCAATACAGTCTATTTTTTTTTTTTTTTTGCACAACACCTTTGAAGCAGAAAACTCACTTCAAAATAAGAGAGAAAATTAAGTCTGAGCTTCACTCATCATTAAAACTGAATTACAACCATTAGATATAAACTACAGTGTCAAGAGACACTTATGCTATCCGCACCACAACCTCGCTGTGTGACAGATCTTAGGAACTGACATCTTAGTATAACCTGTTACTACTGGTATCAGCAGACAATTACCCGAATATGTCTCAAAGTGTCTGAGCTTTGTGGGAGTAATCCAAAAGGAAGCTATTTCACCTGCAAGTCCTCTGACGCTCTGAACACAAAATTCACAACCCCCATCGGTTGAACGAGACGGCTT
The DNA here is from genome assembly GCF_028858775.2 of Pan troglodytes. Classification (NCBI taxonomy): domain Eukaryota; kingdom Metazoa; phylum Chordata; class Mammalia; order Primates; family Hominidae; genus Pan; species Pan troglodytes. Next base: position 38,574,094 of record NC_072419.2, on the reverse strand, counting down.
CAAACACTCAAGTTACGCTCTCCCTTGCTAAATCCTCAGTGAACAACGTCTCCCAACAGAGATACTTTGTCTTTGTCCAACATACATTCTTTGCAAAGTGGATTCAGTTCTCCTCAAAATACCAATTTCCAGTCCAGCTTCTGAAGGCAAGCACCCCAGTCAGCGTTTCTCAAAGTGGGGTCCGTGAGCCACTACGTTTGAATCACCTGGGAAGCTGGTGAAAGCGCAGATTCCCAGGCTCTATCCCAGACCCTGAGGCTCAGCAGGTCTTACGAAGGGCCCTAGGTGGAGCGTTCCTAACCGCCTCCCAGGTGTCGCCCACAGGACACTAAAGTTAGAGAACCGCTGCTCAGGGTTCAAGCTGGGAGTAAGCACTTGCTTCCCTCCACGCACCTGGTTTAGATTGGGAAAGCTCAACATGCCATTGGCGTCCTTGAATGTGGGGTCGCTTTTCCACCCCCGGAGTCAAAGGCACCACCCCATTACCCACCAGGAAGCGAGGGAGGAGCTTCCGACCCTTCCCGGAAACCCAACTCCCCCGGGTGAATGAACGAAGCTGCCCCAGACCCCCAGACGCTGCCAAATAGTGGGGGAGGGGAGGCGGGACCCCGCTGCCCAGAGTGGGAGGAGCCGGCCTGCCAGCTCGCCCCTCCGCAGGAATTTAGCTGCGCGGGGCGGGGGGGCGGGGGGCGCGAGGGCGAGCGGAAAAAGGCGCCACATCCCATCCCAGCGGAGCGCTCCCCACCCCTCGCCTTGCGGGGCTGTCCCGTTCTTAAAGGAAGATGGCCCCGCCCCCTCCCGCGGTGGGCAGGGCCTCGCCCCTCCCCCCCCAGTGGGGGGGGTGCGCGGCGAGCCCCCCCCACCCCGGGCCCCACGGAGCCCCCGTCGGCTGCCCGCCTCACCAGGCGCGCGGCCTCGGCCCACGTGCGCTCCTTCTTCTTCTTCTGTTTGTCCTTCATCCTTCTCCCCGGCGGCGGCGGCAGCTCCACGCGGGACCTCCGGGCTGGGCGGGCTGGGGCGGTGGCGCGGGGCTGGGGCGGCGGCGGCGGTGGGGGGGGCGCGTGGCAGCGGCGGCGCGCGAGGTCTCGGGTGCGGCCAGGGAGAAGGGGCGGGCACGCGGGGACCGGCTGGCGCGAGAGCGGCGGTGGGGGAGGGGCGGCGGCGGCTCCACGCGCCCGCGCTGCGTCAGTCGCCCACGGCGGCAGCGGCGGCTGCCCCGCGATCGCTAAGGAATGCGGCGGCTCCGCATAACCACGGGGTCAGAGGTCACGGCTCCGGCCTCCGCTTTCCCGCTCTGCTGAGGGACTGAGACAGGACCGACGGCGGGGCGGGAGGGCGAGACGCGGCTTTCCCTTCGGCGCCCGGGTGCGTGCGTGTCTGCCGTGGGTGTGTGTGAGTGTGTGTGAAGAGTGAGGAGGGGGAGTGTGGGGTTTTTTTTTTTTGAACAAAAACAAACCGAAAGGGCGCCTGGGAGTCGTAGTCCCAACGGCCTCTCTGGCCTCCCCCGCTCCGGAAGAATATGGCCGCGTGAAGCGCGTGGACCACACTTCCCGGCGTGCCCGGCGGCCCCCTTCCGCTCTCCCTCTCGCGTCCTCCGCCTAGCACCGACCTCAGCTAGGAACGGGGACGGGTCGCTGTTCGGGGAAGGGGCTGGGTGGAGTCTCGCGAGGTGCGAGAACTGGCTGGGGGCCTGCGGGATTCTGGGAGGCGATGCTGGGAAGGGGCGGTGGCTGGGCTCCCCCGGCCACCCTTAACCCCTTCGGTGCTTTTTGCTTCAGGACCTCCTGGCGGGTGCGGGTGGGGAGTGAGGATGGGGAGCTAGACTCGCAGTTCCCACTTCGTGCTTCTCCTCGCCTAAACGGTTCTCACCTACACTTCTCGTAGGGGACGAGAGGCAGGACTTTCCCTTTTGGTCACCTCTAAATGACTCACTGCCACATAATAATGAGACAAAAAGACCCTCATACCAGTAAAACGGTTATTCCACGGCTGATGGACTTAGACGGTTCCTCATTTCTTCCTGTGCTTTCAGGCCGCTGTGTATTTGCAGAGCCTGCACCAGAAGCCTAGAGCGTTCTTAGGAACTTGGTGATATGTTGACGGGTCGTGTAAAGAACTTGGACTCTGGGGCCATACTGACCAGAATGCACCTGAGGGCGTTTTTAGAGGCAGTACCCTGGAGAGAATTCAGGCCCTGGAGTCCAGCGGACCTAGACTGGAATCTTGGCTGAGTCACTCCCTGGCTGTCCACTCAACCTCTCTGAGCCTCAGTTTTCTGATCCGCATTTGTCTTGTATTTCATGGCATTATTGGAATTAAAATTAACATACAATTCTTGACAGATTGGAAGAGGATGTGAAGGGAGATCTTGACATTATCAGGTCCGTATGATTTGGCGCCTGGCATAGAGCAAATGTTTAATAAATGGTAGCTGTTATTACCAGCTGAGAAACAATAGGCAATATACTTAGCCTCTCTGAGCCTTAGTTTTAGAACCTGAAATGAAATTCAGAGCGCCCAGCACATAGGTTTTCTGTAACTATAGGTTCAGTCGTTGTCCAGAAACATTTCTAGAGTTCGTCCGGAGCTGGATTGATGCCAGCTCTTAAAAACTATGAAGGCAGGATCAGTGGCCACATTTAAACGGTTTCCCTGGGTGAGGAAACACACTCTCCACTCCCTAATGTTAACACGTAGCGAGAGCCAGTATTGATAGGAGACCATTATGGTGTAGCCCAAACTCTAACGCCAAGGGGTTCAGTGTTTTCTGCTTCTAATACTGGTCACAGAAAACTTGTGAGTCCGGTAAGCAAAATCCTACAAAGGGAAAAGACTGCAAGTTAGAATAAGACATCTCTTAAAATCTCTCTAGCTTTACCCTGAGAGAAAGGAGGAACTACTGTCCCTCAAAAAACTGTTTGACTTGATTTTTTACAAAGGATTTTTAACTTTTTTTTTCAATCTACGGCCGATACAGTACTCTTTGGCAAGTCATTTGGCTTCTTTCCGATGTCTTCTGAAGTAGCTTTACTGCCCTCTGACCTACAGGGAATAACTGAAATTTACATGTTTAATACAGGTATTGTGGTAGACAGAATAATGTCTTCCCCCCTTGCCCAAAACTGTCCAAGTCCTAGTCCCTGGAACCTGTGAATATGTTGCTTTTTTATTTATTTATTTATTTTTTGAGACAGAATCTCGCTGTGTTACCCAGGCTGGAGTGCAGTGGCGTGATCTTGGCTAACTGCAACCTCCGCCTCCCAGGTTCATGCGATCCTCCTGCCTCAGCCTCCCAAGTAGCTGAGATTACAGGCATGCGCTACCATGCCCAGCTAATTTTTGTATCTTTAGTAGTGACTGGGTTTCTCCATGTTGGCCAGGCTGGTCTTGAACTCCTGACCTCAGGTGATCCACCCATCTCGGCCTCCCAAAGTGCTGGGATTACCAGCCAGCATTCTTTGGCAAAAGATATTTTGCCAATGGAAATAAAGCCCTTAAAATGAGATGATTCCGTATTATATGGGTGAGCCCAGTGTAATCACATGAACCCTTAAAAGCAGAAAAGGGAGGCAAAAGAGATGTTTTGGAGAGATGAGGCAGAGGAATTAAATTCAAAGTATGAGAGGAATTCAACCCACTGTTACTGGCTTTGAAAGTGGCCACAAGCCAGGGAATCCAGGCAGCCTCCAAAAGCTCAGAGGAAGTCCTGCCAAGAGCCAGCAAGGAAATGGGGACTTCAGTCCTAGAACCTCACAGAGCTGAGTTCTGACAAGCTGAATGAACTTGGGAACAGATTATACCCCCTCCCCACTCTCTAGAAAGGAATATAGACACCTTGATTTCAGCCTTGTGAGACTGGAAGCAGAGAATCAGCTGAGCCATGGAATCCAGACGTCGGGCCCACAAGAAGCATGAAACAGAAATGAATATTGTTTTATGACACTAAATCTGTGGTAACTTCTTACAGCCCCAAAAGAAAGCTAATACAGGCATTATGGAAACACCTTTATTTCTTTCAGCGAACACTGCCTGACTTCAGCTGGGTCAAACCATGGGGGAATCCAGATTTGAATATTTCAAGGTCTCTGCCCTTGCAGAATCAAACAGAAACAAGTGACAACATCGTAGTTAAGTGTGAAAACAGTATGTTCAGAGAACAGTACAGATATGTTAGAAAGTTGGCTTTAGTCATTAAACCTTAAGTAGATGTGATTTTTTTAAAGTTAATGAGATTCATGAGTTTATTTTCTTGTCAGAAGCACCAACAGACAAACCTATACATTTTTGGTGTGTGTTTTTCTGTTTTTTAATCACAGTGCTTTTATTATAGATTATCTTCAGAAGTTAGTGCAGGTGGCATGTGGAAGATAAACAGGACAGATACTCAACCCTGCCTAGTTTGGGGATGAGTCACTGTTTTCAAACTGCACAGTTATAAGCAAAGTGCATATTCAAGAACCAAGTTAACAGGCCACCAGCAGACACCCAGGAATTCCCAAAGGGACACATATATCCCATAAACTGCACTGCAAGATAATATATTCTCATTGGCTCTGCATGTCAGCAGGCCTGGGTTTGAATCTCTGCAGTCTTTCTCCATCCAGTTCTGTGGCCTTGGGCAAGTTATGAAACCTCTCACTGACTCAGTGCCGTCATTTGGACAGCAGGGTACGTAGCAAATTCAAAGAATGGAACTGAGATTAAATGAGATCTTTGTAAAGTGCCTAGCACATAGTAGATACTCACTAAATACCAGCCCTCTTCGCCTCCAAAAAGTTTTAGTGTCTAAAGTGTAAAAAGTGCCTCATTGTTTATACTTTGAGTGAAAGAAACCTTGGAACAGGGTTTGCCCCTGTAACAAATGTTCTCTCTCAATAATATTACCCCTGTTTTCACATGAAGCTGAGATTCAGAGAGGTCAGATTACCTCCCCCGGGTCCAGATGATTAAATAAGATTACATTTGCTAAATAAACTTCCAGCATAGCAGATGATCAGTACATGTATAGCTCTCCTTGTCCCTCCCACATTTAATTTCTTTGTGTGACTTTGGTTTAGTGATTGTGTTCATGCTAGCATCTTTGGTTTCATCATCATATCCCCAATGCCTGGCACAGTCTTGGCACATGATAGGCACCCAATCTGTTGAATAAATGACCCGATCTCCGTAATTACTTTATTGGAGAAACTCTGAAGACTAATTTCCCTTTGAGCCCTAAACAATGTTTGGAACCTGCTCAGGGAGAATCGGGAAAGAACAAGACAGGATTTCACCCAAATATATCTATGCAAGTTATAAAGATGCTCATGGATAGAGAGCATGACTTCAGCTGGGCGTGGCAGCATGTGCCTATAGTCCCAGCTACTCAGGAGGCTGAGGCAGGAGGATCATTTGAGCCCAAGAGTTTGAGGCTGCAGTGAGCCATGGTTGCGCCATTGCACTCCAGCTTGGGTGACAGAGCAAGACCCTGTATAGGAGACTTCATGACCTTATTATTGTCATTAAGTCACAGAATCTGCCCATGTGATGGGCAGCCCTAACTCATAGCTCACCTTCCATTCACCATCGTTTAAATCCTGCTGTTCAGTCTCCCAGTAGGGAGGAAAACGTGTTTAAATTACCAAAATGTCTTTTTCGTTTGTTTGAGACAGGGTCTCTCTGTTGCCTACACTGGAGTGCAATGGTGCAATCTCAGCTCATTGTAGCCTTGGCCTCCTGGGCTTAAGTAATTCTCCCACCTCAGCCTCCCAAAGTGCTGGGATTGCAGGCATGAGCCACTGTGCCTGGCAACAAAATGTCAATAATGGTTACCTCTGGGTAACCATCAGACTATGGCAACTTTTGATTGTCTTTTTTTTTTTGAGACAAGGTCTCACTCTGTCACCCAGGCTGGAGTGCAGTAGCATGATCATGGCTCACCGCAGTCTTGACCTCCTGGGCTTAAGCCATCCTCCCACCTCAGACTCCTGAGTAGCTAGGAGTAGGTAGGGCCACAGACACATCCCACCACCCCCAGCTAATTTTTTTTTAAAATTTTTTGTAGAGACAGGGTCTCGCTATGTTGCCCAGGATAGTCTCGAACTCCTAACCTCAAGTGATCCTCCTGCCTCGGCCTCCCAAAGTGCTGGCATTACAGTTGTGAGCCATGGACATATTACCTTTTGTTTTTGAGATAAAGTCTTGGTCTGTCATCCAGGGTGGAGTGCAGTGGCATGATCTTGGCTTATAGCAACCTCTGCCTCCCAGGTTCAAGCAATCTTCCTACCTCAGTTGCTGGGATAACAGGCATGTGCCACAACACCAGGTTAATTTCTGTATTTTTAGTAGAGACAGGGTTTCTCCATGTTTGGCCAGGCTGGTCTCAAACTCCAGACTTCAAGTGATCTGCCTGCCTCAGCCTCCCAAAGTGCTGGGATTATAGGCATGAGCCACCACGCCCGGCCCATATTACACTTTTTAATTGAAAAAAATTCTTTTTCATTTCAACCACAAAACATAGAACATTTAGATTAAGATAGTAGCTATGGGTAATATTTTTTCTTTTTTATATTTGTATTTTCAAAACCTAGAATTAGTATGTGCTACTTTTATGATGGAAAAACAAATTCCATTCTCAATGCAATATACCTCAACAATGTGAAAACAACTTTAATAATTATTAATATTTTTATTTTGCTTAAAAAGATTTGTGGGACCCCCTAGAATGGCCTCAAAGGAAGGATAACCTGAGCTGCTTTTTACCGAAATCACGGAAAATGGCAGCTCTCTGATGCTTTAAGGTTTTCAAGTATAGATTTCAGGACCTCAATAAGGTACCCATCCCAATTTTTAATCTCTCTTAATAATGCAGAGATTTACTCACATCCACCATAATGCTTCTGGCCTCAATTTAAGCCATTTCCTCTATTATTTCCTCTGTGAAAGCAGGAAAAGAACCTTTAAAATGTATTTTAACATCAAAATGCTGAGCGGGTGGTGTGCCAAAGTGATGAGAGCGGTGAATGGGTTATTTCTTTGTTTCCCATGATTTATAATAAAAACATCAACTTACACCCTACCCTAAATGCCTTTTCTTCCTCTAATATCTAAATGTGAAGTTGGGGGCTTATATAAATGGCTTTTCACAGGACTTAACTCTTGAATTCCAAAACCATCATACGAGGTGAATGAGAAAAGTGGGCCAGTAAAGAAAAGACACTTTCCCAAGATTGCACAGTTGGTTGTTGCTGGAGTCAACATTTAAACCCCAAGCTCCTCATTCCAAGTTCTTTCTAAGGCACTGTGGTAGCCTTAGAAATGGCCACCTCCTCACATTCATATCCTTTTTTAGTCCCCTCCCACTTTGATTAGGGCTGAACTCTGTAACTGTGGAAATGAGCATACGTGGCTTCTGGGGCTAGGTCAGAGAAAACATTGCAGCTCTGCCTTGTTCCAGGTCACATGCTCTGGGGGAAACTAGCCACCATGTCATAAGAGAGGTCTATATGACAGTAGCCCCAGACAAACTTTCACATGACTTCAGCCTTGGCCAACATCTTGCCTACAACCTCACGAAAGACCCCAAGCCAGAATCATCCACATAAGCTGGATTCCAGACCCACAGAAACAGTGAGACATGATATGTTGATTTTTTGTTGTTGTGGTGGTGGTGGTTTTTTTTTTTTTTTTTGGTTTTTGGTTTTTGGTTTTTTGTTTTTTTGAGATGGAGTCTCACTCTGTCGCCCAGGCTGGAGTGCAGTGGTGTGATCTCAGCTCACTGCAACCTCTGCCACCCGGGTTCAGGCAATTCTCCTGCCTCAGCCTCCCAAGTAGCTGGGATTACAGGTGCCTGCCATCGGGCCCAGCTAATTTTTGTATTTTTAGTAAAGGTGGGGTTTCACCATGTTGGCCAGGCTGGTCTTGAACTCCTGACCTCATGATCCACCCAACTTCAGCCTCCCAAAATGCTGGGATTACAGGTGAGGGCCACCGCGCCCAGCCGAAATGTTGATTGTTTTAAGTCACTAAATTTTGAGGTAATTCGTTTCACAGCAATTGACAACTAATAAAGACATAGTGTCTCCCCTTCTGAGTGGTGCTTACCTTTTGTGAAGCCTGTTAAAAAGCAATGGACTCTCTTTCCAGAAAAACTTATACCTATTTATATGAAATTCTCTATAGTGTTCCAAGGTATTCCTGGCCCCTCTTGAAACCCCAAGAAATACAACTACATGTCCCAGTTTATGGAGTTAATAGATGCCAGAGCCAGGATTCAAACCCAACTACCTCAACTACACAGCTCATATCCTCTGCCCCTTTGCCGTTCTGCCTTCCTGGAGGCCTGGGTTCAGAACCACTGCTCTAAGTTAAGTTGTCCTTACATCTTCATCTTCCTTCTGCATTCTATCCCTTTATTCTTTTTTTTTTTTTTAAGAGTGAGCAGCAGCAAGATTTATTGTGAAGAGCGAAAGAACAAAGCTTCCACAGCGTGGAAGGGGACCAGAGCGGGTTGCCCTATCCCTTTATTCTTGCAGGTCACATTTCTCTGGACCCATTTTAATTGCAATTCCTGAGTGACCCATTGTGTGTTAGGTCCCAGCAAAAACACAAAGACAAGCTCACTGACTCCGAGGGCCCCTGGTTTAATGGGATCTTAGAGATGGAAATAAATAACTGTACACATTATTAAAACCTATTATCTTAGGTCCTTTTGGACAAGGAGGCAGCAACAAACTCCGAGAGGGCAGCCTTCACAGAGGAGCTAATACTTTAGCTGGGCCTTGAAAGCCCAAAGGAAAGAGGGTGGCTCAGGTGAATTCTGGGTAGAAGTGCCAGTGAGTATGATAGGGAGTGGTCTCCATGGGTGTGTGTGTGAAAGAGCAAGTGTGTTCACTTGGGGACAGGCCAGCAGTCCAGAGGGGCAGGAGCAGGAGACAAAGCCAGAAAGGTGGGCTGGGCAGATCCCAAGCAAAGTCTTGACCACCTCCTGTAACAACCAGCTCAATAGAGCTATGATCTGAGCTCATATATTGGCTCTTACCCAACCCTGTGGCCCCAGACCCAACAGCAGAGGCCCTGACACAGGTGTTTGTCAACGTTTGCTGAATGAATTCATTCAAGCAGAACTGGGCGCTAAGACTGGTCTGCAGTTGGGGCAGGGAAAGCAAGACAGGGTTGCAGAGTCACCCTTGATGCCTCCTTGAATGTCATTTCTTTGGCAAGGTTTCACCTGATTTCCTACATTCATTAAGCCGTCCATCCTCCCATACCACTCAATGCTTTCTTCAACATATAATGAAAAATCTAATTCACTCTTGACATTAATGATGACTTCAATGTCTACTCCAAATTAGACAGTCAGCCAGATGACGTAAGGGACTGCTTGCTTCTTCACTGCTCTGCTCTCCATCGTAGAGGAAAGACTCCTCTATCCCAGAAAACAACAGTAATACAGCATGGGGCACCTTCTTCCATTGGCACTGATAGCCTCTTACTGGGATGCCAGCCCTGTGCTGAGCCCTGGGGACTTACAGCCTAGATAGACACAGTTCCTGTGTTTACACAGATGGATTACAAATGATGGCAAGCCAACGTAGTAGGTGCCCTAGCAGATAGAAGCCTGGGGTGCTGTTAGAGTTGAGAGAAGGGGACGTCTGAAAGCTGACACCAGGTAGGGGAGAAATTAGTTCCAAACTCAACAATTATAGTCACTTTGGGTGCAAAATAAGCATTCAAAAATGAATAACTTTTAATGTACTACTAATAATTCCATTAGAAAATGGTGCGATGAGGGCCAGGCACAGTGGCTCATGCCTGTAATCCTAGCACTTTGGGAGACCAAGGTGGTAGGGTTGCTTGAGGCCAGGCATTCAAGACCAGCCTGGGCAACATAGTGAGACCTGTCTCAAAAAAAAGAAGAAAAAAAGAAGGAGAAGGAGGAAGAGGAAGCAGACGAGGGAAAAGAAGAACAAGAAGAAAAGAGGAAGAGGAAGAAGGAGAAGAACATAATAATAATAATGGTGAGATGGCTGGGCACAGTGGTTCGCACCTGCAATCTCAGCATTTTGGGAGGCTGAGGCAAGGGTATAATTTCAGCCCAGGAGTTCAAGACCAGCCTGCACAATATAACAAGACTTCATCTATACTAAAAATAAAATAAAGTAGCTGGGTATGGTGATGCACACCTGTAGTCCCAGCTATTTGGGAGGCTGGGGCAGGAGAGCTGCTTGAGCCTAGGAGTTCAACGTTGCAGGGACCTCTGATCATGCCATTGCACTCCAGTCTGGGCAACAGAGTGAGACATGTCTCAAAAACAGGAAATAGGTTGGGAGAAAAAAACAAAATGGGTTGGGAGAAAAAAAAAATGGTGGGAAAAAAAGGATTCCATTCACAAGAGCAATTAAAATATTACATCATGTGGGCTGGGCACAGTGGCTCACACTTGTAAACCCAGCACTTTGGGAGGCCGAGGTGGGAGGATCACTTGAGGTCAGGAGTTTGAGACCAGCCTGACCAACATGGTGAAACCAGTCTCTACTAAAAATACAAAAATTAGCCAGGCATGGTGGCACATGCCTCTAATTCCGGCTACTTGGGAGGCTGAGGCAGGAGAATTGCTTGAACCTTAGAGGTGGAAGTTGCAGTGAGCCAAGATGGTGTCACTGCACTCCAGCCTGGGTGACAGAGTGAGACTCTGTCTCAAAAAAGAATAATAATAATAATAGTAATAGATAAAAAAATTACACCATCTGGAAATAAAGTTAACAAAAATGTACAGGTCTTATAAAAAGAAAACTATAAAACTCTACTGAAGAGCATAACATCTTGGACCAGTGGAAATCAGAGCTTTCCTTAGAGTGGAAGGTCCTATAATGTGGATATTAATTATCCCAAAATCATCCCACCAAGTAAATGTCATCCCAGTGAAGATCCCAGTGAGATTTTATTGTCAAAACAATCCTAAAATTCAACTGGAAAAATAGGTGCATCATTTTCATAAAAAAAAAGACCTAACATTTACTGACCACTCACTATGTGCCAGGTGCCATCCTGAGGACTTGCTATGCATCGTCTCATCACATCTTCACAAACACACTGTGAGGTAGATACTGTTATTGTTAACATTATACAGATGAGGAAGCAGAAGTTCAGAGAGCAAAAAAATAATTTGTTCAAGGTAACACAGCTAGTTAGCGGCTAACCTGGGATTAAAGCTCAGGCGGGCTGACCTCAAGGTCCATGAATTTAACCACTTTGCTCTACTGCCAGGAAAACTTTGAAGAAGATTAACGAGCTGGGACTTGTTCTACCAGATATTAGAATGCATTAGATAGCTACAACAGCTAAAACAGCAATTTCAACAAAGAAATACAGTCCTATTAAACCAAACAGAGTATAGAAACAGAGCCAGGTGTGTGAGGAATTGTAGTGTATGATAAAGGTGACATTTCCAACTGGTGGAGAAAAAGAAGTCAATAAACAGAATGGGACTAGCCACAGACTAGCCACTTGGAGAAAAATTAAGCTAGAGCTCCACCTCTCTCATTAAATCTAAATAAATTCCACCTAGATCAAAAATTTACATGTGCTAAAAGAAACAATAAAAGTATTGAAAGAAACAAATGGATTTTTTATAATCCTGGAACTATTAATCTTTTAACTATATTTTAATAATTAGGCAGTTTTCCTAGGCACAATATGGAAGTTAAAAAATCCTTGGGGGCCGGGCGCGGTGGCTCATGCCTGTAATCCCAGCACTTTGTGACGCTGAGGCAGGCAGATCACTTGAGGTCAGGAGTTGGAGACCAGCCTGGACAACATGGTGAAACCCCGTCTCTACTAAAATTACAAAAATTAGCCCGGCATGGTGGCACATGCCTGTAGTCTCAGCTACTTGAGAGGCTGAGGCAGGAGAATCGCTTGAACCCGGGAGGCAGAGTTTGCAGTAAGCCGAGATTGCGCCGTTGCACTCCAGCCTGGGTGACAGAGGGAGACTCCGTCTCAAAACAAAAAAAAAAAAACAAAAAAAAAAAACAGGCCTAAACATGCTATTAACAAAAGAAGAAATACAAATGGAAATAAATACTTGAAAAGATTTTCAGCCTCATTAGGAATGGAACTACAGATTAAAACAAGATTGAGATATTTTTCAATAGATCAGAGTGGCAAAGGTTAAACAGATTGGCAGAATTCAGCAAAGATGGAGGGAAACAGACACAACTCATGCACTGTTGATGGGAGTGCAAATTCATACAATTGATTTGGGAGGCAGGTTAGCAATATGTAACAAAATCATACTTGCTCTGGGTGTATCAGGATTTGAACACAAGTCTGGCTAACACAAGAAAATTATAGGCCAACAGTGGTGGCTCACGCCTGTAATCTCAGCACTTTGGGAGGCTGAGGTGAGAGGACTGCTTGAGCCCAGGAGTTCAAGACCATCCTGGGCAACACAGTGAGACCCTGTCTCTTTATAAAAAATAACAATTTAAAAGATTTTAGCCGGCCATGGTGGCTCACGCCTGTGATCCTAGCACTTTGGGAGGCTGAGGCGGGTGGATCACCTGAGGTAGACCAGCCTGACCAACATGGAGAAACCCTGTCTCTACTAAAAGTACAAAATTAGCTGGGTGTGGTGGCGCATGCCTGTAATCCCAGCTACTTGGGAAGCTGAGGCAGGAGAATCACTTGAACACGGGAGGCGGAAGTTGCGGTGAGCCAAGATCACTGTATTGCACTCCAGCCTGGGCAACAAGAGCAAAACTCCATCTCAAAAAAAAAAAATTAATAAAATTATAATGGGAAAACCTTTTGATTTGGTAATTCATGTACAGTGATTTATTCCAGGAGGAAATTAAACAAGCGAACAGTGATCTTTGTCCAAGGTTGCTTAATATAGCATTGTATAAAATGGTAAAAATCTGGAAGTAGCTTCAATGACCATCAATAGTGTTAAATAAATTCTGGTACAATATAATATAATATAATGCAAGGTACTGATTTAAAACAATAATATAAATTTAAATTAACTGGATATATGTCCACAACGTATCACTGAGTGAAAATAGGACAGGTGAGTAGAATAAACTTACATATACTATGATGGTCAAACTAAAAGAGTTTGCACAAAGAGGTATCCAAAAGATAATCATTGGCTCTGGGTAACGGAGTTTCCAGTGATTTGTAATTACTTTCTTAAAATGTTTTTGTATTGTTTGAATTTTTTACCATTAGAAGATGTAACTTTTATAATCAAAATATTCAGTACCAGCCTAGGCAACATGGCAAAACCATGTTTCTTTTTTTTTTCCCGAGACAGAGTCTTGCTCTGTCACCCAGGCTGGAGTGCAGTGACGTGATCTCAGCTCACTGCAACCTCTGCCTCCCAGGTTCAAGCAATTCTCCTGACTTAGCCTCCCAAGCAGCTGGGATTACAGGCATGCGCCACCACGCTCGGCTAATTTTTGTATTTCTAGTAGAGACAGAGTTTCACCCTGTTGGCCAGGCTGGTCTCAAACTCCTGACCTTGTGATCCGCTCCCCTCAGCCTCCCAAAGTGCTGGGATTACAGGCGTGAGCCACCGCGCCCCACCTGCAAAACCATGTTTCTACACAAAATACAAAAAATTAGCTGGGCATGGTGGTGCACGCCTGTACTCCCGGCTACTTGGGAGGCCCAGGTGGAAGGATCACTTGAGCCAGGGAGGTGGATGTTGCACTGAACTAAGATGGTGCCACCACACTTCAGCCTGTGAAACAGGGCAAGACCCTGTCTCAAAAATAAACAAACAAACAAAAAATTTCAATAGAGCTCACTGCATTTTGGTTTTAAAATAGCACTTAACTGAACATCTATTACATAGCCTACAAAGTCTATATTCTTATTTATTCCCTACATCAACCCTACATAGGAGGTCTTACTTGTTTATTTTGCAGGTGAGGAGACAACTAAAGGCTCAGAAAGGTTAAGAAGCTTGCTCTGGATGTATCAGAATTTGAACACAGGGCTGGCTGACACAAGAACTCTTTCCATGATGCTCCACTACTTATCTTAATATTGCTATTAATATCTAATAATATATGCCTCATATTGTGTGCCTATTAAGTGCCAGGCACTTGATGGGTATTTCTTTAATCCCTTCAGCAACCCTGCAGGGTATTAACCCTCCCCCAGACGTGCAATAGCTCAAAACAGATAGTAAGTGCCAACCCTGGTTTATCCGGCTTCAAAACCTCCCTGCTCCATTTGGCTACATTTCCTGCTAATTTAGTAGTGTACTGTCTTCGATTGGAGACGTTATTTGCCCTGAGGTCTGTGCTCCTCTACATGCCTTTACATCTCCATCTTGTAGCTTTTTGGTTTGACTGCAGTGCTTAAATATAGATTATGGATTTAACCATAATGCAAATATTTACTTTTACCATACAGTACTTAAACAAGAATGTTGTGAACTCTTAGTTTATCCACGAACTTTATCACCCAGCTCAGAAGCCTTCAGAGTCTCCCCTGGCAGAATAAAAGCAAAACTCAGCAGCTAGGTTCCTTCACAGTCTAACTCTAATGTGCATGGCCACAAGGCTCCCAGAATGCCCTGGGCTCCCTCCTGCAGGCTCCTGACCATGCTCCTTCTGGGTTTTGCAGCTCAATAGCCCCAGCGCCCAGCAGGATGCTCAGCCCAAAGTGGCATTCAGTAAATGCTGGATGAAAAGAGGAAAGGAGAAAGCTCTACACCCTGAGACAAAGATTTCAACCAGGCAACAAGATGGGGGCCTTGGAGGCTGAATGAAATTCAATTGAGCAGAGATGAGGTAAGGCTTCAATGAAGGCCACATGCTCATGGCACAGTCACCTTGAGACCTACCTCTCTGCTGTGCTATCCAGCTTTACAAAATGCTTTCACATAATAACCCTAACTGCTACTACTTCTAGAGAGCTCACCACATGCCAGGCACTAGGTGCTTTACAAATATGCTTTCTTATTTTATTAGGATTACTGTGATTATTATTAATTTCTGTCCCTCTGCACTAGCTCCACACAAGCTCCAGGAGGGCAGAGGTTTTTGTCTGTGGTGTTCAAAAGAGTGCTGGGCACATAGCAGGTATTAAATAGGTCATTGAATTCTTCACAGAGCTCCATGAAGTAAGGAGGACTTTTTTTTTTAATAGGGTCTCTCCTCTGTCACCCAGTCTGGAGTACAGTGGTGTGATAACAACTCACTGCAGCCTCCAACTCCTGGGCTCAAGAGATGCTTCTGCCTCAGACTCCTGAGTACTTGGGACTACAGGTGTGCGCCATCACACTCGGCTAATTTATCAATTTTTTTGTAGAGACAGGGGTCTCGCTATGTTGCCCAGTCTAGTCTTTTTATTATTATTATTATTTTTATTTTTATTTATTTTTTTTTTTTGAGATGGAGTCTCACTCTGTCGCCCAGGCTGGAGTGCAGTGGCGTGATCTCGGCTCACTGCAAGCTCCGCCTTCCGGGTTCACACCATTCTCCTGCCTCAGCCTCCCGAATAGCTGGGACTACAGGCACCTGCCACCACGCCAGCTAATTTTTTGTATTTTTAGTAGAGACGGGGTTTCACTGTGTTAGCCAGGATGGTCTCGATCTCCTGACCTCGTGATCCGCCCGCCTCCCAAAGTGCTGGGATTACAGGCGTGAGCCACCGCGCCTGGCCAGCCCAGGCTACTCTTGAACTCAGTGCCTCAAGCAATCCTCCCGCCTTGGCCATCCAAAGTCCTGAAATTATGTGCTTTGAGCCACTGTGCCAGGCCTGAAGTAAGGATGATTTTAACCTCCATTTTACAGATGAGCAACTTAAGGCTTAGAGGGGTAAGTGACTTTTCCAAAGGTACAGATCCAACAAAAGGCACAGCCAGCACTAAAAACAGGTCACCCTATTGCCCTTGCAACCTATTACCCTTGCAACCACCTGGATTCAGAAATGTCCACTCCTGGTCATGAAGTTGGGAGCCACCACCTGTCTGCAGGACTTCTTAATTGACTAATAAAGATAACACGGTACCAATTAACATTCACATTAACATTGCCACATACCAGACACTGTTCCCAGTGCTTCACATGTGTGACTCACGGCAACTTAAGAATTATAGTCATGCATTGCATAATGCTTCAGTCAACGAAGGACCACATATAAGACAGTGGTCCCATAAGATTATAGTGGAGCATATACAGAAACATAAGGCCAGGCACAGTGGCTCATGCCTGTAATCTCAGCACTTTAAAAGGCCAAGGTGGGAGACTCACTTGAGGCTAGGAGTTTGAAACCAGCCTGGGCAACATAGTGAGACCCCCATCTCTACAAAAAATACAAAAATTAGTCGGAGGTAGTGGCACAAGCCTGTAGTCCTAGCTACTCAGGAGGCTGAGCTGGGAGGATTGCTTGAGCCCAGGAGTTTCAGAATTCTGCTACTGCACTCTCCCCTGGGCATCAGAGTGAGACCCTGTCTTTTTTTTTAAAAAAAAAAAAAAAGAAAAAAAAAAGAAAAAAATGGAAATCTGACATATGGCACTTGATATTGACATTGCAGCTCAAGTAGAGGAGATGAGTGATATTCAGTAACGGTGCTGGGACATTGCGTTTTCCACATGAAAAAATATAGGAGAATGGCTTGAGCCCAGGAGCTCAAGACCAGTCTGGGCAACACAGGGAGACCCCCGTCTCTACCAAAAAATTAAAAACTTAGCTGGGTGTGGTGGTGCACACCTGTGGTCCCAGCTACTGGGGAGGCTGAGGTGGGAGGATCACTTGAGCCTGGGTGACAGAGTGAGACCATGTCTCAAGAAAAAAAAAGAGAGAAGAAAAAATATATAAATAAAATGTATATACCATCTAGATTTGTGTAAGTACACTCTATGATGCTCACGCAATGACAAAATTGCCTAAATAATGCATTTATCAGAAAGTATCCCGACATTAAGGGATGCATGACTATACTTGCTATGACTCATTTTTGACAGTTGAGGAATCTGAAATCCCAAGGAGGTCTAGAAACATTGCCAGAATTACAAAGCTAGTAAATCATGAGTTCAGAATTCCCAATCCAGCCGTCTGGGTCTGGCACCCACACTCTTCACTACAGCTCACACTGCCTCAGTAACGCATCGTCAGAGCTGTCCTGCTCTGGGATGGCAAACCAGGAGTCAGGGCAGCAGTGAAGGGCACAGCCACTTTGTTTGGCCTGCTAGACAAGCTCTCATGTTTTCACATCACCTTTTGAAACCTCACAGTTACCCTGTGAAGTTACAGATGAGCAAATAGCAATACAGATAAGACCCAAAAAGAGCCAGGAGCAGACGAGACACAGCGGATTAGAGGTTGCCTAGGGCCACAGAGTTCAAAGAAAATGGGGAGTGACTGGTAATGCATACTTGGGGTGATGAAAATGTTTTTTTGTTTTGTTTTGGGGATGGAGTCCTCCTCTGTTGCCCAGGCTGGAGTATGGTGGCACAATCTTGGCTCACTGCAACCCCCGCCTCCCAGGTTCAAGCGATTCTCATGACTCAGCCTCCCGAGTAGCTGAGATTACAGGTGTGCACCACCATGCCAAACTAATTTTTTGTATTTTTAGTAGAGACAGGGTTTCACCATGTTGGTCAGGCTGGTCTTGAACTCCTAAACTTGAATGATCCACCAGCCTCGGCCTCCCAAAGTGCTAGGATTACAGGAGTGAGCCACTGGGCCCGGCCTGAAAATGTTTTAAAATTAATGATAGTGGCTGAGTGCTGTGGCTCACGCCTGTAATCCAGCACTTTGGGAGGGCAAGGCAGGCGGATCACCCAAGGTCAAGAGTTGGAGACCAGCCTGGCCAACATGGTGAAACCCTGCCTCTACCAAAAATACAAAAATTAGCTGGGCGTGGTGGCGGGCACCTGTAATCCCAGCTACTCTGGAGGCTGAGGCCAGAGAATCGCTTGAACCTGGGAGGCGGAGGTTGCAGTGAGCCGAGATCATGTCACTGCACTCCAGTCTGGGTGACAGAGTGAGACTCCATCTCAAAAAATAAAAATAAAAAATCAACTAAAATTAATGATGGTAATGGTTGCACAACTGTGAATACACTAAAAAAGCATTGGATTGTATACTAAATGGGTGAATTGTATGTTAAGTGAATTACAGCCACACACCACATAAGGACATTTTGGTTAATGACAGACTGCATATACCACGGTGGTCCCATAAGATTATAACAACATATTTTTACTGTACCTTTTCTGTTTAGAAATGTTTAGCCACACAAACACTTACCATTGTGTTACAATTGCCTACAGTATTCAGTGCAGTAACATGCTTTACAGCTTTGTAGCCTAGGAGCAATAGGCTATACTATATAGCCTAATTGTGTGGTAGGCTATACCAGTAAGCTTGTGCACATACACTTCATAGTGATCACACAGTGATGAAATCACCTAATGATGCATTTCTCAGATGGTCTCCCCATTGTTAAGCAATGCATGACTGTAAATCTCAATAAAGTTGTGTGGGTTTTGTTGTATTTTTGTTTTTTAAAAAGGGAAAAAACGGGCTGGGCGTGGTGGCTCATGCCTGTAATCCTAGCACTTTGGGAGGCTGAGGTGGGTGGATCACAAGGTCAGGAGTTCAAGACCAGCTTGACCAACATGGTGAAACCCCGTCTCTACTAAAAATACAAAAATTAGCCGGGTGTGGTGGCACATGCCTGTAATTCTAGCTACTCAGGAGGTTGAGGCAGGAGAATCGCTTGAACTCGGGAGGCGGAGGTTGCAGTGAGCCAAGATTATGCCACTGCACTCCAGCCTGGGCGACAGAGCAAGACTCTGTCTCAAAAAAAAAAAAAAGAAAGAAAGAAAGAAAGAAAAGGGAAAAAAACGCATGGAAGCAAGTGGCATAGGTTGAATTTCAATAAGTTTCAGATCAAAAACCTTGGAACTATTGTTGCTTCTTTTTATCTCCCCTCTCATCTCTGATTATCAGCAGACAAAATAAATCTAAGGCATGTTCCTACTTCTCTGTCCCCACCGCCTGGTCCAAGCTGCCGTCTCTCATCTGCATTACCTTTGCCGCCCCACTGCACCTTCCTCACCCCATCCCCGTGTCCCCAAGCCCCCTGCCACTCCAAGCAGTCTCCTCACTTCCCCTTCTGCTACCTACAGTTTGTCTCCACCAAGCAGCCAGAGGGATCCTTTGAGAGCATTCCTGTCAGATCATTTCCCTCTTTTGCTCAGAAGTGTCCAATGGCTCAAAAATAAAATTCACTTACGACTTGCCTCTGCCCACCTTCCTAACCTACTGCCCACTAAGCACACTTGTCCCCTTCCTGTCTCTAAATGCACTCCCACCTCCTTTGCACTCCTTTTTTTTTTTTTTTTTTTTTTTTTTGAGACTAAGTCTTACTCTGTTGCCCAGGCTGGAGTGCAATGGCGCAATCTCGGCTCACTGCAACCTCCACCTCCTAGGTTCAAATAATTCTCCCGCCTCAGCCTCCTGAGTAGCTGCGATTACAGGCACATGTCACCATGCTTGGCTAATTGTTGTATTTTTAGTAGAGACAGGATTTCACCCATGTTGGCCAGGCTGGTCTCGAACTCCTGACCTCAGGTGATCTGCCTGCCTCAGCCTCTCAAAGTGCTGGGATTTCAGGTGTGAACCACCATGCCCAGCCACACTCTGACTCTTATTTCCTAGAATATTCTGCCTCCAGGTACCAGACACACAGCTTGCTCCCTAATTTCACTCAGGGCTCTGCTCAAATGTACATCTCATCACTCCAGAGATGCTTTCCCTGCCCTCCCAATCCAGCTCAGCCACACCCCAGCTCTTTACTTTCTGACCTGCCTGGTTTTACTTCAGAGCACTCTGACCACCATTAGACACAGCATGTTTGTCCTTTGACAACCATCTGCCTCCACTATTAGGATGTGACATTCCTTAGGACAGGAGCTGCCTTCTGTATCCCTAGGATCTAGAAGAATGCCCAGTACTTAGTAGATGCTCAAAGAATGAATAAATGAATCTGATGCCAAAGTCCTGGCTCCTCACTGTCCCTGGAATAATCTAGCAGAGGGTGATCACTGCATTAACAAAGCCCCTTATGGAAATCTGTGACGCCTCCTTTGTGCTGTATCTGTGCCACTGCTCACCTTAAATTTACTTATTTGTGAATGGCCAGAATTTCCTCCAGACTGAGAGTTCTGGAAGGGCAGGGTTCATGGCTGCTGTAGCCCATGACATAGAGTCTTGAACAGCATAGGTTATTTAATCTTTTGTTGACTGAACAGAAAAACAAATCCCCAAACCAATGGCAGAAGTTTAATTTCTCTGCTGCCAAATGCAGAATAGGGGCCACCTTCCAGCCCACTGCCCTGAAAAAAGACTAGGCCCCATTCCTAGGGAACTAAGACCTTGGAGTCAAGCTCAAGTGCTCCTTAGAATTGCTTGGGTAGTGAGCTGTGCCAGGGAAAGCTCCTGGCAGAATGCAATTTGCCAACTAAGCCCAGAAAGCTGTGTGAACAGCAGGCAAACTTAAAGCAGGCACTTAGTGAAATTGCTTTCTGTTATCTCAAAAAGAAATAATAGCATGCCAGGCTGGCTTAAGGGGAAAATACTCGAGTGTAAATAGGCTGCGCTTCACTCCCCTGGTCTCCAAAACACACAAAAGCCTCCAAGGGCTCTCCCTCTAACTTGAGCCGTGGAGTTGAGACCCTCCCAGCCCCGTTCTCCATCCCCATTCCATCACTCCAGGCCCATCAGATTCCGCAGTCACCAGGAACTCTCCTTGCATTTATTCATGTTGTCCCCTTTGTCTGGCATGCTTGTCCTTCCTTCCTCTGTCACCCAGGCTGGAGTGCAGTGATGCAATCGTAACTCACTGCACCCTTGACCTCCTAGGCTCAAGTGAGCCTCCAACCTCAACCTTCTGAGTAGCTGGGACTACAGGTTCATGCCACTATGCCTGACGAATTAAAGAATATTTTTTGTGGCCGGATGCGGTGGCTCACGCCTGTAATTTGGGAGGCTGAGGCAGGCAGATCATGAGGTCAGGAGATCGAGACCATCCTGGTTAACACGGGTGAAACTCCATCTCTACTAAAAATATAAAAAATTAGCTGGGCATGGTGGCACCAGCCTATAGTCCCAGCTACTCGGGAGGCTGAGGCAGGACAATTGCTTGAACCTGGGAGGCGGAGATGGGGAAAACCACAACGAAGGGCTGGGGAAGGCTTCTCTGAGGAGGTGACATTCAACTGGTTCCTGATGGATGAGAAGGAGTTAGCTGAGCAAAGAATGAGGAGAAAATGTTTCAGGCAGAAGGCATATGGCATGTGTGAAGGTGTGAAGGTGCCAGGCAGGAAAGCACATGGCATAACCCAGGAACCAAATGGAGGCCTGTGTAGCTCCGGCCTCAGAGGACTAGGAGGGCTGTGTGAGGAGAGGAGCCAGGCCTCCTATGCAGCAAGTGCTCTGAATTGCCATCCTTGTGTTTCTGTCTCCCCTCTCCTCAGAAGGGCCATGGTACATCTACTCCCCTCCCTATCTCCAGTGCAGGGCAAGGCCTGGTGCATAGAGGGCACTCAACAAGTGCCTGTGGGCTACACCGTCCCCAGAGATGCAGTGAGCCATCGCTCCCTCTGCCCATTCCTCCACCCCAACAGCAAGTCCCCAGTTGGCACGCCTAACTGAAGCACCCAGGGACCGGTTAACCACAAGACTAGTGAAAGAAATGGAGGTTGAAACAGGAGCAGCTGCAAGAGCTACAGTTACGTCCTTGACAAATGCCACCGACAACCCAGTTGGCAGATGTGACCACCACATGGTCCTTGGAGACCAGAATCTCAGGGTAAGCTTCAATCAGATGGTAACTCTAATATAAGAGGGCCTGCCAAAATCACAGCCCCCAAGACTTAAATTATCAGTTTGAAGTTCAAAATAGTTTCCAAAATTCAGTAGTTTGTTGATTAAAATTTTAAAAATCCAAAAGATAAAAACAAAGCTGAGTTGGTAGGAATTTCCAAGTTGCCAGGTGCCCCGTCTGTCCTGTATTTCCCCTGATGAATTAGCCTCTGGCCCAACCAAGAATTCTGTCATTTTCTTTTCTTTTTTTTTTTTTTTTTAAGATGGATGGATGGAGTTTCACTCTTGTTGCCCAGGCTGGAGTGCAATGGAGCGATCTGGGCTCACCACAACCTCTGCCTCCTGAGTTCAAGCGATTCTCCTCCCTCAGCCTCCTGAGTAGCTGGGATTACAGGGATGTTCCACCATGCCTGGCTAATTTTGTATTTTCAGTAGAGACGGGGATTCTCCATGTTGGTCAGGCTGGTCTCAAACTCCTGACCTCAGGTGATCTGCCCACCTCAGCCTCCCAAAGTGCTGGGATTACAGGCGTGAGCCACCGTGCCCAGCAAATTCTGTCATTTTCAAGAACACACTCACAGTTCTTCAAATCCTACTTTGAATTCTTGCTTTCTGGGTAATGGATTCTGAACTATTCTAAACTAGTAATTACTGAGGCTAAGCCAAGCTGTTTCTTAACTCTTTTTGGAAGGGTGGGGAGTAAACAGACATTACACATAGTTTGAAAGCATCTTATGAAGAAACACAATTATGAAACGTTTGCCCGAGTCGCACAGGCCACTGTCCCCTTTGTGCTCTTTACATTTTTTGTTGCTATCTTTAAAGTCCTAGACTGTAATCTTTTCTACAGTTCTCCATGCTACCCTCTAGTGAGGGTAAAAAGGGACTGCAGATACCTTCTTGTGAAATTTGAGTTTGTTCTGCAAAACCCTCGCAAACACTGTTCCCCCATCCCTTCACAAATGCCCTTCCCTCCTCCTTGCCCAGCTAACTCCTGTCCTCTAGATCTCACTGTAACTGTCATTTCTTCAAAGAGCCCTTTCCTACTTTACCCACCCCATCTAAATTAGGTCTCCACTCTCCTTTTATAATATTCTATTATATTGGCCACACAGGGTGGCTCACACATATAATTCCAGCACTTTGGGAAGCTGAGGCAGGAGCATCACTTGAGCCCATAAGTTCAAGACCATCCTGGGCAAAATGACAAAATCCTATCTCTATAAAAAATTTTAAAAAATTAGTCAGCCGTGGTGGTTCGCACCTTGGTCCCAGTTACTTGGGGGACTGAGGCAGGAGGATCGTTTGAGCCCAGGAGGTCGAGGCTACAGTGAGCCATGATCACGCCACTGTACTTCAGCCTGGGTGACAGAGCGAGAGCTCGTCTCAAAACAAAAATAAAAACAAAAACCTATTATAACTTCATGACATTTGACACAATTCATAATCATATATTTGTGTGCATTTGGTTAATTTAACATTTACCCATCCTCCATCCCCATTAAAGTGCAAGTTCCATGTGGGCAGGTTCCTGGGGTTATGTCTATATATCTAGTGCCTAGAACAGCTTGACACATAGTAGGTACTCAATACACATTACTAAACAGTTAACAGTTTTTCTTTAGGATTTTCTAAAGATGGTATGTCCAATACTGACTTCTAGTTTCTCGGGACACAAAGTGTTCATGGTATCTTTTAAACACAGTGCCTTATCACAGCAATAACCACATTTTTTTCATGTTTGCTCTATCCCATACTGTACTTGCTGCTTTAAATGTATCGCTGATCCTCAAAATGGCCCTTCAAAGTGGGGATAATCACTCCACTTTACAGACAAAGGCCCCAAAGTTCAGAGAGGTCAATTAAATTCCTCCTAGTCATATGGCTAGTAAGTGGTGGCAATACTAGAATTCAAACCCAGCTTGGAGTCCAGGGTCTGTGCTCCTTCCACCCAGTCCCACTTCTCAACTAAGGGGCACAACCCCCCAGGGTCACTCCAGCAGGCCTACGAGCATGGAAATCCAAAAGACAATGTGTGGCCCATTTTTTGTATCTTCTTTTCCTGATGGTAAACAACAGAAAATACTTTAGTGTTAAAAAAGGCACAGATCAGCCTGGGCAACATAGACAGACCCCATTTCTACAAAAAATAAAAAAATTAGCCAGGTATAGTGGTGCACACCTATAGTCTTGGCTGAGGTGGGAAGATCACTTTAGCCTGTGAGGCTGAGGCTGCAGAGAACCGTGATCACGCCACTGCATTCCAGCCTGGGCAACAGAATGATGCCCTGTCTCAAAAAAAAAAAAGGCACATATATTTTAAAGTATGATGTATAACAGTAAATTTAAAAGAATTTTTAAAACAAAACACAAAAGTTAAAAGAAATTTCATGCCGTTGCCCAGGCCAGTCTCAGGAACCTCCACGGAAAAACATGAAAAACACTTATTTGTCACTCTATCCTTCTTCATTTTGTGTCCTTTTCCTTGTTGCTATATTATTTATTTATTTTTATTTACTTATTTATTTTTGAGGCGGAGTCTCGCTCCGTTGCCCAGGCTGAAGTGCAGTTGTGCAATCTTGGCCTACTGCAATCTCAGCCTCAAGCGATTCTCCTGCCTCAGTCTCCCGAGTAGCTGGGATAGCAGGTGCGCACCACCACGCCCGACTCAATTTTGTATTTTTAGTACAGACAGGGTTTCACCATGTTGGCCAGGCTCGTCTCCAACTCCTGACCTGAAGTGATCCACCTGGCTCAGCCTCCCAAAGTGCTGGGATTACAGGCATGAGCCACTGCACCCTGCCCCTTGTTGCTATATTAAATAATGCCAGCATCCCAACTCAATCTTCATTTTCCCACTCCCACCCAATTAAAATGTTTATTGAAAATGGCAGTGTGTCAGCCACAGGCATGTCATTTTCAAAAGCCTTAGTCATTTATGAGGACACCTTTTTGTAGGTACAATAAATCTGATTGATTTTTATTACACATCTTAGTTTAGAATCACTTTTACATTCCTAGACAAAGAGATGATACAAATAAATATCAATTGTAAAACTTAGAGCCCCAAGTATTGATTGGCGTATTCTTTGTCTAAAGGTAGCCAAAGAGAAGGTCAAGATCAGTAATAACTTCAAGGAGCCATAAAGCCCACTGCCTCCTGCCTGCCCCAGGATCACTCCTTTCATAAATAACCCCAGAAGCATTTCATTCAGGAAACAAGGGCAGGCAGAAA
Organism: Pan troglodytes; assembly: GCF_028858775.2. Taxonomy (NCBI): domain Eukaryota; kingdom Metazoa; phylum Chordata; class Mammalia; order Primates; family Hominidae; genus Pan; species Pan troglodytes. Next base: position 38,549,025 of record NC_072419.2, on the reverse strand, counting down.
GGTGACAGATTTCTGAACAGTACAAAACAAAGCCTTGCGTGATAGACAATCACCAGGCCCACTATTCTTAGCCAGTTCCCTCAGAGCATTTTTAGTATGGCTTTTAGAGTATATTAACAGCCCCATTTTCGTCCACTGATGGGGTTCAGATGGTCTGAGGTGTTGTCTCCAGTACGCCTCAACCTCAAGTGGGAAATGTGAGGCGGAACTGATATCCATGTTAACAGGGAATCGACACTTCTCAGAAACTTGGCAACGATTCTACATTCAGTGAGGGAGGACTTGTCAGAGTCAGACAGGAAAAGCAGAGAGCGGCCCACGCCCCAGTTGCAGCACTCTGGCGCCCTTGGTCATGGAGGTGTGGGTGGAGCAATTCAAGCAGCATGCAGGCATTAGACGGGAAATAATCCAGCGTTAGGTCAGTCTTAAGAAAGTGCTTCATGCCTATGATTTGTGGCCTTGGGTTCTGAATCCAGGGGTCTGAGAGACATGTGACTTGAAAATATGAAGCCAGATACATTCTCCAGATCAGAGTAAAAGGGGTTCTATTGGGGGTTGCATACACAGTCTCAAACTCCTTCTCCTGATGGTCATCTTAGATCCTGTTAGACTTGCTTTCTGGCTTTGCTAGCTGCTGCCGGCATGAAGGCCCTCAGACGGCTCAGAACATTCTAGGTATGACTAGAGACATGAAAACCTAGTCCCTCAGTGGGCTTGGTAGGTCCCCTACATATTTGGCTCAATGCAGAACCCAAAACAGCAGCTTTCTGGTGGCAGCACGACATTCTACAATCTGCTCTATTCGAATATTTATCGGATCCATTTTGAGAGAAGAAAAGCACCAGAGACTGCTTGGAAAGGGACAGCTTCATTTCCAAATGAGTCTTCTTTTCTTTCCACAGACCACCACATGAACACAGCTGAGTACAAGGCATGCCTGTCAACTTGTCTGTCTTCTCTTAGAAAAGTTTTATGTGTCACTTAACCACCCTTGGTCAGAAGAGTCACCTCCAGATACCAGTATTAATGTATAGGGTTATCTGCAGTTTTCTTTTTCTTTCTTTCTGTTTTTTTTTTTTTTTTTTTTTTGAGATGGAGTCTCACTCTGTCGCCCAGGCTGGAATGCAGTGGTGTTATCTCGACTCACTGCAACCTCCGCCTCCCAGGTTCAAGTGATTCTCGTGCCTCAGCCTCCCGAGTAGCTAGGACTAGAGGCATGCACCACCACACCGGGCAAATTTTTGTATTTTTAGTACAGATGGGGTTTCACCATGTTGGCCAGGCTGGTCTTGAAGTCCTAACCTCAGGTGGTCCACCCACCTCGGCCTCCCAAAGTGCTAGGATTACAGGCATGAGTCACCATACCCGGCCGGTTATCTGCAGTTTTCAATTCTCAGATTTGCTACATGAATATTTTTAGCCTACAGAATTCAGATTAGCTTTGAGGAAATGTGGTGTGAGAGACACGTGTAACCAGCAGACAATCAGCTTAGGCTACCCACCTTAGCGTTTTGTTCTTATTCAAACAGGCAAATTCTTAGTAAATAAGAAAGAAGTAAAGTTTGATCTCAAGAAAAGACGAGGGAAGGCTGAAAAGGGCCCTGGGTTCAGAAAGAAGGGTTACTAAAAAGGAGATAAGCCGCTGGACAACAGATCTCCATTTTGCAGAATGCTAAGACATTGCACTTAGTACCTCCTGTTTCCCATGGGTTCTGATCCAGAAATGTGCCCTGGGAACTGAGCAGCTGAGTTAAAATATAACTCAAGGCCCACCTGAGTCGCCACCTTCCTGAGGCACCGTGCCAGCAAGGTGCACCAGTGTGGCAGACCTGGAGACTCACTGTCCCCTCAGGCTTGGCTCATGGACTCAGACACCCACATGGGAATGCTTCCAGCCTGGATTAGTCATTCAATGGGCCTTCAATACAGACAAAAGGCAACAACTGCACATTAGTGTATTTCTAAAATTGGGCAAGTTCTTGGTCTCTGTCTCTCTTACAGACACACATGGACACATTCACAGAACACAGGCACCATCGTGCTCTCACACCCACACACACTTATGAGCTTCTCTTGAGGGAAAATGAGTAATATTCACCTAATGACCAACATAAAATGAAGCTCTGAATCTCAATAATACAAGGAACTAAAACTTACAAACCAAACTAGTAATATGTAAATGGGAATTCTGAACTCTCCTTTGAGCCTATTCAATCACACAGCTATTCTTCACCAGCATCTTAGGCTCTGCCTGGAGGGAGCCACAGTTCTAGGATTCGGTGAATTCTCTGCTGAAGGCAGAGAGGATTCCTTTGCTTCCATCTGTTATGTCTTCCCTACCCACTGCACTGAGTCTCATGTCTCCATCTCTGCATCTGCCTAGCTACTCTTCTGCTCTCTATACCAATATGGAACAAAACGGGGAATTCAGAAGTGCCACAATACAGCTCCTTCCCTCAACTCCAGTCCCATCAGAGAAGGCAGAGACAGCCTCCTTTCTTCCACAAAACAGGCCCACTGCAGAGCATGCTCTGGAGGCAGAGGATGGGCCCACACAAGGATGTTCAGAGTATGCGTGCATGGGAAAAGATGGTGACAAATGAAGAGTAAAGTGACATGGTGTATGGACATGGCACCAGCTTACAGACTTAGGTCTTTGACAGGATGGTCATGGTTTTGAGGTTTTAAAGAAGCTATTTCCCTAAACACTCAGAGAAGGCAAAGGGAATGTTATTTCTATTGCTCCCAACACTGAATCATTCAGAAGCAGAAATTGGAAGAGATTTCCTCACTGAGCAGGTCCCAAAGGCAGATCCACTTCTTACTGAGGTGCATGGAAGCAAGACTGCTGATGGTGCCCACCTGGGGCCTGGATCCAAATGCGATTTCTCATTTCTCCCTACAAGAACAGGCACCTATTCAAGTTCTAGGGTTTTCACTTTTCAACCTCACTGTCATTTTATCCCGAGGCTCCAAAGATGTGGTCCTGCTAAGGTGACTCCTGATTCTGCCCTATTGTTCAACAAGAAGGGAGCCCCATGTAAAGAACAGGCTAGAAAAGGAGAGAGGAGAGAAAGGGAGCACAGGGGAAGGGGGAGAAGAAGGCAAGGGGGAAGGAAGCAAGGTCACTGGTCATTCTCTTGCTTTCCACTTGAACTATCGCACTTTACCTTACCCATGCATTTCTGAGATGCTAATTAAAAGATGTTTCCCAGAGGGGCTGAGTGCCAGATTAGGAACAGCACGTTCAACCAGATTAAGTTGGTTGATCTGCAAAGAGGCCACCGCTTCTCCTCAGGGGAACAGTTCTGAGTTTGGGCCGAATCCTCTCTGCAGCTTTTTGCTAGTCTCTTCTCTCAGAAGGCAAATGCTGTTTCCGCCCTGGGAGAGGAGAAGCTGGCTTTACTTTGGAACCAGCCCCCGAGACTGTGGATAAAGCTGAGATGCAGGGGTTCCTGAGGAAGAGGAGGAGGATCCCGACTTCCTTCCACTTTTAGGCCTGCAAAAGTCAAACACATGTTTATATTACATGTCCCCATCTCTGTCCCTGACACATCAGATGTCATTAACATTTCATTTCAGGCCATTCTTCAATGGCCTGAAAACGACAAGTTCAACTGTAACACCACTAGACTGGCACAGCCTGAACCTTTGGGGATGGCGAAAATGGCCTCAGAACAGAGGTGTGGAACCTGAGAGAAGGAGACTCTGATGCTTAGCAATTGTTCTTCTTTAAAACCAAAGCTTGACTGTACTGTCCTTTCCTGATTGATAAAAAAATATTAAGTTTGCAGGTAGAATTTCTTCCATTTTGGTTTTCCACCCAATTGTTTTCCTACAACTTTTAATCCAGAATGTAATAAGACAGAATTACTACTTTTGCACCACATGGGTGAGGTAAACTTAGTATGGAGGCCCAGAGACTGGGTTGTGGATATGGATTGACCTATTTTTGAATTCTTGCTTTGGCCCTTACTTGCTGGGTTTCCTTAGAGATGGCTACTTTCTCAAATTCTCTAAGTTTCAGTTTTCTTGTCTATAAAATGGGACTGATTATAATATTTGCCTTCTAAGTTTTTACAGGAAATCATTAAGAGAATGTTTGTAAAGCACTTAGAACTACCGGACACCTCATGAGAACAGAAAAACTGACTGCTATTTCACTAGAACACATTCACCTTATAGTAAGGGACTGGGGACATTAGGTATTCTGGTATTCGGTATACCTGGCATAGTGTCTCAACCATAAATATTTGTAGAATAAATAAGTAAACATAGGAGTAATATGGCAATATTTCCTAGTGTGTTCTGCAAAGTATTCCATGATAAACAAGCATTCTTGCTTTGGTTTGTCCTTGTTCAAACATGTTCTGTTTAAACACACGTCATCAAAGCCACTCACCTGGCCTTGGATTTCTTATTTGCAGTGCTTTCAAACGATGATGCATCCACCTGTATCTCATCTTCATCCTGCAGAGCCGCATCCAATGCAGCCTGGACCTTGGGGGCAATGGCTGGACCCTCATAGTCTCTGGTGGTCCGGCTGGGCATGTCCAGCTCTAACAGCACAATGTTTTCTGCCTGCAGAAGCACAGCCATCACCAGCTAGGTTAGCCTCCAACTGGACACAGGCAGTACAAGCAATCGAGGGCCCCTCCAAGAATAGAAGTGCAAATTGCTTGTTATTCAGGGCCTATCAAGAAAGAGCCTGCCTGAAAGAAGTGATGCCGTTTTACAACACCTAACTCCACCTGATTTTTTGCTTTTGCTTTCTTTCTTTTAAATAACTCAAAGCCAGGAAGAATGGCACCCAAAGAGCTAACTAACCGTAATCTTCTATTTGGCTCTGGCTGCCAAGAAAGACTCAGAAACATCTAAAAATATTTCAAGTGAAAATCTTTCACTATAAAAATAATACAAGTTCCCTATTGATAGTTATAAAATACAGATGAGCAAAAAGAAAAAAAACATTGAGTGTGCTTCCACCAACCAGAGAAAAACAGTTTACATTTCAATATATTTTACATCAAATTTTATATCATATATATACTTCTGGTGTAAATTACTCTATAACTTAATACGTTGTGCATCCTAGTTCAGCCACTTGCCCCACTACTTGACCTTTAAGCAACAGGACTGAATGCATAGAGAAGATGGGGAAACTTAATTAGAGAAAGCAGTCAAGTGCTGGGTACAATGCCCAGCACACAGCAAGTGCTCAGCTGGGCATGGTCATCCCAGTGCTTTGGGAGGCCAAGGCAGGAGGATCACTTGAGCCGAGGAGTCTGAGGATACAGCGAGCTATGACTGTGCTACAGCACTCCAGCTTGGGTGACACAGTGAGATCCTGCCTCGAAAAGAAAAAAAAAAAAAGAAAAAAAAGGCCAGTGCGGTGGCTCACGCCTGTAATCCCAGCACTTTGGGAGGCTAAGGCGGGTGGATCACCTGAGGTCAGGAGTTCGAGAGCAGCCTGGCCAACATGGTGAAACCCCGTCTCTACTAAATATACAAAAATTAGCTGAGCGTGTTGGCACATGCCTGTAATCCCAGCACTCTGGGAGGCCGAGGTGGGTGGATCACCTGAGGTCAGGCATTCAAGACCAACCTGGCCAACATGGTGAAACCCTGTCTCCACTAAAAATACAAAAACTAGCTGGGTGTCGTGGCATGTGCCTGTAGTCTCAGCTACTAGGAAGGCTGAAGCACCAGAATTGCTTGAACCCAGGAGACAGGGGTTGCAGTGAGCAGAGCCCGCGCCACTGCACTCCAGCCTGGGCGACAGAGCGAGACTCCATCTCAAAACAAATTAATTAATTAATTAAATTTAATTAAAAAGTAGAGGCTCTCATGGCAGAGTTTCTATTTTTCTATTTTGGGGTCATTAAATAGTCCTCAATGATGTCCCTTTAAATGACTACATGACTGACACACATTTTGTGAGATGAAAGTACCTGAAGTTCTTTACGACAGGTCCATCTCCTGTCACTACACATCTGTGTTCTCTCCAGCCTTCCCACAGAGCCATTTTGAAGCTCATTGTTAATATTTACTGGCCATGACAGACAGGATGTTTGTACTCTCCTTCTCTAGTACTGACTTTTTTTTTTTTTTGAGACAGAGTGTCGCTCTGCCACCCAGGCTGGAGTGCAGTGGCACGATCTTGGCTCACTGCAACCTCTGCCTCCTGCCTCCTGGGTTCAAGCGATTCTCCTGCCTCAGCCTCCCGAGTAGCTGGGATTACAGGTGCTTGCCACCATACCTGGCTAATTTTTGTGTTTTTAGTTTTTGTTTTTTGTTTTTGAGACGGAGTCTTGCCCTGTTGCCCAGGCTGGAATGCAGTGGCGCGATCTTGGCTCACTGCAAGCTCCGCCCGCTGGGTTCACGCCATTCTCCTGCCTCAGCCTCCCAAGTAGCTGGGATTACAGGTGCCTGCCACCATACCCAGCTAATTTTTGTGTTTTTAGTAGAGATGGGGTTTCACCACATTGGCCAGGCTGGTCTCGAACTCCTGACCTCAGGTGATCCACCAACCTCAGCCTCCCAAAGCGCTGGGATTACAGGCATCAGCCACTGCGCCTGGCCTATTAGTTATTATTTTTATTATATTTACTTATTTATTTTTTGAGACAGGGTCTCACTCTGTCACTCAGGCTAGAGTGCTGTGGCATGATCTTGGCTCAATGCAGCCTCTGCCTCCTGGGCTCAGGTAATCCTCCCACCTCAGCCTCCCAAGTAGCTGGGACTACAGGCACACACCACCACACCTGGCTAATTTTTGTATTTTTAGTAGAGTTAGGGTTTCGCCACATTGCCCAGGCTGGTCTCAAACTCCTGGGAATCAACCAATCTGCCCACCTCGGACTCTCAAACTGCTGGGATTACAAGTGTGAGCTACTGTGCTCGGCTTATTTATTTATTATTTGTTATAATTGTTATTGGTATAAATGTCTTCAAGTACCTCTGGAAAGAAGGTATGAACTCCGAGTGGAATAGTATCTAAGGGCTTACACAAATCTAGACTCCAAAAGAGACAGGAGAAAAACCCAAGAAGGATCTTCTCACCCTATATCGGGCCTCTGGACGAATCATCATGGACATTCTTGCGTGCTGGCTCAATGGTCTCTTATATCCCACGGCTGAGACTGGCCGCTTCATCATCTGCTGGTTCCTGGAAATGAACTGCAGTATTAAAGCCCTGGCTGGAGTCCTGTGGAACCAGCACTCGGAAGACACTGACAGAACCTGAAGCAAGTAACTCCCTGGACTGCAGGCTGACGTAAGTGGGACGGGAAATGCTTCTGTTTTCGGCTTGAGTTGCTTTCTGATTCAGAGCATCATGCATCTTTTAAGCCAGAAGAGATTTTTAATCATCACCCAGTTCTTAGACAGCATTCACAAAGCATAGCTGTCAACACCCCCCACCTCTGCATCCCTGCCAGGTGTCTCCCATCTTTCCAGCAGCACCCAGACTTAGCATGAGAATCCTTCTCAACACTGTGGGTCAGAATGACACACAAAGATAACAGCTCTGAATTGCCCCTCACGTGACCTAGCATACTTCACTTCACAGCTGGAGAAACAGAAATGCAGGAATTTTGGAAAGGTCACTTGCTCACTCACTAGTGACAAAGTCTCCCAATTCCTAAAACCACACTCATCATCAAACTTTTACCTGGTGGATCTATGGCAGCTAGAAAATCAGTAATGCAGTGGGTTTTGAGTTTAAATAAGCCAAACTGTGTTCTTATCAAACCCCTTTGTTGACCAGAGGGCTCTTGTTATCAACATTCTTTTCCTCCCTCATACTTGAAAATATACTTAAAGTTAATAGTGACTTACTCCAGTCTGGTTATAGGATGTAGTTTCCAATGATCTTCCTCTTCATCAAAGAAGGCTCTATTCATAATTTTACTTTTTTCTTCCAGAGGGATAAAGTTTTCTATAATAAGATGCCTGTAAGAGCACACATAACAGGTGAAAACAGATACAGAATACATATGAAGTGTCAGCTATCTGGTCTCATGCATGGTGAGTAATCAGGTAAGAGTCAAGGCACATAGCAAACATTTACTCAGCAAGTACGATGGGCCTAACATCATATAAAGAGCTGAGATACAGACACAAATGATATCTGGTTCCTGCCTGAAACAAAGGGTAATGGTGCAGCCCTGTTAGGTATAATAGGTACTGACAGTGGTCTGTCTTAGAAATATGGAGAGGTCACTTCTGCCTGGGAAGGGGCAGGATGTGAACAGGCTCAAGAGGGAGGTGACCCCCGGGCTATATTGGAGTGAACATTTGCTACCTGAAGTATCTTTCAGAGGGCCACTGGTGCTGATAACCAAGGTCATTAACTTCCAAAATGCCAAAAACAGAAGAAATTAAACTGCCTTACTCCAATCCCATGGCTCATTGTCCAAGCTGGAAAATTTCCCATTCTAACTGACCAGGATAAAAAGCAGGACTAAGTGGATTTCAGCCCCTGAGAGCACTGAGAATGAAGACCATTCCTACTAACAGTCTCTGTCTGACAAGCGCCCAGGAAACACATCAAACAAGGAAACTGGAACCCACTGGTGGTGTCTCTCTATGGTGATGACTGTCTCCCATTATATCTCTGCCTTTACTCTTCTAAAGCCTCAGGACAAAACAATGCCAAAAGGAAATGAACATGGAAGGGACACAAAGCAAACAGCACAGAGGTATAGGGTACTGTGAGAAACAGGCTGACTCACTGTTTACTCAAAAGATATAAAAAGAGATATAGGCCAGGCACGGTGGCTCATGCCTGTAATCCTAGCACTTTGGGAGGCCGAGGCAGTGGATTGCCTGAGGTCAGGAGTTCAAGAACAGCCTGGCCAACATGGCGAAACTCTGTCTCTACTAAAAATACAAAAATTAGCTGGGTGTGGTGGTAGGCACCTATAATCCCAGCTACTCAGGAGGCTGAGACAGGAGAATCGCTTGAACCCAGAGGGCAGAGGTTGCAGTGAGCCGAGATCACACCACTGCACTCTGGCCTGGGCCAAAGAGCAAAACTCTGTCTCAAAAAAAAAAAAAAAAAAAAAAAAGAGAGAGATAATAATGAAAATAGACTCCTTAGAAAAAAAAATATTTTGGGGAGCTAAAATTTTCTCTTTGACATTTCAGAAACTATTTTTTATAACACATATTTGGCTTTCTTCTGGTTACAATGATTCTATTTATTCATTAGAAAATGTAAAAAACAGGCCAGGCCCAGTGGCTCACACCTGTAATCTCAGTGCTTCGGGAGGCCGAGGTGGGTGGATCACCTGAGGTCAGGAGTTCGAGACCAGCCTGATAAACATGGCAAAACCCTGTCTCTACTAAAAATATAAAAATTAGCCGTGCGTGGTTGACCTGCACCTGTAATCCCAGCTACTTGGGAGGCTGAGGCATGAAATTCACTTGAACCTGGGAGGCAGAGGTTGCAGTGAGCCAAGATCGTGCCACCGCACTCCAATCCGGGTGACAGAGCAATATTCTGTCTCAAACAACAACAACAACAAAAAGAAAATGTAAAAAACATAATCACCCACAATTTCACTATCCAGAGATAACTATTATTATTATGTTGGTATATTTTGTCCTGATCTTTTTCTAGATGTACATACCTGCAAAGAGGACTGACCGACACACACATTTAATTAATTAATTAGTTTTTCTGGAGACAGAGCCTCGCTTTGTCGCCCAGGCTGGAGTAAAGTGGCGCAATCTCAGCCCACTGCAACCTTCGTCTCCCAGGTTCAAGCGATTCTCGTGCCTCAGCCCCCGGAGTAGCTGAGACTATAGACACATGTCTCCATGCCCAGCTAATTTTTTTGTATTTTTAGTAGAGACAGGGTTTCACCATGTTGCCCAGGCTGGTCTTGAGCTCCTGAGCTCAGGCAATTTGCCCACCTCAGCCTCCAAAAGTGCTGGGATTATAGGCGTGAGCCACCGCACCTTGCCTACATTTAATTTTAAGGGCTCTTTTCCAAATTTAAAATTTGATCATTAAAAGAATCCCTTTGAAAACTTCTTCTTTGGCCAGGCATGGTCATTTTGTAACCCCACTAATGAAATAATGGATCCAGACAAAGATCATCTGTTGGCTGAAACTATTAGCTCCACATTTCTCAGGCCAGGCTGCACATTAACGTTACCTACAGAGTTTTGAAAAATATCTTGCCCAGACCTCATGAGAGACCAAGAGTTCTCGAAATGCATTCACCAAACCAGCAGAAGCAATACCTGGAACCTACTAGAAATGAACATTCTCAGGCCCTGCCCCAGCCTTTCTGAATCAGACTCTGGGTGTGATACCCAGCAATCTGTGTTTAACAATCCCTTCAGGTAATTCTGATGCCTGCTAAAGTTTAAGGACTACTGCCCTAGACCAATTAAATCAGAATCTCTGAGGTGGGGCTCAGACATCATTAATTTTTAAAACTTCTCAGTTTGTAGCCAAGGTTGGGAACCCGTGCTTCAGAGATAGCTTTCAGTTAAAGCTAAATAAAGGGGATAGAGATACAAGTTAATTGACACCATGAAGAAAGAGACCAACAAATCCAGAATGTGGTATATTTCTTCTTTTTTTTTTTCTTTTGAGTTGGTGTCTCACTCGGTCACCCAGACTGGAGGGCAGTGGCATAATCTTGGCTCACTGCAGCCTTGAACTCCTGGGCTCAAGCAATCCTCCTGCCTCAGCTTCCCAAGTAGCTGGAACTACAGGCACATGCCACCACTCCCGCCTACAATGTGGGATATTTCTACAGGTATCTGACTCAGTCTTTTCAACAAGTCAACTATGAAAAATATGTATATATATACTTTTTGAGATGGAGTTTCGCTCTTGTTGCCCCAGCTGGAGTGCAGTGGCACAATCTTGGCTCACTGCAACCTCCGCCTTCCAGGTTCAAGCAATTTTCCTGCCTCAGCCTTCCGAGTAGTTGAGATTACAGGCGCCCGCCACCACACCCAGCTAATTCTTGTATTTTTAGTAGAGATGGGGGTTTCACCATCTTGGCCAGGCTGGTCTTGAACTCCTGACCTCATGATCCACCTGCCTCAGCCTCCCAAAGTGCTGGGATTACAGGTATGAGCCACCATGCTCGGCTGAAAAATATTTTTGAAAATAAAAAGAATTGGCTGGGCGTGGTGGCTCACTACTCGAGTAGTCCCAGCTACCTGGGAGGCCGAGGCAGGAGAATCACTTGAACCTGGGAGGCAGAGTTTGCAGTGAGCCGAGACCGCGCCACTGCACTCCAGTCTGGCAACAGAGTGAGACTCTGTCTCAAATAAACAAATAAATAAAATAAAAAATAAAAAGAATTGCCTCAGATTAAAATAAGTCTAAGAGACTTAATAACCAAATGTACCATGTAGTCCTAATATGTAGATCCTAAAACGAGCAAACCAAGAAAATCTGAATGTGGATTGGGTACTAGAAAATACTAAGAAACTTAATTTTTTTAGGTATAAAAATATCATTGTGTAGACAAAAATCAATTATATATATAAATATAAATATATAAAAATATAAATATATAAATATATAAATATAAGTATATAAATATATAAATATAAATAAATATAAAATATAAATAAATATAAATAAATATAAATATAAATAAATATAAATATATATACAAATATATATAAATATAAATATATATAAATATAAATATAAATATAAAAAATATATATATAAAATTTTTTTTTTGAGACGGATTCTCGCTCTGTCGCCCAGGCTGGAGTGCAATGGCGCGATCTCGGCTCACTGCAACCTCCGCCTCCAGGGTTCAAACAATTCTCTTGCCTCAGCCTCCCAAGTAGCTGGGATTATAGACACCCGCCACCACGCCTGGCTAATTTCTGTATTTTTGTAGAGACAGGGTTTCACCATGTTGGCCGGGCTGGTCTCAAACTCCTGACTTCAGGTGATCCATCCACCTGGGCCTCTCAAAGTGCTGGGATTACAGGTGTGAGCCACCATGCCCAGCCAGTATTTTTATATACTAGTAATTAATATTCCAAAAATAAAATTAAGAAAACAATGTCATATACCATAGCACCCAAAAAACCCTTAGGTATAAATTTAACAAAAGTGTAAGAATTATACACTGAAAACTACAAAACATTCTTGAGAAAAATTAAAGAAATAATAAATAAATGGAAAGACATCTCATGTTCATGGATCTGAATACTTAATACTGTTAAGATGACAATATTGCCCAAATTGATCTACAGATTCAATGTGATCAATATCAAAATCCCAGCTGGCTTTGTTTGCAGAAATTGACAAGCTGACCTTAAAATGTAGAGGCATACCTCAGAGATACTGTGGGTTTGGTTCCAGACTACTGCAATAAAGTAAGTATCACAATAAAGCAAGTAACACAATTTTTTGGTTTCCCAGTGCATATAAAAGTTATGCTTACACTATACTGTAGTCTATTAAATGTATAATACCATTTTGTCTAAAAAAAGTATAGACTTTAAAAATACTTTATCGCTAATAAATGCTTACACAGAGACATGAAGAGAGCAAATGCTGTTGAAAAAATGGTGCCAACAGACTTGCTCTATGCAGGGTTTCCACAAACCTTCAATTTGTAGAAAATGTAATATCTGTGAATTATAACAAAGCAGAGTGCAGTAAAACAAAGTATGTTTGAATATGGAAATGCAAGGGACCCTGAACAGTCAAAACACTCCTGAAAAAGAACAAGGCTGGAGGACTCACACTTCCTGATTTCAAAACTAACAAAGCTATAGTAATTAAGACAGAATGGTACTAGCATGAGGATAGATATATAAACCAATGGAACAGTATTGAAAGTCCAGAAATAAATAAATAAATGCTTAATTACGGTCAACTGACTTTCTTTTTTTTTTTTTTTGAGACAGAGTCTTGCTCTGTTGCCCAGGCTGGAGTGCAGTGGCATGATCTCAGCTCACTGCAACCTCCACCTCCCAGGTTCAAGGGATTCCTCTGCCTCAGCCTCCTGAGTAGCTGGGACTACAGGTATGCACCACCACACCTGGCTAATTTTTGTATTTCTAGTAGAGACAGGGTTTCACCATATTGGCCAGGGTGATCTCGAACTCCTGACCTCAGGTGATCCACCCACCTCGGCCTCCCAAATGCTGGGATTACAGGCATGAGCCACAGCACCCGGCCCTGACTTTCAATAAGTATGCCAAGACAATGAAATGGGAGAGAAAAGCCCTTTCAACAAATGGTGCTGGAACAACTAGATATCTGCATCCAAAACACTGTACTTGAAACCCTACCTCACACCATACACAGAAATTAACTCAAATGGATCATAGACCTAAATGTAAGACCTAACACTATAAGCCTGTTAGAGGATCTAAGAGAATGAAACATGCGTCCACAAAAGAAACTTGAATATGAATGTTCACAGCAGCATTATTCATAACACCCAAAAGTAGAAATAACCCAAATGTCCATCAAATAATGAATGGATAAATAAAATGTGGTATATTTATACAACAGAATATTATTTGGCCATAAAAAATGAATAAAGTATTGATACATGCTACAACATGGAAGACTGTTGAAAACACTATACTAGCCTTGGCAGCACAGCAAGACCCATCCTTATGAAAAAATTTTAAAAAATTAGCCAGGTGTGCTAGCATGCAACTGAAGTCCTAGCAACTCAGGAGGCTCAAGCAGGAAGATTACTTGAACCCAAGAGGTCAAGGCTGTGAGCTATGATGGCACCACTGCACTCCAGTCTGATTGACAGAAGAAGGCCTTATCTCAAAAAAAAAAAAAAAAACTAACAAAACACACACATGCACACACACACACACACACACACACACACGAAGAGAGCAGTCACAAAAGGCCACATTATTCCAACATTATTTCATTTATAAACTTATATGAAAGGTCCAGAAAAGGCAAATCTAGATACAATACCAAAAGTAAAATAAACAAAAGAAAATACAATTAAATTGGACTATATCACAATGGAAATCTTTTGTGCTATAAGTAATACCATCAAGAAAGTTTAAAAACAACTCAGAATAACAGAAAGCATCTTCAAATCATGAATCTTGTGAGAAAGTGGTATTCATAATATATTAATATAAAGAACTCTTAAAACTCAGCCGGGCACAGTGGCTCATGCCTGTAATCCTAGCATTTTGGGAGGCTGAGGCAGGTGGATCACCTGAGGTCAGGAGTTCCAGACCAGCCTGGCCAAGATGGTAAAACCCCATCTCTACTAAAAATACAAAAATTAGCTGGGCATGGTGGCACATGCCTATAGTCCCAGCTACTCGGGAGGCTGAAGCAGGACAATCACTTGAACCCAGGAGGCAGAGGCTGCAGTGAGCTAAGATCATGCCATTGCACTCCAGCCTGGGTGACAGACCCAGACTCTGTCTCAAAAAAAAACTCTTAAAACTTAATTATTGGCTGGGCATGGTGGCTCATGCCTGTAATCCAAGCACTTTGGGATGCCAAGGCAGGTGGATCACCTGAGGTTAGTTCAAGACCAGCCTGGGCAACATGGTGACACCCCATCTCTACTAAAAATACAAAAATCAGCCGGGCATGGTGGCGGGTGCCTGTATTCCCAGCTATTCGGGAGGCTGAGGCATGAGAATCGCTTGAACCCAGGAGGCAGAGGTTGCAATGAGTCAAGTTCATGCCATTGCATTCCAGCCTGGATGACAGAGCGAGACTCCAACTCCAAAAAAAAAAAAACCAAAAAAACAAAAAACAAAAACTATATATATACACATATATATATGTGTGTGTGTGTGTGTGTGTGTGTGTGTGTGTGTGTATACGAAATATATACATATATATATATATATATATGAAACAACCCCATTTTAAAATGGGGTAAAGGATTTGTATAGATATTTCTCCAAAGACATACAAATGGCCAATAAGCCCATGAAAGGATGCTCAACATCATTAGTCACCAGAGAAATATGCAAATCAAAACCATAATGTAGTACCACTTCACACTCGTTAGGATGTCTATGATAAAAGAGACAGGAAATAACAAGTGTCGACAAGGATGTGGAGAGGCTGGGCATGGTGGCTCACACTTGTAATCCCAGCACTTTGGGAGGCTAAGTCGGGCAGACTGCTTGAGCCCAGGAGTTTGAGACCAGCCTAGGCAACATGGTGAAACCCCATCTCTACAAAAAACACAAAAATTAGCCAAGTAGGGTGGCATGCCCCTATAGTCCCAGCTATTCCAGAGGTTGAGGTGGGAGGATCGCTTGAGCCCAGGAGGTGGAGGTTGCAGTGTGCTGAGACTGCACCTCTGCACACCAGCCTGGGTGGCAGAACGAGACTGTCTCAAAGAAAAAAAAATAATAATAAGATGTGGAGAAATTGGTGGTAGAAATGTAAAATAGTGCAGCCACTGTGGCAAACAGTTTGGCATTCTCTCAAAAAGTTAAACACTGAGTTACCATATGACCCAGCAATTCCACTCCTATGAATGTATCCCAGAGAAATGAAAACACACATCCATACAAAACCTTATACATGAATGCTTATAGAAGTATTATCCATAATAGCCAAAGACTAGAAATAATCGGAATGTATATAAACTGAAAAATAAATAAATATGTGTCCTATTCATACAGTGCAATATTATTCAGTCATAATAAAGAACAATTGATGTTGAGACTACCAGATATCTGTTGATCCATGCTACGGCATGGACGATCCTTGAAAGCGTCATGCTAAGCAAAAGACGCCAGCCCAAAAAGGCCACACAGTGTGTGATTCCATTTATATGAGATGGCCAGAATAGGCAAAGCCATAGAGACAGGAAGCAGATTAGTGATTACTTCGGGTTGGGAAAGGGGGTAATGAGGAGTGACTACTAACTGGTAGAGTTTCTTTTAGAGGAGAGTAATAAAAATGTTCTAAAATTAGATTGTAGTGGTGGTTTTATAGCCCTATGCATATATATGCTTTTAAAAAAACACTGATTTGTATACTTTATCATTTTTTAATTTTTTTTTTTTTTGAGACAAGAATCTCGCTGTGTCGCCCAGGCTTGAGTAAAGTGGTGTGATCTCAGCTCACTGCAACCTCCGCCTCCCAGGTTCAAGAGATTCTCCTGCCTCAGCCTCCTGAGTAACTGGGATTACAGGTACACGCCATCACACCCAGCTAATTTTTGGATTTTTAGTAGAGACGGGGTTTCACCATGTTGGCCAGGCTGGTCTTGAACTCCTGGCCTCAGGTGATCCACCTGCCTCGGCCTCCCAAATGCTGGGATTACAGGCATGAGCCACCATGCCCGGACTGATTTGTACACTTTAAATATGTGAATTGTATGGTATGTGAAGTATGTCTCAATTAAGCTTTTTTAAAAACAGTATTGTGGGCTGGGTGTGGTGGCTCACACCTGTAATCCCAGCACTTTGGGAGGCTGAAACAGGAGGATTGCTTGAGCCTAGGAGTTTGAGATCAGCTTAGGTAACACAGAGAGACTCTATCTCTATAAAATTTTTTTTAAAAATTAGCTGGGCATAGTGGCACACACCTGTAGTTCCAGCTACCCGGGAGGCTAAGGTGGGAGGACTGTTTGAGCCCATAAGTTACAGGCTGCTGTGAACTGTGATTGTGCCACTGCACTCCAGCCTGGGTGATAGAGCAAGACTCTGTCTCAAAAAAAAAAAAAAAACCACTGTGATCATATATATATATATAAGTATGTAGGAGTGAGATAACATGAGGTTAAGATTTGCTTTAAAATATTTTTGTGAAAGATAGATGGCAAAAGCTTGTTAATCCTTGAATCTGGGTGATGGGTACTTGGGTATTCATTATACCATTCAGAAAATTGTCACAATAAAAAGTCAAGTTAATAAAATATTCCCTCCTATCATCAGACAGATGTAAGACCAGAATCTTTAAAAGCTTCGAGAAGGTAGGGTTAGAAGGGAACTTGGAGATCACCTGATGAAGTCATTCAGTTAACAGATGGGATCCAGAGATGGAAAGTGACTTTTTCAGGAATGAACAGAAGATGAGGTGGCAGGAGATGAGCTGGAGAAGGACCTGTCCTCAGGGCTGTTTCTTGTTTTGTGTTTTTTTCTCACTCCGTCGCCCAGGCTGGAGTGCAGTGGCACGATATCAACTCACCGCAATCTCCACTTCCCAGGTTCAAGTGATTCTCCTATCTCAGCCTCCCAAGTAGCTAGGACTACAGGCATGCACCACCACACCCAGCTAATTTTTGTATTTCTTAGTAGAGACGGGGTTTCACCATGTTGGTCAGGCTGGTCTCGAACTCCTGACATCAGGTGATCTGCCCGCCTCCGCTTCCCAAAACACTGGGATTACAGGCGTAGGCCACCAAGCCCAGCCAGGGCTGTTTCTAACTAAACAAACGAGACCAATGACTCAGCAAGTGGCTTGGGGGCACTATGGAAGGCCTGGCACTTACTTGAGTTTCAGCTCCCTGGTGAGCTCATTCTGAGTCTGCTCTAGCTCTTGGCGCTCCTTGATGTGTTCTTCTTGGAGG
The DNA here is from genome assembly GCF_028858775.2 of Pan troglodytes. Classification (NCBI taxonomy): domain Eukaryota; kingdom Metazoa; phylum Chordata; class Mammalia; order Primates; family Hominidae; genus Pan; species Pan troglodytes. The sequence continues at coordinate 38,531,479 of NC_072419.2, read as the reverse complement.
TCGTGGATCTCAGCCTTCACTGCCTGAAGCTTGGAGAAGAGCTGGAATGAGGGGAGAGGCAGGTGAGGAGGGTGTCTGTCCAAAGGGTAGAGTTCTCCCTTTCCCCAAGTCTCAAGGCAACTCCATCTGGCCTCATTCCTTTCATACCTTTTTGAGTTTTTTGGTCTTGATGTCCACCTCTTGCTGCAATGAGCTGTATGTCTCTTTAAGTTCCAAGGTCTCCTCATCTCGACTTTCCATCTGTTGCTGGATTTCTCTTTCTCGACGTTTCTGAGCAACATGACAAAATTCATCAGCTTGCCCTAGAGACTGTGTCTATGCTGGGTTCCCCAAGCTAGGATCAGAGTCTCCAGCTAGGATGAGGCAGACACACCTTGCTCTCATTCTCTTTGAAGAGAGTCTAATATGAGACGTTTGCTCTGCAGCATAAACACACCTTACCTCACCCATTCTCCCTGAAAAAGAATGAAAAGTTACCTGCTCTGCAATTTCCTGTCGTTTCTGCTCCAGGATTTTCTGCTGTTCATTCGTATGATCTACTATATTTTTTCCTCCAACAAGCAACTTACTCTCCATGGCCTGAGTGAGAAACAAAGTAGAATCCATCTCATGAACGGTTTCTCTCAGAACATAATTCCTCACAGGGGAGCCTGTGAAAGATAAAGAGCTCAGGACTGAGCCAAAAGGGACAAACTCTGGGAAAAAATACACTGTGCTCAGCTGTGCCCATCCATCACTGGTGAGGGACTGGGGCAGCTTCACTAGAGGCTTCTTGGTAACACTGAAGATACAGTTTCTTCAGATACATGAATTTCAGCTTTAACAATTTTTTTTTTTTTGCTTGTTTCTACAAAGTATTAACCCCACTTAGAACATATTAAGCAGACCCTTTATGTTAGGTCCTGGGGATGCAATGTGAATGTGAATCACAAAGCTCCGAGTCCACTGAGGAAAACAGACAAGCAAGCAGGCTTTAACCATACGGCGCCAGACGCCATCATGAGGAAAGGACACAGTAATTCATGGGAGAGGCACACTGATGGGATAGAATTCAGACTCTGTGGGGATTTAAAAAATTTTTTTAAAGACAGGGTCTAGTTCTGTCACCCAAGCTGGAATGCAGTGGCACGATCACAGCTCACTGCAGCCTTGACCTCCTTAGTTCAAGCAATCCTCCCACCTCAGCCTCCCAAGCAGCTGGGACTACAGGCGTACACCACCACACTTGGCTGATTGGTTGATTGACTGATTGATTGTAGAGGTGAAATATTGCTATGTTGTCTGGGCTGGTCTTGAATTCCTGACCTCAAGAGATCCTCTGCCTTGGCCTCTCAAACTGCTGGGATTATAGGCATGAGCACAGCGCCCAGTCAGAGAATTCAGACTTTTAGAGGGAGTCAGAGAAAGCTTTCTGTCTGCAGGGCCAGATACACAGACAGCTGAAGTTAAAAAATAGGAATTAGGTAAGAAAAAAAAAGATTGTTTTGTGAGGGGAAGGTGGGAAGTGATGAAGTTGACCTAAATCCCTGTCAAGGAGACTAAACTTCTTGATCCTGAGAAGTTCGGGGAACCACTGACATATTCTTTTGAGCATGAGACTACACAATCAGATATGTGTTTTAGAAACATTACTCCCCTGCAATGGGAAGAATGGCAAAGGACTGGCAGGATGGAGGGAGACACGACAGGAAGCCACTGCAGGGGTCTAGGCCTGGGCTAGGCCTCCTCCCTAGTTGGGGAGGGCAGAGTAGATGAGTCCAAGAGACCCTGATGAGGCAGGATCCAAAGGCTTTGGGACTGCCTGGCTGTAAGTGAGAGGGAGGGGCAGCTGGCAAGGATAACTCCCAGGGGTCTGGCTTCCCTGAGATAAGGAAGGCAAGAGCAGGCTCTGAGTGGCTGTGAGCTTCCCAGTGGGCAGAAGGTTATTGGGCCTGGATGGCAGGAGACAGTGCTAGGCTAGACATACAATGGGCCTGGATGGCAGGAGACAGTGCCAGGCTAGATATACAGATTGGGAGCCTTCAGCATTTTGATAGGGGCTGAAGCCATGAGAATGATTTTGACCTAAAAAGTATGGGACCCCAAAACTGCACAACTTTTAAGAAACTTATAAACCTCACTGGAGCTCTGCTGCCATCTTTCAGTGAGTCCTCTGAGCCTGTTTCCTCATCTCGCAAATGAAGGGGCTGGACTAGATTGCTAAACTCCACATACATACCTAACAATACCTAACCACTCTAACAATCTTTTTTTTTTTTTTTTAGATGGAGTCTCGCTTTGTCGCCCAGGCTGGAGTGCAGTGGCATGATCTTGGCTCACTGCAACCTCTGCCTCCCAGGTTCAAGCAATTCTCGTGCCTCAGCCTCCCAAGTAGCTGGAACTACAGGTGCATGCCACCACACCCAGCTAATTTTTGTATTCTTAGTAGAGACAGGGTTTCACCATGTTGGCCAGGCTGGCCTTGAACTCCTGACCTCAAGGGATCCACCTGCCTGGGCCTCCCAAAGTGTTGGGATTACAGGCGTGAGCCACCGCGCCCAGCCTCTAACATTCTTTTATGATTTCACAGCATCCAGGGATTGAGAAAGACAGAAATAATGTCATTCTCCATAGTCAAAATGTCTAAGAGATGCAGTGACCTTAAGATGATGCTGAATCTTGCAGACTCAGCCTCTGAGAGTTCAACTTTCTCTGAGGGGTTGTTTAGAGAATCTAGGTGCTCCTGGCCTTGAATAACAGATCTGATCCTAAAAGACAGTATGCAAGTCAAATATGGGCATACCCAGGCTGGACATAAGGGTGCGGTGGCTCACGCCTGTAATCCTGACACTTTGGGAGACTAAGGTGGAAGGATTGCTTGAGTCTAGGAGTTCAAGACCAGCCTAGGCAACATAGTGAGACCTTGTCTTTACAGAAAATAAACAAAATTAGCTGGGCATGGAGGTGCACACCTGTAGTCCCAGATACTCGAAGGCTGAGGTGGGAAGATTGCTTGAGCCTGGGAGGTCAAGGCTGCAGTGAGCCAAGATCACGCCACTGCACTCCAACCTGGGTGACAGAGTGAGACCCTTTCTCAAAACAAAACAAAACATAACAAAATATGGGCACAGCCAGTCGCGCTTACCGTGCAGCAGTGAGAAGGCATGAAGTGCTTTGACATAATGGCATCTCAGAGCCCCTCCCTGGAACAAAGTTACCTCCTAATTGTGTTGTATATGACTCCATTTTCACATCAGGTCTTAAAAGTCCTAGAAGGGACTTTCAAGGTTTTAAAACCCTGCCTCTGAAGTAAAATAGCACCCAGCTCTGTGAAAGGGCTACTATGAAGCCACTGATTAAAACAAACAAACAAAAAAACAGTACAGCTTCATACAGTAGGGGTAGGAGGGAGGCAAAGATAACTTGTAATTTTAAAATTTATAAACTTGGAGACATTTTAGGATAGAAATCAAAGTTTGCATGAATTCAATAAAACAGAACTGAACATTTCCAAGGAATTCTGGCTTGTGGTTAGCCAGTGGCCATCCTCAGCCTTCCAAGTCTACCTTTGCACTCTCCTCTGCCATTAAAGCCCAGTGGAAGCTCAGAGTCCAGGCAACTGCAGGAATAGTGCATTGCCACCAGAAAGAAGGCTCAAAACAATGGGAGCCTCAGCACTCCAGAATGCTAACTAGCCATTGGGTGGAAAATGGAGTGGATGTAAAGAAATATATTAGCACACAGGGGTTGGGAGAGGAGGCTGACTATAAGAAAGTAGCATGAGGACATTTTGGGGGTGATGGAAGTGTTCCGTATCTTGTGTAATCAGGGTACTGCATACTGAAACTGCACTGAGAGGCTATACTATATGCAAATGTTAGTCTGATCATCACAAGTGCTGGTAAGGATGAGGGGCATCCAGAACTGATACCCTGCTGTGAGGTGTTTCAATCTGCACAACCACTTTAGAAAACAACTTGTCCTTGTCTAGAGAAGTTGAAGCTGCAAATACCCTAAGACCTAACAGTGCCAAACAAGACAATCTTGCACGTCCATGTTCTCCGGAAGCCAAGCACAAGAGCATTCACAGCAGAAACTGGAAACAACCCATACACCAGGAGAATGGAATACCATGGAATACTTGGAACAGTAATAATGAGTGAACCACAGCTTCAGGCATCAACATGGATAAATCTCATGAACATAATGTTGCAAAAATAAAAGCAAATGGCATGAGTGGGATTCCATTTACATAAAAGCAAAAAATTATATGAAAACGAAACCATGTTTTCTTTAGAAATATACATGTAGAAAGTCAAACTATAAGGAAAAGCAAGGAAACAATAAACACCGAATTCAGGATGATGGTTATCTGTGGGGGAGGGAAACGCAAGGAGTTACTAAAGATATAGGTATCAGCTGGGTGCAGTGGCTCACGCCTGTAATCCCAGCACTTTGGGAGGGTGAGGTGGGAGAATCATTCGAGCCCAGGAGTTTGAGACCAGCCTGAACAACATAGTGAGACCGTGTCTCTACAAAAAATTTAAAAAATTTAGCCAGGCAAAGTTGCGTGCCTGTAGTCCTAGCTACTTGGGAGGCTGAGGTGGGAGGATCCTTTGAGCCTAGGAGGTCAAGGCTGCAGTGATTGGGCCACTGCACTCCAGGGTTGACAGAGCAAGACCCTGTCTCAAAAAAAAAAAAAAAAGAAAGAAAGAAAAAAAAAGCCGGACACGGTGGCTCACGTCTGTAATCCCAGCACTTGGGGAGGCTGAGACAGGCAGATTACCTGAGGTCAGGAGTTCGAGACCAGCCAGGCCAACATAGTGAAACCCCATCTCTACTAAAAATACAAAACTTAGCCGGGCGTGGTGGCAGGCACCTGTAATCCCAGGTACTCAGGAGGCTGAGGCAAGAGAATCACTTGAACCCGGATGGCAGACATTGCAGTGAGCCAAGATCGCGCCACTGCACTCCAGCCTGGGTGACGAGAGTGAAACTCCATCTCAGAAAAAAAGAAAAATGGATGTTGTTCTATTTCTTACACTGGGTTGGGGGGTACATGGGTGTTACTTTTATTGCTGTTCTTTATACTATGTGCATACATAATAATTATTCTCATTATGAATTCAATTTTCATTTTTGTAAATGTGAAAAAATCATATTGATGTCAATTAAACAGAGGTTTACTGAGTACTGGATATCATGAGCTGTTGGAAATCCAAAACTGATGAGAGACATCATCCCTCATATGGTTATGTTTTTTTTTGTTGTTTGATGAAAGCAAAAGCAGTGACAGGGCAAGGGCCTAAGGAAGGGTATGGGTATGGTACCTTGATCTTGGCGCCCAGCATCTCAGCAGCATCCTTCTCCCGCCGCAGGTCCTCCATCTTTTTCTCTTTCTCCTTCAGCAGCCTCATCTTCTCCTCTGCAACCAAGCTGTGATCCTCTACAATGGCCCGCTTCTCAATCTCCAGTTTTTCTTGCTGTTCCCGCCAGTAATCATCCTTATCATCCCCTTCCTCCTCACCCTCTTCTCCCTCCTCCTCCTCCTCTTCCCCACCCCCACCACTGCCACCACCTTCCCTCCGCTTCTCTCGCCTCTTCCTCCTACCAATGGACCGTTTTTCCAGCTGGGCCTTGAGCCGAGCAATCTCTTCCTGGAATTCTCGAAGGAGGGCATCCTTGGGGTCCTCATTGACCCTTGGTTTGTTCTTAATGTTTTTGGCACGGTTGGCATATCGCAGAGTGGTCAGAGTCTCTTCTACGTTGTAAGAGGCAGGCCCCACGTTGGCCACCATCACAGTCTTAGCATTGCCACCAAGGGAATCTTGGAGGAGCCTGGTAAGCTTTGAGTCCCGATATGGAATGTGAGTGCTTTTGCCGTCCACTAGAGCAGAGATGACATTACCCAAAGCGGAAAGGGAGAGGTTGATCTTGGTAGCTTCTTTTAATCTCTCCCCTTGTGCGCCAGTCTTGGCTTGCCGTTCGCTGCCAGCAAGATCTACAAGGTTCAATTTTCCTACACGGATGTGGTTTTCACCATCGAGGCCCACCTCGCTGCACTCAATAGTGATAACGAAAATTGCATGAGAACGCGAGCTGTGCTCGTTCATGTTGGTAGCACCGACAGAACGGTTCTGGTTCCCCACATTCATCACATGCTCTATCTCCTTCACACTCTTGGTGACAAAGGAAGACAGGTCTTTCACATACACTCCTGTGTCAGGCCTCTCTTTGAGCTCAAGCCTTTTGGTCTGATCCTTTGAGAGCAAATCTCGGATCTCCTCCTGGTAGATCTCTAAGTAAGAAGCCCTGACCAGGTATTGTTGATTCTGGGATCGAGAGATGTGGGTGAAGATATGGTCAAATGAGTTAGGAATGACTCCTCTTTTTTCAGGGTCACCACGGATTCCTTCCATGGTGTAGGTTTTTCCTGTCCCAGTTTGTCCATAGGCAAAAATGGTTCCATTGAAACCTTGCAGGACAGAGTCAACAAGTGGTCGGAACGTCTCATCGTACAGTTCAAACTGCTTGGCATTCCAGTCATAGACGGCATCAAAGGTGAAGGTCTTGGGCATTTCATGGGCCGTCCCTTTGGGGTTCTTCACAGACACCTGCCCCAGCTTAACATCCACATCCACCACTTTGTCATACGAAGCAGCCTTTTCCTTGCCATTCATGGGCCGACAGCGAACCACCACCCTGACTGACTCTGAGCTTTTCAACTTTGACATGATGAACTCTGATCCAGTCAAATCTTGAGAAGTGTCAATTCAAAATGTCTCAGGATGCTACGGTCCTAGAGAAAAAGCAAAAGTAAATAAGGACAGTACCGTTGTCATTGCGGGCTGCCTGACAGAAGCTGACACACCTAAATAGTCTTCATCTTGCTAACCTGACAGCCATATCTGATAACTTTACTACACTGTGTATTTCCTCACAGGATCTTAACCAGCTTCAGTGGTAAAAAATAAAAAACTGCAGTCCACCAGTATTGTTGGCTAGCCCATCCTCCTCTCAATCAATATCTGATCTTATGCTATAGGCTGAGGCAGCTGGAAATCTTTTAAGTCTGGGTCTCACTCTGGGAGGCCGAGGCAGGGAAATTCCTTGAGACCAGGAGTTTGAGACCAGCCTGGGCAACACAGCAAGATCCTGTCTCCAAAAAATTTGTGAATTAGGCTGTACACAGTAGCTCACATCTGTAATCCCAGCATTTTAGGAGGCTGAAGCCAGAGGATCACTTGAGTACAGGTGTTTGAGATCAGCCTGGGCAACATAGGGAGCCCCCATCTCTCCAAAAAAAATATATATATACCAACAACAATTAGCTGCACACGGTGGCTCATGCCTGTAGTCTTAGCTACTTGGGAAGCTGAGATGGGAGGACTGCTTGAGCCCAGGAGGTTGAGGGTACAGTAAGCTGCAATCACGCCACTGCCCTTCAGCCTGGATGACAGAGTGAGACTCTATCTTAAAAATAAAGTAAAATAAGTGGCCGGGCGCGGTGGCTCACGCCTGTAATCCCAGCACTTTGGGAGGCCGAGGCGGGTGGATCACGAGGTCAGGAGATTGAGACTATCCTGGCTAACACGGTGAAACCCCATCTCTACTAAATATACAAAAAATTAGCCGGTGTGGTGGCAGGCGCCTATAGTCCCAGCTACTTGGGAGGCTGAGGCAGGAGAATGGCGTGAACCTGGGAGGCAGAGGCCGAGATCCTGCCACTGCGCTCCAGCCTGGGTGACAAAGCGAGACTCCGTCTCAAAAAAAAAAAAAAAAGTAAAATAAAAATAATGACCAGGCTCAGTGGCTCACGCCTGTAATCCCAGCACTCTGGGAGAACGAGGTGGATGGATCCCTTGTGGCCAGGAGTTCGAGACCAGCCTGGCCAACATGGCAAAACCCTGTCTCTACGAAAAATACAAAAATTAGCTGGGCGTGGTGGTGGGCACCTGTAATCCCAGCTACTCAGGGGGCCGTGGCACGAGAATCACTTGAGCCTAGGAGGCAGAAGTTGCAGAGAGCCAAGACTGCGCCACTGCACTCTGGCGTGGAGGACAGAGCAAGACTCTGTTTCAAAATAAATACAGTAAAATAAAAATACAAAAATAAAAATCAGCCAGGGGTGGTGATGTGTGCCTGTAGTCCTAGCTACTCAGGAGGCTGAGGCAGAAGGACTGCTTGAGCCCAGGAGTTCAAGGCTGCAGTGAGCTATGATCGTGTCACTGCACTCCAGCCTACACAAGAGAATGAAACCCTTTTTTTTTATTTGAGACGGAGTCTCGCTCTGTCACCCAGGCTGGAGTGCAGTGGTGTGAGCTTGGCTCACTGCAAGCTCTGCCTCCCGAATTCACGTCATTCTCCTGCCTCAGCCTCCCAAGTAGCTGGGACTACAGGCACCTGCCACCATGCCCAGCTAATTTTTTGTATTTTTAGTAGAGACAGGGTTTTGCCATGTTGGCCAGGCTGGTCTCAAACTCCTGGCCACAAGGGATCCCTCCACCTCATTCTCTCAAAGTGCTAGGATTATAGGCGTGAGCCACCCAGCCTGGTCATTATTTTTATTTTCCTTTTTTTTTTTTTGAGACAGAGTCCTGCTTTGTCACCCAGGCTGGAGCACAGTGGCACGATCTCGGCTCACTGCAAGCTCCGCCTCCCGGGTTCATGCCATTCTCCTGCCTCAGCCTCCCGAGTAACTGGGACTATAGGTGCCCGCCACCATGCCCAGCTAATTTTTTGTGTTTTTAGGAGAGATGGGGTTTCACTGTGGTCTCGATCTTCTGACCTCGTGATCCACCCACCTCGGCCTCCCAAAAAACCTTTTCTTAAACAAATGAAAAAAAGTCTTATATTCTCTTGAACTACTATAACCTGTTGAAATACTACAACCTCTGGGTAGAGCAATTTGGACCTACCCATCAACATTTAAAATGCATATACTTTTTGAACTAGCAATTGTACTGCTAAGAATTTATCCTAGAGATACAGATTTTAAACAATGACATATACACAAGGATATTTATTGTGGGAGCAACAGATTGTGAGCAACCCGGGTTCCCATCAAGAGGAGACTGATTAAATTAAATATATTCAATATATGTGGAATCCTATGCAGTTATTAAAAAGAAGGTGGTAATCTAAATGTAATCCTATACCAAGATATGTTGTTAAGTGAAAAAAGTAGGTGACAGTGTGTACAGTATAGTTTACATAGTGTGAAAAATGGAAGCTATAACACCAAGAATGAACCTTAATGTAAATTATGCACTTTGGGTGATAATGTGTCAATGCAGGTCTGTTGCTTATAACAAACGTACCACTCTGGTAGGAGATGTCCATAATGGGAGAGGCTTTGTATGTGTGGAGGCAGAGGTATGTGAGAAATCTGTGTACCTTCCGCTTATTTTTGCTGGGAACCTGAAACTGCTCTAAAAATAAACTCTATTTAAAAAACAAACATTACATAAGAAAAGGGGGGATATATGCATGTTATATGCTTGATATGAATACAATATTGTTAGAAGTATACTTCTAAAGGTAGTAACAGTAGCAGCTTTAGCACGGGAACTATGGGCCCAGGAGACTCAGAAGCCTAAAGAGAGAGGAAAGGCTGAGCGTGGTGGCTCACGCCTGTAATCCCAGCACTTTGGGAGGCTGAGGCAGGTGGATCACAAGGTCAAGAGATCAAGACCATCTGGGCCAACATGGTGAAACCCCATCTTTACTAAACATACAAAAATTAGCTGGGCATGGTGGCGCAAGCTTGTAGTCCCAGCTACTTGGGAGGCTGAGACAGGAGAATTGCTTGAACCCGGGAGGTGGCGGTTGCATTGCAGTGAGCCGAGATTGCACCACTGCACTCCAGCCTGGTGACACAGCGAGACTCCGTCTCAAAAAAAAAAAAAAAAAAAAAAAAAAGGAAAAACTTTTCACAGTATACTCATTTGTAGTATTAGAATTTCCTAGCTTGTGCTAATAATACTTTTCAATCCCACAATCATCAATAAAAACTGGCTTGTGCAAAATGTGTGCAAATAAATAAGGATGTGGTATAATGCATTACATAAAAAGCACTCATTCAATCAATAATTTTTTTTTTCTTTGAGACAGAATCTTGCTCTGTTGCCAGGCTGGAGTGCAGTGGTGTGATCTTGGCTCACTGCAACCTCCAACTCCCTGGTTCAAGCGATTCACCTGCCTCAGCCTCCCTAGTAGCTGGGATTACAGGCACATGCCACCATGCCCAGCTAATCTTTTTCGTACCTCATGATTGGCCTGCCTCAGCCTCCCAAAGTGCTGGGATTACAGGCGTGAGCCACCGCACCCGGCAATAACTTTCTTTTTTTTTTTTTGAGATGGAGTCTTGCTCTTATTGACCAGGCTGGAGTGCAATGGCGTGATCTCGGCTCACTGCAACCTCTGCCTCCTGGGTTCAAGCAATTATCCTGCCTCAGCCTCCCGAATGGTTAGGATTACAGGCACCTGCCACCATGGTCTAAAAATACAAAATCAATCAATAAATTTAATAGAATTGGAATGCAAATAAGAAAATGGAGCCAGGTGTGGTGGCTCACACCTGTAATCCCAGCACTTTGGGAAGCCAAGGAGGGCAGATCACCTGAGCAGCAGTTCGAGATCAGCCTGGCCAACATGGTGAAACACCATCTGTACTAAAAAAAAAAAAAAAAATACAAAAATTTAGCCAGGCATGGTGGCATGTGCCTGTAATCCCAGCTACTTGAGGCAGCAGAATTGTTTGAACCTGGGAGGCGGAGGCTGCAGTGAGCCAAGATTGTGCCATTGCACTCCAGTCTGGGTGACAGAGCAAGACTCCATCTACACACACACACACAAAAAAGGTGGGGGGGTGTTAAAATTTTATAAAGTAAAAACAAAAAGAGAGAGAGTTTCATTTGGTGCTGGAAAACTCAGGGAGCAGAAGAAAGGATTAAATGGGTCCTTTGGGTGGGGGTAGGTAGTAAGCAGGTCAGAGTACTTTACCGGTATATATGAGGACCCCAAACTCCTATAAATCTCAGTGCAGAGATTTTTAAATTTTCTTTTTAAAAGACAGTCTCGCTTTGTCACCCAGGCTGAAGTGCAGTGGCGTGATGACAGCTCACTGCAGCCTTGACCTCCCAGGCTCAAGTGATCTCCTCCCACCTCGGCCTCCCAAGTAGCTGGGACTATAGGTGCACACCACCACACCTGACTAAGTGCAGGGATTTTTAAAAACATGTAATTCATGTTTTTTGGGGTTTTTTTGTTTGTTTGTTTGTTTTTTAAACAGAGTCTCCCCTCTGTCCCCCAGGCTGGAGTGCAGTGGTGCGATCTCGGCTCACTGCAACCTCCACCTCCTGGGTTCAAGCAATTCTCCTGCCTCAGCCTCCTAAGTAGCTGGGACTACAGGCACCCACCACCATGCCCGGCTAATTTTTGTAGTTTTTTTTTTTTAGTAGAGACAGGGTTTTGCCATGTTGGCCAGGCTGGTCTCTAACTCCTGACCTCAGGTGATCCACCCACCTCAGCCTCCCAAAGTGCTGGGATTACAGGCGTAAGCCACCATGCCTGGCTGTTTTTTTTTTTTTTTTTTTTTATCAAAAGGCTCTTCAGTGACAGGTCTCTCTCTCTCTCTCTCTCTCTCTCTCTGTGACCTGCTCTCTAGCCACCCTGTTCTGCTGCTCACAGACAAGTGTTATTAGATTTTAAATCATTGATACATAATAAGCAAATATGTATTAATACACATTTATCCTCTCCCTTTTTACACAAACATATTATATACAATAATAAACAGTGTCCTTGGAGTTCATTCCCTCGGTAAATACAGAGCTGCTTTATTCTCTGCAACAGCAGCATCATACTCTACTGCATGCATGCACCATAATTTATGTCACTGCTGCAGATGCACTTCAGCTGTTTCTGATATTCTGCTGTGAAAAACCTAGGACGTACAATCATTCATGTGTGGGAAAGTATATCTGTAAGCATCAATTCCTAGAAGTGGAACTGCTGAATCAAAGGATATATGCAATTGCAATTTTTAAAAAATATGCAGAACAATGACAGCAGTATTCTTTTAAGTTGTGAGAATGACTTATTTCCTGCCATTCTCCCATGGTGGGAGAAGGTGAAGCAGTGATGGGCCACTTGGGCATATATGCTGTGGCTTAATAAATAGACAGCAGCAACATATTCCCCCACTGCCCTTCACAGACTGTTCTGCTGCTAAGCAAGTGGAAACACAAAAAGTTGCTTTTCATATTTCTTCTAGTTGTTACATGTAATACAATATTGTTGTCTAGAATGAAGAAATCCAGAAGACCTTTTACCCTCTCTGAACCCGTTTTCTGTAAATCTGAAAAAATAGGTATAATTCTTCTTTCTTATGGATGATTATGAGACTAAGAGGTGCTTATAAGGGTGGAAGTACTTTGTAAACTAATATAAAGCTAGATTAAAATAACAATACAGATTCATCCAAAACCCTTGTCAGGGGGTCATTCCAGAGATTAAGGATGAGGCCTAATTTTATGCATTAAACATCACTAGAATAACATTTCTTTTTCTTTTTTTTTTTTTTTTTTTTTGTGAGACTGAGTTTTGCTCTTGTGACCCAGGCTGGAGTGCAATGGCACAATCTTGGCTCACTGCAACCTCTGCCTCCAAGGTTCAAGCAATTATCCTGCCTCAGCCTCCCGAATAGCTAGGATTACAGGTGCCCACCAACACACATGGTTAATTTTTGTATTTTTAGTAGAGATGTTGGCCAGGCTGGTCTCAAACTCCTCATCTCAGGTGATCCACCTGCCTTGGCCTCCCAAAGTGCTGGGATTACAGGTTTGAGCCACTGCACCCAGCCTAAATTAACTTTTTTTTTTTTTTTAATGGAGTCTCGCTCTGTCACCCAGGCTGGAGTACAGTGGCATGATCTCGGCCCACTGCAACCTGCGTCTCCCGGGTTCAAGCAATTCTCCTGCCTCAGCCTCCCAAGTAGCTGGGATCACAAGCACCCACCACCAGGTCCAGCTAATTTTTGCATTTTTAGTAGAGATGGGGTTTCACCATGATGGCCAAGCTGGTCTGGAACTCCTGGCCTCAGGCGATCCACCCCACTCAGCCTCCCAAAGTGCTGGGATTACAGGCGTGAGCCACAGCGCCCACTCTAAAATAACATTTCTATTGTTCAGTTTGTAACAATCATCCTAAAAAAAATTCAGATTAAATTGAGATCTAAATACCTAATTGATGTTCAATAAGAACTAAATCTCAAGCCGTGTAAAGAAAACTATGCAAAAGGAAGCCCTTCAGGAATGTAGTCATTATCTTCTAGATCAAGGGTGTCCAATCTTTGGCTTCCTTGGGCCACACTGGAAGAAGAATTGTCTTGAGCCGCACCACACATAAAATACACTAACACTATGATGGTTAATGAGTTAAACAAAAAATTGCAAAAAAAATCTCATAATGTTTAAAGAAAGTTTACAAATTTGTGTTGGGCCACATTCAAAGCCATCCTGGGCCGCGGGTTGGACAAACTTCTTCTAGATGCTATTACAATTTTGCCAGATGGGAAGAAAGAGACAGATGTTAGAATGGCCAGTTTCCTGCGTCTTTTCATTTCAGGGGAATGGCTCATGAGCTACGGCCTGTCTCTCCCTCCATTTCAACAGACGCCTGCCAAAGCTGATCTAGGTGCAAAGGGAAAATCCCAGCCCCTGATATCCTCTGGGAAGACCTCTGTTTCAGTGCACGAGCCTGCCAGACAAGATCCTAGACCTGATAGAGTAAGAGAAACAGAATGGCAGGGCAGGACAGGGAGACAGGTCAGTGCAGAGGACGGATTCTTCTGCATTACAGACTTCTGAGAAGGCGGAGCTGTCCGACTTTTACCTGTCAAAACAATGGGGCTCCAAGCCTATGGAAAAAGAAGAAAGAAAGCCTGCAGCAAGCTGACCTTGAGGTTCAGCTGCTTTGTAATAGCTCCGTATATTTTTTGAGCTCTCCAAAATGATAGAAACAAAGGAATGATAATGACCTACATTAATCTTAAAAATCTTTAAAAAGGAAGGAATTCCCAAAGCATGAGTCCCCTTAATTAAATCTCCTCAACTCTGAACACAGAACACCATTTCTTTTCTGAACTCACCCAGCTAGACTGAACTAGTCATGTATTATTGACATATTCTTTCAGGAAAATGGACTAAGTTAATTTCCTGCCACCAAGGCTTAAAATCTTATTCTGGGTCTTCCTCAAAGGAGAGAGTTTTCTTGGAAGGATGCCCTGATACTCTTTCTTTATTACCTTTGTTATTCTTCCAGTGGGTCTAATTAGAGTGATAAATCTTTAAAGAAACTCACAGAATTGCCAGGAAAGAAGGAAGCACAGATCAGCAGCTCATCGCCTTCATCCTGAAGACCTTTTCTGCTAGAACTTGTCATTCAATGTTAACACCCACTGTTTGAATGGTTATTGAACATGAAAAATTGAGTAATTCCCCAACCTCAACTCTTTTATCTGCTGAGGAAATCAGATGCACATTTGTCACGGCAGTCACACTCTTCCAGACTGTTCTCCAACTCTTTTGTGTTTAGATTCATGCATCCTCACCTTGCTAGCTGTCATAGAGTCTCACCTCAAAGTCCAGAACTAGGTATGAATTGGATTCTCAGTAACTACTGGCTTCCTATGGAAAGCCTAAGAGAGAGGTCACAAACTGGTTACATTCTATCTGAAACATTTCATTTGGCCCACCTGGTATTTAAAACAACATGGGCCTGGCGTGGTGGCTCACATCTGTAATCTCAGCACTTTGGGAGGCTGAGGCAGGTGGATCACCTGAGGTCAGGAATTCAAGACTAGCCTGTCCAACACGGTGAGACCCCGTCTTTACTAAAAATACAAAAATTAGCTGGGCATAGTGGCGGGCGCCTGTAATCCCAGCTACTCAGGAGGCTGAGGCAGGAGAATTGCTTGAACCCAGAGGCAGGGTCTGCAGTGAGCTGAGATCGCGCCATTACACTCCAGCCTAGTTGACAAGAGCAGAACTACGTCTCAAAAATAAATAAATAAATAAATAAAACATGGGCTGGGCACAGTGACTCACACCTGTAATCCCAGCACTTTGGGAGGCCGAGGCGGGCGTATCACCTGAGGTCAGGAGTTTGAGACCTCGTCTCTACTAAAAATACCAAAATTAGCTGGGTGTGGTGGCATGTGCCTGTAGTCCCAGGTACTTGGGAGGCTGAGGCAGGAGAATTGCTTGAATCCAGGAGGTGGAGGCTGCAGTGAGCCGAGATTGCACCACTGCATTCCAGCCTGGGTGACAGTGAGACTCTGTCTCAAAAAAAAAAAAAAAAAAAAAAGACCATGAAGCGTGGGCAACATAGGGAGACCTCCATCTCCACCAAAAATTTAAAAATTAGCAGGGCATGGTGCCGCTTGCCTGTGGTCCTAGCTAGTCGAGAGATTGAGGCGAGAGGATCACGTAAGCCCAAGTCAAGGCTACAGTGAGCCATGATTGCACCACTGCACTCCAGCCTGGTGCTAGGTCTTGCCCTGTTTCCAAAAGTAAAAATAAACAACAACAACAAC
Organism: Pan troglodytes; assembly: GCF_028858775.2. Lineage (NCBI taxonomy): Eukaryota > Metazoa > Chordata > Mammalia > Primates > Hominidae > Pan > Pan troglodytes. The sequence goes on along the minus strand of NC_072419.2, from coordinate 38,515,902 downwards.
AAAATCCTCAGCAATTCCACTTCTCTATCTATGTATATCCTAGCAAAAAGCTTTGCATATGTGCACAAGAAAACATGGACAAGATTGCTTCCTGCAGCATAGTTATCACAGTAGAAAAACTAGAAACAGGCTGGGTGCAGTGGCTCACACCTGTAATCCTAGCACTCTGCGAGGCCGAGGTGGGAGAACTCTTTGTGGCCAGGAGTTCAAGACCAGCCTGGGGAACATAGTGAGACCATCTCTACAAAAAAATTTTTAAAAATCAGCAGGTGCGGCGGCTCACGCCTGTAATCCCAGCACTTTGGGAGGCCGAGGTGGGCAGATCACAAGGACAGGAGATGGAGACCATTGTGGCTAACACGGTGAAATCCTGTCTCTACTTAAAAAATACAGAAAAAATTGGGGGCGTGGTGGTGGGCGACTGCAGTCCCAGCTACTCGGGAGGCTGAGGCAGGAGAATGGTGTGAACCTGGGAGGCGGAGCTTGCAGTGAGTGGAGATCGCACCACTGCACTCCAGCCCGGGCGACAGAGAGAGACTCTGTCTCAAAAAAAAAATTTACATTTAAAAAATATAGCTGGGTGTGGTAGAATATACCTGTAGTCCCAGCTTCTTGGGAGGCTGAGGCAGTAGGATACCTTGAGTCCAGGAGTTGGAGGTTGTAGTGAGCCATAATAGCCCTACTGCACTCCAACCTGGGTGACAGAGGGAGACACTATCTGTAAACAAAACAAAACAAAACAAAACAGGCCAGTGTGGCGGCTCTCACCTATAACCCCAGTACTTTGGGAGGACAAGGCAGGAGGATTGCCTTAGTTCAGGAGTTGGAGACCAGCCTGGGAACAGAAGGAGACCCCATCTTTAAAAATTAGCCAGGCGTGATGACACATGCCTATAGTCCCAGTACTTGGGAGGCTGAGGCAGGAGGATTGCTTAAGCCCAGGAGGTTAAGACTGCAGCAAGTCATGATCACACCACTGCACTCCAGCCTGAGTCACAGAGGAAGACCCTGTCCCAAAAAACAAACAAAAAAAATCTAGAAACAACCTAGACATCCATTTATAGGGGAAATGAATAATAAAATATGATATATTCATATTATAGACAATATGGCTGGGTGTGGTGGCTCACGCCTATAATCCCAGCACTTTGGGAGGCTGAGGCCGGAGGATCATCTGAGGTCAGGAGTTTGAAACCACCCTGGCCAACATGGCGAAACCCTCTCTCTACTAAAAAATACAAAAATTAGCAGGGCATGCTGCGATGCGCTGTAATCCCAGCTACTTAGGAAGCTGAGGCACGAGAATCACTTGAACCCAAGAGTCAGAGGTTGCAAGCGAGCTGAGATTGCGCCACTGTGCCCCAGCCTGGGTGATAGAGCGAGACTCTGTCTCAAAAAAAAAAAAAAAAAAAAAAATATATATATATATATATATATATATATACACACACACACACACACCATTCAGTAGTTACAAGTTATAAGTAATAAATTAGAGCAGAGGTCAGCAAATTACAGTCCAGGATACAAATCTGGCCCAGAGCCTGGTTTTGTAAACAAAGTTATATTAGAACAGCAATAATCCTTAGTTTACATATTATCTACTGCTGCATTAACTATAGAGGTGAATAGAGTTGAGTAGTTGCAATAGAGACAATATGGACTACAATACTAAAATATTTACTATCTGGCCTTTTACAGAAAGTGTTTGCCAATCTCTGAATTAGGGTTACAGATTTAACATGGATAAATAAATAGGCTGAGTGAGAAACAAAGCTGCAGAGTGACAGTTACGATTAGGAATTTACAAAAAAATACGGTGCTCATGGATTTGCATTTATGTATGTATAAGTACTAAAAAGTGGGATAGGATGGGTGCAGTGGCTCACACCTCTGTAACTGCAGCACTTTGGTAGGCTGAGGTAGGAGGATGATCACTTGAGTTCAGAAGTTTGAGACCATCCAGGGCAACAGAGCAAGACCCTATTTCTACAAGAAATGAAAATTAGCCCAGTGTGGTGGCCTACTACCTACAGCTACTCCAAAAAGGTGGAAGGATCACTTGAGCCCAGGAGGTGGAGGTTACAGTGAGTCACGATTGTACCACTGCACTCCAGAGTGAGACCCTGTCTCTGAAGAAGGGAAGGGGAAGAGAGGGGAGGGGAGGGGAGGGGAGATAGAAGGATATGTAACAATTTATGACAGTGGCTGCCCAAACTGGGCAATGGGAAGTATGAATAATGGGAGTAGAGATGGGAAGGATATTTCAACTTTATCTGTAATACTTTATCCTTTCTCTTAAAAAACAAAAACAGAGGAAGGTTTCAAGCTTTATAACATTTCCCTTACTTTGCTGATTCTATCTCTTATATTATTCTCTGAATTTTTGTTTTGTTTGTTTTTTGAGATAGAGTCTCACTCTGTCACCCAGGCTGGAGTGCAGTGGCGCAATCACAGCTCACTGCAACCTCCGCCTCCCTGGCGATTTTCCGCCTCAGCCTCCTGAGTAGCTGGGATTACAGGCTCAGGCCGCCATGCACAATTAATTGTTGTATCTGTTTGTAGAGCTGGGTTTTTGCCATGTTGGCCAGGCTGGTCTCGAACTCCCAGCCTCAAGTGACCCACCCACCCTGGACTTCCAAAGTGCTGGGATTACTGGTGTGACATTGCACCAGGCCTGAATTTTTTTTTTTTAATTCAAAAAAACAACAATTTTTTTTTTTTTTTTGAGACGGAGTTTCACTCTTGTCCAGGCTGGAGTGCAACAACATGATCTTGGCTCACTGCAACCTCCACCTCCCAGGTTCAATCTCCCCGCTTAGCCTCCCAAGTAGCTGGGATTGCAGGGATGCGCCACCTTGCCCGGCTAATTTTGTATTTTTTTAAGTAGAGATGGGGTTTCTCCATGTTGGTCAGGCTGGTCTCAAACTCTTGACCTCAGGTGATCTGCCCGCCTCAGCCTCCCAAAGTGCTGGGATTATAGGCGTGAGCCACAGCACCCGGCCTAACAATTTCATATTAAAAAAAAAATCCACTTCTCTGGAAACATGGGAATATCTGACAGCCCTTGATCTGAACCCCAAGTGGAAGCAATAGGAATCTTCCCCAACCCCACTATCTCCTGTTTCATATCTAGCATGCTTTGCTCATTTATACTTCCTGGCTGGCTCTTGTAGACATCTCTGTCTATGACCAAATTCATATATGTATGATTTGATTAAGAAAGGCCCGACATACTAGCCCCTCTTTTTAAACGCCATTTGCCGAGGCTCTGTAATGACATGGAAAATGCTTATCATAAATGAAAAAGCAGTTTACAAAATTGAATCACTGCATGCAATCACAATTATATAAAAATAAAGACACACGTAAAAACATCAATAGTGGTCAACCTTGGGTAATAGTATAGGTGATTTCCCCTGCTCTTTCAACATTTCTGTATTTTCCAAATTCTCTTTAATGAGTATGTGGTATCTCCAAATGGGAAAAAATAGAGGTCTGGCAATTCCCCAGGAACAACCCTGCAAGGAGGTGCAACCTGTGGGCACACAGAGTGCATACTAACGCACCTCAAATCAATGCATTCCAAAGCAATGTCCTGTAAGATCAGATCAGGCAACCACCTGCCAACTGCCTGGCCCAGGGTTCAAATACTCAGAGTATCTGAAATGCAGCCCAAGCCAAAGATCACATGAGCCATCAGAAAAGCACTGCAACACTCGAGCAAGGAGTAAAAGCGACTCCCTGCTAAGCAGCCTAAACCAATTCCCTGGACAGGCTTCTCTCGGGGGAAGCAGCTGTTTTTACTCTGTATCCACCTCATCACCATCAACACTACTCCTTTTTACAATTATTTCTAATTGTTTCTGAAGTATCAGGACTCCGTGTTTGCAATCCCTGAACCACACCATGAAAGCAAGTCCAATTCTAGGTCTCTGGTTCCTATGTTGGCCAGTTTCACAAAGGGAGTTACACACTTCTTAAAACAAGATTATCCATCTTGGGTTGAAAAATAACACCACTGTCCTGCAGAACTTTTAAAAAGACATTTTATACATATTGAGAAAATGGTTCTACATTTGCTTATATGTGCATAAAATATATCTGAAAGAATTCACAAGAACCATGTAACAATTGCCAGATAACAACACTGGCTTTCCCTAAAAGAGCTAGGTGGATGAGGGCCAAAAGTAGAAGAGAAACTTTTCATTATACACCCTTTTTTTTTCTTCAGACCGAGTTTCACTCTGTCACCCAGGCTGGAGTGCTGTGGTGCAATCTCGGCTCACTGCAACCTCTGCCTCCCATTCAAGCGATTCTTGTGCCTCAGCCTCCCGAGTAGCTGGGATGGCAGGCACCCACCATCACGCCGAGCTAATTTTTGTATTTTTAGTAGAGACAGGGTTTCGCCATGGCCAGGCTGTTCTTGAACTCCCGGCCTCAGGTGATCTGCCCACCTCAGCCTCCCAAAGTGTGTTTACCCTTTAATACCTCTTGAGTTTTGAATCATGTAAATATATTACTTAGTCATAAAATAAAATAAAATCAAGGGGAAAGAGAGATGGAAAGGTTTTGTGAAATTAAACAAATATACAGGGGTTACTCATTTTTCCCATTTTATCTATCCATTTGTGCTGACCACCATGAATATAAGACAATAAAAATGGGCCGGGTGTGGTGGCTCACACCTGTAATCTCAGCACTTTGGGAGGCCGAGGCGGGTGGATCACAAGGTCAATAGATCGAGACCATCCTGGCCAACATGGTGAAACCCCGTCTCTACTACAAGCACAAAACTTAGCCGGGCGTGGTGGCAGGCAGTTGTAGTCTCAGCTACTTGGGAGGCTGAGACAGAAGAATCACTCAAACCCGGGAGGCAGAGGTTGCAGTGAGCTGAGATCATGCCACTGCACTCCAGCCCAGGCGACAGTGCAAGATTCTGTCTCAATTTAAAAAAAAAAAAAAAAAAAAAAGATAATAAAAATGTTTTAATTGATAAATGAGGGGACCTACTAGGGGACCTAAATTTGGGACCTACTTATCCTAAATTTATGATGAAGCTTTGTAAAACAGTTTCTATTAGGTCCACAGCACTAGAATTTTTAACTTTCTAACGTAAATGTAGCAAGTCATGCAGTGTCGGCTCTAAAAAGCATTTAGAGCACAGATGTCAAATAAGAAAGTAATGAAATATATTCTGTTGTTATTACAGGCATTATTTGCAAACATAAGGTCAGCCAGGCGTGGTGGCTCACACCTGTAATCCCAGCACTTCGGGAGGCCGAGGCGGGTGGATCACGAGCTCAGGAGATCAAGACCATCCTGGCTAACATGGTGAAACCCCATCTCTACTAAAAATACAAAAAAATTAGCTGGGCATGGTGGCAGGCGCCTGTAGTCCCAGCTATTCAGGAGGCTGAGGCAGGAGAATGGTGTGAACCCGGGAGGCGGAGCTTGCAGTGAGCTGAGATCGCACCACTGCACTCCAGCCTGGGCGACAGAGCGAGATTCTGTCACAAAAGAAAAAAAAAGGGGGGGGGGCGCGTCACCTTTTTTGTAAGCCAAACAGTTGCGTGAACTGTCTAAAAAGTTTCAAAATGTCCCTTACAGAAAGAACATATAAGAGCCACAGCAACTCAAATTGGCACAACATACTTGAGGGCAGTCAGGCAATCAGTACCAAAACTCTAAATGTGAATACTCCCTTGAAACAGCAATTCCATTTCTTGGAATTATTTTAAGGACATAATTGAGTAACTAAATACATGTGCAACGATGTAATACACATTTGTGTTTGTCACATCACCACCTCTAAGCACTTAAATGCTCATCAATAAGGGAGTGGTTAGATTATGGCACATCTCTACAATGGGAAACTATGAAGTCATTAAAAATGGCAACAAACCTCTAGGTATTTAGATATGGGCAATATTCAAGACATATTGCTGAGTGAAGAAAAAGGCTACTAAACAGAATTACTATGATACAGTTAATGTTTATGTGTACAGGCACACGTGCAGATGCAGATTTGGGGAACACAGAGTAAAGACATTGTTAAAAGCATGAGCTAAGGTGTTCAGCAGGTCTGGCTTTGAATTTCTGCTCTGCCATTTACTAGCTATAAAATCTCAAGAAACTAAGTCACAGTTTCTTCTTCCACCAAGTATGGTTAATAGCAATATCTCCCTTAAAGAACTGTTCTGAGGATTAAACTAATGAATGTTAAATGCTTAGCTTTCAACATTGAAAAGTACTAATAAATACTCATGAAATGCAGGTAATATTGACCTCTAGGGTGGTACGCCTGCAGGTTATTTTTTTGCTTTCTTTGTATTTTTTGATGGGTGCATGTATTTTGATTTTTATAATTAAGGTGGGGGAAGCAATAAAGCAATGTTTTCTTTGGAGAAAAGTCCAGAACTTTGATTTCAGCTTAAATGTCTGAAGAAGACACGCTAGTTCTCCGGAAAGAAACCTAAAAACGTCACAGTCAAGTAACAAGGACAATAAATGCCTGCCCTGAATTCAAACTGGCGCCATGTACTCTCTGTCATTTGATGACACAAAGAGGCAAACAAAGCATTTATTTAGGTAGGGAAAGAAGAAAAGAAACTCTTTTTGGCATTCAATTGTAAAACATAAAATACATTCAAAAATATATTCAAGTCTGTTGAACACCTACTATTCAGAATCAATGCAGTTCTTGGGTTTTATTGTATTCAATAGTCACAACTCACAGTATACCAAGAGCTTAATGTGAGTCCTCTTTTAATCCTCAAAATCACCTTGGGAGGAAGGCAGGCATTAGCCTCATTTAAAGAATAAGGATCAGAGACTCAGGGAAATTAATTTGCCCAAGGTTACACAACAATTAAGTGGAAGAGTCAGGATTCAAAACCAGATTTGTCTTATTTTAAAACCCATATATAAACCCATATATTTTTAAAACACCTGATATATATGCATATATACATGTGTATGTCTATGCAAAGATTAAAGCAATTCAAGCTGTACAGGGTATACAGTGAACATGTAAATCTTCCTAACATATCTGCATTGCTCCTTCATCTTCATCTTTTGTTTTTAAACCTTTTTAACTCAAGTAGCAGTATACTATATACCACTGTACTTCTTCCTATATAAATCTTGGAGAACTCCTTCTCCCCCACCCAACTCATTTTGTGTTGTTTTCTTTGTTTGTTTTTTTGAGACAGACTCTTGCTCTGCACTCCAGGCTGGAGTGCAGTGGCATGATGTTGGCTCACCACAGCCTAAACCTCCTGGGCTCAGGTAGTCTTCCCACCTCAACCTCCTCAGTAGCTGGGACTACAGGTACATGCCACCAAACCTAATTTTGTTTTTATTTTTTGTAGAGACAAATGTCTCACTATGTTGCCCAGGCTGGTCCCCAGGCTGGTCTCAAACTCCTGGCTCAAGTGATCCTTCCGTCTCTCAGCCTCCCAAAGTATGGGATTACAGGCATCAGACACCATGCTTAGCTGCTTCTTTTTCCTTTCTTTTCTGTCTTACTTCCTTTCATTCATTCATTCATTCACTCATTTATTTTGAGACAGAGTCTCAGTTGCCCAGGCTGGAGTGCAGTGGCACAATCACAGCTCACTGCAACGTTGACCTCCTGGGGTCAAGCAATCTTCCCACCTCAGACTCCCAAGTACCTGGGACTATAAGCACACCCCACCACATCCAACTAATTTTTTATTTTTTGTAGAGACGGGGTTTTGCCACATTGGCCAGGCTGGTCTTGAACTCCTGACCTCAGGTGTTCCGCCTGCCTTGGCCTCCCAAAGTGCTGGGATTACAGTCATGAGCCACTGCGCCCAGCCAAAAAATGTCTTTGATCAGTCAGTCCCTTATTGAGGGACCTTCTGATTGTCTCTGGTCATTTGCTACTGCAAACAGTACTGCAGTGGCTATACTGAACATATATACCTTTAGGGTAAGTGGGAGTAGTTGGTAGGATCCACTCCCAGAGGTAGGACTGTTGTACACATTCTATTGTTTTTTAAGAGTCAAGGTCTTCACATTCTGTTGTTTTTCAAGAGCCAAGATCTTGCTCTGTTGCCCAGGCTGGAGTGCAGTGGCAGAATCTCAGCTTACTGCAGCCTCGAACTCCTCGCTCAAGCAATCGTCCCACCTCAGCCTCCAGAGTAGCTGGGACTACAGGCGTGCGCCACTGGACCCGACTTTTCTTTTTTTTTTTTTTCTATTTTTAGTAGAGACGACGTTTCACCGTGTTGGCCAGGCTGGTCTCAAACACCTGACCTCAAGTGATCCACCCGCCTCAGCCTCCCAAAGTGCTAGGATTACAGGCATGAGCCACCATGCCTGGACTAATTTTTAAAATTGTTTGTAGATGTTGGGGGGGGGGGTCTTGCTTTGTTGCACAGGCTGGTCTCAAACTCTTGGCTTCATGTGATTCTCCCACTTAGGCCTCCCAAACTGCTGGTATTACAGGTCCATCATGTAATACCAGCCACCATGGTGAGCCACTACGTCCAGCTCCTTTTTTGATCTTGATTCAAACAAACCAACTGTTAAGAAATGTACAAGGACCAAGCTAGGTGGTTCACCACCCATAATCCCAGCACTTTGGGAGGCCGAGATGGGAGGATCACTTGAGCCTAGGAGTTCAAGACCAGCTTGGACAAGATGGCAAGATCCTGTCTCTACAAAAAAATTTTTAAAACTTAGCCGGGTGTGGTGGTATATGCCTGTGGCCCCAGCTACTCAGGAGGCTAAGTTGGGAGGATCACTTGAGCCCAGGAGTTTGCTTGAGCTGCCTAGGAGTTTGAGGCAGCAGTGAGCTCTGACTGCACCACTGCACTCAAGCCTGGGTGATACAGTGAGACCCTGTCTCAAGAAAAAAAAAAATGAGGCGAGGCGCGGTGGCTCACACCTGTAATCCCAGCACTTTGGGAGGCCAAGGAGGGCGCATCACTCGAGGTCAGGAGTTCAAGCCCAGCCTAGCTAACATGGTGAAACTCTGTCTCTACTAAAAATATAAAAATTAGTTGGGTGTGGTGCATGCATGTCTGTAATCCCAGCTACTTGGGAGGCTGAGGCAGGAGAATTGCTTGAACCCGGGAGGCAGAGATTGCAGTGGGCCTAGATCACACCACTGCACTCCAGCCCGGGTGACAGAGCGAGACTCTGTCTCAAAAAAAAAAAAATGTATAAGACAGTCAAGGAAATTGGAACACTGGATATGAGACAATGTAAGAAATTATTTTTACGTGTAAAAAAATGTTATTATTTTAAAAAGAAAGTTCTTATCCTCTAGAGATAAACAAGAATATTTTCAGATAAAGTTATATGCCGTCTGGGATCTTTTTCAGGGGTGGGGTGCACGAAAGGTTATAGGTAAAATAGGATTGCCAAGTGCTGAGAACTGCTGGAGGTGGGTAATGGGTTCATGATTCATTACATTATTCTAGTTTTATGCATAATTGGGATTTTCCAAATGAAAAAAAAATCACCCTCTAACCAATGGCTTATCATTTAAAATGTTTTTAAAATTACAGTAAAAAACCCCACATAATATAAAATTTACCCTCTTAATCATTTTAAGTGTATTAGTTCAGTAGTGTTAACTATATTCACATTGTTGTATAACACATTTCTAGAACTTTTTCATCTTGCAAAGCTGAAACTTTATAACCACTGAACAATTCCTCATTTCCCCCTCTCCTTAGCCCCTGGTAACCATGTTTCCATGATTTTGTCTACTCTAGCTACCTCGGATAAGTGGAATCATAACAGTATTTGTCCTTTTGTGACTGGCTTATTTCACTCAGCACAATGCCCTCAAGGTTCATCAATACTAAAGCATGTGTCAGAACTTCCTTCTTTTTTAAGGCTGAATAATATTCCATTCCATGTATGCACTATATATATTTTCTTTCTTTTTTTTTTTTGAGACACAGTCTTGCTGACACCCAGGCTGGAGTGCAGTGGTGCAATCACAGCTCACTGCATCCTTGAACTCCTAGGCTCAAGCAATCCTCCCACCTCAGCCTTTTGAGTAGCTGAGACTACAGGTACGTGCCACCATACTCAGCTAATTTATTATTATTATTATTTGTTATAGAAACAAGGTCTCACTATATTGCCCAGGCTGGTCTGGAACTCCTGGGTTCGAGCAATCCTTCCGCCTTGGCCTCCCAAAGTGCTGGGATTACAGGCGTGAGCCATCGCGCCTGGCCTGTACCACATATTCTTTATCCATTTATCTGTTAACGGACATTTGGGCTGCTTCTACCTCTTGGCTATTGTGAATAATGCTATGGGCAGAGGGCCATAGCAAAACCTGTATTTAACAGGCAGAGGTAGCCTCAATAGCCAAAAAGAGATTCAGACACACCTGGGACTGAAACCCAGCTCTATCATTCCTAGTTTTGTTTGTTTGTTTTTGAGATGGAGTCTTGCTGTCACCCAGGCTGCAGTGTAGTGGCGTGATCTCGGCTCACTGCAACTTCCACCTCCCAGGTTCAAGGGATTCTCCTGCCTCAGCTTCCCAAGCAGCTGGGATTACAGGCGCCTGCCACCACGCATGGCTAACTTTTGTATTTTTAGTAGAGCGTGGGTTTCACTATGTTGGCCAGGCTGGTCTCGAATTCCTGACCTCAGGTGTTCTACCTGCCTCGGCCTCCTAAAGTGCTGGGAGCCACTGTGCCCAGCCTATCATTCGTAGTTCTGAGGCTCTGTGAAAGTTTCTTACCCCTCGGAGCTGATTTCCTCATCTGTAAAACGGGAATATCACTAACACCTGCTGCTTGGGGCCGTGTAAGGACTAGAAGAAGACAGGCAGCAAGCGTCTGGCCCACAAGTGGTAACTCTGCCCTGACCCAATTTGCAGAAGAAAAAAACCAGAGACTTAGACAGGGAAGTAACATGGCACACTGAGTTAATAAGTGGCAAAGCAAGCTGAAACCAGGTCCATCTGGCTCCAAAGTCCATGGCCTTTCTTCCACACCAGCATGTCCTAAATGTCAATAATCCGATTGTTTCTGGACAATTTTCGCCATGTCTATCATCACCTGTACTATTATTTACTTAACATTTTTTCTTTAAATCTACTTTGCTTAACACAAAGTTTATTTTAAAAAGAAACTTTATATAACCACCATGAATGGAAAATCAGTATCACTTGTTATAAATAGAAAGTAACTGTGAAAATAAATATAAGAACAGACAACAATGTTACTAAATTCTAGCTAAATACTGTAGCTTATCTGAGGCCTGAAGCTTGATCGCCATTGGTTTGAAAGGGAGCTTAACAAGTGTTAAGAAATAGACTAGTGGCCGAGCGTGGTGGCTCCCGCCTGTAGTCCCAGCCCTTTGGGAGGCCAAGGCAGGTGGATCACAAGGTCAGGTGTTCAAGACCAGCATGGCTAAGACGGTGAAACCCCGTCTTTACTAAAAATACAAAAATTAGCCGGGCATGGTGGCAGGCACCTGTAATCCCAGCTACTCAGGAGGCTGAGGCAGAGAACTGCTTGAACCCAGGAGGCAGAGGTTGCAGTGAGCTGAGATCGTGCCACTGCACTCCAGCCTGGGTGACTGAGACTCCATTTCAAAAAAAAAAAAAAAAAACCAGACTAGTACCAAACAAATACAGTATTCTTCTTGACACAGTCAGAAGAACCAAGAGAGAGTTTTAAAGGGAATAGCTCTCACCACTACATTCAACATAATTTAGGATGTTGTGTTTGACTGTTACCCAAACTCTCCTCCTATTCCACCTGGTTCAGCTCTGCAGAATATAAGGACCCACTCAGACCCCCGGATCAGAATCTTGTCTTATCAAGATTCATGCCTACGCATGCTACCTTTATAGTAAACAGTTTCCAAAGTTGATCCAACAGAATTTCCCATAAATCATAGGATTTATTTTATTAATATGATGAGTTAAATGCTTTTTGAAAAATCCCTCTTCAAAAGTCCATCAGAACTGTCTTGGCTCATTGTCCAATGTTATAATGATATGCTTGCTCTCACAGTTCATACAGTGCACATCACTTGAACCCAGGAGGCGGAGGTTGCAGTGAGCTGAGGCGACAGAGTGAGACTCCAATGCTGTACATAAAATGTTTCCAGTTAATGTTGCCAATAAACAGCCTATTCAGAGAATGAAGGGTTGAAATGACAAAGGCCTATGTTCTGGGTCCTACTCACAGGGAATTCTTCATCAGAAAGAAAAATGGATCAAGAGAAGACAAAAAAGAAGGTGAGAAAAACTATTACATCAAAAAAACACTTCATGATATGTAAAATATATCTAAATAAAGTTGGTTTTTTGTTTGTTTGGAGACAGGATCTCATTCACTGTGTCACCCAGGCTGGAATGCAGTAGCGCAATCATGGCTCACTGTAGCCTTGAACTCCTGGGCTTGAACTTGCCTCAGCTTCCCGAGTAGTTGGGAGTACAGGTGCAAGCCACTGCACCCGGGTAAATTTTCATATGTTTTGTATAGATGGGGTCTCACAATGCTGCCCAGGCTGGTCTCAAACTTCTGGCCTCAAGCAATCTTCCCACTTAGGCCTCCCAAAGCGCTGGGATTACAGGAATGAGCCACCACATCCAGCTAAATCTGTTTTTTAAAGATACTTTTAGGCCAGGCACGGTGGCTCACGCCTGTAATCCCAGCACTTTGGGAGGCCGAGATGGGCAGATCTCAAGGTCAGGGGTTCAAGACCAGCCTGACCAACATGGTGAAACCCTATCTCTACTAAAAATACCAAAATCAGCTGGGTGTGGTGGTGTGCACCTGTAATCCCAGCTACTCAGGAGGCTGAGGCAGGAGAATCACTTGAACCCAGGAGGCGGAGGTTGCAGTGAGCTGACACTGCACCACTGCACTACAGCCTAGGCGACAGAGTGAGACTCCTCTGAAAAAAAAAAAAAAAAAAAAAAAAAAGATACTTTTAGAGGATCCTAAGAAGGGAAATGGACAGTTCTCAGTTAGAATTTTTTAAAGTTTAAACTTTTCACAAACCACTTATTTAGAATTGTTCTCTTAAGAGGCTGAGAGAGAAGGAGATATTCTGTATAACACATTATATGTGATTATAAAAAGGTGGAAACAACTTCAATGCTCAATGCCAGGGAAAGTGTAGTAGTTACTACTAAACTACTAACATGTAGTAATAACTACTAAACACAAAAACACAGCAAGGGGTAGTGGCTCACACTTGTAGTCTCAGCACTTTGGGAGGCTGAGTCAGGAGCATCGCTTGAGGCCAGGAGTTGAGACCAGCCTGAGCAACATAGTGAGATCCTGCCTCCATGAAAAATTTAAAAATTAGCCACAAGTGGTGGCACGCACCTGTGGCCCTGGCTGCTTAGGAAGCTGAGGTGGAAGGACCACTTGAGCCCAGGAGCTGGAGGTTACGGTGAGCTATGATCATGCCACAGTATTCCAGCCTGGGCAACGGAGCGACACCCTATCTCAAAAATAAACAAATAAAATAGATTGGCCCTGGTGGCTCACACTTGTAATCTGAGCACTTTGGGAGGCCAAGGCAGGAGGATCGCTTGAGCCTAGGAGTTTGAGACCAGCCTGAGCAACATAGTGAGACCCTGTTTCTACAAAAATAAAATGAAACAAAAATTGAAATAAATAAGTACAAAAATATGGAAAAATGGTTATGAAATAATGTTAAGCGAACATTTCCAAATAGAAAATGGGAAATATGCTTTGAATACAACTTTCTAAAAATATACTTGCAAGTAGTCAAGTAAGCTAAAACCTGAGTTAGGATACCATCACCATGGGTAAATTCCCCAACCAAATTGTAATTCTGTCTGTCTTTTCAGCTTTAGGTTAACACTGCCATGTTAAAAACATTATTTAAGGGGGGTTGCCTTTGTAATTTAAAATTTTTAACATTAAAGGACCTAGTTTAAAGAAATCATCAGCAGTGCAGACAAAGGTTTACACAAAATAATCATCATTAAGATGTTCTCTGAAGCATTACTCATAATGTTTAAACGTTGAAAATGGCCTAAATAACAACAATGGAGGAAACAGGTGAGAACTGCAAGCCTATGAGATAAAATGTATTTAGGAATACATTTGTATATGGACAGTAAAATGTTAACAGTAGTTATTTCTCAGTGGTGGATCTTAAAGTCAGCCTTATTTAATCTGTTCAGTATTTTCCTCATTTTTTTACTCAATGGAAGTTTATTATTTTTATAATCGGAAAAAATTATATATTTTTAAAAGGCTGACAACTGAAGAATAAGGAAAAACATTACATATATTTCTTAGGCCAGAGTCTAACTTATTATTGCAGATCTTGCAAAACCAGTAACTACTTCCACCAAGGACTATCTTCTTGTGGTTATCTTTAGGTAACTTGAACTGATATTTTATCTTACCTAGATGGAATCTTTTATGATTTGCCAGCTAGATTTTTTGCTTATGTTCTGAAATGTGTTACAAAGTAATGATTACTGTAGTCTGCTAAGCTGCTAGAGATTGTGCTATGAGCTTTTAGTTTCTGTTTAATTTATGTCACACACAAAAGGCCAAGCAAGCCCTTCCTGAAAGCACTGCTGAAGGTGATATGAAGGACTCCAGAGTGGTTAAGTCCCAAGCTCCCAATAATCTATGGCAATTTCTATTTCACTTGAACCCATTTCCATTTATAGACTATATTCGAGCATGACAAAATGCAAGTGCTGCAAATGTCTTGCCAAAAACTTTAAAAATAAAAGCCACACCCACCATGATTATCACTGGTTCCCTCTCTAATGCAAATTATGAGTTAAATAAATCAGCATGCTAAAGATAGATCTTCCTGTGTGAAGAGCTCAATGTCCGCAATCAGTGTGACAAAGTGAGAAGACACAATGTGTCACCATGATTAACTGAACCTTAAACATGAACATCCCAAGCTGCTGTGCAGATGTGTGATGCTGATAAGATGAGCTGATTGTAATGCTGACTGCCAAGAAATACGCTCTAAAAGCCACACCCGAAAGGTCTGGGAGAAAGCTCAGTATGAAGTCACCAAGAAAGAACAAAATATCACCCAACTCAAGGTTCAGTCTTGTGGGCAGGGCTGGAAGGGCTTTGGGAAGAACTGTCCTATATCTTTATTTTACATATATATATGTATGTGCAAGACAGAGGCCTAGGGAGGTTGAGTCACTTGCTCCAAGTCACACAGCAAGTAGCAGAATTGATAGAATCCTGCCTTTACCCAGTTCCCACCATCCTTTCAGGTCAAAATTTCCTATAATGGCATAGTCCTTGACCAATAAATCTTTCTGAGAGTCTAGAAAGACAGGAGGTGTTGAAAGGAAAATAATGAGCCCACAGGGCAAAGAGAGAAAACTGAGGCACAGTGAGATGGAATGTTTTAACAATTAGTTGGCGGGTGTTATATGGGACTTTATCCACTATCTTCTCACCCAGTGTAGATATTTATCACCAGAATCAAGAAACAGCTTAGAGCTAAATGACTCAGAATACAAGCTCACAGTTCCTACCTGCTTCAGCTGTTCGGACCCTGAAGTTAGATCACTAAGAAGTGTGAGAGGTAGCTTATCTGACCAAATGAGATATCTGTTTGCGGCCTCATCAGTCAAGTAACTGACACCCATCTAGCTCAGAAGTTTTTCCCTTGATTTTCTCAAACATTCTTTGAAGTCACTGTTTTTTTTTTTTGTTTTTTTTTTTGGTCATCATTTAAAATTAGTTATGCAGGTATGGAAGAGAAAGGCCTTTGACAAGACAGCTAAGATGTGGTCACTGCCCACCTGAAAAACAGATGAACACGCGAATGAATGGTAGAAAGAGCAATAGACTTGGAGTCAGCAGATGTCAGGAAGTTACTGAACTTTTCTGAGCCTCTACTTTCCTCTTCTGGAAATCTGTGTTACAGGATTGGTGTGAGGTCTAAATCTAAATGAAACAACATGTGTAAAGTGCTTACAACAGTGCTTGGCTAATGTATCTTAGCTACGACTATTATTTTCATTGTCATTATCATTGGTAAGTCTTAGTTTTGCTACTGATTACCTAGGTGAGAGCATCTCAAACTTTTAATGTGCACAGGAAACATCCGGGATCTTGGTAAAAGGCAGGCTCTGATTTATTAGATCTGGGCCTTGTTATTGTTGTTGTTTTCTTCTTCTTCTGTTTTTAAAAATACAGATGAGGTCTCACTGTTTTGCCCAGGTTGGTCTCGGACTCCTGGCCTCCAGTGATCCTCCTGCCTTGACCTCCCAAAGTGCTGGGATTACAAGCGTGAGCCACTGCACCCAGCCTAGATTCTGCATTTCTGACAAGGTCCTGGGGACATGGTACGTCTGTCACAGAGAACACACTTTGAGCAGCAAGGATCTCCCTAACTCAGCACCTAGAAAATGCTCAATATTACTGACAAAAACAAGTGACCTCTCCACACCACAATGTCTTCATTTGTAAACCAGGGATAATATGTAGTCCAGATGATCTCAACTGATTGACAATTAGTAAATGAGAATGCACAGGAAAGAGCGTTCTAAACTGCAAAGTTATACAAATAGCAGTGGTGGCCAGGTGCTGTGGCTCATGCCTGTAATCCTAGCACTTTGGGAGGCTGAGGCAGGAAGATTGCTTGAAGCCAGGAGTTTGAGACTAGCCTGTAACATAGCAAGACCCCATCTCTACAAAAAATAAAAATTAAAAACAAAATTTTTTTTTTTAATTAGCTGGGTGTAGTGGCATGCACCTGTAGTCTCAGCTACTTGGATGGCTGACGTGGGAGGATCGCTTGAGCCCAGGAGTTGGAGGTTACAATGAGCTATGACTGCACCACTGCACTCCAGCCTGGGCAACAGAGTGAGACCAAGTTTTCTAAAAAAATTAGCGGCTCATGCCTGTAATCCCAGCACTTTGAGAGGCCAAGGTGAGTGGATCACTTGTGGCCAAGATGCCTGGACAATACAGTAAGACCCGTCTCTACAAATTTCTTTTTTTTGAGATGGAGTCTCACTCTGTCACCCAGGCTGGAGTGAAGTGGTACAATCTCAGCTCACTGCAACCTCCGCTTCCTAGGTTCAAGCGATTCTCCCACCTCAGCCTCCGAAGTAGCTGGGACTACAAGCATGCACCACCACACCCGACTAATTTTTGTATTTTCAGTAGAGATGGGGTTTCCCCATGTTGGCCAGGCTGGTCTCAAACTCCTGATCTCAGGTGATCCACGTGCCTCAGCCTCCCAAAGTGCTGATATTACAGGTGTGAGTCACCATGCCTAGCCATCTACAGAATTTTTTTTTTTTTTTGAGACAGAGTCTCACTCTGTCGCCCAGGCTGGAGTGCAGTGGTGCGATCTCAGCTCACTGCAACCACCACCTCCCGGGTTCAAGCGATTCTCCTGCCTCAGCCTCCTGAGTAGCTGGGATTACAGGTGCGCACCACCACGCCCAGCTAATTTTTGTATTCTTAGTAGAGAAGGGGTTTCACCATGTTGGTCAGGCTGGTCTCAAACTCCTGACCTCGTGATCTGCCCGCCTCAGCCTCCCAAAGTGCTGGGATTACAGGCATAAGCCACCACACCCGTCCCCAAAACATTTTTTTTTAAATTAGCCAGGCACGACGGTACATGCCTGCGGTCCCAGCCACTCAAGAGACTGAGGTAGAAGGATCACTTGAGCCCAGGAGTTCAAGGCTGTGGGGGAGCCATGATCACACCACTGCATTCCAACCTGGGTGACAGAGGGAGTCCCTGTCTCCAAAATGAATAAATTTATTAAATTTAATTAAATAAACAAGTGGCAGTGATAAGACTATTAGTTTTACTATTCACAATGTTGAATGTACAACCCTGTAATGCCCAGATTTACAAGTACAGTTACTGGAATACATAACAATGAAGCTCGAATTCCCTTGCTCAGAAGAGATTCAAGAATCCTCTAGGAATTCTGGTAGAGTACAATAGGTTTTCCAGGGATTCTGAAGTCAAAAGCTCTGAAACTTCAGAACTGTCATTTGGTGACCAGGAAAGAACCACTTTGGCAGGGAGAATGTGGCCATTTGGCACACCAAGTGAACTTCACTAGTGATTCCGCTCCCTCTTCCAGAGCTGGCCAGGCTCCCTCAGCCAAGATCCCGAGTCAACACTGCAATGCCAACAGCACAAGACAGAAAGACAGATGGGTACTGCCCTGGCAAAGCCCACACCTGCCGCTCCACAGGCTGGCAAAGAGCCAGACTGTAGAAAAGCAGGACTTTTTTTTTTTTTTTTTGGTTCACAGTAGGAACGTCAGGCTTCAATCAGTTGCACCTGGCTAGCTTCTGCCAGCATAATCTGGGATTTCCTCCCCACAGACTATAAAGTATGATGCTTATACTTTGTGCCTCTCCTCTACAGGGTTCAAAATAAACTATGAATAATTCTTCCTCATAGGGCCCCTTACCAAAAAGTCCTTTCATCATTTCAGAGGCAGATGGCATCTCTAACATCTACTTAATTGCTCAGGCCAAAAACCCAGGAGTCATCCTTATTCTCTCACCCTCATCCCGCCATCCTGCTGGTTCTACCTCCGAAACACATCCCCAATCCGTCCTCTTACCATCTCCACTGCCACCAACCTAGAAAGCCACTATCTTCTCTCACCTAACCTCTTAACTAGCCTCCTGGCTGCCACTCCTATGCCCTCTAAAATTCACTGCCACAAAGAGGCCAGAGTGATTTTTTTAAAAAACAAAAATAGATCATGCCACGTCCCTTCTCCAGAACCTCCAATGATTTCCACAGCTTTTAGAACAAAATCCCAACTCATTACTCTAGCAGACAAGGTCCTGTATGATCTGAGCGCTCCCTACCACTTCCATCCCCTACATCCACCCACCTCCCCACTCTGCCTTTGACTCACCTGTCCCAGCCATTGTAAGCCTTCTTGCAGTTTCTGGAACTTACCAAGCTTGTTGCCACCTCACAGCCTTTACCCTTGCTCTTCCTTCTGACATGTCTTCAAATGGCTGGCCCGTCCCTGGGAGCAAATCTCAGCAAAAACGTCACCACCCTAGCAAGGCCTTTTCTTTTTCTTTTAGTTTGTTGGGTTTTTTTTCTTTTTGAGACGGAGTCTCGCTCTGTTGCCCAGGCTGGAGTGCAATGGCGCAACCTCGGCTTACTGCAGCCTCTGCTTCCCAGGTTCAAGCAATTCTTGTGCCTCAGCCTCCTGAATAGCTGGGACTACAGGCACGTGCCACCAGACCCAGCTAAGTTTTGTATTTTTAATAGAGATGGGACTTCACCCCAGCACTTATTCCTCATCCAAATTCCCTTGTTCATTTACTGCTGTATTTTTCTGTTTGCTGCCAGTAGAATATAAGCTGCATGAGAGCAAGGGACTCTGTACCTTTCTACCATGATATCTCCAGGCTAAAACAGAACTGACACATTCTAGGTGCTCAGGAAATACTGAATAAATACAATCCGGGCAGGATAGTGGTAAGTACACTGAATTTGAAGACAGAAGACTGGATTTCAACGTGAATGGGCCACTCAATAGCATCATGGCTTCTTGGCTTCCCTTCAGATTCCTCGACTATAAAACAGAGATCCTAATCTGCACCTTACCTTCCTTGAAGGGACACAGATAAGATTAAATGAGTAAAAGCATGTGTAAGCAAGTGTAAGCATTTTTGTACGCCATTAGGCACCTTATTGTTATTGTCAAGTATTGTTACTGTCTGTTACATAAGAGGGGGTCTTTCTCAGGGACTTGCGAATTAATGGATGAAAAGGCTTAGGAAGCAATCTGAGGTTTCTAATCCAGGCACCTAACAGAAGTCTAGGGACACAACAAAACAGATTAGAATCAGTGGCTTCACTCTGCAGCCAAGGCAAACATAAGATATGAATTCATTTAAAGATGTCAAATGCAGTAATTTGCAAATTAAGCTCTGAGTTCCTCGAAGGATATGGAGATGGGATTGACCTCCACATCCTCCATGTGCCTACCATAAGGGGATTTAGCAAATATTTACTGAATTGGGTGTTGAGCTACTAAACCTAATGTCCTACCATCAGCTTTCATCTTTCTTTCTTTCTTTTTTTTTTTTTTTGAGACGGAGTCTTGCTCTGTCGCCCAGGCTGGAGTGCAGTGGCGCAATCTTGGCTCATTGCAAGTTCCACCTCCCCGGTTCACGCCATTCTCCTGCTTCAGCCTCCCGAGTAGCTGGGACTACAGGCGCCCGCCACCATGCCCAGCTAATTTTTTTTTTTTTCTTTTAGTAGAGATGGGGTTTCACTGTGCTAGCCAGGATGGTCTCGATCTCCTGACCTCGTGATCTGCCCGTCTTGGCCTCCCAAAGTGCTGGGATTACAGCCGTGAGCCACCATGCCTGGACAGCTTTACCTTTCTTTGCAACCCATTGTGGCACAGGATTACAGGTTCCTGGGGCAACTGTATAAAAATATCAACATTTATATAATGCCATGATGGCTACTGTTTCATGCTTGCAATGACATTATGGTTGACGGACCTGGTATTATCACACACTTTAATTTATTCTTTCACCAACCATACACGGAAAATACAGCACAAGCACCACGTTAAACCCAAATAACGATAGCTAATGTTTACCAAATATGCTGGGCACTTCACATATATTAAGTTCAAATAAATCCTCAGAACAGCCATACATGATAATAAGGCCACAGGTAATAAGGCCTATTACTATCCCCATTTTACAGATGAGGAAACTATACCACCAAGGGGTTCAAAATGAACTACGAATAATTCTTCCTCACAGAGCCCCTTACCAAAAAGTCCTCTCATCATTTCAGAGGTACTGAGCATCATTTCAGAGGTAAAGTAGCACCTCTTTGCTCAGTAGCACACAGCTTGGAAGTGGCAGAGCCAAGATTTTAGTCCAGGTAGTCTGATTGCAAGCTTTTAACCACAACTGCATAACAGCACTGAAAGGGCCTTCAGTATAATCTAGCCTAGTCCCCTCATTTTAACGAGGAGGGAATGAGGGTCAGAGAAGCCCTCTTTTAAAGATTCCAGCTCTCAGGCTGGGCACAGTGGCTCATGCCTGTAATCCCAGTCCTTTGGGAGGCCAAGGCAGGCGATCACCTGAGGTCGGGAGTTTGAGACCAGCCTGACCAACATGGAGAAACCCCATCTCTACTAAAAATACAAAATTAGCCGGGCATGGTGGCACATGACTGTAATCCCAGCTACTTGGGAGGCTGAGGCAGGAGAACTGCTTGAACCAGGGAGGCGGAGGTTGCAGTGAGCTGAGATGGCGCCATTGCACTCCAGCCTGGGCAACAACAGCAAAACTCCGTCTCAAAAAAAAAAAAAAAAAGATTCCAACTATTTTCTGAGATCCTCACTTCGGGTGGTATCTATTTAAATAAAGCTTTACCTGAGATCTTGTTTCCTTGCCTTTTAACTTCTAGCCAGTTAAAAGTAACAAAAGAATACCCCTGTGGCCTTATAATAGCAACTGTTGCAAAATCAGAGGCAACAGTGAATGGGGGATAAAATACAGGATTTACCTAGAAACACGTCCACTTCCATCACTTAATAGATACAAGATTCTTAGGCAATGACTGGGTGTGGTGGCTCACGCATGTAATCCCAGCACTTTGGGAGGCCGAGGCAGGTATATCACTTGAGGCCAGGAGTTCGAGACCAGCCAGGCCAACATGGTGAAACCTTGTCTCTACTAAAACTACAAAAATTAGTGGACGAGGTGGTGAACATCTGTAGTCCCAGCTACTCGGGAGGCTGAGGCAGGAGAATCGCTTGAACACACAAGGCGGAGGTTGCAGTGAGCTGAGATCGCGCCACTGCACTCCAGCCTGGGCAACAGACTAAGACTCTGTCTCAAAAAAAAAAAAAAAAAAAAAAAAAGGATTCTTAAGCAGGTCCTTCCCTTTACTTTTCTGAACCTCAGTTTCCTCATCGGCAAAATGAGGATGACATCACCAGGCACCTGGCAAAGTCTACGTAAAGATTAAATGAAATAATATGCCTGGTAAAGTGCTTCTTAATCATATGCTTGTAAATAGTTATTACTGCTTTAAGCACTTCCCAAAGGACACAAAGATGCCTTTTTTCTTCTGGAAGGGTCAACGAAGCCCAGGTAGAAAATGAGACCATGACCCCAGCTATCTACAAGGGGTTGACCTCAAAGAGTTTCCCAGGACTACTTGTAGAAGTACCTCCCTTGCTCTGAGCAGAATGGAGAAGTAAAACCGGGGTTGGGGGTTGGCATTGCAGTAGGACTACCCATATGAGCTGGCACTCTACACACCTACACCTTACCTGTCCCAAAGTCATCTCCTCCTGGAAGTCTTGCCCTCCTACCCTGGACGCCTCATAATAGCTGGTTGAGCACTCACTATGTGCCAAGCTACTTGACATACCCAGTCTCACTGATTTCCACAGTAGTCTATTACCTCATTTCACAGATAAGGAAAAGAAGACTCAGAGAAATTAACTTGCCCAGGGCCACACAGTTACTAAGTGGAAATGCCACGTCTCTAACTCACTCAGACTTCAAACTGCCCTCTTGGTCTCCCATGCTAGGGTGCCCTAAGAATTCTCCCTCTCCCCATTTAGGGCACTTTCACATACACTTCTCATTACCTTAACCACTCTGAGCAGCAAGTGTTAGGACCCCATTGAATAAACAGGTCAACTAAGGCCAGGGAGGTGAAAAGACTTGCCCAAGGTCACACAGCAAGCCCAGCACAGCGCCGAGGTTCGGACCCCAGGCTCTCGCTTCCCCGCCCTCCTCCCAAACTGGGGCCCTGACCACCGCCCCAGGGCCCCCAGGTGGGCTGCGACCCAAGGTGGCCGTGTCTGGGGGTCGGGCCGCGACCCTGCCAGGGGAAGGAGGGGCAAGGCCGTCCGGACTACCAAAGGATGCCTAGGAGGCAGGGCAGAGGATGCTCCGGCTCGCGGGACAGCAAAGCCAGGCAGAGGCGCGGGCGCAGGTCGCAGGGAAAACCCCAGGCGGCCACAGGATTAGCCCTGCTCGGTGGGCGCCCGGCCCCTCCGACTCACCTGCGGCCCGAGCCGAAAGCGGGCGGCGACGGCGGCGGCGGCGGCGGCGGCGGCGGGGGCGGCGAACCCCTGGCTCAGCCATTCCCCGCTGCCCCGGATGGGGAGAGACAGTGGCCGCTCACTTCCTTAGCAACCTGGCTCGGCGACCCACTTCCTTAGCAACCGGTGTCAATTTCAATAACTTTATTGGGACACGAGCAGAGGACAGGGAAAGCCGGCTGGAGGGGTCTGGGCGGGGCTCAGGTCGGTGCTGGTGTTTAGCGGGGGCCCAACACACCTCGGTCTCCTCACCCACCTAAGCGGGGAGAGTGGCGCACAACGTGGCCTGACTCCATCCTCTGGTATCTCGTGCCTCAGTTTCCCATCTGTAAATGGAACACACGCGATTTCAGCCGCCGTTCAACCTTTCTAAAAGCTTTCACATCCATTATCTGACTGGTGTCTCAAACTGCTACTGAGGTAACTCCCATTTAGGGTGCCCCCAGTGACTCAATACGAACACCTATAGGCACCCTTGTTGTAGCTTTCCTGTCCTTCACCCAATCCAGTCAGTCACAACCGCCCAAGGCAAGGCCAGGCCACGCTCATCTCTAGCCTGCCTGAAATATCTGGTCTGTTTCCGTTCTTTTGTCCAGCTCTGTCCGAACAATCCATTTTCCATAAGGTGGCCAGAGTAATTATTTAAAACAGATCATGCGGCCAGGTGCGGTGGCTCCCGCCTGTAATCCCAGCACTTTGGGAGGCTGAGGCAGGTGAATCACCTGAGGTCAGGAGTTCGAGACCAGCCTGGCCAACATGGCGAAACCCCGTCTCTAATAAACATACAAAAAATTAGCCGGGCGTGGTGGCGCATGCCTGTAGTCCCAGCTACTCGGGAGGCTGAGGCAGGAGAATCGCTTGAACCCGGGAGGCAGAGGTTGCAGTGAGAGAGATGGCACCACTGCACTCCAGCCTGGGCGACAACAGCGAAACTCCGTCTCAAATATAAAGATTAAAATAAATAAATAAATCAATAAAACAGATCATGCCACTTTCTGATTAATACTCGATTTAATGGAGTCTCATTGCTCTTAGAATCAAATATGAAGTCCTTATTACTTCCTGCAAAATCCGTTAAAACTCTATTCCAACCACACTGGCCTAGAAGGGCAGGTTCCAACCCCCATGGAACTTACACCTGCTGTTCCCCACTAAATAGAAACTGCATAAGA
Organism: Pan troglodytes; assembly: GCF_028858775.2. NCBI lineage: Eukaryota > Metazoa > Chordata > Mammalia > Primates > Hominidae > Pan > Pan troglodytes. The sequence continues at coordinate 38,491,641 of NC_072419.2, read as the reverse complement.
GCAGTCTTTTATTTGTTCACTCTTGTATCCACCATGCCTGGAACCAAGCTTAGTCAATAGTAGTTGCTCAACAAATATGTGTTGCTCCTTGAATAAATGAATACCTGAGATGGTCTTCTTCATCTGCCCACAACTACTTTTTGCCTGTTGTGGCAGATATTGCTACTTCCTCTCAAAAACGTTATTTCTTCCTGCTCCTGGACCCACAACTAGACAGTATTTCCCAGCCTTCCTTACAGTTCAGACCAAGTTCTGGCCAATTAAATGTGATGTGTGCTATTCTCAGGCCTGGCCCATTAAAACTCCCACATAATTTGATTTACACTTTCTCTACAGTGAAGAAGTTTATTTTCAAATAAAATAATAAAGGAAATACCAAAAGAGACTGCACCCAGCCTCTTTTGGTATTTCCTGAAGCTAATAATTGCCTCATTTTTTCCCCACTTTCATTAGCTTTCTTTGCAGATATTGTTAATTTTTTCCTATGTGGTTAATAAATTAGACAAAATAATCAGCAGTGATTTTTCCAGATGTGTAACATAACAATTCGGCTAGGCATGGTGTCTCATGCCCGTAATCCCAGCACTTTGGGAGGCTGAGGCAGGCAGATCACCCTGAGGTCAGGAGTTCAAGGCCAGCCTGGCCAACATGGAGAAACCACGTCTCTACTAAAAATACAAAAATCAGCCAGGAGTGGTGGCAGGCACCTGTAATCCCCACTACTTTGGAGGCTGAGGCAGGAGAATTGCTTGAACCTAGGAGGTGGAGGTTGCAGTGACCCGAAAGAACCCTATTGCACTCTAGCTTGGGTGACAAGAGCAAAACTCCATCTCACAGAAACAACAACAACTTAAAAAAAAAAAAAAAGTTCATGAGTTCTCTTTTGTTTTTTTCTCCTGAAGGCTTCAGCTCTGATCTGGACCAGTGCTCTCCAGGCCTACTGCACAGCTGTCATACTGAACTTTCCTACATCCTACACCTGGTTGGGGTTCCCTGTGCCCTGGACCTTGTGTCTCAAACTTCTGGATTGTGGATTTACTCTGTCATCTCTGTGCAGCACATCTTTCTGTAGATTCCTGAGAAAGGTTGCAAAGAAGCAAATATATTTAGTCCTTGTATGTCTAAATATGCATTTATACTGTTTTCACACTTGATTAATAGTTTAGCAGGGTATAGAAATCTAGGCTGAAGTCCAGGCACCATGTCTTATGCCTGTAATCCCAGCACTTTGGGAGGTCGAGGCAGGCAGATCACCTGAGGTCAAGTGTTTGAGACCAGCCTGGCCAACATGCTGAAACCTTGTCTCTACTAAAAATACAAAAAAAAAATTAGCTGGGCATGGTGGCACATGCCTGTTGTCCCAGCTACTCAGGGAGGCTGAGGCAGGATAATCACTTGAACCCAGGAGACAGAGGTTGCAGTAAGCCAAGATTGCACCACTGCACTCCAGCCTGAGCGACAGAGGGAGCCTCCATCTCAAAAAAAAAAGAAATCTAGGCTGAAAATTATTTCTCTCAGAATTTTTAAAACATTGCATTATTGTTTCTAGTATCCAGATTTAAGACATCTAATGCCATTCTTAATCCTGTTGCTTTATATGTGTCTTGTTCTTTTTTTATTTTTAATCTTTGAAAACTTTTAGGCTATCATCTTTATCCATAATGTTGTATTTGATGATGACTCCCCTCAGTGAGGCTTTTCCTCACTTGTGTTAGCTGGGCCTTTTCAATCTGGAGACTTATATCCCTCTAATCTAGGAAATTTTCTTGTATTATTTTTTCGATAATTTTCTCCCCTCCTATTTTTTTTTCCCCCTGAAACAGTGTTTTGCTATGTTGCACAGGCTGGAATGCAGTGGCATGATCATGGCTCACTGCAGCTTCAGGTGATCCTGCCACCTCAGCCTCCCGAGTAGCTGGGACTACAAGTGCATACCACCACGCCTGAGTAATTTTTCTATTTTTTGTAGAAATGGGGTCTCACTGTGTTGCCCAGCTGGTCTCAAACTCCTGGGCTCAAGCAATCCCCCTGCCTCGGCCTCCCAAACTGTTGGGACTACAGGAATGAGACACCAGACTTGGCTCTCCCCTCCATTTTTTTCTCTTTCTGGAATTTCTCTTAGTCGGAAGTTATACTTTCCAAACTGAGTTTCTAATTTTCTCTGTTTTTCTCTTATTGTCCCTCTTTTTGGCTCTTTTGTTCTACTCTGTGGGAGATTTCCATCCATATCTTTATTTTTAGTGTCTATCTCTTCTATGGAAGAATCTGGGCTCACCTTTTAGTCATCAAATCAATATTCCCTGCAGACATTTGGGTCATAACTTCCTCCCCCTGTTAAGTCAGTTACTACTTCCCCTCTGTCTCTGTTTTCTAAAAACTTGCTGAAATCCCTGGGCCACTAATGTCTCCTTTTCATTCCTATTAATGTTCTGGGTTAATATATTTTTTATTCCTTATTGCCATATAGATGGGGTTCGAGGGAGAAAAAAATAAATACGCATCATCAATCCACTATGTTTAACTGGATGTCTTTACTGCTATTTAACAACAATGTATTGTGTTCTTCAAAACAGCTAGAAGACCTGAAATGTACCCAACACATAGAAATGGTAAATACTTGGGTGATAGATAACCTAAATACCCTGACTTTATCATTACACATTCTATGCATGTAACAAAATTGCACATGTACCCCATAAATATGTACAAAAACTATTTAAAAATTTTTTTTAAACAGGTAGGTAAAAGGTATGAACAGATAGTTCAGAGAAAAGGAATAGAAAATATTGCTTTTAAACATAGGAAAAGGAAAGATACTTATGCTTACTCACATTAAAGAAATGAAAATTAAAACAACTTTTTTTTTTTTTGAGACAGAGTCTTGCTCTGTTGCCCAGGCTGGAGTGCTGTGGCGCAATCTCAGTTCACTGCAACCTCTACCTCCCGGGTTTAAGTGATTCTCATGCCTTAGCCTCCTGAGTAGCTGGGATTACAGACATGTGCCACCATGCCTGGCTCATTTTTGTATTTTTCAGTAGAGGCAGGGTTTCGCCATGTTGACCAGGCTGGTCTCGAATTCCTGACCTCAAGTGATCCACCTGCCTCAGCCTCCCAAAGTGCTGGGATTGCAGGCATGACCCACTCACTGCACCTGGCCGAAAAAAGAACTTTGGTAAGGCATTGTTGATGACGGTCTGGTCTTGATTCTGTCCTTAGCAAGCTGAATAAAGCTGTGTATTGGAATGGGATTAGTAGTAGTAGCTGTACAGTGTAGGGTGACTAACTTGTTCTAGTTTGCACAGGTCTGTCCCTGTTTTAGCACCAAAAGTTCCATGTCCCAAGAAACTCCTTAGTCCAGGCAAACTAGGATGAGTGGTCACCCTAGTATGATGGGGTAACTTCTATATTACCAAGTATGTTTCCACTCCTGGCATTTCCTTTCCATACTGTGTCCTCTTTTCCATCTAACCTGGACTGTGAGGTATTTATTGCTCAGAAAAGAGTTATTTCAGTAGAAAAATAGAGAAAGGACTTTCTGAGCCCCAGAATCTTGGGGAGGAGACTCAGGGAATGAAAGAAGTTTTGAAAAGTCAGAGTAGGGCTTCCAAACCTCTCAATTCTGGAGATTTGCTCAGTTCAATGAAGGGGAGAGATGGTGAGGATGCAAAAAGAGGAAGGAGGCCAGTGGGGCTGGAAAAAAAGGGTCCTGGAGAGATCACATGGACCAGAGCAGAGATCCTCCTTCCTACCTCCCCAAGAGCAAACTCTAGCCTAGAAATGATCTAATTCCAGCGAGCACCATTGTGTCAGTTTATCATAATAATAGATATCATAAATAATAGAAACCAATTCTGATGGTAGCAGAAAAGGAATTTATTAGCAGGGTAGTAGGAAGGCCACAAAATCACCAGGAAGTTTCTAGAAGTAGCCACTAATAAGGAAGGCGAGGCCACGTGGGACCATGTACTGCTGGACTTGTATGGTGAGAACACTGGTTGCCCTGCTTTCACCATGGCTACCTGGCCATGGGCACTGTCTCAAGACCATTCTCACCTTCCCTCTCCATAAGGATTCCCCACAGTCTCGACCTCTATAACCCAAGCCTTAATTGGTTGACCCTTGATCACATGCCCATCTCCTACCTGCAGTGGAAGCTGTAAAGACAAACATCTGACCTTTTGGCTTCTATGGTAGGAAGAAGACTGCCTTCCGTTCACAAAGTAAGGAGTCCCCAGACATAGGGAGGGGGTTCTGTTGCTAAGCGGGGGGAAGAATCCCTTTATAACCAGACATCCCCTTTGCCAAGAAACTCCGTTAGCCCTCCTCCTCAACGTCAGTCAGTGAGGACCCTCCTCCCCAGTGGCAGGCATGTCGCCCAGGGACCACCCAGCTGGAATTAAGCCCACTGTGTTATAAAATTTTGCTCAGTCTCCATCTGAATTGTCCTGTGAGGACGCCCCATTTTAGTGACTAAGATAACCCAAATCCTGTATGACAGAGAAAGGCACTAGATACCTGGCGACTGGGTGGCAGCAGGGGAGTGTGGGAAAGGGCATGCTTGCATCTATCACGGATGGGGATGAATGGAGGCCAAACCAGGAGAGAGGTAAAACATAGCCCAGACGCCCATGGATGGTTTTATTATGATCTCATCCAGGAAAAATAACTTCCGATGGACTCTCTACAAAGCTGACAAGTGGCAGATGGCCTGGCTCCCCATGCAAGGGTAAAATCACGATGTTTTCTTTCTTCTCTCACATTTGAGAGCAGCGCTGTCCAACAGATCTTTCCACCGTGGTGGACATGTTCTATATCTGTGCTGTCCAATAAGGCAGCCAACAGCCACATGTGGCTATTGAGCACTTGAAATGAGTCTAGTGCTACTGAAAAACTGAATTGTATTTATTTAATTTTAATTAATTTATGCCTAAGCAGCCACATGCAACTAGTGGTTATCATATTGGACAGTGCATCTCTGAGCTATGAAAATGACAAGCATGGACTGCGGGGTCCAGACAGTCAAAGGTTTGAATCCCAGCTCCATTCCTTATGTGTTAGCTGAGTGACCCAGTGCATATCACTTGACCTCTCTGGGACTCGCATTTCTCACATGCAAAGTGGAGCTAGAAATGCAACTGCTTAGGTTTGTTGTGAGGATTAACTAAAATATGGTCTGGGGCTGGGCACAGTGGCTCACGCCTGTAATTAGGGAGGCCAAGGCCGGTGGACTGCTTAAGCTTAGACGTTTAAGATCAGCCTGGGCAACATGGCAAAACCCTGTGTCTACAAAAAATACAAAAATTAGCCGGTCATGGTGGTGCACACCTGTAGCCCCAGCTACTCAGGAGGTTGATATGGGAGGATTGCTTGAGTCCACGAAGTTGAGGCTGCAATCAGCTGAGATCACACCACTGCACTCCAGCCTGGGCAACAGAGCAAGATTCTGTCTCAAAAAAAAAAAAAAAAAAAAAAAAAGATGCACTTAGTACGTTCTCCATGAATGGTGGCTGTCTTTCCTTTCTTTATCAGTGGAGTCATGGTGCCCTCCAGCAAAGCAATCATTGTAAATGTGAGAAGTCATGCTGGTGAGAGAGTTCAGTATTCCTGGAAATTTAATACCATTTGGGGAGGAGGGCTGAAGAGGGGTTGTATAAAAAGACTGCAAAGGGAACTATTTATTAGAATGCAAGGAGGTGACATCCCAGCGCCCCTTTCAGGAAGAAACAAGATGTAGGGCTTGGACTGAAGCCAAGCACCTGAGCTGTGCTTGATGCTTCTCACTTGGCGGAGTGCCCAGGTTCAGAATGGATGGAACTCTGGGACCTCAGGGAGGCTCTAAGGGCTGAGGATCAAGCTAATGGCTTCTAAATTCACATCTTTGATGTTTTCTGAAGAAAGCCAGACAGGAGTTGGCTGCTAATTGCTTCCTCCTCAGGCACTTAACTGGCTGTGTGACCTTGGGCAAGTGAGTTCACCCTCAGGACCTCGTTTCCCTGCCTGCTTCCCTCAGGGCTGCTGTGAGGGTTTACCCAGGGAATGGGTGTGAAATGCTTTCCCATTTGTAAGGCCCATACATAGTAATACTGAAATAAAGAAAACAATACTCTTTTTTTTTTTTTTTTTTGAGACACAGTCTTGCTCTGTCGCCTAGGCTGGAGTGCAGTGGCATGGTCTCGGCTCACTGCAACCTCCGTCTCCCGAGTTCAAGCGATTCTCCTGCCCCAGCCTCCCTAGTAGCTGAGATTACAGGCATGTGCCACCATGGCCAGCTAATTTTTTGTTGTTGTTGTATTTTTAGTAGAGATGGGGTTTCACCATGGTGGTCAGCCTGGTCTCGAACTCCTTGACCTCAAATGATCCACCTGCCTCGGCCTCCCAAAATGCTGGGATTGCAGGCGTGAGCCACTGTGCCTGGCCAAGAAAACAGTGATATTAAAGTCTTAGAGCCAGGAGGAGGTCATAAAATCCCTTGACAGACCAAAACTACCACCCTAGGTCCCAGGACCGGGTTTTATGTTACTTATTTGTATCCTCTGTGCTTAGCACAGTGGCTGGTGCACTGCACGCAGTACACTTATTTAAAAACATGTATTTGACAGGCGAGGTAATTCATGCTTGTAATCCCAGCATCCTGGGGGCCCAAGGTGGGAGGATCCCCTGACACCAGGAGTTTGAGACCAGCCTGGGCAATGTAGAGAGACTTCATCCCTAAAAATTAAAATTAAAAAATTAGCAGTCAGGCGTGGTGGTTCACGCCTATAATCCCAGCACTTTGGGAGGCCAAGGCAGGTGGATTACGAGGTCAGGAGATCAAGACCATCCCTGGCTAACACGGTGAAACCCTGTCTCTACTAAAAATACAAAAAAATTAGCCAGGTGTGGTGGTGGGTGCCTATAATCCCAGCTACTCGGGAGGCTGAGGCAGGAGAATTGCTTGAACCCGGAAGGCAGAGGTTGCAGTGCGCCGAGATCACGCCGTTGCACTCCAGCCTGGGAGACAGAGCAAGACTCTGTTTCAAAAAAAAAAAAAAAAATTAGCTGGTGGTGCATGCCTATAGTCCCAGCTATTTGGGAGGCTGAGGCAAGAGGATCCTTTGAGCCCAGGAGTTTGAGGCTGCAGTGAGCCAAGATCATGCCCCTGCACTTTAGCCTGGGTAATGGAGTGAGACCCTGTCTCAAAAACAAACAAAAAAAATATATTTTCATCATTTACTTCTCAAATTAGCAGATTTTTTTTTTAAAGCATCATACTTGGCTGGGCTCAGTTGTTCACACCTATAATCCCAGCACTTTGGAAGGCCAAGACAGGAGGATTGCTTGAGCCCAGGAGATTGAGAGCAGCCTGGATAACATAGTGAGTCCCCAATCTCTACAACAAAATTTAAAAATTAGCCAGGTGTGGTGGCACATGCCTGTAGTCTCAGCTACTGGGTAGGCTAAGGCAGGATGATTGCTGGAGCCCAGGAGGTCAAGGCTGAGTGAGCCATGATTGTGCCACTGCACTCCAGCCTGGGTGACAGAGTGAGACCTTGGCTTAAAAAAAGAGAGAGAGAGAGAAAAAGCATCATACACAATGTTGGCAAGGAGCACTTTCATCCCATTGCTGATGGTATTGAGAAATTGCCACAAATTGTAAGAAAATAAATCATGGCCGGGTGCAGTGGCTCATGCCTGTAATCCCAGCACTTTGGGAGGCCGAGTCGGGCAGATCACGAGGTCAGGAGATCAAGACCATCTTGGCTAACACGGTGAAACCCCGTCTCTACTAAAAATACAAAAAAATTAGCTGGGCATGGTGGCGGGCGCCTGTTGCCCTAGCTACTCGGGAGGCTGAGGCAGGAGAATGGCTTGAACCCGGGAGGCGGAGCTTGCAGTGAGCCAAGATTGCGTCACTGCACTCCAGCCTGGGCGACAGAGCAAGACTCCGTCTCAAAAATAAATAAATAAATAAAATAATCATGATGACTAAAAAGCATTTGAGTCAGCCCATTCCATTTCTAGGAATCAATTTTGAGAAAATAATGAGATATACTCGCAAAGATTAGGCACAAGCTTGTTCACCTCAGCTTCATTTGCAACAGGGAAATATTATGTCCGATATTAGAGGAATGGAGAGAATAAGAGATGTCAGTAAGGAGAAATATTATGCTGCCATTGAAAATAATATTTTTCAGCCAGGCGCGATGTCTCACGCCTGTAATCCCAGCACTTCAGGAGGCCAAGGCGGGTGGATCACAAGGTCAGAAGATCGAGAGCACGCTGACCAACATGGTAAAAACCCATCTCTACTAAAAATATAAAAATTAGCTGGGCATGGTGGCGCACACCTGTAGTCCCAGCTACTTGGGAGGCTGAGGCAGGAGAATCACTTAAACCCGGGAGGCAGAGGTTGCAGTGAGCCGAGATCGCACCACTGCACTCCAGCCTGGCAACAGAGTAAGACTCTGTCTAGAAAGAAAGAAAGAAAAAAAGAAAGAAAGAAAGAGAGAGAGAGAGGAAGGAAGGAAGGAAGGAAGGAAGGAAGGAAGGAAGGAAGGAAGGAAGGGAGGGAAATGATATTTTTCAACAGCATCCAATGATATGGGGAAATGCTCATGAAAATATAAGAAAGTAAAAGGATATCTATACTCATTAGGAAAAATTTTTAACTGCTCTATGGTGGTCTTCAAGAAAGTTTCTTATACAATAAACAGAATTAAAAAGGCAACACACGGAATGGGAGAAAACAGTTGCAATTCATATATTAAGGGGTTAATATCCAGGTTCTGTAAGGAACTCTGGCCTGGTGCGGTGGCTCATGCCTGTAATCCCAGCACTTCGGGAAGGGGATAGATTACCTGAGCTTAGGAGTTTGAGACCAGCCTGGCCAACATGGTGAAACTCTATCTCTACTAATAATACAAAAACTAGCCAGGCATGGTGGCGCATGCCTGTAATCCCAGCTAATTGGGAGGCTGAGGCAGGAGAATCGCTTGAACCCTGGAGGCAGAGGTTGCAGTGAGCCAAGATCGTGCCCGGCAACAAGAGCAAAACTCTGTCTGCAAAAAACAAAAATAACTCCTACAACTCAACAACAAACATATAAACAACCCAATTAAAAACGGACAAAAGCTGGGTGTGGTGGCTCACACCTGTAATCCCAATACTTTTAGAAGCCAAGGCAGGAGGATGGCATGAGACCAGGAATTCAAGGCAGCCTGAGCAATGTGTTAAGACTCTGCCTCTACAAAAAAAACAAGGAAAAAAAAATTAGCCTGGCATGGAGGCTGAGGTATAACAATCATTTGATCCTGAGAGGTCAAGGCTGCAGTGAGCCATGATTGCATCACTGTGCTCCAGCCTGGGTGACAGAGTAAGTCTGTCTCAAAAAAATAAAGAATAGAAAATGGGCGAAGGACTTGAATAGACATTTCTCCAAAGAAACTACAGAAATGGCAAAAAAAAAAAAAAAAAACGGCCAGGCGTGGTGGCTCACGCCTGTAATCCCAGCACTTTGGGAGGCCAAGGCGGGGGGATCACCTGAGGTCAGTAGTTTGAGACCAGCCTGACCAACATGGTGAAACCCTACATCTACTAAAAATACAAAATTAGCTGGTCATGGTGGCAGGCGCCTGTAATCCCAGCTACTTGGGGGGCTGAGGCAAGAGAATCACTTGAACCCAGCAGGTGGAGGTTGCTGCCAGCAGAGATCGTGCCACTGCACTCCAGCCTGGGCAACAAGAGTGAAACTCCGTCTCAAAAAAAAAGAAATGAAACACATGAAAAGATATCCAAAATCACTAATTATGGAAATGCAAATCAAACCACAATGAGCTAGCACCTCAAACCCATTAGATGATTATTATAAAAAATAAAAATAAAAAAACAGGAAATACGTGTTGGCAAGGATGGAGAAATTGGAAACCTTAGGCGCTGTTGGTGGAAATGTAAAATGGTAGAGGTGCTGAAGTGTTAGTTCATCAAAAAACTAAAAATAGATTTTTATATGATCCAGCAATTCCACTTTAAATACCCAACAGAATTGAAAGCAGGGTCTCAAAGAGATTTTTGTTTACCTATGTTCATAGCAGCATTATTCCCAATAGCCAAAAGGTAGAAGCAACCCATTGTCCCTCAACGGATAAATGGATAATAAAATGTAGTATAAACATAAAATAGAATATTGTTCAACTTCAAAAAGGAATGAGATTCTGACACATGCTACAACATGGATGACTCTTGAGGGTATTATGTTAAATAAACCAGTCACGGGCTGGGAGCGGTGGGTCATGCCTGTAATCCCAGAACTTTGGGAGGCCCAGGCAGGCAGATCACTTGAGGTCAGGAGTTCAAGACCAGCCTGGCCAACATGGTGAAATACTGTCTCTACTAAAAATACAAAAATTAGCTGGGTGTGGTGGTGTGCACCTGTAACCCCAGCTACTCGTGAGGCTGAGGCAGGAGAATCGCTTAAACCTGGGAGGCGAAGGTTGCAGTGAGCTGAGATCACGCCGTTGCACTCCAGCCTGGGTGACAGAGCAAGACTCTGTTTCAAAAAAAAAAAAAGCCAGGCGCGGTAGCTTATGCCCATAATCCCAGCGCTTTGGGAGGCCCAGGCAGGTGGATCACGAGGTCAGGAGTTCGAGACCAGCCTGGCTACCATGGTGAAACCCCGTCTCTACTAAAAACACAAAAATTAGCTGGGCATGGTGGCAGGCACCTGTAATCCCAGCTACTGAGGAGGTTGAGGCAGGAGAATCGCTTGAACCCGGGAGGTGGAGGTTGCAGTGAGCCGAGATCACACCATTGCACTCCAGCCTGGGTGACAGGGAGAGACTCTGTCTCAAAAAAAAAAAAAAAAAAAAAAAATATATATATATATATGTAAACAAATAAATAAACAAACCAGTCACAAAAGGACAAACACAGCATGATTTCACCTGTATGAAGTACTTAGAGTAGTCAAATTCATGGAGATAGAAAATAGAGTGGTGCTGGGGAGAGAAAATGGGAAATTGTTTAATGGAGAGAGAGTTTCAGTTTTGGAAGATGAAAAGAGCTCTGAGGATTGGCTGCAAAATCATGTAAACGTGCTTAACACTACTGAACCGTACACTAAAAGAGGGCTAATATGGTATATTTTATATGTATTTTACCACAATTTTATTTTTTATTTTAATTTTTTTGAGACAGGGTCTAGCTCTGCACCAGGCTGGAGTGCAGTGAGTGGCACAATCACTGCTCACTGCAGCCTCAACCTCCAGGGATCAAGCGATCCTCCCACCTCAGCCTCCTGAGTAGCTGGGACTACAGGCATGTGCCACCATGTTCAGCTAATTTTTTATCTTTGTATGTTGCCCAGACTGGTCTTGAATTCCTGGGCTCAAGCGATCCTCCCATCTCGGCCTCCTAAAGTGTTGGGATTACAAGCTTGAATCACAGTGCCCAGCCCTTACGCAATTTTAAAAAAGAAAAGAGGCTGGGTGCAGTGGCTCGTGCCTGTAATCGCAGCACTTTGGGAGGCCAAGGCAGGTGGATTACTTGAGGTCAGGAGTTCGAGACCAGCTTGGCCAACATGGCGAAACCCTGTCTCTACTAAAAATACAAAAATTAGCCTGGCATGGTGGCGGGCACCTGTAGTCTAGCTACTCAGGAGGCTGAGACAGGAGAATCACTTGAACCCGGCGGAGCAGAGGTTGCAGTGAGCTGAGATTGCACCACTGCACTCCAGCCTGGGCGAAAGAGCAAAACTCCATCTCAAAAAAAAAGGAAAAGAAAAGAAAGAAAGAAGCAGCCTATTTTCATCCTATTCCATCGCCATCCTCACAATTTGTCTTTTTGTCCTCACACTTGTTATCTTGTGGTTGCAAGATGGCTGCTAGACATCATACTCACACCAGGGTCTTGGACAGGAAGATGCAGGAACAGAGGTTCTGTCCTAATGAGGCTCTTTTTTTCTATCTATGTAGGGGAGTCCCCCCAAACTTACCACTCGTGTTTCATTGGCCAGAATTGGACCACTTGCATACCCCCAGCACTGTCCAATAAAACTTTCTGTAGTGATGGAAATGTCCTATATCTGTGTTGTCCAAAATGGTAGCCACTAGTCATGGATGGCGTTTTTTGTTTGTTTGTTTTTGTTTTTGCTTTTGTTTTTTTGAGACAAAGTCTGGCTCTTGTCGCCGAGGCTGGAGTGCAATGGCATGATCTTGGCTCACTGCAACCTCCGCCTCCTGGGTCCAAGCAATTCTCCTGCCTCAGCTTCCCAAGTAGCTGGGATTACAGGCGCCTGTCACCATGCCCGGTGAATTTTTGTATTTTTAGTAGAGACAGGGTTTCACCATGTTGGCAAGGCTTGTCTCGAACTCCTGACCTCATGATCTGCCAGCCTCAGCCTCCCAAAGTGCTGGGATTACAGGCATGAGCCACCACGCCCGGCCATGGATGGCTTTTAAACACTTAAAATGTGGCTAGTGCAGCAGAAAAACTGCACTTTAAATTTGATTTAATTTTAATTAACATTAGTTTAAAAAGCCACCGGTGTGGGTAATGACAACCATGTTAGACAATGCAGCAATCCAATCTAGAAGGGGAATCAGATTACCATGACTGGTCTAGACCAGCCGTGATTCATCACCTGGCACAGGTTAAATCTTCTCTAAGATTAAGGCAACTCCACGACTACCTAAAAACAAAATTAGAGTTCTGCTGGGCAAGGTGGCTCACGCCTGTAATCCCAGAACTTTGGGAGGCTGAAGTGGGAGGATTGCTTGAGCCCACGAGTTTGAGACCAGCATGGAAAACAAAGCAAGATCCTATCTCTACAAAAAATTTTAAAATCAGCTGGGTGTGGTGGCTCACGCTTGTAGTCCCTGCTACTCAGGAGGCTGAGGTGGGAGGATCACCTGAGCTCAGGAGGTTGAGGCTGTAGTGAGCCGTGATCACGCCTCTGCACTCCAGCCTGGGAAACAGTGAAACCCTGTCTCAAAAAAAAAATTGGAGTTCTGTAAACAGGGAGAAGGGAGAGTGTGTACTGAGTAGGCAATCAGTAGCATCTGCTACAGGTATGTTACTGTAGTTTTTTTATGATCACACATTTGACCTAATAGGAAGTATGTGTGCATGTGTGTTGGCACAGAGAAAACTAGAGGGAAATACATCGAATATTTGCAATGGTCATTATCTTTGGGTATTCAGATTATAGTTGATTCTTATTTTCCTCTTAACAGCTTTTCCTATTTTCTAAATTGTATATAGTAAGGAGGAATCATGTTTATTGTTAAAACAAAGCAGCTGTTGTGGTCTTTTTTTTTTTTTTTTTTTTTTGAGACAGAGTCTCGTTCTGTCACCTAAGCTGGAGTGCAGTAGTGCAGTCTCAGCTCACTGCATCCTCTGCCTTCCAGGTTCAAGGGATTCTCGTGTCTCAGCCTCCCAAGTAGCTGGGATTACAGGCATGCACCGCCACGCCTGGCTAATTTTTCTATTTTTAGTAGAGATGTGGTTTTGCCATGTTGGCCAGGCTGGCCTCAAACTCCTGGCCTCAAGTGATCCTTCTGCTTCGGCCTCCCAAAGTGCTGGGATTACAAGTGTGAGCCACCACGCCTGGCCTGTTTGTGGTCTTAATGAAGGCCACCATTCTCAACTCCACCATTTGGACATGGTGACTATCACCCTGTAATGGTCACCACTTGGAAAGTCAAGATGGTCCATCAGGATATGGTCACTTATCCTCTCCTTCTCTGAAAAGCAAGGCTATTTCCTGTGCCTTGGGCACACGACTCAGGCTCTACAGAAAACTGGCATCTGACACAGGGGTGGCCAATCCGTCAGGAAACATTTACTGAAACAATTGTGTGAAGGACATTGCTTTAGGAGGTATGTGACCCCTTAAAGTGGTTAAGGTGTAGAGTTTTCACTAGGCTAGGACCCCGGAAGTGTGGAGAATATTGACTATATAAAGTCAATGTGGACTTGGGCTAGTCGCTTTCTCTCTCTGAGCCTCAGTTTCTTCATCCACAAATGGGCATGACTCCTGCTGGATGACCTCACAGAATTTCTGTGACAGTTGATAATCAAGCGCTATAGTGAAATGCTCCAGTATTTAATGACCATATAGGAGAAGCATGGTGATTCCACTAAAAGGCCACTAAAGATTCCACATGGAGACTGGGGAGCATGGGGTAGGGGAGAATCACCAGATTTGGAGCCAGGCAGATATAAGTGTGGCTCTCAGGTCTACCATTGACAGCTGTGGAGCTGGACAGGAACACTTTTTTTTTTTTTTTTTTTGACACAGGGTCTCACTGTGCTGCCCAGGCTGGAGTACAGTGGCACGATCACAGATCACTGCAGCCTCAACCTCCAGGGCTCAAGCAATTCTCCCACCTAAGCCTCCCCAGTAGCTGGGACTACAGGTGCACACAGCCACACCTGGCTAATTATAAAATTTTCTGTAGAAATGGGAACTCACTTTGTTTTCCAGACTGGTCTCAAACTCCTGGACTCAAAGTGATCCTCCCACCTCAGACTCCCAAAGTGCTGAGATTGCAGGCATGAGCCACTGTGCCCCACCTAGAAACTTGATTTCTCACAGCCAGTACGTAATGGACCCAAAGAGCACAGGGTGGTATAAGAGTTCATGAACTTGACCTGGATTCAAGACCAAATTCTTCCATTTTTCAGGTGGGTGTGACATTTTGTCTTTTCCTAAAAAGCATCAGAAGTAAATACATGCAATGGTTCATATTTGACCAGTAGGAAAGTGGGATCGGGAAATGAAAGGGCGAGAGCACAAGGGGTGGAGGGCGGTGGGAGACGATAATCCACAGACACAATGTTGGGGGCTAAGGCAAGGAGACCAAGGGGAAGGCTGCTGGGGGAGCTGAAAATCCCCAAAAGGACATTTATTGAGCACTTATGAGTTAAGCACATCAGTCTTTGTAATCATTCTATCATGAAGGTACTATTATTTTTATTATTATTATGATTATTATTATTATTATTATTATTTTTGAGATGGAGTTTCACTCTTGTTGCCCAGGCTGGAGTGCAGTGGTGTGATCTTGGCTCACTGTAACCTCTGCCTCCCACCTCAAGCGATTCTCCTGCCTCAGCCTCCAGAGTAGCTGGGATTACAGGTGCCCGCCGCCATGCCCAGCTAATTTTTGTATTTTTGGTAGAGACGGGGTTCCACCATGTTAGCCAGGCTGGTCTCGAACTCCTGACCTCAGGTAATCTGCCCACCTCGGCCTCCCAAAGTGCTGGAATTATAGGCGTGAGCCACCGCACCCGGCCCAAAGGTACTATTATTATCCCCACCTTACAGATGGGAAGACTGAGGCTCAGTTCATTAACTAGCCAAGGTTGTGTAGCTACCTCGTGGCAGAGTCAGGTTGTAACCCAGAGCTCACACTCTCTCCTCTGCCTACAATCAGGTGACCCCAGCTCAGTCCCTCCCCTTCTCTCAAGTCCTCTGCAAATATTGGGTGTGTTTCTAGGACAGAGAGATGAAAAATATCCTATTCCCCTCGTCCCTGGAGGCTCCCAGACTCTGGAGAAGAGACACAATATATAACTGATTTGAGACGAGGCCTTTCAGAAGCACATTCAGTGAGTGACTTGCAAACCGTGATCATTCTTGGTTAGCCCTCTTTGTGTGTTTCTGCAGAAGTGCCCTGCTTACATCTCTCTAATGGCTCCCCATTTTCCAGAGGTTAGGCCAGGTTGTCTTCCTGTCAACACCAGGCCCAACTTAAGTATTGGCGATATTTCCCTTTTTTCTCTGATCAGGCTCCAGGAGCTCACCTGCCTCTAAATACTTTGTTCCACCGGTTCTCCTCACCTAGAATGCCCTCTCCACTAAACCCCTCTCTTCACCTACAAACAACACACCTATGTCCATAGTTGTTCATTACCCACCATCCCAAAGAAGCAGGATCCTGCAGATATCCTCACTCAGCTGAGTTTTATCTGCATCGTGGACAAAGGAAAATGTCGTATTTCTGGCACTTAAAGGGAAAATGTGAGCTGTACTTCTAATAATTAAAAACAAAGTCCTGGCCCGGCGTGGTGGCTCATGCCTGTAATCCCAGCACTTTGGGAGCGGAGGCGGGTGGATCACCTGAGGTCAAGAGTTCGAGACCAGCCTGGCCAACCCCATCTCTGCTAAAAATACAAAAATGGCCGGGCGTGGTGGCTCACGCCTGTAATCCCAGCACTTTGGGAGGCCCAGGCGGGTGAATCACGAGGTCAGGAGTTCAAGATCAGCCTGGCCAACATGGTGAAACCCCATCTCTACTAAAAATACAAAAAAAATTAGCTGGGTGTGGTGGCGCATACCTGTAATCCCAGCTACTCAAGAGGCTGAGGCAGGAGAATCACTTGAATCCAGGAGGCGGAGGTTGCAGTGAGCCGAGATCAGATAGTCACTGTACTCCAGCCAGGGTGACAGTGCGAGACTCTGTCTCAAAAAAGTAAATAAATAAAAATACAAATACAAAAATTAGCCAGGCGTGGTGGTGCATGCCTGTAATCCCAGCTACTTGGGAGGCTGAGGCATGAGAATCACTTGAACCCAGGAGGCGGAGGTTGCGGTGAGCTGAGATCAGACCACTGCACTCCAGCCTGGGCGACAGAGTGAGACCCTGTCTCAAAAAAAAAACAAAAACAAAAAAACAAAAACCAAAGTCACTGAAACCTTGGAACGTACCTCAACCAGTCTTATAAAAAATTACCTTTGGCCGGACACGGTGGCTCACACCTGTAATCCCAGCACTTTGGGAGGCCGAGGCTGGCGGATCACGAGGTCAGGAGATCAAGACCACCCTGGCCAACACGGTGAAACCCCGTCTCTACTAGAAATACAAAAAATTAGCCGGGCATGGTGGCACGCACCTGTAGTCCCAGCTACTCGAGAGGCTGAGGCAGGAGAATCACTTGAACCCGGGAGGCGGAGGTTGCAGTGAGCCAAGATGGAACCACTCCAGCCTGGGCAACACAGCGAGACTCCGTCTCGAAAAAAAAAAATTACTTTGTCAGGTGGGGGGGCTCACGCCTGTAATTCCAGCACTTTGTGGGGCCAAGGCGGGTGGATCACCTGAGGTCAGGAGTTTGAGACCAGCCTGACCAACATGGTGAAACTTTGTCTCTACTAAAAATACAAAAATTAGCCAGGTATGGTGGTACACGCTTGTAATCCCAGCTACTCAGGAGGCTGAGACAGGAGAATTGCTTGAACCTGGGAGGCGGAGGTTGCAGTGAGCTGAGATCACGCCACTGCACTTCAGCCTGGGCAACGGCGAGACTCTGTCTAAAAAAAAAAAAAAAAATTGCCTTTATGGGTAAAGCAGGAATTACTGGATGAAAGCTCCAGAGAGACCCTCAAAATAGTTTATTTTACTGATTGATTGATTGATTGATTGATTTTGAGACAGGGTCTTGCTCTGTCATCCACGCTGGAGTGCAGTGGCACAATCACAGGTTACTGTAGGCTTGACATCCAGGCTCAAGCTATCCTCCCACCTCAACCTCCCAAGTAGCTGGGACTATAGCCACACACCACCGCACCCAGCTAATTTTGGTATTTTTGTAGAGACAGGGTCTCCCTATGTTGCCCAGGCTGGTCTTGAACTCCCGGGCTCAAGCAATTCACCTGCCTCGGGCTCCCAAAAAGTGTTGGGATTATAGGAGTGAGCCACTGTGCCCAGCCAAAAATAGTTTATTTATTGTAGTTATTAATATTTAGCATTATTTATTTATTTATTGAGACAGGGTATCGTTCTGTCACCTGGGCTGGAGTGCAGTGGCACAATCTCAGCTCACTGCAACCTCTGCCTCCAAAGTTCAAGTGATTCTTCTGCCTCAGCCTCACGAATAGCTGGGATTACAGGTGTGCGACACAACGCCCAGCTAATTTTTGTATTTTTAGTAGAGACGCGGTTTTGCTCTGTTGGCCAGGCCACACCTATAATTTCAGCACTTTGGGAGGTTGAAGTGGGAGGATCTTTTGAGCCCAGGAGTCCGAGACCAGCCTGTCTCTACAAAAAAAAATAAATAAATAAAAATAAATTAAAAATTAGTCAATTATGGTGGCATATACCAGTAGTTCTGGCTACTTGGGAGATTGAGGTGGGAGGATCACTTGAGCCCAGGAGTTTGAGGCTGCAGTGAGAGATAGAGCAAGACTTCGTCCCTGAAAAAGGAAAAAAAGAGGTAGGTAAGTGCTATTATTATTCCCATTTTACAGATGAGAATTGAGGCTACAATTATGCAATGAGTAAGTCGCAGAGTGAGATTCAAAGCCTGTTTTAACCCAGCTTTAAAGCCTGAGACTTTGGCCACCTTGGACTCACAAGCCTGTGAACCAGAGACAGCACAGGTCTGCAGTTGTATTTCCTGTGGGCTGTTCAGTGTTTTATAAAATAGAGAATTAGGCCGGGCATAATGGCTCACGTCTGTAACCCCAGCACTTTGGGAGGCCGAGGCGGGCAGATCACGAGGTTGGGAGTTCGAGACCAGCCTGGCCAATATGGTGAAACCCCATCGGTACTAAAAATACAAAAATTAGCTGAGTGTGGCAGCGGGCACCTGTAGTCCCAGCTACTTGGGAGGCTGAGGCAGAAGAATCACTTGAACCTGGGAGGTGGAGGTTGCAGTGAGCCGAGATTGTGTCACTGCACTCCAACCTGGGCAAAAGAGCGAGATTCTGTCTCAAAAATAAAATAAAATAAAGAATTAATTGCCAATTTAAAACCCAGGAAATTGCCTGACACAGTGGCTCATGCCTGTAACCCCAGCACTTTGGGAAGCCAAGGCGGGTGGATCGCTTGAGCTCAAGAGTTTGAGACCGACCTGGGCAACATGGCAAAACCTTGTCTCTACAGAAATTAGCCAGGTGTAGTGGCGTGCACCTGTAGTCCCAGATACTCAGGAGGCTGAGGTGGGAGGATTGCTTGAGCCCGGGAGACAGAGGTCGCAGTGAGCTGAGATCATGCCACTGCACTCCAGCCTGGGTGACACAGTGAGACCCTGTCTCAAAAAAAAAAAGGGAAATTTCCTATAAAATTGGGATTTTTCAGCTTCTCTTGAAATATCTAAAGATCTGGGACACTGGACCTAAGTCCCATATGGCAACAATTGGCTGGGAGGAGTAGCAGTTGCTACAGTTAAAGGGGGTGTGTGCATTGCACTTTGACTTAGGCCCCCCAGCCCCCACTCCACCACATTGACCTGCCTCATTCATCTGGTCCTTGGAAGCATTTGGGGATTTTTTTGTGGTTTTTTTTTTTTTTTGAGACAGAGTCTCGTTCTATTGCCCAGACTGGAGTGCAGTGGCGCAATCTCAGCTCACTGCAACCTCCACCTTCCAGGTTCAAGTGATTCTCCTGCCTCAGCCTCCTGAGTAGCTGGAATTACAGGTGTACACAACCACTCCCAGCTAGTTTTTGTATTTTTAGTAGAGATGGGATTTCATCATGTTGGCCAGGCTGGTCTTGAACTCCTGAACTCAGGCGATCCGCCTGCCTCGGCCTCCCAAAGTGCTGGGATTACAGGTGTGAGCTACTACGCCCAGCCCTTGGAAGCATTTGAATTTGTGACTCCTGGGTCCATACTTTCTAACAGTTGGAATTGCCTTGCAATGTACTGATCTCTCCGTCACTGGAAATGTGCAAACTCAGGCTAGATGGCTACTGTAGGGATGTCAGAGAGGGATTTCAAGAGCCAGTTGGGTAATTAGATCAGATAACATACATTATGCTTTCCAGCCCTGCAATGACAAATATTTACTTAAGACTTTGCAGCATATATTTTTGAGAACTAACTTCCCCTCTGGTTTCAACTTACTGTTTCAGTCTTTCCTTTCCCTTTCCCTTGGTTTCTTGATCTATTTATATATTTTTAATCATACGATTATACTGTATGAATTCCTGTAAGCTTCCTCAAATCTTTTCTGGGAATAAGGGGAACAAATGAATCTATACGTAAATATTTACCTAAAGGGTTTGGCTCCAGGTACTGAAGAGAAACAAAAAGAGAATTATAAGTTACAACTGCCAAGTTATCTCAGGTTTCTCCGAGATTATCAGACTCAAAGCAATAAAGGCAACAAAACAGAAAGAGCTAAGAGTCTGGGATACGAGCATGTGCCTAGGTGCTCCCAACCCACTGTCTTAGGAAAGGCAGCCTCAATGTTTATTGCTCACCCTTTGTTTAAAATACATTTTTTTTTTGAGACAGGGTCTCGCTGTATCACCCAGGCTGGAGTGCAGTGGCACGATCTTGGCTCACTGCAACCTTTTCCTCCCAGATTCAAGCGATTCTCGTGCCTCAGCTTCCCAAGTATCTGGGATTACAGGTGTGCACCACCACTCCTGGCTAATTTTTGTAATTATAGTAGAGACAACATTTCACCATGTTGGCCAGGCTGGTTTTGAACTCCTGACCTTAAGTGATCCGCCCACCTCGGCCTCCCAAAGTGCTGGGATTACAGGCATGAGCCACCGTGCCCGACCTAAAATAGATTTTTAAATTCCATGGCCAGGCATGGTGGTTCACATCTGTAATCCCAGCACTTTAGGGGGCTGAGGCAGGAGGATCACTTGAGGCCAGGAGTTTAAGATCAGCCTGGGCCACACAGTGAGATCATATCTCTACAAAAATAAAATAATACAATAAATTCTATAACTAAATGTGGCAGTTTTTAAAGAAGTGGCTGCAAATTCCTTGACACTCCTCCCATTGGAGGGGGAGTCTATGTCCCCTTTCCTTGAATCTGGGTGGCTTGTGGCTGATTTCACCAATAGAGTATGGCAGAGGTGATGCTATGTGACTTCTGAGGTTGGGTCATAAATAAACATGCAGCTCTGCCTGGTTCTCTTGGAATATTCTTTCTCCAAATGCTTCTTCCTGGAATATTCCCTCTTGAAACACAGCTTCCATGCTGCAAGGAGGCCTAGGCCACAGTGAGAGGCCATTTGTAGGTGTTCTAGTCAATGGCTGTAGCTGAGCCCAGCATGCTAGTCATCCAAACCCAGGCACCAGAAACGTGAGTCATCACCAGCTGTTGTCATCTCCCAGCTCAGGCTCCATATATCAGGGAGCAGAGACAAACCAATTATGTTGTACCTTGTGCAAATTCCTGATCCACAGAATCTGTGAATGGAATAAAAGGATTGTTGTTTCATGCCACTAAGTTTGGGGTGCTTTGCTATCCAGCGACAGAAAATTAGACCAGTTACCCAGGAACACAGTTATTGCAAATGATTCAAACCATCAAGAAAAATATGTAGTATAAAAGTGATAGGTCCAGTGGGGCAAGGTGGCTCACGCCTGTAATCCCAGCACTTTGGGAGGTTGAGGTGGGCAAATCACCTGAGGTCAGGAGCTTGAGACTAGCCTGGCCAATATGGTGAAACCCTGTCTCTACTTAAAACACAAGAATTACCTGGGTGTGGTGGTGGGTGCCTCTAATCCCAGCTACTGAGGAGGCTGAGGCAGGAGAATCACTTGAACCTGGGAGGCGGAGGTTGCAGTGAGCTGAGATCATGCCATTGCGCTCCAGCCTGGGCGACAGAGTGAGACTCCGTCAAAAAAAAAAAAAAAAAAAAAAAAAAAAGTCTGTCCTGGCCAGGTGCAGTGGCTCATGCCTGTAATCCCAGCACTTCAAGAGGCCGAGGTGGACGGACCCCTTGAGCTCAGGAGTTTGTGACCAGCCTGGGAAACATGGCAAAACCCCATCTCTACAAAAAATACAAAAATTAGCTGGGCGTAGTGGTGCCTGTATTCTCAGTTACTTGGGAGGCTGAGGTGGGAGGATCACTTGAGCCTGGGAGGCAGCAGTTGTGGTGAGCTGAGATTGCACCACTGCACTCCAGGCTAGGTGACAGGGTGTAACCCTGTCTCAAAAAAAAAAAAAAAAGATAGGTTCCCTTCTCTTTTGTGTGTGTGTGTGTGAGATGGAGTCTTGCTCTGTCACCTAGGCTGGAGTGCAGTGGCACGATCTTGGCTCACTACAACCTCCACCTCCCGGGTTCATGCCATTCTCCTGCCTCAGCCTCCTGAGTAGCTGGGACTTCAGGTCCCCTCCGCCACGCCTGGCTAATTTTTTGTATTTTTAGTAGAGACGGGGTTTCACCGTGTTAGCCAGGATGGTCTCGATCTCCTGACCTCATGATCTGCTGGCCTTGGCCTCCCAAAGTGCTGGGATTACAGGTGTGAGCCACCACACCCGGCCCTGGTAGGTTCCCTTTTCATAATATGCCTACCATTCCATCTCCCTCCCCAGGGATGACATTGTTACCAGTTTTTGTTGTTGTTCTTGTTGTTTTTGAGACGGAGTTTCACTCTTGTTGCAATGGCGCAATCTCGGCTCACTACAACCTCCACCCTCCAGGTTCAAGCAATTCTCCTGCCTCAGCCTCCCGAGTAGCTGGGATTACAGGAGCATGCCAACACGTCCGGCTAATTTTTGTATTTTTAGTAGAGACAGTGTTTTGCCACGTTGGCCAGGCTGGTCTCAAACTCCTGACCTCAGGTGATCCACCCACCTCGGCCTCCCAAACTGCTAGAATTACAGGTGCGAGCAACCATGCCCAGCCATTACCAGTTTTAAGTGTATCCTTCTCAATCTTTTTCTATATATTTATATGTGTATGTAATAGAAATATGTAGGTTTCATGCTTCTTTTTTAAGTGAGATTATATATATGTAGGCAACTTGCCTTCTTTCTATTAATAATATGTCTCAGTGATATCTTTATATTCACAAAAGAATCTGAATTGGTAATACATTCATGTGCTGTGGTCACCAGCTTTGAAGATGGCCTTCAATGACCCCCACCTACTTGTATTCAAATCCTTGTGTAGTCTCTTCCCACACGGAACCAGCACTGGCCTGTGTGACCAATAGAATATGGCTGAAATGATATTATATGACACTTCTGAGATTAGGTTATAAAAGACACAGTAGCTTCTGTCTTGGATCTTTCTCTTGGATCCCTTGTTGTGGGTGAAGCCAGCTGTCAAATTGAGAGCATCTCTGTGAAGAAGCCCACAAGGAGAATAACTGAGGCCTCTGGTCAACAGCTAGTGAGGAACTGAGACCTCCAGCCAACAGCCACACGAGTGAGACATCTTGGAAGTGCACCCTGCAGCCCCAGTCAAACCTTCAGATGATGGCAGCCCTGGCTGACATTTTGACTGTAACCTCATGAAAGACCCTGAGCCAGAATCACCCAGCAAAGCTGATTCCAGATTCCTTGTCCTCAAAAAATGCGTGAGATAATAAATGTTGTCGTTAGCTGCTGAGTTTAAGGGTAACTTATTTTCAGCAATAGATAACTAATACTATTTTTTTCCTTTTTTTTCTGGCTCCAACTTGTATGACTAAAGTACTAAATTTAAAAAGTATAAAAAGAGATAAGCTGGGTGTGGTGGCTCACACCTGTAATCCCAACACTTTGGCAGGCTGAGGCAGGAAGATTGCTTGAATCCAGGAGTTTGAGACCAGCCTGGGCAACATGGCAAAACCTCGATTCAACAACAAATACAAAAATGAGCTGGGCATGGTGGTGTGTCCCTGCAGTCCCAGTTACTCAGCCGTCTGAGGTAGGAGGATCACTCGAGCCCTGGGAGTCAGGGCTACAGTGAGCCAAGATCATGCCACGCCACTGCACTCCAGCCTGGGTGACAGGTTGAGATCCTGTCTCGAACAAAGAACAAAAAACAAAAAACAAAAAACAAAAAAAACCCCAGAAAACAAAAACCAAAAAAGGGATACAACAAACACTCTTTGTCACTCCTACCTTTAAACACCTGATCTCTCCCACCTCTGCTATCTCATTTACAGTAAGCCCTAGGGAACTGTTCAGTTTATTCTCTTGGGTTCAGAAGCAGACATCCCCTTGACCCCTCTTCTTGATCATCCAACCCAAGAAAGGCTGCAGCAGTATGACAATCCCTTTCAGCAGCTGCAAAATCGCACACCCTTCTTTCTCCACAGGAACTGCGCCATTGGCCTTTCCAGATTAGATGCCACCTTCCCTGCCAAGGCCTTAGACACCTACAAGCATCCCCACATCCTGTCTCAGGTCTGGGGGTGGGGGCTTCCCCCTCCTTCTACACTAGTGGAAAATGTTATCGGGTCTTTTTCTTCAAACCATAGAAATCAGAAATCAACCACTCACCTCTCAACATCTAGTCCCAGCCCATTTCGCTGGCCCCTTTCTCATGGCACTCACTCTTCATCCTGCCCAGCCTTGCCCTCTTCACTTCAGACAACCCAAAGTGTTACTTTCCAGGCTTCGCAGTCTTTTGCCCCTCACGACATCACTCAGGGACCGGGCGCGGTGGCTCATACCTGTAATCCCAGCCCTTTGGGAGGCTGAGGTGGGCGGACCACTTGAGACCAGGAGTTCGAGACCAGGAGTTTAAGACCAGCCTGGCCAACATGGTAAAACCCCATCTCTACTAAAAATACAAAAATTAGATGGGCATGGTGTCACGCGCCTGTAATTCCAGTTACACAGGAGGCTGAGGCACGAGAATCTCTTGAACCCGGGAGGCAGAGGTTGTAGTGAGCCAAGGTTGCACCACTGCATTCCAGCCTGGTAGACAGAGTGAGACTCTGTCTCAAAAAAAAAAAAAAAAAAAAAAAAGACATCACTCAGATCCATCTCTCTGTCCTGAATGGTCTACCCACAACTAGCCCTTCTGAAAACAGCCACTTATCTTTTAAGATTCGATCCAGAGGTCACCTCTGTGAAGCCTCCTCTGACCCCCCCGCAGGTCTCCTTACTTCCAACCTTGCCCCCTTCAGTCAACTGTCTGCTGGATGGCCAGAGGGATTGATTCAAAGCCTCCCTGTCTCTGCTGCTGAAGACAGCTATAAACCCTGTGCAGAGCCCAGGGAACAGCCAGCTGAGGGCTCCGAAGAGTCAAGAGTAGCAGGCAAACTGGGGCAGAAGACCACTGATTGAATTACCACCAGCACTTCAGGAGGCTGAGGTGGGAGAATTGCTTGAGGCCAGGAGTTCAAGACCAGCCTAGGCAACACAGCAAGACCCTGCCTCTACAAAAAAATATTAAAGATTAGGCAGGTATGGAGGTGCATACTAGTAGTCCTAGCTACATGGAAAAGTGGGAGGATCCCTTGAGCCCAGGAGTTGGAGTCTGCAGTGAGTTATGATCCCATCACTGCACTCCAGTCTAGGGGACACAGCAAGACCCTGTGTCTAAAAAACAAACAAACAAACAAATGAACAAACAAACAAACAAAAAAACTCCAAGGAAGAAATGGGAATTATTGTTTAATGGGTCCAGAGTTTCAGTTTGGGAGGATAAAACGTTATATAGGTAGACAGTGGTGATGGTTGCACAACAATGTGGATGTATTAATGCCTCTGAACAGACTGAACTGTACACTTAAAAATGGTTAAAATGGTTGCCAGGCGTGGTGGCTCACACCTGTAATCCCAGCACTTTGGGAGGTTGAGGCGGGTGGATCACTTGAGGCCAGGAGTTTGAGACCAGCCTGGCCAACATGGCAAAACCCTGTCTCTACTAAAAATACAAAAATTAGCCGGGTGTGGTGATGCATGCCTGTAATCCCAGCTACTTAGGAGGCTGAGGTGGGAAAATTGCTTGAACCCAGGATGCGGAGGTTGCAGTGAGCCGAGATCATGCCACTGCACTCCAGCTTGGGGGACAGAATAAGATCCTGTCTCAAAAACAAAAACAAAAACAAACCATGAAATTAAAAAAAAAATTCATTTATTGGCTGGGCAAGGTGGCTCACACCTGTAATCCCAGCACTTTGGTAGGCTGAGGCAGGTGGATCACCTGGGGTCAGGAGTTCCAGACCAGCCTGGCCAACATGGTGAAACCCCATCTCTCCTAAAAATACAAAATGTTGCTGGGTGTGTTGGTGGCGAGCCTGTAATCCCAGCTACTTGGGAAGCTGAGGCCGGATAATGGCTTGAACCTGGGAGACAGAGGCTGCAGTGAGCCGAGATCGCACCGCTGCACTCCAGCCTAGGTGACAAGAAATTGAAAAAAGAAAACTCATTTGTTGAAATCCTAATCCCCGGTGGGGCGTGGTGGCTCACGCCTGTAATCCCAGCACTTTGGGAGGCCGAGGCGGGTGGATCATGAGGTCAGGAGATTGAGACCATCCTGGCTAACACAGTGAAACCACATCTCTACTAAAAATTAGCCAGGGGTGGTGGCGGGCACCTGTAGTCCCAGCTACTCGGGAGGCTGAGGCAGGAGAATGGCATGAACCCGGGAGGCAGAGGTTGCAGTGAGCCAAGATCACGCCACTGCACTCCAGCCTGGGTGACAGAGCGAGACTCTGCCTCAAAAAAAAAAAAAAAAACTGTAAACAATAAATTTCTGTTGTTTATAAGCCTCTTAGTCCATGATGCTTCGGTATAGCAGCCCAAATGGACCAAGACACAGCTCTACTCACAATTTCCCCAGATTGGAAACAAGCCCTTCAATGGGTAAATTGATAAACTGTGACCTATCCATACACTGGAACATAATTCAGCAATAAAAAGAAATGAATTACTGATTCCTGCAACAACTTAGATGAATCTCAAAGGCATTATTCTGAGTGAAAGACGCCAGTTTCAAAAGGTTACATAGTAATGATTTCATTGCTATGACATTTTCTAAAAAACAAAACTATCAGCCGGGCGTGTTGGATCATGCCCGTAATCCCAGCACTTTGGGAGGCTGAGGCGGGTGGATCACTTGAGGTCAGGAGTTCGAGACCAGCCTGACCAACATGGTGAAACCCCATCTCTACTAAAAATACAAAATTAGCTGGGCATGGTGTTGCATGCCTGTAATCCCAGCTAACTGGGAGGCTGAGGCAGGACAATCAATTAAACCCAGGAGGCAGAAGCTGCAGTGAGCTGAGACCGTGCCGCTGCACTCCAGCCTGGGCAACAAAAGCGAAACTCTGTCTCAAAAAAAAAAAAAAAAAAAAAAAAGACAAAACTATCATGATGGATCTGCAGTTACCACAGGTTGAGGTAGGAGGAGTGTGTCACTACAAAGGGGAACACGAGGGTTTTTTGAGGGGTGATGGAACTCTTCTATATCCTGTTTGTGGTAGTGGTTACGCAAATATTCATATGTTAACATTCATAGACCTATACATCTTTACGTCAAAATTAAGAAAGAAAAGGGTAAATTTCATTGTATGTTAATTAAAACAAACAAATAAAAAACTTTTGGTAGCCTGCCTCTAAGATGTTCCACAATGACCTCACCTCCTCCTTGTACTTACGCCCTTCTCATATTGAACAGGGCTAGCCTGCACACAGGCTTGTGCCATTTTTCTTGGTCACAAGAAAAATGGCAAGACATGGCGGCTCATGCCTATAATCCCGGTTGGGAGGCTGAGGCTGGAGGATCATTTGAGGCCAGGAGTTCGAGACTAGCCTAGACCACATATTGAGATCCCATCTCTACCAAAAACCTTTTTTTTTTTTTTTTTTGAGACAAAGTCTTGCTCTGTAGCCCAGGCTGGAGTGCAGTGGTCTGATCTCGGCTCACAGCAACCTCCGCCTCCCGAGTTCAAGTGATTCTCCTGCCTCAGCCTCCAGAGTAGCTGGGATTACAGGTGCGTGCCACCACACCTGGCTACTTTTTTGTATTTTTAGTAGAGACAGGGTTTCACCATGTTAGCCAGGATGGTCTTGAACTCCCAACCTCAGGTAATCTGCCCGCCTCAGCCTCCCAAACTGCTAGGATTACAGGCGTGAGCCACCACGCCCGGCCTCTACCCCAGATTTTTTTTTTTTTTTTTAATTAGCCAGGGCCAGGCGCGGTGGCTCACACCTGTAATCCCAGCACTTTGGGAGGCCAAGGCGGGTGAATCACGAGGTCAAGAGATCGAGACCATCCTGGCCAACATGGCGAAACCCTGTCTCTACTAAAAATACAAAAAATTACCTGGGCATGGTGGCGTGTGCCTGTAGTCCCAGCTACTGAGGAGCCTGAGGCAAGAGAAGCTGTTGAACCTGGGAGGCAGAGGTTGCGGTGAGCCGAGAACGTGCCACTGTACTCCAGCCTGGCAATAGAGCAAGACTATGTCTGGAAAAAAAAAAAATTAGCCGGGCATGGTGGTACGTGCCTGTAGTCCCAGCTACTGTGGAGGCTGAGGTGGGAGGACTGCTTGAGCCCGAGGTCAAGGCTGCAGTGAACTGTGATCATTCCACTGCATTCCAGCCTGGGTGACACAGCGAGACTGTGTCTCAAAAAAAAGACATTGCAGCTTCTGTCTTGGTGTCTTGACTCACTCTCTGGGGGTAGACAGCCACGATGTTGCAAAGACCTTCCAGCAACCCCATGGAGAGGAACTGAGGCCTCCTGCCAATAGTCAGCCCCAACTTGCCAGCCATAAGAGTGAGCCACCTTGGAAACGAAGCCTCTAGACACAGTCAAGCCTTCAGATGACTGTAGCCCTGACCAATATTTGACTATAATCTCATGAGAGATCCTGAGCCAGAACTGCTCAGCCAAACTACTTCCAAATTTCTGACCCACAAAAACTGAAAGATAATAAATGATTCTTGTTTTAAGACACTACATTTGGGGGTTATTTGTTATACAGCAACGGATAACTAATATAAAACCTAAGTCAGAGGCCAGGCACGGTGGCTTACACCCGTAATCCCAGCACTTTGGGAGGCCGAGGCAGGCGGATCACGAGGTCAGGAGATCGAGAACATCCTGGCTAACACGGTGAAACCCCGTCTCTATTAAAAATACAAAAAAATTAGCCAGGCGTGGCAGCGTGCGCCTGTAGTCCCAGCTGCTGGGGAGGCTGAGGAAGGAGAATGGCATGATCCCAGGAGGCGGAGCTTGCAGTGAGCCCAGATGGCACCACTGCACTCCAGCCTGGGTGACAGAGCAAGACTCTGTCTCAAAAAAAACAAAAACAAACAAAAAAAAAACCTAAGTCAGATATGTCACTCCCCTCTGCTCAAAACCTTCCAATGGTTTCTCAGGTCACTCACATAAAACCAAAGGCAATGGCTCACGCCTGTAATCCCAGCACTTTGGGAGGCCGAGGCAGGCGGATCACCTGAGGTCGGAAGTTCGAGGCCAGCCTGACCAACATGGTGAAACCCCGTCTCTACTAAAAATACAAAATTAGCCAGGCATGGTGGCGCATGTCTGTAATCCCAGCTACTCAGGAGTCTGAGGCAGGAGAATTGCTTGAACCCGGGAGGTGGAGGTTGCGGTGAGCCGAGATCGCACCATTGCACTCCAGCCTGGGCAACAAAAGTGAAACTCCATCCCAAACAAACAAACAAACAAACAAACAAACAAAAAACCAAAGGCGAGGCTGGGTACAGTGAGTCACATCTATAATTCCAGCATTTTGAGAGGCTGAGGCAGGAGGATCACTTGAACCCATGAGTTTGAGACCAGTCGGGGCAACATAGTGAGACCTCATCTCTACAAAAATTTTAAAATTAGCTAGGCATGCTCATGCATGCCTGTAGTCCCAGCTACTTGGGAGACTAAGGTGGGAGGATTGTGTGAGTCTTGGAGGTTGAGGCTGTAGTGGGCCATGATTGTAGTGGGCCATGATTATACCCCTGCATTCCAGCCTTGATGACAGAGTGGGAGATTCAGGAGAATCGCCTGAATCTGGGAGGTGGAGGTTGCAGTGAGCTGAGATCGTGCCACCACACTCCAGCCTAGGCAACAGAGCAAGACTCTGTCACAAAATAAGTAAATAAATAAAAATCTCAAAACAAAAACAAAAACAAAGGCAGAACCCATGAAAAACCAAAGGTGAGGTCCTCTATGATCTGGCCTCTCTCACTGTCATACCTCACCTCCTGCCCCGCTCCCTGTGGCCAAAATCATCTCCCTTTCAGGACTTCTGCACTTGCTGTTCCTTCTACCTGAAATGGTCTTCCCCAGATACCCATATGGCTCACTCACTCACCTCCTTCAGGCCTCTGCTCAAATGTGACCTGAACACAGAGGCCTCCCC
The DNA here is from genome assembly GCF_028858775.2 of Pan troglodytes. Taxonomy (NCBI): domain Eukaryota; kingdom Metazoa; phylum Chordata; class Mammalia; order Primates; family Hominidae; genus Pan; species Pan troglodytes. The sequence continues at coordinate 38,461,644 of NC_072419.2, read as the reverse complement.
TGACCACCCCAGTTACTCTCTTTCTCTTTACTCTATTTCATTCTCATTCATAATCTTCGTTACCGCCTCATACTTTCTTTTTCTTTGAGATGTGGTCTCTGTCACCAGGCTGGAATGCAGTGGCACAATCATGGCTCACTGCAGCCTTGACCTCCTAGGCTCAAGCAATCCTCCCAGCTCAGCCTCCCATGTACCTGGGACCACAGGTGTACACCACTATGCCCGGCTAATTTTTTTTTTTGGACAGAGTCTCGCTCTGTTGCCAGGCTGGAGTGCAGTGGCGCAGTCTCGGCTCACTGCTACCTCTGCCTCCCAGGTTCAAGCAATTATCCTGCCTTAGCCTCCTGAGTAGCTGGGAGTACAGGCATGCACTACCACACCCAGCTAACTTTTCTGTATTTTTAGTAGAGACGGGGTTTCACCATGTTGTCCAAGATGGTCTCAATCTCTTGACCTCATGATCTGCCAGCCTCAGCCTCCCAAAGTGCTGGGATTATAGGCGTGAGTCACTGTGCCCGGCTAATTTTTTATTTTTATTTATTTACTTATTTTGCGACGGAGTCTTGCTCTGTTGCCTAGGCTGGAGTGTAGTGGCACAATCTCACCTCACTGCAACCTCCACCTCCCGGATTCAGGTGATTCTCCTGCCTCAGCCTCTTGAGCAGCTGGGATTACAGGCACACACCATCACATCTGGCTAATTTTTGTAGTTTTAGTAGAGATGGGGTTTCACCATGTTGGCCAGGTTGGTCTCAAGCTCCTGACCTCAAGTGATCCGCCTGCCTTGGCCTCCCAAAGTGCTGGGATTACAGGCATGAGCCACCGTGCCGGGCCCCAGCTAATTGTTTAAAAAATAAAAGTGGTTAATTGGGCTGGGCACAGTGGCTCACGCCTGTAATCCCCGCACTTTGGGAGCTCAAGGCGGGCAGATCACCTGAGGCCAGGAGTTGGAGACCAGCCTGGCCAACATGGTGAAAATCCGTCTCTATTAAAAATATAAAAATTAGCCAGGCGTGGTGGCACATGCCTGTAACTCCAGCTACTTGGGAGGCTGAGGCATGAGAATCAGTTGAACCTGGGAGGCAGAGGTTGCAGTGAGCCGAGATTGTGCCACTGCACTCCAGCCTGGGTGATGGAGTGAGACTCCATCTCAAAAGAAAAAAAAAAAAAAAAGAAAAAAAACTGGTTAAGTATTGGATGATGAGAGTGTGGCTGAGTTTTTTTGTTGTTTTGTTTTTTGAGACAGGGTCTTGCTCTGTCACCCAGGCTGGAGTACAATGGTGCCATCACGGCTTACTACAACCTCCACCTCCTGGGCTCAAGTGATCCTCTCACCTCAGCCTCCTAAAGTGCTGGGATTACAGGCATGACTCGCTGCACCTGGCCTCATCTTTGGTTTTACAGGACTACAGGCATGTGCCATTATGCCTGGCTAATTTTCGTTTGTTCTTTTTTCTTTCTTTCTTTTGGTAGAGACAGGGTTTTCTCACATTGCCAGGCTGGTCTCAACTCTTGGGCCCAAGCCATCCTTCCACCTTGGCCTCCCAAAGTGCTGGGATTACAGACATAAGCCTGGCCCCAGCTAATGTTTCGTTATTTATTTCTTATCTGTTTCTTCCCCACTAGAATGCCAGTACCATGGGAGGAAGACTTAATTCATAATGGTTCAATGGCTTAATTTGTATTCTCATTTTACAGATGAGAACACTGAGTCTCATAATTACACTCCGGATTAATTTTAAAGCTAGGCCTTGCACCCGCGCCCTTACACTCCAAACCTAATGCCCTTTCCAAAGGGTGACTCAGTTCCAAAGCCCTCATTTTACAGTTGCAGAGGAGGCAAGAGTCCACAGAAGGCCAGGGCCTGTTGCAAAGAGGCAGTTCTCTGCCTCTCCCCATTCTCTGCCCCTACATCATTGGCCTGGGTCCTTAACTCCCTCCAAGCCCTACTCCTCAGAAGCCTAATCCCTTGGAGGTGGGAGGGGGTTTCTCCTGCCAGCCCATCTCCCCAGCAGGCAAAGTGCTCAGAATTCCTGTTTGCTTACTGGCAGCAGCTGGGAGAAAATGGTCTCACTGTAAGCAAACACAACATTTAAAAGCCAGAGGGAGATGTAAAGGAAACTTATAGCAGGCAATGCCTAGCAGGGTTGCCAGAGCCCCCATAATGCTTAATCCTTCATATTTGAGGCCCTCCTAAGACTTGCAAAGCATTTTCATGAACTTTGGAATCTCTCTGACAGCCTCATGCCAACTGCTGGTTCCTAGCTGAAGAATCTGAATTTCAGAAAGGTTATGCAATTTCACTAAATAATAACACACTTTTATTATCAACCATCTACTATGCACCAGGTACTGTGGCAATATTATTTTTATATCTATATCTAATCTATATCTATATCTATCTCTGTGTGTGTGTGTGTGCGTGTGTATTTTTTTTTAGATGCAGTCTTGCTCTGCTGCCCAGGCTGGAGTGCGGTAGCACCATCACAGCTCACTACAGCATCTGCCTCCTGGGCTCAAGTGATCCTCCTGCCTCAGCCGCCTAAGTAGCTGGGACCACAGGCACACAGCACCACACCTGGCTAAAGTTTTAATTTTTATTTTGTATTGATGGAGTTTTGCCACATTGCTCAGGCTGTTCTTGATTTCTTAGTCTCAAGTGATTCTCCTGACTCAGCCTCCCAAAATACTGGGATTAAAGGCATGAGCCACCATGCTAGGCCTATTTCTGTATTGTAGATGCAAAAACTGAGGTTCAGACAGGCTAGTGACTTGTTTGAGTCCCACAATGACTTGAGTTAGTGACTGGGCTGGGATTTGAAGCCAAGTCTCCCAGACTGTGTATAGCCAGCACACTGTAGCACCAGGACAGAAATCAAAGTGCACAAATCCAAGACTTTTGTACTTTTAGTAGAGACAGGGTTTTGCCATTTTGGCCAGGCTGATCTCCAACTCCTGATCTCAAGTGATCCACCTGCCTCCACCTCCTAAAGTGCTGGGATTACAGGTGTGAGCCACCACACCTGGCCATGAAACTTTGAGCAGTGTTTGCCTCTGGAGTGGGGTTTGCGCTAGCAAGGGGGCACTTATTTTTCACACTACAGTTATATTATTTTGAACTTTTTGAATTTTTCACCCTGTACATGAATTTATTGTCATTACATTTTTGACTAATTTATGCAGCCAAAGTCCTGCCTTTTGGCATTGCCCTCAAGGGGCACTATGAGGACCCTTTCACTCCTATGATGCCTCAGGGTCCTTAGTGAGCCCTGCAAAGCCCCTGCTCGTACCCTTACCCCATGTATTTGCCTCTAATCCTGAGACAACTTCTGGTTAAGATCCCCAAGGGTAAGGACCAAACCTCTTAGTTTGGCATTCCAGAGCCTTCTCACATGGCTCAAACCTCCTGATGCTGCCTCATCTCTTGTCTCCACCTCCCTAAACCTATGGCCAGCACTGCTTGCTGCTCCCCACAGACTTAGCTCTCAACACCTGGGTCAGCACCTTTGTTCACGCAATCCCTCCATCTATAATTCCTTTTCTTATCTCCCATGTGTGGCTGTTAAAATCATACCCATCATTTGACTCGACTCCTATCTCCTCCACGAACCCTCCATGATGCCAGACGTATATGTACACATACACATATATGGGTTGAATGAGTGAATATATATATATATATATATATTTTTTTTTTTTTTTTTTTTGAGAGAGTCTTGCTCTGTTGCCCAGGGTGGAGTGCAGTGGCGTGATCCTGGCTTACTGTAACCTCTGCCTCCCAGGTTCAAGCAATTCTCCTGCCTCAGCCTCCCAAGTAGCTGGGATTACAGGGCCTGCCACCATGCCTGGCTAATTTTTGTATTTTCTTTTTTTTTTTTTTTGAGATGGAGTTTCGCTCTTGTTGCCCAGGTTGGAGTGCAATGGCGTGATCTCGGCTCACCGCAACCTCCACCTCCCAGATTCAAGCGATTCTCCTGCCTCAGCCTTCCCAAATAGCTGGGATTACAGGCATTCACTACCACGCCCAGCTAATTTTGTATTTTTAGTGGAGACGGGGTTTCTCCATGTTGGTCAGGCTAGTCTCGAACTCCCAACCTCAGGTGATCTGCCCGCCTTGGCCTTCCAAAGTGCAGGGATTACAGGCGTGAGCCACCACACCTGGCCTAATTTTTGTATTTTTAGTAGAGACAGAGTTTCCCCACGATGGCCAGGCTGGTCTTGAACTCTTGACCTCAGGTGATCCGCCCACCTCGGCCTCCCAAAGTGCTGGGATTACAGGCGTGAGCCACCATGCCCGGCCATAAATTTAGGACACTTTTATAAACCAAGCACTGGGCTAGGCGCTGATGTTGGGAGATGCATCAGGCATGGTCCCTATTCCTGGGGGACACTTCTGGTCCAGCTGGGGAAACAAGTTAGCAAATAATTTGGTTTGATGGGTAACAGGACATCAGAGGCAGCACAATGCGTGGCTTTGGGGCACTGACTCGTGTGCCATGCTTCTAGGGCCCAAGTCCCAGCTCTTCCACTCACAGGCTCTACAACCTTAAGCTGGGTGCTTCACCTCACTGCTTCTCAGTGCTCTTATCTGTAACATGGAGATAATAAGAAAAGCAACCTCTTAGGGATATTCTCTAATGAGGCGAGTTAATTGAAGTAAAGTGCTTAGAACACTGTAGCACATGGTAAATGACATATGTTAGTCATTTAATACATGTTACTTATTATCTGAGACAGGGTCTCCCTCTGTCCCAGGCTGGAGTGCAGTGGCACAAACATGGCTCACTGTAACCTCTTGGGCTCAAGTGATCCTCCCACCTCAGCCTCCTGAGTAGCTGGAACCATAGGCACTTGCCACCATGCCTGGCTAATTTTTTGACTTTTGGTAGAGATGGAGGGCGGGGGGGGGGGGGGGTCTCACTTTGTTGCTCAGGGTGGTCTCGAACTCCTGGGCTCAAGCGATCCACCTGCCTCAGCCTCCCAAACTGCTGGGATTACAGGCGTGGGCCACTGTGCCCAGCCCATGTTACTTATTATTACAATTTCAAGGTTCTATGGGAGCTCAGAAAAGGAGAATTTCATAGAATCTTGAAATATTTACGATATGTTTTAAGCAGAGCAAAAGCTTAGACAATAGTGCGGAGGTGTGAAGAGTGAGGAGAGTTTCTCTCACAAAAGCCCCTTGGGTATTGTTTTGAGCTATCTTCAGGGGCCAGCCGAGTAAGGATCTCCCAAACTTTATCTTCATAATTCATGCCACACCATCTACTTAATACTTTTTCTCTGAACCAACTCACTTTTTGTAACCTAAGTTTCTTAAAAGGAAACTTTAAATCACATCTTTAAACAGAAAAACACAAGTACAAAGGATCAAAAATAAATAAAATGGCAGGGCACGGTGGCTCACTGTAATCCCAGAACTTTGGGAAGCTGAGGCAGGAGGATCCCTTGAGGCCAGGAGTTCGAGACCAGCCTGGGCAACACAGCGAAACCCCATCTGTACTAAAAATACAAAAGTTAGCTGGTGTGGTGGTGCGTGCCTGTGATCCCAGCTGCTTGGGAGGCTGAGGTGAAAGAATGGCTTGAGCCTGGGAGGTTGAGGCTGCAGTGAGCCAAGATCAAGCCACTGTACTCCATCCTGGGCAAGAGTGAGAACCTGTCTCAATAAATAAATAAATAAATAAATAATTCATTTATTTACTTAGTAATAGTGTTACTAAATTCCAGAAAACTAAGATTGTCTGACTCTGAGGAGACAATCAGAGTAGGATTGTCTACTCTGTTACAAGGACAGATTATTAGCAAGCAGTAGAGAGGAGTTAATGACACAATAGCACTGAACTGAGACTTTCTCTTTGGGCATAGTTAGCAGGATTGAGAAAAACTGAAAAGATAATTCTTGCCTTCTGCCAGTGCCTGCCCAGGACCTCCTAAACCAGCTTGTGCAGTGTCAGAGAGGGGAAAACATCCCCCACACTGGAGGAGATGAATATCAAATGGATCAATGTGTTGCCAATTTTTTTGCAAAGGTGGATTTTTCAGAGGGGTGGGGTATCCTCCCCGGGGTGCCGCCCCCAGGTGGGCATTGTTCTGAGTCACTGCACTTGAGGAATGAGGTTTCTGGGAAATGCCTTCTGTTTCTTCCATTTTCACTGTTTACCTGGTTATGCTTGGCATCCTGGGCTGATGATCAATAAAGGATTAGATGTAAAAACAAACCAAACCTGCTTGCCCTTAAATAATGTTATTTCAAGGGAAAGGTCTCAACCCTGAAATAAACCAGGTTTCAAGCAAGAATTTGAATTCACTTTGACAACATAATCCAGAGTGCAGGATTTGCCTTCAGGCTATGGGTTTTTTCTGTCAATTCCACTAAGGACAGAAGGAGAACTGAGGAGAGGAAGGATCTTTATTTTCAGGCCAGTGAAAGCTTATTATTATTTTTGTTGTAGTTACTATTAATAGATTATTTGCTGAGCTTCTTTGAACAGAAAATGGAAATGAGAACTCAACTCTTTCTTCCTCCCTCTGTCCTTTCTCCTCTTTCTTCTTTATTTTCTTATTCTCTCTCCCCTCCCTTCCAAATGTCTGGAGATCTACAATGTTTCAGGACAGTGTTTCCAGCTTTGGTTCCTTTGAACACCAGCTTCTCCATTTCTCTATCCAATCAGATGCAGATTTTGAAAAATGGAATTCCCTTTTAATTTTGAAAAATTGAATTCCCTTTTTTTTTTCCTCTCTTTTGAGACAGGGTCCCACTCCAATGTCCAGGCTGGAGTGCAGTGGTGCCATCACAGCTCACTGTAGCCTCGACCTCCTCCCGGGCTCAAGTGATCCTCCCACCTCAGCCTCCCGAGTAGCTGGGACTATAGATGCATGCCACATGCCTGGCTAATTTTTGCATTTTTTTGTAGAGACGGGGTTTCCCTATGTTACCCAGACTGGTCTCGAACTCCTGGGCTCAAGCGATTGGCCTGTGTCAACCTCCCAAAATGCTAGGATGATGGGAGTGAGCCACTGCGCCCAGGCTTCCCTTCCTTTTCTTATATATAAATTTGGGCTGACCCTAAAACAATGAGATTTGATCATCTGGATCATCACCCTACAAATATACAATAGGAGATGTAGGTCAGTACAAACTGGGCAGCAGGCAGTTCCTAAAGCCACCTTGTTGACCATGCCTGGTGGAACCCGTGAGGCTTGCCAGGGAGGGGCTGCAGAGGTCTTCCATTACCGTGGGCTGAATGACCACACAGTGAGATCCCCACTTCCTTCAGATCAGTGTTGCTCAAGTTTTAGCCCCAAGAGAGCTTAAGAGATTCCTGGGCTGCGTCCCCAGAGATCCTGACTCAGTGGTTCTGGGCGGGGGCCTGGGATTCTGCATTTCTAGCAAGTTCCCCCAGGTGATGCTGATGCCGCTGGTCTGACGATCACAGTTTCAGGTCTTGGGCCACTGGGCATCCAAATCACTTGCAGGTGCTTGTGAAAAGGCAGATTCCTGGGCACTACCCCCGAGACATTCTGATTCTCAGGTTCAGGGTGGGTCCTGGGAATCTGCCATATCAACCAGCCCTGGAAGGAACCTCTGAAGACCACCCTTTGGGAAGCACTGCCTAGACCATTAGCACCTGTAATGCTGAGGTGACGAATGCGGAGGTGAAGGGATTTGCTTCAAGGTCACTCTGCAAGTCAGGGACAACTCCCTGGTGCCTGGGCCCTAAATCTTGGAGCACCCTGGACTCCTCTTTCCTTCCCAGTCCACATTCAGCATGTCAGCAAATCCTGTTGGCTCTTCTTTCAGAACACATTTAGGTTTTCTTTAAGACTCTAGCAAGCAGACTTGGGTGTGGGAGAGTCAATGCAACTAGACTGGTAAAATGTGGGTCATTGTTGAAACTGTGAGTTCATTTTATTACTCACAATTTTTTATTTATATTTGAATTCTTCCATAACAAAAAGTTTTAAGTGTTTGAGCCAACAAATTCACTTCTGGGAATTTATCTTAATCAACTTTTTTTTTTTGCTTCCTGTCCAACAACTTTATTAATGAACATTTTAAATAAAGAAAAACTCTTACAAATAAAAATATTTTTTCAAATAACAATAGTGAAAAATTGGGGGCACATGAAGTCTCCTTTTTTTTGAGATGGAGTCTCGCTCTGTTGCCCAGGCTGGAATGCAGTGGCACCATCTCGGCTCACTGCAACCTCCACCTCCCAGGTTCAAGCCATTCTCCTGCCTCAGCCTCCCAAGTAGCTGGGAATACAGGCATGTGCCACCACGCCTGGCTATTATTATTATTTTTTTGTATTTTTAGTAGAGATAATTCACCATGTTGGCCAGGCTGGTCTTGAACTCCTCACCTCAAGTGATCTGCCCACCTCGGCCTCCCAAAGTGCTGGGATTACAGGCATGAGCCACCACACTTGGCCTAAATTCTCATAATAGGAAAACAATAAACTATGGAACACTCCTCGGCAGAATTTTTTATAATTAAGAGCATTTATCCAGGCTACATACCAACAGGGAAAACATGATACACTATTAAGTAAAACACTAGGACATTAAATTGTATATATTACATGATTAAAACTATGTAAATATTTGTATCTTTGAAAAAGACTGAAAAATAATTACATATGTTCAGAATCTAATCATTTCCCACCTCCTTCAATGCAATGGCCTTTGTCTCTTGGGAGAGGAGGGCACTGGAGTCCTAGTCTAGGGGAGCCCAGCACCCCAGTCTCTCGCCTGCAACCCTGTTAACAGCCCTGCACTGGTCTCTCTGCTTTCACCCTTTCTCTCTCCAACCTCCTCAGCACTGGCCAGCTAGAGAGGTCCTTCAGAATGTGAATCAGCTCATGCCCCTCTTCTGCTCAGAACCCTAGGAGGCTTCCCGTATCTCTCCAACTAAAAGCTTCCTGCCATGGCCGTCCAGGCTGCAGAATGTCAGCTCGCCTGCTCTGACCTGCTGCTTGGTTCCCTGCCTCTGCCTGCCTCTCCAGCCATGCTGGCCTCCTGGCTGCTCTTCAGGCACACACTCCAGTCTTGGGGCCTTTGCACGTGCTGTTTTCTCTGCCAGGAATGTGCTCCCTCCCTCCTTCATGACAGCTCTTCAGAGAGGTCTTACCTGGGCTCCTTATCTAAAATAGATCCACTCCCTCTTTTTGCTCCCAAACCCTTTATATTTCTTTATAGCACTTACTAACACGTCCCACAGTATATTTATTACATCTTCTACTTTCTAGAATGCAAATTCCTTGAGAACAAAGACTTTACACTTGATTCTCTCCTGTATCCCCAGTACCTAGCATAGAGCCTGACACATAGTAGGTGATGAACAAACACCTGCTGAATGCAAGACTGTTGTACTGAGCAACCATCCAATGGGGGCTGTAAGTGGCATGTAGGCTTTGTTTCTTGGGTAACCTCCCCTCCTTAATCCTTCTGGCATAGGCAGACTCACAGCAGGTACCCAGTAGAAGGTAAGGTGGCTGATCATTTTTCCATAGGAGGTCTCCATGGCACACAGGGTAGAAAGTGCATTCTGTGAATTAGAGGCAGCAGAGCATGGCAGCTAATGGAAACTGGCTCTGGGAGGTCAAATGCTGGCTTAACACCACCAGCTGGGCAGCCTTGGGAAAATTATGACAATTCTCAGGGCATTAATTTTTCCTTGTGCAGAAAGAGAAGGATAATGACAGCTCCTATTTCCCAGGGCTGGGGAATAAATAAGAGAATGCCCCCATAAAGCAATTAGCAAGCACAGTGCCTGGCATGGAGGTGACGAGCAACGAGAAGCAGTCAAATTAATCAACAGCCACATTTGTGCCTTTGTCTCTTTCAAGTTTACAACGTGCTCTTATATACATGCTTTAGCTGATCTGGACCTTTGAACAACCTGTCGGTTTTTATCACCATTTTATAGGTAAGAAAATTGGGTCAGAGGAAAAAGTGCTAGCTCACAGAACACAACTGAATTTTGCTAGAACTTCTGGTGCCCTTTCTTTCAGAACACAAGTGATTATTACTGCTGATATGAATCAAGGTGATTTGGAGCTGGGCATGCAGTCTCAGCTACCAGAAAGGCTGAGGCAGAAGGATCGCTTGAGCCTGGGAGATCAAGGCTGCAGTAAGCCATGATCATGCCACTGCACTCCAGCCTGGGAGACAGAGCAAGGCCCTGTCTTGGGGGAAAAAAAAATTAGGCGGGCCCCACTGGAGCCCCAGACTCTAAAGTGTGTGCCTAGTGTAAGGCTGTGGATGGCAAATGAATTCCAAAATGAAATCAGCCAGCCAGCTACAGGCTTACAACCTAGTGGTGGCAGGGAGTGTACGGGCTCCCTCATCTGCAGCTCCTTCTCTGGATGAGGCTTGAGAGCAAGTCTGGACAGGCAAACCATCTCTCAGTCCACCCAGGACTTAAAACACTTCATTGTTCTCCCAAAAGGGAAAAATAGCAAAGCCCTTTCTGTACAGTTTCTCCTGCTTAGAGTTGGGTGGCAGCTCTATACAGCAAATGCTGACTTTGCTGTTTGAGATCTTTGATACAGTGTGACCTCTGAGCTCTGACTCAGGCTGCCCCTGACAAAAAAAGTGTTTCCTCCCACAGGTAAACAAGGAAGAAGGCACTGCAAGGAGCTCTGGGCCTGGCTCAGTGGAGGCTCTGCCACCTTTCCAGGATCAAAGGCCAAGGGAGGTGACATGGCAAGGAAAAGATCTACAGGGCTCAGACAAGGAATTTTAGAACCACAAGGTCAAAAAACCATGGGCTCTCAGGAGTCACAGATTATTAAAACTGCAGCATTTGAGACCAAAACACTCATGACTTAGAGCACCTTAAGCCTCATGGTGTTGGCAGAGATTACATCGGAAGGGAAGAGTCAAAAGGTGCTTCTCCACTGATAATTCTGATGGCTTCTGGGCCCTGGGCATCTTCTGTGAGGTCAGAGCCTTGGCAAACGTTCCCTCGTGAGAATACGGCCTGAAGGCTCCAGCTGCAGGAGGACGGCTGGGAGAACAGGCTTTGGATATCAACCTAATGCCAACATTCTACCAACCAGGCCCCACTGGGGCAAGAGATCAGAAGAGATCTGATGGTGCCAGGTTTGCAGTGGCCATCAACCACCAAAAGACTGTGAGAACAATACCATGATAGTGTGGCTTGATGGTATGTGCTCCTTGCCAGGAACATGCTGCGTGAGTGGCACTTAGTCGCCCACAGAGCGCTGCACAGCACCACAACCGATAACTTCCATTTGCATAGTGTTTACAACACAGGACAGCATTCATCCCCCAAGCCCCAGAAATGGCCTAGGAAGTGGGGGACAACAATGGCTCTGGCCAGGCAGTGGGGATGGCTCTTGAGGGCCACATTGGGGGACACCTTGAAAAGCAGCCAAAAGACCCACACCAGCCCCAGCCTCATCCACATTCAGTTAAGGTCACTTTAGGTACCTACATTAATAGAATTCACTGATTTTCAAAAACCACAGAGAGTTCTAGGATAGTCATGACCTTGTATCAAAATTATAGAAATCTCTCTATAAAAAAATCTCTCTGAAGAGTTCAGCATCCCAGGCTGCTCAGAGCAGAGTGGACCAGAAGACGGAGGCTGGACTGCTTTGCCAGTGTGAGAAATTCCCAGAAGAGCAGAAAGCACGTGCGATGGGAGATGCTCCTGCTCCTAGGAACCTGCAAGTCCTATGCCCTGGGATATGGAACGTCTCCCTCCTCCAGGGGTCCCTGGCACTCTTCTCCATCTTTGGCAGGTGAGAAGAGGAGTTTGCAATCCCGGAGCACCTCTGGCTGCCAGGCCTGGCTGGAAGGACCAGCTTAGACTCTGGTTCCTCCAGGATCAGAGGGTCTGGTGCTCCAGCCAGAATCAGAACTCGTCCCGCAGCTTAGGGGGCCTGTCCATGCCGAAGAAAGAAGACGGCCTCCCCTGGAGGTCCCGCTCCCGCTTCACAAAGGCAGTGAAGGAGGAGACACAGTTGCCAATAAAGTGGTCAGCTTGGCCGAGGATGTACAGGTCAACCTGGGCCACCTCAGGCTTCAGGCTCACCACCTTCACCTGCAGGAAGAAGCACAGAGCATATAAGCTGGGGTGGCTGCAGGCCAAGGCCTGCCATCCACACCCCCAACCTTATTCCCTGAGCTGCAGTTACAGACACAAAAGGAGGGGCAGAGAAGAGGAAGATGTGGTTCAGTGTCTGAGGGAAGCATTGCCCAGCTGCTGCCTAGGCCCACCCCACCCTTCCCGGCTCCAGGAGCCTCAGCTCCAAACACACCATTCACACCTTCATGTCTTCACTTGTGCTGTTCCCTCTGCCTGGAATGCTGCTTCAACACCCATTAAAATACCGACCAGAATCTTTTATTTTATTAATTTTTTGAGATGGGTTTTTGCTATACTGCCCAGGTGGGTCTTAACCTCCCAGGCTCAAGCAATCTCCCACCTCAGCCTCCCAAGTAGCTGGGACTACAGGTGTGCACCACCACACGTGGTTAATTTAAAACAATTTTTTTAGAGGAGGAGTCTTGCTATGTTGCTCAGGCTGGTCTTGAACTCTGAGATTCAAGTGATCCTCCTGCCTCAGCCTCCCAAATAGCTGGGATTACAGGTGTGAGCCACTGTGCTTGGCCTGACCAGGCTCTTAAGGCTAAGCTCCAATTCTATTTTTCCTAAAGCCCTGACCTGGTGGACTTCCCCACCAAACCAGAGAGGGGAACAGAGAGCTCCACACCTTCCAATTCTGGGCTGGATGCCTCCATCTCCCATGTACCCCAAATCCAAGCCCAAGGTCCGTCCAATCTACCCCTGAGATATTCCCCAAAGGTGAGCCCTTCTCTTGAGGGAGGGCCACTCCTTGGGCCCAATCATCACAATCTCTTGCCTGATGGACTGCAACAGCCTCTTCCTGGTCCCCTCACTGCCTCTCCTGGTCTGCTCACCACAGAGCAGCCAGAAGAAACTTTTCGAGATAACCTCACACCTGTCCTTCCCGCCCTCCAAGTGGAACACCCTTTAATGATGCCCTATTGCCCTTCAGATAAGGGTGACAAATTGTGAACGTGGCCTACAAGGTCCTCGCTGGGCCTCTTCTTATCCCACCCCCATCATCCAGCCCCTACCCAGGCTCCCGCCCTCCTCAGGACCTTTGTGCGTGCTGTGCTGTTTGGGGTGCACCTCCCTTTACCTGGTTAGCTCCTAGTTCTCCTTCGCATCTCGGCTTCAGTGGTGCCTCCTTGGGGAAGCGCTCCCTGGCCCTCTAGCCTAGGCCAGCATCCTCTGCTCTTCACTCTCACAGAACCCTGCTGCTCTACTTTGGAGCACACATCTCTGCTTATAGTTTCCACTCCTTAGTGATTCTCTGATTAGCATCATGTCCTGCCCCTGACTGGGGCTAGAGCTGTGTTGGTTTGCTCTCCACTGCTGGCCAGGCCCAGCACAGAGCCTGCCCCAGTAAAAATCTGGTGAGTGGACAGGTGAATGAATGGACCTGCCCATCTCTCTAGCAAGCTCCTGAATCCACCTTGTGGCCCACGTTATAGCTCTCTGCAGTCTCTTTTCCTGGGTCTAGAATGTGAGCCCTGGAGGGCGGGACCACATCTTATTTACCGGTACCCTTACTCAGCACTGGACCAGCTTAATGGAGGAGCAAGGCTTAGTTCAGGATAAAGGTGGCCTCTGAACCCATGGAGAAGGGAGTTGAGGGGTGGGGAGGGATGAGAAGACTGGCATAGGGACAGGAAATAGAAAATGGCAAGAGGTTCAAGGTGTAACAGATACACTGACTCCAAAAACTCACAAAAAAACTCCCTGGGACTCTCCAAATGCTTCAGCTTAGTACAGAGGTAGTTGGGGGTTGTAGGTAGGTGGGGGGAATGTGGGCAGAGTTGGGGCTGAAAGTGCTTTGCTGTTCCACAGAGATTTCTGATGTAACAAAAATCATCATCTTGCTATCTGGATTGTAGCAAAGAAATAATACCAGTTTAATCATGGCCAAAATCCCCCAAACAATTCCACTCACATTCTGAAACTTACCCACTCTGTGTCATGCCCATTATAATTAGCTCTGGGACTGCTTGGGTAAACTCTATCCTTTCTTGGATAAACTCTATCCTTTCTTGGAATTTTGGTTTCCTCAGCTATAAAATAGAGGGGTTGGGTTAGACAACCCCTGAGATCTCTCAGCTCTGATTTTCTCTTAATTATATTTTTCTTCTGCTTTTCTTTCTTTCTTTCTTTTTTTTAAATAGAGATGGGGGGTCTCGCTATGTTAGGCCAGGCTGGTCTCGAACTTCTGGCCTCAAGCAATTCTCCTGCCTTGGCCTGGGATTACAGGCATGAGCCACTGTGCCCAGCCTCAGCTCTGATTTTCTGTTCAGTAGGTGGGGAGGAGATTAGAATGTGCTGACTTAGCACTTCCTCTCTGCACTGGAGCTTCCTGTGTGTCTGGGGTGAAAGAGAAGGGGAGGCCCTTGATATAAAGCCAGCGGTACCCAGTGTCTGCCTCTTAAGGCCTGCACAGCATTTACGGTTTTCACTCATCCTACAAAGTCCTATGGAATGCTTAATACTAATTCAGTCATTTTATCAATACGTACTCACTCATTGCCTGAGTATTACTCTTCACTGATATAGTAAGCACTGACCAAGAACATTCTAGTATTTACTCATGTACTGAATACCCACTATTCACGGCTTCTTCAACGGTTTGCTAAGCACAAAGATCCTTTCCTTCATTCATCAGCCACCAATTTCTACTATTGATGATAGCTAACTTTATTGAGCACTTATTTTGTAGCAGGAACTGTTTCAATTTCTTTACATCTGACCTTCACAACTGCCCTATGAGATAGGTACTATTCAGTCCCATTTTATAGATGAGGAAACAGAAGCACAGAGAGGTCAAATAACTTTTTCAAGGCTGCAGAGTGGGTAAATTCAAATTCTCTGACTCCAGAGTCTCTGCTATTAACTCCTCCACTATACTGGATCTCTCCCCAGAGCCCACTCTCTACATCCTCATTCAACAAACTGACTGCCTACTAAGTGTCAGGCACTGTACTAGACACTGGTGATGGTAAGGCAGGGTTTCAGTCCCAAAGAGGTCGAAGCACCAGGCTAGACATCAAGGAATGTTAACAGTGAGTCAGCCTTGGACCCTGCCTTCAAGGAGCCCACAGCTCCTGGGAGGAAATAAGACATATTTCTACACCAGTCTCATACAGTCCAGAAAGTGCCCAAGAGAAGAAATGATACAGGGCCATGAAGGTCCCAGCAGGGATACGTGAGCTCCAGAAGTGGATGAAAACCTGGAAAGACTACGGAGGAGGCCTCTGAGCCGGGGTTTGAAGGAGGGTAGGAACTGAAGAGGAATGGTAGGTCCAGGCAAAAGGCTTGTAGGGGAGCCCGTGAAGCATGCAGTGGGCAGTGGGACCATCCTGGCTCCTCCTTTCATTCCCTTCCTACTGCACTCCCACTTGGCCCACACATACCTTCCCTTTGAAGAGCTGTTGGAGCTCAGGCACATAACTCTCGGAATCAGTAGCAACATAGACCGACTGGGCATCCAGCGACCTCACCCAGAGCTTCACAGCCCTCTGGATTTCCTTCAGGTCAGGCAGGCACATAGTCATCGTGAGGGGGGCCGCTGTGCTGCGGCTGTAGCCCACACACTGCGGAGAGGCCATGAAGTGCGAGCCTGCGGTCCCGTCCTTCAGCATGGCACAGGCGTTCTTCTACGGAGAGCGGGGAACAGGGTTAAATACTGGCAACTGCCCTGGAACCCCAGAAGCAAGACCTGGTAAGTGGAAAAAGACAGGTTATACAGGAAGAACCTAACTACATTTTTTTTTTTTTTTTTTGAAACGGAGTCTCACTCTGTCACCCAGGCTGGAGTGCAGTGGTGTGATCTCCACTCACTGCAACCTCCGCCTCTGGGGTTCAAGCAATTCTCCTGCCTCAGCCTCCCGAGTAGCTGGAACTACAGGCACCCGCCACCATGCCCGGCTACTTTTTGTATTTTTAGTAGAGATGGAGTTTTGCCATGTTGGCCAGGCTGGTCTTGAACTCCTGACCTCAGGTGACCCACCCACCTTGGCCTCCCAAAGTGCTGAGATTACAGGCATGAGCAGCCGTGCCTGGCCTAACTACATTTTTTTTTTTTTTTTTTTTTTTTTTTTTGAGAGGGAGTCTTGCTCTGTCGCCCAGGCTGGAGTGCAGTGGTGTGATCTCTGCTCGCTGCAAGCTCCACCTCCTGGGTTCACGCCATTCTCCTGCCTCAGCCTCCCAAGTAGCTGGGACTACAGGTGCCCACCACCACGCCTGGCTAATTTTTTGTATTTTTAGTAGAGACAGGGTTTCACCACGTTAGCCAGGATGGTCTTGATCTCCTGACCTCGTGATCCGCCTGCCTCGGCCTCCCTGAGTGCTGGGATTACAGGCATGAGCCACCATGCCCAGCCTAACTACATTTTTAAAGAAAACACTGAGGACCAGGCGCAGTGCCTCGCACCTGTAATCCCAGCATCTTGGGAGGCCGAGGCAGGCTGATGGCTTGAGCTCAGGAACTGGAGACCAGTCTGGGCAACGTGGCAAAACCCCATCTCTACAAAAAATACAAAAATTAGCCAGGTGTGGTGATGTGCGCCTGTGGTCTCAGTTACCCAGGAGGCTGAGGTGGGAGGACCACCACCTGAGCCCAGAAGGTGGAGGATGCGGTGAACTGTGATTTTGCCACTGCATTCCAGCCTCGGCGATGGAGTGAGACTCTGTCTCAAAAAAAAAAGCATTGAAGGAGGAGGAAAATGCATCAAAAGAGTTAACAGTGGTTCTTTCTGGGCGGTGGGCACAGCACAGAAAGCCTGGCATTTTGAAACAAAAATTACTTTTCTTGGTCTTACTGCATTATCTGGGATATTCACTGAATTCTGGACAGTGGCAGTACTAACGGGCAGCCTTATATGATTCCCAACTACAGTGGGAACACTTCCAATAGCTCCCCAGGAGGTATGCTATCTGCTGTGGTTTCGAGAGATAGCCTTTATCAAGTTAAGGTGGGTCCATTCTATTCCTGGTTAGTTATGAGTTTTTATCATGAACAGGTGGTGACTTTTATCAAATGCTTTCTTGGCCTCTGTTGAGATGATCATATGATTTTTCTTCTTTGGGTGTTAATATAGTAAATTTGATTACATTCTTGCGATAGATTTTTACGTGTTTTGTGTTGTGTGCTAATATGTTATTGGCTTTGACCTGTTAATATTTCACTTAGGGCCTATGCATTTGTGTTCATAAGCAAGAACAGGCTATAATTTTCTGAGCTGACCTTATCTGAGTTTGGTATTAGTGTTATGCTAGCTTTATAAAAAATAGAATCTTATATCTCTTGATGTTGTAGGAAAGTATAGATGGGAATTACTATTCCTTGAATGTCTGGTTGGAGCCACTCATAAGACATCCTGGCTCTGGCTCCCTTTCTTTGTGGGGGCTGGGGGAAAGAGGAGAGTTTAGTGGGTAAATGTAAGATTACCTCATCAATTGGCTATGAGTGAATTTTAATTTTAGTATTTTTCAAGTTTTCTGCAATGAGCATTTCTAACATATCTATATATCTTCTTAGGTAAATTAAGGTGACCATCTATATTGATTCTGTTATTTTCACACAGAGGTGAAAACCTCATTGGAATACAAGGATTCTGCACATTTAAACAGCCTCCAAATTCTGTTAGGATGACATCTTCATTTCTTGGGAGCCATGCCTCATCTCCACAGTTGGTTTTTCAACACGGAGTCTACTAGCCAGACACTGAGCTAGGACAGGGGACTCCTGGACTGTGGCCTCTTTATGGCTTGCTGCCTGACCTGGGGTCTGGCTTGATCTCTCAGTTTATCCATCTGTAAAATGAGGATAAAAACAGCTGCTGCTAAAGTGAGAGCTGGCTGGCAGGCACTCTGGAGTTACATTTTGATATGTGCTGCAGTGGGATGATGGGACACAATCCCACGAACCAGAACAAGTGAGAGCTCTCTGCTCTGGCTGGGACGCGGGGCCGATCCCTACAGGCCAGGGCCATGCTCAGGGACACATCCAAGTTAGCCAGTGAGAGAGGAAGGGGGAAGTTACCCAGTCAGAGCCAATGCGCAGATGAATGCCCACATAGGGCCGGACAAGGTGGGCATGAATCTGGGCCTCTCCCGTCTTCACCATTTCGTCTGACCATACCATGTACTTCTGTAGTGGCCTGTGTTCCTCCAGGACGGGGAACTGGGCCGGGGCTCCTGGCAGGGCAAGCACCGGATGTTCCTTTGGAGAAAATCTAGACAGGAGATGGAATGAGGGAAGTCAGAGGACGCACAGAGAGCCTGGCTGCCACCCCCACGGGAAAAAGGATGGTGTTGCACCATGCCCCAGAGACCCTGCGGAGGGGCCCCTGCAACACGCAAGAAGCACGAGAGGTTGTGAAATACCAACGGGCTGATAAGGAACCTTGGTGGCGGCGGCAACAGGCACAATATGCAATAGTGTCCCGCCACACGGAATTTACAACCCTCTTTGCTTGTCGAACAATTAAAACTTTACAGTAGAGCATTCCAACCTTTTATATGTCACACTGGCTTCCAATCTGTGGTGCGGTAATTCATTCCAGGGTGGGGTGTCTGGACCAAGCCTTTGCCCTTTTACCTACATGGCGGGACTGGGACATGCAGCTGCTTACAGAAGCAACGGCCAGGTCACACTCACAGGGACTATGTATACTGGATTTGAATCATTCATTCAACATTTAAGAAACATTTATTGATTGCCTACTATGTATTGGGACCTGGAGGAAAACAAGACAGGCATAGTCCCTGCGCTATGGAAGGGAGCAGGGGTCTGCAGGTGCCCCTATCATGCCCTCCCAAGCCCCTGCTTCCCCCTCATACACAGTCCATCTCATAATTATTTCACCTCTGTCCTTGCTGTGGGAAGGCAGTGCTCCAGTATGCGCAGAATAGTGTCTGGCACACCCAAGAGCTTGGTAAATATTTTTCTTTTCTTTTTCTTTTTTGAGATAGGATCTTGCTGTCACCCAGGCTGGAGGGCAGTGGCGTGATCTCGGCTCACTGCAATCTCCGCCTCCAGGCTCAAGGCAAGACCTTCCCATCTCAGCCTCCTGAGTAGCTGGGACTACAGATAAGTGCCACCAGGCCCAGCTAATTTTTTACATTTTTTTTGTAGAGACGGGGTTTCGCCATGTTGCCCAGGCTGGTCTCGAACTCCTGGACTCAAGTGATCTGCCTACTTAGGCCTCCCAGTGTTGGGATTACAGGTGTGGGCCACCGCGCCCGGTCAATACTTCTTGACTGAACAAATGAAGAGCAAACCTGTGTTCCCTCTTCAGCTAAACCCAGACTACCTCTCAGCAACATGAAACCCCTTGCTGTTCCATGTTCACAATGCACTTTCAAGTTCTAGATCTCTGTATACTTCTTCCCTCCAGCTGGAGGGGGGAAGTGCCTTCTGCCAGCCAAAATCCTTTCCTTAAAAGTATGAAATGGGAACAGCCATTCTGGAAAACAGTTTGGCAGTTAGGCATGCAGTTACATGACCCAGCAATTGTACCCTTAGGCATTTATTCAAGAAAAATGAAAACTTATGTTCACACAAGCCTATACACCAATGTCCCTTGCAGCTTTATTCATAAAATAGCCCCCAACTGGAAACAACCCAGACATCACTCACAAGTAAACGGTTAAACAAACTGCTGTACCTCTGTATCATGGAATATGAACCCCACCAAAAAAAGGAACACAGTATCAACACAGGCAACAATTTGGATGATGTCAAGGGAATTATCCTTGGGTCAGGGAGGGTGGGCAATCTCAAAGGTTATGTATTGTATGGTTCCATTTATATAAACATTTTAAAACAATAGCATGGAGAAGAGATTAGTAGTTGGCAGAGGTTAGGAATGGGGTGTATATGTTTAGGGAGGTGGGTGTGGTTATAAACTGGCAACACAAGGATCCTTGTGATAATGGAACTGTTCAGTGTATTAACTATGGTAGTGGATACATAAACCCACACACGATAAAACTGCACAGAAATACACACACACACACACACTCAGGCATGCACTCACACACTCAGAAGTAAGTACAAGAAAACTGAGTAAGATGGGTAAATTGTATCAATGTCAATATCCTGGTTGTGATACTGTACTATAGTTTTGCAAAATGTTACCATTGGGGGAAATTGGGTAAAGGGTACATGGGAGGTTGCTGTCTTATTTCTTACAACTGCATGTAAATGTACAATGACCTCAATGAAAATTTCAAATAAAAATTACGAAATATTTCAAACCATCCAGGCAAATACAGAAAATAATTCAATAATTTATATACCCATGACCCAAATCAGCAGAAACTAACTTTGCTTTGTTTCAGGTTTAAAAAACAAAACAAAACAAACAAAACAAAAAACACACACCTAAATACAAGCTCATCCTGCCATCATCCTTCCCAGAGGGTAATGTGTTTTAATGTATGATTGCACTTTTACTATAGACATCAAAAAGGAGGGGAGTGTTCTTCTGCGTGCTTTCTATGGAGTGGAATGATGAAGATTGTAGGTTAAGCCAGAATGCTTTGTTCCAACGTTGACTATGCCACCAGCCAACTTGGGCAGGTGACTTTACCACTCTGTGCCTTAGCTCCTCATCCACATAATAGAGATAACAGTTCCCACATCATAAAGCTGTTTTTTTGTTGTTGTTTTTGTTTTTTTTCAATTGTGGTTGGGTGTGGTGGCCACTCCTGTAATCCCAGCACTTTGGGAGGCTGAGGTGGGCAGATCACTTGAGCCCAGGAGCTCAAGACCAGCCTGGGGCAACATGGCAACACCCCATCTATCCAAAAATATCAAAAAATTAGCCGAGTGTTGTGGTGTGTGCCTGTGGTCTCAGCTACCTAGGAGGCTACATGGGAAAATCGCTTGTGCCTGGAAGGTTGAGGCTGCAGTCAGCCATGATCGTGCCACTGCACTCCAGCCAGGGTGGGAGGGTGAGACCTTGTCTCAAAAAAAATTTTAAAAAGTTGACCAGGCGCGGTGGCTCACGCCTGTAATCCTAGAACTTTGGGAGGCCAAGGTAGGTGGATCACGAGGTCGGGAGATCGAGGCCATCCTGGCTAACACGGCGAAACCCCGTCTCTACTAAAAATACAAAAAATTAGCCACACGTGGTGGTGGGCACCTGTAATCCCAGCTACTTGGGAGGCTGAGGCAGGAGAATGGCGAACCTGTGAGACAGAGCTTCCAGTGAGCTGAGATCGTGCCACTGCACTCCAACCTGGGCAACAGAGCAAGACTCCATCTCAAAAAATAATAATAAAAATAAAAAATAAAAAAAGGTTGTATATATTTACGATATACAATATGATATTTTGATCTACATGTATGTAGTTAAATGAATAGTACAGCCAAGCTAATTAATATATCCATTTATAGGGCTACTGAGAGGATTAATGTATTATCAAAGCAAAGCATTTAGAACAGTACCTTGGCACACAGAAAGCTCTCAAAGAATTCTAGCTCTTATCATCATCACATTGCATGTAACCTAGTTAAAGGTTACATATAAATCTAATCAACTTTCTAAAAATTCAACTTTATGTTTCAGAGACTTGGCCATGTTGATCATGTGGATCATGTGGTTGTATTAGCTTCTCTAAAAGTTTTCCATTTTGTACAAATAAACTGCAATTTACCTACCTATTTCCCTCTTGCTAGACAGTGAGGTCGTTCCAATCTTTCCCTCACACAACAGTGCTGTGACAGACATGCCACTCATTCTCCACACCCAACAGAGACTGCTTGCTCAGCAAACACCTTCCACATCTCCAAGGTCAGTCGCAATTCCCAAGCCTCACCTCCTTAGGGAGTGTTCCCTGTCCCACTTCTCTTGCTGCCTTCTGCACAATGATATGCCCTGCAGCCACTTTCCCTGCCCATGGAACTGTCAGCTGGTGAGGCTGGGGACCCAAGCAGCCTGTTTGCCATTGCTCCCACATACACTATCCAAGGCCTGTGTAAGTGACACAGGCCTTGGACCAGTGACAAGAAAGTGTTCCTTGATGGTCCAGCTGTGCGACACTTATCTTGCTAGACTCTAGTTTTCTTTTCTTTTTTTTTGAGATGGAGTCTTGTTCTGTCGCCCAGGCTGGAGTGCAGCGGCGTGGTCTTGGTTCACTGCAACCTCCGCCTCCCAGGTTCAAGTGATTCTCTTACCTCAGCCTCCTGAGTAGCTGGGATTACAGGCACGTGCCACCATGCCCGGCTAATTTTTGTATTTTTAGTAGAGACGGGTTTTCGCCATGTTGCCCAGGCTGGTCTCAAACTCCTGACCTCAGATGATCCGCCCGCCTCAGCCTCCCAAAGTGTTGGGATTACAGGCATGAGCCATCGCGCCTGGCCTAGACTCCAGTTTTGTTTATATGTACATAATTGTGCATTGTTTATTGGGCCTCATTATGTGATAGGCAATGCTCCAATTGTTTGTGTATATTAAGTCATTTGATTTTCACAAGAGCTCTGTAAGGGAAGTATTACTGTCATTCTCATTTTACAGGTGAGGAAACTGAGGCACAGAGGTTAAGTAACGTGCCCAAGGTTGCACAGCTAGGAATTGGTGGAGCCAGGATTTAAATCCAGGCAGTGTGCTCCAGATCCTATGTTCTTAACTACTACCCCTTACTCCCATCTCCCCCACCCCTGACAATGAGCTGAGTCTGTGGCTTAATTTTCTGATTCCCAGCCCCAGCATGGACCTTATCACATGGTAGGCATGATAAATATTTTTAGAATAAATGAGAAAGATTTGGGGACCTCACCAGAAAGACCCGATCAGGCTGTCAGGGGTTAGAGAAGGAAGCAATTCATATTACCTGAGTAGCTACTATAGGCCAGGTCTTCAGCTAATCTTTCAGATGCTACCTCAAAAGGATTTTCAAAGGAAAGCCAGAGTAGATCTCCCAGTGGGGCTGGAATATCAGGATAAAACCAGCATCTGTGGCCCCCTGCCACCCCCCGACCTCTTGGAAAGCACCTGCAGCCAACCTTCGGTGAATTCCAGACTTGGAATGTGTGTCCCCTCTACCTGGATCTGGACCAGCAAAGAGCTGTCCCAGTGGGACAACATCAGCTCAGACCCAACAAGTAGCAAGAGGCTAAGGCTGATCTGCTCACTTACTTTTGGTGAGGTAAGACAGCGCTGTCTGGAAAGAATGAGGGGGGAACAGGGATCTTGGCTGGAAAGAAAATCTTCACCAGCACCATCTGCCCGGTGACTGCTCACCCTTGGTCAGGCCCTTTGCCTCTTGCTATCCAGCTGAAGTCAGCTGGCTTTCCTGCTGCTGGGCCCAGTGAACCTCTGGGATTCTTCACCACCATGCCTGTGCTGCTGAGATTCTCCAACAAACTAGGACTTCTCTGTATACAGCATCCATTTATGTGTCCAGTATGTATCTGTGGGACCACCAGTGGATGAAACCCATATTGAGTGCAGAAGACCCAGGGACATGAACAAGGCAGGGCCTTGTTCTGGATGTCCCTGCCATGAAGGACTGCCTTTCCCTCCAGCTCTCTGCATGGCTGGCTCCCTCTCACTCTTCCAGTCTCATTCTGGTTCCCACAGGGAGGTGGCAGCCTGGGAGAATGACAAGCCATGCGCTCAAATTCCTGGACCATTATACCTGAGAATGGTTTGGCACGATGGTGCATTGCCTTCCAATAGTCAATGTGCAGTAAGCGTCAGCTGAATTAGAGCTGTGCCAGGCTATTCACAGGCTCAGAACGAGCAGAGCTGGAAGGATCCTCAGAAATCACGTGGTAAAGAAGAAATACCTCTTATCCTCTTTCCCTAGAACCCAGTTTTCAGCTGGATACATGGCAGCCTAAAATAAAGACACTTCTTATCAGCCAAACATACCCCGGGCGAGGTGGGGGAAAGAAAAAGAAAGACAGACATTTCTAAGTACTTCTTGCAGCTAGGTATGGCCCATGTGCCCTCGTACTAGCCAATGAGATGTAAGCAAAAGGGTTATAATGGACTTCCGGGAAGGCTTCTTAAAAAGGGAGGACATGCCCTTTTGCAACTTTTGTTCCTCCAGTTGGGATGTGATGGCTGGAGCTTCATCTGCCATCTTGGCCCATGAGGTGATGCAAAAGCTAATACTGGATGGCTGAACAAAGAGATGGAAGCCTGATTCTTTTTCTTTTTTTTTGAGGCGAAGTCTCACTCTGTCACCCAAGCTAGAGTGCAGTGGCAGGATCTCCGCTCACTGCAACCTCCGCCTCCCAGGTTCAAGTGATTCTCTTGCCTTGGCCTCCTGAGTAGCTTGGATTACAGGTGTGTCCCACCATGCACGGCTAAATTTTTTTTGGTATTTTTGGTAGAGACAGGGTTTCACCATGTTGGCCAGGCTGGTCTTGAACTCCTGACCTCAAGTGATCCGCCTGCCTCTGCCTCCCAAAGTGCTGGGATTACAGGTGTGAGCCACTCTACCCAGCTGGATTCTTGGACACTATGGAGCTGGCATTCAGCTCTGGACTGCATACCCAGATCTTCTTTTACTTAAGAAAACAATAAACCCTATCAATCTGCTCTTATTTCGGGCTTCCTGCTACCTGTAGCCTAACTTAAGTCTGACACACCTAGACTTGTGGCCTACAAACTTCTTCTGCCTTACTGAGAACCCTGATATATTTAAGGGTTATTGGTTGAAGGCAATAGGGAGGAAGAATTGAGCCCCTGGAACTTGGTCCCCTACTGCTGCCCCCCATAAAGGCCCTAGAGGCATTTTTTTTTTTTTTTAAGACGGTCTCAATCTGTTGCCCAGGCTGTAGTGCAGTGGACAGATCATGGGTTCACTGCAGCCATGACTTCCTCAGGCTCACCTGATCCTCCCACCTCAGCCTCCCAAGTAACTGGAACTACAGGTATGCGCCACCATGCCTGGCTAATTTTTTCTATTTTTTGTAGAGATGGGGTCTCCCTACGTTGCCCAGGCTGGTCTTGAACTCCTGGGCTCAAGCGATCACCTGCCTCAGCCTCTCTGTAATCCCTTAGGATTACAGGTGTGAGCCACTATGCCTGACAAGCACTTCTTGAAAACTCTGAAGATAGTTTCAAAACCACTCATCGTGCCCATCCCCTTCATTTTATAGATGGGACATTGAGGCCAGAGAAGGGGAGCAGCTGCCTAATCGCACAGTAAGCCTGGGAAGAGCTTCACTCTCTGATTCCATTCTTCTCTTCTCCCCAAGGACAAATATGCATAGCAAGGAAGTATCCTGTATCTTAAGAAATGTTTAATATTAAATGTTCATACACATTCAAATTCATCCCTACTAATCATTCACAGGCTTCTTAACAGATTGCCTCACAGGGCCTATAAACCCGCGTGTTTTGACCCCTGCCCACCTCTCTGATCTCTTTTCCTGTGTGGCAGATTAGAAGTGGTCAAGTCTTTGAACCCCTTCCCATTAGGTGGGCTCTGCCTCCTCCCAATAGCACCCGACAGAAGTGACACTGTGCCGGTTTCCAGATTCAGTTGTTAGGGAGCCCGCAGTTTCTATTTCCTGTCTCTTGGGACACTCACTCCCTAGATGCTCCCTCTCAGAACACAGGTGCCATGCTGTAAGAAGCCCAAGCCACATGGAGAGGTCAAGTGTATACATGCTTCTTGGTGGCCCCAGCTTGGCTCCCAGATGACAGCAGCATCACCCACCAGACATGAGGGGGACTTCCTGGATATGTAGCTCAGTCAAGCCTTTTTTTTTTTTTTGAGACAGAGTTTCGCTCTGCTGCCCAAGCTGGGATGCAGTGGCACAATCTCGGCTCACTGCAACCTCAACCTCCTAGGTTCAAGTGATTCTTATGCCTCAGCCTCCTGAGTAGCTGGGATTACAGGTGTGTGCCACCACGCCCAGCTAATTTTTTATATTTTTAGTAGAGATGGGGTTTGGCATGTTGGCCAGGCTGGTCTTGAATTCCTGGGCTCAAGTGATCCACCCGCCTCAGCCTCCCAAAGTGTGGGATTACAGGTGTAAGCCATTGCACGCAGCCTTGGTCAAGCCTTTAGATAACTTGAGCCCTGGATGGGCATGGTGGCTCATGATGTAATCCCAGCACTTTGGGAGGCCAAGGCAGGATAATTACTTGAGGCCAAGAGATCAAGACCAACCTGAGCAACAGAGCATGATCCCCACCCATCTCTACCAAAAAAGGATAACTTGAGCCCTAGCTGACAGCTGACTGCAGCCACATGAGACCACAAGCAATAACTGCCCAGCTAACTCAAGTGTCCATCAATAGATGAAGAGATACACAAATGTGGTATATACATACAATGAACTATTATTCAGCCTTAAAAGGACTAAAATTTTGATACAGGCTACAACACTGATGAATCTTGCCACATGAAATATGCCACATGAAATAAGCCAGACACAAAAAGATAAATATTGCATGATTCTACTTCTATGAGATACCTAAGAACCTATGAGATACCTAGAGAAATTCAAAGACAGAAAGTAGAAAAGCATTTACTGAGGCTATTCATTGCAAGAATAAAGGTTATTCGTTCCAAGAAATAAGATGTTTAACCTGAATTTAAACTTTGTACAGCAGGGATTCCATAAGAAAACGGAAAAATGAAAACCCAAAAGAATTGCCCAGCTAAGCCCAGTTAACCCACAGTCCCATGAGAAATAATAATAACTTGTTGTTGGCCGGGCGCGGTGGCTCACGCCTGTAATCCCAGCACTTTGGGAGGCCGAGGCGGGTGGATCACAAGGGCAAGAGATCGAGACCATCCTGGCTAACACGGTAAAACCCCGTCTCTACTAAAAATACAAAAAAATCAGCCGGGCGTGGTGGCGGGCACCTGTAGTCCCAGCTACTTGGGAGGCTGAGGCAGGAGAATGGCATGAACCCAGGAGGTGGAGCTGGCAGTGAGCCGAGACTCCAGCCTTGGTGACAGAGCGAGATTCCGTCTCAAAAAAAAGAAAAAAAAACTTGTTGTTATGCTACTACGTTTTGTAGTGATTTATTATGCAGCAACAGATGAGAGCAACATCCTACCATTCTCTCACTCACTCCATACCACATTGCCTTCTTTCTGCTCCTTCACCATACCAAGCTTATTCCTGCCTCAGGGTCTTTGCTCCTGACTTCCTGCTGTGAACTACTTTTCCTCTAACTCTGACACAACTGGCTCCTTCTCATCCTTCTGGTCTTAGCCCTGCCAATCACATACCACCTGTTTACATCCTTCTAAGCACCATCTCACTCTGGAACTATCCTATGTAAAAGTTTATTCACTATCTCCCCTGTTAGACTATGAGTTCCACTGGGGCAGGGACCTTATCTGCCTTATTCTGGCCTTGTTCATTCCCTGCCTTGTTCATGTCCTTATTCTGGCCTATATCCCCAGCATCCAAACCAGCCCTTGACACTCAGGAAGTGCTTCTTAAATATGTGTTGGAGGAAGACAGGCAGCTGCCAAGGGACCATCAACTCCCTCAAACTCCCTCTAGGGACCTCATCTTCCCTACTAATTTTCCTTTCCCAAAAACTTGGCTGTAAGGCACAAACTTCTTCAAACCCTCATGTAATTCTTACAACTCAATGAACTCAAACAAAGCTATGGGGCAATAAACAAGTGTTTCAACAACACTCCCCATGCACCATTATCCTTTCTCTTCCCACTAGGATTGTGTGCTTCTTCTAGCTTTTTGGAATTTGCTTTCGGAGCTGCTTTTAGAGTTGGTGGCTTTTTTTTCTTTCTTTCTTTCCTGGCATATTGTCAATATGGGCAAATCTCCATACTTTGAGGGCAGGTCTGCCTTCTGGCAATAGCTCCAGGTCATTCGGAGGTGAATGGGGGAGAACCATGCAGGCAGAGAATGGGAGTGTGCTATCTGGGATCAACAATGAGGAAGATTTAAATCTGCCATGACTGAGGATCATCAGTGGCACATGAAATAGGTCCAAAGCTAGGTCCAAAGGCAAGTCCCAGAAAGGAACTGGCAGCTGTTAAAGGCACAGCTATTTAATCCACTGTGATTAAGAACAGGTGCTTTGGGACTGGGCACAGCAGCTCATGCTTGTAATCCCAGCACTTTGGGAGGCTGAGGTGGGAGGATCACTTGAGGCCAGGAGTTTAAGACCAGCCTGGGCAACATAGCAAGACCCTGTTTCTACAAAACAAAACAAAATATTCGTCAGGCATGGTGGCACATGCCTGCACTCCCAGCTGCTTGGGAGGCTGAGCGGGGAGGATTGCTTGAGCCCAGGGATTTGAGGTTATAGTGAGTTATGATCATGCTACTGTACTCCAGCCTGGGAGACAAGCAAGACCCATTTCAAATATAAATATATAAAGTAACTGGTGCTTTGGATTCAGACTTCCTGGGTTCAAAACCAAGCTCTGCAACTTCAAGCTTTATGACCTTGGGCAAGGGACCTTACTCCTTTCTGCTTCAATTTCTCTAAGTGTAAAGCACAGATGGCAGTAACAACCCACAGACTCAGGGAAAGATTAAGTGAGTCAATACCTGTGAAGACTTAGAACAGTGTCTGGCACATAGAAGACACTAAATGAATCTTAGCTGTTGTTATTTATTAAAGATTTACAAACAGACCTGAGCTGTCCACTCAACAGCTCAATGACCTTGGGAAGTTATTTAACTTCACTGGGCTCAGTTTCCTCACCTATAAAATGGAAATTGATAATAATACCCACTTCATGAACTATCTCAAAGGCTTAAATAAAATAAAGCATGTGAGTAATAACACTGACAGCCAACACTGGCTGGCTGCTTAGTGTATGACATGCACTTCATGCACTACGAGGCAGATACCATCAGCGCTGGCTCAGGGCTATCTCACTCCTTGGCCTGTGCTTGTTTTGTTTTGTTGAGACAGGCCCTTGCTCTGTAACCTGGGCTGGAGTGCAGGGGTACCATCATGGCTCACTGCAGCCTTGATCTCTTAGGCTCAAGTGATCCACCCACCTTGGCCTCCCAAAGTGCTGGGATTACAGGCATGAGACTCATTTCTCTACATCTGTTTACCTTTGCCCTATTAAATGCCAAGTGCTTTGACCGCACATGAATTAGTATGTTCCTTGCACCTCCTAACCAATGTCTGCCTTCTAAGCCCATGATCTTTCCTGCCATGCTATAACATTAAGGACAAGTACACTATGCTGATTATTGTCATTATGAGACCATAGCTCCTAGAAAACCAGAGCTGGTCATCCTCATTTTCACACATCACCATTGGCCTCTGATTACTATGTCTCACACGTGACAGGCGCCCTATAAATGTTTCACGGCCTGTGCCCATGCCCTGCTAACCTATTTTTTTTTAAAACAGGGGCTAATGGGGTGCAATTAATAAACACGTCCAGTAATTATCAGGATGACATCATTTCTCGGTCTGCACCTGAAGCTGTTCTCTAGAAGCTGCTTCCAGTTTCACCTTGGGAAGAGTAAGGTAACACAGGAGTGATTCTCACGCCTAGAGGAGGAAATTGAGACTCATGTGACTGCAGAATGTTCTTTTTATGACATCCCTTATCAACCGATAAACTCTTTCTCAACCTCATGGCGGGTCAATGTTCCACCGTGTCAGGCGTGGACATGGGAACAGATCACACAGGATTCCAAGTTCAACAGACAGAGCACCTGCACCTTTGGTCTCATACATCAGAGTTGGGAAGATGGGGAGAGTGCCAGAAGGTGCTGAATGCTCATGAGCTCCATGCGCCTCCCCTAAACCCAGAAACGCTACCCCCTCCAAGTACCTCTGGCTCCATTGTTCTCTGTAGGAAGCACTGAAGGAAATGCCTGTAAAAAGCTCCGACTTGTTGAAACTCACATGAAACTGATCCCAGAATGGGCCAAAGGGGTTTCCTTCCTGCAGAAAGAGAGTGGTGGAAGGCTTACTGATGGGGAGGGAAAGCCATTTGGGGATGGGGCCAGGGAAGTGTAGGTGGGGGAAGCTGGGTGATGTGACTCAGGCCAAAACATTCTCACAGGATGGCCTAGGAGAAATGTCACTCTGCAATTCCTAGGCCAGGGGCTGAGGAGAGTGCCGTGGCTTCAATTCTGGATTCCAGCAGGAGAGTCTTTCCTGTTCACATGTCACATCCTGCTGACCCAGCAGCACTGATGAGGGTCTGGGGAGAAGCAGACCTTGGATTTTGAACCAAGGACTAGAGCTTCAAGAGATATTCAAGATTGGCTAATCCAATGCCTTCATTTTCAAGGTGGAAACCAAGGCCCACTGAGGGTCAGAAAGGTTACACAGCCAGTAAGGGCACTGCTGGTGAGCTAGGTCTCCTTTCTCAAATTTCATAGTTCTTCCAACCACTTTCTCAAGACTTTAGCACATACACCGAAAGACATATTTGGGGGTTTATTTCCAAAGTGCCAGAAATGTATAAATTTCTTTTAATAAGATATGACAGCCTCTCATTTACCTGCTGAGATGCAGGAAGGTATTCAAGTTAAGTGGGTAGACAATGGTGCCAAATTACCTAAGGTTGAATCCCAGCTCTACCACTTGTTTGCTGTGTGATCCTGGGTAAGACACTGACCCTCTCTGTGCCGTCCTCGGTGTCCTCTCTATGAAGTGGGGATATTATAAGTATTTTCCTCATGGAACAGTGTGAGTATTAAATGAGTTGATACATGTAAAGCTCTTAGTGTGGTACCTGACATACATAGTAAGTGCTACGTGAATATTAGTTATTATTACTGATGTGGCACTTTGCAGTTTACAAGTACTTTTTCACCTGGCCCTCATGACACTTTAGGAGTGAGACAGAGCAGGGACTGGCATCTCTATTTTGTAGGTAGAAATGAAGGTTCAGAGAAGCAAAGTCTTCTGCCCAAGGTGATGCAGCTTCGCTAACAAATGCCAGAAACAGGACTTAAATCTCCATCTTTCTATTCTAAGTCCTTCTGGTGCTTTTCCCCACATTTTGCCATGACATAGTCTTGGGGGCCTAGAGGACATGGAACAGGAAGAAAGGGCCCCCGAACCCACAGGACCCACCTTCATGGGGCACGTCTTCTTATCTGGGCTTCGCTGGGCTGCCACCTCAAAGCAGTATGCCACCCGCTTCTCAGGGGGCCAGTGGGTGGGTGCCAGCTTCTCCATGAAATCCTCCAAGCTGATGACCCGATGGTAAGCCTGGAGGGGCTCCAGCTTGAAGTACTTCTGGTAGGACACATGGAGCTACAGGAAAAGGAGGAGCAGCGGTCCCGTCTCAGTGCCCCCGTGGCTACTTTAGACATTTATTAAAACAATACACTCCAGGCCAGGTGCAGTGGCTCATGCCTGTAATCCCAGCACTTTGGGAGGATAAGGCGGGCGGATCACTTGAGGTCAGGAGTTCGAGACCAGCCTGGCCAACATGGTGAAACCCTGTCTTTACTAAAATACAAGAAAATTAGCTGGGGGTGGTAGCGAGCACCTGTAGTCCCAGCTACTGGGGAGACTGAGGTAGGAGAACTGCTTGAACCCAGGAGGTGGAGGTTGCTTGCAGTGAGCCAAGATTGTGCCACTGCACTCCAGCTTGGATGACAGAGCAAGACTCCGTCTCAAAAAAACAAAAACACTCCAAGACCAAGACAGTTCAGACTACATGACAATTAAAAGTTTTCATCAAAAGACGCCAAAGCTAGGATAGAGACAGGCTAGCAGGAGAGTCTGCAAACTAAAGAACAAACAGTAACATCCCTTGTGTTAAAAAACACCTGCTGATCTGTAACAAAAAAAGACAAATAATGCCAAGATAAAACACAGGCAAAGGTTAGGGGTAAACAATTCACAGCAAAGGAAACCCAAATAGCCAACACACTCAGAAGATGTCTAACCTCATTAGTAATTAGGAAAAAGCAAATTACAATTATAACGAGGCATCAATTACTTCTCACTCATGAGACTAGCAAAAACTGAAAAGCTTAACTTGTGGGGAAATGCGCACTCTTCTACACGGCCGGTAGCAGAAGTCTACATTTTGGAGCAACCAGTTTGGGATCCAATCGGTGAGTATCTAATAGAATTTAAAATGCTCCTTCTGGCCAGGTGTGGTAGCTCATGTCTGTAATCTCAGCACTTTGGGAGGCCGAGGTGGAAGGATCACTTGAGGCCAGGAGTTCAAGACCAGCCTAGACAACATAGCGAGACCCTGTCTCTACAAAAAATAAAAAAATTAGCTGGGCGTGGTGGTGCACATCTGTAGTCCCAGCTACTAGGGAGGCTGAGATGGAAGGATTTCTTGCATCCAAGAGGGTGAGGCTTCAGTGATGTGTGGCTGTGCCACTGTACTCTAGCCTGGGCCACAGAGTGAGACTCTGTCTCAAAAAAAAATTTTTTTTTGTTTTTTTAATGTACCTTCCTCTTCTAACTATTTGCTCTAGAGAAGTACAGAAGTTCTTGCACTTTGGACCTGGAGATCAGTACCAGGATGCTCAGTGCCACAGTGAAAGTATAGGAAGGAACATCAAAGGCGTCACACCAAATACACTATATCCACAACAGTTGTTAAGGGAACAGGGCTAGCCCCAGGGGCCAAAAAGAGACTTCATCTTTTACCAACTTTATCTGTAACGCTTTATTTCTTTTATTAACAAAAAGAGAAGATGAAACAAACATGAGAAAGTGTTAACAATTATCACTTCTAATGGTGGGTATATGGTTGGTGGTTGTATTCATCTGTGTAATTTTCTTTTTTTTTGAGATGGAGTCTCACCCTGTCACCCAGGCTGGAGTGCAATGGCGTGATCTCAGCTCACTGCAACCTCCCCGTCCCAGGTTCAAGCGATTCTCCTGCCTCAGCCTCCCGAGTAGCTGGGATTGCAGGCACACACCACCACGCCGGCTAATTTTTTGTGTCTATAGTAGAGATGGGGTTTCACCATTTTGGCCAGGCTGGTCTCAAACTCCTGACCTCGTGATCTGTCCACCTCGGTCTCCCAAAGTGCTGGGATTACAGGCGTGAGCCACTGCGCCCAGCCTCATCTTTATATTTTTCTACTTTTTTTTTTTTTGAGATGGAGTCTTGCTCTGTCTCCCAGGTTGGAGTGCAGTGGCGCGATCTCGGCTCACTGCAAACTTCGCCTCCCGGGTTCAAGCGATTCTTCTGCCTCAGCCTCCTGAATAGCTGGGATTACAGGCGGGCGCCACGACGCCCAGCTAACTTTTTTAGCAGAGATGGGGTTTCACCATGTTGGCCAGGCTGGTCTTGAACTTCTGACCTCAAGTGATTTGCCCGCCTCCCACTGCGCCTGGCATATTTTTCTAGATTTTAAAAAATTTCTGGCTGGGTGCGGTCACTTTCACCTATAATCCCAGTACTTTGGGAGGCTGAGGCGGATGGATCACCTGAGGTCAGGAGTTGGAGACCACTCTGGACAACATGGTGAAACCCCATCTCTACTAAAAATACAAAAATTAGCTAGGCATGGTGGTGGGCACCTGTAATCCCAGCTACTTGGGAGATCTGATGCAGTAGAATCGCTTTAACCCAGGAGGTGGAGGTTGTGGTGAGCCAAGATCGTGCCACTGCACTCCAGCCCAGGTGACAAGAGCAAAACTCCGTCTTGGAAAAAAAAAAAAATTCTGGCTGGGCGCAGTGGCTTTTGCCTGTAATCCTAGAACTTTGCGAGGCCAAGGCAGGTAGAATACTTGAGGCTAGGAGTTCGAGACCAACCTGGCCAACATGGCGAAACCTCGTCTTTACTAAAAATACAAAAAATTAGCTGGGTGTGGTGGCACATGCCTGTAGTCCCAGCTACTCAGGAGTAGAGGCACAAAAATCACTTGAACCCGGGAGGCAGAGGGTGCAGTGAGCCAAGATTCTGCCACTGCACTTCAGCCTAGGTGACAGAGCGAGACTCTTCATCAAAAATGAAAAACAAACAAAACCAAAAAAATTTCTACAGGGTGTGGTGGCTCATGTCTGTAATCCTAGCACTTTTGGAGGCTGAGGCAGGAGGACTGCTTAGACTGAGGAGTTTGAGACCAGCCTGGGAAACATAGCGAGACCTTGTCCCTACTAAAAATCAAAGAATTAGCCGGGTGTGGTGGTGGGTGCCTGTAATCCCAGCTACTTGGAGGCTGAGGTGGAAGGACTGCTTGAGGAGATGGAGGCTGCAGTGAGCGATGATCATGCCACTGCACTTCACCCTGGGCAAGTGAGACCTCGTCTCAAAAAAAAAAAAAGAAAAAAGAAACACAGGCCTGTAATTATGGAGGAGTCTGAGTCTGGGCCACAGATAAATTTGGGAGGTACACGGAGAAGAGTAAAAGCCACAGGAGTCAACAGATATTTATAGCAAAGCAAGTAATGGTAATAATAGCAACTAATATTTATTGCATGTTGACACAGTGCTAGGTACTGCACTCAACACTTTACATAGATTTGCACATTTAATCCTGAGGTAGGAATATAACCATCTCCAGGTTACTTATGAAGAAACCCAAGCATACAGAATCTAGATAACATCTGAGGTCACATAGCTAGTAAGCAAACAGAAAGAGGAGAAACACTAACATCTAAACAGTGGGTGGAGAGAAAGGAGCCCCTGATACAGTGGAAAGAGGAAAATGCTGAGAGGTTAGATTGTAGCAGGGACAGGTGGTGTCTTGGAACAGGGAAGTTCAGGAAGGAGAGGCTTGCAGGGTCAAGTGCCAGTGGGAGGTCAGGTGAGAGAAAGACTGGGAAATAACCCCTGCCAATTTGGAGGTCACTGGTGACCTCAGTGAGAATGCTAACAGTGGCGAAGAAGAGCCTTGTTGGAGCAGGTTAGTAAGCCACAGAAAGCAAGGAAGTGGGGACTTGGAAAGACAACTGGCTGAGAAGGCAAGGAGACAGAAGCAAGCAAGCCAGAGGGAGATGGATGGGCAATGTCTACACTGTAATAGTGAGTGCGAGGCCAGGCGCAGTGGCTTATGCCTATAATCCCAGCACTTTGGGAGGCCAAGGCAGGCACATCATGAGGTCAAGAGATCGAGACCATCCTGGCCAACATGGTGAAACCCTGTCTCTACTAAAAATACAAAAATTAGCTGGGCGTGGTGGTGCGCCTGTAGTCCCAGTTAATCAGGAGGCTGAGGCAGAAGAATCGCTTGAACCCGGGAGGCGGAAGTTGCAGTGAGCTGAGATCGTGCCACTGCACTCCAGCCTGGCAAGAGAGCAAGACTCCATCTCAAAAAAAAAAATAGTGAGTGCGAAATTATCAGAACATCAATGGTTTCCATTAACTGAGGACTCTAGGATCTGTACGTTGATAAGCTCAGTTGATTCTAAGAGGGAGGCGGCATATGACAACACTGAAGGCGTGTTACTGCCACTGACACATTCGGTCCTTACCACAAGAGGGTAACAAGAATCATTACCAGCTTATTTTTAAAATGAGGACACTGAGGCACAAAGAGGTAAAGTACCCTGTCCAGGCCATGCAACTAGTAAGAACCCAAGTCAGACTATGATCTCTGGTACTCTGGCTTTTGACTGCTGTTCAAAACCTCTGTAAATACTGGCATGCAAAGGAAAAAGTAAAATCTATGCAGAGAAAAGATTGTAAGAATGAAATTAAGTGTTTTGTTCACACTAAGTATTATTTCTGATGTCTATTGGAAAATTATTAAGTCAATTCATCAAATACTAATTAAGTTCCTACTGCCAGGCTCCGGGAGATACAATATGAACAAAGACACAAGGTCACTGGAAGACACAAAGAATAAGCAAGGAACTGGGGGCCGGTGAGCATCGCATGACAAGGGAGCCCCTTGATGGGGTGAGAGGCAGCACTGAAGCCAGACTACCTGGGTTGTGGCCTTGGACATGTCATTAAATAACCTGTGCCTGCATGTCTCCTTTAAAATTGATAATAGCATCTGCCACCCTTGGCCAATGGAATGCACAGAGGGTAGGACCAATCAGGGAAGGAAATGGAGGCTCTAGGTTCAAGTCACAGGCTCTGGAGTCAGACAAAGATAGCTTTGAATTCCAGCTCTCCTACTCACAGGCTGTGTGATCTTGGGCAAGTTACCTAACCTCTGTAAACCCCGGTTTCCTCACAGGCAAGTGATGAGGGTGAAATGAGCTAATTCTCATGCAGCCGCACACAACAGGTGCTGGATAAATAAATGTTAGGCATTGTTATTGCAGTGAAGACAGTTCTGGCTGGAGGTAGCGCAATCTCAGAGGAGTGGGAGGTAAAGCCCAGAGGACTTCAGGGTTAAGTGTAAGTAAGCAAGACTGAGAAAGGGCGGAGAAAGGCCAAGGTCAGTGGGAAGTACTCACGTTGGTGAAAGGAGGCTTGTGATGCTGGTACTCAATCCAAGGAGGGACAGCCAAGGTACGGTTTAGCAGCTTTGCAAATGCCAGAGAGCCCAAGAAGTGATCGGCCTGGTTCCCAAAGCGCCCTGGAAATGGTACATTGCAGGTGAGGTGAGGCCTGGGGCATGGAGGGCATAGAGCATGCAGGGCTCAGAAAGGTTGTGGAGCCAGGGGTAGAAAGTCAGGGATACCAAGGAGAACTAGGGGAGCTGGCAGCATAAGAACAAGTCTGGACTCTTGGGTCTGATATCCAAGGCTCTTCAGGTCCTGCAACAACTGCTTCCGCCACTCCAGGTTTCTTGCTGTTTCCCCAACATGCTCTACAATTCCCGTCCCCACCCAATGCCTCTGATCTTGCTGTCCCTCAGCCAGAAGAGCTTCTACCTCTATCTCCATTCACCTGCACATGGACGGGCAACTCGAATGCCTCATTCACTGGGCTCCTTTCACCAATCCCCTGCCATACTCACTCTCCCTCCTTTACCTCCCACCTTGGCTCTGAGCTACTTCAGTTCTTCAATTTTCCTCAAGTATCTTTGCTCACTTCCTGGCCCTCGTACTGGCTGATTCCTCAGCCTGTGAACGCCTCAGAAGCAAGGACCCTGTGTGATTCCTTTTCTTAATCTCAGCATGGCACCTGTTCATTCATTTCACAAATATGATTGAGAGGCCACAATGTGCCAGACTCTGTGCTAGGTGCTGGGATACAGGAATGAACAAGAAGGACAAGGCCTCTGCCCCTAAGGCACTCACAGTTCACTGCAGAGACACTAAACATGTAAACAAATACATGAAAAATGTTGATAATTGCCAGAAAGAGATGAAAAAAGTTTGGTGATAGGGTAATGAGGAGATTACTTGGGTAGAGGTCAGTGAAATCCTTTCTGGTGACATTTAGGCTGAGATCTAAAGGATGGGAAACAGCTGGTCAGGCAGAAATGGAGGAGAGGATTCCAGGCATAGGGACCGCCACCTGCAGCAGTGCAGACTGGAAGACCTGAGCATGTGTGAGGAACGCAAAGGAGGTAAGTGTGGCTGCAGCTGGAGGATCAGCAGAGAAGGGAGTTGTGGAGATGGCCAGTGGAGGCCACATCATTCAGGGCCCTGAAAGTCATGGTCAGGAGTCTGGAAGCCACTGGGGGCCTTAAGATCATCCACTTCCACAATGATGATCCACCATACCCATTTCAACTGTGCACCTGGCATGGTCTTTAGATTCTCCCCTACCCTGCTCTCTTTACTTTCCCTTAGTATTCATCATCCTCTATGAAACTATGTATTTATTGTTTTATGTTTACCCCTTTTTGGGTTTGCTTGTTTCGAGACAGGGTCTCACTCTGTCACCCAGGCTGGCAGTGCGGTGGCACGATCAGAGCTCACTGCAGCCTCGAATTCCTCGGCTCAAGAGATCCTCCCACCTCAGCCTCCCAAGTAGCCGCCCAGATAACTCCCAAGGGACTACAAGCACACGATACCACGCTCTGCTTTTTTTTTTTTTTTTTTTTTGAGATTGGATTTTCACTATGTTGCCTAGGCTGATCTCGAGCTCCTGGCTTCAAGTGATCCTGCCTCGGTCTCTCAAAGTGGTGGGATTACAGAAGTGAGCCACCGCGCCTGGCCTACTTATTCTCAGTTGTTTGTCTTCCCCAACTAAAATGAAGGCTCTACAAGGACACGGAGTTTATCTTATTCACTGCGGTATTCCCAGTACAGAGAACAGGGCCCGGCACAGAATAGGTGCCCCATAAATATTTGCTGAATCAATGAAAAATCACCAGGAGCCAGCGTGGGTCAGTGACATCAAGTCCTGCCCCACTAACTCCATTTACTGGACCCTGGACTGGCTTAGACCTCGAGCAAGTCACGTAACCTCTCCCAGCCTCAGTTTTCTCATCTGTCAAATGGAAAGTTGGACACGTTGGCCCCTCTGTGCCCTTGCAACTAAGGCAGAGAGGAGAAGAGCATGCCCCATCCCGCTCTGAGGTTCTCTCCTGGACCTGTGAAGGTGTCTCTGGGCGCATCTGAGGAGTGGCTTTTCCTCTCCCGGCCTCAGTTTCTCCATCTGAGCAGAGGGCTTGGGAGGCCTTACCCATGCAGGGGCAGTAGAGCAGGTAACCGGCCGGGTCCCAGGAGCCCGCGGGCATCCCCGGGAGCGGCAGAAGCAGCAGCAGAAAAGACACGCTCAGCGGCCGTGCCCACGCGGCGGCGCCCATGTCGGCCCGGGAACCCGAGCCAGCCTCGGCGCACAGTCAGGGAGGGAAGGAGGGACGCGACCGCCCGCCCCGCTCCCAGCGGTCCCTGCGCGCCGCCCGCGCACCGCCCCGGCCGCTCTAGCCCGCGGGCGGGCGGGACCATAGAGATCCCGCGGCACCGCCCCCTCCACGACCCGAGCGCCCGCTCGCGCGGCTCCCACAATGCACCGCACAATGGCCCGACCGCCGCCACTACCGGGGCCTGAGCGGGCCTGGCGGAGCCCGAGCGCGGCCCGGCCCGCAGCGTGGGGCCCCGAGCGCGGTGAGTGTCGGCGAGGGCCCCAGGGGACGGCGGGGAGAGGGGCGGGAGGCCGTCTCGCTGCGTCCGCGCGCCCTGTACCCGGAGCGGCGGCGCGCCTCATCTCGGGCCCCTCAGCGCGGTCGCCCACACCCCCGACCCGGGGCCCGGTCTGCGCCAACCCGGCCCCAGATAGGCCCTGGGGTGACGAAAATTCTCCCTGGACCCTATACCTGTGTCTGGGGGACCCGAGGAAGCCACCGGTCCCCTCCCTTCCGAGACCTGGAGACGCAGTCCTGAGGGTCCCCCATTCCCGACCCCTAGGCTCCCTGGAGACCCAGATAAGGCGCTGCTGACCTTACCAGGGACCCGGGTCTGGGGGACGCAGATAAGCTGCACCTGCTCCCTCCCTCCGACACGCCTACCCAGACCCACATAACCCCCTTTCCTGCTGCAGATAGCCCGCTCTGTACCCTGTTTCATTTTCCAGACTTATATAACCCCCTTTGAGGCTTCCCTCAAATATCTGGGTCTGGAGAAGTCGAATAAGCCCCACCTGTAGTTCCCTCCTCAGTGGCCATACTCCCAAGCTTTCGACATCTTCCATCCCGTTACCCATTTTGAGACCCTCTTGAAATTCAGAGGATACACTTCTGACTATCCCCATCCCCCCAGCCTTCCAACCCTTAGAATCCCCCATTTCATTCTTGTGGGGATCCCTTAGAGACCCAGGAAAGTTGCTCATGATTCCTTCCCATCCTCGCTCTTCCTTCCCATCCCAGAGACTCCCTCCAGACTTCTCCCTGAATTTCCTTTGCTTCTCCAGCCCTCATCCACTCCCATCTCTCCCAGGCTCGGGGAATTGAACCTTTCCCACACCACAGTGGGGTGATCTAAAAGTTGGCCTGGGACCAGGCTGTGGCCCACCTTGGTGGGGAGAAAGGGACCTGTTAGGTGGAGGATATGGGGACACCTGTGTGGGGGAATCGGTGCTTTCACCTGCAAGCTTAGCCTGTCTCCTGGCTTGTGTGTTTTTCCACCTGTCAGCCATGGGACTGTGTGTAGAGTCTGGTCTTGGGTTTCTAACCTTTCTCTCCTAAGGTGAGGCCACCAGATTGGGGGCAGGGGTGTCGAATCAGGTTTTCTCCCCATGAAAATGGGGTTGTGATGAGTTGCAGCCATTTGTTCAAGGCCTCCCCAGGAGTGGGAGGCAGCAGGAATCTGAGGAAATAGTGAATCAAAGAGACTCCAAAGAGGGCCCATCTACACTGACAGAAGAATTAGCAGCCTGAGAGTAAATCCAACCCCTGTTAATCCTGTTTGATGTTTCTTGGAATGATGCAAGTCATTGAGACTCTCCAGCCTCCCTGTAATTTAATTCTCCCACCACTCTGGAGTGGGCGGGGGGGAAGGGGGCGACAGCATTCCCATTTCCCCTCTTCTCACTGTTTTCCAGCCAACCAGTGTGTTTTAGGATTTGTTTCTGGTTCCGAGATCAGGATCTGTTTTTTGTTTTGTTTTGTTTTGTTTTTTCTTTCCTCTAAGTCTATTTATAATTTCCCAGTTGCTAGTTTGGGTTCTGCTTAAGGGAAGATTCTACCCCAAGGAACGTTCTGGGTCTATTTCCTCCGGCAGGTGTTGAATTGAGTTCTTCAGATC
Source organism: Pan troglodytes (assembly GCF_028858775.2). Lineage (NCBI taxonomy): Eukaryota > Metazoa > Chordata > Mammalia > Primates > Hominidae > Pan > Pan troglodytes. The sequence goes on along the minus strand of NC_072419.2, from coordinate 38,421,083 downwards.
CCCAAGTAACTCTTGGGCAGGAGGATAAAAGCTATTTTAGGGTAGTCACTGAAGTGGAGCTGTTAATCCTCTGTGGGTCTCTTTAGTTAAGAACACTCAAAGATTAACCCTTTCCTTGTGCAGGGGTATTATCTCTCAACTGTTTTTTAGGGGGGAGTGAGGAGAATTTGAGTGTGGCAGCAGAAGGTGGAAACATGCAACTCAATACAAAGACAAAGATAATAGCTCTCTTTCGTTGGGTACTTCTAGCAGGCCAAGCCCTGTGCTGAGCCCTTTGCATACCTCACTAAAATAATCCTTACAGCAAGCCTGTGAGGTAAGTATTTTTAGCTTTACAGATGAGGAAACAGGCTAATAATGGAGAAAGAACGCAGTTTCTATAGAGATGATGTAACACCATAAAAACTATAGTTTCATCAGAGGGCAGCAGGCATCATGGCCCATAACAGGGGACGGACAGACTGGGGAGAAATATGTCTCAGTTTCAGCTTCCAAAGAGGACCATACAGAGTTTTTAGCAAGCATTCCTGTTTGGGATATGGAGCCCTAATAATAGAAGAGAGTATAGGAAAGTGGCTCTCTGCTTAAGAGAGAACTCTGGCCCAGGAGATGGTGCCTGGAGGGAGGTAAAGTAAGGGGCTCTTTAAAGGGGATGTGCCGAGGGTTAGTTGTGAGGGAAAAGGGGAAGACTGCATTCTGGGGGAGATGTTGGGAAAGGAAGGAAACTCACTCTGAGGCCTGAGAAGTAACATTAAAGAGGAAAAAAAGAAGTACTATTCAGGCCTCATGCGGAAAAAGAGGCAGACACAGCCGAGACCTCAGAGAAGGCACTGCATGTATTCAGAGCACACATTTTGTATCAGCCACTTTCAAGAGTATTATTTCATTTAATCCTCTATACGAATCTTACAGGTAAGGAAAATAAATCCGTATTTTAGAAATTGAGGAAACTGAGGTTCAGAGAAATAAAGTAACCTGCCTATGGTTTCCCAGCCAGTAAGTGGCAGCTCTTCTGATAGCAAGTCCAAGGTTCTTTCCCCTTTCAGATCAGGCACTAGAAAGAATCTTAGGCTGAAAATATACTGAGTTGTGCCAGTAACTGGGAAGGATTGTGTTTGTTTTATGGAAACAGGTTCTGTCAGCTTCTCTATAGTCTATAGTTGTTAAGATTAAAATGTGAGACCAGAAGAGCAGCTTTGAAAGAGAAGTAGAATTCTTTCACAGTTTTGTTGAGGAAGGACAAGTCTGAAGGAACAGGCCTTCTGCTTATGTAAGACAAACCCAGGAATCTTTTTGGATCAGAGGAGTTTTCAGACAAAGGGCAGAGAGAGACTAGATCCCCAAAAGGGTTCCTAGGTAACACTAGCAGCTTTGGTTATCCAAGAGGCTGCTGGTGACTGTAGGTAGGGACTTCCTGTGCCTTTTGAAAAGTGTAGGAGAGTAGGATCAGGGTGTTGGCTCTTTTCTTTGTGAAGACATAGCCCCATTAAAAGCAGATCAAGGTGAGCACATGGCTGCTGCTTTCCTCCTTTGGTTCTATCAGTACAAGCTCCTTAGCCACCACCAGCCTCTTTCCTAGAAGCCCATTACTCACTCTTTCAGTAGCAGCCTACTAAACTATTGTGTCTTGTTTGTGCTTGTTCAGGAGAACAGATGAGGTGGACGTGTGGGAGGTGGGGACGTAATGTTCTCTTTCTGAGTTTGTGTGGAGTTTCCAGGGCTAGGCTCCTCTCTCACATCAGCCAAACTGATGTGACTTGTTTCCTTCTGGCTGCCATTCCCAACTTTCCAGAGGCTGAGGTGCATGATTTCAAATTGAAGGGGGAGTAGAATTTGACTTTGGAGGTAGGGGTAATTCCCTCAAATCTAAACATGCACACTCGAGCACACTCTCTGCTCAATTCCAAGGTGCATAGTAATTGCTGGTATTACAAACAGGTAATTCCACCCTTGCGAAGGAGGAGGGGACTTAAACAATGAAAGCCAGACGTCACAGGCCTTTGAGGTTTATAGTGAAGCAGGCACATATGCCATAATGACTTGAAGGCTCAAGTGGGACTAGTTTTTGGTGCTACCTACCCCTCCCCAGCATGTGATTCATGCAAAATGCAGCCACCTTAATGCAGATCTTTCTAGACAAATCTACACTCGTGATGGGGACGTGTTTATCATATTACATCGCAGTGTTTCTTCAACAAGAGGAATGGTTCCTGAACAGGACGTAGCTCATGTTAATGATGAGCAAAGCTCTCTGGGGCATGAACCCGCTGATCCCATCATCTTGTTCACGGCCAGTCTGTTGGATGAATGGTCACTGTAAGCAGCAGGTGCTAATGAGCTGAGCAAGCATTCTGTGGCCCACAGCTAGTTTGTGCAGTTGGAGCCCTCCCCAGATTCTCGTGGATAATCCCCAGACACCCCCTTTTCTCTCCTCACATGGAAAAGCCTCATGATCAAATTTTGGCACGATCTCTTCAAAGGGAATCCCCCTGTTGTAGCAGGTTGCATCGTGGTTGGTAATCTGTGGTAAGCTTGGGAGTATGAATGTGGGTCTCTTGTCCCCTTTTGAGAGTCAGTGTGGTAACTCCCATCCTCTTCCTCTGGATTAGTATCCGGAATGGAGTTGTGTCGTTCTTGCACATCTCCCCTTCTATTCAACAAGAGAAAGAATCAGACTTTAAGATTTCGGCTCCCCAACTTGGGAATGGCTGCGAACCCAGTTTAAACCAGAACTACCTGGGCCTAGGTTGGTCCCTGAGAATCAACCTGCATTCAGTGACTAGTTTACCTATCTGAAATAAAGTTGAGGTTCCTTTTCTAGATATTAGGTATATAGAGATGAAAGAGAGATGATGCAAGCCCTCAGACAATCAGGCTGGTGGAGAGGAGTAAATTCCAATGCGAGCTCGCTATCGTCTTCTAAAGGAGATGTGCATATGTACTCTGAGGCCCTGTAGGAGGGGCCTCTCAGCACCTAGGGGTGTTGAACAGGCTTTGCTAAAGAGGGATGGTCTGGGCCCTGAGACACAGTGACCCAGAGAAGTGGTGGTGGTCAGGATGGGACCAGTCCTAGTCCTGGTTTAGGGAAAATGCTAAGAATCTGCTGTTGCCTTCCCATATAGATGCTCCTGATGTTGATGCACTGCTAAGAAACACATCTGGTACCAGGACTGACTAGGATGTAAATTTCCTAAGTAGAGGCTTCCCCTTCCTCCTCTCTTGCCTTTTGGGCATTTTATTGCTCCTTAGCACCTCCATGAGGAGGACAATTGTGGAAAGTAGTGGACGAGGAGGTGCCAGGGTAATGAGAAGGAGGAACCGCTATCTCTAGGTTCAATGGAAAGGATATAAAAGTGAGGTCCAGAAGAAAAAGTTTGAAGTTTTGGGGCTTTTGGTTCCTCAGTTTATCTTGTTTCTTATTCGCCTAGATGGTACTAGTAATAGTAGCTACCACTAAGCACTTAATGGATGCCCAGCCTTCTGCTGAATGCTTTATATTCATGATCTCATTTAATCCTCAAAACATTTTTATAATTTAGGAGATTATTATGCCCATTTTATAAATGAGGAAACAGCTCAGGGAAGTACGTAATTGGCTGAAAGTCACACAGCTTCTAAGTGGAAGGGCTGGGATTGGAACGGGATCTGTCTGCCTCCAGAGCCCATGTTCTCATGGTATTGGGCTCCCTAACACCAGGTGTTCTGATGTTTCAGGTGAAGAGATTGTTTTCTGAAAGCTGCGTTGGAGGCTGTGACAGAGCTGAGAGCCTGTGTGGAGCGGATGGGGAGGCTTTCTCAATAACATGGCCCTTTGCCATTAGCCTTGCCATGACCACATTTTTCACCAGCGTCCCCCCCTGGATTCAAGATGCAAAGCAGGAGGAGGAAGTGGGCTGGAAACTAGTTCCCAGGCCTCGGGGCCGGGAGGCGGAGAGTCAAGTGAAGTGCCAATGTGAAATTTCGGGGACACCTTTCTCAAATGGGGAGAAGCTGAGGCCTCACGGCCTCCCGCAACCAGAGCAGAGACCATATAGCTGCCCTCAGCTGCACTGTGGCAAGGCTTTTGCTTCCAAATACAAGCTGTATAGGTAGGTGACACTCTCATATCTCTTCCTGCCCTGAGGTTCCCAGAGGGAAAAAGCAGAGAGACTCTGCCTAGTGTGGGTTTTTAATCTGTGGCAGAAGAGTGGAGGTTAATTTGTCGTACAAGTATACCCTGAATGCCAAACAGTTGAAGTCACTCACTAAAAAATGATTCAGATTGCTTGATTCAGACACTAGAATCTGATGGGTTGCCTCCCCAAAGTATTGGGATTGCTGGCGTGAGCCACTGCACCTGGCCTTCTTACACCTTCTTAGTGACGATCTGGGTGCCAATGTCAGGCAGCCTTGAGTTTTGTTTGTTTGTTTGTTTGTTTGTTTGTTTTTTTAAGAAATGGGAGTCTTGCTCTGTCATCCAGGCTAGAGTACAGTGGTGCAATCAGCTCACTGCAGCCTCCAATTCCTGGGCTCAAGTGATCCTCTTGACTCATTCTCCCAGGTAACTAGGATTACAGGCTTGAACCACCGCACCTGGTTGTTTTTAATTTTTTGTAGAGATGGGGGTGTGCCTATGTTCCCCAGGCTGGTCTCAAACTCCTGGGCTCAAGTGATCCTCCTGCCTTGGCTTCCCAAAGCAGTGAGATTACAGGCATGAGCCACCGCACTTAGCCCTGAACATTTTTTTTTTAAATATTGCTTTCCTCACCTTTGTCAGGTGATGGTCAGAATTTTAGCTAGAAGTTAGGAATCAGTATTCGAACTTTAGAAGGAAAAGTAGACCTTCTGGCCCAGTCTGTAAATTTTAAAGTAGAGGTTCAGAGTAGGGACATAACTTACCCAAGGTCACACAGCTTCAGAGGTCCTGCAGTGCCTCTTCTACTGAATCAGCCTGCTACTTACTCATTTAACTATGTCTGTCTCCCTGTTGCCCACTGGGGCAGCTGCTTTTCTGAAACTTGTAAGCCCAAGAACCCCTACTTAAAGTGAAATTAAACGTAAAAGCCCTGACATAAGGCAGATAGAGAAGAGCAGCTTTGGTTGCTTTGGTGAGGATGGGGAGGCATGGTCAAAAGCAATTTTGGGCCAGGCGTGGTGGCTCGCACTTGTAATCCCAGCACTTTGGGAGGCTGAGGCGGGCGGATCACTTGAGGCCAGGAGTTTGAGGCAAGCCTGGCCAACATGGTGAAACCCCGTCCCTACTAAAAATTTTTAAAAAATTAGCTGGGTGTGGTGGCACATGCCTGTAGTCCCAGCTACTTGGGACTCTGTGGCAGGAGAATCACTTGAACCCAGGAGAAGGAGGTTGCAGTGAACTGAGATTGTGCCACTGTACTCCAGCCTGGGTGACAGAGCAAGACTGTCTCAAAAAAAAACAAAAAAGGGCAATTTTGATTTTATCCTTTTCGCATTAGAGGAACCATGAACTTGCCCTTTAGAAATGAGATAGATCAGCCGGGTGTGGTGGCTCACGCCTGTAATCCCAGCACTTTGGGAGGCCAAGGCAGGCGGATCACGAGGTCAGGAGATCGAGACCATGGTGAAACCCCGTCTCTACTAAAAATACAAAAAAAAAATTAGCTGGGCGCGGTGGCAGGCGCCTGTAGTCCCAGCTACCGGGAGGCTGAGGCAGGAGAATGGTGTGAACCCAGGAGGCAGAGCTTGCAGTGAGCCGAGATCACGCCACTGCACTCCAGCCTGGGCGACAGAGCGAGACTCCGTCTCAAAAAAAAAGAAATGAGATAGATTGGCCTGATGCACAGTCATCCAACCATCCATTCATCTATCCAACATTATTGAGCTCTTGCTCTGTACCAGGCACAGTGCTCGGTGCAAGGGGCGGAGTAGTGAGCCAGACAGATGGGGGTGCTGGTCCTCCTTGGGTTTATGGTCTTAATAGTGGGTACAGACAGTAAACAAGTAAATACATGAACAAGATGACCACAAAGCCTCAGTTCCTCATCTGGAAAACAGTTAATAGGAAGGGACTAAAATAGGCAACAGGGTAGCATGGTAGTCAGGATTGCCCTCTTGACAGTTCTGTGGTCCTCAGGAGTGCTTAGATTCTCTGTGTGCTCCTATAAGTTAAGGGAACTCCAGTCAAGGCCATACTCTTAGGCTTTCTTTTTTTTCTTTTTTTTTTGAGACAGGGTCTCACTTTTGCCCAAGCTGGAGTATAGTGGCGTGATTATAACTAACTGCAGCCTCAAACTCCTGGGCTCAAGTGATCCTCCTGCCTCAGCCTCCTGAGTAGCTAGGATCACAGGCATGTACCACCACCACACCCGCTAATTTTTGCATGTTTCCTAGAGACAGGGTCTCTTCCCTGTGTTGTGCAGGGTGATCTCAAATTCCTGGCCTCAAGCAGTCCCTCCACCTTAGCCTCCCAAAGTATTGGGATTACTGGCATGAGCCACTGCACCCGGCCTTCTTAGACTTTCTTAATGATGATCTGGTTGCCAGTGGGCGGCTGCAGGAAAGGTCCTGGGTCAGGAGGCAGGAGCCCTGACTCATCACATGTAATTTACTGTGTGATCTTAGGTGACTTGCTAGACCTCTTTGGGCCTCAGTTTCCTCACCTGCAAAATGAGGGAAATGAAAAGTGGATCACTCAGCACCTCCCTCTCTACATTACCACGTCAGTTCCATCACAGGAGGTTGACAGTAACCCACATAGGCACGAGCACTCTTGAGCATGCATATGTGGGATGTGGGCAGGGGGTGTGTTTGATACCCTCCAGGTAGAAAGGATCACAGAGTGCTGTACGAGAGAGAGACAGCTGTTGCATACCTGACTGAACATAGGTCTTCTGAAGGCCTGTTTAAATCCAGCCTCTGCTACTTACCAACTCGTGGGTGAGGGGGCTGCCTTGTTTTTTAGACTCCTTTCCTTGTCTGGAGATCAAGGTTAATGACACAGCTTATGCAGAGCCTGGCAAACAGTGGGTGCTGAGTTGATTCTGAATATGCTCTGGAGCTGTGAATTGCAGTTCCTGGATTCTGAGCCACTTTTCAACCATATAGGATCAGGTAAACCAAGGGACACTGAAGTGCCATACCATTAAAACATTTCTTAAAGTGTTACTGGTTTATATGACAAGCAATTCAAGTGGTACATACTGGCATGCAGTGAAGAATGAATGATCCTCACACTCGAAGTCACTATTCCTCTCCCCAAAGGCAGCTGGTGGGTTGGTTTTTGTGTATCCTTCCTAAGACATTCAAACATGTATATTCTCTTTCTTTTTTATTTTCAAAACAGATTGTATCACATGTACTGTATTGAACTTCCTTTTTTGACTTAGCCCTGTATATCTTGGAAATTTGTTCTAGATAAGGAAGTTTATTTATTTATTTAGAGACGGAGTCTTGCTCTGTCACCCAGGATGGAGTGCAGTGGTGCGATCACAGCTCACTGCAACTTCGAATTCCTGGGCTCAAGTAATCCTGCCTTAGCCTCTTGAGTAGCTAGGACTACAGGTGCGTGCTGCCATGCCCATCTAATGGTTAAGATTGTGTAGAGACAAGGTCTCACTATGTTGTTCAGGTTGGTCTGAAACTCCTGGGCTCAAATGATCCTCCTGCCTCACCCTCCCATAGTGCTGTGATTACAGGCATGCACCACTGTGCCCAGACTGCACGTTTAGGTATATTTTATTTTCTCTTTATTGTATCATTTAAAATTATTTAAATGTAATGTTTAAAAAATGAAATACTTTCACGTAATTCAAAATTCAAAAAGTACCAAAACTTATACGATGAAAATTCTCCATGACACCCATCCATAAGCTGTTCGGTTCTTTTTCGCATAGGCAGCCACTGGTATCAGTTTCTTGTATGTCCTTCCAGAAATATTTTAGCCATATACAAGCAAACATACATATATTTTTCCCCTTTTCACATAGAGTCCTAGTCTACATCCACTATTCTGCCTCCTTGCTTTTTTTCTACTTCCTGTCTCTTAGGAGCATGTTCCCTGTAAGTACACAAAAAGCCTCATTTTTGAAAAGTTGAGTCATTTTATGGACTTATCATAATTTATGTAACCAGTTCCCTACTGATAGATTGGACGTTCAGATTGTTTCTGATTTTTTTTGCTACTACAAGCAATGCTGCAAAGAATGTCGGTACACATTATTTTGCAGATAGGCAAGGATATCTGTAGAATATAACTGGTTTGGTATTGCATTGCAAGCCTTTACCATGGTTTTTATATCTAGTTTCCTGTTAATGGACACCTTGGTTGTCCAGTCATCCCTTGTGATCTCCCCTCTTTCTGCTTTCTCCCCTATCCCCTGTCTCTACCCCCAGGCACATGGCCACCCACTCAGCCCAGAAACCCCACCAGTGTATGTACTGTGATAAGATGTTTCACCGCAAGGACCATCTGCGGAACCATCTGCAGACCCATGATCCTAACAAAGAGGCCCTCCACTGCTCTGAGTGCGGTAAGAATTACAATACGAAGCTGGGCTACCGGCGCCACCTGGCCATGCATGCTGCCAGCAGCGGTGACCTCAGCTGCAAGGTGTGCCTGCAGACCTTTGAGAGTACCCAGGCCCTGCTAGAGCACCTGAAGGCCCACTCACGCCGGGTAGCAGGCGGTGCCAAGGAGAAGAAGCACCCCTGTGACCACTGCGACCGGCGGTTCTATACTCGTAAGGATGTACGGCGGCACCTAGTGGTGCACACAGGCCGTAAGGACTTCCTGTGCCAGTACTGTGCCCAGCGGTTTGGCCGTAAGGACCACCTGACGCGTCATGTCAAGAAGAGCCACTCGCAGGAGCTGCTCAAGATCAAGACAGAGCCCGTGGACATGTTAGGCCTACTCAGCTGCAGCTCCACAGTCAGTGTGAAGGAAGAGCTGAGCCCTGTGCTGTGCATGGCCTCTCGGGACGTAATGGGGACCAAGGCCTTCCCTGGCATGTTGCCCATGGGCATGTATGGTGCCCACATCCCTACCATGCCCAGCACGGGCGTGCCACACTCCCTGGTGCACAACACGCTGCCCATGGGTATGAGCTACCCTCTGGAATCCTCACCTATCTCTTCCCCAGCTCAGCTCCCTCCAAAATACCAGCTTGGATCTACCTCATACTTGCCCGACAAATTGCCCAAAGTGGAGGTGGATAGTTTTCTGGCGGAGCTTCCTGGAAGCCTGTCTCTCTCATCCGCTGAACCCCAGCCCGCCTCACCTCAGCCGGCGGCAGCTGCGGCCCTCCTAGATGAAGCACTGCTTGCCAAGAGCCCCGCCAACCTCTCTGAGGCCCTCTGCGCTGCTAATGTGGACTTCTCCCACCTACTGGGCTTTCTTCCACTCAACCTGCCCCCATGTAACCCACCTGGGGCCACAGGAGGCCTGGTCATGGGCTACTCCCAGGCTGAGGCACAGCCCCTGCTTACCACTTTGCAAGCTCAGCCTCAAGATTCCCCAGGAGCTGGGGGACCACTGAACTTTGGGCCTCTGCACTCCTTGCCTCCTGTCTTCACGTCTGGCCTGAGTAGCACCACCCTGCCTCGTTTCCACCAAGCATTCCAGTAGCCCCCACAGAGGCCCTCAGCTCAGTTTTTGGCTCTGTTAGGGAGCCTTAGTACCCACCCCGTCCGTGTCCCCCATGAAGGCAGCTGAGCTTTCAGAGCTGGGTTCAAAAAAAAAAAAAATTCCAGTGTCTGTATACAGGAGCACTTGGTTTGGGGGTTCAGGCTCTAGGATCGATTCCAGAAGGAGCCTTGAGCCCCAACCCCGTGAAAAGATCTCATACCGTAGGACTTCAGGTATTATTTACTTTTATTTTTTTGACCTGAATCGGGAGCCACACTTGGCCCTCTTCCTCTCCAAAGCGCCAAAACCTCCTTCTCTTTGGAGAATGGGGAGGCCTCTTGGAGACACAGAGGGTTTCACCTTGGATGACCTCTAGAGAAATTGCCCAAGAAGCCCACCTTCTGGTCCCAACCTGCAGACCCCACAGCAGTCAGTTGGTCAGGCCCTGCTGTAGAAGGTCACTTGGCTCCATTGCCTGCTTCCAACCAGTGGGCAGGAGAGAAGGCCTTTATTTCTCGCCCACCCATTCCTCCTGTACCAGCACCTCCGTTTTCAGTCAGTGTTGTCCAGCAACGGTACCGTTTACACAGTCACCTCAGACACACCATTTCACCTCCCTTGCCAAGCTGTTAGCCTTAGAGTGATTGCAGTGAACACTGTTTACACACCGTGAATCCATTCCCATCAGTCCGTTCCAGTTGGCACCAGCCTGAACCATTTGGTACCTGGTGTTAACTGGAGTCCTGTTTACAAGGCGGAGTCGGGTCTTGCTGACTTCTCTTCATTTGAGGTCACATTTTTCCCCCGTGGGGAAATAAACTGACTTTGGACTGCTTCAGTCTCTGCCATCTTCCATGACTGCATTTGTTCCTGCCTGCCTCGGCGGTATCCACAGAAGACAGGCAAGAAGATTGGAGCAGTTTTCTCACAGGTCTGCAATTCTGTTTTTCTCCAAGTACATTATGACCCCCTCATCCTTCTCTTGAACTGGAGAGGGGAAGAAATGAAAGGCATGCCCACGTCCGTCACCTCCCCATCCCCTAGTCCCCACCTTGAACATCATGAGCTGTTGTTATTAGTCTTGGAAGCAGAGTCTGGGTTGGTGTGGATAGCAAAGGAGGAAGTCTGAGCCCCTCATTTGTCTTCCTCCCACCTGTCCCTTTTCCGGGAAGTTGTGGAATTGTTGGAAGAAGAGTTTGCAGAAAGTTAGGAATGGGTAGATAGCTAAGTCCTAATCTATGGGTACATTGTTGTGTCCCAAACCAAAATTTTCCTTATCCACAATGTCCCTTCTGTCTCTTCCACTTTACAGTGGACTCGGCCACTGTGCATAGGCTTCTCTGCTCTCCATCAAATCACTTCCACTTTCCTGTGCCCCGACCCCCGCCTCCAGTTTTCCGCTAATATCCGGCAAGGTTTCTTGCAACAAATGATTAGTTCTTTTCTTCTGACTCGTGGGGCTCCCTGCTGCAGAGAGCACAGCCCTTGCCCGGAGCCCAGGAACCCCATCCTTGCTTCATCTCAGTTCTTCATGGGCTTCACTCTTCCCACTCATGGAAGGGAGGTAGCTCAGGGACCTCCACTGTGGGACCCTTGAGACGCTTCCACTCTGATTCAGAAACACACTTCTACCTCTTTACTGTTAACTCTTAACAGATGCTGTCAGCAGTTTCTGGGCACTTCTCTCAGTAGGTGCCTCATGCTGACTTCTCCACTAGGGTTTCAGGACAAACTACCAAGGAATTGCCTCAGCCTCCTACCAGTCCTCCCTCACCCACCTTCTGTCTAGGTTCACTTGGTTTGTCATCAGGAACTGAGCAGGTCCAGGACTCAGCTTTCTGCTTCAGCCTAAGCCAGTACTCCTTGTTTGAGGTAAAAGCCTTAAAATTTAGCTCCCTAGCTCTTGATTAGAAGCAATTTGGAGTAAGTGTGTTTTGATTTAGGCAGGGTAGCTTGGGATACCTTTTTTTAAAAACCAGATATTAAAATGTCTGGCAAGGTTAGAATCAGACTAGATGATTTGCTTCTAAAAATTAGTTTCAGTGAGTCCCAGGGACTAATTAAGGTTTATTTTAAAAAGTGTCTACCTTGGTACGCAGCCACCTCCTGCATGCTGTGCATGTTATTGGGACTTGTATTATAGGCGATGGTATGTGAGAATCCAGTTGGGACTCGCTGTTGCCATCCTCTTTGTTGTATCTGGTTTTCATCACTAGACTCAGCAACCCTTCTCACCTTAACTGCCACCTTCCCTACACTCTCAGTTTACAGAGGCCACTGGGCCTCTGGCTGCAGAATACAAAGTCCTGGGCTGTTAGAGGAGTCCTTTCCTCTCTGCCTGCCCTTTCCTGTCCCTCCCTCGAATTCTCTCTCCCCGTAAGTGATGCTGGAAAAGTCATAGGACTGGCAAAGCAACTGTTTAAACCCTTTGTAACCGGGGCCTTGCCCCCACCTCCTGTCTTTTGTCCTTGCCTTCCCCACTCCTGTGTCCGCCCATCTATCCTGTCTTTCCTTTCCTCCTCTCAGTGTCCTCAGCACCCACAAGGAATTTTCCTATCACTGTGAACTTTGCTGGTACAGAGGAATAATATCTGCCTTCACCTTTTTTTTTTTGGACCATAGCTAGCCAGTCATTTCTTAAACCTCCCTTCCTAAAATCTGGGGGGTCGGGGGGAAAGAAAAAAAAAAGCCTTAGTGGCCTGGTTGTTCAAAGGATAAGAATAGCTTTATCCTGCACTCAGTACCCGAACTCACTTCAGTATGCTTACTGAGGCCATGAGAACCTGAGGGGCATCTGCCCAGGACAGGAGCCATGGCATATGACAAAGACCAATGAGGGACCAGGAAAAAAAGTGGTGATGTCCCCTTTCCCTGCCACCTCCAGCCTCTGCCAGCAATGAGCTGTCCCCCTCCCACCCTACACAGTAGCTAGTCAGGGCTGAGTACAGTCCTGGGGGTAAGGGGATGACATGCCCAGGTGTCAGCTCAAAGGATCTCTGCATCATCTTGAGGTGGGAGGCAGGGAAAGGAGCGCCAATGAGGTTCCCTGCAACCCCCGCCCTCCAGCCCACCGCCCAACCTTTTACAAATGGCATTTTCTTAATTGAAAATCCGGGAAGCAGGTGTGATTACTTTTTTGCTCGTAGATATTGTCCTAAGTTGGAATTCTCCCACTGCCCTAAAACTTTCCCTAGTAGTCCTTTAAATTCCCCCCTCCCTTTCTGGTAGCTGTTTTCTCCGTCCTCTCTCCACCTCCCCTCTTATCTAGGAGCTGTTTGTAAGCACGATTTTTTTAACAGGTTATATTGTACAGGATCAATATTTTGCTTTTTAACAAGGATATTTATGTAATAAGAAACTTTGCCTTAGGCAGGTGTTGGCCAGAAAAGTCCAGATTCCTCTGGGATCCCACCCTGGCCTCTCCTGGAACTCTGAACCTGCTGTGGAAGGAATTGGCCATGACCTTCACCTCTGGAGAGTAGGGTCTATGGCGAGGGAAAAGGGTGTTCACCATGATAACCTAGTGCCTCCATAGAGGGGTTTGGAAAAATTCCAGTCCGATTTCTTTGTGTGTCAGCTGACTTCCTTAGCTGATTGTTCCCACTTGCACCTCTCCACCTTTGGCACTAGAACTCCTGAGACACCACTTCTCATGCTTCTCCCTCCCTACCAGCGGTCAAGGCTTTGGAGCCACTCTTTTGTAACTCCAGATTATTTAAAGAGAAAAGTACAAGACAGAAATCTTCTAGCACTTTGTAAACACAGTGAATAACCTCTTGGAGTATTTTTGGCTTTATATAAAACAAGGTTTTTAATTGTAAAGTATAAGTGCCATTAGAAAATGCACAGGGCATATCTTTGTTAAAGTAGATTTTTCAATGTTTTACAGAATTACATTTTCAAAAAAAGGTTTTTATAATGAAGTTGTTTATTAAAAACTTCTGAATGATGTGTTTGGGAGTTGTGAACCTGTCTGATTGGGAAAGGGTTGGAGAGAGCCTCGAATTGGGAAGAATTGGAGTCTCCAGACATCTTTAGCATCCAGGATGATGGTGAGCGTAGGGCAGACAGTAAAAACCCCTCCCATCAGCACCTACAAGCTTTGTACTTTTAAGTTAAATATCATATTTGCATGTCTTTGAGGTAAATGGCATAATTCTATCAGTTAATCATCTTGGATGCAAGAGTCAGACAGCCAAAATCAAACTGGCTTTAAACACTGAAATTGCATGTAACTGGAAAATGCCAGATGTAGAGCAGTCTTTGGGTTAGGCTTGATCCAGTGGCTCCAACATGGCTGGCCTCAGCATTCCTATTTCTCTCTGCTCTGTCTTGTGTAGTTGTGACTTCATCCACAGGCCCTACAAAGTAGATTTCCCCTTTGTGTGGGAGTGAGCAGAATGCTGCCTGGATTCCAGACCTGCCATTCTCACACATTGCCAACCAGAAGGAAGCAACCCTTTCTGGGCTCTCAGGAGAGGACTCACCACAGAAGCCCCAATAAGCATCCTGTTTCATTGGCCTTGATGGGATTCTGTGCCATCCCCAAACCAGTTACCATATGCCAGTGACAACAAGACTGAGACAGGAGGAGTGGTTTCTCAGAGGAAATTTGGGGCACTCTTAAGATGAAGAATTGATGCTGGTTGTCCAAGAAAGGACAAATGTTCACCCTAGTCACTGCCCAAGGTGTACAGCTGGTGACAGCTAGGACCTGACCTTACCTATACTTGTGCCCAACCACCGGGTTCAGGCAGACTGCTGAGAGGCTTACATAGCTTCACCTGACTTTGGTGGTCTCTAATGAAGGTCGTTACCACCATCCTGGGTGCCAACCCTTGTGCTGAGATCCTCCAATCAGGGGCTCAGACTGAACTGGCTTTTCTGTGGTCTGGAGCCAGTGTCTATGGCCAAGCAGTGCAAGTCACTTGCAGTCCAGCCAAGAGCCTATGGGGCCATTAACAAGTGCAGGTGTTTTATGTACAAAGGAAGTGGGCTGACCCTTCATTTTTGACCTTCCACTTGACAAATGTTCACTGTCCACCCCAGTAGGTTAAAACTCTAGCTAGGACCCTAAGGAAATCCACCTTGCTCCCTAGGGAGTGTATACCACAGTATAGGTCTGAGGGCTCAGATGAGGGAGCTGTTGTATCCATTTGTCAGGAAAAGGCTGAAAGCTTTCTGGAAGAGGTGGCAAGGACTTCCAGGCAGAGGTGGAGGGGGATTAGAGGTACTGACCTCCATAGGCCACAGTTTGGGAGCTGAGACCACAGGAACACAGATTTGCAGGATCAAGGACTAAGAGGGCTGGCCAATCCAGCCCTTAGCCTGCCAGGTACAGTTCCTGCACTTCAAGCTAGAGTACACCTTTGGAAGGGTAGCCTTTGGGCCTAGCACAAAGTGAAGCAAGGTCCACCTCGCTTCTGCCAACCAGCCCAGGAGGAACCAACTCCTGTTGGGGAAACCAGGCAGATGCCCACTCGCTCCCTGGTTTGTAGCATTTAAGACCCTCTCTCACCCCAGATCCTTCCACTCTGACCTTGCTTATTTTCCCCACATGAATATTTCAAGCACCTGCTTTCCCTACATGAACGTGTTGATCACCTTTGTGTGTTAGAAAATTACCATTATCTGCCGCTCCCAGTTTGAGTCTGGTCAGTCTTTGCAGGAGATACCTCTTAAGCCCTCTGCATGTGCCTGAGTAATTTATCCACTGTAAGGCTGAGAGTGTCCTACAACTGCCCCAAAGCGCCACTCGAGTGTGGAAGCCGGGCGACTCCTGCCTGCCCACCGCAGATGGGGAACACTGAGCAATCGCCTGGCGTGGTGGTTGTGATGGGAAAGTTTTACTTGTCCAGGACCAGCGACTGGGCCTGTCCCCTGGTGTTTGCTCCGAGCTGACTCTTGCTTGGTACACACTTCTCCCCACCTCCACCGCCAGCGCCAACGAATCTGGGGACAGTTCGTCTGGCGCCCGCGGTCGCATCCCCATCGGGCAGTTCCGTACCCCTCCTCCGGGCCTCCAAGCCGCTCGCCCCGGCTGCGGGAGACCCGGGCGAATCACATCCGAGAGGGGGGCGCGTGGGGCGGAGCCTTCCGCCCGCTGTCCTCCCGCCACCAGCCGCCCCTGTCGCCGAGCCCGCAGTCGCCAGCGCGCCCCGAGCCCCTCCAGGCCAGAGGCTCCCGCAGGCGATGGCGGACAAGAGGGCGGGGACCCCAGAAGCCGCGGCGCGCCCGCCGCCCGGCCTTGCCCGGGAGGGGGACGCGCGCACGGTCCCCGCGGCCCGGGCCCGAGAAGCTGGGGGGCGCGGGTCCCTCCACCCCGCAGCGGGCCCCGGGACCGCCTTCCCTTCCCCTGGGCGCGGGGAAGCGGCCTCCGCGGCGACTACTACGAGCCTGGAAAACGGCCGGGTCCGGGACGAAGCCCCAGAAACCTGTGGTGCCGAGGGGCTAGGGACTCGGGCGGGAGCCAGCGAGAAGGCCGAGGACGCGACCAAGGAGGAGGGCGCCATCTTCAAGAAGGAGCCAGCGGAGGAGGAGGAGAAGCAGCAGGTGGGGGAGGAGAAGCAGGAGGTGGCAGCGGAGGCCCAGGAGGGCCCGCGGCTCCTGAACCTTGGTGCCCTAATTGTGGACCCACTGGAGGCCATCCAGTGGGAGGCGGAGGCCGTGAGCGCCCAGGCCGACAGGGCCTACCTCCCGCTCGAGCGCAGGTTTGGGCGGATGCACAGGTTGTACCTCGCCCGTAGGAGCTTCATCATCCAGAATATTCCGGGCTTCTGGGTCACCGCCTTCCTGAACCACCCCCAGCTCTCAGCCATGATCAGCCCTCGAGATGAAGACATGCTCTGCTACCTGATGAATTTGGAGGTGAGGGAGCTCAGGCACTCCAGGACAGGTTGCAAATTCAAGTTCCGCTTTTGGAGCAACCCCTACTTCCAGAACAAGGTGATAGTGAAGGAGTATGAATGCAGAGCCTCAGGCCGAGTGGTGTCTATTGCGACTCGCATCCGATGGCACCGGGGCCAGGAACCCCCGGCCCTCGTACACAGGAACCGGGACACTGTCCGAAGCTTCTTCAGCTGGTTTTCACAGCACAGCCTCCCAGAGGCCGACAGGGTTGCCCAGATTATTAAAGATGACCTGTGGCCCAACCCCCTGCAGTACTACCTGCTGGGGGATAGGCCCTGCAGAGCCAGGGGAGGCCTCGCAAGGTGGCCCACGGAGACCCCTTCTAGGCCCTACGGGTTCCAGTCTGGCTAAGTGCTGCCTTGGGATGTGGGGCCTACATAAGCTTCCTCATGCCTCCTACGGGTGGCGGATCTGGGCTCAGGCCCATGGAGGGCGCTCTGTTGTCTGCTGTCTGCTGTCTGTTCTGTGCACTCCGGCTCTGCATGGTTCGGTGGACTCAGCTCTCAGATTGTGGGCCTCGTGGCCAGTCTCTACTGTTTCCATATGGCCTCTTGCTGTTCTGTGTTAACATCACGTGGCTGTCACATGCCGCTGCGTCTACACTAAGCACCCAGTGCTGTGGATGTGCACTGCCATAATCTTTACGGCATGGACCAGTGACCGTGGCCATCCCAGCCATTTTTGACAAGGGTACCCACAAGTCACTACTTGGAGGACAGTGCCTCTTTGAGGCCTATGCTTCAAGACTCCAGCCTGCCGGCCTTAGCATGCTTGCTGGTCGTGCTCACAGTAGCTCTCTACACCCTGGCTGTGGCAAACTGAGTCTCGTCACCCAAGATGAAGTGGCTTCATTTGGTGCCAGGTGCCACCCAGGCTTGGACATTCCATGGCCTCAAGACCACAGGCTACCACCAAGTGGACTCTTGGGTATCTGGCAGGATGAGCACACAGCTGGCTGCTGGGCATGGGTGAGGTCAAGGGCATGAAGCAGTGGACAGCACATTCTTTGTGATCATACTGCTCCTCCTGCCCCACGGTGGCCTGACATCACAGCCTGCTGCTAGCTTATGAGGGTCTGTGCCGTGCCCCACCAATGCCTAGCCATCTCCTTTCCCATGAGTTTTGCCCAGACCACCATCAGCCCTGTTGCCCACCCCCAGGTCTACAGGAACCTCCATAGCCGCTTGTGGACCCAGGTGGGCCACCTGCCAATGCACAGGAGAGCCCCTAATCCCCAGGAACTCTGCCAAACTGGGCTATCTGGGCATGTGAGTGAGGCAGGGGCAAGGATGGGATCCCCGCCTGAGCCCCAGTTACTGGACCCCACAGAATCCAGGTGCTCTGCCAGCCCCCCTGCCTCTACCTGTTAGGCTGCCAGGCTGTGGGTGCTGGGGAGGGGGTCTTCCTGGTCCTGGGGCCTGTCTATCCATACCCAGATCTCACACCATTTTTTTCTTTAAATGATGGCTTAGAAACAAAAAATAACAACTGAAGAAAAAGATTTTTTCTTAAACTCAACAAGAAAGACTTTTGTGTTGAGTTTGCCTCTCTTTGTCTCCAGAGAGGAAGGGTTTGCCCTGTAGACTGCCAGCATTCTCTCTTCCCCTATACCTTACCCTCTTTAGCAAGGCCTAGAATCTTCCAAAGGGGACAGACAGTCCAAGGCTGCTGAACAGAGAGACCAGGAAGTCCCCAGAGCGGGGATAGTTAATATTCCATTTTATGCTGTGTTCTTTTAGACTAACCCCAACTCTTTCTTACCCTTCCACCAAGTCCGAACCCCTCTAGGTATAAGAGCTGAGCTGCCCACCCCCTCCTCCCCCTGCTTGCAGAGCTGTCTGTCTCCATTTCATTTTAGGGGAAGGGGTGGTAGTGACCATACCCAGGCCCCTTCCCATGGAAGGCCTTATCTTCTGTTCCCTAGGACCTGGGGAGGCCTTATCACAAAATAATGTGGAGGGTGCTTTTGGCAGGGAAGTACAAAAGGAACCAGAGCCAGCTGAAAAGGCAGGATGGCTGAGAGATGGTAGAAGGAGGAGAGCCCTTGATTTTGGTTAATACATAGAGACAGGGTCTCACTATGTTGCCCAGGCTGGTCTTGAACTCCTGGGCTCAAGTGATCTGCCCACCTTGGCCTCCCAAAGTGCTAAAATTACAGGTGTGAGCCACTGTGCCCATCCGATTTTTTTTTTTTTCTTCAAGACAGGGTCTCACTCTGTTGCCCAGGCTGGAGTGCAGTGATGCATCATAGCCTCAAACTCCTGGGCTCAAGTAATTCTCCCATCTCAGCCTCCCAAGTAGCTGGGACTACAGGTGTATGCCACCATGCCCAGCTTTTTAAAAAACATTTTTGTAGAGACGGGGGTCTCGCTATGTTGCCCAGGATGGTCTTAACTCCTGGGCTCAAGGGATCCTCCCACCTTGGCCTCCCAAAGTGCTGGGATTACAAGTGTGAGCCACCGCGCCCAGCCCTTGCTAACATTTTTGATTCACCAATATGTTTTGTAAACTAGAAGAATAACAGAACACTGCAACTTTAGAGGTTTTCTCTCTTGGTCCTACCTTGTGTATGTAGAAAGTTAATGTAAGCTTTTCTTCTGCTGCTTTTAAGTAAGACCCTATGCATCCCCTCCTGTGTTTCAGCCCACTGGGGCATTATGCTGTAAAGGCTTGCTTGTTGCTTTTAGTCGAGAACTTTTGCAAGATTGTCAGTGTACATTTTTTATGCCACTTGGAAACTTATGTGACTATTCACAATTGTTATCAGGTTGTTGGGGCCTTTACCATAACCTTGTACTTAGAAGCAGAGTTCCGGTTTTGTTGGACTTCAGACTGGAAGCTGTGCCTGTGTTCTGCAAGGATAACCTCCAGAAAGAATTCTGTGACCCTGATGGTCTTGATGATTTTGTGCCAGGTTGTAATTGACATCACTGTAACTGACAATGCTTCTTTTAAGCAGAGAAATATTCCTGAGGTGGCTTTGTCCAGTCACAAGGGGATCTGTGACACTTTTGTTTTCTATACGCATGATAAAAAATAAAAAATTGCCTGTCTGGGGAAAAAATAACTTAGATCATGTCACTTCCCCATCCAAAACCCTACACTGGTTAAAAATATGTATCTATAGGCTGGGCATGGTGGCTCACGCCTGTAATCCCAGCACTTTGGGAGGCTGAGGCGGGTGGATCACGAGGTCAGGATTTCGAGACCAGCCAGTAGGATTTCACCAGTAGTGAAACCCCATCCCTACTAAAAATACAAAAATGTGCTGGATATGGTGGCGGGTGCCTGTAGTCCCAGCTACTCAGGAGGCTGAGGCAGGAGAATCGCTTGAACCTGGGAGGCGGAGGTTGCAGTAAGCTGAGACCATGCCATTCGCCATTGCGCTTCAGCCTGGGTGACAGAGTAAGACTCCGTCTCAAAAAAAAAAAAATTTATATATATATATATAAAATTCCTTATTGCAGGCGACAAAGCCCTGCATTTGCTGGTCCCTCCCAACATCTCCCATCCACTTCTGCTTTGCTCTCTCTGTTCCCCCAACACTGGCCTCTCTCCTGTTCTTTAAACACACTAAGCATGTTCCAGCCTCAGGATTTTAGCACTTGCTTTATTCCCTCTCCTAGCTAGGATTTTCCTCCTGCAGATATTCTCATCTCATGGCTCCCTCAATTCATTCAGACCTCAAACGCCACTTCAGAGGCCTTCCCTGCCCAGCCTGTCCAAAATTAGCCTCTACCCCTCCCTTCATGATTTTTTCCATGTCACTTGTAACTCTCTGAAATGATTTTGTTTTTTCGTTTTTGAGACAGGGTCTCACTCTGTCACCCAGGCTGGAGTGCAGTGGTGCTATCTTGGCTCACTGCAGCCTCCGCCTCCCGGGTTCAAGCGATTCTCCTGCCTTAGCCTCCCTAGTAGCTGGGACTGCAGGTGCCCGCCACCACACCCGGCTAATTTTTGTATTTTTAGTAGAAACAGGGTTTCACCACGTTGGCCAGGCTGGTCTCAAACTCCTGACCTCAAGTGATCCACCTGCCTCCACCTCCCAAAGTGCTGGTATTACAGGCGTGAGCCACTGCACGCGGCCTCTCTGAAATGATCTTTTCTTACCTTCTTCCACCTCCTTTCACATGTGGCAGGAGAACAGGGACACATGTTTCTGCTGCTTTGCTTCCCCATAGTTTAGTGTCCAGTGTCTCAAAGATCACTGGTATGAGTGACTGACTTTATTCCAGCATACAGAGTACTGTGCCGGGCTCTGACAAAGGCATAGTTCCTGCCCAAAGGATTTGAGTTGGGTGGAGAACGGTGTGGGTGATGAAGGGTGACTGTTTAATTTGCCATCCAGCTGGAACATATCTGGGAATGAAAGGGTCACGACTAATAATTACACCGGGGCAAGAGGTGTAACTGGTATCCAACGGTCATCCAAGGAGACAAAACCCAACTGCGTTCAACGTGGCTTATAGTTCACCAGGTATGTGATGATGTGGGACCAGAGGGCGGAGACTTCTCTGAAGTTGGGTCACGAGCTGGGTGTTAAAGAATAGGCAGTAGTTTGGAAAGTGGAGCCAGAGAAGGGAATTCCTGGCAGAGCGAACAACGTGAGCGAAGGCACTGGATGGGAAAATGTGCGGCGTGGTTAACGTACAGCATGTGCCGTGGGTTTGGCTGCTTGGGAGAGGCAAAGCTGAATGGGTAGATTGAGGCCACTTTTTTCTTTTATTTATCTTTTATTATTTTTTTTTTCAAGAGCAGTACCTGAAGAGGCCACTTTCTGAAGATAGGAACTCTTGAATGCCAAGCCAAGGCATTATCCTGTGGATAGTGAAGAGGGGTATCAGGCATGGTTCAGAGGTGGAGTGATCTCACAGGGCATGTCTGGAGGAGTGTCTGCAGTTATAGACCCCTAGTGTCTTCAGTTTGAATCTTATCTGTCCATCTAGGCTATAGCTCTTCTAGGAAGCCCTCCATGATTTCCCCAGCCCACAACAGTGTCTGCCACCTCCCATGTACAGCCTAAAACCAGAATCTGGGCACCAGTGCCTGTCTAGGCTGCACCCTCTGGGTGCTGTTTTGTGCCAGATGACTGCCTCTAATGTTCCCGGGGGGATCAGGGTGAGCCTGTAAGCATCCTGGTGATTCTAGGAGGTGGTGCCCCATGTGGTTTGCCTGACTCTTGCCTGCTGGTTTGCAGGCTGCGTTGGCTCCTGCAGCCATACTTGGGCCCAGCTGCATCCTGCATTCCCCTAGGGCCCAGGCAACGGTTCTTTTCTAAAATGGGCACTTACCTGCCTACCTGTTCTCTCTGTGGCATAGCCAGTGGCTTGCTTCCTTTACATGGCACCAACAGCATGTCCCACCTGCCCTGGGGGCATGAGTCTCCTCCTCAGAACCCACTCCAAGCTTGCTCACTCATTCATGCCCTGAGTCACTGATATATCCACACATCTTAGCACCAGCTATAATAGGCATGGATGACCATTCTGGTCCCTGCCCTCAGTGAGCTCCGGGGTCCAATGGTGCAGCTGAAGAACATTGATAATAATCACCAAAGTTTATTAACCACCTACCATGTGCCAGGGCTTTATATGGGTGCAGCAGGCAGAGTGTGGCTGTCTAAGCCTGAGTCAGACCATGCCCTTCTGCTCCAAACCCAATGGCTGCAATATACAGAGGAAAAGCCAACATGCTCTGCTTGGCCTGCAAGACCCTCCTGATCTGACTTCCAGTCACCAATCCAACTTCATCTCCTATGCTTCTCTGCCGCCAGACCACTTTCGAGCTCCAGCAGCCTCTTTTTTTTTTTTGAGACGGAGTCTCACTCTGTTGCCCAAGCTGGAGTGCAGTGGCACGATCAAGGTTCACTGCAGCCTCAACCTCCCAGGGCTCAGGTGATCCTCCCACCTCAGCCTCCTGAGTAGCTGGAACTACAGGTGTGTGCCACCATGCCCAACTAATTTTTGTATTTTTTGTAGAGATGGGGTTTCACCATGTTGTCCAGGTTGGTCTTGAACTCCTGGGCTCAGGCAATTTGCCCACCTTGGCCTCCCAAAGTGCTAGGATTTCAGGTGTGAGCCACCATGCCCAGTCTACACCAGCCTCTTGCTAGTCTTCAAACCTGGCTGAAGACCTTGCTTCCTCTTCCCTCTGCCTAGACGCTGCTTCTCCAGATGTTTGCATGGCCGGCTCCTGCCTTCATTAAAGTTTATCAGCTCAAACATTAGTTACACCTCTTCCAGGGAAGCCTTCCCCGACCACCCTTTCTAAAACTCACCCTGTTACTCTCTGTCCCCTTTCTGTTATAGCACTTAACAACCACCTGATATCACATTGTATATTCATTTTATCTGTTTTTTTCTCTACAATCTTCGGGAATTGTTTTTTTTTTTTTTTTTTTTTTGAGATGGAGTCTGGATCTGTCACCCAGGTTGGAGTGCAGTGGCATAATCTCAGCTCACTGCAACCCCCTCCTCCTGGGTTCAAGCGATTCTTGTGCCTCGGCCTCCTGTGTAGCTGGGATTACAGGCATGCACCACCATACCTGGCTAATTTTCGTATTTTTAGTAGAGATGGGGTTTCCCCATGTTGGCCAGGCTGGTCTCGAACTCTGCCAACCTTGGCCAAAGTGCTGGGATTACAGGCGTGAGCCGCCACACCCAGAGGCACTTTGTTTTATTCATTGCTAAATCCCCCTTACCTAGAGCAGCACCTGGCACAAGTAGTTCTTTGTGAAATGAATGAATGCATGTGTCACATCTTTGAGGTTCAGGAGGGTCTTCCTGGTGGGCGAGGCGACAGCATGTATGAAGGCATCAGATGCCTGCTGAAGGCCCTTCTGGGGTTTGTATCTCTAGGGATAGGAACTCTCTACTGCCCAAGGCAGTACCGCCCTTTTCCAGGCAGTCTTGGAATTGAGGCAATAAATGTCCCGGAGCCCATTCCCGACTCCTACTACAGAGAGATGGCCACGTGGCCTACACATGCTCCAAGCGTGGAGGAAGGAGGCCAGGGTACAGAGGAGGCTTCCTGCTCTGGCGTGGAGAGCAAACACAAGCCTTGGATCCCAGGGTTCTGCTCCCCTCTGTCTCAGGTGCCTGCCCTGTTCTGTTCTGTTGGCCTGGGAAGGAACTTTGGACAGGCTCTTTTAAATCTGAGAAAAACCTGTCCCGAAACTATGGCAATTACTTGTAATCTGCAACTGCCTTGATTACAGCTCGGGGGACTTTGATATTTTCCTCCAAGGATACCATTTCAGCACAAAAATTCAAGGAAGTCCCCAGTGCTTGCTTGCTCTTGCTCAGCAGGAGAACTAAACGTTGACTGGAGTCGGTGAACTTTGAGGCCTCCACCCACAGGCCCCACCATCAAAGCTGACTCAGGATCCTGGGGCACAGGGCTGTAGTGCATCAGGCACCCGCTGGAAGGCTGATAGGCCTGTGCAGGGCTGCTCTTGCCACTTCCCCCTACATGGCCTTAGGCATGTCTTTTCACAGCTATTGGCCCTTTTCTCATCCAAAGGAGAAAGTCAAAACTCCTTAGCAGGAGGTAAAAGTACCTTTAAGGTGCTCCCCTCCATGCACCTCCAGCCCTCCAGGTGGCTGGCTCAGTGACAATGCTTTTGCTTTTGGTGGCATCTAACTGAACCACTAATTAAGTCTTTTTTCCTTATATGAATATTCAGAGGGGAATTGAGGCAGTGGGGCTATTTGATCCATCACCTCAATGATGCGTCCAGGCTCGGGCCTTCTCTGATCTGCCATCCTTCTTGTTAGTTCCATCCTCAGGTTGGTGCCAAGATGGTGGCAGCAGCCCCAAGTGTCCACACTGGAATATGGCAATTCCAGAGAGGGGAGACTATGTCTTACCATGGCTCCTCTTAAGATGGAGGAAGCCTTTCCCAGAAGCCACTGTAGATTTTCCTGGTCCTATACCTTACTGACTAGAACTGGGTCACATGCCCAGTCTTGAATTAGTTATTGGCAAGGGGGAGCAGGGTAGTGGTAGACCAAGCATTGACGCGGAATGGATGTCTGCTCATAATGTCCAGTGCCTAGAGGCAAGCTAAGACCACTGCCTCTAGGCGCTCACAGTCACACTTTGGCTTTTCTGTGAGACCTCACAGCTGGCACTTTCACCCCATGATGGCCCTCAGGGTTAGAGGGTGCTGACTTCTAGGCTAGCACAGGTCCAGTTGCAAGGGTTCTGGACCTAGAAAGTTCCTTAAGTTGAGCCAAGTCACTGCCAAACTAAGATTCCTAGGAGGCAGGCCCTTTAGACTCTCCTTTGGTGAGTGAGGAGAGATTGAGCATCTATTGTGTGAGTGTCTCTTTCACTTCAAAGAACTTGGCTGGGTGTGGTGGCTCACACCTGTAATCCCAGCACTTTGGGAGGCCAAGGCGGGCACATCACTTGAGTCCAGGAGTTCGAGACCAGCCTGGGCAACATTGTGAAACCCTGTCTCTACAAAAAACATATAAAAATTAGCTGAGTGTGGCCAGGTGTGGTGGCTCACGCCTGTAATCCCAGCACTTTGGGAGGCCGAGGCGGGCGGATTACAAGGTCAGGAGATTGAGACCATCCTGGCTAACATGGTGAAACCCTGTCTCTACTGAAAATACAAAAAAAAAAAAAAAAAAAAAAAAAAAATTAGCTGGGCATGGTGGCGGGCGTCTGTAGTCCCAGCTACTCAGGAGGCTGAGGCAGGAGAATGGCGTGAACCTGGGAAGCGGAGCTTGCAGTGAGCCGAGATCGCGCCACTGCACTCCAGCCTGGGCGACAGAGTGAGACTCCATCTCAAAAAAAAAAAAAAAATTAGCTGAGTGTGGTTGTGGGCGCCTGTAGTCCCAGCTATTCGGAGGCTGAGGTGGGAAGATGGCTTGAACCTGGGAGGTGGAGGTTGAAGTGAGCTGAGATTGTGCCACTGCACTCTGACCTGGGCAACAGAGCAAGACCCTGTCTCAAACAAAACAAAACAAAAAATCACTCATACAGTGCTTCGCAGAGGCCCTGTGATCTTACAGGTAAAAAAAGGCAGTGCAGACCGGGCGCAGTGGCCACACCTGTAATCCCAGCACTTTGGGAGGCCAAGGTGGGAGGATCACCTGAAGTCAGGAGTTTGAGACCAGCCTGGCCAACTTGGCGAAACCCTGTCTTTACTAAAAATACAAAAAAAAATTAGCTGGGCGTGGTGGCAGGCGCCTGTCATCCCAGCTACTTGTGAGGCTGAAGCAGGAGAATCGCTTGAACCCAGAAGGTGGAGGTTGCAGTGAGCTGAGATGATGCCATTGCACTCCAACCTGGGCAACAAGAGTGAAACTCTGTCTCTAAAAATAAAAATAAAAAAAGCAGTGCAGAGACTTCTGTTTCTAGGCAAGGTGGAGTAACAGAGATCAGATATATTCGTCTGCCTGAAACAAAAGTAAAACTAGACAAAATACATGAAATAGTGGTTTTCAAGGCTCTGGGCGTTGAACAATAAAGGACAGAGATTCCAGACAGATGGGAAACAAAGGTGAGCCCTGTGATTGCCCCCAGCCTTGAGAGAGTTTTCAGGCTGCAACACAGGGAGGGGGAATTAAAGTGGAGCCAGGGAACACCATGAGTTGAGGAGATGGCGCTAAATGTCAGGGCAAGGTAACCAAAGTGTGTAGGACAGAAGTGTGTAGGACAGAGTGCCAGAGAGGAGACAGCTGCCTAGAGAGAGACCCCTGGAGAGCTGTGGAGGCATCCCTGAAACCCAGAAGGATACTGATGAGCACATGTGTGTGAGGGAAGGACCCCAGGCCAAGGAAAGGCCCATCAGGAAGGATTTAGGGAACAGTGCCCGCTGCTCACTGGGTGGGGACTGTGTCTGTTCCCACCAGCCATGCTGAGTATCATGGGGTGTTGAGAGGACTCAGGGAGGCCTTGCCTCACTGAGGGCAAATAATTAGCTTTTGAAGAGCACTGGTTGGATTTGCCTAAAAAAAATCTTGTGTGAGCAAGACCCAAAAGGATTAAACCGTTTCCAAGTAACTGAAATGTCCCAGAAGAAAGCTCAAGAGGATTTACAGATTACAAATATATCCAGCACCCAACAAGGTGAAACTCACAATGTCTGGCACCCAATCAAAGAGTATCAGTTCTACAAAGTAGCAGGCAATGCAATCCATAATGAGGGAAATAAGCAAGCATAACCCACAACTGAAACCGATGTTAAAATGGGCAGGTAAGTACAAGTTACTCTAATTTTATTCCACATGTTCAACAAATTAAATAGACCCTCATATATATGGTTAAAAGATTTTTGACAGGAGTGCCAAAACCATTCAATGGAAAAAGGACAGTCTTTTTAACAAATGGTGTTGGGAGAACTGAATATCCACATGCAAAAGAATGAATTTGGACCACATACCACATACAAACATGAACTCAAAATGGATCAAAGACCTAAGTGTAAGGGCTAAAACTATAATATTCTTAGAAGACATAGGAGAAAAGTTTCATAACAGTGGGTTTGGTGATGATCTTTTGGATATGACACCAACAGCACAGGCAACAGAAGAAAAAAAATAGATAAATTGGAATTCATCAAAATTAAACTTTTGGCTAGGCTTGGTGGCCCATGTCTATAGTTTCAACTACTTGGGAGGCTGAAGTGGGAGGTTCGCTTGAGCTCGGGAGTTTGAGGCTGCAGTGTGCAATCACTGCATCTGTGAACAGCCACTGTACTCCAGTCTGGGCAACATAGCAAGACCCTGTCTCTAAATACATTAATTAAACTTTTGTTCAAAACAGGACACTATCAAGAGAGTAAAAAGGCAACCCACAAAATGGGAGAAAATATTTGCAAATCAGATACCTGATATGGGTTTAATATACACAGTATACAAATAGCTTCTATAGTGCAACAAGAAAACAACTTGATTAAAAGAACTTGATTAGACATTTATTCAAAGAAGATATACAAATAGTCAATAAGCATACGAAAAGATGTTCAACATCACTAATAAGTAGATAAATGCAAATCAAAATCACAGTGAGATACCACTTCATCTACACTAGGATAGGTATTATTAAAAAAAACAAAACAGAAAATAAGTATTGGCAAGGCCTTGGAGAAATCGGAGTCTTTGTGCATTGCTGATGGGAGTATAAAATGGCACAGCCACTGTAGAAAACAATATGGCAGTTCCTCAAAAAATTAAAGAATCACCATATGATTCAACAATTCTACACCTGGGTATGTACCCAGAAGAACTGAAATCAGGGGCTGAAATAGATATTTTTATACCAGTGCAGCATTATTCACAATAGCAAAAAGGTGAAAGCAACCCAAATGTCCATTGATGGATGAATAAACAAAATATGACAGACTATAATATAGCCTTACAAAAGGAGTTTGTTTTTTTTTTTTTAATTGAGATGGAGTCTTGCTCTGTCCTCTGTCGGCCAGGCTGGAGTGCAGTGGCTCGATCTTGGCTCACTGCAACCTCTGCTTCCCGGGTTCAAGTGATTCTTGTGCCTCAGCCTCCCGAGTACCTGGGATTACAGGCACATGCCACCACACCTGGCTAATTTTTGTATTTTTGGTTGAGACCGGGTGGTCTCCGCCACGTTGGCCAGGCTGGTCTCGAACCCCTGACCTCAGGTGATCCAGCTGCCTTGGCCTCCAGAATGCTGGGATTACAGGTGTGAGCCACCATGCCTGGCTGGAGTGAGATTCTGACACATGCTACAACATGGGTCAACCTGGAAGACGTTATGTTAAGTATAATAAGGCAGGCAAAAAGGGCAAATATTGTAGGAGTCCACTTATATGAGGCACTTAGAGTAGTGAAATTCAGAGACAAAAAGTAGAATGGTGGTTACCAGGGGTTGGGGGAGCGGAGAATGGAGAGTTAATGTGTAATGAGTATACAGTTTCACTTTTTTTTTTTTTTTTTTAAGACAGTCTTGCTTTGTTGCCCAGGCTGGAGTGCAGTGGTGTGATCTCGGCTCACTTGCAACCTCCACCTCCCAGGGGTTCAAGCAATTCTCCTGCCTCAGCCTCCCGAGGAGCTGGGATTATAGGCACGTGCCACAACACCCAGCTAATTTTTGTATTTTTAGTAGAGATGGGGTTTCACCATGTTTGCCAGGCTGGTCTCAAACCCCTGACCTCAGCTGACCTGCCTGCCTTGGCCTCCCGAAGTGCTGGGATTACAGGTGTGAGCCACCACGCCCAGCCCAGTTTCAATTTGAGATGATGAAAATATTCTGTAGATAGATAGTGGTGATGGTTGCACAACACTGAGACTGTACCTGATGCCACTGAATTGTATACTTACAAATATTAAAACAGTCAATTTTGTGTTGTGTATTTTACCATAATAAAATAAAGTAGAGACATGGACAATATGAAAAAAGATCCAAATGAAATACGTAGACATTAAAAAAAAAGACAATGTCTGAGATGAAAAATACACTGGAGGCCGGGTGCGGTGGCTCACGCCTGTAATCCCAGCACTTTGGGAGGCTGAGGTGGACGGATCACCTGAGGTCAGGAGTTCGAGACCAGCCTGGTCAAGATGGTGAAACCCCGTCTCTAATAAAAATACAAAAATTAGCCAGGTGTGGTGGCACGTGCCTGTAGTCCCAGCTATTACGGAGGCTGAGGCAGGAGAATCGCTTGAACCAGGGAGGCAGGGGTTGCAGTGAACTGAGATTGCAACACTGCACTCCAGCCTGGGCAACAGTGAGACTCTGTCTCAAAAAAAAAAAAAAAAAAAAATTAAGTGGTCTAAACATACCAATTAAAAAGCAGAGATTGTATGATTGGAAAAAAGAAAGAAAGACCAAACTATATGCTGCCTATAAGAAACAAATTTTAACTATACAAATGGAAATAGGTTAAAAGTAAAAGGATGGAAAAGATATACCACACTAACAGTAAGAAGCAAGTGGGATTGGCTATATCAATATGTGACAAAATAGATAAATTACATAAATTACTAGGGATAAATTAATCCAAAAGATAGTATGTACCTAACAAAATACCTATAGCAAAAAATAGAACTTCAAAGAGAAATATAAAAATCTATAATTACCGCCAGAGATTTTAGTACCCCTTTCTCAATCATTGATAGAATAAGCAGGCAGAAAATCAGTAAAGATATCATATACTTGAACACCACTATCAATCAACTTGACCTGACTGATATTTATAGAACCCTGTACCCAAGAACACAGAATACCATTCTTTTCAATTGTGCATGAACCTTTATCAAGATAGACCATATTTTGAGCCATAAAACAAGTCTTAATAAAGTCAAAAGGACCCAAGTCATACAAAGTCTCTGTCCAGAATAGAATTAGAAATTAGACATAAGTAACCTAAGGATCCTTGAAAAAAATCCCCCAATATTTGGGAACTAAATAACACACTTCTAAATAACACATGACTCAAAAAAAGAAATCAAATGAAAATTAGAAAGTATTTTGAATGGAATGACAATGAAAACACAATATAGCAGAATTTCTGGGATGCTATTACAGTGAGACTTTTAAGTTTATAGCACTAAACACCTACATTAGAAAAGAAAGCCCTCAAATAAATGCCCTAGCTTCCACTTTAAAACACTAGAAAAGAGCAAATTAAAGACAGGGATGGGCTGGCTGTGGTGGCTTATGCCTGTAATCCCACACTTTGGGAGGCTGAATCAGCAGGTGGATCACCTGAGGTCAGGAGTTCGAGACCAGCATGGCCAACATGGCAAAACCCTGTCTCTACTAAAAATACAAAAATTAGCCAAGTCCAGTGGCAGGCACCTATAATCCCAGCTATTCGGGAGGCTGAGGCAGGAGAATCACTTGAACCCAGGAGGCGGAGCTTGCAGTGAGCCGAGATCACACCACTGCACTCCAGCCTGGGCGACAGAGACTCTCTCTCAAAAAAACAAACAAACAAACAAATAAACAAAAAAACCCAAAAAATAAAGACAGGTATGTCTACTTTCACCATTCAGGTATTGTATTGGATATTGTAGCCAGTGCAATCAGGCAAGAAACAGAAATGAAAGGCATCCAGATTGGAAAGAAAGAAGTAAAACTGTCTTTATTCACAGACAACATGATCATCTATGGAGAAAATCCAGTGAGATCTAAAAAAGCTACTAGAACTAATAAGTTAGCAAGGTTTTAGGGTATAAGATCAGTATTTTAAAAATCAACTGTTATTTCTGTACAACAGTAGCAATGAAAAATCAGAAATACAAACATACCATTTACAGGCCAGGCACAGCGACTCACACCTGTAATCCCAGCACTTTTGGAAGTTGAGGCAGGCAGATCACTTGAGGTCAGGAGTTTGAGACCAGCCTGGCTAACATGGAGAAATCTAATCTCTACTGAAAAATGTAAAAATTAGCCGGGTGTGGTGGCATGCACCTGTGGTCCCAGCTGCTTGGGAGGCTGAGGCACAAGAATTGCTTGAACCCAGGAGGCAGAGGTTGCAGTGAGCCAAGATCCCGCCACTGCACCCCAGACTGGGTGACAGAGCAAGACTCCATCTCTAAATAAATAAATAAAAATTTAAAAACATACCATTTACACCAGGCGTAGTGGCTCATGCCTGTAATCCCAGCACTTTGGGAGGCCGAGGCAGGCAGATCACCTGAGGTTGGAGTTCAAGACCAGCCTGACCAACATGGAGAAACCACATCTCTACTAAAAATACAAAATTAGCTGGGCGTGGTGGCACATGCCTGTAATCCCAGCTGAGGCAGGAGAATCGCTTGAACCCGGGAGGCGGAGGTTGCAGTGAGCCGAGATCACACCATTGCACTCCAGCCTGGGCAGCAAGAGCAAAACTCTGTCTCAAAAAATAAAAATAAAAAACTACCATTTACAATAGCATCAAAAATATGAAACACTGAGGAATAAATCTGACAAAAGAAGTGAAAGACCTAGATGCTGAAGATACAAAACACTGCTGAGAGAAATTAAAGATGACCTAAATTGAGAGGTATAATTTGTTCATGGGTTGGAAGACTTAATATTGTTAAGATATCAACTCCACAGCTGGGCACAGGGCTCATGCCTGTAATGCCAGCAATTTGGGAGGCCAAGGCAGGAGGACTGCTTGAGCCCCGAAGTTTGAGACCAGCCTAGGCAACATAGGAAGACCTGTCTTGACAAAAAATAACTAGCTGGGCATGGCAGTGCATGCCTATAGTCCCAGCTACCTGGGAGGCTGAGGGGAGAGGACTATTTGAGCCCAGGAGGTCAAGGCAGCAGTGAGCTGTGATTATGCCACTGCCACTGCGCTCCAGCCTGAGTGACAGAGTGAGATCCTGTCTCAAATAAATAAATAAAAATAAAATAAAGAGAGACATTCGAGCCAGGTGCATTTTGGCTCAAGCCTATAATCCCAGCTACTTGGGAGGCTGAGCAAAAGGATTGCTTGAGCCCAGGGATTTGAGATCAGCCCGGGCAACAAGGTGAGACACTGTCTCTACAAAAATAGAAAAAAAAAAATTCGCCAGGCGTGGTGGTGCACACCTGTGGTTCTAGCTATTTGGGAGGCTGAGGTGGGAGGATCGCTTGATGCTTGATCATGATTGCAGTGAGCTATGATCATGCCACTGTGCTCCAGCCTGTGTCACAGAGCAAGACTCTGCCACAACAAAAAAGAAAAAAAGAAAACCCAGGAGAAATTAACTGTGACCTTGAGTTAAGCAAAGATGTCTAACACCAAAAAGCAAAATCCATAAAAGGAGCTGGGCACGGTGACATGTGTCTGTAATCCCAGCTACCTAGGAGGCTGAGGCCAGAGGATCGCTTGAGGCCAGGAGTTTGAGACTAGCCTGGGCAACATAGTGAAACCCCTGTTTCAAAAATCAAACAAACCAAAAATTCAAAAAAGAACACATTAAATTGCTTAAACAAATTATTTAATTGTTTATAAATTAGACTTCATCAAAATAAAAAACCTGTGCTCTTCTAAAGACATAGTTTTCAATGAAAACACAAGCCATACACAGACTAAGAAAATCTTTGCAAAGCATTTACCGATAAAGGACTTGTCTGCAGAATACATAAATAACTCTCAAAACTTGACAATAACTCCAAACCCAATACAAATGAACATAAATTTGAACATCTACTTCACCAAAGAAGATATATTTGTCACCAACAATAACAAATAAGCACATGAAAAGATGTGCAGCATGTCATTAGGGAAATAGAAATTAAAATCACAAGATGTTATATACCTGTAAGAATGGCTAAAATTAAAAATATTAACCATACCAAGTGTTATTAGGATGTAAAGGAACTGGCACTCTTGTATACTGCTGATGGTAACAGAAAATGATACACCACCTTAGAAAAGAGTGTGGCAGTTTAGGTTAAACATACACCTGACTTCCTCTCAAGCCTGGCGTTTGGTCGGTGGGGACCCACGTGGGTTCAACATGTGTCTCAAGAGTGTTATTTCTGTTCGGGGCCCATCTACCCTGGCCATGGCATGATGTCTGTCCGCAATGATTGCAAGGTGTTCAGATTTTGTAAATCTAAATGTCATAAAAACTTTAAAAAGAAGCACAATCCTCACAAAGGTAGGTGGACCAAAGCATTCTGGAAAACAGCTGGTAAAGGGCTTACAGTGGATAATTCATTTGAATTGGAAAAACATAGAAATGCACTTATCAAATATCAGTGAGAGCTATGGAATAAAACTATTGACGCAATGAAGAGAGTTGAAGAGATCAAACAGAAATGCCAAGCTAAATTTATAATGAACAGACTGAAGAAACATAAAGGGCTACGTAGAGAAGTTCAGGATATCAAAGAAGTCAAGAAAAACATCCATCTTTCCGAGCCCCTCTTGTAGGCAAAGGGAAGCAGCTGGAAGAGAAAATGGCACAGAGATTACAACAGGATGTGGACATGGAAGATGCTTCTTAAAAATCTGTAACCATTTCTTTACATACATTTGAAAATGTCCCTTGGAGACGTGGAACTGCTAAACTATTGGTTAATGTTTTACATAAGGTCACTTAAATGAAAAGTGATTAAAATATATCTTTCCTACATTGCTATCTACTTTAAAACATCAGATATTACAGATGTTAGATTGTATCTCAGTGTTAAATCCTCACTGATGTACATATGTAAATCATGAAAATTCTACTTATAACTATAGAAGTGAATGGTGGACATAAAATGGTTATGCCATTTGGCTAATGGCATTAGGCAGCATTTGTATAATAACTAATGGCAAAAATTCATGGCTAGTGATGTATAAAATAAAATATTCTTTGCAGTAAGATATTCCCTTTATTAATGTTACAGAAGGGGGAATACAGCAAGGAACTAACAATTTGTATGACAGCATCAAGTATTATTTTGATTTTAGTATTTCCTGTTTTGGTTTATTTGCATCTTAGAAGAACATAATGGCATTGTTTGATGAAGCCTAATTATGCCAGACTGTTTTGACCTGGTTTAACCCTTCTGATAGGGAGTTGTGAATGTTGGGTATGAGGACTGAATGAATAATCTTTGCCTGGAATGACCTTACACTCTGTAATTTCCACTTTGGAGAATACTCAGTTCTAACTTGTGATTCCTGGTAGAACAAACTTTATTTTTCTAGCCTAGCAATGTATACATACATAGCGTAATATATAGCGTATGATTCTCCTTATATAAAGCTCTGGGAGATGCAAATTAATCTATAGTGACGGAAAGAAAGATCAGTGACTTATTGGGGATGGTGTCTTAGTCTGTTTTGTGTTGCTATAAGGAATACCTGAGGCTGGGTAATTTATAAAGAAAAAAAGGTTTACTTGGCTCATGAATTTTTTTTTTTTTTTTCTTTTCAGAGTCTTGCTCTGTTGGCTAGGCTGGAGTGCAGTGGTACAATCTTGGCTTACTGCAACCTCCATCTCCTGGGCTCAGCCTCCTGAGTAGCTAGGATTACATGCGTGGGCCACCACGCCTGGCTAATTTTTGTATTTTTAGTAGAGACAGGGTTTTACAATGTTGTACAGGCTGGTCTCGAACTCCTGACCTCAGGTAATCTGCCCGCCTCGGCCTCCCAAAGTGCTGGGATTACAGGCATGAGCCACCGCACCCAGCTAGCTCACGAGTTTTTAACAAATTTTTTAAATTTGTTTTTAGAGATGAGGTCTTGCTTTGTTGCCCAGGCTGACTTTCTCCTGGCCTCAAGTGATCCTCCTGTTTCAGCCTCCCAGAGTGTTGGGCTTACAGGCCTGAGCCACCGTGCCCAGTCTGGCTCATGATTCTGACAGCTGGAAAGTTCAAGATTGGGCATTTGCTTCTGGTGAGTTCCTTCTGCTCATGGTGGAAGGTGGAGAGCTGGCATGTGCAGAGATTACATGGGGAGAGAAGTGGGGGTTGCAGGGAGGTGCCAGGCTCTTTTTAACAACCAGCTTTCTTAGGAGCTAAGAGAGAACTCACTCACCTCCTCTGCTCCCACCTCCCCCAGTGCACTAATCTATTCATGAGGAATCTGCTCCCATGACCCAAACACTTCCCATTAGGCTCCACCTCCAACACTGGGGATCAAATTTCCACATGAGGTTCAGAGGGGACAAGCATGATGTTGAGAGGCTAGAGGGCAGGATTATAAAGAAAGGCATGAGGAAACCTGGGTATGCTCACTATTGAGATTGTGGTGATAATTTCATGGGTGTGTGTATCAAGACTTATCAAACTGCAGTTCATTTTACATCAATTACATATAATTTTACACACACACACAGCCCTTTAAAAAGGCGGCTAGAGAGGTTGGAAGGACAGATTCAGAAGTCTGGCTGTCCCAGGTGAACACTACTACACCCATCATGGGACATCACCCCCCATCCTGCCCCAGCAGGTTACCTCAACTGCTTGGTGCCTCAGTGACCACCTCTGTAAAAGGGGGCTAATAACAGAAGCTGTCTCAGGGGCACGTTGTTATCTTGTATCATATCCAAGATTAAATGGGCTAACCCATGGAAAGTGTTTGGAACATCAGAACACAGGAAGTACTCCATAAATAGTAACAAGCACCTTTCCCATTGCAGATGAGGAACTGAGGCTTGGGGTTGGGGTGGTGGGGTGGTGGGTAACAGGCCACTGTTTTGGTCTGTTTCGCATCCCTTACCATGGGAAATGGTTCTTTCCTCATCAACCATTCTAAGTAATTCTGGTAGGGCTGAAATTCACAGTATCCAACACCTTCAGGGAAAGTGGCCCCAAATCATACTCCAACTCCCTGGATATAGTGATTGGTGCAAGATGTTCAAATGATAATCCAAGCTGGGCCAATCAGAAATGTTTCCTGAAATTTCTCTATATTGAATAAACTGAAGTGGGAAGGGACATCTTCCCCTACCCCAGCCCCCCGGCATACCCAAGTGGATCATGTAAGTCTGGAGTGATTGGCATCCTGTCCTCCCTGCCTCACCCATCAGGAGGAAGACTGTGGATAACAGGACAGAGTGACGCCGGAGAGGAGCACAGTGGAAAAGGGGAAAGAGCCCTAAGGCTATCCTTTGAGCCCCTGGATCCAGCCAGACCTGAAGCAAAATAAACAAAATCCTTGATGACTTAAGAACCAATCAATTCATTTTTGGGCTAAAACCAGTTTGACCAATGTTTCTGTTGCTTGCAATTGAAGAACTGGGTTTCATAGAGTGAGATGAGCTGACAGTAAAACACCGAAGCTGGGAATCCAAAACCAGATCTTGCTGCTACCAAAACACACTTGATTGTCATTTCCTGCTTGTGGGATCAGAAGAGCAAATGACTGCAATTTAGTATGGAGGGGCTAGGCAATGGACTTGTACCAGGCAGGGAACAGCAGTGGCTTGAGCCCTGAAGTGTGACACGAGAATGAGCTTCGGGGGAAACTATGCAACTCAACCCACTCGGGGAAGGTGTCTCACCTCAGACCTCCAACCCCTGCATGAGATTCAAGACAAAACAGTAGGACAATGGTATATTTATTTACAATTCGACCAAAAAAAGGCATACAGGCATTTTTTTAATTAAAAATAATAATGATGATGATTTAAAAAGTCAGAAAAATTGATGATCTTTGAACCCTTTATGAGGTGTCCGTTTCCCATTCCCCCTAAAAAGAGAATCTCTTAGGGGAAAAAAAAAAATCCAAGATCTGAATGAACAAAAGACTCCAATATCGCTCTCTACTGCTTGGGTTCCCTTTTCTCCAACTTGATGCTTGGTGGATGCCGCTTGGCGCTGCAGTCACTGTGAGGCAAGATTGAGAAATTCACTGGTTTGATGGCTGAGGCTGGTAGAGCCACTGGGAGAATGTGGGGCAGTGAGGGGAGGGACATCTTCCTAGCATCACCAGCATCCTGAGCTTTGTCTTGTGTTGGGAGTCCCACAAGGGCTGGTGCAAGGGTTAGCAGCTGCTACTTGAACCCTAATCCCTGGGTGGATCTGGTCTCTTGTAACTTAAGAGCAAATGTTTGTGATGACATGCACGGGTGGGCAGAGGTTGAAAAGAACAGGGGTCTACGGAGGAGCCAGGCCAGCCACGTGAGACCCTTCTAAGTTGGCTTCTTGTCCATTCCTGGGGATTGGGGAAAGAACGACAGAACTTACCTTCCATCTTCCTTCTCACAAGCAGTGTTTTGGGTGTCCCCAAAAGGAGGAGGCAAGAACTCAGGTGTGGGGTGGAGGGGATGGGGCTGGCTAAAGAAGTGAGTATGACCCCGGAGGCCAGAGAGGGCAGGGAGAGAATGCCTGGCCACTTACAGGAGGGGATCTGTAATCTCTGGGCCTCCCTGTTCTGCCTGAAGTTGGGCAGGGCCCACTGCTAGCACACCTTGGAGAGCGGTACCTCCTGAGGAAAGGGCCGGGGAGTGATCCTGAGGGGTAAGGACCCTAGCGGCCTTGGCCATCCCTTCCCAGACACAGACAAGTGGATGCTTGGCTTGGGAAATACTTGGCCCCAGGTCCAGGGTTTCTTGGCACAAAAACAGTTCACTGCAAGTCTCTTCTCTTCTTCCTTGTTGGTCCAGCAAACTCCGGCTGCTCTGAACAGGGGCAATTCCTGCTGTCTGGGGAACCTGGCCCCCAGTACTTCCAGGGGATTTTCTTGTAGCAACTAAGACTTGGGTTTGCTCCTGGTGAAAAGATGACCCCGAGGCCTGGCTGGAAACCCTGCCTTGGGCAGCCCTGGAGGAGGCTGGGGAGAAGAGGGAAAGAGAGGTCTGGCAGAGGCTGGCTGGCACTGAGGGTGCTGTCCGGGCTGGAGCTGTGCTTTGTCGTGGCCTCAGTGGTGAGGATGGGCAGGGAGAGGCTCGGAAACCTCACTGAAGCTCTGGCGTGTCCTCTTCCAGTTAGTCATAGGGTGGCCAACAGCCCTGAGGAACTGAGGTGGAGACAGTGACCAAAACCCTTATCTCGGTGGATTTATCCATCCTGGATCCATTTGTTAAAACAAAGAAGGAAAAAAAAATCCAAACCAGAAATACACCTGAATAAACAGGTCAGAGAGTTCCTGTTGGAGGGAACTTTCTTAGCACTGAAGAAAAAGCAACCCACAAAAAAACTCATCCCCCACAGAACTGGAATAAGATGAAGAAAAACGCAAGATTATCTATAGGCCCTCCCGCCCCCCACGCAGCCCCAGGATCCAGGAACACTGTGCCAGGAGTTACATTCCAAACGAGCAGGAGTTATTTTA
Organism: Pan troglodytes; assembly: GCF_028858775.2. NCBI lineage: Eukaryota > Metazoa > Chordata > Mammalia > Primates > Hominidae > Pan > Pan troglodytes. The sequence continues at coordinate 38,382,903 of NC_072419.2, read as the reverse complement.
TTTTGCGTGCCTGCAGTCCCCCACGCAGGGTGGCTTCCTGTCCGAGGACGGAGCGGGCCTGGCCGTGGTCCACTCCAATCAGTCTATCTTCACGGCAGCATAGATCTTGCGAACAAACATGTAGGCTGCATAGAAGCCGATGGTACCCGTTAGCAGCCAGAAGGACAAGACCATGAGGGCCGTGTAGCCAAAGTAGAGGAGAGAGGGGATGAACTCCACGATGTCCAGCTGCGGCCACGAGCAGAAAGAAGACAGGGTGCATGCTTAGTGCCAGGCTGCATGGCGAACTGGGGCCCCACCCTCACTGATATGGGGAAACTGAGGCCTGGCCAGGGGAAGGGGCGTGCTCCAGTGGGTGGCAAGCGGCAGGCAGGGTTCATGGGCACAGCTCTGCTTCATCTGGACCAGGCCTGTGTATTGCCCTAATGCTCATAGCCTCAGGGGCCAGGCCCAGAATGCCACAAAAGGAATGGCCACAGCTGTGCCCTTCCTGGTCCCCCACAGACCCCAGATCAGTATGGCAACACTCCTGCATGGCTGGAGAAGCAGTCGGAGTGGGTGGGGGAGGGGAGGGGTGTCCAGGATGCCCAGCTTCAGGACCAGGAGCCCCATCGGCCCGCCTCAGCCTCCATTCATTCCTCTCTTCCCCAGAATGCTTGTCACTTTTGTTAGCATCTCACAGAGATTTTGATCTTGGAGCATTTTGGACTCCTTTTTAACTGGGGTAGAGTTTAGAGGCTGGGCAGAGATGCTGGGGATCTGTGTTATTTACAAAGGGAACTAATGTGGAACCTTGGTATCAAGATATGCCCAGGGCCTGAGTAGGGCCTGTCCCAGGACTCACAGGCAGACACATGGTCACAGAATGCCAGTAGCCCAGAAGAAAACAGTAAAGAAACAAAGAAAACAAAATAGGTCACCATTTGAAGCCCTCTCCTAAGCCTAAGGGGTGAAGGCCATGTTTTCAGGCTCAGCCCCGCATCTCTCCCCTAACCCCTTTTCTTTAAAGGGACAGGGTCTCCCTCTATTACCCAGACTAGAGCACAGTGGCATGATCACAGCTCACTACAGCCTCACCCTCCTGGGCTCAAGGGATCCTCCTGCCTCAGCCTCCCAAGTAGCTCAGACTATAGGTGTGTGCCACCACACCCAGCTAATATTTTTTCTAGTGATGGTGTCTTGCTCTATTGCCCAGGCTGGTCTCAGACACTTGGCCTTAAGTTATCCTCCCACCTCTGAAAGCGCTAGGATTATAGGTGTGAACCATACGCACCCAGCCTCCATCTCTTGTTATATGCATTCTTGTGGCTGGAGGTGGGGGGAGGGGTGGGGGAGGGACAAGGAGCAGAACCGTGGTAAAAGGAGGCAAGGGACGAGGCAAAGAGGCAGAGCCAGAAAGTTCCTCATTTTATACATAAGGCACTGGGGCTGGAGGAAGAGATTTTTTGAGCAGAGCAAGAAGACTGGAGCAGAAGGGAGGAAGGACAAGAGGCTGTGGTGTGATCTCTAGTTTTTGTTTAACCGTGTTCCTTGTCTTCCATATTCCAGATGTTTTGAGGAACACTCAAAACACCTGGTCCTGTTGGGGCCATCAATCCTAGCACAAAATAGGCCAGGTGCGGTGGCTCACGCCTGTAATCCCAGCACTTTGGGAGGCTGAGGCAGACGGATCACATGAGGTCAGGAGTTCAAGACCAGCCTGGCCAACATGGAGAAACCCTGTCTCTGCTAAAAACACAAAATTAGCCGGGCGTGGTGGTGTGCACCTGTAACCCCAGCTACTCAGGAGGCAGAGGCAGGAGAATCGCTGGAACCCAGGAGGCAGAGGCTGCAGTGAGCCAAGATCGCACCACTGCACTCCAGCCTGGGCAACAGAGCGAGTCTCCATCTCAAAAAAAAAAAAAAAAAAAAAAATTCCTAGCACAAGACCTAAGCCAGTCTGTCTGAATATGTGATGCTATTGGACCTGGAAAACGGTGAGCACTGCGCATGTCACCCGAGCAGAGCAGCATGTCTTCACTGGCTGACGTATCATGGTAGATGAAAGACAGTCTTTTAGCTCTAGGGCTGCAAAGCTGGAAAGAGTAGACTTTAGGGCTGCCACTGGCCATCTTTCTACTTTGTGAAAAGATCTTGCCTGCAGACTGAGGCCAAAAAAAGATACACAGGGCTAAGGCGTGGGCACAGAGCCCTGGTATGTATGTGTACATACATACATACATACATACATACATATATATATATATATATTTTTTTTTTTTGAGATGGAGTCTTGCTCTGTCACCCAGGCTAGAGTGCAGTGGCACGATCTTGGCTCACTGCAACCTCTGCCTCCAGGGTTCAAGCGATTCCCTTGCCTCAGCCTCCTGAGTAGCTGGGACTACAGACGTGCACCACCACGCCCGGCTAATTTTTTGTATCTCAGTAGAGACAGGGTTTCACCATGTTGGCCAGGATGGACTCGATCTCTTGACCCCGTGATCCACCCTCCTCGGCCTCCCGAAGTGCTGGGATTGAGCCCTGATATTTTTGAGACTCTGGATCTAAGCATGGTTGAGGCTAGAACTCCAATTTCTTAGTCTTTCCAGTTATATAAGCAAATACATTCTTTTTGCTTAAGCTACTTTTCCTTTTTTTTTGCTTAAGCTACTTTGATAGAGTTTTAGTCACTTGCCACTTATGAGAGTTCTGATTAATATGGGCTATAGAGGAGGGAGATTAGATTTGTTCTAGATGATCCCAGAATTAAGACTAAGGTCTAAAGATGGAAGTCACAGCAAGGGAGACTGCAGTGTGAATCAAGACCTTGATAATGACAGGAGCTGTCCAGAAAGAATGGGAGTGTTAGGAGGGAGTGTCTTCTCTGTTGCTGGATGTAGTAGAGCAGGGGTCTGCAATCTTTTACTTAGAGGGCCAGATTGTGAATATTTTAGTTCCTGCAGGCCATATGGTCCCTGTCGCAACTACTCAACTCTGCCATTGTAGTGTGAAAGCAGCCATGGACAGATACGTTAATGAATGACCATGGCTGTGTTCCAATAAAAATTTATAGAAACAGGCCTGCTGGCCCACGGGGGCTGCAGTTTGCTGACCCCTGAGCTAGAGAATCATCTGTTGAGACTGTTAGAGAAGAGGGGCACAGTCACCAGACTGGAAGTAGGGGTACAGCACTACACTAAATGATCCTTCCAGTCTTTTCCAACTTGACTGTTTTTGGGAAACGGCATTCCCAGCTTCGATCAACTGACCTACAACTCTATTTTGCAAATACGCCTGACTGCCACAGAGGACTGCTTGCTTCTGGGCTCTGGAGACCCAAAGTACAGCAGGTCAGAGTAAGTCTTGAGTATTAGTTTTGGAGGTGAGGGGCCCAACAGGGCTCCTCCAAATTCCTCTCAATGGCTCATCTGGTTTGTGTATCATGAATGAATCTAGTAAAACTGTCGTGGGGACATCTGTATTCTTGCCCACGTCTCTCTCTCGGGACAATGAGCTCTGTGAGTTGCCCTAGTCAGGTAAGCCTGGCTCCCTCTTATTATTGGGCCACACTTTACCTATGTGGGGTCACAGAGTTAGGAGGGCTCCGAGGTGCCTGTGAAAAACTTTCCCATCCTCTCCTTACTCTGCAGGATTGAACAGTACTTGCGTGAAGAAGAGAACACCTGCAGAGACAGGATACCTGCAGCCCTAAATTTGGGTTCTACTATTTAGACTATTTCAGCATTTTGTGCTTTTATCTTTATTAACTCCTTTCTACTTTTCTTCTTTCATGTTACTCTTATCTTTTCCTTTTTCTCAAGGTGTTATTAGTCCCTCTTATTTCCTGTGAAGAGCACTGCAGGTGACATATTGCTTTCAAGTCCTGCTTTGGCTATGGCTATACCTCGTAAGTTTTACAAGCATTATTCACATTGTCACATATCCTGATGGCCTTTGTCTCCCAAACATACGGAATACAGATTCTTTCTTTCCTAAAAAGATCCATCTTCTAGAGCAGGAACAGTTCTAGGTGGCTTTGGTCCTCCCCATTCTGGGTGGAAAAGGAAGATTCAGGCACTTGGGTTTTTCTCCCAGCATCCTCCTCCTGACCTTCCTACCCTACGAGGACTAAGAGGACCTCCTCAAGGAGGGCAGTACCTTGTTAACGAAATAAAAGATGGCATAAACCAGGACGTAGAATGCAGAGCCCCCGGAGACTAGGAAATTTCTCCACCACCAGCGGTAATCCTGAGGAGGAAACAGAGGAAGGTCAGTGTTGTCCTGGGGCAGAACCCCTTCCTACCAATTTCACAGTTGCTTGAGGGGCTGAAGACTCTGGTAAGAGCAGTAACATATGGGGTGATGGAAATGTTTCACAGCTTGACTGTGATGGTGGTTCCAGAACTGTATGCATTTCTAAAAACCACAGAACTGTGGACAAAGAAGGGTGAACTTTACTGTTTATACCTCATTAAAAAAAAAATCAACAACAAAAAAATAATTAACATTTCTCGAGCAAATGCTTAGCATGTGGCAGGCACCATTCTTTTTTTTTTTTGAGATGGAGTCTCACTCTGTCGCCCAGGATGGAGTGCAGTGGTGCGATCTCGGCTCACTGCAACCTCCGCCTCCCGGGTTCAAGTGATTCTCCTGCCTCGGCCTCCCAAGTGGCTGGGACTACAGGCACGTGCCACCACACCCGGCTAACTTTTTGTATTTTCAGTAGCGATGGGGTTTCACCATGTTAGCCAGGATGGTCTCGACCTTGTGATCCGCCCGCCTCGGCCTCTCAAAGTGCTGGGATTACAGGTGTGAGCTACCGTGCCTGGCTGGCAAACACCACTCTAAGTGCTATAGATGAATCCACTCATTTAATCCTGAGAGCAGCCCTCCAAGTTAGGTCCTCTCACTCACCCCATCATGTGGAGGAGGAACGGATGGCATGAAGTTAAGCAACCCGCCCAAGACCCAGAGCTACTCATGGAGGAGCCAGGGTCCCAGCCCAGAGGGACTGTTCATCCCAAACCCTGGCTTCAACCACTCTGCCAAAGGCCAGTTCCCAGAAGGAGGGCAGGCCACCCAGTGTGCATCAGCCTGTTGAAGAAACTACTACTGGAGTGGACTTGGCACTGGCAAATCTACTGTCCTTTCATCTAGCTGTGGTGAGTACCCCACACAACTAAGCTGGAAGGTATCTCATTAGGCCCAGGGTACAGCTGAATACATGGAGGCTGGGAGAGGCACAGCAACGTACTGGCCCAAGAGCTCAGAGCCAGAAGCAGGGGCCACATGAAGAGCCCAGACCCAGCCTCTCTGCAGAGCCTCATCAACCCGTTCAGTGCTGGATCCAGTTCTCCCTCCCCCGCCTCCTGGCCCTGCTCTCCTCACCTCTGCACACAGCTGGAAGTACACCATGACGATGCTGATTTGTGAACAGGATACCACCAGGATGATGAAAACAAGGAACAGGAAGCCAAAGAGGTAATAGAACTGATTCTCCCAGATAGCCTGTGGACACACAGTGGGGCTTCAGCTGGCTTGACCACCCTGCTCCCCTTCCCCTGGCACACCAACCTGTCACAAGGGCAGGAGTGGACACATCATCATGACACCATCAGGGCCCGTGGGCCTGGCATGTGGCTCTGGCCCCTCTTCCCCAGAGCAGGGGGTGAGCCACGCTGTCCTTAGGGAGGGGCCGGGGTTGACTGACCTGCTCTGGGTGGACCCCAGCCTGAACTCAGCAGCTTGTAGAAAATAATGATTCTTATCCAAATCAAAATTATAGAGCATCCACCACCACTTGAGCAGCTTACCAAGCGCTAGGCCTTATGCCACATGCCTCATATACAATTGCTACATGTGTGTGTCTATGAAAGCTTGGCCTGGTAGAGCTAAGAAAGTCAAGGATCAGAGACGCTGGTGACTGGCCCAGAGTCACACAGATGAAACAGAGGGGGCTTCCCTGGGAAGTGCACATGGGCTTTGGTACCATGGGCAGCCAACACCTCCTCTGACCCTTCTCCCAGGCAAACCTGTGTGGGTGAGGTGGTCTCAGCAGGGAGGGGCTGGGCCACTACTCTGGAATAGCAGATACATGTCCGGTACTGACTTGGTACAAGGTACCATCTGTGCTGGGCCCCGAGCTGGGTCAGCCACACTTACATGCCTCTGAAGGGCCTTCCTACCAACTTTCATCTTGGCACTCTTTGGGAGGAGTCATCATCACCACTACAACAGCATTTCCTGAAGTCAAGCATTTTTACAATGACTTATTCCAACTTCACAATGACCCTGACAAGCAGGAATCATTCTGTCCACCCTCCCAGGAGCTGTGAGTTAACACAGAGAGGTAAAGATGTGCAAGGACCCAGAAATGAAACCAGGTGCAACAATGCTATTAGTCATGGTGGGGAATGACTGAAGTATCACTGAGGCAGCTTCTATTTACCAAGTCCCCCTTTCCACACACCAGGCTCCCCACACACCACATATCTCATTTAAATTTTTTTTTTTTTTTTTTTTTTAGATGGAGTCTCACTCTGTCACCCAGGCTGGAGTGCAGTGGCGCGATCTTGGCTCACTGCAACCTCCACCTCCCAGGTTCAAGTGATTCTCCTGCCTCAGCCTCCCATGTAGCTGGGACTACAGGCGTGTGCCACCATGCCCGGCTAATTTTTGTATTTTCTAGTAGAGACAGGGTTTCACCATATTGGACAGGCTGGTCTGGAACTCCTGACCTTGTGATCCACCCACCTCGGCCTCCCAAAGTGCTGAAATTACAGGTGTGAGCCACCGCGCCCAGCCTCATTTCACTTTCAATGCTTCCCTGAGAGGGAAGGCTGTTGTCCAATTTCAGGGTGAAGAATGGGGCTCCGAGAGGTGAAGTGGCCCATCTGAACTTTCTCAGGCAGTAGGCAGCAGAGCACCCGAGTGGAGTGGGAGTGACCCGGCTAGAATGGGTGGAGGGGTGGGGGAGGCACCAGTACTCACACTGAAGATGAAGAAGAGCTCGATGAACATGGCGCCGAAGGGCAAGATCCCAGCCATGAGGATGCTGCCGCAGAACGAGAGGTTGACACTGTTAGAGACCAGGCCACCAGGAAGCCCCAAGCTCCTTCCCAAGCTGGCATGAAGAGAGAGCACCTACACGAGTGTGGTGGTGCTAATTCTTCTGGCATATTTCTGTACTATTATAATCTCTTGAGAGGTAGGCAGGGTGGGCATTATTTTATACATGGGCAACTGGGGTGCAGAAAGGTGGGGTGACTTGCCCAAGGTCCAAGTGATGGTCTTAACCTGTCTCACCATACCCTTCCATCCTTCCCCTTCCTTGTCCTGGTTCCTAGGATGACACCAAGTCTGCCTACAACCTGGTCACCTTGATCTTGGAGTGAAGTTAAGCTTTCATAAACTCTATTAGAGCCGGCTGAAGCGGCAGGAACTCTGGTTGCCGCACCCTTCTGGTGGCGGAGGGGGGCGTACCCTCTTCCACGTTCCCCTGCTGTTGCCTCTGCTGGAGGACTCACCCTACAAATCGGTTCATGTACCACCGCTGCTCGGGGATCTGCCGGGGAATCTGGTTGGTGCGCACAGGGTTGTCATATGGCTGCTTTCGGAAGCCGAAGTAGTAGCCCAAGTAGACGAGGGGCAGGGAGATCCCGAACCACATGCACAGCAGAGCCACCATGGTGGGAAAGGGCACCTGTAGACATGGCACCATGAGGCCCCTACGAGGCCCTGATGCCCGGGATGGGGGCTGCGCAAGGGGGAGGGGACCTTCTGGGCTCCACAGAAGGAGAGGCGACTTGTGCAGCAGAAGCACACTCCCTGCCCCCACCACAGGGCTCCTGGCCAGAATCTCTTGAGGCTGACCCCAGCCCTGATCTGGACTCCCAGTGAAGAAGGCACCTCAGCATCCCAGAGGAGCTCACCATCCAGGGAGGAAGTAGGGGAGGAACAGGAAGGAGGGGACTGAGAACGTGAAGAGATGAAGAGGTCAAAATGAAGAGATTACATGTGGCACATTATGTGAAGAAAAGAAGGGAAAAAACAACACTGTACAAAGTGCTCCCAATCTTGTCAGAATAAAACTACATGATATACTATTAAGTGTAAAAAGGAGGCTATAAACTATGTGTATAGAAGGATTCCATTTTAATAAAAACACAACATAGTCGGTCCTCTGTATCCATGGGTTCTGCATCTGTGGATTTAATCAACTGCAAACAGAAAATGTTCAGGAAGGCCGGGAGCAGTGGCTCATGCCTGTAATACCAGCAGTTTGGGAGGCTGAGGTGGGCAGATCACTTGAGGTCAGGAGTTCAAGATCAGCCTGGCCAACATGGTGAAACCCAGTCTCTACTAAAATTACAAAAAAAAAAAATTAGCCGGGCACTGTGGGGGGCACCTGTAATCCCAGTTACTTGGGAGGCTGAGGCAGGAGAATCACTTGAACCTGGGAGGTGGAGGTTGCAGTGAACTAAGACCTTGCCACTCCACTCCAGCCTGGGTGACAGAGTGAGAGAGTGAGACTTCGTCTCAAAAAAAAAAAAAGAAAATGTCCAGGAAAAAAAAATTACAATAAAATAAGCTGGGTACAGTGGCTCACGCCTGTAATCCCAGCACTTTGGGAGGCCTAGGTGGGCAGATCACTTGAGCCCAGGAGTTTGAGACCAGCCTAGGCAACACAGTGAGACTGTATCTCTACAATTTTTTTTTTTTAAATTGCCGAGTGTGGTGGTGACACCTGTAGTCCCAGCTACTCAGTGGGGCTGAGGTGGGAGGACCACTTGAGCCTGGGAGGCAGAGGTTGCAGTGGGCTGAGACCACAGCACTGCACTCCAGCCTGAGCAACAGAGTGAGACCCTGTCTCAAAACAAACAAACAAAAAATACAACAATAAAATACAAATTAAAAAACAATATAGTATAACAACTATTTACATAGCATTTACATTGTATTAGGTATTTTAAGTAATCTAGAGAAGAGTCAGAATATATAGGATGTGTGTACGTAAACACTATGCCACTTTATATATGGGACTCGAGCATCCTTGAATTTTGGTATCTTCAGGGGTCCTGGAACCAATCCCCTATGAATACCAAGGGACAACTGTATCTATTTATATTTGTGTCTGGAAAGGCCTATACCAAAGAGCTAACAATACTTCCTTAGATGGGATATGGGGGATTAGAACTGATTTTTCATTTTCTTCTTTATCCTCTTCTCTACAATTACTTTTTACAAGAATCACATAAAAAGAAATATATATATAAAGTGTTTAGAACAGTACTACTACAAAGCAAGCATCATATAAATGTTTGCTGTTATTTTATAAATTTTAAATTATGTAATTCTTTTGTAAGTATATCTATAAAAAGGAAAAAAGACAACATATATTAAAGACCTACATTGTATTTATCTCTGGGTGAGCAGATTTGGGGTTATTTTAAATTTCTTCTTTAACTTCTCTGCACTTTCCAAAATTTCTACAGTGAATGTTTATAATGAGCAGCTGGTAACTGGGAGGAAAATGCTCAAAGGGAGAAGGAACACAGGGATAAAAAAGGTGAAGTGAGAGGAAGGGCATGACTGTGTCTTGAGGGTGGCTTCCTAAGTTGCTGGGAAAGAAACCCCTCCTCTGTACGCCTGGACGTGAAGCCTCATGCAAGGACCTTTACCGCCACCCCCAGGTGGAGGGCAGAGGGCTCTACGTGCTAAGGCTAGGATAGCAAAATGCCTGCCACATCTCAACTGCAGTCCTGCTAATTGACCAAGACCCCACTCCCCCTCCCCACAACTGAGTTCAAAATCCTCCTCAGTGAGTCTTGGACAGCTGCTAGTAACACACTGGACTGGGGCTGGCAGGATTCCCAGCTCTAAGGGTAATACAACCTGATCCTTCCTTTCCTCTCTCCTCCACCTGCAGGGGCTGGTGCTGAGGGGCAGGGACACTGAGGAGGACAGGCTTGCTTTGGGATAATGACCTAATAAACTCACACTGGGCAGCTCACTCTTGGTTAAGACAAAGGGAAATTCCCCAGTTGGCCGCTGGACTGTGGAAACCTCCCTTTAGAGAAGTGGGCTTGGGCCAGTTGACTGAAAGATCTCACAGGAAGGCCAGGGCCAGGGCATGACACACCAAGGGCAGGGCTGGGGAAACCCCAGCTGGCCCTCTGCCCTCATGGCTGGGAACGTAACTCTGGGGACTCAGAAAAGGGAAGGGAATGGCAGGAAGTGGCTTTTGGGAGTGGGGCTGAGTGCAACTGGTCCTCGCTTGCTGAGGAGGGGCTGGAAGGGTAGGGGAGGCACTTACCGCTCCTGATGAGTGCTTTCCCCAAATGAAGCAATTCAATACGAAGCAGATGCCAAAAACCACACCAGGGTACAGAGTTGCCGTCTGGAGCAAGAGGGGCCGGGTTGAGGAGCAGCATCCAGGGACCTCCCCTACCTGTCCCGGTGGGGCCCCCAGACCAGAAGCTCTTAAGCCCTCCTTGTCTTTCAGACTCTGCTCAAGCATCATTCCTTCCAGAAAGTATTCCCTGACCCTCAGACTGAGCAGGACTCTGTTCTATGCCCTCTCAGGTCCCTAATACTGCCCCTTCTTGCTCTCATCCCAGTTCGTAATTACATATTTTGGCTACCTGATCAATATCCGCCTATCCCCAAAAGACTGTGAGCTCCTTGGGAGGAGTGTGTCTACCTTGTTCTCTGATGTACTCTCATCACTGAGAACACGGTAACTACTCTGGCCAGGCGTGGTGGCTCATGCCTGCAATCCCAGCACTTTGGGAGGCCGAGGTAGGTGGATCACCTGAGGTCAGGAGTTTGAGACCAGCCTGGCCCACATGGCGAAACTCCGTCTCTACTAAAAATACAAAAAAATAGCCGGGTGTGGTGGCTCACGCCTGTAGTCTCAGCTACTCGGGAGGCTGAGGCTGGAGAATTGCTTGAACCCGGGAGGCAAAGGTTGCAGTGAGCAGAGATCGTGCCACTGCACTCCAGCCTGCGCGACAGAGTGAGATTCCGTCTCAAAAAAAAGAAAAAAAGAACACGTTAACTACCCAATATATACATATGTAAAAAAATTTTTTTTTTTTGAGGGGGAGAAAAATTACCTCCAGAATCGCTTGAGCTCAGGTGTTTGAGACCAGCCTGGGCAACATGGTGAAACCTTGTCTTTACAAAAAATTAGGCAGGCGTGGTAGTACGCACCTGTGGTCCCAGCTACTTGGGAGGCTGAAACAGATGGATTGCTTGAGCCCGGGAGGCAGAGGTTGCAGTGAGCCGAGTCATGCCACTGCACTCCGGCCTGGGTAATAGAGCAAGACTCTGTCTCACACACACACAAAAACCCTAAAAAACAACTTTAACAAAACACGTATGTCTGGGCCCCAACCCAAACTGCCTAGAAGGATGGTGAAGCTCTGAGTCTTGGGGTGGCAGATGCTGGGTTCCTATGTACCTTGTCTCACCTAATCCTCACGCAAGTCTGGAAGGAAAGTCTACCATTATTCCTTTTAATGAGGACACTGAGGCCTGGCGATGTTAAAGACAACCCCCCACCACCTCCACGTCACCCAGCCTCCTGAAGGTACAGCAGAGGTATAAACGCAGGCAGTCTGACCCCAGAGCCCATGCTCCTGACCTACTGCAGTGTATTCTTGCCAGTCAGAATCTCTTGGGTGGGCTATAGGCACAGGGATTCTAGTCTAGTCAATGCACCAGAGTTACAGTTGAGACTTTTTCTTCTATTTTCTTCAGAGACAGGGTCTCACTCTGTCACTCAGGCTGGAGTGCAGTGGTGCAATCATAGCTCACCGCAGCCTCAAACTCCTGGGCTCAAGTGATCCTCCCACCTCACCTGCCTGATTAGGAGGACTACAGGCACATGCCACCACATCCAAGTAATTTATTTTTTGTAGAGACAGGGTCTCACTGTGTTGCCCAGGCTGATCTCAAACTCCTGGGCTCAAGTGATCCTCCTGCCTCGGCCTCCCAAAGGACTGGGATTAGAGGCGCAAGCCACCACAACCGGCATGAACCTTCTTGCCACACTGATCACCAGGCCAGGGACTGCTGTGGCAGCCTGAGCATCCAGGTGGGTCACTAACCACAATGACGAAGGCCCTCTGGAACCTGATGCTCAAATCTCCATTGCCAGTTTCATCTTTGGCTCACAGCCCTGCACCCAACAACTGGTCACTGTTCCTGCACATTCCTGTCTCTGGGCCTTTTTGCATAGGTCATCAACACCTCAGAGGATCCATTTCCTGAGGGCTAATGCTATGCCAAGGTCCTTATGTGCAGTTAACCCTAGCTATCTTCATTGGAGAGATGGGGAAACTGAAGCTCAGAGGGCTGTTGAAAGTTATCAACCAATGCAGAGCCAGACTGGGATCTAGGCCATTCCAGAACCTTAGGCCCCACTGCTGGCTGCGTCCCTTCATCTGAAATCCTCCTCAAGGCCCGGCTCAAAGGTCCCTTCCTCCCTTCCTTTGTGTTCCTGCATGACTCTGTTGTGTAGCACAGAATTCCTCATCTGCCTTCCTGGCTGAAATTTACTAACTGGGCACTGTGCTAGGTAGGAAAAAAAGCTCCAGGGAGAAAGGCAGACCCCTATGTAGAGAACAACACACCTGCCCCTACTTAGCTCTGCCAAGTGCTACTTAGGTCTCATGAGGGCTCTGCCAGGCTCAGGGTAGGAGGTGGGGGAGGCGGCAGCCTCTGGAGGACTGATGCAGGAGCTAAGACTTAAAGGATGAGGTGAAACCAGCCAGGTGAGAAGAAAGGGTGGTGTGGCCCAGGCAGAGGGGATGGCACAGGCAAGGCTGTATGAGAGTACACCCACACTGCTGCAGGCTGTTGGAGATGACCCCCTGTGGAAAGGCACCAGGGAAGGGTCAGAATCTTGTAGGGAGACCACAGAGGGCCAAGTGAGAGGCAAAGATGTCTGAATCCTTGAAGATGCAGAGATGGGGGTGGGAGGGGGTGGAATTCATGGAACATTCACAGAACATTTGGTAGGAAGATCCTTAGCACTTGATGTCTGAGAAGGAATGAGGCATGAGGAAGGAGGAGGATAGGCAGCTTCAGGTTTCTGGCTTGGGGGGCCTGGATCAGTGATGGGCTCACTAGATGCAAGGGGTGGTTTGGGGGAAAAAGACTGGGTTTGATGTAGGATCCATCGAGGGAAATCCTGGAGGGTATCTGGTGACCTCTCCAGGGAAGAATCTTGCTAGGAGGGAGTGGTGAGTTTTACTCCTCTCTAGATCCCTGGCTCTTGGCATATGGTGGCCAGAGAAAAATGCTCAAATCATCAAGAATTCAGGAAGTTGGCTGGGTGTGGTGGCTCACGCCTATAATCCCAGCACTTTGGGAGGCCAAGGCGGGCGGATCATGAGGTCAGGAGATCGAGACCATCCTGGCTAACATGGTGAAACCCCATCTCTACTAAAAAAAAAAAAAAAAAAAAAAAATTAGCCGGGTGTGGTGGTGGGCACCTGTAGTCCCAGCTACTCGGGAGGCAGAGGCAGGAGAACAGCGTGAACCCAGGAGGCAGAGTTTGCAGTGAGCCAAGATCACACCACTGCACTCCAGCCTGGGCAACAGAGCGAGACTCTGTCTAAAAAAAAAACCAAAAAAACAAAAAAACAAAATTAGCCAGGCATGGTGGCACATGCCTGTAATCCCAGCTACTCAGGAGGCTGAGGCAGGAGAATAACTTGAACCCAGGAGGTGGAGGTTGCAGTGATCCGAGATCGCGCCATTGTACTCCAGCCTGGGCAACAAGAGCGAAACTCCATCTCAAAAACAAACAACAACAACAAAAAAACAAAAAACAATTCAGGAACCTTTCTTTGATCCTTCCAAAATAGTCAAGGTCACAACTTTTCTTTACCGAGGGCTTACTTTGTGCCAGAAGCGTCGCAGCCAGAACTGATACAGCCTGAGCTCTCCTTGAGCTTTTGACAGCAGTGAGAATGGTTTCAGAATCCTGGGCCCAGAGACTTCTCTGAGTGTGGGCACCCAAGAGTCTTCCTAGTCCTCTAAGAGACTCACTCGCTCTAGGAGAAGGGGCTCGGGGCTCCCTGGGAGGTGAGGTCAATCTCGAGACCCCCTCTGGTTTCTACGCGCTTTTCTGCTGCCAAGAACTCTCCTTACCTCCAGGAGGCCAGAGAAGGGCAGCAATCCTCACCAAAAAGAAATGCAGGCACCAGCCTGGAAAATGGGCTGACAGGAACTTGGGTCTGGCCTCTTCAGGCTTAGGCAGGCAATTCCCTCTTTACTCAGGGTGTTCTCTCAGCTGCCCTGCTATTCTAAATCTTGTTATTCTGAATCCCCTATTTCTTCTCTTGCTTGAGCCATCAGACAATGTCAGCTAAAAATGACCTAAGTTCAAATCCCTCATTTTACAAATGGGGCAGTGGAGGCCCTGGGAGGTTCTGCTGCGAGCCTGTGGGTAACAGCCTGGGATTCCTGCCCTTGGACCTGTGCTGCTCCTGCTATGTCTTGCTGCTGCTCAGCTTCTGGCCCAAAAATCCCCACCAGGACCTGCCTACCTTCTCCTGAGGAGCCCAGGAAGAAGCTTCTCTGCTTCCCACCAAACAAGAGAAGGTTTAGGACACTCACACAGAAGGCTCCTTTCTTCCACCGATGGCCTTTTAAAGTGCGGTACAGACGGCCAGCAGAAAATCCGCCAAACACCCTGTGGGAAAATGGCAGGGATCCACACCAAGGGGACCCATTAGCTGGCGTGGAGGAGGCCTGTGCCGCCCCCGGGAGCCCACTCAGACACACCTACCCCATGAACATGAAGAGGAAGCAGGCTGTGGTCATGAGAGCTCCCCGGCTGGAGGGCGACAGCATCCCAAGCATGGCTACAACTGTGGAGGGAGGGAGGGAGGAAGGGCAGAGAAAGGCAGGGTGGCTGATCACCAGGCCTCTAGCCCCAGCCCCAGGCCCACCTTGGACAGGCTGACAGGAGGACTCTGGGCAGATGAGGCTCCCCCTCCCTTGTCTTCTCAACAGCATAGTCCCCTACCCTCTACAGGGGAAGACTGGGTCTTAGTTGGGGTTCGGAGGGGTGCAGCAGCTGCTGGGCCTTGGCTGGCCAAATCTCAACCGCAGCTTTCGGTCCACAGAGCACTTGCAGTGAGTCAGGTGCTGGGCTGAGGGCACCACAAATGCCAGGTCTCTGAATCCACCTTACCAACTCTGCAGGGTGATTACTTTCCCTATTTTTCAGATAAGGAAACTGAGGCTCACAGAGGTCAAGTGGCCTGTCCAAGGTCACAAAGCTTGGAGGCATGAGGCTGAGATGTAAATCTACGCAGACTGACTCCAAAGCTGTCTAAAATTACTATATATTAGTGGGGTTTTTGTTAAAGAAAAAAATATTTGATTTCAATCCTAATCCTGGTACTGACTTTGGGCAGGTCACTTGGCCTCTGACTACAAAAGGAGGCCAAGCTCACAGCAATGATGTGTTGCCTCATTGATGGAGAAGACATGGTGGGCTCTGTAAATGGCTGTGAGGTCAATCACCAGTCCTGGGCTGGGGCTGGGGCTGTTGCTGAGATAGACGGCCTGTCTGGCCCAGAGATACTGACATGCCCACTTGGTGCCAGGAGCTTGGTTCCCTTTCTCCAGGGAGGGAAGCCCACCCTTCTCTCCTTGAGGCACCTGGAAGAGGAAGCCATGCCCCCATGCCCGGCCCCGCTGGGCACACTCACAGATGACGATGAGGATCATACAGAACAGCTGAATGCCTGAGCCCAGCAGGGAGCTGAGGATCATGGGGTACTGGGGGGGCCTGAAGACGTCGCCATGCACCAACTTCCACCCAGACTCCTCCATGGTGTCTTCCTGCAGCGAAGGGCCAGAGTGAGGCTGGTTGTTGAAGATGGAGGCAGCTCTTGCAGGGACCACCCCCAAGGTGACAGCTGACACCCTCAGGTGCCAACCAGCGCTGCTCTGACACAGGAGTGTAAGTGATAGGAGAAAGTGCTTATCTGAAACTGTCACAAGAAAAGGAGGCCACAAACCTGATGCCTGTAGCTGCGTAAAAGGAAAATCTCTTTAAATTCCACAAACCTCGTTTGTGGGAAAATAATGTAAATACCTCAACTCACTAAAATGTCAACTGTAAGAGTTCTTGGGTGGTGAGATTTGGAGTCAATTTATTTATTTTTTCTGATTATGAAAGAAATATGCATTCTTACTTGTGTAATAAAAAAAGTAAAAATAATTTGGTATGTAGCATGAAATTCAAATGAACAAAAAGTAATACATGTTTATTATAGAAAAATTTAAACAGAACGATATAAAAATAAAATGATTTGATACTCCCACTTAATAACACTGTTTTGATATAATTCCCTTAATCTTTTATGTATATATGTGTATATGTATGCTTTAAACAATAACATTGGGATCACACTATGTACTTTGTTATTTTCAGTTGGTATTTGTGAACATTTCTTCAGGTCAATAAAAGCTTGACATTGTATTTCAAAGCTGTAGTATTTCTGGCTGGGCGCGGTGGCTCACGCCTGTAATCCCAGCACTTTGGGAGGCCGAGGCAGGCGGATCATGAGGTCAGGAGATCGAGACCATCCTGGCTAACAGGGTGAAACCCCGTCTCTACTAAAAATACAAAAAATTAGCCGGGCATGGTGGTAGGCGCCTGTAGTCCCAGCTACTCGGGAGGCTGAGGCAGGAGAATGGCGTGAACCCGGGAGGCGGAGCTTGCAGTGAGCCAAGATTGTGTCACTGCACTCCAGCCTGGGCAACAGAGCAAGACTCCGTCTCTAAAAAAAAAAAAAAAAAAAAAAAAGCTGTAATATTTCTATACCAAGTCTTGGTGTTTTGAATCTTGCCTTAGAAAAATAATAGAAGAATTGCTGTGCAAAGCAAGTTGCCTGTTTTAGTTCTTTTTTGTTTTTGTTGAGGTAGGATCTCCCTATGCTGCCCTGGCTGGTCTTGAACTCCTGGGCTCAAGTGATCCTCCTGCTTTGGCCTCCCAAAGTGCTGGGATTACAGGCACGAGCCACCATGCTCAGCCTGTTTTACAGTTCTTGATATCCACTGCCGATCACTTTTCAGAAAGCTACCAACTTATACTTCCATGGGTGGTATGGAAAGATGCTTAGTTCACATTAACCTTACCAACAATTAGTACTGTTAAAAAAAGAAAAAAAGTCTGTGCTAATATGATGGTCCAAAACGGTCTTCTTAAGATTGTTTGAACCTGCATTTTGTGGGGTTATTCCTGAGGTAAAAACAGTTTTCTCTTGCTTACTGGGCATATTGCAGTGTCTTGCCTGTAAATTTCCTGTTCATCATTACATTCGAACTTTTAGATTTTTTGGTTTTATTTATTTATTTATGAGACAGAGTCTTGCTCTGTTGCCCAGGCTGTAGTACAGTGGTGCGATCTCGGCTCACTGCAACCTCTACCTCCCAGGTTCAAGTGATCTCCGGCCTCAGCATCCCGAGTAGCTGGGACTACAGGCGCCTGCCACCAGGGTCAGCTAATTTTTGTATTTTAGTAGAGACAGGTTTTCACCATGTTGGTCAGGCTGGTCTTGAACTCCTAACCTCAAGTTATCTACTGTCCTCTAGTTTTGTTTTTTTTTTTCCTTTGGAGACAGAGTCTTACTTTGTTGCCCAGGCTGGAGTGCAGTGGCACGTTCTTGGCTCACTACAACCTCCGCCTTCTGGGTTCAAGTGATTCTCCTGCCTCAGCCTCCTGAGTAGCTGGGATTGCAGGTGCATGCCACCACACCCAGCTAATTTTTGTATTTTTATTAGAGACGAAGTTTTCACATGTTGGTCAGGCTGGTCTTGAACTCCTGATCTCAAGTGATCCACCTGCCTTGGCCTCCCAAAGTGCTGAGATAACAGGTGTGAGCCACCGTGCCCAGCCCCGACCTAGTTTTTTTTAAAACAAAGAGATTTTATATGAATTCTTTAAACTGTGCCACTTTTTTCAAGTTTGTTGCAGATATTGTTTGCCATTGTGGCCTTCTGTTTTGTTTATGTATTTGGCATGCAGAATAGTTTTACAATTTTTAATGTCAAATCAATCAACTATTTTTTGTGATTTCTTCCACGGTTTTTATGCTTTAAAATTAGAAAGGCCATCCCTATCACTTTGGGTGAATAAAACTTTTTTCCTTACTTTTTTGGTATTACATTTTTAGGATTAAAAGTATACTAGGCCAGGCGTGGTGGCTCATGCCTGTAATCCCAGTACTTTCAGAGGCCGAGGCAGATGATCATGAGGTCAGGAGACTGAGACCATCCTGGCCAACATGGCAAACCCCGTTTCTACTAAAAAATACAAAAAGTTAGCAAGGTGTGGTGGTGCGTGCCTGTAGTCTCAGCTATTCGGGAGGTTGAGGTGGGGGAATTGCTTGAACCTGGGAGGTGGAGACTGCAATGAGCCGAGATCACACCACTGCACTCCAGCCTGGTGACAGAGCGAGACTCCGTCTCAAAAAAAAAAAAAAAAAAAAAAAAAAGTATACTAAACTGTTTTAGTATTTTGAGGTTTCCTCTTTGAATGATAATATACACAAACATATGCACACACACGGTCCTCCTCCCCTCCCCACCCAACTTCATCCCTCCCCAGCCAAGACCTCGTACAATGTCATCCTCCTTGTTGTAGTTGGCAATGTCCTTCCGGAGGGTCCGAATGATAATCATGCTCAGGATACCTGAAATAGATGGCGGTGAGGATGAGGAGAAGTTGGCGCTGCCAGCAAGCCCATGCTCCATGCCCTCCTAGACATGATGTTTTACTGTGCGACAGCTGGCATGCACGGCTTGCTCCATTATGAACTGGCTATGCAGCCACCTCAAGGCCTCTTCTCGGGGGAGCTCCACTCCAGCTACCAGGGGAGGAGAGCACAGAGCATGGAGGTGGGGAGGAAAGGGTTGCTGGGATGGGTAGGGGTATCCTGGGGAGAGGAGCATCCCAGCTGTTCCATCGCTTGGTCCTACTGACTTCTCAGCTCATGTGTCCAAGGGCTGCCTGTGGCTCCACCTCTGGCTATCTGCAGCTTCAGTTGGCTCCTGGCCTCACTATGTTCTCATCGGCACGCCTTTCTTCAAGCTATCCTTTTTGCCCAGAATGCCCCGCCATATCCTGACTGACTCCTACGCGTGCTTCGAGGCTCACTCTGGGCATCTTCACGTCCCAGCACCCTGAACAGTACAGAGCCACTCCCACCCCCATTTGTACTTTACTGTTTCCCTCTCTAGGCAGCACTGTAGTGGTTAAGAGAATGGGCCATATGACCTTGAGTTCACTTAACATTTTCGGGCCTAGTTCACAGGGCTTCAGGGATTGAAATGTTTGTAAAGTGCTTAGTTCAGCAGCTGGCCCTTTGGTAAATGTTTAATAAACAGTATTTAGCATTATCTGTGCTTCTCATATGATAGTGAAACCATCAGTGTCATTCTACCCCTGCCTACCACCCTCTCACCACCCGGTTTCTTGCTGAGCTTATCTCGCTGCAGGACTATGATCCTCACTGGCACAGACTTTTCCCAGGTCTCTGGATGGTGGCTCCTTATCGTAAAGAAAGGTCTTCCCCCAAAGAGCCTTCACACTTTCCTCAGCTATTGTGTATTTGGCCACCCTGTTGATCTGCTTCATAGAATGTATCACTATCTGGAACTCCACTACTTATTTGCTTTTTTGTTTCTCTCCCACCACTAGAATATAGGCTCTATGGGAGCAGAGACTGGGTCAGGCTTGTTCACACCATATTCCCAGCATCTGGCAAAGTGCCTGGCACAGAATGAGCAACAACAACATCTTGTTGAATGAATCAAGAATGTGTGCAGGCTCAGGTTTGTCTGTCCTCCATGAATGAGCTCTCCAGAGTTCTAGAGCTCTCTAGAGATGAGTCTTGTTTACCTATGTACACCTGATGCTTAGCAGAGCCCTGATGTCTGTTTTTGACCTACGCCTGACCCTCAGAACACCCTGGAAGTCCCCCATACATGATGTGATGTCTCAGTCCCTCAACCCCAACCCCCATCCCCTTTCCCTCAACCCACAGATCTCTCACCTGACAGGAAGAAGACCACAACAACGGAGTTAATGATAGAAAACCAGTGGATCTGGACGTCACTCATGGTCAGGTAAGTGTCCCAGCGAGAGGCCCATTTGATATCACTTTCCTGGCAGGTGGGAGGAAGCACTTAGAGTCAGGCCTCCTGCTGGAGAACCTGACACAGACCAGAGCCCTCCTCCCCTGCCCATGAGCTCCAGCCCCTTCTCACCTCCCAGTGGACAGAGTAGGTGAAGTACAGCTGATTCTCCTTGGTGGGGTCAATTTCTTGGGGCGAGGAGTTGGTACCCTCAGGCAGAGTGCACGAACTCTTCTCATCTGCTTTGAGGTCTGAGAGAGACACAGACTCAGTCTGTTCCTGTGGTGGCCAGTGCCACTGCCCAGAGGCTATTCCAGGGGCTGCCCTCAAGGCTGCCTGTTGCGGAGACCCAGCCTCTAGGGTGGGAGTGGAGATTGGGAGCACAATGGGCAACAATGGGTTTTTTTTCATTTTTTATTTTTAAACCTTATTTTTTTAGAGATAGAGTTTTGCCCTGTCACGCAGGCGATGGCACAATCATAGCTCACTGCAGCCTCAACCTCCCAGGCTCAAGTCATCCTTCTGCTTCAGCTTCCGGAGTAGCTGGGACTACAGGTGTGTGTCACCACACCTGGCTAATTTTAAGAAATTTTTTTGTAGGGACAAGGTCCTTTTATGTTTCCCAGGCTGGTCTTGAACTCCTGGCCTGATGCAATCCTTCTGTGTTGGCCTCCCAAAGCGCTGGGATCACAGGTGTGAGCCACCATGCCTGGCCAACAATGGTTTTTGAAAATTATTCCTCAGAGCCCTGACTTTCTGAAGGTCCTTAGGGGCTGCAGAGAGGCCTGTGCATGGGGGAAGGGAGGGGCCTGAGTTGGAGTTCCTCCCTGAGTCAGTGTTCCTTCACTCAATTCAAACATTCACCTACCATCCAGCCAGTCCCATTCAACATAAAACCTTGATCCATTCCATCATGCCTACTCATTCATTTAGTCTATCTCTAAAGCCCTGGCACTTTTGTGATCAATCATTCAGATGTTTTCTCCATTCATTTGCTCATCTGTTCATCCTGTTATCCATCTACTCATTCAACCAACAACATATAATAAGCACCAACTATGGGCCAGGTACTGTGCTAGGTGCTTAAGATAAAATGGTGAGCTGGGCGCGGTGGCTCACGCCTGTAATCCAAGCACTTTGGGAGGCCAAGGCAGGCAGATCACGAGGTCCGGAGTTTGAGACCAGCCTGGCCACCATGGTGAAACCCCGTCTCTACTAAAAATACAAAAATTAGCCAGGTGCGGTGGTGGGCGCCTATAATCCTAGCTACTTAGGAGGCTGAGGCAGGAGAATTGCTTGAACCCAGGAGACGCAGGTTGCAGTGAGTGGAGATCGCGCCACTGCACTCCAGCCTGGGTGACAGAGCAAGACTCTGTCTTGGGGGGAAAAAAAAAGATAAAATGGTGAGAAAAGGAGACAGGGAGACTCTAAGCTTGAAGAGCCAGTGGGGGAGCAGGTGGCCTCAAAAGTGTCACACATGCAAATGTAGAACTGCGCTCGGGAAGCTCCCAGGGGAGATGTGCTACGGAGCTCTTGAAGGGCAGGATCTATGTTTGGGACTTCTGTGTCTAATTTTCTTTGAACACTAAGTTCCACAGTGGAAAAAAAAAAGTCCAAATACCACCAACATGGTCAAAATCCTGGGCATGCTGCTTAATTAAAAAGCACACTGTGATGATCAAGGGCCAAGAGGTGAGGCAAAGCCGGACCAGCTCCTATGAGGCCCATCAGGACTGTGCTGGACTCTCAAACTCCCGCACACCTGTTGACCCTGGGCAAATTTTAGTTTATGCCAATCACTCACACAGCGGGAGAGGAACGAAGAAACCTGCTGCCTACAGGCTTTGTCTGTACCCTGGCCCCTTGTTCTCAACCCAGGGTGAGCTGGCTGGTTCTTGTGAGGAGGCCCAACAAAGCCCCAACTTGCTGTTTGGTCTTGGCCACGTCACTAGCCCCTTTTGAGCCTCTAGTTCCTCCTTTGTAATCATCACGTACCTCCTGGGGTTGCTGGGAAGGGGTAAACTAGTAAGGTGTCTAGCCCGTGACACTGCAGCTGTCAGCTGCCCCCACACCCCGTGTTCTCTAATGAGAATACCATGATCCTACCTTGGCTGGGCCCACACGCCACACCCGAGCCCATCGGCCAGCTCAGGAGGGAGAAGAGTGCGAAGACCCTGCGTGGAGAAGCCCAGGCCCATCCAGCCCTGCCCCTCCGGCCACACCTCCCCACTCACCCTCCAGCCTGATGCTCTGGGGAATCACCTCGAAGC
The DNA here is from genome assembly GCF_028858775.2 of Pan troglodytes. Classification (NCBI taxonomy): domain Eukaryota; kingdom Metazoa; phylum Chordata; class Mammalia; order Primates; family Hominidae; genus Pan; species Pan troglodytes. Next base: position 38,360,485 of record NC_072419.2, on the reverse strand, counting down.
GGACGACACGGTACGTGTGCTCCTGGTCCTCTTCCATGTCCTCCCGATGATAGTAAAGGATGAATGAGAGGTGGTTGTGCAGGTAGATCTGAAACACAGCAACAGAGAAAGCACAACAGAATATCACTTAGGGATACTCTCCAGGTATTAGGGCCCTTGCCTCACCCAGCATGCCTGGTTGTACCAACCTTCCTAAAACACTGTTCTCATCACTCCCCTACTCAGAAGCTCTTCAAGGGCTCCCTGCGGCTTATCAGACAAAAGCCCATTTCTCAAAGTCTGGCATTCAAGGCCTTCTATCATCTGACCCTGATACAACTGGGTGTAATCATCTAAGCCACATGAGTTCACCTAGACTCCCCTGCGCCCACCGCCCCATGAACCAGTCTCTACCCTGCAATCACTCCAACTAGAATGCCACCCCCAACTCCACTCAGCAAAAGCCCACCAACTTCTCATGGCCCACCTCCTCTGTGACAACCTGAGTGTAAAAGGAGCTCCCTCTGACCTCGCCTGCCATTAATGGCCAGTGAAAGGCAGCTGGGACTGGAGACCTAGAGCCTCCCACTGTCGGTTCTCTTCCCAGTTAGGACAGACGCCCTTTGGGGACAGGGGCTGCACCTCAAAACACGTATTTTTGTAATTTATTCCCTAACTAATATCTTTCAGTTTAGAAAGAAAGATAAGAGAATCAGGGCTATAATCATCACATTATTAGCTGATTCTCCAGGGCTGTGCTGGGAAGGGCTCACACAAATGTGCTAATTTACCCCGCCACTGCTGCATACATTTTACAGCTAAGGAACCACAGGCTCAGGGTCACTCAGACAACTAGTAAGTGGGAGAGGAAGGATTCAAACCCAGGGAGCCTGCACGCTCTTGACCACTACTTAGCCCTCTCTCCTACATACTGATGAAGTTCCACGGTTTTTTTTTTTATGTTGTTTTAATCTTACAAAAATGGAACCTAACTTCCTAAGAATTGTGGCTTCACCTCCCTGTAGCACCTCCCAGGGACTTGCCCGGAGCACTCGGACCTCTGACAGACCATCATGCCCAGGGCACCTGGAGAAACTTGCTGTGGCCGAGCCCCACCTTTTCTGTGGCCCCAAGTGCTCAGGACTCGTGAGGTGTGGCTCCCGGCCCTGTGAGCACGCCAAAGACACTCTACCTTGTTGACATCTGTGAAGCCGAGCCGGTAGCCGTGTTCAAACTGCACATCTTTTTCCTTCTTCTTGTCATCGCTGTCTCGGTTGGAGTAGAGCTCCAGCCGGGTGGCCACAGGCAGGTTGTCAGCAATGCTGGAAAGTGAAGGCCCAGCTCAGTCCCTCTCGACCGCCTCTCCCGTCAGTGTCCTCCCCTGTGTGAGCCTGAGGCAGCAGGGAGCAGAGGGCGACTTACAGGTGGACGTAGTAGTCTTCTGTGATCCGCTCAGCCACGAGTCGGCTCTGCTCCACTGTCAGGGTCACTGGCTTGTTGGACTGGCTGCACAGAACTTCACACTTCTTCTCGCTGTTCATGAGAACCTGGAAAGGGGTGTTGACAATCCGGTCCCCTCTCAGCACCTCTCCTGCCATAAGAGAGACAGATCAAGCTCAGAGCTTCAGCCCTGAGGTTGCTGAGGTCAGCAGAGTCACAGAGACACAGGACTGCGGGGCAAACATGGGCTTTCAAGGACTTCAGCAGTGCCTCAGCCTGGCAGCCAATGCCCTTCCCATTGCTTCACGCCCAACGGTCCCAGCTAACCTCGACCTGCCACCCTCCTCCTTTGGGCTCTAGTGCTACCAGACCCCTTAGCACTCAGCACTCATCAAGCATCACATCCTTTTTTTTTTTTTTTTTTTGAGATGGAGTCTCGCTCTGTCACCCAGGCTGGAGTGCAGTGGCACGATCTCGGCTCACTGTGAACTCTGCCTCCTGGGTTCAGGCCATTCTCCTGCCTCAGCCTCCCGAGTAGTTGGGACTACAGGTGCGTGCCACCACGCCTGGCTAATTTTTTGTATTTTTAGTAGAGACGGGGTTTCACCCTGTTAGCCAGGATGGTCTCGATCTCCTGACCTCATGATCTGCCCATCTCGGCCTCCCAAAGTGCTAGATTACAGGTGTGAGCCACCGCGCCCAGCCAAGCATCACATCCTTCTATGCCTCTGGGCCTCAGTCGCTTCCTTCTCCTAGAGTTCCCTGCCCCATGCTCCTGGCCTCCCCAGGAAGCCCAGTTTCCATTTCACTCTCTCTGGGAAGCCCTCCCTAACCCCTTCAGGACAAGCCCATCACTCCCTCCCCTGACTGCCCTGTGTGAGGGCAGCATTATGCAGTGGAGGGATGACTCTGACTCTTGGCTGCCTGCCTTAGCAGTCTTGGTAAGTCACTCCATCTCACTGAGCCTCAATGTCCTCATCCATAAAATGGGATAATAACAGTATCCACCTCACAGGGTTACAGTGAGAAATAAAGGAAGTCAATCCAATAAAGTAGCAGGCACAGAGTAGGCAGGCATCAAACGCTCTTTTATCATCAGCATCTGTTCCTATGTCAAGGATTTACTTTGCACAATGTGCTGATACAGTCATGTTTCTGGCTCCCCTACCTGACTATGAGCTCGTTACTGTTAAGACTGTTTCCTATTTATCTCTGTGTCTTCAGATCCTGGTTCCAGCAGGGAGGGGAGTGGGGTGAAATCCAGCACCTGAGATTTTCAGCCAAAACGTCTTTTGACTCAATGAAGTGGCACCCCTTGTGTGCCTTTTGCCTCAGAGTAACCTGCTGCCAGATGTCACCCTAACAGGCACTGAGCAGTGAGGGACTATCAAGCAAACCCCATGGTGCTTTCATTCTGAGCTGTTCAACAATTGATGGACAAGATGAAGACTAATTAACACCTCCACATGCACTTGGTCTCGCACTTTTCCTCCAGTGTGGATCTGCTCCATAGGGCACTCTCCCTAGTCATCTAGTCATTCATTCATTCATCCGTGAACATGTACTGGGTACTGGCTACATGCCAAGCCCTAAAGATACAAAGTTGAATAGATGTACTCATAGAGTGCATGGCCTAGCAGGAATAATCAGCAAAATGAGAATATATAACTTGCTGCAGACACAGGGGAGTGGGTCTAGGACAGCTTCCCTGAGGAAGTGGTACTTGAAAGGAAGAGAGATGTTAACTAAGCAAAGAAATAGGAGAATATTCCAGACAGGACAGCATGTGCAAAGGCCCCTTTGGGGTGGGGGAGGCACTGAACCTGAGAGGCCTGTGTGGCTACAGTGCAGAAGGCTCAGATGAGCTGCAGAGATGGGCCAGTACGCAGGGGGCCTGTGGGACACACACAGTTTGATCTTGACCAGTTTGACCTAGAAAGCAACAAAATCCAATGAAGGTTTCTAACAGGGGTAGAGAAAGACGTTATCTGAGTCTGGTTCCAGAAAGATCATTCTGGCTGTTTTGTGAAGAAAACAGAGGATGCAAGGAACTGGCGGGGAGCAGTGGTGGTGGTGGGGGGCAGTGATGGCAGTCAGTCATGCACGAGTGACACCGGTGGCTGGAACAGGTGCTGGTGAGGGTAGAGAAGAGTACACAGATTCAGGAGCTCCAAGGAGGTGAAATCCAGGGGAAGCAGTGCTGACTGTAAACAAGGCATGAGTGAGGGATGGTGCATATTAGGAAGACTCTGAGGTTTCTACAACCAGGTTCTAGGTGGGAAAATATGAAGAACAGCAAATTTACATCGAAGGCATTTTCAGTTTGGATATATCAAGTGGGCACTTAGATATCAAGATCTGAGGCGCAGAGGAGAGGTCAGGGCACAGATGGAAGTTGGGGGTTATCGGCCCACAGATGGTAAATGGCAGGGCCGCGAGCTACACCGCTGTAGGCGCCAGCACTCTGCTGTGCAAAGTAGCAGCCCTGGCAAGCGATGCTTTCAGTGTGGAGGAGGCACGCAGGAGAGGGAGAGATTGAGGAAGGACCTGGATGAAGGCCTCACCCCTCCACCCTGTTTTGGAAGGCTGGCAATGCAGGTGAGCCTGCAAAACCCAGGGATGGATTGGCCAGTGAAGAGCGAGGACACAGTAAGATATCTGCAGAGCCCACTGCTGAAATGGCATTTTATAGATGACAAGCTGAGGATCAGAGACCTGCTCGTGGTGATATGAGGGGGTGGTGGTAATGCTAAATCCCTGGCCTCTTTCCTCTATACCATTTCCTACTGCCTATTTCATCTCCTGTCAATGAGGATCTTGCTTGAGGAGAGAAAGAGCTACAGAGAGGAACAGGGCTGCAGACCAAGTACAGTGGAATCGCTTCTTGATATTTAAAAATTAAGTTTAGCCAAGAAAGGGGACATAATGGTCAGGAAATGGCTCATTTCTATTTCTTGTTTTTGTTTTGTTTTTGAGATAGAGTCTTGCTCTGTTGCTCAGGCTGGAGCGCAATGGCGCAATCTCAGCTCACTGCAACCTCTGCCTCCTGGGTTGAAGTGATCCCCCTGCCTTAGCCTCCCAAGTAGCTGGGATAACAGGCGTGCACCACCATGCCTGGCTAATTTTTGTATTTTTAGTAGAGATTTACAAATTTACAAATTTTTTTAAATTTTGTATTTTAGTATGTTGGCCAGGCTGGTCTTGAACTCTTGACCTCAGGTGATCCGCCTACTCTGGCCTCCCAAAGTGCTGGGATTACAGGCATGAGCGAAATGGCTCATTTTATACATGGAAGTACTCCTTTTAACAATGAGCAGTAAGCCATGAATGTGGAGCCTCCCAAAGAGTCCAAGGTTCTATCCAGAACACTTGCCAAAGCTGCTCCAATACATACACCATGCCATGGATCTCCATCAATGTGACAACCATTAGCACAGCCCTCAGACAGCCCTATGGGCCTTTCTGGAGAAGGCAGCCTGCGACAACAGAAAGAACTCTGGCTTTAGGGTAAAAGAACCTGAGTTAAAAATCTCAATTTCTCCACCTATTGGCCATGTGACCCTGACTAAGTCTTTCAAATCCTTGAGGCTGCTGTTCCCTGTACTATGAAATACTCAGCTTACAGAGTTACTATCAGAGTCACAGAAGCTGCTGTACAGTGTGGTGCTTGGGCATGGATTCTGGAGCCACAGTTCCTGGAGTTCCGTCACTTACTAGGTGAGTGACTTCACCTCCTTGTGCCTCACTTCCCTTATTTATAATAAGGAGAGTAAGAGAATCTACACGCTATTGTGAGAATTACTAAGTTAGAGTTGTGAGAATTAAGTAAGTTAAGGCACAGGAATGCTTAGAACAGTGCCCAGCTCATAGGATGAGCCCTCTAGGTATTAATGATGATGATGAGGATGATGATGTAAATGGCTTACAATCCAACAGTCACGCAATCAAGGATGGTTTTGCTCCACTCAGGTAGAACACTAACAATTATCGAATGCCTACTATGTGTCAGGCACTGGGCTAGAAGCTGAGAAGAGAGGGGAATGTGAGACCCAATCCCTCCAGTCAAAGAGCCCTTAGGCCATGAAGGCAGGCACTACAAAGACAGAATGAGATGCAATATGGCAGGATAACATTTGTATACAGAAATCTCCATTTCTATGAGGCAGGAACTTTCCCCAGTTTCACGAAGATTTGGCAGGGGTTCAGAGAGGTTAAGGTCACCCAGGATCATACTAAGAGTGCCTAACTATAGAGCCTTGGGTTGCCAAAGGGTCCACAGCAGCTCCCAGGAGAAGGGAGGTACATTTGTGAGGGGCCTGATATCAGGACCCTGGAGCACCAAGTGGGTCAGGCTTCCCGGGGAGAGGCAAGGTGGCTGGAGGATAGCATGGTGTGGTGAGGAAAGGAGGGCAATGGCAGGCAGGCACTGGTCCACAGATGGTAAGTGGCAGGGCCACAAGCTGCACCACTGCAGACAGTTGGTAGAGGCCAGCCCAGGCTCTGAGGCCAATCTCTGTTCAACGCTACAAGGCAAGACGTCAGCACAGTTGGTATTAGGGGGAGATGGTCCTACCCAATTTTGGTTAAACTGGCTCCAAGGCCTGCCTCCAACTGGTCCAGGACCCCCAATACCTGGCAGTAGATAAATTTGTCAGCTAGAGGTTCCAGAAACATCTGAGCCATGCGTAGCCCTGACGGAGAAGGCAGCCCTTTCAGGGGCTTGCTCAAGAACCAGTTCTCTCCTTTCTCCTTCCTAAGGTGTAAGAAAAGAAAGTCTCTTAAGTTCCCTGAGGTCAGGGAGACACTTTTCCATGCTTTTATCTCCAGGACCTAACACAGTCACAGAGGAGGCACTAATAACTGTGTACGACTAGACACCTCTACACCTGAAATTCTGTCAAATGGAGAATTATTTAAATTAGAATAAAATGGCTACTAGTTATGGAATACTTGTGTCAGACACTGCACTGGGTGCCTCACACATTATTTGACATGAGTCCTGCAGAGCTCAGCAAGAACTGTGGTGGCATCTCTGCTTGCATTCAGGGCAGAGGCACTCGCTCTCTCTTTCCATTTAAAGCAGAGGAGGTGATGAAGCCGCAAGAGAGGAGCTATCTAGAAATCAAGAAGAGGCAGTGTAAATAGAAGCCAAGTGCTCCAAGTCTGAAGACTGACTGTGGATCCAAAACAAAGATCACTCTGGCTGTTTTGTGAAGAAAACAGAGGATGCCTTTGCCCACAGTATAAACAAAGACAAGTCACTTAACCTGCAAAATGGGAATAAACACAGCAACTGTCTCCCCGGGGCTGTTATGAGGTTTAAATAAGCTAACAGGTATGCAAACAATGTAGACCAGTGTCTAGAATATAGCAAAGTTAACTGTTGTTATCATTATAAAAATCATGCTGGGTTCCCCCTGGGGACAAGTTGACAGCAGTGTGGGAGAAGAACTTACCCAGATTCTCTGCCTTGTAGGTTATCTTGCTGGGCTGGCAGAAGGGCAGTGAATAGTATTCATAAGGTAGCTGGGTTCGAGAGCTGGTGAGCTTCACAGCCTGATGGGAATCCAGCAGAAACCAAGATGACCAATAATCCTCCCTGGTACCCACACATCTTTAGTACACTTGGTAATATTAACTAATAGGCAAACGAATTAGCAGAAATGACAGCAGTACACTATATAATGTACTGCCCACAATTCTGAAATATTTCACATTTCATTCATTTTAGACTACACTACAGATTTAGTTGAGAATCACAACCAAATTCAATACATTCTGAGAGTCTTGAACATGCTACTGTCCCTTGACACAGCAATTTCACTTTTGGGCATCTTTCCTAAGGAAATAACTCCAAATAAGGAAAAAAAGCATTTTAGGAGCAACGAAGTTCACTCCTTATTCATAACCATAGCGATCTTCTTCCTTCAGCTCCTCGAGTCAGTCAAGCTCTCTCCTGCCTCAGGCTTTGACCTACTGCTCCTTTCTGCCCTATTGTGTGCTCGCCTGGCTTCTCCTCATATTCAGGTCTCAGCTCTCCCCTTGCCTGTGTCCTTCCCTCACCAGGGTATCTAAAGGAACTCCCCGGTATCCACTGGACTGTCAGTCTTCAACTGTTTACTTCATAGCATATCTGATAAAATGTTAATTAGTTTCCCTGTTTTTTAAAAAATCAGTTTCTCCCATTAGCATCTAAGATTTAAGCTCTATAAGGACAAGGACCACGTGTGCCTTGGTCACCTCTGTAACTCCAGTGCTTTAGAGCTAGGCACAAAGTAGGTACTCATTAAATGTTTGCTGAATGAGAGAAGAGAGGAAAAATGAAAAATAACTTCAACTCAAAGCTCCTGCAATGGGAAATTTATCAATAAACTATGGTATATTCTTTCAATTAAATATGGTAAAGCCATAAAAAAATAAGGTTTAAGACAATGAAGAAGAATGTTTAGGAAATGCTACAAGCACACAGAATATAGCTCTGGAAACCACAGACAAAATAGAACCCATCGAAATGTTACAAAAAATAAAATTTTAATCCAAATGTAAGTAAAGCTACCTTTACTATTTAGGAACTATTGACCATTCCTCATACACCACCTAAAAGTAAAAAAGATTTTTGGAATACAGGTCTACAATCTTCTTTCAACTCTTTTTTGGGATTAGAAATTTTCTGGATTCCCTGTAATCCCAGCATTTTGGGAGGGTGAGGCGGGCAGATCACTTGAGGTCAGGAGTTTGAGACCAGCCTGGCCAACATGGTGAAACCCCGTCTCTACTAAAAATGCAAAAATTGGCTGGGCATGGTGGTGCGCACCTATAATCCCAGCTACTCAGGAGGCTAAGGCAGGAGAATTGCTTGAACCTGGGAGGCAGAGGTTGCAGTAAGCCGAGATCATGCCACTGCACTCCAGCCTGGTGACAGAGCAAGATTCCATCTCACAGAAAAAAAAAAAAGAAAAAAAGAAAAAAGAAAATTTCCAGATTTTAGAAGGCAATGTGGTATACAAACCATAGCCAAGCTGGGTCTGGACAGTACCTCATATTCGATAACTATTTGTGCAGAGAAATGCAAAGATATTCATATTAAGTGGAATAGAAAAAGTCAATAAACAGCTTCATGTTCAGTTCTGGTCAGTTCTTGCCTTCAATAAGCTTGGAAAAACTGAGTTCCAGAGCTTTCTGGGTGTGAAACTGCAGGGATTAAGGACCTCTATTAAACATTTCATGAATTGCTTGAGGAAAAATGGCCAAAAAGTCTGTTTTAACAATTTTGTGTTTCTTAGCATTCTCACTCAGGACAATGAGAAAAGAATGCACGTTACAGAGAGATGCGTCCCACCTTTACGTTGCCTCCCACTCCCTCTCTTCCCATCCAAGGCGTCCACCCTCACATACTTAGCTATGTGGGACTGGAAGCCAGAGCAGCTCTGGTACCTCCAGGCCACTGCTCTGCTCTGGAGGGAGCTTTTGACAGAGGTAGTGGGAAGAAGGTACTGCAGTGGTTAAGAGATGGGGTCTTGGGCTGGGTGTGGTGGCTCATGCCCGATAATCCCAGCACTCTGGGAGGCTGAAGCATGAGAACTGTTTGAGCCCAAGAGTTCAAGACCAGCCTGTGCAACATGGTGAGACCTCATCTCTACTTAAAAAAAAAAAAAAAAAAAAAAATTAGCCAGGCATGGTGGTGCACACCTGTAGTCCCAGCTACTTGGGAGGCTGAGGCAGAAGGATCGCTTTAGCCTGGGAGGTCAAAGCTGCAGTGAGCTATGCTCATGCCACTGCACTCCAGCTTAGGCAACAGAGAAAGACCACGTCTCCTCTAAATAGAGATGGGGTTTGAACTAACCCTATGTCTTCCTCACTATGTGACCTTGAACATGTTAATTTTCCTTTCCAGGCCTCGGTTTCCCCATCTGTAAAATGAATAGGAAATCTGTGTAACATATGGAATTGGCCCCAGTGGGTTCTTGGGGGGCAACCTGAGCTAAGCCATGCACAATGCCTGGCATGTAAATAACCCTCAGTAAAAGTTATTTTAATGACTGTTCCTGCAAGTTACAAGTCTGACTGCCAAGGAAAAGAGATGCTCACAATATATGAACAATATGAGCAGACACTAGGAGTTATGCTGACAAAGCTGGTAACAGAGAAGAAGATGGAGCAGGTGAGAAAGGGAGGCAGAGATGCTAAAGAAGAGGCAGGTGGAGTAAGACAAAGGCACAAAAAGAGATGGACACATACATGACAGAGACAGAATACTTGAAAGCAAAAGTGAGAGTGAGAAAGAGACCGAGATGCAAATATACACAAGCATACACAGGGACAGAGACACAGAAAGAACCAGAAACAGAGAGGGGACCGAGAACCAGAGGCACAGGGAGAGGGAGAGGCAGAGTTCCGGGGTAACTGGCACTATTCTTTCTTCTCTGCAACCACAGGATGGACATGAACAGCTCACCATGGTGCTCCAGACACACTGCCTAGCACAGAGGCTCCAAAAATCCAGGAACACACTTACCTTGATTTCTACGGGATCGTTCTGGTGGAAGTTGATAGGCGCGACCCCAGGCACATAGAAGGCGCTTGTTTCACACATCAGGGAGAAAAGCAGTAAAGACCACGGCAACCAATCCTGCTCAGAAGAGAGGCCAGGGTTGGATTGGGAAGAAGAAGTGAAGAAGATCCTCTGAGGCAGATCAAGTCATACCACCTTCATGTTGCTTTAATTGACCCAGTGTAGCCACCCTCTGACCCATGAAGCCTGAAGACCTCATAAATGTTCTCTCCCAAATGCTCCCAAGAGTGCCACAGGACAATTCTGCACTTCCAGGAGTTAGCCACAAAGTAATTAACATCTGGGCAAAAGGGAAGACTATCACACAGGAGCCATGTCTCCCCACTTCTGGATCAATGTTCTTTTAACCATTTATAGTGTGTAACTCCCAGGATAGCTAGCAGGAAATAAAGCTCCAGGACATTTAATTAATTCCCATTTCTCTGTATAGCAACTGGTTCACGCTGTCAAAAGCTCCTATGTTACCAAGAGATGTTCCTACAAGTTTCTCCAAAACCGTGCTGGCCTCTCTCACCTCCCACTCTCCTCCTCGCTCAGCTCAGCCACACGGGCCTCCTTGTTGTCCTGACAACAAACCTTTCTGCACCCCTCAGGGCCTTCGTCTTTACTGTGCCTTCTGCTGGAATGCCCTTCCCACAGGCACCTGCACGGCACATCTCTCTTTTTTTTTTTTTTGAGACGGAGTTACCCAGGTTGGAGTACAATGGCATGATCTCAGGTCACTGCAACCTCTGCCTCCTAAGTTCAAGTGAGTCTCCTGCCTCAGCCTACCGAGTAGCTGGGACTACAGGCATCCACCACCTCACCCGGCTAATTTTTCTATTTTTAGATCAGACGGGGTTTCACCACATTGCCCGGGCTGGTCTTCAACTCCTGACCTCAGGTGATCTGCCCACCTCGGCCTCCCAAAGTGCCGAGATTACAAGTGTGAGCTACCAAGCCCAATGGCACATCTCCTTATTTCATTCAGGTCTCTCAAATATCACTTCCTCAGAGAAGTCTGCACTGACCATTCTATCTAAAAAACAACCTCAGGGCTCCCATTACCCATTTCTCTAGTCCCTTATCTATTTCTCCTCATGGACTTATCTAATTGACATGTACTATATGTATATGTTTATTTGCGTATTGCATGTCCCCCTACCCTTGAATGTGATCTCTAGGAAAGCAGCACCACGAACAGTGCCTGGCACAGCATGGGGACTCAGGAAATATCTGCATGCAGCATAGGCACCTGGGAATCAAAGGCAAGAAAGGTCCATTGCATCTCTTTCCCTTAATAATAGTGCTTCACCCCTGCAAGGAACTAGAAAAGCTGCCGGATTCTCTTCTTTCTGCGCAGTCTGAACAACGAACTTTTGTCTTCCACACGCCTAAATCACCAACTCAAGTCAGTTTCTGTATCTGACTACTCTCCCTAACCTTTCACTGCTGCTGCATTTCACATGCTTATTTCCTCCCACCTGGACATTGGCCACAGCCTCCTGATCACCTGTCTCCACAGCCCTCCCATCCATCAAGTTACACCCCATCCAACCAACCAAGCAACCAACTAACCAACACACACACACACACACACACACACACACTCTGATGACTCTGTGAAACTCAGTTTTACAGGAAATCAGGATCACTGAGGAGGGTTGCCAAAAATGTAGACTGACCTGTACTTTTACCTGGACTACAAGTTGAGGGAAAAATGGCTTTACAAGTTTCTGAATTTGTAAAAGGTTCTGAATTCAGTACACTTTTTGCAGACACATAGCTTGGTCAAAGTCTTTTAAGCAATATTTTCATGGAGTTTTTCCTCCGATTTGTTGTGAACAAGTATCTGCCAGCTGATGTTCATTAGGAAAGCCTGACTCCAATAAACACAGTGCCATGGCTAAGACAGGTGTATTGTATTTGGCAATCAGGAGGCCAGATGAATCAGGAGAGCAGGAAAATCTTTAAAAGAAATGACAAGACTAGTAGGTAAATTGCCTCATGGGGCAATTTGGATAGGAAGGATAGGAAGACAGTATTTTTTTCCCTCTGTCATTTTTTTTTTAAAAGAACTTTTTATTTTTAAGTAAATTTAGATTTGCAGAAGAGTTACACAGACACTACAGAGGATTCCCATACATTCTTCACCCAGTTTCCCCTAATGCTAACATCCTGCATAACCATAAGCGAGTAAGGCTTTTTAAAAGCAACTAGCGTGAACATTTTTTGAAAAAGCAAACTACAGTAAATAATTCAAACAGTACAAATGGGTATGCCATGAAAAACAAATCCTCCCACTCCAGGTCCCCATGGACAACTGCTATCACCAGTTCCTTGAAAATCTCTCTAGAGACATTCTATGCTGGTACAAAGGGGAGGGTTTCACAGTATGGGTTGGCTTGAATAGAAAAACAAACAGATTTTTCTTCTTTCTCTGAGTAGTGATGGAAAGCCTACCAACTGCAGGCTGGGTACAGCATCTGATTTCCTCGCGTCAGAGGACCTCCTCCACCTGACTAGGCATCTGAAGATTCTGGCCCTTCCTCATTGGAAGCTTTTGCCAACCCTCATGTGTCATTGGTTAGAATGCAAGTGTGTCATGTGAGAGAAATAAACCCTGCCCTCTTTTTTCCTCTAATTCCCCTCTGTTCCTGAATTCCAGTTAACCAAAATATAAAGAAGGCAAATCCTGTACTGTTGGCAAAAACAGCCACCCGAAAGTTGTCAAAAAACAAAACAAAACACCTCAAGCTTAAATTTTTGAAAAACAATCCTCACACAAAGATACTATCAACAAATCACACACCAATTTATCTTAGAAGGATCAAGAGATGAAAAACAGCAAAGGATATTTTCGTAATATGCTAGAATCTTTGAATATAATACTGAAGTTGGCAACCAAAAGCAATTCAGAAGTTCAACTTAGAACTAATGGCTGTATCCGATGGCACTGTCTATTTTAGATATTAAAATGTCACCATCTTGGTATTTTCACATGGCTATAGGGATTATAAACTGGAACACTACTGCGGGTTTATCTGGCACTCTGTATCCAAAAGTCCCCCAAAAGTACATACTCTTTGACTCTGTAATTCTGCTTCTAGGCATGTTAAGAAAAATACGTCAGGTATGCCAAAATGTATACATGAAAGGGTGTTCACCAATAACATTATTTAAAATAGTTCACTACTGACCAGGCGCAGTAGCTCATGCCTATAATCCTAGCACTTTGGGAGGCCAAGTTGGGGGCAAATCACCTGAGGTCAGGAGTTCGAGACCAGCCTGGACTACATGGTGAAACCCCCATCTCTACTAAAAGAACAAAAATTAGCCAGGTGTGGTGGCAGATGCCTGTAATCCCAGCTACTTGGGAGGCAGAGGCAGGAGAATTGCTTGAACCCGGGAGGCGGAAGTTGCAGTGAGCTGTACTCCATCCTGGGCGACAAAGGGAGACTCTATTTCAAAAAAAAAAAAAATTCACTACTTACAATAGTAAAATGTCAAATGTTAATGGAACGGGTTAAATTATTATATGTCCATTTAAATAGTCATTGAAAGTGATGACATGTTTTTCTTTTTTTGAGACAGGGTCTCACTCTGTTGTCCAGGGTGGAGTGCAGTGGTGCAATCACGGTTCATTGCAGCCTCAACCTCTTGGGCTCAACAGATCCTCCCACCTCAACTTGCCAAGTAGCTGGGACCACAGGCACATGCCACCATGCACTGCAAATTTTTTGATTTTTTGTAAATATAGTGTCTCCCTATATTACCCAGGCTGGTCCCAAACTTCTGGGCTCAAGCAATCCTCCCGCCTCAGCCTCCCAAAGTGCTGAGATATAAGTGTGAGTCACTGCACCTGGCCGATACATTTCTTGAGTAGGAATGTTCAAGCTTTAGATTTACATAGTAAAAGCAGGAGCTAGAACACTGTGTGGCAGGATTCCTTTTTTTTTTTTATCTTTGGAAAAATATTTAGGAGGCAAAATGTCTTAGTGATGAGCTTTTTTCCTTTTTTGTGTATCTATATTTTTTAATTTTCTTAGATGATTATATAGTATGTATGCCACTTAAATAATAAATGAGGCAAAAGAAAACATCACTGTTCTGAACACTGAGGTTAGAGTAATCCTAGCTTGGTATGGAGGAACTTCCACCCACCGGCCCCAGTGCCTTTCCAGCAGCACCTCCCACCTTTTCTTTCTAAGCCTTCAGGGAGACCTAGGACTTGGGACACTGTATAAATGTATACACACACACACATACACACAGAATGGAATACTCTTCAGCCATAAAAAAGAATAAAATCATGTCTTTCGCAGCAACATGGATGAAACTGGAGACTATTATCTTACGTGAAACAACTCAGAAACAACGTCAAATACTGCATGTCCTTGCTTATAAGTGGGAGCTAAATAATGTGTACACATGGACATACAGTGTGGAATAATAACATTGGAGGCTCTGAAGGGTAGGGGTGGTGAGGGATGAGAAATTACTTACTGCATACAATGTACATTATTCGGGGGATGGTTACATTAAAAGCCCAGACTTCCCCACTACCCAATCTACCCATGTAACAAAGCTGCACTTGGTACCTCCTAAATTTTATTTTAAAAAAGAAAAGAAATGCAGAATCACGGGCCCTACCCTAGAACCTGCATTTCAGCAAGTTCCCTGAGTTAAAGTTTAAGCAGCACTGCTCTAGGTCATCCTAAAGTGCAGTCAGGGTCAAAAACCACTGCTTAGGTAGAAGTGTCTATCCCAGATGATACAAACCTCTCAGAAGGGATGTAGTGGTCTGTATTTCTCTTTGACTAGATTTAAAACTGCATCTTGACAACCAATAATGGGGTGGCTATCATATGCTAGGGAAAGCACTGAGCCTGGGGCCCCAAAATAAGGCCAGGGAGTTATACCCTCCCCTCAGCTGTGCAGCACTGGGCAATCAACTTCAACTTTGCTGGGCTGTGTCCTCATTTACTAGGATGGATTCATGTGGTAGAAGTGGAACTCAAAAAAGAACATGAATTTGAAAGCATTAATAAGCAGTTAGCCACAACCCTTATATGTAAGTATGATTATCATTATTTCTTGCTCATCAATAACCTGTGTTCTGAATGTCTCCTAAGAAGCTGGACACCAGACCTTTTTGTCTCATCTGATACGTGATTTGAAACCAGTGCAGGGGATCACAATCTCCTCTGGTTATCAAGCCAATTAAGTCTAAGCAGTTACTGCAGTTTCTACCTTCTTTTGAAACAGAATCCTCCAGATTTAGTTGAGAGACACCACCCTAGGGAACTCAAGGGCTCTCTGCGAAGCTCAGGTTGCAGAGGAATGAAAAGCAAATCCTGAAAGATTTCAATACACTTTTGTTCCAGTCTCAAACCAATGGAGCAAGTATACACATAAAAAAACAAAAACAAAAAGACACAACAAGAATGCCCGAACAGGAAAACAACACCAAAAAACAACAAGAAGCCAGAGTCACTGAGCACCTCCTAAGCACAAGGCACAGTGACAGACCGGGTTCCTTCTTTCCACTTACCAAGTCCCTGCGCCCTGCTAGGCACTGACAAACATTGATTTGTGGTATCCTCACAACTACAGGTACCTGGAGATTTTGGTCACCATTTCGCAGATGGTGTTAATCTGAGACCCAGAGACCCAGAAGTTAAGTAACTTGCCCATCCAGCCAGAAAGTGGAGGAACAAGGATGCTCTTTTCAGGCAGGTGAATTGCATTACAAATGAGGAGACTGTAACGATGATGTTCATAACAATGGCAGCTAACACGTATTGAATGCTAATTATGTGCTAAGCACAATTCTAGGTTCTGTCCATGGAATAACTCAATGAAAACAATCCTATGAGGCAGGGACTCTTATTATTCCCATTTCACAGATGAGGAAACTGAGAGTCAGACAGGCTCTCAGGATTAGCAGTGAACAATATTAGGATTAAACAGGATTTAGCCTGGTTGAGCCCAAAGCCCATGTTCAAACCAGGACAGAAATTAGTTCAACAGGCTGGGTGCGGTGGCTCGTGCCTGTAATCCTAGCACTTTGGCAGGCCGAGGTGGGCGGTTCACCTGAGGTCAGGAGTTTGAGACCAGCCTGGCTAACATGGTGAACCCCGTCTCTACTAAAAATACAAAAATTAGCCGAGCGTGGTGGCAGGCGCCTGTAATCCCAGCCACCTGGGAGGCTGAGGCAGGAGAATTGCTTGAACCCGGGAGGCGCAGGTTGCAGTGAGCCAAGATAGTGCCATTGCACTCCAGCCTGGGGGACAAGAGCGAGACTTCGTCTCAGAAAAAAAAAAAAAAAGAAATTAGTTCACCAACTACTTATTGAGCACTTACTGTGTGTCAGGCACTGTGCCAGCCTCAAGAATACATGCCCACAAGGAGCTTTCAGGCGGGTGGGGAGACACAGACGAGCCATCAGCCCATCACAGCACTAGGTCCCAGATGCTCTCAGCAAGTTAAGAGGCTAAGAACAATATGTTGGGGAGTACATGGGAGCAGCAATATACCCAGTCTTGGGGCAGGGAAGGAGTGCAAATCTAAGAACCTAAGTCTACCCTGAAACCTGAAGGGAGGCGAGAGGAAAAAGAGAAGGGTTCCAGAAAGAGCAAAACACAGACGCAAAGGCCTGGTGGCAACTATGAGTTTTTGGCAGGTAATATATAGGCTGGTGCTTCTTAAAGTTTAATGTGCATTTAAATCACTTGGTGACATTGTTAAAATGCAGATTCTGATTCAGAAGGTCTGGGTAGGGCCTGAGACTCTGCATTTCTAACAAGCTCCTAGGTAATGACGACACTTTTGGTTCATGGACCATCCTATGAGTAGCAAGTGTTGGGCTTTGTTCTCAGTGCAGTGAGGAGACTCAGGAATTTTAAGTAGAAAAGGAATAAATCATATCTGCAGTTTTAAAGGTTACTCTGGCTACTGTGTGTGTGTGTGTGTGTGTGTGTGTGTGTGTGTGTGTGTGTGTTTAGGGGAAAGAGGGCTGTGTGCAGCACATTTCTGCTCTGGAGACGCAGTAATATCCAGTCCTAGATTTGACATCTAGTAACGATAAATGAAATAATCTAGCCCGGTGCGGTGGTTCATGCCTATAATCCCAGCACTTTGGGAGGCAGAGGTGGGTGGATTGCTTGAGCCCAGGAGTTTGAGACCAGCCTTGGCAACGTGCTGAAACCCCATCTCTACCCAAAATACAAAAAGTTAGCTGGGCGTGGTGGCACGTGCCTGTAGCCCCAGCTACTGGGGAGGCTGAGGTGGGAGGGATCACCTGAGTCAGTGAGCCATGATCACACCACTGCACTCCAGCCTGGGTGACAAAGCGAGACTATGTCTCAAAAAAAAAAAAAAAAAGAAAAAAAAAGAAAAAAGAAAAAAGAGAAATCACTTATAAATTCTTGGTCAAATGTGAAGAGAAGCAGCAGCCAGGTACCGAAGCGGAACACATGACATGCAGTGGTGAAACTTGAGCATGCATGGAAATTACCAGGAGGGCTTACTAAAACACCTGGGTCTGGGGCAGGGCCTGAGAATGTGCACTTCTAGCAAGTTCCCAGAAGATGCTGCTGCTCTTGAAATCACACTTTGAAAACCACTGGTGTACCGGAAAAAGCACAGGCTTTGAGGGCCATACAGACATGAATTCAAATCCCAAACCTACCACTTCCTAGCTGTGTGACTTTGGGTAAATTTGTATAACTCTTTTGAGTCTTGGGCTCTTATCTGTAAACTAGGAAAATACTACTAACCTCATGGTAGGGTGATGGTGGTAAAGATTAAATAAAGTTCACAGAGCACTTGGCACATAGTAGGTGCTTGATAAGGCGGGGTGGACTTGTTTTGGGTTGCACAAGAAAGCAGAACCAAGGAGGACACTGCAAGGGAGATGCAGTGGGCCCACTCTAAGGGCTCTTCTAACAGGAAAGCTATGCAACCGTCACCGTGAGCTGAGTGACCATGGGAGGAGGTGGCAGAGGAGGTCTCTGCCCTGATGAACAGGTTGAATCAGAGGTCTCATGACCTCCCTTGAAGCTCAAGAAGTTCACAATTCCCTTGAGAATATTTGACATTTTATCAACCAAAGTAACGTAAAAGTAAAACAAAACAAAACAAGGCAAAGTTCCATTCCAAGTTGGGTTTGACGGGGTTAAAAAGACAATTTGTAGGGCTGGGTGCGGTGGCTCACACCCATAATCCAAGCACTTTGAGAAGCCAAGGAGGGTGGATCACCTGAGGTCAGGAGTTTGAGACCAGCCTGACCAAGATGGTGAAACCCTGTCTCTACTAAAAATACAAAAATTAGCCAGGCGTGGTGGCACACGCCTGTAATCCCAGCTACTTGGGAGGCTGAGGCAGGAGAATTGCTTGAACCTGGGAGGCAGAGGTTGCAGTGAGCCAAGATTGTGCCATTGCACTCCAGTTTGGGTGACGGAATGAGACTTCATCTAAAAAAAAAAAAAAAAAAGTTTTTAAAAGAACTTCAGAGGTCATATAATCCAGGGGGTCAGAGAGGGAAACTGAAAGACCCATGGTCACACAGCAAGTTATCTGCAAAGTGAAGTAAGTCCAGTTCCACCCAGACTGGCACAGCCAAGTGAACAGAGGTCTATCACCAGGCTGGGAACCATGCTTAGGGACAGTTTGAGGTCATGATTAGAGGTGTTCAAGAAGAACTGTACTGCCACAGATGAACTGCTTATTTTTCTCCTTTGACCATCCCTTTCCAATTATTTTCCTCTGATTGTTTGTCTCACTTGTCTCTCCCCCAATTCAAAGCCTTTCTTTTAACAAACCATTGTAGTCAATTTGGTATTTGTCCGTTACTTTGGGATGATTTTGAAAAGAGGAATAATGAAGGCAGACTAGTTTTACTAAACATTAAAATGTAGACCTACCCAGGCCAGGCATGGTGGCTCACACCTGCAATCCCAGCACTTCGGCAGGAGAATCACTTGAGGACAGATGGGAGTTTGAGAACAGCCTGGACAAAATAGTGAGACCTTGTCTCTACAAAATTATTTAAAAATTAGTTGGGTATGGTGAAGTGGGCTTGCAGACCTAGCTACTTGGGAGGCTGAGGCAGGAGGATCGCTTGAGTTCAGGAGTTTGAGGTTGCAGCGAGCTATGATTGTGCCACTGCACTCTAGCACAGATGACAGAGGGAGACCCTATCTCTTTAAAAAAAAAAAAAAAAAAAAAAAAATATATATATATATATATATATATATATATATATATGAGAGAGAGAGAGAACACGTGAGCTAGAGAGCTACCCAAAGTATTTGATACTGGTGGAAAGAACATAAGAGACTTACAAGTATAAATAAAATAGAAGTATTAGAAGAAAATATGGATATGCTTTTAAATAATCTTCATGGAAAGTTTCCTAAGAATAAAGCAAAATCCAGAAGGTATAAAGAAAAAGTATATATAAATGTATAAGGGAAAAAAATGAAAAAAATACACCAAAGAGAAAGAAAAAGAGTTTAGGTAAAAACATTTAACATACTTGACCAAGAACTACTTTCTTCAATATACAAGGACACTTAGAAACCGATAAAGGACAAATAATCCAAAAGAAATACGAATGGGCAGTTAAAAAAAAAACTCAAATGGCCAAACACAAAAAGATGCTCAGCATCATTCATAATTTAAAAACTGTAGGTCAAAATAATATCTCATTTTTTGCTTAACAGAGTTATAAAGCTTTAAAAAGTATGATTAGCCTAGATGTAGGTAAACTGGTACAGTCTTTAGGGAGGGTAATTTAGTGATATATACTTATATAGAAGGTAGAACTGTTACTGAAGTACTGCCAACATAAGCTATTACGTAGAAAAAAAAAAAAAGAGGCACAGCGGGTTTATGTAGTTTATGTATAGCCTTTTTTCACTTGTCTAAATAAAATTTTAAAAACCACGTGCCAAAGCCAGGCAAAGACATCACAAGAAAAGGAAACTACGGACAACTATCCTGTGTGTTCATGATGATGATGAATAGATGAAAAAATTCTTAACAAAATATTAGAAAATTGAATCTAGGTTTATATATCATGACCAAGTGGTGTTTATCCCAGGTTGGCTTAATATTTGAAAATCAATTAATATAATACAATACACCAGATAAACAGAATAAAGGACAAAAATCATATGATCATCATAATAGATGTAGAAAAAGCTGTTGACAAAATCCAACATATTCATCATTAAAACTCTCAACAATTTAGGACTAGAAGGGAACTTCCTCAATCAGATAAAGGGCAGCTATGAAAAATCCACAGCCAACATCATACTCAGTAGTGAAAAACTGAATTATTTCCCCTAAGATCAGGAACAAGGCAAGGATGCCTACTCTTGCCATTTCCATTCAACACTATACTATAAGTCACTGCACTAAAGCAAACACATTAATAATTAAGGGCATCCCTGAAGAAGCATAGGGGAAAAAATTAAAAGAAATAAGCAAAAAGTGCTTTTAGTTGCGGATCACATGATTGTGTATCTAGAAAATCCTAAGGAATACACAAAACAACTACTAGAACTAATAAACAAGTTAAGCAAGGTCAGACTATAAGATCAATATAGAAAAATTAATTGTATTTCCACATACTAGCAACAACAATCCAAAACTAAAACTAAAAAAAAAAAAAAAAGCCCCACTTAGTATCAAAAAGAATAAAATATTTAGGAATATATATTTTTAAAAGGACTTGTATATTGAAAATTCTGAAATTGCTGAGAAATGAACAAAGGTAATTGCGGAGATATTCCATGTTCATGGACTAGAAGACTCAATATTGTCAGGATGTCAGTTCTCCCCAAATTGATCTATAGATTCAATGCAATCCTTATCAAAATTCCAGCAGGTTTTTCTGTAGAAACTGACAAGCTGATTCTAGCATTTATATGGAAATACAAAGGACCCAGAACATCTAAAACAACCTTAAAAACGTAATTGGAGGACTTATACTACATAATTTCTAAACATATTATAAAGCTACAATATCAAGACAGTGTGGTAAGAATATGCATAAAGATCAGTGGAAAATAATTAAAAGTCTATAAATAAATCTTTACATTTATACTAAATTGATTTTCAACAAAGCTGACAAGGCAAATTCAATAGAGAAACATAAGTCTTTTCAAAACATAGCGCTTGGACCACTGGGTAGCCATATGCACATGGAACCTCAGAACATACACACAAAAATTAAGTCAAAACGGATCACAGAACTAAACAAAAAAGCTAAAACTCAAAAACCTCTATACGGAAAAAATAAGAAATCATTGTGATCTTGGGTTAGGCAAAAATGTCTTAGATACAACACCAAAACCAGAATCCATTAAAAAAATTATAATAAATTAAATTTCATAAAAATTTAAAAACTTTTACACTTCCAAAGATACCACTAAGAAAATGAAAAGATGGGCCAAAGACTAGTGGAAAATTCTTTGCAAATCACATACCTGATAAGGAACTTATATCCAGAATATGCAAAGAACACTTAAAACTTAATAAGAAAATGACAATCTGATTTAAAAATGGACAAGAGATTTGTACAGAAATTCACCAAAGAAGATATATGAATGACTAATAAGCATAAAATATATTTAATATCATTTGTCAATAGGAAAATGCAAACCAAAACCACAGTGAGGTACCACCACACACCCACTAGAATCTGCCTGCCTCGGCCTCCCAAAGTGCTGGGATTACAGGCGTGAGCCACGGTGCCCAGCCGTAATTTTTGTATTTTTAACAGAGACTGAGTTTCATCATGTTGCCCAGGATGGTCTTGAACTCCTGGGCTCAAGCGATCCACCTGCCTCAGCTTCCCAAAGTGCTGACATTACAAGCATGAGCCACCAAACCTGGCCAAATAAACCTCTTTTCTTTATAAATTACTCAGCCTCAGGTATTCCTTTATGAGCAACACAGTCTCCCAAAATGCTGGGATTACAGGTGTGAGCCACTGCGCCTGATCCATTTTACAGCTTTTTAAAGACTGACAAGTAAAAATTGAATATATTTATGGTAGGCACACAACATAATGTTTTGATACTTTTATAGCTTTTTAATACTTTTTTCCACGTACATGGATCACCCTTATTAAAAATAAATACATTTACGGGCACAGTAGCTCAGGACTATAATCCCAGCACTTTGTAAGGCCGAGGCAGGTGGATCACTTGAGCCCAAGAGTTTGAGACCAGCCTGAGCAAAACCTCGTCTCTACAAAGAATACAAAAAATTAATGAGGAATGGTGGTGCTTGCCTGTAGTCACAGCTACTCTGGAGGCTGAGGTGGGAGGATCACTTGAGCCTGGGAGGTGGAGGTTGCAGTGAGCAGAAATCACGCCACTGCACTCCAGCTTGGGCAACAGAGTGAGACCTTGTCTCAAAATAAAAATAAATAAATGAATAAATGAATAAATACAACAAAATAAATACATTTAGGCTGGGCATAGTAGCTAATACCTATAATTACGTGGGAGGATCACCTGAGCCCAGGAGTCCAACGGCTGCAGTTAGAGTGAGCTATGATTCCACCACTGCACTCCAACCTGGGTGACAGGGTGAGACCCTGTCTCTAAAAAAATTAAAAAATTAAAGACATATATTCATTTATATTTTAAGAAGTGAAGGAAATGGGTTGCCTCTGAAAATACTGGGATGAGTTCCACAGAAGATGTGCAGAAAGTGGGCTAAGGTAAGAATTATGCAGAGCGGATTCTGGCACCAGGTATGTGGGTAAGCAGACAGATCAGCAATTTTTAATCTTGGGGAGGGTGTCACAAATCCCTCTGAGAAACTTATCAAAGCTACAGATACTGATCTCGGAACAAATATTCCAATACACAGAGAATCAAGGACTAGAAGTTCATGGGTTTCTGGTAAAACCCCTGGACACTGTTCCAACTTTTTATGATTCTATGACTTCATCACCTTCTATATTCCTGATAGCCTGATAGAGGATGTTTGGTCTGCAGTTCTTTTCTGTAAGGAAAGAGCAAAGTACCTGCTTCTTAGGAAATTCCTTTAAATTTTCTTCTAATTTTTAATTGATTGCCTCATTAACTCCCATGAGAGGTTCAGTCTGAAAAGTCAATTAAATATTTAGTAATCATCTTCTGCATGTTCAGAGCCATGCAAAGAGTCCTAAGAGATGTGAACCAGCCCATTCAACGTCATTTTGCTTTTGCTACTTGGTTTCCAAGTAGCAAAAGAGACCTCAAAGGCAGCATATCAAGGAACAAGGTGATGGCAATCTAGAAGCCTTTTGTGCTGTAATCTAACACGCCATCACTGGCAAAGATACAGGTGACCTGGAATGTTATAAAGCTCAAGAGAACCAAGAATCAAGGTCTTTCCCTCCCCATCTGTTTTATTCTTGGGGGGGCGGGGGTGGGTTGGGCACTCAGAAATATCTCCCCCAAACAGCTGTCTAATGAAGGGCTGCTAGGACTCAAAAGTACCCCCAGCCACTCCAAATTCACCCCACCCAGTTTGAAAGGTGTGAACAATTAACATCTTCCAAAGAAAACAGGAAGTTTCCCTGAGAACGAAAAATTATTTCATTCACTTGGATTTCTCTGTAACCAGAAGTTAACTTTTTCTGGAGCCCTCTGCCTTGCAATCTCCTTTCCCATAAATAGCATCAACTAGCAGCAATACATCTGGCCAATCTGAACGGCCTTTTTGGTTCCTGTTCCATGCCTTTCCTACTGCAAAAGCAGCATTTTCCTTAGCAATAGACTAGATTCTTCTTTTTCTCTCTAAAAGACAGTCACTTTTTTTTTTTTTTTGAGACAGAGTCTAGCTCTGTTGCCCAGGCTAGAGTGCAGTGATATGATCTTGGCTCACTGCAACCTCTGCCTCCTGGGTTCAAGTGATTCTCCTGCCTCAGCCTCCTGAGTGGCTGGGATGACAGGTGCCTGCCACCAGACCCGGCAAATTTTTTGTATTTTTGTAGAGACAGGGTTTCGCCATGTTGGCCAGGCTGGTCTTGAGCTCCTGACCTCAAATGACCCACTCCGACCTCGGCATTTCCCAAAGTGCTGGGATTACAGGTGTAAGCCACTGTGCCTGGCGACAGTCACCATTTTGAGACCATGTCAGTAACTGCTCCCTCAGATTAAGCAAAAAAAAAAAAAAAAAAAGATAGAAAAAGGAAAAAGGAGGAAAAAAAAAAAAGAAAAAGGCTTTGGGCACAGTTTGCCAACAGTTAACTGAAGTCAATTACCCAGTCAGTTAAAGCTTACCAAGAATCCAACCGCATGTGAATGAAGGCTAATGACAGCTAGAGACAACTTACCAAGCAGGCCCATGGGACTAAAGAACTCACAGAGCAAGAAACAAACAAAAAACAAATTAGCCACAGGAAACTGAAAATGTAGCCTTTATTTCAGAGCCCACAGACACAGAGTAGCTGTTGAACAGAGACACATGAAAGACTCAAAGCTGTAATTTGGGGGTAGGGAAAAACGCACAGCAGGCTGCACTGCGGAAATCCAGGTGAAACTAATAACCACCCTCACAAAGCAACAGGCAACCAGACTTCAACCCTGACACCACAAAGTGCAGAAACGTACTGCTCTCCTGTCTCCACCTTGGGTATTTATAAAAGAACTCTCAGCTAGCCCAAGCAGCAGGCTTAGATAGCTCACCACGGGAAGACTTCAAACCTTGGAGTAAAGTTACAGAGTGCCCTCTCTGTGCTAGCACTTTCATCTCATATTTCATTTAATCATCACAACAATCCCTTGAGAATATCATCCTTGTTTCAAAAATGAGATGATGAAAAAGTTCTGGAGACGGATGGTGCTAACAGCTGCATACGTGTAAACGTACTTAATGCCACTGAACTGCACACTTAAAAATGCTTAAAGTGGGCCAGGCATGGTGGCTCATGCCTGTAATACCAGCACTTTGGGAGGCTGAGGCAGGTGGATCACCCAAGGTCAGGAGTTCGAGACCAGCCTGGCCAACATGGCGAAACCCTATCCTTACTAAAAATAGAAAAATTAGCCAGGCGTGGTGGCACATGCCTGTAGTCCCAGCTACTTGGGAAGATGAGGCAGGAGAATCACTCGAACCCAGGAGACAGAGGTTGCAGTAATGCACTGAGCTGAGATCGCACCATTGCACTCCAGCCTGGGCGACAGAGTGAGACTCTGTCTCAAAAAAAAAAAAAAAAAAAAAAAGCTTAAAGTGGTAGATTTTGTTATTACCACAATAAAAAATTTTAATATAAGGTAATTGAGGCTTAAAAGCGCAAACGGTTTTCCCAAAATCACATAACCAATCAGTCCAAAGTCACAAAAGTAATCACAGTGTCAGAGCTGGGAGTCTAGCCCAGATTCTCAGACCAAGCATAAGAGGATTTCAAACCCTGGGAGGTCTGTCGGTTTAAAGCATCAGGCATAGGTAAGAAACCATGTTAGGAAGGGAGAGAAGGAAGCAATGAAAAGGAATGAGACGGAACTGAGAAGTCCTGGGTGTCCCCATCCATGCCCCATTTGGGAAACTCTAGTGTCAGCAAATGGTTCAGGGATCAAAGCAGGCTTGAAGGTGGTAGTGGCTCCTATTACTCATCCGTGGCCAGATGGCTCTTCTCATCCTGGGTCCTTCCCACCTTTTTGCCAGTGCCCAGAGATCAAAACTCAACCTTCTCCAACATTCTGTGACGTGCTTCTTTAATGCCAAGATCAAAGGGAGACGTTTGTCCAAGTTGTAAAACAGAAACCAAGAGGCAACTTAATGTGATCCCAACCTCCTCTGTACTTCCTGAGGGGGATTAAGGGCATTCCTTTAAAGGGACCCCTCAGAGAAACACATTTAACCAAGGCCCGATGTCAGCACCTCAGCTCCAAGGACACAGTAGCTCCTGCAGAACATGAGCCAGGTGGGGAAACCTGGGTGATCAGACAGACAATACAACCAACACAACAGCTTGGAAAGATCACAGTGACCATCATCATGGAAAAAACAAAATAAGTCTGATTTTATAGGCATATTAGCAAAACTCACCTTAAAGTATTCCAAACTACAAAATTTTCAACTCGGAATTTGGAAATCATCAAGTACAAACCTTAATTTCACACATGACATATGTGGAAAACAGACTAATGAAGCCAAAGTAATTTGCCCCAGGCCACACAATGCATCAGTGGCAGCGCTGGGACCAAGCCCAGGCTGCTGGCTCCTGCTCCAGCATTCCTTCTTCAGTCAGCTCATGTCCTCCTGTACATGGGGTCCAGAGGAGACAGCAACTTCCTGCACACAAGACTGATGGCACAGTTCAGGCCTCTGGCCTTCTGTTCCAGGACTCTATCATCCAACCTGATTAGCACGATATTCCACCATTAAAAACAGTTTTTGCTGGGCACAGTGACTCACACCTGTAATCCCAGCACTTTGGGAGGTCAAGACGGGAGGATTGCTTGAGGCCAGGAGTTCAAGGCTAGCCTGGGCAACATAGCAAGACCCCGTCTCTAAGAAAAATATAATTAAAAAATTAGGTGGATGTGGTGTGTGCCTGTAGTCCCAGCTACTCAGAAGGCTAAGGCAAGATGATCGCCTGAGCCCGGGAGGTGGAGGCTGCAGTGAACTATGATCGTGCCACTGCACTCCAGCCTGGATGACAGAGTGAGACCCTGTCTCAAATAATAATAACAAACAAACAAAACCAGTTTCTGTGCCTTTGACTGGGGCTGGAGGGACTACTGGCATTGGCTCCATTAGCACAAAGGAATCTTGATGTCATTTATTCCATTCCTGTTTCTGGAGTGGCTCAAACCCAAGTAACCTCAAAACAGTGTGAACTGATGCAGGAATACACTTCCATACACCCATGGAAACTGAACGTATGTTCACACAACAACTTACACCTGAATGTTCACAGCAGCATTATACCTAACAACCAAAAAGTGAAGACAATCCCAATATCCATCAACTGATGAGTGATAAACAAGCTGTGGTACATCCATACAAGGGAAGATTCAGCCATAAAAAGGGATGCGGCACTACTGATACATGATACAACATAAACAAACTTTGAAAACATTATGCTAAGAAGCCAGACACAAAAGATCACATATTATATAATTATCTTTGTATAAAATGTCCAGAATAGGCAAATCTATAGGGACAGAAGGTAAATTAGTAGTTGCCTAGGGCTGTGGGGAGGGAAGAGTAGGGAGTGACTCTCTTTTTGGGGTGATGAAATGTTCCGAATTACACAATGGTGATAACCATCACATTTAGTGTATGCACAACCTATAAAAACACTAAAACCCACTAAATTATATACTTTAAAGGGGTGAATTTTATGGCATATGAATTATATCCATAAAGAAGATTATAATAAAAACCAAAACAGTATGAACAATGATGTGAGGGAAGTAGAGTTTTATTCTCCAAACTGAAGTTTCTAGACTCCTGACACATCTAGAAATGTACTCAATGGACATTTCCCAAGTTTCAATGAAATAATATTCCCAAGAACCGTTTTCCATAAAGAGTGAGACATGAGCCTGCATCTCAATTCAGACCTAGCTAGATCAACACTGTATCCTGTAACTTTACAGAGTAGTCTAAATCTAAGGATGGAAGAAGACAGGAAAATCAAAGAGAACTTCAGTTTACACCAGCTATCTTCCATGGAGGGAGAAGTCTTGCCCTGCGGGTTCAGGAAACACCCTCCATACTAACATTGTTCTGGGAGCTGGCGGCTCAACCCTTGGGGAAGAAGAGCCATTCACCAAGGAAAGAGAGAAAGGGAAAAGCTCACATGCCACCGCACTTGCACCCACAACCCTAACTTTCAAAACAAAGGACAAACCAGCAACCCAGCTATTCCCACGGCCACTGGATCCACTAGTTCAGTTCCTCTTTGGCTGTATGACTCACCTCAGAGACCCATACACTCCAAAGTAGGTCTACCGCACCCCCTCGCCCCAATGGTTATGAAATGAGGGTGTGTATGAGGGTGTGGGGACTATTCTGACTTCCGTGTAATGAAGTGCTGACACAGACCAAACTCAAGCCTGTGACTCCACTTTGCCCCTTCATCACATACCCCTGTAATAAATTTGCTTCCACACCTTTTCACTATTGCACCAGATATGAAGTTTCTCCATATGCACCCTTTAAACTGGCCTCTGCAGGTCACTGCATGTTACATACTCAGTTTCTTTAAATCAGTTACTGTTTTCAGTACAATACTCCCAGGTGGCACAACAAACACTAAATCACCGTACTTGCAGGGTTTTGTTGTTGGTGGTGTGTTTTGTTTTGTTTTTTTTTTTTTGAGATAGGGTCTCACTCTGTCACCCAGGCTGCAGTGCAGTGACACGATCTTGGCTCACTGTAGCCTCCGCCTCCCGGGTTCAAGCGATTCTTGTGCCTCAGCCTCCCGAGTAGCTGGGATTACAGGTGTGTGCCACCACACCCTGCTAATTTTTGTATTTTTAGAAGACAGGGTTTTGCCATGTTGGCCAGGCTGGTGTTGAACTCCTGGCCTCAAGTGATTTGCCTGCTTCAGCCTCCCAAAATTCTGAGATTACAGGCATGAGCCACTGCTCCCGGCCTGTTGTTGTTTCTTAAGACAGGGTCTCGCTCTGTTGCCAAAGCTGGAGTGCAGTGCAGTGATCAGGGCTCACTGAGGTTCAAGTGATCCTCCCACCTCAGCCCCGCAAGTAGCTGGTACTACAGGTGCACACCACCAAGCCCAGCTAATTTTTTCTTTTTGTATTTTTTTTGTAGAGATAGGGTTTGCCATGTTGTCCAAGCTGGTCTCAAACTCCTGAGCTCAAGCGATCTCCCAGCTTTGGTCTCCCAGAGTGCTGGGATTACAGGTGTGAGTCACTGTGCTGGGCAAAAATCACTGTCCCTTCCACTGTGCTTAGACTAAAATCCAAACTCCTTTCCACAGCCTCTGTGCCAACTGAGAACAAGCTGGCTCCCTTCAAGTACTGTCCTGAAGGGGATGGGAAGGGGAAGCAGCCTAATACAACACTATTTCAAAATGCAATCCACAGACAACAAAATGTAGACCGCAGTCCCTCCCATTTCCAGGCATGCTTCTCAAAACAGTTGCTCTTGCTTCCCTCCAGTTTCATCTTGTATCATTCTCTCCTACCCCAACCCTCATCATGCTTCGGCCCCTCCAGCCTTCTGTGTGTTCCTCAAAAACACCAAGCTCCCTTCCACATCGGCCCCTTACACTTGCCATTTCCTTTGCTTGGAACATTCTTTGCATGGCTGGTTCCTTCTTGTTAATTATGTTTTAACTCAAGTCACCTCCTCTGAGAAGACTTCTTTCTGACCACTCAATCCAAAGTAGTTGTGTCACCCAGTCACCCCTAATCACTATCACTTCATTTTGCTGTCCTCACAGCATCTACTGGTGACATTATTTTGTTCACGTATTTACTTGTTCACTGCCTGTCTCCTCAAACCAGAAAGGCTCCACCAGTGTAGGGACCTTGACCCTGTAATTCACAACTACATCCCTAGTTCCTGGAACAGAATTGGTACTCAAATATTTGTTGACTAAATAGATGTGTACCACATATATGTATTGCTAGCTTATAACCTCTTAAAAATCTCTGAACAAGGCAGGGATTTCCCAGTGCAGTGCCGTAAATACCACTTTACTCAATGTTTTCCTTATAGCAAGAGAGGGTGTGATTTCCTTTTAAGTTCTTACACTATCTCTGTTCTGAATGTGGTACCAGAATATATATACATATATATAGGTTTCAACATACTACTTTGAGGATTTGCCCCACTCGTGGTTCAGCCTGAAGTCTGAAACCACAGAAACCAGGTAAAGGCCATGAAATCTTTTTACCTGACCTCTGAAGTTCTAAATAAGGAATCCCTCATTAAACAAAAGATAAGTTCTCAGTCAGCTAAGAGAAGGAGGGAAAATTGCTACCAGTCAATAATATATCCCTGTTTGGAGAAATCCAACACCAAATTATTTAAGCCAGAATCTTCCTTTGCTAAAGTCAAATGTCATTTCCTTTTCTCTGAGTCTTCCTTGTCATTCACTCCCAGGACGAAATTATCTGCTGAGGAGGCAGTATGCAGGAAGACCCAGGAAATCATTCTGGACTAAGTGACTTCAATTTTAGTTCTGGTCTCTTGACAAGCAGAATTTGAACTAAACTTTTGGAAAAAGGGCCAGTCCTTCAAAGATTTACTTCCAAGGTTCTGCACCAGGAGCCCGCAAGCTCTGACCCAACTTCCAAGCATGGCTATTTTACCTCCACCCTCATCCACACACAGACTTCATCCCAACATATAGCTTCATAATAAAGAGCCTTCATCCCTAACGAGCTGTGTGGCCATGTTGGGGAATGGGAAGGAGAGCAGTGAGGTGGGGCTTTTAGTGTTTTTCAAAACGTAGTTCACAGACCACTCCACTATATAATCACTAGAGTGCTTATAAAAGGGCAGATTCCTGGGCATCACCTAGCCCTGTGGAATTAGAATCTCTGGGAGTGGGGCTGCTCAGGAAACTGCATTTTTAGCCTGCCTCCCCCTACACACCTCGAGATTCTTATGCACAGTAAAGTTTGAGAACCAACAGGGTAAAAGGTCCCTAAGAGAGGGGCAGGGAGTTGACTGAGAGAAGACAGGAAGGGCAGGGAAGCCTCTAGGGATGAAAGATGGGGGTGGGGTAGGTGAAGGCAAGCTCTGGGGTAGCGGCAGTCAAGGGGGTGCGCGATGGGGACAGCTATGAGTGTAAGTGAGGACAGGGCTCTGAAAAGGATCTGAGGCAGCGCTGGGGCTGGGAGGGTGGTCAGAGGAGAGGTCACATCTGCGGACTGGTTATGATGGTGGGGAGGCGGGGAGAGCAGGGTCTGGACGTGACGGGGAGGAGCAAGGATGAGAATAACGGGAGGGGGTCTTCAGAGGGGTCAGGACTGGGAGGTGAGAAATGGAAAACGGGGCTCACAGTGGGCGGAGACCAAAAGTAGAATGGGAACCGGCGAAGGCAGCAGCCGAGGTCTCCCTCCGAAACGGCGCCTCCCCCAAAACTCGGGGCCTTGACAAGCCTGAGTGCAGGGGCAGGGCCGGGGAGGTGGATTTCGGGGAAGACAAGCCCAGTCAGAGGTAGCCCTCAGGCCTGAGTCAGGGGTCCCGGAGGTGGCTCAGGGCCAGGCATGGGG
This sequence comes from Pan troglodytes, assembly GCF_028858775.2. Lineage (NCBI taxonomy): Eukaryota > Metazoa > Chordata > Mammalia > Primates > Hominidae > Pan > Pan troglodytes. The sequence goes on along the minus strand of NC_072419.2, from coordinate 38,329,300 downwards.
TGCTGGAAGATCCTGGGATACCCCGGAGGGCCCCGCTCCAGCTCCCGCTCCCGGAGTCTCCTTCACTCACCATCGCCGTCGCCATCTTGGATCCACGTGTCGCCGTAATGACGTCAGCGGAAGTGGTGCTCCCTGGTTACGGAGTTTAACTCCACAAGGTGGTCGTCTGGCTTCAACCGCTCCTGTAGTGGCGGTCAGCAGAGGGGAAAAGGAGTCTTAGCTCCTGATCGACAGTCTGGTCTGGGAAAGTAAGGTCGCTGATTAGGTGAAGAGAGAGAACGGTGTAACTAAGGAAGCCATATTAGCTCCTGGCAGAAACTGAGCCTCCCTTATTCCCGCTGCATTGTGGGTAATGGGGGTGTGTGAAAGTGCGCTCGTGCTCTCAGCGCCATCTTTACTACTGGCAGGAAGACCCATTGCCAGGGTTACCTGAGACCTTGATTTGAGGGAAAGGGTGGGCACTCGGGCTCCAAGAGCAGTACGACTCCAAGAATAATTTGTAATTATATATTTAAGTATTTGTTTGACTATCCTATATCCTCTTTAGTAGACTGTAATCCCCATGAGGGTGAACCCTGTTTTTTTGTTTTTTTGTTTGTTCGTTTTTTACCTTGCTCTTCCTCATTCCCATCTGTGAAATGGGAATGGGGTTCATCATAGGCTTGTGATGAGGATTCAGTGACACAATATTACATAGGATGTATTCAATAAATAATTGTCAGTATATGTTTATGTATACTCCTTTGGGCTTGTGGTAGATGCCCAATACATTATTTTTCAAATGAACGAGTGAAAACCAGCATATTCAGTGGAGGGAGATATCTCTGAATGTGGACGTCATGCACTAGCTTAGTGTGTGACTCCAGACAAGTCACGCAATCTTCCTAAGCCTCAGTTTCCAAATCTGTGAAAAAGAGACTCAAAGAATCATGGTATTAAGGTTGGGAAAGAACTCAAAGTTCATTTGACCCATGTATATCACTTTAAACTGAATACAGTACCAGTGCTATCTTAGACTGGTTTTAAAAAGCTATCAAAAGAATAATAATGATTAATAATAATCATCAGCACTTGCTGAGCATTTTGTGTGCTGCAGCACTTAGCATTATGCTAACAGTTCATTAGACTCTTTTTATCTAATTCTAGGGGGCAAGGGACAGTTGAACTCTGATCCCCACCTATGGGCACCACTGTGGTGGATTTTCTGCAAAGATGGCTGCCACGTAGTTCTGTCCGTCCTTGCATGATGAGCATACGGTTTCTCTCCTCAAGAGATAGACTCTGTTTTACCTCCTGTTGAATCTGGCTGGTCATGTTGGTTGCTTTGACCAATAGGATGTGCTACAAGTGATTCTGCCAGTACTGAGCCTAGGCCTTAAGAGGATTGAAAACGTCTGATTCTACCTTCTTGGTTATAAAGAAGTGTAGCTACTCTGCTGGAAAGGCACCTGGAGAGAGAGGGAGGCTCAGCCAACTCCTCAAGACATTCTAGAAACTACAGCTAAGCACTATAATATGTAATTGAAGTCATCTTGGACATTCCAACCCCCACTGAGCTACTAGCTGAATGCAGCTACATGAATAACCTCATGAACACCATGTGGACCAAAAGAACTGCCCAGCTAAGCCCAGCTTTAGAGTGGGGTGGTTTATTATAGATCATTTCAGTAATAGATCATTGAAACACACACCCATTAACTCTTGTGACATGCACAACCATCCTGAAGATTGGCAGATTGGCTATTAACCCCAAGGAGGAGGAAGCTTGAGAGACTAGGGGGAATTTGCTGCAGTCTCATAGGTTCCAGACTTAGAACCAGTTTTCCTAGAGCTTCGATCCTGAGTGTTTCCCACCATTTCTAGCTGCCTGAAGAAAGATAACTGATAAGGAGCAAAGCTCCATAAATGGCCTATTATTTTTTAGTATTTCCATTTTTTTTCTCATGCTTTGTATTTTTCCCTAAAGGCCTTTCATATCCCAATCTCTTTTGGTGACATATGCCAGAATCCTAGAACTAGACTGCCTGGGTTCAGAACGCATCTCCACCACTCATTAGCTCCATAACATGGGCAAGTTTCTCTTTTTTTTCTGAAAAAAAATTTTTTTTGAGATGGAGTCTCACTCTGTTGCCGAGGCTGGAGTGCAGTGGCGCAATCTCAGCTCACTGTAACCTCTGACTCCCGGATTCGAACAATTATCTTGCCTCAGCCTCCTGAGTAGCTGGGATTACAGGTGCATGCCACCAAGCCCGGCTGAGTTTTTGTATTTTTAGTAGGGATGGGGTTTCGCCATGTTGGCCAGGTTGGTCTAGAACGCCTGACCTCGAGTGATCTGCCTGCCTTGGCCTCCCAAAGGGCTGGGATTACAGGTGTGAGCCACTAGACCCGGCCTAAATATTTTTCATTGTTGTAAAATATGCATAACTAAATATTGACTATTTTAATCATTTTTAAGTGCACAAATCAGTGACATCAACTACATTCACAAAGTTGTCAATCATTACCGTCATCCGTCTCCAGAACATTTTCGTCATCCCTAAAAATGAATATCCACATGCAAAAGAATGAAATTGGACCTTTATCTCACACTATATACAAAATCAATTCAAAATGGATTAAAGACTTATAGGGCCAGAAACTGTAACGCTACTAGATGAAGACATAGGGAAAACTTGACATTGGCTTGGGCAATGATTTTTTGGATATGACACCAAAAGCACAGGAAACGAAAGCAAAAATAGACAGGTGGGATTGTATCAAACTAAAAAGCTCTGCACAGCAAAAGAAACAACAAAGTAAAAAGGCGACCGCCAGAGCTGAGGAAAATATTTACCAATCAAAAACGATCTGATAAGGGGTTAATATCCAAAATATATAAGGAGCTTAAACAACTCAATAGCAAAAAATCCCAAATAACCTGGTTTAAAAATGGGCAAGAGATCTAAGCAGACATTTCTCAGGAGACAGACAAATGGCCAGCAGGTAAATGGAAAGGTGCTCAACATCCTTAATCATCAGGGAAATGTAAATCGAAACCACAATGAGCAATCATTTCACACCTCTTAGAACCATTATTATCAAAACGACACATAATAAGTATTGGCAAGGATGTGGAGAAAAGGGAACTCTTGCATAAATTGGTACGGTCACTATGGAAAACAGTATGAATGTTCATCAAAATTAAAATTAAAAATGGAACTACCATATAATGCAGCAATCCCACTTCTGAGTATATATCCAAAAGGAAATGAAATCAATGTCTGCACCCCCGTATTTATTGCAGCACTATTCATAATAGCCAAGATATAGAAACACAGCAGCTGTAAACTATAATCTATGTTTAATATAAGTATATAACTATATATTTATAAATATAAAATATATATAATATCATATATAACTTTTTAAAAGGTTTATTTATCTATTTATTATTTATTTGAGATGGAGTTTTGCTTTTTGTTGTCCAGGCTGGAGTGCAGTGGCATGATCTTGGCTCACAGCAACCTCCGCCTTCCAGGTTCAAGCGATTCTCCTGTCTCAGTCTCCTGAGTAGCTGGGATTACAGGTGCCTGCCACCAAGCCAGGCTAATTTTTGTGTTTTTAGTAGAGACGGGGTTTCACCATGTTGGCCAGGCTGGTCTGCAACTGTTGACCTCAGGTGATCCACCCGCTTCGGCTTCCCGAAGTGCTGGGATTACGGGCGTGAGCCACCACTCCCGGCCTATTTATTTATTTTTGAATTTTCTTTTTGAGACAGAGTTTCACTCTGTCGCCCAGGCTGGAGCGCAGTGGTGCAATCTCAGCTCACTGCAACCTCTGCCTCCCAGGTTCAAGTGATTCTTTTGCCTCAGCCTCCCCAGTAGCTGGGACTACAGGTGTTTGCCACCAAGCCCAGCTAATCTTTTTGTATTTTTAGTAGAGACAGGGTTTCGCCATGATGGCCAGGCTGTTATCAAACTCCTGGCCTCAAGTGAGCCACCCATCTCAGCCTCCAAAAGTGCTGGGATTATAAGCGTGAGCCACTGTGCCCCGCTATTTATTTATTTTGAGACAGGGTCTCATTCTATCACCCAGGCTGGAGTACAGCGGCACAATCACGGCTCACTGCAGCCTAGACCTCCTGGGTAGGTCTCCTACCTCAGCCTCCTGAGTAGCTAGGACTGCAGGCACCTGCCACCATGCCCGGCCAATTTTTGTATTTTTTGTAGAGACGGGGTTTCACCATCTTGCCCAGGCTGGTCTCAAACTCTTGGGCTCAAGTGATCCACCTGCCTTGGTCTCCCAGAGTGTTGGGATTACAGACGTGAACCACCGTGCCTGGCCAATATTATTTATTTATTTTTTGAGACAGGGTCTCACTCTCTTGCCCAGGCTGGAGTGCAGTGGTACAATCACGGCTCACTGCAACCTCAATCTCCTGGGCTCAAGTGTTCCTCCTGCCTCAGCCTCCTGTGTAGCTGGGACCACAGTTGCATGCCACCACAACCAGCTAAATGTTTAACTCTTTGTAGATATGGTGGGGGGGCGGTCCCACTTGTTGCCCAAGCTGGTCTCAAACTTCTGGGCTCAAACAATCCTCCCACCTTAGCCTCCCAAAGTGCTGGGATTATAGGTGTGAGCCACTGCACCTGCACCTGGTCAACTCTTTTTTCTTAGTGCTGAATAATATCCCATTATGTGAATATACCACAAGTTGTTTATCCATTCACCTATTGAAGGACATCTTAATTGTTTCCAAGTTTTGGCATTTATGAATAAAGCTGCTGTAAATATCCATGTGCCATTTTTGTGAGTGTGTGTAGACGTAAGTTTTCAACTCTCATGGGAGCACAGTTGCTGGATTGTGTAGTAGGTTATGCTTAGTTTGGTAATAAACTGCCAGATACCTTCCAAAGTGGCTGTACCATTGTGCATTCCCACCAGCAATGAATGAGAGTTCCTGTTGCTCCACATCCTCCTCAGCATCTGGTGTCATCAGCGTTTTGAATCTCAGCTATTTTAGCAGATATGGTTTTTTTTAATTGTTGGGTTTTAAGAGTTCTTTATATATTGCAGATACCAGTCCTTCATCAGAGATATCTTTTGCAAATATTTTCTACAAGCTTGGGAATCACATTTTTCTTTTCTTTTCTTTTCTTTTTTCTTTTTCTTTTTTCTTTTTTTTTAAGACAGAGGTTTGCTCTTGTCACCCAGACTGGAGTGCAATGGTGTGATCTTGGCTCATTGCAACCTCCGCCTCCTGGGTTCAAGCAATTCTCCTGCCTCAGCCTCCCGAGTAGCTGGGATTACAGGCGCCCGCCACCACGCCTGGCTAATTTTTGTATTTTTAGTTGAGACAGGGTTTTACCATGTTGGCCAGGCTGGTCTCGAATTCCTGACCTCTGGTGATTCACCCACCTCGACCTCCCAAAGTTCTGGGATTGCAGGTGTGAGCCACCACGCTTGGCCATGTTTCTATTTTCTTAATAGTGTCTTTGGCAGAGCAGAGTTTTTAATTTTAAAGAGGTACAGTTTATCTTTTTTTTCTTTTGTGGATCATGCTTTTGGTGTTGTATCTATCCCCATGTTTTTACCTGTCTTTTCGGTGACCAGAGAGACAAATCAGTGTTGGTTTGGGCGGTATAAATTGAAAGAGTAAGAAGCAGAAATTGATCTCTTAACCTTGTTCATAAGCAATAGGCTCCAACTCCTGAGATCGTGCCTCAGTTGCTGTGGCTGTCATACTTTTATGTAACAAAACAACCCCAGAACACAAAAGCATCTATTTCTCTCTCACATGTCCACAGGTCAGATGGAGCTCAGTTGATCTAGGCTGGGCTCAGGCCTGCAGGTTGGTCTAGGTCTGCTCCATCTGTCACTCATCTTCCTCGGACCATGTTCTTTTCAGGGCAAAAGACTGGAAGGCAAGCCCAGCCCCACAAGCACGTTTCAAGCCTCTGCTTGCATCACATCTGCTAACATCCCATTGGCTAAAGCAAGTCTCACAGTCAAGCTCAACACTGATGGAGCAGGGAAATGTACTCCTCCCATTGGATTATTATCACAAATCATAAGGGAACATTTCCATCAGAAGACCCTGGGCTCTGCTTTCATGTACCCAAGCCATACCCCAAACTAGAAAGCAAGAAAGAAATTACCAACTAGGTAAATTGAAACACTGCTAGCTTTATTTTCCACTGTTCTTATATTCAGTTCCTAAGGTTAGAACCCCACCCTACTCAGAAGTACAGAATCAAGTTAGTATAGGATTCCATGGGACCCTGGGGGGTGATATGATGTACAACCTTCAGGGGATGCAATAATATAGAAAGGTGGTGTTTCCTTTTCACCCATTGTCCACCTCTTTTGTCTTTCTCTCTATGATAAAAACTAGCTGCCAGGGTCTTTCAGCTGAGGCAACATTCAGGAAGCCCGCACTGCTTCGTCTTCTCTGCTTCCTACGCAGGTCTCCCACCCCTCCACTGAGAGCTTCCCCTGTAGGGTACTAGACACCTCTCAGCAGCCATATCTCCAGACCAGGATTCCTGCAATGGCAAATACCACCTCGACAAGTATGATGGCTGCTTGACCCGTGGGAAACGTCAGGTCTGCAGGCAGCCCCCAGCCCTGGAGGCAGCCCCCAGCTCTGGGGAGCTGTAAACTGACCAGCTCTTGTAGCAATGTGGCCTAACAGGAAAGTCGGGGTCCCAGATCATGAGAAACCATTCCTGTCATCCTGGAAGACCCATCTCCTTGGAGGCAAAACCCATCCAGCATCTGGATACCAGTGGAGAAGGCAGAAAAGTGCCCCCCGTCGAAAGATGTTCATGTCCTAACCCTCAGAGCGTGTGAAAATGTTACCTCACATGGCAAAAGGGACTTTGCAAAGGTGATTAAGAATCCTGAGATGAGAAGATTATTCTGAATTATCCAGGTGGGTCCAAGGAGTTCTTACAAATAAAAGAGGGGAAGAAGACTCAGAGGAGATATGAAGATGAAAGCAAAGTTTGGAGTAATGAACGAAAGGGGCTGATGAGTGAAGGAATAGGAGCAGCCTCTAGAAACTGGGAAAGGCAAGGAAACAAATTATCCCCTAGAGCTTCCAAAAAGAATGCAGCCCTGCCAACCCATTTCAGTCCCTCTGACTTCTGGAACAGTAAGGTTATACATGTATTGACTGATTGATTGATTGATTGAGACAGGGTCTCGCTTTTCTGGAACAGTAAGGTTATACATGTATGTATGTATGTATGTATATATGTATGTATTGAGACAGGGTCTTGCTGTCTTGCCCAGGCTGGAGTGCAGTGGTACAATCTCGGCTCACTGCAACCTCCACCTCCCGGGTTCAAGCAATTCTCCTGCCTCATCCTCTCCAGTAGCTAGGATTACAGGCGCCCACCACCATGCCTGGCTAATTTTTGTATTTTTAGTAGAGACGGGGTTTCACCACGTTGGCCAGGCTGGTCTCGAACTCCTGATCTCAAGTGATCACCCACCTCAGTCTCCCAAAATGCTGGAACTATAGGCATGAGCCATTATGCCCGGCCAAGTAATGTTATGCAGTTTTGTTGTCTTAAGCTACCAGATATGTGGTAATTTGTTACAGGAGCAAGAGGAAACTAATATAGCCAGTAACTATTTTAGGGCACTTAGAAAACCTCAAGCATTGAACCCCAATTTTCTTTCCTTTCCTTTCTTTCTTCTTCTTCATCTTTTTTTTTTTTTTTTTAAACAGGGTCTCACTGTGTCGCTCAGGCTAGAGTGCAGTGGCACGATCATAGCTCACTGTGGCCTCGACCTCCTGGGCTCAAGCAATCCCCCGCTCCTCGGTCTCCCAAAGCACTGGTATTATAGGTGGGAGCCACAGCACCCAGTCTGAACCCCTCTTGTCTTTGTATTTCTGGTCCCCGGGAGAGTCCTTCACCATTTCTGACTTGTCATACAGCAAGAAGGCAAATAGATATTCAGGAATTGGAAGGACAGGAAAACCAACGTTTTGGTAAAGACTTTGGCATTTATATCTTTTATTTAAATATTCTTTTCACTATTTTGAAAGTTTCCCTTCCAAATCACAGCTGTAACTAAAATCCAACCATTCCAGGAAATAGAAATATCAACTTGGGGGCTTCCTGAGAATGTCAGATTGTGGATTGCAAGAGTCAAAAAGAGATTTTCCAGTCCAACCTACCCACTGGACAGATGAGGAAACTGTGGCTGAAGCGAGGGTGGGTGTCTGGGAGTAGGAAGGGGGTGTGGGCCCTGGCGGATGGTGCTGGAGCCACCTTGCAGCCACCACCTGGGCACCCCCTGGCCCTGCCCTGGTCCTCCCTATCATGGCTGCTGTTGGTACTGGCTCTCTGTGGCCGTGTAGAAGTCATCCAGCACACTCTGGATGTATTCGAAGGTCGGCCGCTCCTCCGGACGGTTTTTCCAGCAGCGCATCATGATGTTGTAGAGCTCCTCTGGGCAGTTCTCTGGGCGAGGCATCCGGTATCCACGCTCCAGAGCTCGGATCACTTCAGGGTTTGACATCCCTGAAAAGGAGCCATGGAATTAGAAACGGAAGCAGTTGGGAAATGAGAGCCCAGGGGTGGCAGGCCCTGTGGCCTCCCCAGCAGGCATCACTCCCCACCTCACCTTGCAAGCTGAGCCCCTTCCACTGTGAAAGACAGACTTCCACCCTCAGCTTCACTTGCAGCTAGGACATGGGCCTGGGACCCAGTTTGGGCCAATGGGAGCTGACGGGGAGGTCTGCTGGGAAAGTGATGGAAAGGTTTTTCCTCCCGCTTAGAGGAGAGTCTTTGGAGAACGCACCCTTCATCTCTTCCTTTGAACACTGTGAGATACTTATGATACTTGGAGCTGACAACATGGAGAAGACCATCATAGAGACAGGAACCCAGAGTCCTGACAGCTGCTGAGTTGCTGAACTCACCAGTCACCAATGGCAGATTGGGAGTAATAGATTGCTTCTATTTCAGTTACTCTTTGTCTGTTATTTTGTTGCTTGCTGTGGAACACATCCTAATGGATTCAGTGTCTATTGTGTGTTGCCTGGTTTTGACTAGTGCACCCTCAAGACAAAACATTCAGGTGGCCAGATTCAATGTTAACCTATGGGTGGGACCATTTTTTTGTTCAGTTCAAGTTTCTATTAGCTATTCATAAGAATAGCCATTCAATGTCTGTGATCCCCAATTTTATATTATTAGTCTCAAACTCCAAACTCATGAACTCAAGTGCTTCCTCTACTTGGATGTCTCTATATTTAAGTCAACTCAAATTTAGCAGAGCTAAAACAGAGCTCTCCAATTTCTATCCCTAGACCATTACCCACCCTGTGGTGCAAAGCCAGGGTAATCATCCTTTATTCTCTCTCTCTCACCTCCTAAGTCAGCAAGTCAGATCTTTTCTCCTTTTGAAACGTAGCACCAGTTCATCAACGTATGCTAGTCACGAATGCCACCACCCTGTCCAGACCATCATCACCTCTGCCTGGGCCACTGCTGTGGCCTCCTCACTGGCTGCCACCCTGTTCCCTTTCCCTCCCATTCACTCTCCATGCTGAAAGCATCACTTAAAAATGGAAATCACCAGCCCGGCAACATAGCAACACCTTGTCTCTCAAAAAATTTAAAGAATTAGCTGGGCATGGTGGTGTGTGTCTGTAATCCCAGCATTTTGGGAGGCCAAGGCTGGAGGATCGTTTGAGCCTGGAAGTTAGAGACCAGGCTGCACAACGTAGTGAGACCAAGTCTCTACAAAAAAATTAAAAAAATAAAAAATAGCCAGACATGGTGGCATGTGCCTATGGTCCCAGATACTCGAGAGGCTGAAGCGGGAGGATCATTTGAGCCTAGGAAGTCGAGGCTGCCATGAGCTATGATTGCACCACTGCACTACAGCCTCAGTGACAGAGTGAGACCTTGTCTTAAAAAAAAAAAAAAGGTGGAGAAAGGACAAGATCTGATTTAAAGTTTAGAATTATCCTTCTGGCTGCAAGTGGAGAATAGGCTGTAGGACGAGGAGGGAGAAAGCAGTAAGACTGATGAGGATGCCGCTGCACCATCTATGGGAGATGACGCTGGCCTGGATGCAGTGGAGACTGTGGGGTTCAAAGTGGTGAGACTTGGGATATGTTTTGGAGTCTAGTGGCCAAAACCCTGTGACTGCTCAGATGTCACAGGGGTGAGGCCAGGCATAGTGGCTCACGCCTGTAATCCCAGCACTTTGGGAGGCCGAGGCAGGCGCATCACCTAAGGTCAGCAGTTCGAGACCAGCCTGGCCAACATGGTGAAACCCCGTCTCTACTAAAAATACAAAAATTAGCCAGGCATGGTGGTGGACGCTTGTAATCCCAGTTACTCAGGAGGCTGAGGCAGGAGAATCGCTTGAACCTGGGAGGCGGAGGTTGCAGTGAGCCGAGATCACGTCACTGCACTCCAGCCTGGGTGACAGAGGGAGACTCCGTCTCAAAAAAAAAAAAAAAAAAAAGTCATAGGAGTGAGAGAGAAGGAAGGGCCAAGGAAGCCCCCAGATTTCAGGCTTAAGACGTTAGATGGATGGAGGTGCCTTTAACTAAGACAGGAAAGGTGAGGGAAGGTTGGGGGTGAGGATCAAGAACTCAGTTTGAATGGACATGTTGTTGAGATGAGCCCATTGCCAGACTGGGCCCTGGTAGCAGCCCTGAGCTGATGCCCCTTCCCTACCTGGGTAAGGGATCCGGCCGTAGGTGACGATCTCCATCAGCAGGATACCAAAGGACCAGACGTCTGACTTGATGGTGAAGGAGCCAAAGTTGATGGCTTCAGGAGCTGTCCACTTGATGGGGAACTTGGCCCCTGCAGGGTTGAACAGAGCAGAGTCAGGGAAGGCTGGGGAGTAGTGAGGGTTGGCTCTGCTAAGGTGGGGGAACAGGCAAGGGCAAGAGCTGCCAACATCTGCCCCTGCAGACCTGCAATTTCCCTGATACGTGGCCTCCCTGTGGAAGCAAGGGACATCCATCCTGAGGACAGATGGCTAAACAAGGAGGAGTGGGCTTAGGGGCCTGGGGTATGGTGTGGAAGTTCACTCTAGAATCCTCCTCATTGATTCAGCTGATACCCCAGTTAACTGCAACTCCGAAGAGTGGAATCCCAGAGGTCACAGGTCTTTGGGGACAGAAGGACTTCAGGGGGCCTTGAGTCCAGGTTGCAGCTGATGCCTCAGTCCTCTCATCCTGGGCGATGGGAAAAGGGAGGATTCTGGCTCTCAGCCCATGAGGTTCCCACCAGTCACTGTGTGTCTCTCCCTTTACCCGCCCCTCCTCCCACCTAGTCTGACATGGGTTTAGTTAGCCTTTTCATTTTTTTTTTCTTTTAGAGACAGAGTGCCCAGGCTGGAGCGCAGTGGCACAATCATAGTTCACTGAAGCCTCGAACTCCTGACCTCGAGCTATCCTCCTGCCTCAGCCTCTCAAGCACCTGGGGTTACAGGTGTGCCCCATTATGCCAAGCTAATTAAAAAATTTTTTTTGGCCAGGTATGGTGGCTTGTGCCTGTAATCCCAGCACTTTGGGAGACCAAGGAGGAGGATCACCTGAGGTCAGGAATTCGAGACCAGCCTGGCCAACTCCATCTCTACTAAAAATACAAAATTAGCTGGGCATGGTGGCAGGTGCCTGTAGTTCCAGCTACAGGCTGAGACAGGAGAATCACCTGAACCCAGGGGGCGGAGGTTGCAGTGAACCGAGATCACACCACTGCACTCCAGCCTGGATGATAGAGTCAGACTCCGTCTCAAAAATAAAATAAAATAAAATAAAATATAAAAAAATAGAAAAATTTGTAGAGACAGTGTTTTATTATGTTACCCAGCCTGTTCTCAAAACTCCTGGGCTCAAGTGATCCTCCCATCTTGGCCTCCTAAAGCACTGGGATTATAGGTGTGAGCCACCGCACCTGGCATAGTTATCCTTTTTTAAAAAGTGTTTAGTTTAATTATATCATGGTTGGTGAACACGGTCTATAGAATATATGTTCTTTGGAATTTGTTGAGACCTGCTTTATGACTGAGTACACGGTCAAGTTTTGAAAATGTTCTATGTGTGTGTTTGTGTGTGTGAGAGTGTGTGTGTGTGTATATGTGTTTTCTCCCTTCCTCCTTTGGATCTACAGACTTTTCTTGATTTCCTGCTTATCTTCTTCTGGTTTAGAAATTATACATTCTACTTTTATTCCTTTAGTCATTACATTTATTTATTTATTTATTTATTTATGTTTTGAGACAGGGTCTCGCTCTGTTTGCCCAGGCTGGAGTGCAGTGGTGTCATCTCGGCTCACTGCAAGTTCCGCCTCCCGGCTTTCACGCCATTCTCCTGCCTCAGTCTCCCAAGTAGCTGGGACTACAGGTGCCCGCCACCACGCCTGGCTAATTTTTTGTATTTTTAGTAGAGATGGGGTTTCACCGTGTTAGCCAGGATGGTCTCGATCTCCTGACCTCGTGATCCTCCCACCTCAGCCTCCCAAAGTGCTGGAATTACAGGCATGAGCCAACGTGCCCGGCCCTATTTATTTACTTTTTTGAGACAAGGTCTTGCTCTGTTACACAGGCTGGAGTGCAGTGACATGATCTTGGCTCACTGCAGCCTCAACCTCCTGGGCTCAAGCGATTCTCCCGCCTCAGCCTCCTGAGTAGCAGGGACCACAGGCTCACACCACCACGCCTGACTTATTTTTAAATTTTTTGTAGAGATGGGGTCTTGCTATATTGCCCAGGCTGGTCTTGAACTCCTGGGCTCAAGCAGTCTGCCTATTTTGGCCTCCCAAAGTGCTAGGATTATAGTCATGAGCCACTTTGCCCGGTCTAAATTTTTTTTTATCGAGTTATAACATACATGAAATAATATGCACAAATCTTTAATATCCATTTTGCTGCAGCTTTATATATATATATATATATATATATATATATATATATATATATATACCCTTGTAATCACCATCAGATTGGGCTGTAGAACATTTTCAGCATTTCAGAACGCTCCTTTCTGCGTCCTTCCAGTTAATACCCCCTTACTTAAGGTGACTGCAGCCTGTGCATAGTGGCTCATGCCTGTAATCCTAGCACTTTCAGAGCCTGAGGCAGGAGGATCACGTAAGTCCAGGAGTTTGAGACCAGCCTGGGCAACACAGTGAGACACTATCTCTACAAATAATTAAAAAATTAGCTGGGCATGGTAGCACGTATCTGTAGTTTCAGGTACTCAGGAGGCTGAGGCTGGAAGATTGCTTGAGCCCAAGAGTTGGAAGCTACAGTGAGCTATGATCTCACCCCTCCACTACAGCCTGGGCAACAGAGCAAGCACCTATCTTTTTTTTTTTTTTTTTTTTTTGAGACGGAGTCTCGCTCTGTCACCCAGGCTGGAGTGCAATGGCACAATCTCGGCTCATTGCTGCAACCTCTGCCTCCTGGGTTCAAATGATTCTCCTGCCTCAGCCTCCCGAGTAGCTGGGATTACAGGCACCCGCCACCACGCCCAGCTAATTTTTGTATCTTTAGTAGAGACAGGGTTTCACCATATTGGCCAGGCTGGTCTCAAACTCCTGACCTTGTGATCCGCCTGCCTTGGCCTCCCAAAGTGCTGGTATTACAGGTGTGAGCCACTGTGCCCGGCCGCACCCGTCTCTTTAAAAAAATAAATAGGACTGGCACAGTGGCTCGCATCTGTAATCCCAGCACTTCGGGAGGCCCAGGTGGGTGAATCACTTGAGGTCAGCAGTTCGAGACCAGCCTGGCCAACATGATGAAACCCTGTCTCTACTAAAAATACAAAAACTAGCCGGGCATGATGGCACATGCTTGTAATCCCAGCTGCTTGGGAGGCTGAGGCAGGACAATCACTTAAACCCAGGAGGTGGAGTTTGCAGTGAGCTGAGATGGCGCCAATGCACTCCAGCCTGGGCAGCAGAGCGAGACTCCGTCTCAAAATAAATAAATAAATAAATAAATAAATAAATATTAGGCTAACAGAAACTAAAGGTGACTGCAATTCTGACCTCTAGTGCTATAAATAAATTTTGCCTGTTTCTTTCTTTAACAGCTTTATCGAGATAGAATTCACAGACCATACATTTCACCCATTTAAAGTGTATAATTCCGTGGCTTTCAGAATATTTACAAAGTTGTGGATTTTAGAATACTTTCATCACATTTCCCTGCAAAAAACCCACAGAAGTCACTCCTCATTTCTCCCAACTCCCCACCACCAGCTGTAGGCACCAATAATCTACTTTCTGTCTCTTTAGATTTGTCTGTTCTGGGCCGGGCATGGTGGCTCACACCTGTAATCCCAGCAGTTTGGGAGGCCAAGGCGGGCGGATCACTTGAGGTCAGGAGTTTGAGTTCAGCCTGGCCAACATGGTGAAACCCTGTATCTACTAAAAATACAAAAATTAGCTGGGTATGGTGGTGTGCGCCTGTAATCCCAGCTACTCAGAAGGCTGAGGCACAAGAATCGCTTGAACCTGGGAGGCAGAGGTTGCAGTGAGCTGAGATTGAGCCACTGCACTCTAGCCTGGGTGACAGCAAGACTCCATCTCAAAGAAAAAAAAAGATTGCCTCTTCTGGACATTTCATAGAAGGGGAATTATACAACATGTGGCCTTCATGTTGGCTTTCCTTTAACAAAATGTTTTTAAGGGTCATCTGTGTTCTAGCCTGGCATAGTACTTCATTCCATTTTATGGCCAAATAATATTCCATTGTATGGATATATCACATTTTGTTCATCTGTTCATCAATTGATGGACATTAAAGAGTGTTGTTTCCATTTTTTGGCTATTAGGAAGAATGCTGCCATGAATGTCCGATTACATGTTTTGTCTCTTTTAGAATTTCACAAAAACGAAACCAAGTGGCATCTACTCTTTTCTTTTGGTCTAATTTCTTTCATTTTGATATTATACCTGTGAGAGTTACCCATTTTGGTGCATTTAGCATTGGCTTGTGCCTCTTTCTTTCTCTTTCTTTCTTTCTTTCTTTCTTTCTTCTTTCTTTCTTTCTTTCTTTCTTTCTTTTGACAAGATCTTGCTCTGTCCACCAGGCTGGGTGAAGTGGCATGATCATGGCTTACTGCAGCTTCAGCTTCCTAGACTCAAGTGATCCTCTCACCCTAACCTCCTGAGTAGCCACAACTACAGGCATGCGCCACCATGCCTGGCTAATTTCTTAAATTTTTGTAGAGACTAGGTCTTCCTGTGTTGCCCAGGCTGGTCTTGAGCTTCTGGGCTCAAGCAGTCCTCCAGTCTTGGCCTCCTAAAGTGCTGGGATTACAGGCGTGAACCACTGAGCCTGGCCAGTTTGTGCTTTTTCATCACTGCGTGGTATTATATTGTGTGAATATACCACAATCCATCCTCCTGCTATGGACATTTGGATACCCTCCCCATTTTTGTCTGTTATGCACAAAGCTGCTCTTACCCTTAATTTCGACATATATTTGCCCACTCCCTCTAAAATCTATCAGTACTTCTCAATCTGATCTAAAATCTCCTCAAAGTCTCTGAGTGAGACTCTGAAGTTCAGGACATTATCCAGAAGGATCCACCAAGCTCAAGAATGCACAGCTAGTACTGGGGCAGACCCTTGCATTTTACCAATCGCTCTCACAAGTATCAACTCTCAACACTCACAAGCATCCAAATGGGCAACGTGGGGCTGCTTGGCAGCGTTCCCTACCTTCCCGAGCCGTGTACTCGTTGTCCTCAATGACCCGGGCCAGGCCAAAGTCAGCAATCTTACACACCAGGGATGCAGAAACCAAGATGTTGGCAGCTCGGAGGTCTCGGTGGATGTAGTTCCTCTGCTCGATGAAGGCCATGCCTTCTGCAATCTGCACCCCAAACAGAGACACCTTTGTCCTCAGACCTGGCCTACGCCAAGATGGCCCCACCCAAAAGCAGCAGAGAGGTGTTCAAGTGAAGAAAATGCGAAATGTCTGCACCAGCCCTCCCTCTTGTGTCGGGAGGGCCCCAGGGCTCAGGGTGGCATTCCTCCATCAACCCATTCAGGTTAGGGGGATCCCTAAGGAGGCCTGGGCCAGTTTGGGGGATTCTCTAGAATTCCAAGACTTCCAGAGAGCACTTTGAAATGTTCTCAGGGAAAAAGCAATGGGACTATTTCTCCAGGACCTATTCTTCCAGGAACACACATACACACACACGTGCACACACACACACACGAACCCTAGGATACTATGAAGAGCTTTCACCTTCAACTCTCTTTCTGGGGACAACCCAGGTTCATGTCATATTCTGCTATACCTCTCATATCTTCCTCATGCCCCAGCCTGGGTAGGGAAAATTCACTTATTTACTCAACAGAAATCCACTGAGTGTCTTGTGGGTGCCAGACATGTTGCTTGAACAGGTGATGAGCCCGGCAAAGCCCCTGCAGGTGGTAAGTACCATAAAGAAAAGATAAAACAGGCCGGGCATGGTGGCTTACACTTGTAATCCCAGCACTTTGGGAGGCCGAGGTGGGCGGATCACTTGAGGCCAGGAGTTCGAGACCAGCCTGGCCAACATGGCGAAACCCCGTCTCTACTAAAAATACAAAAAGAAGATGAGCATGGTGGTGCACGCCTGTAATCCCATCTGCTCAAGAGGTTGAGGCACAAGAATTGCTTGGACCCAGGAGGCAGAGGCTGCAGTGAGCCGAGATCGTGCCACTGTCCTCCAGCCTGGGCGACAGAGCAAGACTGTCTCAAAAAGAAAAAAAAGATAAAACAAAGTAACAAAATATGACCTGTAGAGAGCTTTTTTGGATTGGGCGTTCAGGGAAACCTGCTTTGAGGGGGTGAGATTTTAGCAAAGATCTGAATGATGATAATAACTGTGTCGCATAAGAATATTCTAGGCAGAGAGAACATGAGGTGCAAAGGCGTGGAGGTAGGTAAGAGCTTGGGTGTTCATGGAACAGCACAGAGGTCAGTGTGGCCAGCAGAAGATGCCACAGAGAGAGTGGGGAGAGTTGAAGTTGAGAGGGAGGCCGCCAATCATGAACTGCCTTGTAGGTCAGGAGAGGAGGGTGGATTTTATTCTGAGCGTGTTGGGGAGGTATTAGAGGCCTTCGAGCAGGAGCGTGACACGTTCTGATGTACATTTAAAGATCATCATGGCTGCTGAGTGAATAATAGACTGCGTGTAGGATTCTTATTCACACCAGGAGCCCTAGAAGCCTCTGATGAAAACACAGGGAGTATATCTTGCAGACATTTTTACTTACAAGGGTTTGGACAAAAGAGGTTGAAGATGAACCCTCAGATGCCCAGAAAGCAGCACTTTTGGTTTACAAACTGGGCTTGAGCTCTTTGAGGCAGGAATGATCATGATCTCTGTTTTACAGACATGGAACCACTTGTTCCAGATCACACCACCAGGAAAATTCTGAATGTCAGGCTCAAACCAGTCTGAGGACTCCCAATCCAGTGCCTCCTGCTGCCTCTAAATAACCCAGCACTCCAGTGCTCCGGCAGACTGCAGCTGGGTGCAGTCTGATGAAATTATTCTGGAAGTGAGGGCGTCTGACTAGACAGAACAATCAAAGCACCACCGGCTGGCTTCTCAAGGTCTGAGGCAAGTGGGTGGCGCACTTGCAAGGGGTGGACAGCAGGGGGCACCCGAGGCAGTTAGAATGGAGACCCATGCTTTGCTTTTTTCTTTTCTTTCTTCTTTTTTTTTTTTCTTTTGAGACAGGGCCTTGCTCTGTCACGGAGTACAGTGGTGGGATCACAGCTTACTGCAACCTGTGCCTCCTGGGCTCAAGCAGTCTTCCCACCTCAGCTTCCCAAGCAGCTGGTACTATAGGTGCATGCCACTATGCCAGACTAAATTTAAAAAGAATTTTTTTTTTTTTAATAGAGAAGAGGTCCCACTATGTGGCTCAGGCTGGGCTTAAAGGATCCTCCTGCTTCAGCTTCCCAAAGTGCTGGGATTACAGGCCTGAGCTGTTATGCCCAAGGGAGACCCAGAGACCCAAATTTTTCAATAAAAACTTGGAAGAGACTCTGATTTTGTTTAGAATAGTGGGGGGTGGGGACGAAATGGGGATGAGGTTGCCAGGGTGGAGTGAGACAGCATCTTGGCCCTGGGAGTGTGGGAAATTTATGAGTCCTTAGATGAACAGTTAACAAAAGTTATGATGCTAATGGAAGGCATCATAGCTTATTTATAAGATGATACTTAAACACTTATGTGACATTTACCATGTGCTTTGGAGGAGGCACTTTTGTTATCAGCCCCATTTCCACAGATAAGAAAACTGAAGCCCAGAGAAATAGGTAAGTGGCCCCAGCTTACACAGCTTGCAAGTTGCGGAGCCAGGGCTGGAGCTCCAAAAGCGCTGCTTGGGGTCCACGCACTTACCTGTTACTTGGCCCAACTTTTTTGCCTTGCTTTTCTTCTGGAGCAAGGACTAATGCTGGTAGTTACCACTGTTTGATGCTCACTGGCAGATGCTCATATGCTACTGATTTTCACAGGAGCTCGATGGGGCAGGGATGACACCCCACTTAGGAGACAGCAGAGGGTAATAGCTAAATGGCTCTGGAGCTGGACCAACTCAGCTTGAGCGCTGCAGCTCTGTGATGTCAAGCAAGTTGTGTCATCTCTCTGTACCTCACTTTTCTTCTCTGTAATAGCACCTGGTTCCAAGGGGTCATGTGAAGATGAATCCCCTAAGCCTACATCAAGGGCTTAGTAGAGTGTTTGGCACATAGTTAAGTATTTATTTAAAGAGTGGCTCCCAGTGCTCCCAGTGGGGGAAAGTGGCACTCAGAGAGGTTAAGCAACTTGCTTGAGGCTACACAGGCAGAGCTGAGATCAAAACAAAACTCTGTGTGACTCCTAAGCCCAGATGCTAATAGTGTTGCTTCTCAAGGGTCTGCTGACTGAATGAATAACGAGTAGGTTTATTGGGCCCAGGTGTAAGCACTGTGGGTTGATAAGGTGGTGAGATTTCATGACCCCCAAATAGGGTGCCATGAGGTTGGGCACCCTTGGGTTTGCTTCCAAAGAGTATCAGGGAGTCACAGCATCAGAGCTGGAAGGACCTGTAGAGCTCTTCAAACTGAATCCTATGGATGCCTCAAGGTTATATGGGGTTGGGGGAGACAAAAGAAAGGCCACAGATAAGCCCCCCACTCTGCTTCAGTCAGAGCAGCTCTGTTTTGACCTGTTTGTATATATGCAGCTACTGAATAACA
Source organism: Pan troglodytes (assembly GCF_028858775.2). NCBI lineage: Eukaryota > Metazoa > Chordata > Mammalia > Primates > Hominidae > Pan > Pan troglodytes. The sequence goes on along the minus strand of NC_072419.2, from coordinate 38,310,075 downwards.
TTTCATGTCACCCACAAAGCTGTGACTACAGAAACCCCACATGTGTGGTCCAGTTCTCCACCTGCTGCTCCAAGCTGCCTCTCTGAGTCTGGAGGTGAAGACCAAAGCCCCAGGTGGGCTCCTTTCTGTCCCTGGGCTCTGAATCTACCTCTGCTTCTGGACAGATGAAGGCCCAGAACCTCTTTTCCTCCCTTGGTTCGTTTTCCCCTCTGTGAAACGGGCAGAGTGGCTCTTGCCCTGGTCGGTGACTGCTGCCCAGCAGGGTTTCTGCTAGTTTGAAGATGATAATTTAGCAACAGACCAGTCTATTGTCTCCCAGAGGACCTGGCCCATTGGAGTGAAAACACATTTCCATATGCCTCTGGCATTCCAGGCTCTGAAAGTAGAGTCTTTTGTTACACTTTGTGGTGTCCTCTGGGCCCCTGAATTTGCATACTCAAATGAGCCCTGCCCTTGGCATCTCCAGCAGGCCCAGCTGAGGCCCAGGCAGGGTCTCACTCAACTCCCACTATCCCTGGGCTCCTGCTGAGTAGGCTGAACTCCTTCACCTACTTTTGCACAGGCTGTTTCTTTTGTCTAAAAGACCTTTACCTTTTCTCTTCATCTACTGAACTTCTATTCATCCTTCAGGCTCGGCCTAGAGGCCACTTCCTCCAGGAAGCATTCTCTGATTGCTCCTGGACCAGGCTAAATGCTCTAGCTATGCACTCTAATACCACCCCGTCCTTACACTCTGTTTTCCCATACATCAGAGAGAGCATGAGAGAGGACAGAAGTGAAAAAACTGCTTAGGCTGGGGGTGAGAGGAGCTGCAAGGGGCGTGGGGAACATGAGAAAGAAAATTAGGTTTTCAGCAGTGTTTTTGCGATTTGTGAACATTATTTACTTTGTTAGATACTGTGCTCTTTTGACTCAGCCAGGACCACTTGGGTCATGGTCTCTAAGAGATTTGGTTATTTAATACTCATCTTCCCACCTGGACTGTGAACTCTATTAGGACAGGAACATTTTCATTTTGTTCACTGCTATATTCCCCATAATTAGCACAGTAACTTATGCAAGCCACTTAACCACACTGGGGCTCAGTTTCCACATCTGTACTTTACTTCTGCTCTATGCTTCAATTTCCTATTCTGTAAAATGGGATGATAATTACCTACTCTGTAGCCAGACTGTTACATTGTGGGGGGTCCCTGGGATTTGTGTTCTTGGTCAGTCCCCTCCCACACTGATTCTGGGCATGGCTATGTGACTTGGCCAATGAGCCATTAGCAAGCCTGATGCAGGCAGAGGCTTAATGAGAGCCTGCTCATGAAGGCTTGGCCCCTGGTCCAGCTCTGTTTTGGAACCCAGCTGCTGCGCCATGAAGAAGCTCAGGCTGGGTGATTGGGTGGTGAGGGGCTATGTGGAGAGACCCTGGAGGCTGAGCCATGTCTTGGACATTCTAGCCTGGGCAAGTGCCAACAGTACATCTGCACCTCACTTTACCATGACGAGCAGAAGAACCACCCAGCTGAACCCAGGCAACCCACAGGATCATGAGAAATAACAATTGCTGTTGTTTCAAGCTACTAGGACTTGGATGGTTTGTTATACCAAAATAGATAACAAAAATCCCAGCCTATAAAGCTTTTAGGATGATTAAATGAATGAGTACATGTATAATAAAATATATGCAAAAAACATAGTTTTATACTGAGCTCTCAATACATTTTACCCATTATTACTGCTATCATCATAGTATGTGGTCAGTAAATATTTGGCAAGTAAAAAAATCGAATTCCTGTTTCCCTTCCCCGCTTCCTCGTTAGGCTCTCACCTGGGCTGAGAAGTCAATGAGTTTTGGCAATGGCTGCTTGCTGCCCTCATCACTTTTCAGAAAGTCCAGCAAGCTTCCTATATGGGGGAGAGGGGAGGAACATTTACTACTTTTACTATTTAATGGCAAAAACCACAATTACTTTTGCACCAATCTAGTACTTTAGTGTGTGGTGAAGATTTTTCATAGTAGTGGATTTAAATACGAATATTTGTTTGCAATTCCTAGTGTTTGAGAAAGAGAATTTGAGTTTTAGTGAAGTGACTTTTTGATTGCTAGATGGATTCTGTGACTGAGACAGCCCCTGAGCCTGGATGGCTGGGATCATGCCTTCACAGGACTGGCATAATTGCATAGTTAAAATGAAAAAGGCTTGAGGTTTCAAATCGCACTAAATGGGATTGCATGAGATGATTCTGTTTATCAAAAAATGGGCAGAGTGGCTAGGCACGAGGCTCACTCCTGTAATTCCAGCACTTTAGGAGGCTGAGGTGAGAGGATCATCTGAGGCCCAGAGTTTGAGACCAGCCTGGGCAACATCGCAAGACCCCATCTATAGAAGAAATTTACAAATATATATGTTAGGCCAGGCTCAGTGGTTCATGCCTATAATCCCAAAGCTTTGGGAGGATCACTTGAACCCAGGAGTTTGAGACCAGCTGGGGCAAGATGGCGAGACCCTGTCTCTAGAAAAAAATTTTAGAAGCTGGGCGCGGTGGCTCATGCCTGTAATTCCAGCATGGTGGGAGGCTGAGGCGGGCGGATCACAAGGTCAGGAGATAGAGACCATCCTGGCTAACATGGTGAAACACCGTCTCTACTAAAAATACAAAAAAATTGGCCAGGCATGGTGGCAGGCGCCTGTAGTCCCAGCTACTTGGGAGGCTGAGGCAGGAGAATGGCATGAACCTGGTAGGCGGAGCTTGCATTGAGCCGAGATTGTGCCACTGCACTCCAGCCTGGGAAACAGAGTGAGACTCTGTCTCAAAAAAAAAAAAATTTTTTTTAGAAATTAGCTGGGTGTGGTAGTGCATGCCTGTAGTGCCAGCTACTGGGGAGACTAAGTCGGGAGGATCCTGGAGCCTGAGAGTTTGAGGCTACAGTGAACTATGATCACGCCACTGCACTCCAGCCTGGGCAGGCAGAGGGCAACCCTGTCTCTAAAAATGAATATGTAAATAAATAAATAAAATTAGCCGAGTGTGGTGGCGTGGGCCTGTGGTCCCAGCCACTCGGGGGGCTGGGGTGGGAGGATCACTTGAGCCCAGGAGTTATGATTGCACCTCTGCACTCCAGCCTGAGTAACAGAGCAAGATCCTGTCCCTAAAAAACAAACAAACAAAAAATGGCAGGGGTTGAAAATGGTTGTGAAACAGTGGCCTAAAAAAATTCCCGGAGAAATCCTGAGTTGTGGCAGGGCGGGGGTGGGGGCAGAACTGCTGCTTTGCCAGCTCCCTCTCCCAGGGCGTTGGCAAGTACAGGGAAGGTGGCTGATGCAGGAGAGTGGCACCCCCACCACCCATGCCATACCCTGGCCTCTAAGGCTCACTGTGAACCATAAGCCCCTTCTCCCATCGCCCAGGAGTATTCTGGCCCCATTCCCTTCTCCTGGTAGCCCCTTGTTCTCCCTTCCCCTTGGTGACCCCTTAACATGATTTCACCCCACTAACCAGGAGGGCTGGATTGTTCCACATTAGATTCTCAATGAGTACTTGTTGGAAGAGCTCCTGGCCAGATTGGGGCCATCTCAAGGGCAAGAACCATGTCCAAGCCACCCTTGAGCCCGCAATTGACCAGTATAGGCCACAGCCTGCACCCCCAGCCCCAGCACGCAGCACCTTTGGCCATGAACTCCGTGATGATGTAGATGGGCTCCTTGGTGACCACTGCATGAAGTTTGACCAGCTTGTCATGCTGCAGAGTTTTCATCACGTTGGCCTCTGCCAGGAAGGCCTCCACCGACATGCTCCCTGGCTTCATCGTCTTCACTGCCACCTTGGTGTGCTTGTTGTAGGTGGCTGGAAGGGGATAGAGAGCAGGGAAGGTGGTCAGAACCCACTGGTCTCCCGTACCACCCTAGAAGGCCCAGCTGCAGACCCGCCTCCTCCAGAAAGTCTTTCCTGCTCATCTCAACTCTCAGAGAGGGAAGCGAAATCATGGGCTTAGGCCTCAGACAAATGTGGGTTGAAAGGCGGGTTCACCACTTCCCAACTGTGCACACTAGGGCAAGTGGCTTAACGTCTCTGAGCCGTGGCTTCCTCAGCTTCCTCATCTGTAAAGTGGAAATGGTAAGCTTTGCCTTTGAAGTGCTGTTGCAAGGATTTAAAAATAGCTCTAAGTGGCTCACGCCTGTAATCCCAGCACTTTGGGGGGCCGAGGTGGGTGGATCACAAGGTCAGGAGTCGAGACCATCCTGGCTAACACGGTGAAACCCCGTCTCTACTAAAAATACAAAAAATTAGCCAGGCATAGTGGTGGGCGCCTGTAGTCCCAGCTACTGGGGAGGCTGAGGCAGGAGAATGGTGTGAACCCAGGAGACGGAGCTTGCAGTGAGCCGAGATTGAGCCACTGCACTCCAGCCTGGGTGACAGAGCGAGACTCTGTCTCAAACAAACAAACAAACAAACAAAAGACCCAAACAAATAAAAATAGCTTTAAAACACTACTCAGGTTATGTCACACACATACACTGCCCACTTTAATCTTAACACTGCTCTTAAATAAATGCCAGACTTACTATGACCCCCAGGCCCTACATGGCCCAGCCTCGTCCACCCCTCTGGCCTCATCAGCCACTAAACTCCCCTTGCCTTTTATGTGCCAGTCACCCTGCAGGTCACTCAGTCCCTCAAGCACCCAACTCACCTCCCACCACAGGGATTTGGCACATGCTGTTCCCTCCCCTCACCCCACCCTGCTTCATTTGGTGGGTCTTGTCAATTTTATAATTGCTTGGGTTTCCATTTTGCCTTGGCTTCCAGGAAGCTCCAGTCCAGAACCGTGGGCTTCCTGTAGTAGGAGTCTAGCGTCTTATATGATATTTTTGGCTTTCAAATCTCACCACTCAGATCTGTCTTACCTTCCTCTCCATATTTTCTTTTTTGTCAAATTCTTTTTAATTTTATTATTATTTTTTAGACAGAGTCTCACTCTGTCTCCCAGGCTGGAGTGCAGTGGGGCGATCTCGGTTCCCTGCAACTTCCACCTCCTGGGTTCAAACGATTCTCCTGCCTTAGCCTCCCGAGTAGGTGGGATTACAGGCTCCCACCACCACGCCTGGCTAATTGTTGTATTTTTTCGTAGAGACGGGATTTCACTATACTATCCAGGTTTTTCTCAAACTGCTGACCTTGATTGATCCACTTGCCTCGGCCTCCCAAAGTGCTGGGATTACAGGCGTGAGCCACTGTGCCCGGCCTTGCATGCAGCAGAATCGCAATAAATACAGTCGAAATACATGGATTTTAAACTTATTTTATCTGGCTGAGTTGTTTGCATCCCTGTAAGTTGTCTTCGCTCCCATTTGGAACGCTCCCATTTGGAACGTATTAACACAGCAGGCTGCCCCACACTGGGCTGGCACTGCATCTACCCCACAGCCCTGCAAAGCAGGCAATGTTGTTCTTAAGTTCTTGGGGAAAATCAGCAGGTGTGAGATGTGCCTTTCTGATTTTCCCACAAGACCCTAACAGTGCTGGGCACACAGCAGGTGCTCAGAATAACCTGTTCATCAGTTGCCTGGAAATCTCCAAGCTGCATTTCCCCATTCTTAATTTTCATCATCTGAAAAGGTCTCTGGTTATCTCAATCCCAAACTGATAGGCAGTCCCCCACTCCGTATGAGGGAGGGATTCCTCATCCATGACACCTGCTTCCCAGAAGGAAGTTCTTGACCACTACAGGACTGGTCTCAAAGGCAAATCAGTGTTTGCACAGCAAGACAATTTGGTTTGCTATCAGGGAACTGCTTCTTTATGGCTATTATTTAAATCTCCCCCTCTGCCTTGGGTAGCATTCCCGCTTTGCCATAAGGTGTTCCTGGAAGCAAGTGACCTCCCTCTCCCCTCCACCCTCTGGCCCCGTGGGCTGTGGCCCTGGGTCCTTACCCATCCAGACTTCCCCAAACTGCCCAGCTCCAAGTTTCTTCTCCAGCTTGAGGGATTCCCGAGGGATCTCCCAGGCATCTTTCTCCCAAGGCTTCTGGGGCTTGGAAGACATGCAGGGCACCGACAGTTTCTGGCAGAGCCCGTCGTTCCCCTCTGGAACAGAGTCCCTGGTCAATTGAGAGCAACAACCACCGAGCCAGCCAGAGGTTGCTCCTTGGAGGCCGCCCTGCCTGGTCCACTGGATCTCTCCAGTGTTCCACCTGGTTGCCACCATCAGAGACATTCCCAAGCAAGCAGAGTGTGACGGGGTGCCACCTCTACATCTTGGCCACCTCACCCTCCTGCTCAACAGTCCTAAGCCTTCAGAAGCATCCAAAGCAACTATCTGTCTAGGGGATGGCCAGGAAGGACACGGCAGGTCTCAGGGGCCACAGTGCATCCGTGACTAGGAGTCTGTGGGCCCATTGTGGTGGGGATGTCACCCCTGGGGTGGGACTCACTCTTGTAGTGGTCCACCAGCTCCTGCAGAGTGCTGAAGGTGCTTCGGGGGGATATGTAGAAGCCCCCGTTGTCCAGGGTCCGGATCTTGTAATGTTTCACGGTATCTCCCTGCCGAGGGTCGTAGTCTCGCACGGACAAAGAGTAGCTTCCTGAATTGACCAAAGAGAAACCCCTCAGAATGGCATCTTGGAGGCCTGCCACCTTGCATTAGCACTCTGACACCCTGTAAGGCTACCGCTGGCACCGTCCTGACACCTGGGCAGAAGTGCCTGAGGGTCTGAGTGGGCTGTGGGAGCCAGGCATCCTGGGCTCTCATCCAGGCTCTACCACATCCACCCGTGAGACCTTGGCCATGTGACTATGTCACCTCTCTATGCCTCAGTTTTCTCATCTGTAAAATGGGAATAGTTCTCACGCCTCCCTACCTGATCCTATTGCCTGACGGCTAAAAGAAGTAATGCCTGTAAACTACTTGGAAACTGAACACTCTGCAAATGTTGGCTATCATCATCATCATCTTCATTATTTCTGATCTATTGTTCCATCTTTCTATCATCTACCCTACAAAAAGCCAAGAGACCATAGTATACTTTTTACTTTTTCATAAAAACTCAGGCTATGACTTTTCTGGAAAAAAATCCAGAAATCCAGTCCAGTTATTGAAATGTGAACATGCTGTGGTAGGCTGAATAGAGGTCCCTCAAGATAGTCATGCCCTAAACCCTGGAACCTGGGAATATGTTACCTTACATGGTAAAAGGTACTTTAGAGATGTGATTAAGTTAAGGATCTGGAGATGGGGAGATTATTCCAGATGATCCAGGTAGCCCCAGTGTAATCCCTTGGGTCCTTGTTAGAAGGAGGTAGGAAGGTCAAAGTGGAAGAGGTGAAGATGGAAACAAGAGCTTGGACAGATGTCAGGAAGGGACGATGAGCCAAGGAATGCTGTAGCCTCTGGAAACTAAAAAAGGCAAGAAAATGAATTCTCCCCTGAAGCCTCCAGAAGGAACCAGCCCTGCTGACATCTTGAGCCCAGTGAGGTCAGACTGCTGATCCCCAGAACTGTTAGAGAATAGACGGGTGTTGTTTTAAGCCACTAAGTTTGTATTAATTTGTTACAGCAGCAATGGGAACCTAACATACATATTAGGCTGGTGCAAAAGTAATTGCAGTTTTTGCCATCAAAAGTAGTGGAAAAAACTGAAATTACTTTTGCACCACCCTATATTATCACATAGAGCAGAAACACATAAGTCTTTCAGCTCATGACCACCGTTTTGCTATTTGTGAGCTGTGTGCCCTTAGGCAAGTTATTAGTCCCTCTGTCTCAGTGTTCTTTACCATGATAATAGTACAATGTCATAGGATTTGGGAAGTTTAAACTTTATTTTGTGTGTGTGTGTCAGAGTCTCGCTGTGTCATCCAGGCTGGAGTGCAGTGGCGCAATCTTGGCTCACTGCAATCTCTGCCTCCCAGGTTCAAGCAATTCTCCTACCTCAGCCTCCTGAGTAGCTGGGATTACAGACGCCCGCCACTACGCCCGGCTAATTTTTGTATTTTTAGTAGAGATGGAGTTTCGCCATGTTGGCCAGGCTGGTCTCCAACTCCTGAGCTCAGGTGATCCACATGCCTCAGCCTCCCAAACTGCTGGGATTACAGGCTTGAGTCACCTCACCTGGCCAGTTTATACTGTTGAATGAATAATAGCTTACCGTACATGCCAGGCAAGTTCAAAGCACTCTGCGTAGATGAACAATGAATGAATAAGAATAATATTCATTATAATGAATTATAACTATATAAATTATAATATTATTTATTTAATGAATGAATAACCTCATGGGGTAAGGGTTTTATAATATCATCATCCTCATTTACGGATGAGGAAACTGAAGCCCAGAGAGGTGAAATAACTCACCCACAGTCACACAGCTGGTAAGTGGCACAGCTGGGATTCAAATCCAGGCAGCTGGCTCCAGAGCCCCTCTCAGCCACTCTGTCCCAGTCAGGGGCGAGACTGGCTTGGTTGCTGCTGGATGGGGTGTGGCAGGATCCAGGAAGCAGCAGGGTGGGATTCACAGGTCTCATGCTGCAACTTTTATTAAATCGGCTAAAATTCCCAACATGCCCCATCTCAGAGAGCTGTGAAAGCTGGACCAGGCTCATTTTCCTGCCCCACAGATCTGTGATGGTTTCTTTGATTTCTCTGCCCTTGTCTGCAGGATGGACCAGCCCAAGCCAAAAGCTGTCCTGGGCACAGCTAGAGAGGAGAAGCGCTGGGCTGTGCACAGCTTTGTCGTTTTATCTCCTTTTCTTCCCCCTGGGGGCTTGAATGGGGCTCGTTGGGTGGGAAGAGACAAAGCCCAGGCATTCACTGAGCTGCCACACTGATTGTGAGTAGCATTATCCTAGCCACATGAAAGCTTCGCCAATTCAGATAGCTGAGGGTCAAGTAGAAGGCCACATGAGGAACATGCCTTTAATCAATGTCCCCAAATCTGTTTGCTTCAGGGTACCGTGAGGTCACATATTATACAATATACTTGGCTTATTTGAGTCAAGCAGTTGTGAACCTAAATGTATTAGTAAAGGTGCACTTAGCACATGAAATCTGAAATCATAAGAATCCTACTGATGTTCATTCCTTTGAGGCAATGAGCCTCAATCGATGCCAGTTTGAGCTACGCGATGTTTTCCAGGCCTGTTCTTGCCATCCATGCACCCAATCAGCATGAATCCACCCTTGCAGCACAGAAATTCCAGGAAGCTGGTCACCTGACATTAAAACTTCCAAAAGCTTCCAAGGAGCATTTTCAGCAGAGTCCCAGAGAAGGCTGGCTTGAGTCTCTTCTGGCGACCTCATCCTACCTCATTTCCTTATGGAGGGAGGAAAGGAGGAATGAGGCTTGTGGATAAGATCTATTGTAATGGGTATTTTGTTTTATTTTTTTAGAGATGGGGTCTTGCTCTGTTACCCAGGCTGGAGTCTAGTGGCTCCATTATGGCTCACTGCAGCCTTGAACTCCTGGACTCAAGAGATCATCTGGCCTCACCCTTCCGAGTATCAGGGAGTACAGATGTGCACCACCATGCTTGGCTAATTTTTAAAATTTTTCATAGAGATGGGGTCTCACTATGTTGCCCAGGCTGGTCTCGAACTTTTGGGCTTAAGTGATCCTCCTGTGTTGGCCTCCCCTACTTGATCTGTTATGGGTATTTAAAAAAACCAAAACAAAAACAATCCTGACACTTTGTAATCCTGACACTTTGGAAGGCTGAGGTAGGCAGATTGCTTGAGTCCAGAAGTTCGAGGCCAGCCTAGGCAACATGGCAAAACCCCATCTCTACTAAAAAGAAAGAAAGACAGAAAGAAAAGATTAGTCAGCATGGTGGCACTTACCTGTAGTCCCAGCTACTCGGGAGACTGAGATGGGAGAATCATTTGAGCCCAGGAGGCAGAAGTTGCAGTGAGCTGAGATTGTGCCACTGCATACCAGCCTGGGCAACAGAGTGAGACCCTGTCTCAAACAAAACAAAACAGGCCAGGCGCAGTGGCTCACGCCTGTAATCTCAGCACTTTGGGAGGGCGAGAGGGGTGGATCGCAAGGTCAGGAGATCGAGACCATACTGGCCAACATGGTGAAACCCTGTCTCTACTAAAAATACAAAAATTAGCTGGGCATGGTGGCGAGCACTTGTAATCCCAGCTACTTGGAAGGCTGAGGCAGGAGAATCGCTCAAACCTGGGAGGTGGAGGTTGCAGTGAGCCGAGATCGCACCACTGCACTCCAGTCTGGCGACAGAGTGAGACTCCATCTCAAAAAACAAAACAAAACAAAACAAGAACCAAAACAAATGAAAAAACAAGTCAGTGAAGATCAAGCTTCAGCTGGATGTTTCTTTGTTTTCAGGGCCTAAGCCACCTGGCACTAGTTCCACTGACCTAAGCTGGCAGCTATGGTGGATAAGAAGGGCAGAGCCAGGCACAGAGCCTCAACCCTCCCCAGCTCAGGTGGCCAAGAGCAGGAGAAACCTGGCAGCCACAGCACCTGGTTGGGTTTTTCAGCCTTTCCCAGGGCATTTTCCAAGGAAAGGGTGGTGGCCAGCCCCACCTGGGGCACCTCGGCAGGGAGGACAAGGTGGGGAGGGCTGGTGTCACCTTTAGTGGTCTCGCTATCCCGGATCATGAAGGAGCCCAGCATGTTGCCGGGAGCCAGCAGTTGGCGCTCTGCGTCCTTCCGGCTGATGCCCTTGAAAAACCACCTGATGGAAAAGGGAGGGGACAAAGGTGAACCTGGGGTCATGCAGTCCTGTCCGGCCTACACAGGATGCCTGTGGCCATGCAGGTCCCAGGGGAATGTCAGGATACAGAGGGTCTGGCTTCCTGCAGCATCAGTTTTACTCAAAGATTTTTTGGGGGAGAGAAGGTAAAGGAGCCATTCTTTTGATATCAAAATAGACATTTTACCCAAAGTGAATCCTGTTTGCTGAGACTGAAGCCTATGCAATTTGGAGTGGGGGAACTTCCTTTAAGAAAAATAATACAGCATTAACAAGTGCAAAAAGCTGATAGGTCATTTCAGCGCTGCTCGCTGTGAGGGACAGGGAGATGGACAGGAAGACAGAGTGGAAACAGACAGCAGTCTTAACCAGCTGTGGTCAAAGTCTTACTTTTGCAGGTTTCACAAGCATACAAGACCACGGGGAAGATCCTTCTTGGGACCTTGGAAGCCTGTGAAGGGCCTGAGTTTCGTTAGCTTTACAACCAATCCTCCTCCGCGTATATGGAGTTGAATATAAAGTTGGCATGAACTTCTAAGCTACAATGTGAGATTGGAAAGAATTTTATACTTAGGATTATATCCTGGGACATTTTCTTCATTCTTCCTGAATATTGAGATATTTGGGTGGAAAAGTTCAAGCAGCAGCAGTGGAATCCATTCCCACCTTCACTAGGGTGAGGAGCAGTTGGAAAAAAGCCCCAGACCTGACCTCAGCCTACCTTGGCTCTGCCACAAACCTGCAGTGTGACTTTGAGCAAGTTGCCTTCCTCTTTGGGCCTTTGGTCCCTCTGTTATCAACTGGGGAGGAAGTTAACATCTATCTTGCTATCCACCCAACAGCTCTATGGAGTTGTCACCTTTATCATTCCCCCCCACTTTTTTTTTTTTTTTTTTTTTGAGACTGAGTCTTGCTCTGTCACCCAGGCTGGAGTGCAGTGGTGTGATCTGGGCTCACTGAAACCTCCGCTTCTCGGGTTCAAGCAATTATTTTGCCTCAGCCTCCCAAGCAGCTGGGATTACAGGCACCCACCACTACACCCAGCTAATTTTTGTATTTTTAGTAGAGACGGGGTTTTACCATGTTGGCCAGGCTGGTCTCGAACTCCTGAACTCAGGTGATCCATCCACCTTGGCCTCCCAAAGTGATGGGATTACAGGTATGAGCCACTGCTCCTGGCCCCATTTTATGGATGATGAAATTGAGGAACAGAGAGGGCAAGTAACTTGCCTAGAGTCACACAGCTGGGAAGTTGTAGAGGCAGGATTTGAAGCTAGGCAGTCTAACTCCAGAACCCAAGCTCTGAATCACCATGCTATGTTGCTCATCTACCTTCTTTGCTTTCATGTTGTAAAGTGACTTGTGCCATGGTAAAATATTCAACTATGTAAGACTAAGAACTGTCTCCCCCGGCTGGGCGCGGTGGCTCACACCTGTAATCCCAGCACTTTGGGAGGCCGAGGCGGGTGGATCACGAGGTCAGGAGTTCGAGACCATCCTGGCTAACATGGTGAAACCCCATCTCGACTAAAAATACAAAAAAAAAAAAAAAATTAGCCGGGCATGGTGGCAGGAGCCTGTAGTCCCAGCTACTCGGGAGGCTGAGGCAGGAGAATGGTGTGAACCTGGGAGGTGGAGCTTGCAGTGAGCCGAGATCGCGCCACTGCACTCCAGCCTGGGCAACAGAGCGAGACTCTGTTTCAAAAACAAACAAACAAACAAACAAACAAAAAACCAACTGTCTCCCTGACAATTCTGGTCCTAGGAAGTTATCCCATAGACCTTGCACAAGGGAGAAATGACATATACACCAGGAGATTCGCTTCAGTACATGACTGGAAACAACTTAAGTGACCACTGTATAGGGCAGAGGTTAAATGGACGGTAGGACATCTACAGGACAGACGCCCTGTGGTATAAAAAGGAAGGCAGTGTCCGGGAGCAGTGGCTCACGCCTGTAATCCCAGCACTTTGGGAGGCCAAGGCAGGAGGATCACGAGTTCAGGAGTTCGAGACCAGCCTGACCAACATGGATAAACCCTGTCTCTATTAAAAATACAAAATTAGCTAGGTATGGTGGCGCATGCCTGTAATCCCAGCTACTTGGGAGGCTGAGGCAGGAGAATCGCTTGAACCCGGGAGGCGGAGGTTGCAGTGAGCCGAGATCACACCATTGCACTCCAGCCTGGGCAACAAGAGAGAAACTCCACCTAAAAAACAAAACAAAACAAAAAAAAACAGGAACAAGGTGCTGCATGGAAGGTCTGAACGAGAGGCATGGAACAGTGTGTGTGGTATCTACCACTTGTGTGAGATAAGCGGGAAGAGATGTCTTTTCTTATATAAGGAGGAAGCATCTGGGAGGACTCACGAGAAACTGGTTGCTTCTGGGGAGGGGAAGTGGCTGGTTGGGGACAGGATGGGAAGAAGACTTTTCACTCTTCTGCATGCTTCCCCACATTTGCATTTTGAAACATTTGAAAGTATTGCCTATTTCAAGGGAGAATGAGAGAAACTAAGATTCCATCCCGCCCTGATTCCCAAGGTCCCAGTTGTGCTCCCCAGAGGCAACCTCTGTTAGCAGTTTCTTGATTCAGACACAAGGACCCCTGAGTGCCCTGAAAGGACACATATGTGTATTTATTTTTTATTTTTATTATTATTTTTTGAGATAGAGTCTCGCTCTGTTGTCCAGGCTGGAGTGCAGTGGCGTGATCTCGGCTCACTGCAACCTCTGCCTCCCAGATCAAGCAAATCTCGTGCCTCAGCCTCTGAGTAGCTGGGATTACAGGAGCCCGCCATCACACCTGGCTAATTTTTGTATTTTTAGTAGAGGCAGGGTATCACCATGTAGGCCAGGCTGGTCTCGAACTCCTGACCTCAAGTGTTCCGCCTCCCTCGGCTTCCCAAAGTGCTGGGATTACAGGTGTGAGCCACCGCACCTGGCCAGATATGCGTATTTAGATCAGTGGTTCCCAAGCTGGGTCCCTGGAGCAGCGGCAGCAGCAGCTGCCTCACCCAAGAACCCGTTAGAAATGCACATTCGGAATCTGACAGTGGAGCCCAGAAAGCACTTGTTAGCCGGCAATCCAGGTGATGCTGTTGCTGCTCATGTCTGAGAACCCCCCACCTAGGTTATTTTGCCTTTGTCTGCAAATGATCACCCCCCATTCATGTTGTCTACACCCTGCGTTTTCCACTTAGCAATTATGTTGCCTTTGAGAAATAATACCAGCCATGCCTCCTCCATGGTTGCTGCAAGGACCACATGAGGTGACCCAGGGATTCTGTAAGTGTTCAGACCCTGGAGTGGAGAAACAGAGCATGGGATGACCCAGGGCAAAGCCTGGAAGAAGGAGAGAGAAGCAGCTAAGAGCCCCCAGTTCCATGATCACTAAGAAGGGGTGACATAATTGTTTTTTTTGACAGAGTATCGCTCTTGTCCCCCAGGCTGGAGTGCAGTGGCATGATATTTCAGCTCACTGCAACCTCTGCCCCCTGGAGTCAAGTGATTCTCCTGCCTCAGCCTCCCGAGTAGCTGGGACTACAGGCACGCACCACCACACCCAGCTAAATTTTTTTGTATTTTTAGTAGAGATGGGGTTACACCATGTTGGTCAGGCTGGTCTCGAACTCCTGACCTCAGGTGATCTGCGTGCCTTGGCCTCCCGAAGTGCTGGGATTACAGGTGTGAGCCACCATGCCCAGACAGAAGGAGGTGGCTTTATAATGGGAAAAGCCTAAGCGTTTTCATTTTTAACAGGCAAGCATCCCAAACCCATAATACCATCTAGCTAGAAAGAGGAGGCAGAAGAGACAAAACAATGGGGACTGTCATTTGTCAACTTTTGATTGGCTGGTTTTTAATGGGATTTATTGCCACCCCACAATGTAGTCATCTTTTTACTCATCAACCTCATCCACCATACAGAAAACATCTCCAGCAGGGAGCCCCATCTAAGTCATCTTCTAACCCTGGAATAGCGAATCAACAGGTATCTGTTGGATGATGGATGGATGGATGGATGGATGGATGGATGGATGATTGAAGTATATTTTTAGAGTCAAGCTAGACACAAGAAGAACCCACAGCCAAGAACGATGGGTTATGGAGAGCTCCTTGAGGGTAGGGATATATCTTATTTGTTTCCACAGCCCCTTAGGCTGGCACAGGGCTTGAAGAGTCATGAGCATGTGCTTGTCGAATGAATCAAATGAGGGATGGGCCAGATGCAGTGGTTCAGGCCTATAATCCCAGCACTTTGGGAGGCTGAGGCGAGAAGATCACTTGAGCCCAGGAGTTTGAGACCAGCCTGGGCAACATAGAGAGACCCCCTCTCTACCAAAAATACAAAAAAGAAAAAAATTAGCTGGGCATGGTGATGCGCACTTGTAGTCCCAGCTACTTGGGAGGCTGAGGTGGGAGGATCAACTGAGCCCAGGGAGGCTGAGGCTGAAGTGAGCTGTGATGGTGCTACTGCATTCCAGCCTGGGCAACAGAGTGAGACCCTGTCTCAAAACAAAACAAAACAAAACAACAAATGAGGGACGACTGGCCAGGTGTGAGCTGTCTCACCTCTCCAGAAACCCTCCTTGGCAAGACTGTGTGCTTCATTCAACAATATTTATTGAGCACTGACTGCATGCCAGCCTGTGCCGAGGATGCAGCAGCAGACAAAGTCCCCGCTCTCACCAGCTCTCTTCCTTGCAGGGCAGGCAGAGAATGCACGTGTAACCAACCAAAGAAACCAGGTCGTTTTGCTAGTAAAACATGTTCAGAAGGGATTAAAACAGGTTTCCACAAGACAGAGTCACAGCTGGGACCCACTTTAGCCTCTCTTCCCTGACCGGAAGGATGAAACCTGAAGGAAGAGAAGGAGCCAGCCAAGCCCAGAGCCCTGGGAAGAGTATGTGCCAGGCAGTGGTACAATGTGTGCAGACGTCCTGAGTTGCAAACAAGGCTGGCTTTGCTCATGCCTCTTTCTGGAAGGTAGGAAATAGGATACTTACTCCTCTGTCTCCAGAGAGTCAACGCGGGCGACATAGTTGCTTGGGATGTAGCCCTCCTTCCGGGTGGCCAGGGATCGAGCCTTCCACCACTCCCCGGATCTGAGGGACATGAGGGAGTAAAGGTGTTAGGGACAGAAGGATCATTCTCCAGTCTCCTCAAGCTCCCCAGCCTTGACCTAGAAAACTCCCTGCCTCCAGAAAGCCAGCAGGGTGAAGGACAGGGCTGTGACTATGTCAGCCCCAGCATGTGCCCATGATTAGGGTAGGGATCCTTACAACAGTTCCTGCTGTGCATCTGAGGGTCTGGAATCTCCCTGTCCACAGCCCAGAGCCCTGGGTCTCTGGCTCCACTCCTTTTCCCTGGACTTGCAGCTTTGGTCTTATTAGCTATACCCATGGTAGGGTCCTGTGCCTATGGAGACTCAGAATGGTTCAGCTGGGGCTGAGAATAGGGGAGAGTGGGCTTGGGGGTCCGACCAGGCATGACCACTCCTGTTCTCGGGCTTCAGCACATCCTGGACACTATACCCACGATGGTGAAGGCTGTAGGAGGTCAGAGGTGGCAAACTCGGAGATCCAAGGATTTCCAAATGCAAGGTTGACTCGATGGGGCCTGGTCCACAGGTAAAGCCGGTGGCTTAATCACAGGAGCCCTAGAAAGGCTTCCCTGAGAAAGCTTCCCCTGTTCATCCCAGGCTGGACGCGCACTCTTAGTAAGTGCACAATCCCCTTCATCCAGGTTGACAGCAAACCCTTCCTCCACTATTGTGATTAGCTTCTCATTAGACATTTATACCCAGGATAAGATAGCCCATCTATCAGGTTCTTTATGGAAGCACAAAAGAGCACATAGTTGAGTAGAGGAGGCAGGTCTGTCTTAGGGGGAGTGGGATGGGGACTCACTCCTCTAGGACCACCATCTGGTCCCCCTTCTGGAAGCTGAGGTCTTCATGGTGAATGGCCTCGTAATCATACAGGGCAACCACGATGATGTCCTCAGAGCCTGCTGGGAAGGGAGACACACGGAGGGTGAGGTTTCGTCTAAGTGCATCCACAACCCTTGGTGACCCTCACCTGGCACCTGGAACAGCTCCGCACCCATCGATATGTGGCTCCAAGTATAAGTAGGCGTCTCACCATGCTGGGTGTGATTCTCAAGTTTAAAGCTAAATATGTGTTGTTCATGTTACTAAACAGCGTTCTAGAAACACAATAGCCTGTGCAAAGTACTTCAGAGGAAATTTTGGGGATTCTCGACAGGGGTTTGACTGTTTGGGATTTATGCCTCAAGCTGAGGGAGAACCTAGCGGAGTCCTCTGCAGGACACGTGACTCCACTGCATCTGCTCGTAGATACTTACCCTCCCTGATTCCTGGTGTGTTGCTGTTGTTGCTATTAGGCCCCTGTGGGGAAGAAATGGGAGAAGAGAATGAATCTGACCAATGTGTGGGGACCCGTGGAAGGTCTGTGTTGAGGACACCCAAGAGCATCTTACCCTAGCCCTGCATGTCGTGGGAGGAGGCCCACATACGGCAGGGGACATGCCTGGCACCACACAGCACATTAGGGGCAGAGCCAGCAAACAAAATGGTCCAGGTTTTTTGTTGTTGCTGTTGTTTGAGATGGAATCTCACTCTGTCACCCAGGCTGGAGTGCAGTGGCATGATCATAGCTCATGCAGTTCGAACCCCTGGGCTCAAGCAATCCTCCTGCCTCAGCCTCCCAAAATGCTGGGAGTACAAGTGTGAGCCACTGCACCTGGCCTGTGTTTTTATTTTCAAGAAGAATGTATTTGTGTGTCACACAATAGGATTATTGTGATGATTAGGGTGTTAATAACTGTAAAGGCTTAAAACAGTGCTTGGTTCATAGTCAGCTTTGTATAAACATAAAAGAAGTTGGTAAATACCTCTCCTAGCATGACTGCTTCTCTTTTTACAACTCTTGCTGTTGTTCCTGCTGCTACTCTTGGTCTTATACTCACACAATTATGGTTGGTACTATTAGTATGACAATTGTCACTGTATTTTTGCAATGCTGCTGATACTACCATTACATTGTCACTTCAGCTGCTATCATTACTGTTCACTTGTTTCTCAGCACTGATTTTGCTTCTGCCCAGGCCGGAGGCCTGAGATGCTCACTCACACCTGTTTGGTGGAGCCCAGGCTGAGGGGCCAAGCCTGGGCTGCAGGAAAGAGAGGTGACTTCCTTGCCCCTATGCATGCTGGCTGGCGCTGCGTCCCGGAGAGTCGAGTCAGGACACTGTTGGTGGCCAGTCAGCTCCCTTTCACCCCAAGCTCACCCTGCCCAACCTTGGGAAGACAGGAGGCTGTTAGGGCAATGTTGGGGCAGCATCCATCAGCCCCCAGGGAAACTGGGACCTCCCCTACTCACCGGCTTGATGGTGGATGTGGGATCTGGCACGTACACAGGACAGTGTGGGCTGGCGCTGGTTTCAGTTTTTGAGAATGTATTGCCTCCGACCTGGAGGAACTTGGACTTCATGCACCCCATCCTGCAGCAGACAGAAGGGAGGTGAGCCCCAGTTACCAAGAGCCTCATGCGGGGAAGTCTTCTGATGCTGGCATTCCAGGTCCCCTGCCCCCAGGCTGGCTCCCACTGGCCTTCCCGGTCTTAACTCCCCTGCCAGCTCCATGCACCCTTATCCTCCCCACACGGAACCCACTCCATCCTTGCCACCTCTGGGCTTCCCCATGTCCACGTGCCACAGCACTGGCCCAGGGCTGACAAGCTGTCATTGTCGTGGGTACCAAGGACCAGCATGATGGATGTTTATTCAGAGGATGGCATGAGGATAACAGAAATGTAACAGGTAGAGCTGTTGGGTGGGCACTGCCGGCTCTCAGGTCAGAAAGCCTCAGCTGATCCTTGGCCCTTCCACCCCACCAGCACCTCACTGACCACTTTCCTGCCCCTACCCACCTCTCAGGTCTTCATCGGCAAAATGGGGACAATAATATGACCTACGGTGGGGAAATACTCAGTGCAGTGTCAGGCTCAGAGCAAACACTACAGAAAAACTGCAGTATTATCAGATGATAAATTGCCATTTTTATATTAAATAACAAGATGAGGTCACATAACATGGCTCAAACAATCTAGTTTGTCAAGGCACCGTATTACTGGTATCAATTTATAAATTGCTTATAACTCCTTCCCTCCCTCCCTCCCTCCCTCCCTTCCTTCCTGCTCCCCCTCCTCTTCCTTCCCCCTCCTCCTCCTTCCCCCTCCTCCTCCTTCCCCTCCTCCTCCTTCTCCCTCCTCCTCCTTCCCCCTCCTCTGTCCTCCCTCCTCCTCCTCTTTCTTCTTCTTTTTCCTCTTCCTCTTCCTCCTCTCTTTCTGTCTGTCTCTCTCTGAGTTATTTGGTAATTCATTCATCCATTTACACAGCCAACATTTACTGGGCACTTTTCTAAACTGTGAAGAAGAGAAGCAAGTTCACGCCCTCAGGACCTCAACTGCAGCCGAATGGGAGACAGAGACAATAAACAGGCCAACAAATAAATAACAGGACAAATTGAGTTAATGAAAAGTGTGAGGACAATAAGAGAGGATGCTGTGGGGAACAACAGGTCTGGCTCTTTTAGGCAGGGCATTTGGGGAAGGCCTGTCAGAGGAGGGGATACAGAACCTGTGGTCTAAATGACACAAAGGAGCCAGTGAGGGGACACTCTGAGGGAAGAGTGTTCCAGGCAGAGGGAACAGCAAATGCAAAGGCCCTGAGGCTGGCATGTGCTTAGAGAGAAGTTGGAGGCACTGAAAGCAGGAGAGTGTAGCTGAAGCTCATGGGCAGGGGAGAGGGTGGTTGTGACAAGGCCACCATATCCTGTAGGGCCAGTAAGGACTTTGGATTTTATTCTAAGGATGATGGAAAGTTTCTGGCAGGAGAATGATGGGATTCAATTTGCACTTTAAATAATCCCACCGGTGGCTGAGTGAGGCGTGGACAGTAGGGAGCAGGGGAGGGAACCCTGTGAGAAATCTGCCGAAATTGTTCAGGTATGAGATGATGGTGGCCCAGGGTGGGGTGGGGGCAGAGAGGAGGTAAGCACTGGACAGGTTTGGGGGACATTTTGGAGGTAGAGCTTGCAGACTTTGCTGCTGTATTGAATTAATTTAAGGATGCTTAAACAAAACATATTTACTCCAAGTAGGGTCAAAACATAATTGTAAAAGTGGAAGAAATGTTTCATTTCTTTTCTCAAAATGTGCACACACATTTGCTGAGAAGGCAGGCTGTGACAACCACATAAGGAAGTGCTTGCTTTTCTCATCTCTGCACAATGGCCATTTTCTTCTAAAGCAGTTAGAACTCAGTTATACTTATCTTGTTAAAATAAACATGTATTTGTGGTTTAAGAAAAAAAAACCCAAATTCCTAGGCTTAGACGAGTTACTTTTAAAAATGAAAAAAGATTCCTTTTATTTACAAGGATTTACTTCTTCTGGTGGGAACTGGGAAAGATTTGCCACCTCAAGACTTGAGTGGTTTTGCTTTGTTTGTCTTTTGGAAATAAAATAAGGAACACATTCAGACTCTTGGAGTGCTGGATCATTAATTTGAAAAATTATCATAATTAAGCACAGATTTATAATGTACTTGCATGCATTTAAAACTGAAACCAGCATCTCTCTTTGAGATAAATGTGTATTACAGTTCTGGGAAATTAAACAGGCATCTTGTGTGACATATATGACATAAAATTATATCACATTTCGTGAGTTTTGGTCAGCATAAAGATGTTCTGGGAAGAGCAGCACTGTGTGAGGTAGGGCAGCTCACTCTACCTCTCTGGGCACCCACTGATCTGCAGCTGTGAGTCTTGTGATTTCCAATCCATGTGCGTTGAGCACCTTGTATGCTTCACTTACGTGATCAATGTACATATTCAAGATGGCCATAGGGTCCCGAGGGAGGGGTCTCAGAAGACCTGTGTTCATTCACAATCCAAGGCCATCTCTGAGAAAGGGTGGCAAGGGTTCTACCTCATAGGGTGGTGGTGAGCACTGAGCAAGTTGATGAGTGTAAAAGTGCCCAGCATGCAGTAAGCGCTGCAGAAACATTAACCACAACCATTTCTGTTTACTGGCAGACGTGACACTGCCCCGGATCATGAAGCAAGCACAGTTTGCAATTCCTCTGGCCCACAAGCCTAGAGATACTGCAACACTGGAGAAGTTCGCTTTTTTTAAAATAGGGAATTCCCATGAGTTCCATTTTTGCACAATAAAGTGTGATTTGTTTTCTCAGAGACAGTCTCGCTCTGTCACCCAGGCTGGAGTGCAGTGGTGTAATCATAGCTTACTGCAACCTCGACCTCCCAGGATCAAGTGATCCTCCCACCTCAGCCTCCTTAGTAGCTGGGACTACAGTTACAAACTACCATGCCTGGCTAATCTTTTAAAATTTATGTTCTGTAGAGACAGGGGGCAGAGAGGAGGGGCAGGTCTCACAATGTTGCTCAGGCTGGTCTTGAACTCCTGACCTCAAGTGATCCTGCTACCTTGGCCTCCCAAAGTGCTGGGATATGAGCCACCATGCCCAGCTGAAAGTGTGATTTTTCTGAAAGTGATACACTGGCAGGAGTCAAATTTGTGTAAAATGTGATTGTCTCCCTAAATGAGAGAACCATGTCTGCTGCCTGGTGTGGACTGGGCATCAGATATGTCCATGTTCATGGTCACTAGGCCCAGAAATGTCATGTGAGCCACAAATATAAGTTAAAGTTTTCTACAGCCAGGTTTTTAAAAATTAAAATTGAAATTTTATTTTATTTTATTTTTTCCTTTTTAAAAAAAAATTATTTCTATTTTATTTTATTTTTATTTTCCTTTTAAATTTATTTTTAGTTTTTATTTTTTTTAATTTTCATTTATTTATTTATTTTTTTGAGATGGAGTTTTGCTCTTGTTGCCCAGGCTGGAGTACAGTGGTGCAATCTCCACTCACCGCAACCTCTGCCTCCAGGGTTCAAGTGATTCTCCTGTCTCAGACTCCTGAGTAGCTGGGATTACAGGCATGTGCCACTACGCCTGGCTAATTTTTGTATTTTTTAGTAGAGACAGGGTTTCACCACGTTGGTCAGGCTGGTCTTGAACTCCCAACCTCAGGTGATCCGTCCGCCTCGGCCTCCCAAAGTACTGGGATTTCAGGTGTGAGCCACTGCGCCTGGCCTATTTTTCATTCTTAAAAAAATTTTTACATCCAGTTTTCTTAAAGTAAAAAGAAACAAGTGAATTAATTTTAAGATGTATTTATTTTACCCAATATATCAAAATTATTAACATATAATAAATATAAAAATTATGAATGAGATACTTTACATTTTTTTTTGTACTAAGCCTTCACATCTCAGTGTGGATTTTACTGTTAGAGCACATCTCAGCTATGACTCCATCTGTGCTCAACAGCCGTCTGTGGCTCAGAGCCACCATATGCAAACATGCAGAGACAGAATGCTCCCATCACTACAGCACAGGAAAGGCTGGTGCTCTCACCTGCGTTCCTCAGTGCTTAGCCCAGTGTCTCCTGGCACACAGTAGGAGTGTCATGCACAGTGAGTGAATGGCTGCATGCCTGGCGTGCCATGCTTTATGTAGTAGGAAGTAAAAGTGTCTGAGCACCATAAGACAGGGCAAAAAAAAAAGTAAAAGCATCAGGACATTCCTGCTCTATGACCGAGTTGAGAAGGGGAGACTGGACACACAATTACATTCCGAAGCCACATACTAAGAAGCTATTAGGAGATACAAAAAGTAGAATGGTGGTTGCCAGGGGCTGGGGGAAGGGGAAGTGAGGAGTTAGTGGTGTTCAATGGGTGTAGAGTTTCAGATGAAATGAGTTATGGAGATGGATGGTGGTGAGGGTTGCACAACATGCTGAATGGATTGAATACCACTGAAGTGTACACTTGCAAATGATTAGGATGGAAAATTTGTTATGCATATTTTACCACAGTTTTAAGAATGAAAGAAAAATAAGCTACCAGGGAGTGGTAAAGATAGGAGGGGCCATGCAAAGATTGCTAAAATACTTATTGGGTGAAAAATGCAAACTGCAAACATGTACATCAAACCACTCTTCTAAAATGAATTTATGTGCCTATGTGTATGTTAGTAAGTTCGTATAAAAAGCAACCTGTTTACAATAATAATTGAGCAGCAAGATAATGAGTTGGGTTTTGAAGAACAGGGAGGATCTGAATAGATAAAGATTGGGGGAAAGTCAAGAATACTCCAAACCGACTTCCAAAAAGGATTTGAAGGAGCTTATAATATTAAACCATATACAGAGCACTGCAAGACTCAAAAAGGGTTACTCTACACCATATAGAAGGGAAAGATTATTGAACCAGAAGCCCAGGGTGGGACTGCTACTACCATTGAGTACTAGATTTATCTCTGAGCTTCCTAGTAGCCAAGATAAAAATGGAAACTTGTACAACATCACCATAAGATCCCAGGAAGCACAACAAATTGTCTGTTGACAGAAACAAATATTTTTTGAGTATAAATTCAAAAGAGAATTTGTTCTGTGACTCCTCATAAAAAGGTCACTGGGGCTGGGTGCGGTGGCTCATGCCTGTAATCCTAGCACTTTAGGAGGCTGATGTGGGTGGATCACTTGAGGTCAGGAGTTCGAGACAAGCCTGGCCAATATGATGAAACCCTGACTCTACCGAAAACAGAAAAAATTAGCCAGGTGTGGTGGCGCACACCTGTAATCCCAGCTACTTGGGAGGCTGAGGTAGGAGAATCGCTTGAACCCGGGAAGCAGAGGTTGCAGTGAGCCAAGATCGTGCCACTGCACTCCAGCCTGGGCAACAGAGCAAGACTGTGTCTCAAAAAAAAAAAAAAAAAAAAAAAAAAAAAAAAAAAGAAGTCACTGGAGGGCACAATGGACAATTTCTTCAACTGTGATTTGTCAGCAGAATCTATAGTATGTTGGTGAGTGGTTCCCAAACAGATGGTGCTGATATTATTCGGGTGAGTTTGGGAACAGGGGATGGGGTGAAGGTGGGGAGAGAATGGTGGAAGAAAGAGGTTTATGTAGCCCAGGGCCTCTCTGCAGAGTGCCTTGTGACAAAGTGGTTTGAGTGAGTTTAGAAATGCAATATGGTGCTCAGAGTGTGGCCAGCGTGAGAACCAGCAGCCTCAACCTCACAGGGGAGCTGTAAGAAATGCAGAATCTCAGTCCCCACTTCCCAAATCAGAATGTGCATTTTAACAAGGTTCCCAGGCGATTCATGTGAACATTCTAGCCAAGAAGGCTAGAGAACCTCTTTTGCTCCTGCCTCCTCAGCATCTGTCCCTCTTCAGATAACAGTACCTGGATTTTCCTTTGGAGAACCAGCTTTCTCCCACTTAGTGCATGAAGTTTGGTGGGGCCGATCCCACCCTTGCCTTCAGGAATTGGCAACTTGACACAGGCCTGGCCAATCAGAGAATCCCATATCCTCTGGCCCCCTGGCTACAGAGATTGGTTCAGTTATAGGCATATACGTCCTCCTCACTGAGGCAGTCTGCCCTGGGATTTTGCTGCAAAAATTAGGGAAAAAGCACCCTCTTTCTATAAGGATTGTTGAGATGTAGGAACCTGGAGTTCTTGGAGGCCACCTCAACATCATCAAGGTAAAAGCTGCTTTAGAGTGAAGCCACCAGAGAGGACAACAGAGCTGAGGTATGGAGATAAAGTAATTCCTGAAGATAAATTGAGCACCTGGATCCAGCTATGCCTGAGGCCTATACACCTCAGGATTTTTCCAGTCCACGGGCAAATAAATTATCAATTTTGCTTAAGCCAATTTGAGTTGGGTTTCTGCCATTTGAACTCAAAAAGTCTCCACTGATTCTTGCATATTCTTGGGTCACACTCTGGATTGAATGAACCAGTATCTGGGAGTGAGGTCCTGGAATCTGTAGTTCTAACAATTCTACAGGAAATTAGTATATACACTAAAATTTGAGATCCACCAATGTAGCAGAATGAAGGCTGAACTTGGGAGTCAGAATACTTGAGTTTGGATAGCAGTTCTGCCACTGACCGGGTATGTGACCTTGAGCAAGTCATTTGCCCTCTCTGAGCCTTATTTTTCTTTCCTGCTAAATAGGAGGCCTTGCTTCTCAGGCTTGGCCTGAGGTCCTATGTGACTAGGGATGTGAAGGACTGTATAAAACTTCTGCATACGCATTTCTCATCTAATGTGCTTCAAAAGCACGCT
Organism: Pan troglodytes; assembly: GCF_028858775.2. Lineage (NCBI taxonomy): Eukaryota > Metazoa > Chordata > Mammalia > Primates > Hominidae > Pan > Pan troglodytes. The sequence goes on along the minus strand of NC_072419.2, from coordinate 38,285,113 downwards.
CTGAGAGCAGAAGTAGTCTGCCTGGTTGCACACCCACTCAAAACTGCTGATCCCTGGTAAAGATACTTCCTCGGGCCACTGCCGACCCTGGGAACCTGAAACCTGCTCCTCACCACCTCAGCCTCTGCTGAGTGAAATGAGAGAGGTCAGCTTGCTTGTGCCTGGCTGCTTCCCAGGGTTACCATGCTGGCTGTGGAAAACTCAGAGACTCGGCCTGTGCTCTCAGAGTCAAGCTCAAGGGGGAGAGGCCGGGGCCTGCCTGAGCATCCATCCAGTGGGCTGGAGATGGTTTTCTGGGAGCTTCTATGCTTAAGCAGAAACCTGCAAGGGCTGAGGGTGTGAAGCCCTGGATTGTGGTCCCATCTCTGCTATAAGCTCATTGTGTGACGCTAGGCAAGTCTCAACTTGTCTCTGAGCCTCAGTTTCTCCAAATGTGAAATGAGATGTTGGATTAGAAGTTCTCTGAAAGAAGAAGCTGCAGCTCTTTCCTGCATAGAATCCATTCCCCCCTTCTTCTAACAACAGTTCTCCAATTTTCCTTTGGGAATTACTCCTCCCCTAGTCTCAGTTTATGGATTGGGATAGAGTTGACTCCAACCCCTGGCTGTAGAGGTGGATCTGTGACCAAATCAAGCCAATGAGAGTTGCAGTAATAGAAGCAGAGATGGGTGGATGGGCGCGGTGGCTCATGCCTGTAATCCCAGCACTTTGGGAGGCAGAGGCAGGTGGATCACCAGAGGTCAGGAGTTTGTCCAACATGGTGAAACCCCATCTCTATTAAAAATACAAAAAATTAGCCGGGCTTGGTGGCAGGCATCTGTAATCCCAGCTACTTGGGAGGCTGAGGCTGGAGAATTGCTTGAACCTGGGAGGTGGAGGTTGCAGTGAGCCGAGATTGCGCCATTGCACTCCAGCCTGGGTGACAGAGCGAGACTCTATCTCAAAAAAAAAAAAAAAAAAAAAAGAAGTAGAGATGGGCATGTGATTCAATTCTGGCCAACGAGAGCCAGCCCTTGGTTTCTAGCTGGAAAAAAAGGCCTGCAGCAGCAAGGCAAACCCAAGAAATAGAGAAATGCAGACTCTCAGCCTTGGATTAAGCCTTGCCTGAAGCTGATATCTCAGGGATTTTCCAGTAACCTCCTTCTTCTGCTTGAGCCAGTTTTGAGTTGGATTTATTTCCCTTTAAACATCAAAGAGTCTTGCCCAGTGCAGAGGGAATTCTTATAAGGGATTGTGATTTGCACTCAAGTGCAAATGGCTGATGGCAAAGACCTCCCTGATACCAGGTTTTGGTAGAAGAGAAGGTAAGATGGTACTAGACCTATTAGAGTAGGTGAGGATGGGAGGAATATGGACCTCATTAAGCTGATGGCACTGAAGCCATGCCTTAAAAGGACCTGGTTATAGAGACTGGGTGCAGGGGCTCATGCCTGTAATCCCAGCACTTTTGGAGGCTGAGGTGGGAGGATTGCTTTGAGCCCAGGAGTACGAGGCTGGTCCTGACAACATAGCGAGACCCTGTCTCTACCCAAAAAAATTAGCCAGGCATGGTGGCATGTGCCTGTATTCCCAGCTACTTGGGAGGCTGAGGTGGGAGGATCACTTGAGCCTGGGAGGTTGAGGCTACAATGAGTTGTAGTCATGCCACTGCACTCCAGCCTGGGTTACAGAGCAAGAATGTCTCAAAAAAAGAAGCACCTGGTATCTAATAGGCCCTCCATACACATTCGTGTAATGGATATATTATGTTCTACTCTCTATGGACCTCATCATACTTGGCTGAAGTCAACAGACCAGAATTATGAAGTTATTTTTCAGATAGGGAAATGGAAGCCCATGGGAGAGTGGGTCCCCCGGCTAGTCAGTGGTAGGTCAAACTGGCACTCAGCTCTCCTGCCTGTCATCATCCACTGAGGTCAGCCCCAGCGGCTGTGGGCGATGAAGGGGAAGGGGAGAATGAGGAACCCAAACAGAACTCTCAAGAAGGCAGACCGCTGGGGGCCCAGGGCTTAAGGCTGTTCAGTTACAGGAACTTTCCCTTCTCAGAACAGCTCAGCAATGGGGGTGGGGAAAAAGTATTTCCTCAACAGGAGCCAATTCCCTGAGCAGTGCCTTGGGGGTGCAGAGCCCAGCAGCTCCCTCTCCTCGGGTTCCCTGACTGTCTCCTGAATGAACTGTCTTTATCCCCGAGTGACTACTTTCCCTAATAGACAGTTAGGGGTCACTCCTGACTTCTCACGTCTTCCCTTTACTGAGCCTCAGCTTCTTTCTCATAGAGCTCAAAACTTTGATTTTGCAAACAGGAGGAAACTTGGGAGATCAAAATCTTCATTGGACAGGTGGAGTAACAACCCCAAGAGGCTGTGTGGGCCCTGGCTCACACGATGGCGAGCGACAGAGCAACACACTAAAGGAGAACTCAGGGCTTTGATCATTTGCCTGGCTCAGCCATAGGGTTGGCTCTGAGATGCTGTGTTCCAAACACTTATTCAACCACATATAAAACTCATAGCATGTTCAATGTTACTCTTGGGACACTTGGTCAATTTCAGAATTCCAGAGCAACTGTGAACCTTCTTGGAATGATTTTATCTCTAAGGCAGGCAGGAGGCAGGGCAGTTTGAAAATAGAGCATGAGATTTGAAGTCAGATAGAGCTGGGTTTGAATCCGCATTCTGCCTCTTACAAATAAGTGAGCCTTTAAAAATGTAAGTCATCCTGGGCATGGTGGCTCACACCTGTAATCCCAGCACTTTAGGAGGCTGAAGCGGGCAGATCATCTGAGGTCAGGAGTTGGAGACCAGCCTGACCAACATGGTGAAACCCCATCTCTACTAAAAATACAAAAATTAGGCGGGCATGGTGGCACATGCCTGTAATCCCAGCTACTTAGGAGGCTGAGGCAGGAGAATCGCTTGAACCCCGGAGTCAGAGGTTGCAGTGAGCCAAGGTCGCACCACTGCAGTCCAGCCTGGGCAACAGAGTGAGAGTCCGTCTCAAAAAAAAAAAAAAAAAGGTAAGTCAGATCGCATTCCTTCTCTGCTCAACCCCCACCCCCCACCCAGGGTTTCCATCTCACTTGGAGTAAAAGCCCAAGTCCCCTCCAAGGTGGGTAAGACCTCCACAATCTGATCCCTTCCTCAGCCTCTCAGATCTGTCTCCTTCTAACTCTCCCTTGATCATTCCACTGGAGCCCTCCTTGCTCTTCTTCAACTCACCAACTGTGCTTATACCTCTGGGGCATTGCATGTTCTGTTTCTGGAATATTCTTCACCCAGAAAGGCTCCATCACTTCCTTCAGTCTCTCTAATGATTGTACCTTCTCAGAGCAACCTTCCCTCATCACCCTGGCAAAGACAGGATCCTCTGCCCCCCAACTCCCATCACTGTCTAGCCTGTTCCCAGCTAGTCTTCATGCCCCTAACCACCTCTTAAACGTGGTGGCCATGAGGATGCACCTCTCAGATCTCCAACTGCAGGAGTACGACTGGAGAAATTGATCAGTGGCTCAGCTGCTGTGCTCTGAAGTCCATCACTGCTCTCATGGGCTGCTCCCAGCCAATGACTGAGTGTGGCAGGGAGACCGAAGCCCACCCATGTCTGGGGGACCTCTGTCAAGAGACTTTGGCCAAGGGCTCCTTAACAGCCTTGACAAACTTTCCTTAGAATGGCATGGCAGCTGGGCGCGGTGGCTCACGCCTGTAATCCCAGCACTTTGGGAGGCCAAGGCGGGCGAATCACAAGGTCAGGAGTTCAAGACCAGCCTGGCCAACATGGTGAAACCCCGTCTCTACTAAAAATACAAAAATTAGCTGGGCGTGGTGGCGCATGCTTGTAATCCTAGCTACTCAGGAGGCTGAGGAAGGAGAATTGCTTGAACCCGGGAGGCGGAGGTTGCAGTGAGCCAAGACTGCGCCACTGCACTCCAGCCTGGGCAACAGAGCAAGACTCTGTCTCAAAAAAAAACAAAATAAAACAGAACAACAACTACAAAAAAAAATACGGCATGGCAGTCCAAGACAAGTCCTCCTTTTATTCCTTTCTTCTTCCTTCCTTTCTTCCTTCCTTTTCTTTTTCATTAGTGGACAGAGGTACCCCACTATCTGATGGCTCTCCTGTCCTCTCCTGGTTTCTTCCCATTTTCTCTCATAGCCATTTCCTCCAATAAATTTCTTGCACATTTAATGCTATGGGAGTCTGCTTCTCAAAGGACTTGAACTATCTCAGGGTATGCTGAAGTTAAGTATAAAAAAAAAAGAAAAAGAAAAAGAAAAGAAAAAATAAAAAAGGACCTGGACTAATGCACCTAATGTATTACCTGTTGATTTGTTTATTATCCATCTGACCATTAGGATATGAGATATGACAGTAAGGTCCCCATTTAGTCTGCTGGATGCCCCCAGATTTCCCGTCTAAACAATAGCTATAAATAGGCCAGGTGCAATGGCTCATGCCTGTAATCCCAGCACTTTGGGAAGCTGAGGCAGGCGGATCACCTGAGGTCAGCAGGCAGATCACCTGATGTCAGGAGTTTGAGACCAGCCTGGCCAACATGGTGAAACCCTGTCTCAACCAAAAATACAAAAATTAGCTGGGCGTGGTAGTGGGTGCCTGTAATCCCAGCTACTTGGGAGGCTAAGGCAGGAGAATTGCTTGAACTCAAGAGGCAGAGGTTGCAGTGAGCCAAGATTGCCCCACTGCACTCCAGCCTGGGCAACAGAGTGAGATCCTGTCTCAAAACAAAAACAAACAAAAAGAAAATCAATAGCTATAAATATATGTTTAAACTGAGAAGGATGATGCACGTTTGCTCGCTTCTGCTGGGAGAGGAGCAGTCTTTCCTTGGCTGCCGCTGAGTGGAAGTTTCCCCCTCCAGACAGGACATGGTGGCCAGTTCACCACCAGGGCCACTTTTCACTTTAACCTGCCATGGTACTGAGAGATCAGCTGCCCCCAAACCTGTCCTCCACAAATGGAATCCTCAAAGCCTCAGTAACACAGGCGCTGATCCTTTTACATTTTTTTTTTATAATTGACAAAGCTCCAGGTCTCAGTTTCTTTTATTTTTTGAAGGGTATGTATTTTATTTTTAAAATGACCTTTTACCAACTAGTAAAACATTAGTGCATCCTTCTTGTTAAAAATTAAACCATTAGAGGCCAGGTATGGTGGCTCACATCTGTAATACCAGCACTTTGAGAGGTCAAGACAGGAGGATCGTTTGAGCCGAGGAATTTAAGACCAGCCTGGGCAACATGGCAAGACCCCATCTCTACCAGAATTTTTTTTTATTAGCTGGGTGTGGTGGCATGTGCCTGTGATCCCAGCTACTCAGGAGGCTGAGGTGGGAGGATCGCTTGAGCACAGGAGGTTGGGGCTGCATGAGCCATGATAGCGTCACTGCACTCCAGCCTGGGAGACAGAGCGAGACCCTGTCTCAAAAAGAAAAAGAAAGAAAGAGAGAGAGAGAGAGAAGCGAGAAAGAAGAAGAAGGAGGAGGAGGAGGAAGGGAAAGAAGAAAGAAAGAAAGAAAGAGAAAGAAGAAAGGAAGGAAGAGAAGAAGAAAGTGGAGGAGGAGGAAGAGGAGGACGAGAAGGGGGGAAGGAAAGAAGGGAAAGAAGAAAGAAAGAAAGAAAAGAAAAGAAAGGAGGGAGGGAGGGAGGGAAGGAAGGAAGATGAAAACATTACAGATACATTTAAGACACTCTTGGATTACTTATTCTATAAGCCCTCCATGGCCACCTCTTTCCCCACCCAGATATCCTCTGCCAGCATTTGGCCTCAGCCTCTGCCTCTGCATTTACACACATGTATGTTGAAGCAGAGGCTGTCAGTGCCCTGCCTCTATCACTCTGCCCTTTACCATTTCTGCACATTCTGGCTGGACTTCCAGCTGCCGGCACCTTCATCTCTTTGTCTGAGAGATTTCTCTGTGGCTATTGGTGCCTGCTCTGCCCATGGGCTTGGCAAGCCGAAAGTGCTAGAGAATTATCACATCCCCAGGAGTAGTTTTCAACAAAAGACAGGAGTGAGACCAGGGTGGACAAATACCCCGGTTCCCTCACCTCTCGAGCCTGTTCTACCCTGGCTCCCAGAGCTCCTCAGTGGGATTGAGCTCCAGGTGCCCACAGTGGTAACTGGGCTTAGAAGACACCTTTAATGACTACTTCCTGTTCCCTGCCTCACTTCCTTACTCCCCTAGGAGGGTCTCTGGAATCAGCTCTCAAACAAACTATTTGCATTTGAAACCTTGCCTAGGGTCTGCTTCTGGAGAAACTCAAACTAAGACATATACGCCATGATGGACTAGTGTGTGTATGTGTGTGTGTGTGTGTGTGTGCGTGTGTTTTGACATAAAAGGAATTGTGCTGCAGGAATCATGAGTAGTATCCTCCTCAGTTCTCCCCCACTTTTTTTTTTTTTTGACAGAGTCTTGCTGTTGTCAGCCCGGGCTGGAGTGCAGTGGCAAGACCTTGGCTCACTGCAACCGTGCCTCCCGGGTTCCAGCAATTCTCCTGCCTCGGCTTCCCAAGTAGCTGAAATTACAGGCACCCGCCACCACGCCCAGCTAATTTTTGCATTTTTAGTAGAGACGGGGTTTCACCATGTTGGCCAGGCTGGTCTTGAACTCCTGACCTCAGGTGATCCACCTGCTTTGTCCTCCCAAAGTGCTGGGATTACAGGTGTGAGCCACCGTGCCCAGCCTCAGTTCCATTTTTTTTTTGGATTTGGGAACTGAGGCTCAGAAAGGGAAGAGATTTGCCTAGTGCATCACAACCTGTCTTTGGCAGAGCTGGCGCTCAGACTCGGGGTCGTCTACTGTATTGTACCCACTGTTCTTCATTTCTATGGTAGAGATGAGGCTGGGATTCCTGTTCTCTTGGCTGCACTTACATCTCCTGGGCCAAAGGATTTCAGGGTGATGCCTGGAACTCAGGGAGGTGACTCGAAGGGAGAGTCAGGAGCGCACGTCCTAGCGCAGTGCCATCCAGAGGATGCAGCATGTGGGACCACAGCCGGGGCCAAGACCAGGGTACATTTACACTTAAGCACAGGCTGCTTCTGCATCATTACCCACGCCTCTGAAAGTACCTTCAAACTCCCAGTCCTGTGGGGGAGGAAACTGGAGAAATGGGGCGGGGACCAACATGTGGTTGGTGCATGTGGTGGGGTTTGTTTAGAAAGGCAGAAGTGATTGCTTGATGACTTGTGGTATAAAAAAAGAAAAATAAACAACAACAAAAAGATGTAAGAAAGAAAGAGGCTGAGAGAGATTGTGCTACTAACTTGCTGTGTGACTTTGGGAAAGTCAATTACCCTCTCTAGGCTTCACATTCCTTTTCTTTTCTTTTTATGAGACAGGGTCTTGCTCTGTCACCCAGGCTGGAGTACAGTGGTGCAGTCTCAGATCACTGCAACCTTCACCTTCTGTGCTCAGACGATCCTCCCACCTCAGCCTCCTGAGTAGCTGGTACTACAGCCATGTGCCACCACACCCAGCTAATTTTTGTATTTTTTGTAGAGACAGGGTTTTGCCATGTTACCCAGGCTGGTCTCGAACTCCTGAGCTCAGATGATCTGCCTGTCTCGGCCTCCCAAAGTGCTGGGATTACAGGGTGAGCCACCGCATCCAGCCCTTCATGTTCCTTTTCTATAAAAAAGGAAGCCTTGTCATGACTCGAAGGGTGGGGTTTGAAAACTCAAATGACTATAGGGATGTGGAGGGTTCTGCGGATGAGGAAAGTGGGCCTGGCAAGGGCTGTGCAAGCTGGACAGCCCAGGTGTAGCCCCCAGGGCAGCCCCCAGCTCCACTGAGGTTGTCTGAAGAGCACTGGAGTCGTGGGTTCTAGTCTCAGGGCTGCTAACTCTTCTAATGTTTTAGGAGACAGAAATCCAGATTATGTGAGCTCTCCTGAGTTTAAATGTTAGCAACTAATTAAAAATAATCGCTGCGGGTGGAGGGGTGTTCGGGGAGGGCAGCTGAAATATCTCAGGCAAGGGAGGGAGGAGGTTGTCCAACATTCATTGCGTTTGTCCCATCAGTGTTTTTTTGAGGCCCTACTATGTGCCAGGTGCCAGGTGTTAGAAGATACAGTGGTTTATAGGACAAACATGTTTGTGCTCTTGTAGAATTTACTTTCTAGAAGAGTTTAAAGTCCAAGCCCTGGCTAGTCCTTAGAATGTAGACAACTTTCTCCTTACTTTCTGAGGTAAGAGCCCTCAGAGGGCAGCCTGGTTTGAATGAGATTAAGATTTGTGCTTTCTGTACCCATTAGAATGGTAATAATAATAATAATAAAATATAAACATAGTAGGCATTGGCAAGGATGTGAAGCCAATTGAAACCCTTGTATATTACGGTGGGAATGTAAAATGGTGGAAAACAGCATAGCAGTTCCTCAAAAAGTTAAAGATAGAACTACTGTTTTTTTTTTTCTGAGAAGGAGTCTCGCTCTGTCGCCCAGGCTAGAGTGCAGTGGCTCGATCTCGGCTCACTGCAAGCTCCGCCTCCCGGGTTCATGCCATTCTCCTGCCTCAGCCTCCCGAGTAGCTGGGACTACAGGCGCCCACCACAATGCCCGGCTAATTTTTTTGTATTTTTTTAGTAGAGACGAGGTTTCACCATGTTAACCGGGATGATCTCGATCTCCTGACCTCGTGATCCACCCGCCTCAGTCTCCCAGAGTGCTGGGATTACAGGCGTGAGCCACCGCACCCGGCCACAGAGATAGAACTTTTATATGACTCAGTAACTCTACTTCAGGTATATACCCAAAGGAATTGAAAACAGGTGCTCAAACAAATACATGTATGCACATGCATGCTCATAGCAGTATTATTTTCAATGGTCAAAATGTGGAAACAACCTGAATTTCCATCTGTGGATAAATGGGTAAATAAACTGTGGAATATCCATACAATGGAATATTATTTGGCCACAAAGGGAATAAAGTACTAATAGTTGCCACCATGTGGATGAACCTTGGAAAACATTATGTTAAGTGAAAGAAGCTAGACACAGAAAGTCACATAGTATGCTTCTATTTATGTTAAATATCCTGAATAAATTAGTCCGTACAGGCAAAAAGCAGATTGGTGGTTGCCAGGGGCTGGGGGAATGGGGGGTAATTGCTTAATGCGTACAAAGTTTCCTTTTTCAGGGGTGATGGAAATGTTTAGGAGCTACTGACAGGTAGTGTTTGTACAACATTGTGAATATACCAAATACCACTGAATTGTTCGCTTTAAAAATCATATAGTTAATTTTATAAAGTTATGTGAATTTCACCTCGATTAAAATATTTCTAAAATTTTTGAACTATATAAAAGATTGCTCTGCTAGAAAGGTTAAGCAAATTATAATACAGGCAAACAGTGGAATATTATGCAGCCACTAAAAATTTAAGAACATTTTAATGACCTGGAAAATGCTACAATGTAATACTAAGCAAATAAATAGGATAAAAATAATCTATGTGTAGCATTATACTAATTATGTTAATTTAAAAGTGCATAGAAAAGACTACATAAAGATACATGAAAATATTGGTTATTGTTCCCTCAAAAGGTTCATGCTTCCATTTTCTTGAACACTTATTAAGTGCCAGGCATAGTGAGTAAGGCAAATGAAGTGCCTTACAGCAGAGAACATGAGGCCTGAAAGAAAGGCCATTGATCCAGAGACAGCTGGGAGATCAGCAGAGCAACATTCTTCTCTCTTCTCTGCCCCAGAGTCCCTGGTGACCCTTCTGGGCTACAGTACTCCTCTCACACAAAGGGGAGTGTGACAGGTGCCCTCTCTGGGGAGCCATCCAGCCTTTTGGTGTTTTCCTCAAGAACCACCTGTACATGGGCCGAAAGCTACACATCCAGGATGCTCCTGTCAATATTGTTCGTTGTAGTGAACGCCTAGGAACAACTTGAGTATTTATCCACAGGGGAAAGAGAAATACTGTAGAGTCATTACCTGCTGGGATACTCCACAGCAGCTGGAAGGAATGAATGAGGCCTCTATTTTCTATTTCTCATCCTGGGTGGATTTTGACAACTTAATGATAAGATGGGGCAAATATGCTCCTCTGCTATCCCCATTGTCAGAATTGCAGAAAAGTCTCACAATTAGATAGTGTTTTGTTTTGTTTTGTTTTGAGACGGAGTCTCGCTCTGTGGCCCAGGCTAGAGTGCGGTGGCACGATCTCGGCTCACTGCAAGCTCCACCTCCAGGGTTCACGCCATTCTCCTGCCTTAGCCTCCCCAGTAGCTGGGACTACAGGCGCCCGCCACCATGCCCGGCTAATTTTTTGTATTTTTAGTAGAGACGGGGTTTCACCGTGTTAGCCAGGATGGTCTCGATCTCCTGACCTCGTGATCTGCCTGGCTCAGCCTCCCAAAGTTCTGGGATTACAGGCGTGAGCCACCGCGCCCGGCCTTTTTTTTTTTTTTTTTTTTAGGTGGAGTTTCGCTTTTGTTGTCCAGGCTGGAGTGCAATGGCGCGATCTCGGCTCACTGCGACTTCTGCTTCCCCGGGTTCAAGCGATTCTCCTGCCTCAGCCTCCCGAGTAGCTGGGATTACAGGCATGAACCACTGCATAGATAGCATTTTTAAAGCACACAAAACAATCCTACGTGTTGTTTATGCGTACATTTATATGCAATCCATTTTCAGAGGCACATCCTGGAAGGACTGTAACTCATGACAGCGGTTGCCCCTGGGGAGGGAGAGAAACAGGACTGAGAGTGATACAAGGTGGGGAGACTTCAATTTTTTCTGTTACTTTTCGTAAATTAATTTTTTAAAATCTCAAAACAAACACAACAAAATGCTATTATTTGTTAATTCTGGATGGTGGATTCTCGGGACATTTAATATATTATTATCTTCACTTTTCTGTATTTTAACCTGTCACCCCCTCCCCTAAAAAAAAAAGGACCATAAAGAGAAAACCATGGGATAAGGCAACTGATATGCATTGAGGCCTTTCTCTGTGCCAGGCATAGGCTACCCCAGTGGTTCTCAAAGTGTCCTCCTTGGATCAGCAGCAGCAGCATCACCGGGGATGGAAGTTCTCATTGTCCTGCACAGAGCTACTGAATCAGAAACTCTAGGATTCGGCCCAGCAATCTGTTTTCACAAGCAGTCCAGGTGATGCTGATGTAGGCTAAAGTCTGAGAACACGGGGCCATATGTCTAGCTAGGGCAATGTTAACATACATTAAGCCTGTGTACTGTCAGACAGCACTCTCAAAGCTTTCCTTCAGTAACTTTTTTTTTTTTTTTTTTTTTTTTTTTTTTTTTTTTTGAGACAGAGTCTCTCTCTGTCGCCCAGGCTGGAGTGCAGTGGCGCGATCTCGGCTCACCGCAACCTCCACCTCCCAGGTTCAAGTGATTCTCGTGCCTCAGCCTCCCGAGTAGCTGGGATTAAAGGTATGTGCTACTACGCCCGGCTAATTTTTGTACTTTTAGTAGAGACGGGGTTTCACCATGTTGGCCAGGCTGGTCTCAAACTCTAGACCTCAAGAGATCCACCTGCCTCGGCCTCCCAAAAAGCTGAGATTACAGGCGTGAGCCACCCTGCCTGGCCCCTTCAGTACCCAATTAATCCTCTAAACAACCCTGTGAAGGAGGTACTATTACTCTCCCCATCCTGCAGTTGTGAAAACAGAGGCAAAGAAAGGCCAAATCCTCTACCCCAGCCCCAACAGGCAGTTTGCCCCTAGAAGCCCCCTCCGCTACCCACTAGCCTGTCTCTCACACGCACCACCTCTCGCATACTCCAATTTCCTGCATCCTTGCAAGAAAGACTTCATAGCCCCGTTTTACAGATGAGGAAACGAATTCGGAGGCGGAGAATTCGTCCAAGGAGGAAAGTGACAGGGCATGCATGCAGTGTGTTCTCGGGCCAGGAGGTTTGGGGGTTTGACCTAGACCTGTTGTGGGAGGAGGGGCAGAGAGCCGACCAGCTGCAGCCGGCCTGGGTGTGGCTCGCACGTCACGCCTCCGCCCAACTACCCCCTTCCCCAAGCTGGCTGCCAACCCGGCGTGACCCGGCCCCCACCGGGAACCGTAAGGGCCTTCCCCCTCCCGGGTTCTGTGAAGCCCCATCCCTTCCTTCTTTTTTTTTTTTTAAATTAAAAAAAAAATCCCCGCCCCCCCCCCCCCGAAGGGGAACCTGGACGGCCCAGAGAAGTGGTGGATAAAGTCACTGCACGGGCCCGAGCGTCCCCTTCCCCGGGAATCCAGCAGTCCGCAACAGTGCCGCCCCTCCCTAGGGCACCCTCCACTCGCTGTCGACCCCTCATCCCCCGGGCTACCCGCGGCTCCCCCGACGTTCCGTCTCCCCTCGCTGCCCCCAGCCGCACCCGTAGCCAGCCCTCCCCAGGCTCCTGGGCTCCCTCCGCCTCCTGGGACCCCTCGCGGGCCGGGTATTCCCGGTCCCCTGTGCGCGGCACTCACCTGGGCGCCCGCTCCTCGTCTCGCGGGCAGCCCGGATCCTCGCAGCTTGAGCGCCCCCCCAGCTCGGCAGCCCCTGAGGTTCCGGGGTGCCAGTGCCGGGAAACTGACTTTCTAGAACTAGAGGCGGGGGCGACGCTCCGACGGGCTTTGGTGCCGCGGGCGTTTCTCGTCCTGCACTGTCTGAGTCCCTTCCCACTCGCCTCTAAGCCTCTGATGTGCTCCCGAGCTGGGACCAGGGACGTGGTGGCGCCCGCAGGCCATCTGGGCGCCTTAGCCGCGCCCTGAGCGATGCTAACTCCGCCCCAAGTGTCCTAACACCTCCCCGAAGATTCAGACGCCACCCCAGGATCCTAACCGGCTCCCCGAGGGTCATAACCTCCGTCTCCTGCAAGAAGGATCCCAAACCCTCCACGAAGAGAAAAAAAAAAAATTAGCACCATCCATAGGAGGCTTCTAACGCGTCCACCAAGGATGCTAACCCCCATCCCTTCCGCTCCACTTTCCCTAACACCTCCCCATCCCACCGCCCAGCGTCCTACCCCAGTCTCCAAAGGATCCCAAATCCCACTCCTAGGGATTCGAACCCGCCCGTCTAAGAACCCCAGCACCCGCTCCAAGGCTCCCAAGATACTAACCCCGCCCCGCCAAAGGATTTTTAATCCCACCTCTGAAGGATTTTTAAACTCAACTTGCCCCCAAAGATTCTAATCTGCCCAATGGAAGGATCCGAACTCTCACTTTAGTGGATTCTAACCCTGCCCTAAGATTTAGAACACAAACCCCAGGGTTCCAATACCGCTCCTGCTCCTGCGCGATCTAACCTCCCGCCGCCTAAGAGTTTTAATACCCAGGGGTCTATACCGCCGGTCCAAAGATTCCAACCCTGCCCTTCAGAGATCCTAACCCCACCTATCAAGGGATTCCTGCCACAGTCTTCAAAGATTCCAACCCACCCTGGAAAGGCCTTACCCTACCCCGGAAGCATCGTGATCTCTTTTCCCCACAACTCCGACCCCTCCCTTCTGGCCCAGCCCTCCCCAACTCCGCGGCCCGAGACTTCCAGTCCGGTCTGTGGTCAGCGGTTTCTCTTCCGCAGGCCTGCTCCATTCAGACACCATGCAAAGTTCCTCTCTCGAAGGAACCACCATGGCCATGCAAAGTTCCCTGCCCGAAGGAACCACCCTGGCTTCCTGGCAGCTCAGAGGACTCCCAAGCTGGGGGAGGTGGTCGGGGGAGGGGAGGAGTCGGCCTGGAGGATGACTGAGGCCCCAAGTGGATGGGATTGTGCCCAGCTCCAGGCAAGGGCAGAACACACCCTCTCCTGGAAAAGACAGGGGCTATCACCCTAAATGCTGTGTAACACACCTCCAAAATCTCCAAAACTACAAGAATTCTACCGCGTCTCTCTATTCCCGTTGCTTCCAGCTGATCAGGACCACAGTCATTTCTTCATTCATTCATTCATAATTCATTCAGCAATGCTGTCCTGGGGGCTGGGGAATGCAGGGGTCTTAAATTTGGCACTATTGACATTTGGGCCAGGTAATTCTTTGTTGTGGGGGACTGTCCTGTGAATGATAGGATGTTTAACAGCATTCCTGGGCTCTACCCACTAGTTGTCTATAGCATCCTCCTCCCTAGTTGTGACAACAAAATGTCTCCAGACATTTGTAAAATGTCCCCTGGTGGGGAAGGGGGGAAGAACCATGAATGAGAAAGACAATGACCCTACTCTTGTTTTTGGTATATGTACCTGTATGGGCCTTTTTTCCTTCTCTTTAGCCTACAGTGCTAATTATTTTAAGGGGGTCTCCCATCCAAGTACTAACCAGGCTTGATCCTGCTTAGCTTCCAAGATCAGACAAGATCAGATGTGTTCGGTGTGGTATGGCATAGACAACTTAAAAAAAAAATAGAGATGGGGTCTTGCTGTATTGCCCAGGCTAGTCTTGAACTCCGGGGCTCAACTGAACCTCCTGCCTTGGCCTCCCAAAGTACTGGGATTATAGGTGTGAGTCATTGCACCTAGTCTGTATGTGCTTTTTATAAAAACAGATAATGTTCTGAATGTATGTTTAATATTACTTATTCACTTTTGTACATTCCCTCCCGCCACCCCCATCACTGTTGTTAATATCCAGCCATGTTGCCAAAGGTAGGGGCTGTACGTGTAGTCACTGTTTACATCCTTCACATTTTATTTATCCATTCTCCTAGTCATGGACACCTAGATTGCACACAATTTCCCACTAGTGTAAATAGTGCCACAGTGGACATCCTCATACACGTCCCCTTATCGTCCTACATTAGAATTTTGTTAAGTACTTGCTTTGCCAAGAATGACAGGTGTTTGCAGAATCGCCACTGCCCCACTCTTTCTCCCATCATTTCCCCTTATCTTTACCAACCCTTGGTATTATCCACTGGTCTTAATTTGAGTTCCCCAGAAGCAGACCCTGGACATGGATCCAAGTGAAAATAGTTTATTTAGGAGATGCAGAAGACACTGGTAGGGCAGTAGGTGGATGAGACAGGGAAGGGAGGGAAGCCAGTAAAAAGGAGTATCATGAAGCCAGTTACCATTGTGGGCAACTGGAGTTCAATTCTGCAGTGATCTCTGGAGATATACCCACTTCAGGGTTACTCCACCTGTCAGGCGAGGGAGCTGGGGCATTTACACACCAACTCCTGTTGGACACCGGATGAGGGGTACTCCAGGGGTACTGACCTTCCAGCATTTTGGCCTCCCTGGTGCATGCTTCAGCCACCAGAGGGTCTCCAGGAAGAGAAGTGCAGCTCTTAGTAAAGGCCCAGGGGGCATCGGAGGGTCCGCATTAGCATCAGCTACATCTCCTTTCAAAAGTTTGCCATTCTGATAGTAAAGAGCCAGAGAGCTGACACATGTTCCTGTTCATGGACAGTTTCCCAAATGTTTTGTCCTGACAGTAATGCTGTAATTGAAATCCTTGTGTATGTTCCCAAAGCTTCTGTCAACTTTATTGTGACATAATTTCGTGAATAAAATCTACCATCATAAATATTCAGCTTGATGAGTTTTGGCAAATATATATACCTGTGTAACCACCACCCCAATCAAGATATAGAATATTTCTATCACCCCAAAAAGTTCTCTTATGTCCTATTGCAGTCAACTCCTCCCACACTTAGGTAGCCTTAGGTAAGCACCAATTGGCTTTTTGCCATTATACATTAGCTTTGTCTTTTCTAGAATTTCTCATAAATGCAGTCATACAGTATGTTTCTTTTGTGTTTGTCTTCTGTTACTCAGAGATTTTCCATGTTGTTGCATGTTCCAGTAGTTCGTTCATTTTTACTGCTGAGTAGTATTCCATAGTATAGATGTAACACTATTTGTTTATCCATTTATTTGTTGAGAGACATTTGGGTTGTTTTCAATTTGGGGCTATATAAATAAAGCTGCTATAAATATTTATGTACAAGTTTTTGTGTAGGCATATTTTTATTTCTCTTGGGTAAATACTTAGGATTGGAATTGCTGGGTCATATAGCAAGCGTGTGTCTAACTTGCAATAAATTGCTGAATTGTTTTTCTTTTTCTTTTTTTTGAGGCAGGGTCTTGCTCTGTCACCCAGGCTGAAGTGCAATGGCGAGATCTTGGCTCATTTTAACCTCTGTCTCCTGAGCTCAAGTGATCCTCCCACCTCAGCCTCTGAGTAGCTGGGACTACAGGTACACCACCATGCCCAGCTTATTATTATTTTTTTTTTTGTAGAGATACAGTCTCACTGTGTTGCCCAGGCTGGTCTTGAACTCCTGGGCTCAAGCCATCTGCCTGCCTCAGCCTCCCAAAGTGCTGGGATTACAGGTGTGAGCCTTTGTGCCTGGTCTAAATTGGTTTTTGAAGTGGTTACACCATTTTGCATTCCCTCCAGTGATTTATGATTTCCAATTGCTCCACATCCTTGCCAACATTTGGCATTGTCATTCTTTTCAATTAAAAAAAGTTCCCATCTAACCCATATTTGCACCAAAGAACATTTATACAATTACAAATTGTATTCTAAAACACCCCCTTACCAGTCTTTGGGGGTGGCAAACATTTTGTCTACTCAATTATTCATTCGTTCATTGTCATGGAGACTATAGCTGACCACAAAAGTGGTGCTAAGGGCCAGGTGTGGTGGCTTACGCCTGTAATCCCAGGACTTTGGGAGGCCAAGGTGGGCAGATCACCTGAGGTCAGGAGTTCGAGACCAGCCTGGCCAACATGGTGAAACTCCGTCTCTACTAAAAATACAAAAATTAGCCGGGTGTGGTAGCGGGTGCCTGTAATCCCAGCTACTTGGGAGGCTGAGGCAGGAGAATTGCTTGAACCTGGGAGACGGAGGCTGCAGACAGCCGAGATCGTACCACTGTACTCCAGCTGGGGCGACAAAGCAAAACTCCTCAAACAAAAACAAAAACAAAAATAAAAACAAAAAACTGGTGCTAAATGCTCCATCGTAGGAGTCCAACTAGAGTTCAAACCTGGCACTGCTGTTACCAACTGGGTAATGTTGTACAAAGAGGTGACTTGATCGTCACCTCTTTGAGTCTCAGTTTCCTCATCTGTCAAGTCGGAATAATACTACTACTTACCTCAGTGGGTCATTTTGAGAATGAAATATAAGTAAAGTGCTTAGGTTTGCTATATATAGATGGTCAATTTCATTAGTACAGCCTAATCATTAAGATTTCAAACTGCTGCTTAGGCACTGATTCAAGTATAATTTGGAAATCACCTTTGTCACTCTGCCTTGTTCCAAAGATAAAAGAAGGAGCATATGACTTTAAAAAGGAGATATTGCCCTGTGGGTAGTGGACCCTTTTCAACATGGAATAAAAGGAACTCTGAAATGAGGGTGGACTTTGCTGTGACTGAAGTCTGGAGAACCAAGTGAGTCCTGGGGCAGGAGGCCAATTCTAGATCAGGAGTAACATGGCCCAGATTCTAGTGCTCCTTCCACCTCTAGACGTGTAGCCTTGAGCAAGCCATTTGATGTCTCCGATTCTCTCATTTGGTCAACAAACATAATAATGGGCACATACTGGGTAATGAGTCTTGAGTGTTAGGGAACACAACAGAGAATGAGGGAGCCGAAATCCCTGGCCTCATGGCATTTTCCACTTACTGGAGGGCATTGGACAAATGGTTGCACCAATAAGGGCAGGTTGGAATTTTGCAACAAGCACTATCAAGGGGTGGGGCTCCGTGCAGGGGCTTTGAGAGGTTAACAGGGGAAGGTAGGGAAGCCTCCCCAGAACAGGTAATATCTTTTTTTTTTTTTTTTTTTTTTTGGAGACAGATTCTCACTCTGTTGCCCAGGCTGGAGTGCAGAGGCGCAATCTCAGCTCACTGTGACCTCCGCCTCCCAGGTTCAAGTGATTCTCCTGCCTCAGCCTCCCGAGTAGCCGGGATTACAGGTGCCTGACACCACACCTGGCTAGTTTTTGTATTTTTAGCAGAGACAGGGTTTCACCATGTTGGCCAGGCTGGTCTCGAACTCCTGACCTCAGGTAATCCACCCACCTCAGCCTCCCAAAGTGCTGGGATTACAGGCATGAGAAACCGTGCCCTGCCAATAAATTCTTATTGTTTCAAGCCTTTAAGCTTGGGGTAGTTTATTATGCAATCTTGATAACCAATACAATACACAAAAGCCTCAAGGAAAGTAGGTGCTTTGTGTGTCTGAAGAACCCCATTGTGTCTAGCAGAGGAGGGAGACCCAAGGTGAGGTCCATGAAATTGGCCAGGCCACTCAGGACCTTGCAGGCCTCTGTGAGGAGCATAGGTTTTATTCTAACATACATGGGATGCTATTGGATGGTTATAAACAGGGGAGTGGCATGATAATTCATTCACTCAACAAATATTTATGGAGCACCTACTATGTGCCATGTGCTATTTTTGATGCTGAGGATACAGTAATAAACAAAATTAATTCCTTCCTATGTGCTTAGAATTTATATTATTGAGGGGAAGATGGATAATAAACAGATACTGAAAACTCATCCCATGTTTGGGAATGATATGGGTTATAAGAAAACTAGGGAGGTCAAGGGGAGAGGTAGTGGGATGGAGAGGAGCAATGGTATAACTTGAGACAGGGTGGTCAGAGAAGGCTTCTCTGAGGAGGTGGCATGTGAGCAAGACCTTTTGAATTGGAGAGATAAGTCATGTGATAATCTGGAGGAATTGTGTTCCAAGCAGAAGCACCAGTAACAGCAAAGGTCCTGAGAGGCAACAGCACGTGGTGTGTTTAGGGAATACAAAGAGCCCATTGTGGCTGGAACACAGAGGGTGCAGACAAGAGTGATGGAGACAGTGTTGGAGAGGTAGTAAGTGGGGTCATATTGTGAAGGCCACAGACGTCTTGGTATCGATATTAAATTTTAATTGACACAAGATGGGAGCTGTTGGAGGGTTTTGTTTGTTTTGAGACAGAGTCTCACTCTGTCGCCCAGGGTGTACAGTGGCACGATCTCGGCTCACTGCAACCTCCACCGCCTAGGTTTAAGTGATTCTCCTGCCTCAGCCTCCCAGGTATCTGGGACTACAGGCACCCGCCACCACGCTTGGCTAATTTTTGTATTTTTACTAGAGATGGGGTTTTGCCATGTTAGCCAGGCTGGTCTCGAACTCCTGACCTCAGGTGGTCCACCTGCCTCAGCCTCCCAAAAGTGCTGGGATTACAGGTGTGAACCACTGTGCCCAGCCCTGTTGGAGGGTTTTGAACAGAGGAGTGAGCCAAACTGGCTTATCTTTTCACAGGATCTGTCTGGCTGCTGGGTAGAGAATGAATTGGAGGGGCAAAGGGAAAGGAGGGAAACCAGTGAGCAGGGAGAGAGTCATCCAAGGGCAAGATGATGGGAGCTTGGGTCAGAGTGGTAGCAGCTGACGACTAAAGGAGCTCAGAGAGAGAAAACATCAGAATGCCTAAGAGAATTCATAGTATGTACAGGAGAATCATCGCAGCACTTCTTTTACTAGGAAAAGACAGAAAATAACCTAAATGCCCATGATTTGGGATGTGGGAAAATAAATCTTAATAAAATAATTGAATACTAAGCAGTTGTCAAAAATAATAAGGATATATAACAACCAACTGCACCTGGGCGCGGTGGTGAAACCCTGTCTTTACTAAAAGTACAAAAATTAGCTGGGTGTGGTGGCGGGCGCCTGTAATCCCAGCTACTCAGGAGGCTGAGGCAGGAGAATCACTTGAACCCGGGAGGTGGAGGTTGCAGTGAGCCGAGATTGCGCCATTGCACTCCAGCCTGGGCCACAAGAGCGAAACACTGTATTAAAAAAAAAATGTATCTCTATACACTAGTAATAAACAATCTGAACATGAAATTAAGAAAACAATTTTATTTATAATATCACCAGAAGAATAAAATACTTAGGAATAAATTTAACAAAAGTAGTACAATATACTCTGAAAGCAAGAAAACATCCTTGAAAGAAACTTAAGACCTAAATAAAATCATCCCATGGGTTGAGAGAGACATCTCATGTTCATGGATTGGAAAACTTAATAGTGTTGATGATAGTACTCCCCAAACTGATCAATACTGTCCCTATCAAAACCCCAGTTGCCTTTTTTTGGGGGGGTGGCAGGAATAAACAAGTTGGTCCTAAAATTCATATGGAAATGCAAGGGACCTAGAACAGCCAAAATAATCTTGAAAAGTACAACAAAGTTGCAGAACTAACACTTCCTGATTTCCAAAACTTACTACAAAGTTATAGTAATCAAGACAGTGTGGTATTGGCATAAGAATAGAAATATAGGTCAATGGGACAGAATTGAGAGTTGAGAAATGAACCCTCACATTTAAGGCCAATTGATTTTCAAAAAGAGTGCCAAAACAATTCAATAATGGAAGAAAATAGTATTTTCAACAAATGGTGCTAGAACAACTCAATATTCACGTGCAAAAGAATGAAGTTGGATCCCGAAATGGATCGTAGATCTAAGTGTATGAACAAAAACTATAAAACTCTTTGTGTGTGTGTGTGTGTGTGTGTGTGATGGGGTTTCACTTTGTCACCCAGGTTGGAGTGCAGTGGCGCGATCTTGGCCACTACAACCTCCAATTCCCAGGCTCAAGTGATCCTCCCACCTCAGCCTCCTGAGCAGTTGGGATCACAGGCACACACCACCACTCCGGCTAATTTTTTGTATTTTTGGTAGAGAAGGGGTTTCGCTATGTTACCCAGGCTGTAAAACTCTTAGAAGAAAACATAGAAGTAAATTTTCATGACCTTGGGCTAGGCAAATTCTTCTTAGATGTGATACAAGTGACAAAAGGAAAAAATAGATAAATTGGACTTCACTGAAATTAAAAACTTGTGCTGCAAGTGATACTATCCTGAAAATGTAAAGACAACCCACAGAATGGGAGGAAATATTTGCAAATCACAGATCTGAAAAGGGACTGGGGTCCTGAATATATACATAGGATGGCTCAATAATTTAAAAATCCACAACTTAAAAGTGGGCAACAGATCTGAATAGATAGTTCTCCAAAGAAGCTATACAAATGGCCAATAAGCACATGGAAAGGTGCTTAATATCATTAGTTATTAGAGAAATGCAAATCAACTCCACAATGAGATTCCACTTCACATCCATTAGAACTGCTATAATTTAAAAAGACAGATAATAACAATTGTTGGTGAGAATATGGAGAGATTCCACCTCATACAATGATGGTGGAAATGTAAAAGGAGCAGCTGCTTTGGGAAACAGTCTGGCAGTTCATCAAAAAGTTACACATAGAATTACCTTATGACCCAGCAATCCCACGCCCAGGTATATACCCAAGAAATCTGAAAATATATGTCTACACAAAGATCTGTACATAAAATCTTCATACCAGCATTATTCATAACAGCCAAACAGTGGAAACAACTTCAATGTCCCTCAATGGATAAATGTGGCATATCCACACAATGAAATATTATTTGGCAATAAAGAGGTATGAAGTACTGATACAGGCTATGATATGGACGGACCTTGAAAACATTATGCTAAATGAAAACAGCTGATCATAAAATACCACATATTATAAAATTCAATTTATATGAAAGGTCCAGAACAGGCAAATCTATAGAAACAGAAAAGAGGTTGGGCACAGTGGCATATGCCTGTAGTCCCAGCTACTCTGGAGGCTGAGGTAGGAGGATCACTTGAACCCAGGAGTTCAAGACCAGCTTGGGCATCATGCTGAGACCTCCATCTCTACTTAAAAGAAAAAGAAAGGAGATTATTGGTTGCATTGGGCTGGGAGCTGAGGAGAAATAAGAAGTGACTGCTAATAGGTACAGGGTGGTTTTGGTGGGTGGGTAATGAAAATGTTCTAAAATTGATTGTGGTGACAGTTGCACAACATTTGAACATACTAAAAACCATTGCATTGTAAAAGTTAAACAGGTGAATTGTATAGTACGTAAATTTATAATTCAATAAAAATGCTTTTTACAAAAGAAGGAGGAAGCCCCTTATGTACTAATAGAGAACAATGCAAAAATATAGCTGTAAATAGGGAAGAAATTGAGGCGTCCAACAGCTTCTATTGTATTTCACTATTTGTGCAGAATAACAGAACAAACACACTAGCATATGGCTGGGCCAAGTGAAGAAGGGCACACATAGCAAACAGCCCCAGTGGTTTCTTCCAGGGAGGGGAACTGCATAGTATCTTTTGTACTCTTGAATGTTGAACTATTTAAATGTATTAGCTATTCAAAATCAAGTAAAGTCAACTGAAAATACAATCAGAGACTTCATGGATGAGATAGAATTGATGCTGGCTGGGATTTTTAGGGGATGAAAAGTCAAGAAAGGTGTTCTGAGTGTGCACTTGACTCTGGGGCCAGGGGTGGAAGAGTGTGGGAGCAAAGGCACAGAGGCTGGACTGACCGCCTCTCGCTAGCTGTGACTTTGGGCAGGTTCTCTCTGCCCGTTTCCTCCCCTGCATAGTAGAATAAGAGTACCTCCTGCACCAGGTGGTTGCCCTCACTTACATTATCTCATTTTCTGTCTTATAAGTAGGGATGACTATAAAAGGGTTGCTCAGAGAGGTAAAGACAATTGCCCAAGGTCACACAGCCAATAAGTGCCAGAGCTGGGATTTGAAGAACCCACATGGACATGCCTCCAGGGTGCCTCTGACAGCTGTGTTTGTAACCATTACACAAAATGCAGTAATCGTGCCCAGGAAGTTGAGGAGTATAGAGAGAGATGCAGAATGCAGAAAGGGACCCAGGGCTCTGTCCTGGAAGGAGGGCAGGAGCTAGAACACAATGTAAGCTTCGCTTTACAGTGGGTCAGAGGTTGGCTCTTTCAAAAATGTATTTTCCTATTTCCAGAGGGCATTTGCATTTCATATTTCAAATTCTTTGGGATCACTGTTGATTGTTCTATATTCAAAACATGTTGAAGGATGGGAAAGAGAGCCACAATCATTATTTCAGAGCTCAACCATTTCCCCTTTTATTTGTAAAGTAGCCAGCGTTTATTTCATAGCTACACCCTCCCAGGCAGGAGCTCACTGCTCCCCACCTTTCCCAAAAAGGTCAAATGAAAATCAGAGGAGACTAACCCTTGAGAAACGCCCAACAGCCCCTAGGGGGTCCCTGACCCCCTTAGAAAGCTCCTCCCTCCTCCAGTCTTCTTTAACTCCCACTCGGCCTTATTTTTCTCCAGAGAATTTGTCGCCACCAGGCACTATGTTACATATTTGTATGTTCACCTGTTGATTCTCTGTCTCCTCTGCTATATTGCAAATTCCGTGCAGATACTATTCACATGCCCATTTTACAGAGGAAGAAACTGAAGCTCAGAGTTTAGGAACAGCCAGTGAGTGATAGTGACAGTGCTGGCATCTAAACCCTTCGTTCTTTGATTAATTCCATTAATATGATTAAGGGCCTACCATGTGCATTTCTGCCAAGGTCTGGGAGTACAAAAATGGATGAGAGTGTTTTGGCCCTCAAGCAACTTTCAATCCAATTATGGAGACAATCATTTAACCAATAACTTAGATACAGAGTGGAAAATGCTGCTAGAGAGAGAGAGAGAGATAGGCCCATGATATTGTAGGACCAAGTAGGAAGGACACTGAGTGCAGCAAGGACTTCTTGAAAAAGGTGATATGGGCCAGGCACAGTGGCTCATGCCTGTAATCCCAGCACTTTGGGAGGCCGAAGTGGGCGGAACACCTGACATCAGGAGTTAGAGACTAGCCTGTACAACATGGCGAAATCCTGTCTCTACTAAAAATTAGCCAGGCGTGATGGCGGGCACCTGTAATCCCAGTTACTCGGGAAGCTGAGGCAGGATAATTGCTTGAATCCGGCAGGCAGAGGTTGCAGTGAGCTGAGATCGCGCCACTGCACTCCAGACTGGGCAATGGAGTGAGACCTGCCTTAAAAAAAAAAAAAAGTGATATGAGTTGAGGCTTAATGGATGCCAGAGGAAGATCAGGGCAAAGGGTGTTCCAGACAGAAGGGACAACCTGACAAAGGCTTGAGAGGGAAACAGTCTGACCTGTTTGAGGAACTGCAAACATTTCCATGTTGTTGGTGCCTGAAGCCCCAGGCAGATACCGTATTTGGAAGAGGAGGCTGGAAGTGGCGGCAGCAGCTGATAGGCACTGGGGCCAACTCATGTAGGACTCGGGCAAGACTGTACAAGGCTGGCCTATGGATGCCTTCCAAGCTTACCTACCCCAAGTACCATCCTAGAGGCAGCAGACCTCCTGCTCAGGGGCGGGGTGAGACTGGGTGGGGACGGGGGTGGGGTGGGGGCAGTGCTGGGGGAGTCCATGAAATTGTTTTTCTGCCCCCAGCTGCATGGCCACCCCCAGCTGATGGGTCCCCCCAGGGGGGTTGGGGGACTGTTCAGTTTCACAACACCCCCTTCTCTTCCCCCAGTGTCTCTGGAGGCTAAGAAAAGAGGAAGCGCTTTGTGGACTTCCTCCTGGGTCCGGTGCACCCAAGCCCAGGCTGGTCTTCTCCCAGGGGCAGGGCTGGACCTGCCCACTGTATTCTGCAGAAAAAAAGGGCCTGGGCATGGCCCTGCCCCTCATTCAGTGGTGGACATGCTCAAGCAGGGTGCGCCCAGGCCTGGGACTAGGAGAGTAGGTTGGAGTCCCAGCTCTTCTAACTTGCTGTGTGTGTCTGACAAACTCTTCTCTGAGCCTGAATCTCAAAGAGGAAGACACATCCTTACTCAGCAATTTGAAACTGGGGTGATGTGCATGAATTAACATGGAGAGATCCCCAAGACATTCTTTCAGAATCGCAGAGTACATTCCTTTTTAAAATAATAACATGGTTTTGTGTTTACCTCTACATGTATGTAAATGCTTAGATAAAAGTCTGGAAGCTAAACAGCCAACAAGAAGCAGAGGTTGTCACTGAAGAGGAAAGGAACATTGGAATTGGTGGTGGGGAAGTGTTTTTCTATGTTTTTTTTCTTTCTTTCTTTCTTTTTACTTTAAATTCTGGGATACATTTGCAGAACGTGCAGGTTTGTTGCATAGGTATACATGTGCCGTGGTGGTTTGCTGCACCCATCAACCTGTCATCTAGGTTTTAAGCCCCACATGCATTAGGTATTTGTCCTAATGCTCTCCCTCCCCTTTCCCCCCATCCCCCAACAGGCCCTGGTGTGTGATGTTTCTCTCGCTGTTTTTTTCTTTCTTAACTAGAATGCATTGTTTTTATTTATGGAACTAAAATAATGATAATAAATGAGGGAATTGGAATATATGGTTATCACGTGTTGCTCCTTCTGAACATTTTATTATGAAAATGTCCAAATACACAGCAAAATTGAAAGACTTTGGCGACAAAATACCTACTCTCACCACCTACATTCTACCATTGACATTTTACTTGCTTTAACCATGTTTGTTCATCTATCTGTCCATCAATTCATCTTTTAAAATGCATTTTAAAGAAATTACCTCAACACACATATTATTAACTGGAGTTCAGTTTCAATATTTGTTTAATTTTCTTTTAATGTAAATTTACAGGCAAAGGGCAAAAGATTACGTGTTCATTTGCTGAGTTTTTACAAATGCATATATATTTATGTAACTTAAACCCCATTAAGAGATACATTTTTATCACTCTAGAAAGTTCCCTCTTGTCCTACAGTATATATATATATATATATATATATATATACACACACACACACACACACATTTTTGTTTTTGAGAGCAGGTCTCGCTATGTTGCCCAGGCTGGCCTTGAACTCCTGGTTTCAGGTGATCCTCTCACCCCAGCCTCCCAAGTAGCTAGGACTACAGGCCTCTATGGTGTATTTTAATTACTGACATCCTATGGGTCAACACTAAGCACAGAGCCAGGTATATAGTAAATGCTCAATAATGTTGGTTGAAGTAAGGAATGAGTCTAGGAATGAATGTGCAGGTGGCTTCCTCCCCTAAGGGCAGGACCATGTCTTCTTCTTTTGCAATCACCATGGAATTGATACACATCAAATGCTTAATAAAGGCTTATTGATTGTGCCTGGGCAGGGTGGCTCACACCTGTAATCCTAGCACTTTGGGAGTCTGAGGTGGGAGGATTGCTTGAGCCCAGGAGTTTGAGACCAACCTACACAACAAAGTGAGACCCCATCTGTACAAAAATAATAATAATAATTTAAAAATTAGCCAAGCATGGTGATGCATGCCTATTGTCCCAGCTACATGGGTGGCTAAGGCAGGAGGATTGCTTGAGCCCAGGAGGTCGAGGTAACAGTGAGTTTTGTTCACCCCATTGCACTCCAGCCTGGATGACAGCACGAGATGGTCTCAAAAACAAAAACAAAACAACAACAACAAAAAAAGAAACAACAACAAACAAAAACAAAAACAAACCTTTGGTGATTGTGTTAGTTATATACTGCCGTGTGACAGATTACCGAAAATTTAGTAACTTAAAACTGTGTAATTATACAGAAGAAGCAGGACTGAGATTTAAAAAATTGTAACTATTAAAAAAAATAGAGACAGGGTCTCACTATGTTGCCCAGGCTGGTCTGGAACTCCTGGCCCCAGGCAATCCTCCCAGCTTAGCCTCCCAAACTGCTGGGATTACAAGTGTGAGCCACCGCACCTGGCCAACATTTATTATCTCACACAGTTTCTGTAGGTCAGAAATGTGGAACTGACTTAGCTTAGTGGTTTTGGCTTGGGATCTCTTATGAGGCTGCAGTCAACATGTCAGCCTGATGAGAAGTCATCTGAAGGCTGGACTGGGGCTGGGGGATCTGTTTCCAAGATAGTTCACTCATATGATTGTTGGCAGGAGGCTCTGTGCTGGGTGCTGTGCTGAGCTCCAGGGAATGTAGGAATGAGTCAGAACCAGCCTCCAAGATTCTGTGTGTGTGTGTGTGTGTGTGTGTGTGTGTAAGTGTGAGTGTTGGGAGTAGGGGTGGGGTTGGAGGGGTCAGACAGATATGGAAACAGATGGTGTCTATAGAGTTCAGTAAATACCACAATACTGGAATAGTGGTTTTTGAAAAAATTGCTCTGCTGTAATTCATATTCATGACATAACATTTAGGACACATCATGCAGAGAAAGTCTCCTTCCCTCCTTATTCTATAGCCACACACTCCTCCAGCTCAGAGGCACAACTATAACTTGTTTTGTGTACCTTCCAGAACTATTCTATACTTAAAAGACATTTCCCACCTCCTTAAACAAAAATACAGCACTATTCAAAGTGCATTGTTCTGTACTTTGCTTTTTTTTTTTTTCACTTACTCTATCTTGGAAATAATTCTGATTCAGTGCAGAGAGCTACCTGGTTCTTATTTATGGCTGCATGGTATTTTATTGCCTGCATGAGCCACAGTTCATTTAACCAGACCTCTATCACTGAACATTTGGTTTATTTCCAAACTCTTGTTATTAGAGACAAAGCTGCAATGACTTTCCTTGCACATTGGTTTCCACTCGTGTGGGTATAAATGTCGGAGAAATTCTTGGCAGTGGAATTGTTGCATCAAAAGGCTCCTGCATCCTGGTAGATATTGCTCAGTAGGGTTTATACCAACTTGCTCTCCCACCAGGAATATGTGAGAGTGTCTGTTTCCTCACACCTACACCCACATAGTGAGTGATCACACTTTTCCAAACTTTGCCAATCTCTTAATTGAAAAATGGTTGCTCGGTGTTGTGTTAATTTGCATTTATCTTATGAGTGAGGTTGAACATCTTGTCACACGTTTTAGAGTCATTTGTATTTTCTGTGAACTGTCTGTATAAATAATTTGCCTATTTTTCTATTAGGCTGTTGGTCTTATTTACTTGTAGGTCTTTACACATCAAATGCACTCCCCCTTTGTCTGCATGATAGGCTTTGAAAATTTTTTTTTAGGAGAACAGGCTACTTTTAGATATAAATGAGAAGTTGAGAAGTTTCTGCAGATTGCATCATTTTCTGCACGTTGCTGCAGGGCTGCCCAATGGCTGAGGCATCAGGGATACTGTGTAGCGCTCTTAAAGGTGATGTTAGAAGCCAGGTGGGGGCCCTGGGGACGGTGGGCAGGGAGTGGGGGGACAAGGAGGTGGATGTTAGCTCTTGCATTGGATAGAAGGGGCTGCCACAGGAGACAGTGAACTCCCCAAGGTAGGAAGTGGGCAGAACAGGCTGGCCTGGCTTTAAGACCCCTCTGCCCCTGCTCTGAAATACCTGAGGATAAGCAACAAGTCAAGTGGGAGGACCCACCAAGAAGGCCATCAATTTCTGGCCATTTAGGCCTGATTGGGTGGTTACTGCATCTGGAAGCTCCTAGTAACATTTAATAGTAATATAAACTCCTAGAATGTAAACTCCAAGAGGCCAGGGTTTAAATGCTAAATAAATGGTTGTGGAATGAATGAATGAATGAATGAATTTGGTCAAAGAATGTGAGGGGCTAATATTTCTGAGTGGGGGTGGGGGTAGGCAGAGTTCTCTTTCTCTCCTTTCCTCTTTGAACCTACTCTCTCCTCTTCCTTCCTCTTACCCCAGCTCAGTCAGGTCTTAGCATCTCTCATGTGGTCCTGGTTCCAGCCTCCTCCCCACTTCCCTGCTTCCAGACGCTCCTCTGTTTTCCTATTGATCCTCCTCTCCAGCAGCTTGATTCGCTTCAAGAAAATGCAGGTCCCCTGGCTTGTTCCCAGGTGGGGCACCTTTGTTCACGCCTGTAATCTCAGCACTTTGGGAGGCTCAGGCGGGTGGATCCCTTGAGCTCAGGAGTTCAAGACCATCCTGGGCAACATAAAGAGAGCATGTCTCTACAAAAAAAATTTAGAAATAGCCAGGTGTGGTGGCGCACACCTGTAATTCCGCTACTTTGAAGGCTGAGAATGGCTTGAGCCCAGGAGCTGGAGGCTGCAGTGAGCTATGATTGTTCCACTGCACTCCAGCTGGGTGACAGAGTGAGAACCCGCCTCAAACAACGATAACAAAAACAACAATAACAACAACAAACATTAGATCGCCTCCCATTGCCTATGCTTCCTAGCCTGCCCTTCAAGGGCTTCTAATCTATCCACTTCTCTGGTTTCCTCTCCTGCAACTCCTACCCACCCACCTCGTCCCCCACCTCACACACTCCGTGTTCCTCCAGCTATCACAATGGTCACTAATTGAGCACTTTCTACATGTACTTTTATGTGAAATATCTTAAGACTCATGACAATCTATGGGATCTACGAGGGTGAGGCTATTATCAACCCCACTTTACAGATGAGGAAACCAAGACCCAGGGACATTTTAGGGGCTTTCCCAAGGTCACCCAACAAGCAGATGGCAGAGTTCAGATTCAAAACCCTCTGACCCTCTGGCCAGGGAGCCTAAGTGCTGCACGAGTGCTAACCGGTTGCCAGTCCTGGAGCACGCCATGCTCCTTCAAGCTCCCCTGCCTTTGCTTGTGCTGGGTCCCCATCTGGAGGGCTCTCTCTTCTATTGTTCACCCACCAAAAACCTTGTCCTTCAAGCTCTCGCTCATGGGTCACCTCCCCTGTGAAACCTTTTCCAGCTTCCCCAGAAAGAGCTGGTGTTTCACTCTTTAACTTTACAATTGAGAACTTTGTGCTGTGATTATCTGGGAACTGTCTTCCCCATCAGTGTGCCCCTCAGTGGGCAGACTGTGCTGTATCTCCCTCTAGTGTCTTGTGCAATGCCTGGCACAGAGCAAGTGCCCTCTAAATGCTTGGCGGCTGAATGACAGTGGCCCCAGGACTCCTTCTCCTGAGCACATAGTTGGGAAGGACTGCTGGGAGCTGCCAGTGGAAGTGGGGAGTGGGTAGGAAGTTTCAGGGCCCCACCTTGGGAGAGGCGTCCATCTACGGCAGCTGGAGACAATTTTACTACTCACGTTTGGGCCAAGACCGTCCCCAGGGGATCCAGCTGGTGGGGAAGTTCCATACTTGCACTACCCCTAGAAGTCCTTGGGAGCCAGCTATCCCACCCCTAGGGGGGTTTCCCCTTTTGTGATGTCAGGAACTGAACCAACAAGGGAAGCAATTCCTGGCAGGGTCTCTGGATGCTACAGGAGGAAGTGTGGCCAGAGTCTCCAGACTCAGTGCCTGGGTTGCCCCAGCCAGTGTCCTTTGGACCCCAGGAACTAAGGGGTTACATGGCTTTGGTAAGAAGGTAGTTCCGGAGTGGGTGGGGACTTCCTTGGGGTGTGAGGGAAATTACCCCATCCCCAGAGCTGTGGGGTAAGAACTGTCTGTCCCAGTGCCTCTCAGCAGCCCTGTCACTGTGCTGTGGCTAGGATTTTGGGCAGTTTTTGAGCTTTTCTTGGAAAGCCCCAAGGCCTTTAAGAGAGACTCCTATATCTTTGGCCCCTGTCCCTACCCAACCAACTGTTCCCTCTCCGGCTGCCTTGCTTAGGAACTTACTAAGGCTCCCTGTAGCCTCAGGTCCGAATGCCTCAGGCTACGGCCACTACATCCCAAAGTCTCAGAGACAGGACAGTAGAGAGGCTAGGGACATGGGCTCTGCGTTAGCCAGACCTGAGTCCAAAGCCCAGCTCACTGTGTGACCCTGGGGTATTCACTTCACCTCTTGAACTCCAGTTCCTTCATCCAGAAAATGAAAATAAATAAAATCGACAACCTCAAAATTAAGGAATTTGCTCAATAGAACAAGTTTGCCCAATGGAAGCCATCACAAATCAGTTGTTCTCAGAGCGGTCCCTGGACCATCAGCATCACCTGGGTACTTGTTAGAAATGCAAATTATTGGCCAGGCACGATGGCTCATGCCTGTAATCCCAGCACTTTGGATGGCCGAGGAGGGCAGATACCTGAGGTCAGGAGTTTGAGACCAGCCTGGCCAACATGGTGAAACCCAATCTCTACTAAAAATACAAAAATTAGACAGGCATGGTGGCGCATGCCTGTAATCCCAGCTACTCAGGAGGCTGAGGCACAGAGGTTGCAGTGAGCTGAGATTGCGTCACTGCACACCAGCCTGGGTGACAGAGCAAGACTCTGTCTCCCCAAAAAAGAAAAAGCAAATTTTCAGGCCCTTCCCCTTCTCTTATGGAGAATCTCTAGGAGTGGGGCTCAGACATCTGTGTTTTAGCAAGCCTTCCAGGAGATTCTGATGCCTGCTGAAGTTTGAGTACTGTCACAGATAAACTTGACAGAAGG
The DNA here is from genome assembly GCF_028858775.2 of Pan troglodytes. Taxonomy (NCBI): domain Eukaryota; kingdom Metazoa; phylum Chordata; class Mammalia; order Primates; family Hominidae; genus Pan; species Pan troglodytes. Next base: position 38,253,951 of record NC_072419.2, on the reverse strand, counting down.
CAAATATATTAGGTGAATATACCTGGAACATCAACATCCAAAAGGGATTAATATCTAAAATTTATAAACTACTCTTGCAAATCAGTGAGAAAAAGACAGGAAGCCCAGTAGGAAATGAACAAAAGGTATGAACAAGGAAGTCACAGAAAGGAAAGCTCAAATGGCTGACAATTATAGAAGGAAGTTATAAATTTCAGGATTAGCAGAGAAATGCAAATTAAAACAACTTGCCACCTTACACCCACACTGAATGCAAAGTTACAAAATCAGATGATGAAAAATCTGATGAAGATGTCGGGAAACAGCATCCTTCACTCACCATTGGTGAAAGCCATTCTGGAAGAAGTTAATGAAATTTAAAACCTGCCCTGTGATCTAGTAATTCCACTCTTGGATTTAGAGCCCAAAGAAATGCTCACATAGGCCCATAAGTTTCATGTACAAAAATGTTCATCACAGTGTTGTTTGTGGTAAGAGGGAGTTGGAAGCAACCTGGGTGTTCATCTCTGGGGAGATGGATAAAGAAAACAGCGGATGCTCAACTCGAAATATTTTGCAGCAGTTGGATGCAACAGTGAGATTTTTCAACAGCTACATAGGTAGGTATTTAAAACATTATAGGGTGGCTGGGCTTGGTGGTTCATGCCTTTAATCCCAGCACTTTGGGAGGGCGAGGCAGAAGGATCACTTAAGCCCAGGAGTTCTTGCAGTGAGCTGTCACTGCACCATTGCAGTCCAGCCTGGGTGACAGAGCAAAAACCTGTCTCTAAAAATTTTCTTCGTTTTTTTTAAATAGAAAAACATTACAGAGTAAGAGAAGGAATAGAGTGAAATTCTTATATAATTATCATTTATACAAACACACACACAAAGCACTGTGTAGTTTAGGTCCAGGGACATATATCAGCACATAGGGTTAGGCGCTCATAGTAAAGAGGGAAAAGGAGTGTGGGGAACATGTGGATCAGGAGAGGGTAAAATAAAACATCAGAAGGGCCCTACATGGACCAGCGATGATGGGATGATCATTTACCACAAACCAAGTATGAATTATGGAACTCTTTGGACCTGGAGTCCTAATAACATTTTTTTGAAAATTGCTAACAGTGCCTATTTTATGGTGTGTACAATGTGTCTGGCCATGGAAGCCTTTGCAAGGTTTTACAAACACATTTTGGCTCTCCTATGTGAGTCTCTGGCCTCCTCTCAGGCCTCATCCCTTTTAGCTTTCCAGCCTTTACTCAGGCTGTGCTGAATGCTGTCCTTATCCTGACTTCTCTACCTCTCCAACCTTTCCTTCCCATTTCTTTGACTACCCCAGACTCCCAGATAGCTGCCTGTGGAGTCTTGGCTATTTCTTGTTTGTGACTTGAGCACAGAGCTAGGCTGTAACAAGGCTGCAAGGGAACAAGTACTGTTTCTTCTTCCCAAACAGTGAGCTCCCCTGAGGATCTTCTGAATAGCTCACCACCACTTCAGTTGGGGTAGGATGCACCCAGGCATCTTTTGCTTATTACCAGGCAAGAAAGGTAAACTGAGTCATAAAATGTTTGATGTGGAAAGGAACAACATTTGTTGAGCTCTTATCGGGTGCTAGACCCAGTTCTAAGGTCTTAACCCTCAGTAATCCCTGTGGCCACACTGTTAGGTGGATGGGGGCTGAGCTCACTGGACAGATGGGGTAACGGGAGGCACACAGAGGTTACGACACTAACCAGATAGAGGCTCCAGATCCTGGAGCTGAAAAAACCCTTGTTTGGGGTCTTAAGGCCAGAATGGGACCCAGATCATCCCCCTGAGTCAACCCTGGGTGGAGGAAACCGTCTACTCCACACTGACTGTACAAGTCAGGCATCAGGGGACGGGAGACCCTGACATTTAGAGCCTTAAAAAGACCTTCTACACTATTTAGTATGGTCAGTTTGAGGTCATATAAGGAGAATCAGGAGATTCCCTCAAGCCCCTTCCCCTCTTCTTGAACCATAGTTTCTCAATCTGTAAAATAGGACCGAGTTCTGGAAATTCTTTTCTCAGTCGGCCAGCAGGTGGAGCCCACTCTTCATGCCTTCCTCAGCCTCCAGAAAGCTGCGGCGTCCCGGGGAGGAGGGTGTGTTCTGGGGCTGATCCCTCTGGGCTTCTGGGACAAAGCAGGATCGCTGCCCAGCCCCAGCCCGGCAGAGCGGCCCGGGAGCCCCGGGTGACTGCCCCGGACTTCAGGGCCCGGCTTCGCTTTCCCCCTGCAGGACACTCTCGGTACTGCATGGCCCCGGGCCCCAAGGGCAGGGAGCGAGACCCTGGAGTGAAGACCCCCCGGCCCCGCCAGGTGTGATGGGGGGGCCCTGGGGATAGGGTCCCCGAAGCAAAGCTGAGACTCAGAGGTGGGCTGCGGAGCCACGCCGTCCGCAGGGGCGGTGGCTACAGGTAGTTGTCTTCTGCGGCATCGCTCCCGCCCCTGGAGCCCCGGGGCTCATCCTCGTCGTCGTCATCGGGGGCCAGCGCCTCGATGTCGTGCGTGATGTCAGCCAACAGCCGGTGGAAGGCCTGTGCCTCGGGCCGCTGCGCCGCGCCATCGTAGCTGCGCACTGCGGAGGCCGACGTGGAGCTCATGCTGCGCTTGATGCGGCCGAAGCTGTCAGTGAGGATGCCGCCCTCGCGGATGCCCACGCCCTCCAGGAAGCCCTCGAAGTAGCCGATGTCCTGGTCCGGGATGAAGGGCCGCATCCCTGCGAGCCGAGGGGCGTGGTGAGTCCCCAGGACACGTTCCCTTTCCCTCCCACAGGGGAAGCGTCCTCTCTGCAGATCTGGGTGCAAATCCCTGCTGTCACTCACTGGCTGTGTGGCCTTGCCCAAGGTCCTTAACTCTCTGAGCCAGCGAATAACGACACAGCGCTCAGCACACAGTGAATGCTCACTACATGCTAGATTACTGTACTTTTATTATTATTATTATAGCCTCCGCCTCCCGGGTTCAAGAGATTCTCATGCCTCAGCCTCCCAAGTAGCTGGGATTACAGGCGCACACCACCACGCCCTGCTAATTTTTGTATTTTTAGTAGAGACAGGGTTTCATGTTGGCCAGGCTGGTCTTGAACTCCTGACCTCAGGTGATCCGCCAGCTTCAGCCTCCCAAAGTGCTGGGATTACAGGTGTGAGCCACCTCGCCAGGCCTATTTTTGTTATTATGTACCATCATTATATTCCCATTGATTAATTATGTTGAACCTCATTTTCCTCACCTGTAAAACAGATAATTGCACCTGTTCTCTGGGTAGGGATGTGAGGATTAAATAACAAGGTACTCAGCACATACTGAGCACTCTGTAAACAGTTTGTTTTATTTCCATTCCTACTTACTAGCTATGTACCTCAGTCCTTTACTTTGTAACTCTGAGTCTCAGTTTCCTCACCTGCAAAATGGGGACCAATAATAGTATCTACTTCTCAGAACTGGGGGCATTTAATGAGATGATGCTTGGCGCAGGGTAACTGCCAAGCACATGTCAGCTTATTCGTATTATTCCTCCTGTTATTATTAGCCCTCCTTACTAGCTGTGTGACCTTGGACATGTTCCTTAGCCTTTCTGAGCCTCAGCTTCCGTGTGGGGTAAGATGGGAAGAATCAGTCCCTCTCGCAGCTTTGCTGTGAGGATGAAATGGCCACACCACTGCTTAGTTCTTCTTATCAACAGTGTCTCCCAGCTCTGACAAGTCCTTTCCCTACTCTGCACTTTGGGCTCCTCATCTGCCCTGTGAATCTCATGATCTGGGTTTCATCAGAGGCTGAAAGATAAGGAGAAAACATTTGCAGCCTGGTGCCTGACTGGGATGGCATGGACCAAGCAGGGGCCCTAGCTGACCTCTGGGGGTACAGCGGGGGCTCACCAAGGAGGAGGAACTTGCGCCGGTCTCCGTAGAGCTTCAGCAGGCCTGTGCAATAGTCCTGGATGGGCAGCCCCAGCCGGTACTCCCGCAGCAGCATCGCAAACTGCTGGATCTCGAGGGGCCCCAGCTTACTCCGCAACTATGTGGGGGACACCATTCGAGATCAATCCCAGGAAGCAGCACCATCCAACCCCTGCCTGAAAGGCCCAGAGCCTTCCCTAAGGGCATGTTTGGCCCAGCTCTCCTCTGAAAACCTTCCCATGGGCTATTCAGAGGACATCTAGATCCCTTAGGCTGCATTTAAGAATAGGATGTGGACTCAAGCTGCCTGAGTGCAAATCTTGACCCCTTCACTGGATCAGCTCTGTGATCTTGGGTAGGTGACAACCTCCATGATGCTTGCTTTTCTCATCTGCAAAGTGAGGATAATGATGGTATTTTCTTCTTGGGGTTGTTGAAAAGATTAAAAGAAATAATGCATGAAAGGTGCTTAGAATGGTGCCTGGTATACAGCAGGCACTCAATTAATGCCAGCTGACGTTAGTTAAGGCCTTTCACAAGCTGGCCTCAGTTTACTCTCCTAACCTCATCTCCTGCTCTGACCTCTGATGTCTTCTGCTTAGGTTATGTCCAGGGCAATGTGCCATTCCCAAAATGTTTACTCCAGCCTCCAGGCTTTTGCTTGTGCCATTCCCACCACCGGCCCCAGCTCACCGTGACCATGTAATCCTGTAACTGCTCCAAGCCCAGACCGCTGTGGTCGCTGCCGCTGCAGTGGGAGCCATGGAAAGAAGGTGTGGACGTGCCGCTGTAACATGCTTCAAAGGTGTCCTGGGAGCCATTGCTGCAGGCATGGGAAGAAGGGCCTTCACTCACCTCCCTCCAGCTCCTGGCCCTCAGGCAGGCTGAAGGTAGGAGGCCTCATCCTAGACTGCATGCTGGCCTCCAAGGCCTCGCACACCCTGGCCCCTGGCACCTCTCAAGTCTCATCTGTCACTGTGCTTGCCTTTGCCTTTGCTCTTTGTGCTTCGCGCCCCCCACCCCCCTTCTCCTTCTTCCTCTACTATCTCCTCACCTCTGGGTGTTTGCACCTGCTGGTCCCTCTGCCTGGATTGCCTCCTTTCCCCTCCCTTTTGCACAGCTAACTCTTACTCATCCCGTGATCTTAAATGTCATCTCCTCAGGAGAGTGTTCTCTAATTCCCCTAGGTTGGGTTAGAACCTCTGTTGAACATGCTCCCTCAGTCCATGGCCTACCTGTGACATGCATGGCCTTTCCAGGTACCCCCAAGCATCCTCTCTGACCACTCTCTCCCTCACACCATTTGCCACAGCCACAGTGGCCACCTGCTGACCCTCAAACCCACTAAGCTCTATCCTGTTCAAAATTTTTTTTTTTTTTTTTTTGAGACAGATTCTTGCTCTGTCACTGAGGCTGGAGTGCAGTGGTGCGGTCTTGGCTCACTGCAGCCTCCGCCTCCCGGGTTCAAGCAATTTTCATGCCTCAGCCTCCTGAGTAGCTGGGACTACAAGCATGTGCCACCCAGCCAATTTTTGTATTTTTAGTAGAGACAGGGTTTCACCATGTTTGTCCAGGCTGCTCTCAAATGCCTCACCTCAAGCAATCTGCCCACCTCAGCCTCCCAAAATGCTGGGATTACAGGCGTGAGCCACCACGCCTGGTTAGTTCAGGATTCTTACATTTGCTGTTCCGTCTACCTGGAACACTCTTCCCCCTTTCATCCTCCAGGCCTCAGTTCATGTGCCATCACCTCGAGAGGCCCTCCTGACTCTCCAGCTGAGTTGCGGTCCCCCTCTGCCTCTCTTATAGCACCCTGAGCCTCCCTTTAGTACTTATTACCATTAATGATTGTTACTGTTAAATTGTGATTTCATTGCCTCCTATGCTAGACTGTAAACTTGACAAGAGCAGGGACTTTGGTTTTCTTCATTTGTTGAACACCTACTATGTGCCAGGCCCAGGTTTTGCCCTCTGTCTTGTGTCCATCTGTATCCCCAGCACACAGCAGAGTGCCTGGCACATAGGAGGTACTCAAGAAATATTGCTTAATAAAAACTCAACCTTAGGCTCCTGCCTCCTTGTCTCTAAATTGTTCCAGAACCATCCTCCATTATTACCTACAAAGAAGCCGTGTAGCTTTGTGGTATAAGGACTGGATTCTGGAGCCAGCCTTCTTCTGTTCAAATCCCATACTTACAACTTACTAGGTGCTTGACCTTGGGAAAACTAAACTTAATTTCTCTATTTCTCAATTTTTCCATCTGTATAATGGGATAATAATAATTAGTGTCATCATGAGAATTAGAGGAGTTAATATTTGTAGAACACTTAGAATTATGGGCTATAAGCAATAAACAGTAGCTGCTGTAATGTTACTATGTTGATGAAAAAATAAAGTGCTTTATAGAACAGCACTTAGTACATAGCAAGTTCAATGTTCAAACGCTATTATCACTATTTTATCTCTTCAGTAGATATCTGGTTGTTTAAAGACTAGCCTAAGGGCATACAGTATGAGGAAGGCAAATCTATTGCTACTAAAAAGGAAAAAAACAATAAGACATATATCACTGGCAGAGACTGCTACATGCCAAACTGAAGCCCTTAGTAATATAACTAGGTAATCAACCAGTAACCCAGGACTTTCTTGGTTTTAGCACTGAAAATCCCATATCCGGGGGAACCCCTCATTCCTGAGCAAACTGAGATGGCTGGTCACCCTAAACAGAACCCTGGGTAATGTTCCCAACTGAATTGTTTAAAATTTTATTTGTTTGTTTATTTATTTATTTCAATAGAGACAGGGTCTCCCTATGTTGCCCAGACTGGTCTCAAACTTGTGGGCTCAAGTGATCCTCCTGCGTTGCCCTCCCAAAGTGTTGGGATTACAGGCGTGAGCCACCATGACTGGCCTGAATTTTTTTTTTTTTTTTTTTTTTTTTTTTTTTAAGATAGAGTCTCACTCTGTCGCCCAGGCTGGAGTGCAGTGGCGCAATCTCAGCTCACTGTAAGCTCCGCCTCCTGGGTTCACGCCATTCTCCTGCCTCAGCCTCCCAAGTAGCTGGGACCACAAGTGTGCGCCACCATACCTGGCTAATTTTTGTATTTTTGGTGGAGATGGGGTTTCGCCATGTTGCCCAGGATGGTTTGGAACTCCCAGGCTCAAGCAATCCACCTGCCTCAGCCTCCCAAACTGTTGGGATTACAGGTGCGAGCCACCGCATCTAGCCTGAAATATATTTTTTTAATCCTAAATTTTCCAGCTTTGCTTGCAGCTAGTGATGGCTATGTGACCAAGTTATGGCCTATGAGATATAAGCAGAAGTCATCAGGTGGGAATCTGGCAAAACTCTTTAAAGAGGCCCCTTAGCATGCTACTGTGATGGCTGGAGCTACAACCACCATCTCAGTCCATGAGGTGACCTTGAGGATGGCTGCAAGTCCTGAAGAGGGTAGGGAAGGAAAAGAGAAGCCTGAGCTCCTAACAACCATGAAATGTTGAATTGCTGCTCTATTTTATGTCAAATATAAGAAAAAAAAGTTCTATCTTGCTTAAGATACTCTTTTTGGGGATTTTCTATTACATGGAACCAAAATTAAGCCAAGATAATTTTTTTGGCATGTAGCTATGATTTTGGTTTCTGCAGACCACTGTGCCTGGATGACTGGGAGAGAACCACAGGACTGTGTGGACCCACATCTGAGTTCTGGTGTCTCCTGGGTCTCTCAAGGGTCTGGATCCTGTGAGTTTCCAGAGTCAGGGAGCTCAGTTTACCTCCCCCTCTTAGTGCCCAGTGTCTCAGCACACATCAAGGTTGGGTCACCTTCTCCTACCCTCTCTAGTCACCCTGTTTGTGCAGGGGTAAGGGAGCAGGGTGGAGTCCCTGACAGGGGCTGTACTCACAAGGAGCTGCAGCAGCTGAAGTCAGCGTCATAGGCATACGTCCCATCTGTGTGGCAGCTCTCACCTGGGACCAGCAGACAGAGGGACTGTCAGAGGCAGCAAAGCAGGGATCAGCATCCCCTGCTCCCTGAGGCCCCACCCTCAGTCTCAGCCTGAAGTCTAGTCCTGCCCCTGACACCAACACACAACAGACCCTGGGGAACTCCCCTCGCCTCTCCTGATCCTCAACTTCCCCGACTTGGGGACAATACCACCCCCCACCTACCTCATGGGGGCCTTGGGAACAGCAGATGAGGAAACATGTGAGGGAATATTTTGTAAACTGTGTGTTTCAGGCAAGACAAAAAAAAAGAAAAAAAAATTTGTGGCTCACGCCTGTAATCCCAGCACTTTGGGAGGCCAAGGCAGGAGGACTGCTTGAGCCCAGGCTTCAAGACCAGCCTGGACAACATAGAGCGACCTTATTTCTACAATAACAAAAAAATTAGCTGGGTGCGGTGGTGCATGCCTGTGGTCCCGGCTACTTGAGAGGCTGACATAGGAGGACTGCTTGGGCCTGGGAGGTCGAGGCTGCAGAGAGCCGTGATTGTACCACTACAGTCCAGGCTGGGTGACAGAGCCAGACCCTGAAAAAAAATAAATAAAAGAAAAGAAAAAGAAAGAAAGAAAGAGGAAAGGAAAGGAAAAAAGAAAGAAAGAAAGAGAAAAGAGGAAAGGAAAGGAAAAAAGAAAGAAAGAAAGAAAGGGGAAGGGGAAGGAAAAGAAAAGAAAAGAAAGAAAAAGAAAGAAAGAAAGAGAAAGAAAGAAAGAAAAAGAAAGAAAGAAGAAGAAAGAGAGGAAGAAATTTGTGAAGGGGAGGGATCTGAAAACCTTCAGAGCAAAGAAACACCAAGTACGGAGAGCTTGCGCTCTTCCTAGTCCTGTTGTCTCATTTAGCTGGTTATTAGCCCTACCATTTCTGATCTCTGATCAGTGTTGCTTCCTTACCCTCCAGGTGGGGCCAGTTCCTCATTATACATTCTCCCAGCACAGTCTGTGGTTATTTATTTATTTTGAGGCAGAGTTTTGCTGTTGTCGCCCAGGCTGGAGTGCAGTGGTGCGATCTCTGCTCACTACAACCTCCACCTCCCAGGTTCGAGTGATTCTCCTGCCTCAGCCTCCCGAGTAGTTGGGATTACAGGTGCCTGCTACCATGCCCAGCTAATTTTTGTATTTTTAGTAGAGATGGGTTTTCACCATGTTGGCCAGGCTAGTCTCGAACTCCTGACCTCAGGTGATCCACCTGCCTTGGCCTCCCAAAGTGCTGGGATTACAGGTGTGAGCCACTGTGCCCAACCTGTGGTTGTGTATTTATTTGTGTACTTATTTAATCACTGTCAGCCTGCCTCCACTAAGTAAACTTCATGAAGACAGGCCACCTCTGGTTTTGCTCACCAAAATAACCTACTGATTAGCACTGGATCTGACCTACTAGGTGCTCAATAAATATATGCTAAATGAATGAATTTGTTGAAATATTTGTTGAATTATCTCATTTACTTGCCTATCATCCTTGTGAGAGTTGAACTAACCCAGCCTCCCAACAAGCACAGCTCCCACAGATGCGAGGGTCTTCGGAAGAAAAGAACGAGCACTCTGCTGCTGGTACCATGCTGTGGGAGACAATGGCTGGGGAATTCACCAACTGGCCTGAAGGCAGCATGGGGAATAAGGTTGTTGCTGATAGAAGCTTCAGAATCAGACAGACCTGGATTTGAATCCTGACTCTGCCACTTACCAGCTGTGTGACCTTGAGTAATTTATTGACTAATCTGAGCCTTAATGTCCTCATCTGTAAAACTGGAATCCTGGCCAGGCGTGGTGGCTCATACCTGTAATCCCAGAACTTTGGGAGGCTGAGGCAGGCAGATCACGAGGTCAAGAGATCAAGACCACACTGGCCAACTAACATGGTGAAACCCCGTCTCTACTAAAAATACAAAAATTAGCTGGGCGTAGTGGCGCACGCCTGTAGTCCCAGCTACTCAGGAGGCTGAAGCAGGAGAATCACTTGAACCGGGAGGCAGAGGTTGCAGTGAGCCGAGATCGTGCCACTGCACTCCAGCTCAGGCGACAGAGTGAGACTCCGTCTCAAACAAACAACAACAACAACAAAAACCAACCAAACAAAAAAATGGGAATCCTAAGGCCTCAGAGTGTTCTTTCATCCATTCAGAAAAATACTTCATGAGTATCTGATGTACCCAGTCTCGTGCTAGGCACAGGGGATACAGTGACAAAGAGGACAGGCAAGGTTGCTATGAGGACATGGCACATTGGTATGGTGCTTGGCACACAACTGGTGCTTAACAAATGTCTCTATTAGTCTCATTCTCCTTCTAGTCCTTGAGTGCATCCAAGGACCCATCTGGAAATCTTGGTTTTGTGTTAGGGTCCTAGTGGGACCAATGGCTCAGTAAGCAGACAATACATGTGCTTAGGTTGCTGCAATATAGGGACACAAAAACAAAAGGGAGAGAGAAGAGTTCAGCTCTAGGGGGCTTGTTCTGAATTTGACAATCCAAACATCTTTGAAGAAGCTAAGTTTGAGATCATCATGAAAACTGATGGCTGGGTGCAGTGGCTCACGCCTGTAATCCCAGCACTTTGGGAGGCTGAGGCGGGTGGATCATGAGGTCAGGAGTTCAAGACCAGCCTGGTCAAGATGGTGAAACCCCGTCTCTAATAAAAATACAAAAAAAAAATTAGCTGGGCGTGGTGGCACATGCCTGTAATCCCAGCTACTCGGGAGACTGAGGCAGAGAATTGCTTGAACCCAGGAGGTGGAGGTTGCAGTGAGCCGAGATGACGTCACTGTACTCCAGCCTGGGCAACAGAGGGAGACTCTGTCTCAAAAAAGAAAAAAAGAAAAGGAAAAGAAAAAGAAAATTGACATTTCACCTACAATTGTGGGGTACACTGTAATTATGGCAGAGATCAGGAACCCTAAATACCTTCATCAGCCCAAGTCCTGGGACATCTTCCCTCCCCTGGCCTTTTTGGGATGTTTCACAGGAGGGGAGGCCAGGAGTTCTGGTACTCACTGCGGCTGCAGAGCCATGGCCGTTCAGGTGTGGATGTGTAGTGGTAGCCAGCCCGGTCCACACACTCAATACTCTGGTCCCCGTAGATGATCTGGAAGACCTGACAGATGAGTGCGCAGGACTCCTCTGCAGCGTCCTGGCCCAGGCAGGAGGAGAGAGAGCTCAGGTCCTCACCAATGACCAAGATATTACCCTGCTTCCTAAAACAGTGTGTGAAGATGCGCACAAAGATACACACCTATAGAGCCCTTTAAATTGGCTTTCAAGAATTTTTCCATCAAAATTCGATGGCTACTCTCTGGATCTTAGAACCCCTTTATAGAATTCAGTGACAACTCTAACTCTTGTGCCATGAAAAATGTACCCCAGATTTGTGGAGGATTCATCAGCCTTCCTGATGCCCTTCTAAGATAAGTCCTAATTTAGTTTAATGTATAGATATGGAAACGGAGGCCCAGTGAGGGGAAGTGATTAGTCAGGATTAGAATCCAGTTCTCCTAATACCTAGTAGGAGAAGGGATGATTAAATGTATCAAAATTTTAGGCTCAATATAGTTACTAATACTGGAAGCCATATTTAGATATGAGCTTCCTAGCATTCAGTGTGAAAATGGAAACAGGATAAATAAAATTCAGTCTCTGATAGAAGGAAGGAGTTTAAGTTCTTGGGTAAAACTTTTTTGAGACTACAAATGTGAATAGGTATTTAGTTCTTGAATTTACCTCTTTATGCCTTAAGCAAGACACATAGAAAACCAGTAATTGATGAAGACACTGTCTTCATGAACCTTTTCTCTATGTTGTGTCTGTAAAAAGGCCCAAGACAATGGATGGTTGGATACAAAAAATAAAAATAAAAAAGCCCAAAGAATAAATTAAAACGTAACCCAGGATAGGCATTTGGGATAGTAGGTGTGTCCTAATAATTAAACCAGGTGATCCTTACCATAAACCTACAAAGTGGACAGACAAAGATGCTGAGACTTAGAGTGGTTAAGTGCCTTGCCTAGGCTCACACAGCAGGTTCATGGCATTAGTACCAGCACCCAAGTTGTTTTTTACTCTAACTCCTATATCCTTCTTAGGACCAGGATGACTCAGATAAGAAGCCAGATGCTCAGACAACCCTGGAAAGCAACTTTTTTTTTTTGAGATAGAGTCACACTCCGGTCGCCCAGTGGCACAATCATGGCTCACTGCAGCCTCAACCTCCTGAGCTCAGGTGATCCTCCCACCTCAGCCTCCTGAGTAGCTGCATGACAGGCACACACCACCACGCCCAGATAATTTTTTGTATTTTTAGTAGAGACGGTGTTTTGCCATGTTGCCCAGGCTGGTCTGGAACTCCTGGGCTCTAGTGATCTCCCTGCCTCAGCCTCCCAAAGTGTTGGGATTACACTTATTTACTGACTCCACAAGTTCCAACTTAGTCCTATTATGTGGCCGACACTGGGCCAGGTTCAGTACCGCAAAGCCCTCACAGTCCAGTGGGATGACTGTTGGCTTTGTCTGGAATCCTATTTCCAGCCACAGAGGAAGTGGGCATGGTGGCTGGAGTACAAATGGCCTTGTAAGCAATTGTAAGGATGTTAGCTTTTACTTGGAGTGAAATGGGAAGCCACTGGAAGATGTGGAGTAGTGACATGATGTGGCTTTCATGTTAACGGGACCACTCTGACTGTGTGGGGAAAGAGACTGTCAGCAAGGGCTGAACCAGTCAGAGGGTGACCACATGATTCAGGTGAGAGAAAATGGGGCATGGACCTGGGTGGGTACAGGGGGAGGGTGGGGAGAAGTAAATGGATTTTGATGTTTTTTTGTTTTGTTTTGAGACGGAGTCTTGCTCTATTGCTCAGGCTGGAGTGCAGTGGTGCGGTCTTGGCTCACTGCAACCTCTACCTCCTGGGTTCAAGGGATTCTTGTGCTTCAGCCTCCCAAGTAGCTGAGATTACAGGCACCCGCTGCTATGCCTGGCTAATTTTTGTATTTTTCGTAGAGACGGGTTTCACCATGTTGGCCAGGCTGGTCTTAACTCCTCAACTCAGGTGATCCACCCGCCTCGGCCTCCCAAAGTGCTGGGATTACAGGCTTGGTTATGTTTTAAAAATAAGAGCCAACAGGATTTATTGACAGAGTGGATATGGGGTGTGTGAGAGAAAGACAGAGAGCGCGAGAGCCAGCCAAGGCCCACAGCAAGGTTTTGGCCTGACCAATGTAAGGACACAGCTGCTATTAATTGTGACAGGGAAACCAAGGGAGTGGCGGGTTTTGGGGGAGGAGGTTGGAGCTCAGTTTTGGATGTGTTGGGTTTGAAACAGTCGTTAGATCTTCAGATGCAGATCACCTAGAAATGGGTAGATGAAGGATAGATGGAGGAGAGAAGAAGATCAAGGACAAAGTCTGGGGCACTCCAACTTCTGGAGAAGAGGAGGAACCAGCTTGGTAGGAGAAAAGCCTGGAAAAGGTGGAGAGCTGGAAGCCAAGTGAGGAAGTGTTTCAAGGGGAGAGAGACAGCTGTGGTGTCTGAGTTTACTGGTTATTATCTGCCTCACCATCTAGACAGGAACTATGTCTGTTTCGTTCACCACTGTTTTTATACAGAGGGATCTGGTGGTCCAAGATCAGAGGAAAAGCTTAGAATGCTCAGAACTTGAAGGTGTCTGCTCGCCTGTGAGCTCCCTAAGGGTGGACACCAGATGTCTTTTTCACGTCTGTATCCATAGCACCTAGCCCATTGCCTAGCCCAGAGCTGGCACTCAAGAAACATGGTCGGGTGAATAAAAGCAAGGGTGAATGAAGAGGATGGGGGAGGCAGAGGGGAAGACGGAGGGGGAAGGAAGAATGGCAGGAAGGCTTCTCTCTTGGGTGGCCATCTTAGTTACCAAGAGTACTGGGGCTCTGAACTTCCTGGATTTGAATCTTAAAACCACCACGTGCTCTTCCTGTGTGACCTTGCCTATGTTACTTCACCTATGGATCTCGGTTTCCTTTTCTATAGAATGGGAATACAGTAGTTGTAATATTTGCCTCCAGAGGTTGCTGTGAGAATTAAATGAGTTGATGCAGCCCTGTGTCTGGCATGAGCTGGCCCTAGATTCACGCTGGTGATTAGTGTCCTCGTGAATGTTACTGTGGTGGGGCCAACACTGACAACGTTGGAGAAGGAACGGGCTGGAGGTTAGATCTAGTTTGTTTTGGCCATTTTGAGAGTTCATCCCATTGAGGGAGTCAAGGGGAGATGCCCTGGAGGTGTCCAGGTCCGGAGTTTAGGAGCCATTAGGTGGGGCAGGTGCAGGGAGAAGGCAGGGGCAGATCCTAGGAACCTGATGGGTAGGGAGGGGGCAAGGTGGGGGCGGGGAAGCAGCGTTCCCGAAGCCGGGCTTTGGGAGCAGGCTGCCCTCGGGCTCACCCTGTTGGCTACAGCCAGGATGACCAGGTTGCAGTAGGCGTCGGGGCTGGGGTCCTGCGGGTCGAGCGGGTTGGGGCCGGGGTGGCGCCGCTCCCAGCTGCCTCCGCCGCCGCTGCCCGCCTGCCTCCGCTCCCAGCTACCGCCCGGCTTCCCCGCGCTGCCGCCGCCGCCGCCTCCGTGCCGCCGCTCCCAGCTGCCGCTGAACGTCTGCCGTCGCTCCCAGCTGCCCGACGCCCGCGCCCCGGCGCGCTGGCGCTCCAAGCTGCCGCCGCCGCCTCCCCCGGCCCGGGCCTCCGCGGCGCCCCCACCCCACCCCATCCGCCAGTCCAGGCTGCAGATGGTGTGGCGCCGCTCCGCGGTGCCCACCCGCCGCTTCTCGGGCGCCCCGCCTGGCGGGCCGGGGTCGCGTCCTGCGCCGCCTGGGCTGGCGTCCACGCCGGCCGGCACTGGGTCCACACCCAGACCTAGGAGAGTCCGGGGGACCGTCAGCCGCGGGGATCGGGACTCAGAGACCACCCCCCCCACCCCCGAGGCCGGCTGGCTACTTGACCTCGCGGCTCTGGGGTTCCACCGCCGCCTCCCCCCCGGCTTTAAAGTAGCGCGGCGGTTCCCCGCCCACTCCGCTTCCACACTTTCGGGCCCGCCCCCGGCCTCAGTCTCCACCCCTGGCCTCTGGGTGGTCTGGCCAGGTGGCTTCCACGCTCCCCACGACGCCTGCGCCCCTGGCCTCAGACCTGCCCTCTGAACAGAGGGTGGTGGTCAGGCTGTCCCCTCCCGAGGGAGCCTTAACTGGGGACCCAGTCCCGGGTTTCAGGGACCGCCCCCTTGGATTCTGACTTCCCGCCTCTCCTCAGCCCCGCCCCTGGAATCAGGCCCCGCCCCCAGCCCAAGGGTCCACTCTAGCCTCAGAGCCGGGTGGTAACTGCGGATCCAGCCCTGGCCTAGGTCTTGGGCTTCTCCACCCTCTTAGTGCTCCACCACCTTGCCTCAGTGTAGTGGCTCAGGCCACCCACCTTCATCCTCAACCTCAGGCCCTGTCTGCTTTCCCAGAGCCTCTTCGGCCTGCCCCTAGTCTCAGGGTAGTATGGTCAGACCTTTTCCATCTCCTCTGCCCCCGCCGCAGGTCCCTCTCCTTCTCCATCCGCACACCTCCGGCCCCCGCCCCGCCCCTCCCCCTCCCGCCCTCCCCCTCCCGCCGCACCGGTCTTGAGCACTAGCAGGTGCAGCGCGTCGTCCTGCAGGTAGGAGGCGGCGGCGATCTCGTGCGTAGGGATTCGCAGAATGAGCTCTTCATTGTCGCGCCAGGTGAGCAGCAGGCAGCGGGCAGACAGGCTCAGGATGCTGTCCTGCTCCGCCGTGGTCTTCAGCGGCAGCTCCTTCAGCTGCTGCAGGGAGGGGCAGATCT
Source organism: Pan troglodytes (assembly GCF_028858775.2). Lineage (NCBI taxonomy): Eukaryota > Metazoa > Chordata > Mammalia > Primates > Hominidae > Pan > Pan troglodytes. The sequence continues at coordinate 38,238,247 of NC_072419.2, read as the reverse complement.
CGAGTTCCCGAGGTCCGCAGGTAGAAGAGGGAGAAGGGAGCGAGATCCTGCCCTCCTCCCTCCCCAGAGTCTCACCCTGGCGGTGTCTAGCAGCTGCAGGAGCTCGTCCCGACTGGAGGGGTTCAGTGAGGAAGTCACCCAGGTAAGGTGGCCCAGGAACTGGATGGAAATCGGGGTGAGAGAAGGACACAGAGATGTCACCCTGAAACCCTGAAGAACCCTGGCCTTCTCATTGATGCAGTGCGGATAGATTGAGATAGAAATACATGAATTAATATACCTGATAATAACTTTTACTGAGCCCTTAATAGAAGCTAGGCAAAGTTCTGAGCGCTCTCTATATATTCACTCATTCACCCTTGCTTTAAGGATGAGAAAAACCAAGGCAGTGTGTGACTAACTAAAGAACTTGCCCAGGATTAGATAGCTAGAGAGGATCAAACTGGGATCCACATGCCAGAGCCCACACTCTCAACTGCTGGCTTATATTGCCTTAACACATAGTCATCTAGCTATAAGATTCCATAGGGAAGCAAAAGTTATTATAACAGCTTGAAAGAACTGACCACCTGTAAATTTCCTCTGGCCTGAGTGGCTCTCTCTACCACAAGCATCATTGTCAAAGGAATTGCAAATCACTTGCCTTCCTTATGGTCTTGTTGCAGAAGTCAAATGGAAAAGGAAGAATGTTGGATCAAATTAGTATACCATTTTGTCAGGAAAAATGATGCACTAAATCAACAAATTTTTCCTTTACTCTTATATCCTAATGTTAGCACTTAAATGTTATTCAATATAATAGTTAACTTTTTTTTGAGATAGAGTCTCAGTGTCACTCAGGCTGGGGTTCAATGGCAAGATATCAGCTCACTGCAAGCTCTGCCTCCCGGGTTCAAGCGATTCTCCTGCCTCAGCTTCCTGAGTAGCTGGGATTAGAGGCGCGTGCCGCCACGTCCAGCTAATTTTTGTATTTTTAGTAGAGACGGCATTTCACCATGTTGGCTAGGCTGCCCTCAAACTCCTGACCTCAAGTAATCAGCCTGCCTCAGCCTCCCAAAGTGCTGGGATTACAGGCGTGAGCCACCATGCCTGGCCAACTTTTAAAAAATTATTTTTAGTTGTATTCCTCTAGGTGAATCCACCAATCAAACATTTTCTCTTCTTTTTATTCTTTATCAAATTTCAGCCCTCAATTTTTAAGCAGATTTATTTGTTTGTTTTTCCCTCCATATAGGGTTGCCAGATAAAATATAGGATGCCAGTTAAATTTGAACTTGAAAACAACAATTTTTGGCGGGCGTCGGGGGGCTGGAGTCTTGCACTGTCGCCCGGGCTGGAGTGCAGCAGTGTGAGCTCGGCTCACCGCAGCCTCCGCCTCCCAGGTTCAAGCGATTGTCCTGCCTCAGCCTCCCGAGTAGCTGGGATTACAGGCACCCACCACCACACCCACCTAATTTTTTGTATTTTTAGTAGAGACGGGTTTCACCATCTCTACTAAAAGATGGCCAGGCTGGTCTTGAACTCCTGACCTCGTGATTCACCCGCCTCGGCCTCCTAAAGTGCTGGGATTACAGGTGTGAGCCACCGTGCCTGGCCGTTGATCAACAATAATTTTTAAGTTGTTTAGTATTTTTAGTCCCTTGCAATATTTGGGACATAATTATGCTAAGAAAGTATTCATTGCTTATCTGAAATTCAGATTTTACTAGGTGGCTTATTGTTTGCCAGTTCGGATAACCCTACCCCCATATCAATCTTTTTAGGCTAAATGAAGACCCATCATTTCCTCTTCATGGTGTTCATGCCAGGTGTGGTGGCTCACACCTGTAATTCCAGCACTTTGGGAGGCCAAGGTGGGCGGATCACCTGAGGTCAGGGGTTTGAGACCAGCCTGACCAACATAGTGAAACCCCAGCTCCATTAAAAATACAAAAAAATTAGCTGCGTGTGGTGGTGTGTGCCGGTAGTCCCAGCTATTGAGGAGGCTGAGGCAGGAGAATTGTTTGAGCCCGGGAGGCGGAGGTTACAGTGAGCCAAGATTGTGCCACTGCACTCCAGCCTGGGAGACAGAATGAGACTCTGTCTCAAAAAAAAAAAAAAAAAGTACAGCTCCTAAGTGGTGGAAGTCCTTTGTGCTTTGCTGTTAATCTGGACACTGTCCGAGTAACAGCAAGGTCACTGCAGTAAAATCTCATGGGAAATGTCAAAGTTGTCAATCAGAATGGAGTCACTTGTGTTAAAAGCCCTGACAAATAGGAGGGAGGATTCTCATGCATGAACGCCTGATAACAACTATCAAAAAGACTGTAAAAACTACAACTTTGCACAAAGGCCATCACAACCTTACACACACACACATATTCCTGCAAGGACAGCAACTGCTCATCCAACTTGGAAATGGTGCCATCCTTGTTATTGATCCTTGCAGCCAGGGATAATTATCTCAAAACAATTATGTAATCCTCCTCACTTTTCCTTTAAAAACCTTTGCCTTCCTTTACCTCCTGAATACACAGTTTACTATGGCACGCATATTCCCATTGCAATGCCTATTCCTGAGTAAACATCATTTTCTTTTAGTGAGTCTCCCTTTCTGTTATGTCAGTTGACAAAAGATAGGACTTTTCCACGCACAGAACACTCTCCCATCCACTCTCCACTGGGGGGTAGGTTTTGAGCCTCATGTTGAGATGGGAACACTGAGGAGGCTCAGCAGATGGAGGTCACTTGCTGAAGGTGGGGGCAAGGCTGACATGAACCCAGGCCTCTTTCCAATGAGCCACAACTTCCCCTGTGTGGGATACGGCTGATCAGAACTTGGTGTCAAGGAGAAGTGATGGTCTCCTCACCCCAAGGTTTTCCCACCCCTTCTCATCCTGCACGCACCTTGACCTCTTTCTCCAGGTAGTCACACAGCAGAATCTGGGGGTCGATGAGGTAGTCGGGGGGATAAAGGGGCATCGAGTGCAGGGGCCGGCGGCTCACGCTGCTCCTACAGGCTGCCCGGCGCCCGGCCTTGGGGAACACCAGCCTTCGGATGGGGGATACAAAGCCCTGGGGAGGAGAGGAGGAATGAGAGTGATAACAGTGGCTGCTTTTATTGAACTCTTACTATGCTCACTTTTACTTACATTACCTAATTTAATTCTCACCAAAACTCTGCAGAAGGGGTACCTCTGTAAGTCCCATTTTACAGATGGAGAAACTAAACCCTAGAGAGGAACTAACTGATAAAGTCACCAGCTAGTAGTGGTGGAACCAGTAGTTCACCTTGGGCATTCTGGATCCAACGACCTTCTTTCTAAACACCGAGGTGACAGTGTAGCTCCTGCCAAACAGGTTTGAGGAATGAGTCTAGGCTGGGGCAAATACAGAAAAATGTTAGGATTCAAGGCCAGTCGTGGTGGCTCATACCTGTAATCCCAGCACTTTGGGAGGCCAAGGCGGGTGGATCACTTGAGGTCAGGAGTTGGAGACTAGCCTGGCCAACATGGTGAAACCCTGACTCTACTAAAAATACAAAAATTTGTCAGGCATTGTGTCAGGAGCCTGTAATCCCAGCTACTCGGGAGGCTGAGGCAGGAGAATCACTTGAACCCAGGAGGCAGAGGCAGAGGTTGCAGTGAGCCAAGATGGAGCCACTGCACTCCAGCCTGGGCAACAGAACAAGACTCTGTCTCAAAATATATATATATATATATATATACACACACACACACACACACACATATATATAAATCATATACATAAATATATATAATATAGATTAGGATTCAATGTGGTGGAGTGGTGGTGGGTGCATAGCTATTTCTTAGGCTATTCTCTGTGCTTTCCTAAAAGTTATAAATTATTAATAAGTACATTTAAGTAGAATCCAGAGGCACCTGCATAAAAATGGCCTGGATCAAGGTTAAAGGTGTAAATTCTGGGGCTCAGCCCAGACCAGCCATCTGAATCTCAAAAGAAAGTTTGAGTTCCATCTAGAACAGTATTTCTCAACATGAGATTCCTGGACCAGCAGCACCACCTAGGAATTGAGAGAAATGCAGATTATCAGGCCCCATCCCAGACCCGCTAAATTAGAAACTCTGGGAGTAGGGCCCAGCAATTAGGGCTTAACAAGCCCACCAGGTGCTTCTGATACATGCTCAAGTGTGAGACTGCATTTAGAGCAGTCGCTCCCAGCCCTGGCTATCCTTTAGTACTACCTGGGGAAGGCCAGCCGCGGTGGCTTACGCCTGTAATCCTAGCACTTTGGGAGGCTGAGGCAGGAGGAGAGCTGGAGCCCAGGAGTTCGAGACCAGCCTTGACAACATGGTGAAACTGTCTCTACAAAAAATATGCCAAAAAAAAAAAAATTAGCCGGGTGTGGTGGTATGCACCTGTAATCCGAGCTACTTGGGAGGCCAAGGTGGGAGGATCACCTGAGCCTGGGAGGTCGAGGCTGCTGTGAGCTGCGATTGCAACACCATACTCCAGCCTGGGTGACAGAGTAAGACCTTGTCGAAGAAACAAAACAAACAACCCCCACCCCCCCACTCCACACACACACGAACTACGGGGGGAGCTTTTAAAACTTCAGATGTTCAGGTTACACTCCCAACCAACTGAATAAGAAATTCTGGGACTGAGACCCGGGCATAAAATTTTTTATTTTTTAATTTTTTTGAGATAGGATGTTGCTCTGTTGCCCAGATTGGAGTGTAGTGGCACAATCATAGCCCACTGCAGCCTTGATCTCTTAGGTTCAAGCGATCCCTCTGCCTCAGCCTTCCAAGTAATTGGGACTACAGGTGTGTGCTACCATGCCCTGCTAATTTTTTAAATTTTTAGTAGAGATGAGGTCTCACTGTGTTGCCTAGGCTGGCTTGAACTCCTGAGCTCAAATGATTCTCCTGCCTTGGCCTCCCAAAGTGCTGGGATTACAGGTGTGAGCCATTGGGGTTAATGAGCTCGGTCCATTAAGATTTTTTTAAGCCTTCTTAGGTAATTTCAAAAGGCAGCTCAGCTGAAAACCACTGAGTGAATGTGTGGTGTGATTACTTAACTGTGTAACAAGGCAAATGTGAGTAAGACAACCTCCCTGCCTGCAAGGAGCTCACGTTCTTTCCAGGTAAACAGAACACAAGTCCACAAATACATCTGTTCATTTACTCATTCATTCAGTAAACATTTACACCTGTATGGCTGGACTGTGCTGGGTGCTGAGGATTCAGTGGAGACCTGGATCCTATCCTTGCCTCCAGGGCTTGTGATAAATGACCTAGACTAGTGAGTTTCCAACTTCATCTGCCCTGGAGTTTTGATTCAGTACAGTTGGGTTGGAGCCTGAGACTGTGCATTTCTACCAAGCTCCCATCTGGTGCTGATACTACTGGTCTGTGCACCACGCTTTGAGTAGCCAGGATCTAAACCGGTCGTTCTCAAAGTGTGGCCCCACAGCCATCAGCATAACCTGTGGGTTATTAGAATTGCAAATTCTTTCTGACTCAGCGATCCTCCCACCTCTGCCTCACAGTAGCTGGGACCACAGGCATGCACCACCACCACACCTAGCTAATATATATTTTTTAAAGAGATGGGGTCTTACTATGTTGCCCAGTCTGGTCTTGAACTCCTAGGCTCATGCAATCCTCCTGCCTCAGCCTCCCAAAGTGTTGCGATTACAGGCGTGAGTCACTGTGCCTGGCCAGAAATGCAATTTCTTGAACCCCATCCCAGGCCTATTGGCCCAGAAACTGGGGGTAAGACCCAGTGATCTGTGTTTTAATGAGCCCTCAGGTGATTCTTATGGGTACTCAGCTTATGTTAGAACCCATATCATGGAGCCAGGATGGGGTATGTAGCAACTTTAAGGAATGAGAAGAAACTATCTGGGAGAAAGCATGCCAAGCAGAGGGCACAGCATGTGCAAAATTCTGGATGCCTCAAAGGCTGGATGAGGGTGAGCCTGGAGAAGCTGTGTGCAGTCAGTCTGCCGTGGCTAGATTATGAGACGAACATATCTTGAATGCCGGCTATGGAGCTGGGACTTTGTCTTGCGTATGTGTGTGTATTAGCGGTGGGGAGGGGCAAGTATTTTTGTTGGTGGCCCTGAATGGCTCAGCTCTGCCCACCTGTCCAGCCCCATCTGCCTCATTCTTGTCCCCTGGGCCCCCACTACACAGTCCTCCTTCAGTCCCTCTGGCTTGCTATGTGACTTCCCACTGTGGGGCTTTTGCACATGCTGTTCCTCTGCCTCAAACACTCTTCCCTACCCACTTTCCTTCCACCCGTCAGCTCTTGACTCAAACTGATCAGTTTCCTCCAGCACTGAGTATGGGACCTCCTATGATTTTTTAAAAATTTTTATTTATGTATTTATTTATTTATTTTAGACAGAGTCTCACTCTGTCACCCAGGCTGGAGTGCAGTGGCGCGATCTTGGCTCACTGCAACCTCTGCCTCCTAGGTTCAAGCTTCAGCCTCCTTAGTAGTTGGGATTACAGGCATGTGCCACCATGCCCAGTTAATTTTTGTATTTTTAGTAGAGACAGGGTTTCGCCATGTTGGCCTGGCTGGTCTCGAACCCCTGACCTCAGGTGATCCACCTGCCTTGGCCTCCCAAAGTGCTAGAATTACAGGTGTGAGCCACTGCACTCGGCCCTTCTATGCAATTTTACATTAACTTATTTATTGCTTTAAAAAAAGAAATACCTGGTGCATAATAGGCACTCAATAAATGTCTATTAAAAGAACAAACTAAGAGAAAACATGCACGTATGTCTTGGCTCCCTTCTGAGCCCTCTGTGATTCATGTGGGCACCTTTTAGAACAGCCCGGACATATGTTTCTGGTGGGGGTGGGGTAGAGGGGAGGGTGGAAATGGGGGTAAGATGGAAGTTAAAATCAGAGCGCCTCCCTGAACTCCAAAGACAACCAGGTGAGACACCCAGAGAAGCATACTAGAAAACTTCAGAGTCAGAAGGGGTGAGGATCTGGGGGTGAGGGGAATGGCTTCTGGCTGACGCCTTACATACGCCCTTGTAGAAAGGTGGGAGGGGCAGGGGGCAGGTGGGAGACTCAAGCCTGTGTAGGCAACGTCCTATCGGAATTGCCCTGACTGAGTCCTTCTGTTTGGGGCAGTGACGAGCAGGAGAATGGATCTGCTGGGTGTGTCTGTCTGTCCGTCTGTCTGAGAGGCTGCAGGAGGGAGCTGCGGGGAACACCAGGGAAGCAGGTGTGGAGAATCTCCCAAACTGAGTCCGTCTGGCCAGGTTTCCTGAGAAGGTCCCTGTCTGTCCACGTTAGGGATGCCAGAGGCCACTGAGAGTGGAGAAACAGGGAGTTTAGAGCCTGACTGTCTGGCTGCCCAAGAGTGGGAAGGAAGTTACTTCCAAATGAGAAGAAAGGCTCCACTTATGCCCCTCGCTACCGACCCCCCACCCCGCCCCAGTTTGCCCCCTTCCCCAGCTTTGGGGACATTCCTCTCCCTGCGTCCCTCCCAACCTCCCACCTACCTTCTTCCCTTTCTTGACTTCATATTCCATGGTGAAATGTCCCCTCTACTCCTGCCACCCTCCTGGCCATCCCTTCCACCCCCCCATCCAGTTCCTTTGTTCTTTTTCCTGCCTGGTCGGAAACTCCACCAGCCCTGGAGTTCCTGCCCCTCCCATCTGATGGGGAGGGCAGGGGGTGTGGAGGACACAGCCTTGGGACCCTGCAGCTGAAGGGTGGAAGCCCAGGCAGAGCTGACCTGAGGAGGGAGGCTCAAGGCCTCTAGCCAGAAGGCAGGTTACTGGGGGAGCTTGGGAATTGGCCAAGGCTGGGAAAGGGCCCCCCACATTTGAAGTCCTGGTTTGGAAAATTCCAAGTTCCAGCCCTACTTCTGCCACTGACCTTGTTGTGTGACCTTGGCAAGGCAAGTCAGTTCCCCCTTTCACAGCCTGTTTCCCCCTCCTCTTTATAAGTTGGGAGTCAACACTGCCTCCCTCCCTAGGCTGCTGTGGTGAGAAATGAAAAGGTGGGTGGAAAGTGCCTTATAGAGAGTTTTGTAGCCAAGCAAGTTATGATTTTAAAAATTTAATCATTACTATTAAGGGAGGCAGTATGCGTGGGCTTTGAAGATAGGCTGCTTGAATTCGAATCCTGGCTTTGGCACTTACTAGGGTTATGACCTTTGGGAAGTCCCTTAACCACCAGTGCCTCAGTTTTCCCGTCTTTAAAATGAGCATAATACTAGTTTAACCTCATAGTGACCTTGCGGGGATTAAATGCACCTAGAAGAACTTCTGGCATATATTAAGTACTCAGTAAGGCTGGGCGTGGTGGCTCACACCTGTAATCCCAGCACTTTGAGAGGCTGAGGCAGGCAGATCACCTGAGGTGAGGAGTTCGAGACCAGCCTCGCCAACATGGTGAAACCTTGTCTCTACTAAAAATACAAAAATCAGCTGGGTGCGGTGGCACATGCCTGTAATCCCAGCTACTCTGGAGGCTGAGGCAGGAGAAGCGCTTGAACCTGGGTGGTGGAGGTTGCAGTGAGCTGAGATCCAGCCATTACACTCCAGCCTTGGTGACTGGCTGAGACTCCATCTCAAAAAAAAAAAAAAAAAACTGAAAAAAAATAAGTGCTCAGTAAACATTAACTGTTTACCTGCTTAGTGGTTGTCAAATTAAAGAACAAACAGAGGCTCTCTAAAATAAAAGATATTTCACTTAGGAATTAAGCATTGCAGTGGGAATTACCCATATGCCATAGTAAGCGATGTGCATTTTCAGGGAGGTGGGGGGAAGACAAAGATTTTTAAAGGAAAAAAATAAGGATTACATTATTGTTTCTGAAATAATTATCCTTGATTACAAAGATCAATAGCAAGGGTGACGCCAGTCTAAATTTGGACAGGCAGTTGCTGGGCAGATGTCCTTGCGGAAGTATTTTTTGTGCAAGGTTTCAATGGCCTTTGTGCAAGGTTGTGATTTGTGTAGTCTTTTTTGTTATCAGTCTTATTTGTTATGCAAGCATGAAAACCCTCTATGGCCTTCCCCAGCTCTATTTGTCAAGGTTTTCTTAACATTAGTGACTCCATTTTTATTCTGACCATGTTCATAGGGTCTTGAGCTGTTTTGCTCTCTTGGGAGTATATTAGGGAGGCAAGGTCCCCTTTGTGGCTCTGTGCTGAACACTTTACATATTTTAACTTACTCACAGTGTTGAGTACCATGATAGTACCTATTATACAGATTTTTGAAACTGAGGCTGAAGTTCAGAGCCTGGTTCAAGGAGGTCACACAGTGAGTAAGAGGAGGACCTGGGATTTCTGGCTGGTCTGGATCTGAGCCTAGCGTTCCTTACCTCTAGGACCTATGCATTCTGCATGCCCCACCCAGGACAGATGGAAAGGCTCTGAGTGGCCCATCCACACCTTGCCAAGACACCTGGGTTCTGGAGACCTAAGCTCTGGAACTGATTTGCTGTATATGACCTGGTCCAGGTTGCTCATTGTAACCTCTCTTGGCGTCAGCTTTCTTATCTCCCATCCAAGTACTAACCAGGCCCGACCCTGCTTAGCTTCCGAGATCAGACGAGATCGGGCGCGTTCAGGGTGGTACGGCCGTAGACTGTCAGCTTTCTTATCTTTCCAATGGGAATAATAATTTCCCAAAGCCCTGCTCTGCTCATCAGAGCTGTGGCCAGAAAGACACAGGCCATGGATGGAAGAGCAGTTAGAAACTGTAAAGTACCAATGCACTGGATTCTACTGAAAGGCTTTTTCTGAAAGCCTGGTGTTCAAGATCAGTGCCCTGAAGGGAGGGTCAGAGCTCCCCAACGCTTCTGGGTGTGAGAGCTACAGGAGACTCCTAGCCACTAGCCCTTCCTCTTCCTTCCCCTCCCTTGGAGGGGAAATGGCCCAGGCTGCTTAGTGCTGGCTCTCACAGCCACTCCCTCCTGCTCCCCTGCATCCTGCCGGGTCACCTCCCAGCTCAGGAAGTGAGATCTCCACTCAGCCTGCCAGGCGAACAGGAAGAGGCCAGGGTGTGCTAGCCAATTCCTGACTCTGCTCTGGATGTGAAAGCTCCAACTTAACCCCTTGAGCCAGCCCAGAATTCCCACCCTTGGAGCAGCAGCCGGGCATGAGACATGTGGTCTCTTGCTCTGGCATCTCCATGACTGGCTTTTGCAAGCCTTTTCCTCTCTCTGGGCCTCAATTTCCCTGTCTATAAAATGGAAGCTTATATTATTCCTGGACTAGCTCCAAACATCACTGAACTGCTGGGAATCTCAAATAGGACAATAAGTGTTTTGCATGCCACTAAAATTAGAAAACTATCTCTATTCCCTGCAGTGCTCCCTGCAGAGCCATAACAGATGAAGTGCTTAGTAAATGTCAGCGGAAGTGGTTGGAGATGGTGGATGTAGGCTCAAATGTATATGACCTTGAACACATTACCTCATCTCTTAGCGCCTCAGAGCCCTCACGTGTCAAAAGCAGGATAATGGCAGTACCTGCCTTGGAAGGCTGCTGCAGGGATTGAATGGGAACAGAAGTGCACAATGATAACATATTATTAAAATTAGCTTGTGAATCAAAGAAGAGATGAGCAAAACAAAGTCCCTGCTCTCAAAGACTTAACAATTGTGGCAGATAGGATTCATCTCTTTTGAACCACCTCCAGTTGATTGGCAGGGGCTGCCTGGAGGGCTGCGTAGAGGATTATAAAAACCGGATCTACTCCCAGCAGGAAGAAGGGATTGATTATCAATGCCTGCCATGGGCAGGAGTGGGGATATTAGCAGCAGGTGGTCAGTGCACATGCTGACCATGATCTGGTTAGAGACAAAGACACACAAGCCAAGAACTCTGGTATCAGGCCAGCGACTTGTTTGGGAAAGGCAGAATCAGGAGCCATTCCCCAGGCTGGTGGCATTCAAGCCAAACCTTGAAGGGTGAATGGAAGGAAAGTTACTCTGGGCAGAGGGAACAGCTTGAGCAAACACAGTGCCAGAGTTCTGCCTGCAAGGAACAGACAACCCCGCCAAAGGTGGCTTAGACAAGAAGGAACATTTATTCTCTCTTAAAACAAGTCCAATAATGAGGGTTTTCAGGTTATTTGAGCAGCTCAACACTGGCATCAAATTCCTTTATATTTTTTACTTTGCTGGTGTTATTGTGTCGCTCCAATTTATTTGTTGAAGCCCTAACCCCCAGTACCTCAGAATGTAATAGTATATGAAGATAGGGTCTTTAAAGAGGTGATGAAGTTAAAATGAGGCAGTTAGGGTGGGCCTTAATCCAATCTCCCTGGTGTCCTTATATGAAGAGGAAATTTGCACCTGTAATCCCAGCACTTTGGGAGACCAAGGCACGCAGATCACCTGAGGTTGGAGTTCGAGATCAGCCTGGCTAACATGGTGAAACCCCATCTCTACTAAATATACAAAATTAGCTGGGTTTGGTGGCACGCACCTGTAATCCCAGCTACTCAGGAGGCTGAGGCAGGAGAATCACTTGAACCTGGGAGGCAGAGGTTGCAGTGAGCTGGGATCACACCACTGCACTCCAGACTGAGTGACAGAGTGAGACTCCAACTCCAATAAAAATAAAAAAAGGAAAGAAAAGAGGAAATTTGGACACACCGAGACAGCAGGGTCACTTGTGTACGGGGAAAGGCCATGTGAGAACACAGTGGGAAGACGGCCATCTGCAAGCCATGGAGAGAGGCCTCAGGAGAAACTGTCAGAAGTGTTTGAACCAGAGCAACTCCATCTTGAATAGAAGCTAGGTAGAATGAGGCTGAGACCTACTGGGCTGCATTTCCAGACAGTTAAGGCATTCTAAGTCGCAGGATGAGACAGAGGTCAGCACAAGATACAGGTCATAAAGACCTTGCTGATAAAACAGTTGCAGTAAAGAAGCCGGCTAAATCCCACCAAAACCAAGATGGCCATGAGACTGACCTCTGGTCATCCTCACTGCTACACTCCCACCAGCACCATGACAGTTTACAAATGCCATGGCAACATCAGGAAGTTACCCTATATGGTCTAAAAGGGGGAGGCATGAATAATCCACCCCTTGTTTAGCATATAATCAAGAAATAACCATAAAAATGGGCAACTAGCCGCCTTTGGGCTGCTCTGCATATGGAGTAGCCGTTCTTTTATTCCTCTACTTTCTTAATAAACTTGCTTTCCCTGTACTGTACGGACCCGCCCTGAATTCCTTCTCGCGTGAGATACAAGAACCGTCTCTCGGGGTCTGGATGGGGAGCCCTTTCCTGTAACAAAACCAACTCTGCCAATGCCTTGATCTTGGACTTCCAGCCTCCAGAACTGTCAGGAAATAAATTTCTGTTGTTTAAGCTGCCCGGACTGTGGTATTTTGTTATGGCAGCCTGAGCAGACTCACGAACCTGGCAAGATGGCTGCAGTGGCCTTGGGAGCGGCACATGATACCATCCCGAGATAAGGCCAAGGGTTTCCCCTTCTTGTGTGTCTTTCTTTCATGGAGAAAAACCTTTCCCGGGAATCTTCAAAAGATTTCCCTTAAGAAGCCAGGGGCCAGATGCATTCGCCAGGACATATTTGGCTGCGTCAAAGACCGAATAACGGACCTAAACAGGAGAGTTTCTCTCTTCTTCAGGTAACAGTCAAGGGTGGGTGTGGTAGCTCCCTGGGTCCTGGACCTTGAAGTCTCCTATTTTGTCCCACCAAGCAGTGGTTCTGCTATCAACTGCAAGATGGCTCTCTCCACCCAGCTGCAGTCCAGCCAGTAGGGTTAACAAAGCAGAGAACATGATCTGTCTCTTTAAAGTGATGTAAGTAGCACAAATTTCTTCTTGGCCAGAACTTGGTTCATAGCTGAGCCTAGCTGCAAAGGAGGCTGGGAAATGTAGTCTTTTATTCTGAGTGGCTATGTGCCTAGCTAAAAACTCTTTATAGAAAAGGAGGAACATGGATACTGGGGGACACTTAGCAGTCCCTACCTCACCAGAATTGGGTCACATGCCCCTGCCCCCATCAATCCCTGGTCAGGGGAATTATCTTAGACCAATTGTCCTCAAATGTAGGCATGCATCAGAATCACCCAGAAGGCCTGTCAAACAGATTGCTGTGCCCCATTCACATGGTGGCTGATTTAATAGGTCTGAGGCCTGAGAATCTGCATTTATAACAAGTTCCCTGGTGCTACTATTCTGGAGACCACAGTTTGGAAACCACTGTCTTTGGTCAATCATGATTTGTCTCCTGGGGCCAGGTCAGGGTTACATTCCTTGGGCACTTTGGAGGGGGACCCTTGAAAAACCGGGGCTCCACCTGCATGAAAGCATGGCTGAGAAAGCCTGTTGGATGGCAATCAGGAGAGTCTTATGGAAACAGGAAGATGGGTGGTATGGAGAGGCTATGGGGGCCAGGTGGGGTATGTCAGAGATGAGACTCAAGATGGTTTTAGGCCCAGTTTCTAAAAGTCAGAGTTTGGCAGAAGAGTTTGACCTTTATCCTGAAGGCACTGGGGAACCATGGGAGGTTCTAAAGCAAGGAAATGCCATGATCAGATTTATGGAGGGTACATTAAAGTAGTGGTCCTTGGCTGGGTGCGGTGGCTCACATCTGTAATCCCACCACTTTGGGAGGCCAAGGCTGGAGGATTGCTTGAGACTACGAGTTCGAGACCAGCCTGGGCAACACAGGGAGACCCTCATTTCTATAACAATGTTTTAAAAATTAGCTGGGCATGGTGGCATGTGCCTGCAGTCCCAGCTACTCTGGAGGCTTAGGCGAAAGGATTGCTTGAGTCCAGGAGTACAAGGCTGCAGTGAGCTATGATTGCATCACTGCAATCTAGCCTAGGTGACAGAGTGAGACTCTGTCTCTGGAAAAAAAAAAAAAAAGAACTGCAAGGTCCAGGTCCTCAGATCCGCTTGCACCAGAATGCAGGATTCCCAGGCATGTTCTTTAAACACACCTGAAGAACTTTAAAAATGCAGATTTCCAGGCATGTTCTACCTATTCCCTGATTATGGAGGCAGAAATATGCATTTAAAACATATCCCCTCTTCTCCAAGTGATTCTCATGCACTTTGAAGTTTGAGAACCACTGGATTAGGATGGAAGCCCTGGAGACAGAGGCCCTCTTAGAGGCAATACCCCCTAGGATAGGATGTAAGCTCCTTGAGGGCAGGGACCTTGCCTGTTTTATATCTTTCTTGTTCACTATGCCAAGAACTGCCTGGCACCCAGTAGGTTCTCAATAAGTATTGGCTGTAGTGGAGTTAGGAACTTCAGTCTGGGCCCTGATTTTGTCATAGACTCATTCTGTGATCTCTGACAAGTATCCCCACCCTTTATCTCCCCCCACCCACTTTATCTGTAAAATGAGTTTGGAGATAATCTGTAGAACTTTTGGCCTGAGGATTCTGGTTGATTGATTGAAACGCTGCCCAATAAACAGGAGATGTTGTGTAATGTCCCAGCCTCTCCCAGCCAAAGGCCTTTCTCTCTTGAGCCACAGAGATTGTGGCAAGTGGTACCCTACCTATCCCTCCTTCCTCATCTCCTTCCCCTGGCCCAGAACAGCCAAAACAATAGGACACAAGCAGCACGTACTGAAATGACTTTTAATATCTCATGTCGCAGCAAAATTAAAAATATACAAAAAGTTTGTGGTGTACAAAAGAGTCTCAGTAAAGAGGCCCCAGCTCGGGGCCCCCTCCCCCTCCCCCTCCTGGGGGAAGCTCGGAGGGTGAATGGGGGTCGGGGGGATGAGGGATGGCACAGATGTAGTAAATACCAGGAGGTGGGACCAGGAAAAGGAAACAGAAGAGGACAGGGGTGAGGGCCCGTTAGGGAGGAAGAGACGACAGGGAGGGGAAGAATCACTCGGAATTGTGCTGACAGAGGGAGATTAGCCCCTCAGGCATGGCTAGTGATTCCTAGAGTTCCAGGGGCATGGAGGGGAGGATCAGGGCTGGGGATATTCTGGTGGGACCCTCAAAAGAACCGGGTTCTGGTCTCACCCTGCCACCAACTTGCTGTGTGACCTTGGGCTGACCATCTCCCATCTCTGGGCTTGCCCCTTCAGTAAAATAGGATGCTGGATGTCTAAACCATTGATTCCCAACGTGGGGTCCCAGACCCTGAGGGCCTGTGAAGGCAGGAATGAGTGCCCACGAGTGCTTTTGAGAATTTTGTATTAAGCAACTCAATAAAATACATATATTCCCCCACCTTCAAGCCCTAGAAGTTGACTTGAGGCCTTGGAAACATTTATCTGCAATCAGAAGCTCAGCTTGAGTTAATTTAATATGGGAAAATGAATTCTTCTTCAAGAAATGAGGCTGGTTTGGGAGAAAAATCTCCTAAACCACAGGATCCTCAGGGAAGAAAATAATGAGGGAGCTATGGGAACGGTTCAGATACCTTCCAGCTATTTCATGATGGGTTCGGAAAGCCAGTGGGGCTGGGGGCTATGTTTATATGAGGCTCCTCCAAGTTCGGTGGTTTAGCACAATGGAGACCAGGCAGAAAAGGGTCAGATTCGATCTGGGGGGATTTGGGTGAGAGAGAGATGGAGGAATCACCTTTTCCCCCCTGGCACCTTCTGTACCCCCTCTTTGTCCCAGGATACCCTCCATTCTGAGATTACTGCAGGTGCCCTGGGACCCCCACCCATTCAGCCTGGCCAGGGGTGCCCTTGCAGTGGTTATGCATAGAATAAAGGCCAGGGTTGCTGAGGAGAGGGCAGCCTTCTCCTCCAGAGAAGGGAAGGGTGGCAGAAGCTAAGCACAAGGGGGGAACCTTTCTGTCCCCTGGGGAGTTTTCTGTCTCCAGAAACCAGGCCAGGCCTGGACAGGGCCTTCCTTTTCCACTCCCACATCTCCCACTCCAGAGTTTTTCCTCCCCATACCTCTACCGGGGCAGCAGCCAAGGACCCAGAAATGTCCTATGCTCTCCCCAACCAGAATGGCACATTGAAGCTCCTTTCCTCCCCAGCCCCAGGTCTCAGAAGCCTCTATGGTTGGGAAGGGGGACTCAGACCCCAACCCTACTACTGCCCATGCGGCTTGACACCCACTTGTTCCCTTCCATTGAGACACTGCAAAGCACTTTAATATAGAAACTACAGCTCCCCCTACCAACCTCTACTGCAGGCCCCACCACAGCTTGAACTGGGAGGGAGACAGGTGCCAAAGGTGGCAGGGGCCAGCACAGAATGGGACTCTTGGGTCCTGGCTTTCAGTCCACATCCTGCACCTGGACTCCCCTGCAACCCAATGTAGATTCCTCCTAACCAGGGGCCCCCAAGCTGGAGAAGACTCCAGCAGCCTCTAACCCCATGAGGCAGTGGAGGGGCCTGTAGCCCTTATCAGATGATTCCCAAACCAGGGACCCTGTGGACCCCCAGATTTCCCTTTTCAGCCGAGAGGGCAGTGGGCTCAGTTCTCAGATAGCCAGGTGATGGGGATTTAGGGTTGGACTAGCAAAGTCTCAGAGGGAGCCACAGCCTCTGTCCCTGACTTCCGCTGAGGGGTTTCCAGACTCTGCAGGACACTCCAGAACCTTCTCAACATTTTGAACCGTAAGTCTCAAACTGGTGGCACGTGGGCCAAATATGAGTGGCCAGCAGTTTCCCAAACATTTGAATTTTAGTACCTACAGGCAGGGCACACACTCACTCTCCTGTCTGCCGGAGTCCCCAACACTCCCTATTGTCTCCATTACTCTTAGTTTCATTATCTCGAGGCATTTGAGTTTGCATCCCATGCAGCCTTTGTCCCGGAAAACCTTCTCCCTATTGTCTGAGGCTTCTGTGGACTCCAGGTCCAGATGAATTCCAAGGGAAGAACCTGCAGAACTCGAGTACTTAGGAGGGTGTTGACTGCAAGCGAGACCTTCCCTGGATATTCCCAGCTCCCTCAGCCCTTATCCAGAGGCCTGGACTTTCCCCAGGCCTCACCTTCCCTGCCCTCTGTCTTTCCCGACTCTCATGGGTGACATGCCTCTGTGGGACACAGGTGTAGCAGGGAGCTGGCTGGGGGTAAGGCAGATTTTGGGGAGACACAAGAATGAGGCAGATGACAGGAGGGGATCAAGCAAGGCTCCCTCATTGGGGAGCCCTCTGTGGGGGAGTGGGGAGGTCTGTGCTGTTCAGCTGGGGTGACAGTTACAAGGCACATGGCACATCAGTGCCAGGAGGCGCCGTGATGTGGGTGTGTGTGGTGCCTGCAGAGGTTTGGGGAACACAGTCAACAGCGTGGGGGTCAGTTCTAAGAAAACAGGTAGACAGAAGTCTGCCCTGGAGATGGGGACACTGGTCTCCTGGGGTTAGAGGTAACTGAGGGCAGGGCCTGCCATATTTGGTACCCAAAGCATCCTGTTCTCTTCTGTTCCTGGCAAAATTAAGACACACCCAACTACCTCTCATCCCCAGGGAAATCCTAACTGCCACTGACTTCCTGTGTGGCCTTTGGTGAGTCCTTGGTCCTCTCTGGGTCTCACTTTCTCCTGTCTAATGGATGTGGAGGGCAGGTGGCTTAAGGAACCCTCAGGGACCCTCTGGGCTGCAAGGACCCTGGGAGGGTGGGAAGGACAGGGAAGGACTGAACATCCAGACTGGGGTGGGGGTCAGGGGACAGGAGGCAGAGGACCGGGGGGTCAGTTCTGCTAGGGGAGAGACTGGCTGAGGTAGATTGTGTCACAGAAAGAAAAACAAAACAGCTCCAAGGGGATGGACCCCTCCCTCATCTGACTCCTCTATCCCAGTGAAATGAAGGGACAAGCCAGTGGAGCAGGGGGCCTCAGGCCTGGTCCCGAGCTCCTGGGTGGAGAGTCCTTTAAGGGCTGAGACTCTCTTCTGAGGGTGAGAAGCAGGAGAAGGTGCCTGCAACCCTCTCCCTGGGCCCTTTGACTGTGGCCATTTCTGTGCCCAGATGTCCCTGCAGGCAGAGGCCCTGAGGGAAGGGTGTGTGGGGTTGAGAAGAGGTGGGGAGCGGGGGTGGAGTAAAATCCAAAAATGTAGCCATGGCTTCCCTGCGAGCCTCAGACCATGCCAAGCCCTGCCAGCACGTCCCTGCCCCTTGGGAGTCTCCTGGAGTGTAAAGGACCCCAGCTAGGACTTTTCCTCTAGAAGGCAGCAGCCAGATGGGCCATTCTGGGATACTGGGGAGGAGAATAACTTGCCAAGGGTGACCCTCATGCTACATCTCTGGGCCTCAGTTTCCTCATCTGTAAGATGGGTTGATAATACCTCTCTTGCAGGGACGTCGTGACCAGAGGAGAGTGTAAGTGAAACGACATGGGGTGAAAATTCCTGGCACAAAGTTGGCCCTGGAGAAACAGTCTGTTTCTGGGTCTGGGTCCGCATCTTCAGAGCTCCCATCTCACAAAGGCTTTGTGTGTGAATTCAGCCTCCAAAGATGGATTTGGAGGATGGATGAACCCAACAGAGTGGGCCTGGGTCAGCCTTGGGATTCTCCCACCTCCCGTCACCCTCGAGGCCTCGTTCCTGAGGGTGCTTAGCAGCAGAAAGAAGGAAAAGCACTCTTGCTGTGTTGGCAGGAGGGATGATGCGTACACCATCTCGGCCTGTGTGCTGGTGGGGAGGGTGACTCATATCATGGTTGTGCTTGTGCTTGTGTGTATGTGGGCAGTCTGGCCCTCTCTGCCTTTGGGGTTACCCTGCATCCCCAGCAATTCATCATTACCCATCACCTTTTGATGGGCAGCCCAGAGTCTGGGACCTTGAGAGAGTGGCTGCCACTCTGGGCCTCAGTTTCCCATCTGTAACCCAAGAGAGGCTGAACCAGGGAGGGCTAAGCATCCCTCTAATTTGCATAGTCTAGGATTCTCATGGCCCACCTCACTCCAGGATCAGGTTGGCATCTGTCCTTAACATCCGCTGCTGTCCTCTCCCACCAATCACACCTAAGTTGCTGTGGGAGTGTGGGGGGGGGGTGGGGGGGTGGGGGGGATAGGGTTCCCAGCTCTGCTAGAGGCTCTGTCTCCTCACCCCATGGAACTGCCTGCTTCCCCTCTCCCATACGCCCCCTCAATCCAGCACTGGCTGTCCTAGGTGGGAGGAGGGGCCCTGGATGAGTCCCCTGGGCACTCCAGGATGTTCAGGCCATGGGAATAGACCACAGGTCCTGGGGAGTCATCAGATCTAAGGCAAAACAAGTCAGTTTCCCAGATGCCGCTCCAGGGAGCCCCATTTCCAGGGTGGCTGAGAGCCAGGATTCATGTCACATCTCCAGAGCTATTTTTTTTCCAGCTGGGAACCAGTTGGCAGCTGAAATGTCTCAGGGGTTCTGAGGACAATTTCCTTTTAGAAAGATGGCTATGGACCAAGGTAACAGGGGCCTAGAGCTCCCATGAGCCCCAGAATTCTAGAATGAGAGCACCCATTCCTAGAAAATTCCATTCACACTGGGCTCTAGAACCTCTTCTCCCCCACCACTGTGACAGGTGCTAGAATCCCCCACAGCAGAACAGCAGGCCTCCAGTGTCCTCCTCCTCACAACAGAATACACAGATCAGAGTGGCTCCCTGGGACATTTTATCAGCCTAGCACTCTAGAACTCAATCTAGAACTAAGCCTGCTTCTGGATCAGGTCCTCTGATAACTGTGCTAAAATCTCACCTGCACTTGAGCCCAGAGATCTTTCCAGACATCTTATCTGCTGTGTTGAAGACCTGTATCTAGAAGCCACGTTCCAGGTGCTCATCTTGAACAAAAAATGGCTCCTTCAAACATTTCACCTGAGGTGTGTGGAACCTCATCCTTCACAGAGCCAACAACACAACAAGAGACGTCACCTAAGGAGTTCATTCTTGTTCGCTATGCTCTGGATTGCAGGTTCCCCTCCCCCAAGTCTTCCACCCCTCCATGCTTCTGCCAGCCTAGACCCCCCCCCAGTTCTTTCTCCTATCCATCTCCAGCACTGCCAGCCCCCCACCCCAACACTCTGCCCCACCCCAACTCCCTTCTTCAGCTCCCTCTTGCCCTGGCTCCAGGCCTCAGATGCTACAGGAGCCATGCCATCCCTGCCCACACAATGCTCCAACCTCACCCCATCCCTTCCACGGCCTCCTCCATCCTTCTCAGAGATCTTTTCCCACCATAGAGGCAGCCCACTCTCCACAACCCCTGAGGAGCACAGGGTCTAGGTCATGGACCCCAGACAGTGCCCTTTCTCTGGCAAGTCCAGCAGGGGCAACACATGGGCAACGCCAGGCAGGGGAGAGGTGTGGAGGCCCCATGAAAGCAGGGCAGCTCGAAAAGTGTAGCACCAGATGATTCCCCAGGCCCTGGGTCAGGGGAATTTAGGGAATGGGCCACAAGGCTGAAAACAGGGCCCAGGGCTGGGGCCTCCGCAAGGCTGCCCCCTCCCCTGAAAGAACCCAAGAGTGGGGCCGCTCTACCCTTGGACCAACAGATCCACTCCCCCTTAGCCTGGTGGCCCTGAAATTCGGGGCTCAACACTGCAGCGGATGTGGGATCAGCCAAGCCTGTCCCTTTTGTGCTGGGACACTGTAGCCTACACTGTGGTCTCATACTCCAGCAGCTCCTGGGAAGTCCCCACACTCCGGTACTGCAACCGGGGCGTGGCAGGTGAGGAGTACTCCAGTGCCAGGATGGTCTTCCGGAGCCGGCGGTCAATAAAATGAGCATCCCAGGCCGGGTACTTCTTGCGAGGCAAGTCAATCCGGATGACAGGCCCCTCTGTCCGCAAGGTGCGGGCCACTGGTGTGGGAGGCAAGCCAGGCCGCACCTGGAAGACAGGTGGGGTGGGGGTCCCTGCACGCTCTCCCGCCGAGGCCCCATCCCGCTCAGCACCTGTAGTCCTTGGCAGGGACCTGGGGGGACTCGTGATGGCGTCAGCGGGTGGGCCACAGGGCTCTGAGGCCTTACGGAAGATGCAACCAGGTGCCTGGGGACCCAGCATGGGCCCGTTGGGGTGCAGGAGACAGTAGTAGACACACATGAAGAATATGCCCAGGGCAAAGCTGGAGGCCACTACGCAGACCATGATGAGCGAGTAGAAGTCGGTTGAGAAGTTGCGGCTGGAGTACCAGAAGCCGGTGAGCGCGGCGTTCTCCAGCAGGACGATGCAGTGGTAGAGGGTCATGCGGCGGCGGCTGCGGCCCTCCTTGACGTTGAACCAGCAGAAGATGTAGATGATGCCCACGACCATGTTGTAGATGATCTCCTCCCACTTGGACATGCAGAAGTCCGTCTCCCCTTGGATGACCCAGAAGGTCATGACGCACCAGTGGGCCACGATGAAGATGCCAAAATAGAGCTTGTAGACACTGGCGAAGAGCGCGAAGGCCAGGCCGCGGGCGGCAATGCTGAACAGGTGCCACAGCACCTGTGCCACGGCGCCCTTGTAGGACAGCGGCCGCTTGTCGTCCCGCGAGTCCCGCAGCACCTTCTGGTAGGAGGCCAGCGTCCAGGCCAGAGACACGAGGGAGGCGGAGGTGGAGAGGGCTGTGGAGACAGGGTAGGGGCGGGGTGGGCTGGGTTAGGGGCGGGCTCGGGTTGGGGTCTGGGGAGAGGCGGAGGGTTCTGGGTCAGGAGCTGGGTTTTGAAGAGGCGTGAGGAAAGGAGCTGTGGATCAGCAGGGGTGTGGGGAAGGTCTGGGAGGTGGGGAGCTTCAAGAGCCATGAAGAGGTGTGGTGAGGGTGCACGGGACTGGGTACTTCTGTAGGGTGGGAGCATAAAGGGAGACGAAGATGGGGGTTTGGCCTCCATCTAGGACTCTGGTGTGGGGCTGTTAGGGTTCAGGGGTCTTGGTGGGAGGGTGGGAAATGAGGGTCCGGGACTCTGGGAGTGGAAGAGGAGGTGAAGAGGAGGTCATGATTAGGGTGTGGAGCAGCCAGGAGGGGGCCATTAGAAGTCGTGGGCCACCAGGAGGAGGCCGGGCATGGAGAGGAATATCTAGAGCTGAGCTGAGCAGAGCTGAGGGGCAGGGATGGGGAGACCCAAGGTGGGAAGCGTTGTGACTGGGACCCCGTAACTGGGCAAGGGGTCCCCAGGGCCGTGAGGGGTGGTGATAGTCTTTTGGGACACTGAGGATGGGTTGGGCAAGGACTAGGTTGGGAGAGCATGGAGTGCTTCAGGGAGACAGGGGGATGCGATTTTTCTCTGATATTGAGGGGCTCTGTCATTATGGAAGGGGCAAGGTGGGAAATTAACAGGGCCTGTAGGGAGGAGGAGGGGATGGGTGCCAGGACTAGGCCTGGGAGGGCCCCCCGGGGCCCCCCAGTGAAGGGGTAGGCTCTCTGGAAACTGATGTGATTGGCCAGGTCTATGAGGCAGGGGGTCCCCAGGAGATGCAGGCTGGGATCAGGTTGGGGAAGGAAGTGGGCAGGGGATTCCCCAGAGGGTCTAAGGTGTTTGGGTGGGAGATGGGGTTTGGTTGGCTCTGGCAACGGGGAAGGGAGGAGGGCAGGAGCGCCCAGCGGGGCTGATGGGTGTCGAGGGAGTGGAGGGGCCAGGTCCCTCCTCACTCTGAGTGTAAGTGGGCCATCGAAGGGGACGCGGGGGTCTCGAGAGGCCTGGAGGGTGGTGAGGGTAGAAGGGGCAGGCCTCCCTAAACCCTGACTGAGTGAGCCCTGAGCTGGGGTGGGGAAGCGCACAGGGCATCCCCAGGGAGCCTGAAGCAGGGAGAAAGGCCCGGTGGGGTGGTCCCAGGCGCAGAGGGTGAAGGGGCGGGCTCACCCGGCAGCAGGTCGGGCGCGCCACCGCGGTGCACCAGCAGGCTGAGCTGCAGCACTAGCTGCGGCGCGCTGCGCAGGAAGGTCTCCAGCAAGCGCAGCATGCTCACGTCGGCGCTCTCGAACAGCATCTGCCAGTAGAAGTGGCGCCGCAGCCGCTCCCCGCGCCAGCGGCTCTGCAGCCCCAGGTACAGGGCGCGCAGGTACCTGCGGGAAGGACGCGGTGCTCAGGCTCCCGCGCGCTGGTTCCTCTCGCTCTGTCGCACCCGCCCCGAGCCGCCCACAGGCGCAGGGGGCAAGTCACTCCCTACGCTGAGCCTGTTTCCTCAGCTGTGAAATGGGCATTTCGAAAGGATCACCTTATGAGGCTGCTGTTGAGGAGCACTGAATGGACTCATTAGCTTAGAGAGAGGACTGGCACTAAGTAAATAAAGCCTTTAATACAACAGCGGCATCGCCATTATTCCTATAACGGTTGGGGCGTGCTTTCTTTGGAGGGTTACTGACACCTTGGAGTGCGTTGAGCTTACAATAGCCCTGTTACCCGACCCTTACTTTGTTTTATTTTAGAGATGGGGTCTCATTCTGTCACCCAGGCTGGAGTGCAGTGGTGCGATCTTAGCTCACAGCAACTTCAAACTCCTGGGCTCAAGGAATCTTCCCGACTCAGCCTCCTAAGTAGCTGGGACTGCAGGCATGTACCACTACACCAGGCTAATTTTTAAATTTTTTTCTGGCTATGTTGCCCAGGCTGGTCTTGAACTCCTGGCCTCATCTCAAGCGATCATCCTGCTTTGGCCTCCCAGGGTGCTAGGATTACAAGCATGAGCCACCGCACACGGCCCAATTCCCATTTTGTAGGTGAGCAAACTGAGACCCAGAGAGGTATGTCATTTATCCAAGGTCACACAGCTAGGAAGCAGTAGAACCAGGACCCAAACCCAGCCATTCTGGCCTCAGGGCCGGCACTCTAACCATTAGACAACACTGCCTCTGACTGTAAACCATAAAAAGTTTTGCGTCACATAGGTTCCTTCCAGGAACAGTCCCTACTGCCTGGTGCCAGCCCCGGTTCTGTTGCCACCAGCAGCTCCCTGGCCTGTTCCCTTCTCAGTGCCCAGATGAGGTGAGATCCTCACAGCTCAGTGCCCAGCTGTCACCCCAGGGTGCAAGGAAGGTGCTCACAGACACTTTTCCTTGGCATCTGAAACTGCTGCTTCCTCTCATGCCACTTCTCCCAACAAACTCTGGCTCTTCATGGCCACTCTGCACAGGTCACAGAGCCAGAGCTCACAATGTTCTCCCTCCTTGCTGAGGAATTGTACCTATTGTTTCCTCTCCCTAAAACACCCTGCCCTATCCCCTAACCCCATCCCGGCCCCAACCTGGGATGACTCTTGCTTTTCTTCCAAGGCTCAGCTTTTGAACACAATTTTGTCCATAAAGCTTCCGCTGACCACCTTCCACCTAGGGTAAGGGCCTCTCCCAGGCTTCCGTCTAATCTAGCTAGCACTTGTCACAGTGGGTTGTAACTGCCTGGTTATGTGCACATCTCCCCCATGCTGTGAGTACCTGGAGAATGACTAGGCTGGCTTGCTAACTGCTGCATCCTCAGTTCTTAGCACACAGTAGGTGCTTAATCTATATGGGCTGAATGAATGAAAGTGTGCTTAATCTATATGGGCTGAATGAATGAAACACGACTGCAGGCTTGTTGAACTGAAAGGAACTCTAGTAACCCTATAGGGGGTATAGAAGGGACTCTGAAGTCCTGAGATCAATCCCACTTTGCTTCTAATTTACTGTGTGATCTTGAGCAAGACCCTCTCTGAGCCCTAGTTAATCCCTCCCAAAGTGGCAGTGAGGATTAAATGAATGAAAAGAAACTTTGCACACTATGAAGTACAGTGCCCATGTAGGGTGAGAGGGGACCTCTCCACACAGATCTCTGGGTCTGATTTCCCTTCTGCCCTGGTTCCTTGCCCAGAAGCTCTACTCCTGCAGCTACAGACCCTGCCACCTTCCCAGCACCCCCCACTCCCGCCGGCTCCCCAAACTCTCTGATTCACGGGGCAGGCACACTCTTTGCTGCAAACCAGAGGACTCTTCCAAAAGTGGCTTTCCCAGGAAACTGGGGGTGGTGTGTGTGTGTATGTGTATGTGTGTGTGTGTGTGTGGAGGGGGAACTCTTACACAGATTCTCTGACCCCGCTGCCTGGATCTGAAACTGGGGAGCCAGAGATTTGGGGTCTATTCCCAGGGTGAAGTGCTGGCACTTCCAGGATGTTGTTTGGGAACCAGGGGACTCACTCTATTCACAGCCCAAGGGAGGAAGTCACAGTTCTCCCTGGATGTGGGGCCAGCTGATACCAAGTTTCCTCAAATGAGTATACTGGTCTTACCAGCTGTGTGGCCCTCTCAAAGCCTCAGTTTCTCCATCTGCCAATGAAAGGGATGAGTTTGATGACTCTGGAGATCCTTTCAGAGTGAATATTCTGGGACTCTCTCTGCAAAATGAGGCCAGGAACATCCCATTTAGGACCCTCCTCCCCATCCCTGGGTCATCCTGGCATCAGTCTATGGCATAAACACACCATCAACATAACACATGACAGGATTGGCAGCCAGGATGGGGAAGGGGGCTGTTCCCTCAGAAGCTGACTCTGGAAATGCAAAGCCCCCTCTGTCCAACTCTCCTGTGCCACGCTGGAATTCCTTCAGTCATTTCCAGCCTGGTGCATCTATACCCACTGCTCACATGCTGCCCAGGACAGGGACCTCAGCCTGCTGCATCTACACTCACTGCTCACACGCTCCCCAGGACAGGGACCTCAGCTTCTGAGCAGCTCCAGGTCTGGATTGTATTTCTTCTGATAAGCAGAAATTTGTCTCCCTGTATCTTCCATTTTCTGGACTCCTGCTTACCCCACACATAAGGATCCCTGCAGCCAGAATGATTCATTCATGTAGCAGGTGGATTCTGACCACCTGCTCTGTGCCAGGCTGTGTGCCCGTATGTATCTCCCAGTCCCATGGAAGAGAGACAAGATAGGAAGTGAAATAATGCTATAAGATGCCTTGGAAGGAAGAAACATTTGATCTCAGTTTTTTGTTTGTTTTTGTTTTTGTTTTGTTTTGTTTTGTTTTGAGACAGAGTTTCGCTCTTGTTGCCCAGGCTGGAGTGCAGTGGCGTGATCTCGGCTCACCACAACCTCCGCTTCCAGAGTTCAAGCGATTCTCCTGCCTCAGCCTCCCGAGTAGCTGGGATTACAGGCATACGCCACCATGCCTGGCTAATTTTGTATTTTTAATAGAGATGGGGTTTCTCCATGTTGGTCAGGCTTGTCTCAAACTCCCGACCTTAGGTGATCCACCCGCCTCAGCCTCCCAAAGTGCTGGGATAACAGGTGTGGGCCACCACGCCTGGCCTGATCTCAGTTTTAAAGCATGGGTTGGCATTTGAAGGCACACAAGAGATGGAAGGTCATTCCAGGTGGGAGAATCAGCTGAAGCAAAGGCTCAGAGGCCTGAAAGAATTTGGCATTTTAGGGGAATGGCCAGAGGTTTGCTGGGCCTGGACAAGGGGTTTTAATGGGCAGGGACATAAGGAGACTAGAATTGTGAAGGGCATGAAATTCTGGACTGAAGAGTTCAGATTTTATTCTCTATCTGAATGCCATCCCAGAATCAGGGGTGATGAGCTTGGCTCAGTGGCTTAGAAAGCTTGCTGTGGAGGCTGGCTTGGAGGAAAGCCAGGAGAGGATGGGGTTTGGTCCAGGTCTGAAATTACAGGGCTGAGCTAAGGCATGGGATACAGGAAGGGCAGAGAGAGATCTGGAGATGGCCAGAGGTGGGGGCTGGGGGAGAAACCAAGATGGCCCTTAGAACACAGGCCGTCTTTCCTAGCCTCCATCCCCACTGCCGCCACATTCCCTTCCCCTTCCCATGGCTCTGGCTTTGACTAGGAAGGAGAGACCAGCTGGTCCAATGTGAAGGGGCCTGGGGAGTTGGGGGAAGGTGACACCCTGGAAGTTTATCTCAGGCTGGAAGACCATCTGTTTCCGGGCCCGGGTCAGCATGAGAGAGGCCCTGGCCCCCGGCCAGCATCCATCACTACCTGACGGGCCACCTGCCCACCTCCCTGCCCACTCCTGCCCCCTCCTCTGCCAGCTCCTAGCTAACCACAGACAAAGGGCTCACACAGCCCAGGGCCACCGTGGGCAGGAGCAGGGATGGAGGAAGAGAAGAGAGGAGGGCTCAGAGTACCAGGAATGTGGGGTCAGTGGGGAGTGTGGAAAGACCACACTGTGGTCTGGGGATAAAAGGCCTGGGTTCTGCCTCGCTCTGCCCCTTTTGGCAACAGGACCAAAACTGTGGCTGTTCCTTCCAGCCAGCACGAAAAGCTCTCTGCCAAGGGCCTGTGAGATTTTCATGGGCCTAGGAAAATGTTTGAAGCCTGAAAAAAAAAATTGGCTCCAAAACACAGGGAAAAACTACAGAATCAAAATTAATAAATGTTTAATTAAATGTGTGCAAAACAGAACATGATGTCAGCCAGTCAACTACAATTTGGCTTTTATCTGGTCATATATAATTTACATGGGATGTTTGATGTAGCTGCATTTTAATATGCTTGATAGATGTGGTGCCCACAAAGGTCTTAAAACAGTCCTGCCCAGGACATGCAACCTAATTTCCCTGGCCCTCAGTTTCCCTTCTCTAAAATGGGAATGGCACTTGCCATTCTGCTTACACATAGCCACTGGGGTAAGGATGAGGGAGGAAAGGTAGCAATGGCTGGCATGTGGGTTTGATTCCCAGCCCTGTCCCAGACCTGCTGTGTGACCTTGGGTAGTCTCTCCACTTCTCTGAGCTTTATTTTCCTCCTTGTTGTGAGCATTAAATGAGTGTGATGGGCAGGGTGCAGTGGCTCACACCTGTAATCCCAACACTTTGGGAGGCCGAGGTGGGTGGATCTCTTGAACCGGGGAGTTTGAGACCAGTCTGGGCAACACAGTGAGTCCCTGTTTCCACACACACACACACACACACACACACACACACACACACACACACACACGCAATGAATTTAAAAATAGTTTATAAACTATAAAGGGTGTCCATAGAGGGAGTAGCATACACTGGGCAGGGGCCGCTGGCTCCTCCTCGCCACCAGGCAACCTCTCTTGAAACCTCCTCTAGGAAGTCCACCCTATCCCACATCCCACTCTATTTGAAATGAAGTTGAAAGAAGCTGATCTTCACCCAAGGGAAGAACACCACACCTCAGGGAAGGGAATCCAGATTGGGGGTGGTGTACATCTGATCTTCTCCAAAATTATCCCCAGGCCAGGTGTGGCGGCTCATGCCTGGAATCCCAACATTTTGGGAGGCCAAGGCGGGAGGATCACTTGAGCCCAGGAGTTCAAGACCAGCCTGGGCATCACAGAGAAACCCCATCTCTACAAAACATTTAAAAATTGGCCGATGTGGTGGCGTGTGCCTGTAGTCCCAGCTACTCAGGAGGCTGAGGTGAGAAGATCGCTTGAGTCCAGGAGTTCGAGGCTGCAGTCAGCCATGACTGCACCACTGCACTCCAGCCTGGGTGACAGAGTGAGAGTCCATCACTAAAAAACAACAAAATCCCCAGTCTGTCCATGTCTCCTCTGCTACCACCTGTGCAGGCCACAGTCATCTTGCCTGGGTGACCACGTCAGCCTTCTGTGTGGGCTGCCCGCATCCACTCCTGCCTCCCTACAGTCCATTCTCCACATGGCAACCAGCGGGATATTTTTAAAACCTGTCAGATCATGTCATTCCCCTTCTCAAAGCCTTCCAAGGGCCTCCCATCACACTTGGAATAAAACCCACGCTTCTCCCCTCGGCGTGCAGGCCCTAAACCATCTGGCCCTGCCTGTTTCTCTCACCTCATCTCAAACCACTGTCCCACTTGTTCCTGACACTCCAGATGCGCTGGGGGCGGGGGGGTGTCCTAAAACTCAGCCAGACTTGTCCCTGGCTCAGGACGTCTGCACTTGCTCTGCCTGGAATACCCCTTTCCCAGATCCTCCCATGGCTGGCTCCTCATCAGCTCACACCTTCTCAGAGAGGCCTCCCAGGCCACCCTTGCCAACTCACTCTAGTCTACCACACCCCCCCGTCTTATTTTCATCTTAACCTACACTATGAAATCACCGTTTATTTATTTATTTTCCATTCTCCCACTGTGAATCCATGAGGGCAGGGATCTCGTCTGTCTTGGTCACCCCTGTGTCCCCAGCATCAGTGCCTGTAGAATAGGCACTGATGCATTATTGAGTAGGCACTGACTATTTGCTGAATGAATACATGTGAGTATCTGTGTGCATCTCCCTCCTGACCTTACAGGGCTCTGGGGTTTCTCTGCTTGAAGTTGCAAAGAGCCAGGACACCTCACAGGCTCCTCCTGCCCTCGCTGACTCATTCTTGACCTTCTTCCTACAGGAAGCCCTCTCTGATGCCCCTCTAGCCCAGTTAGGCCTCACTTTCTCTAACAGCTCTCAGGCTTGAACTGCGTGAAGCCTGAAGTGAGCCAGACACTGTAGTCCATGCTGTTAACCTAACAGGCAACTTCTGCTGTCCCCATTTTATAGATGAGGAAACAGAGGCCCTCAGTCTATTTGGAATCAAACTTACTGACCCCTAGTCTTGTGCTCAGAGAAGAAGCTTGTCCGGGAAGAAACTGGAAGAGCAGATGAGTGTACATCTCAAAAGTGTACAAGTGGGAGCAAAAAAGCCACACCTAGAGAGAAGAGTAGAAGCTAGAGTATGAAATCCCTCCTGTCAGGGACCCAAAAACCTGTCTCTTCTGAACCCCACTGCCTCCGTGAACAGGTGGCAGGATCGAGAAATGAATAGGAGCTCATTCCCTTCTCCCCAGGCCCATCCTACCCTCCTCACAGGAAATTTCCAGTGTCCCCCAGTCCCCCAGAGTTTGGGGGCTGCTCTCTAATGGGCAGGAGGGGAAAAGGACGAGGGGATCCCATGTTCTTGAGAAGCCAGGAAGCTTCTGGCAACGTCTGCATCACCCCATCTCTCTCCTGTTCTTCGTTCCTGAGTCACCCCAAGTCTCTGGTTCTAGGTCAGAGTTTCTGGCCTGCACCTCAGTCCATTCAGACAGTCAAACCTGGGCCCAAGCCTGGACCCATCCCTTTGACCTCAGATCCTGAGTCATTGTCTCTGTCTGTGGCTCAGATCAGCCTGTCTATTGTGTCTGTCCCTTGAATGCAGGGCCAGCCTATTTATCATTCCTGCATTTCTGTCAGGAGTCTGTTAGTCAGTCAGTCTCGCCCTGGAATCCTGGCTCAGTCCCTGGCTCAGTTCCAAAATCCTGGAATCCTGTCCCTTGGACTGTGGGTCACATAGTCTCTCAGATACTATGTCCTATTGGTCTGACCCTGTGATCCTGGGTCAGCCTGTCTGCCTGCCCTTAGAGGCCAGGAGCTTCAGTCTCTGTCCCCTGGATGCCAGACAGCCTGTCTATCCTGTGAATACGAGGTCTGCTTTTCTGTCTGTCTTGATACTGGGTCCACTTGGTGGTCTGTCTGTCTGTGTCTTGGATGCTGGGTCTACTTGGTGGTCTGTCTGTCTGTGTCTTGGATGCTGGGTCTGCTTGGTGGTCTGTTTGTCTGTCTGTGTCTTAATACTGGGTCCTCTTGGAGGTCTGTGTGTCTGTGTCTTGATACTGGGCCCGCTTTGAGGTCTGTTGTCTGTGTCTTGGATGCTGGGTCTGTTTGGTGGTCTGTCTGTCTGTGTCTTGGATGCTGGGTCTACTTGGTGGTCTGTCTGTGCCTTGGATACTGGATCTGTTTGGTGGTCTGTCTGTCTGTGCCTTGGATACTGGATCTGTTTAGCGGTCTGTCTGTCTGCTGTGCCTTGGATGCTGGGTCTGCTTGGTCGTCTGTTTGTCTGTGTCTTGGATGCTGGGTTGGCTTGGTGGTCTGTCTGTCTGTCTGTCTGTGTCTTGGATACTGGATCTGTTTGGTGGTCTGTCTGTCTGTGTCTCGGATGCTGGGTCTGCTTGGTTGTCTCTCTGTCTGTCTGTCTGTCTGTGTCTTGGATGCTGGGTCTACTTGGTGGTCTGTCTGTATCTTGGATGCTGGGTCTACTTGGTGGTCTGTCTGTGCCTTGGATACTGGATCCGTTTGGTGGTCTGTCTGTCTGTGTCTTGGATGCTGGGTCTGCTTGGTGGTCTGTCTGTCTGTGTCTTGGATGTTGGATCTGTTTGGTGGTCTGTCTGTCTGTGTCTCAGATGCTGGGTCTGCTTGGTGATCTTTCTGTCTGTGTCTTGGATGCTGGGTCTGCTTGGTGGTCTGTCTGTCTGTGCCTTGGATACTGGATCTGTTTAGTGGTCTGTCTGTCTGTCTGTGTCTTGGATGCTGGGTGTGCTTGGTGGTCTGTCTGTCTGTCTGTGCCTTGGATGCTGGATCTGTTTGGTGGTCTGTCTGTGTCTTGGATGCTTGGTCTGCTTGGTGGTCTGTCTGTCTGTGTCTTGGATGCTGGGTCTGCTTGGTAGTCTGTCTGTCTGTCTGTCTGTGTCTTGGATGCTGGGTCTGCTTGGTAGTCTGTCTGTCTGTCTGTGTCTGGATGCTGGGTCCGCTTGGTGGTCTGTCTGTGTTTTGGATGCTGGGTCTGCTTGGTAGTCTGTCTGTCTGTCTGTCTGTCTGTGTCTTGGATGCTGGGTCTGCTTGGTAGTCTGCCTGTCTGTCTGTGTCTTGGATGCTGGGTCTGCTTGGTAGTCTGTCTGTCTGTGTCTTGGATGCTGGGTCCACTTGGTGGTCTGTCTGTGTCTTGGATGCTGGGTCTGCTTGGTGGTCTGTCTGTCTGTGCTTTGGATACTGGATCTGTTCGGTGGTCTGTCTGTGTCTTGGATGCTAGGTCCACTTGGTGGTCTGTCTGTCTGTGTCTTTTAGTCCCTCGACTGCTTGGTCCATCTGCTGATTTGTTGCTCAGCTCGTGGCTTGGTGTGACTGCCAGTTTTCTGGCCATCCTCCCCTGCCTGCTCCTCCTCTCCCTGACTCTGGGTCTCTCTCTGTCTGTCTGTGTCTCTCACATCCTCAGCTCCTCCATCTGTCGGTCTCAGCATTTCCGAGTGTGTGTTCTCGCCCCTCCCCACTCCCCCTCACAGTTCTGGGCCAAACACACAGCAGCTTCCAGCGGCTCCCCCGCTGCCTCTCCATCCAGGAACCACCCTCATGCTGGCTAGCTCCCTAGTCTCAATGCGGGCCAGGGTCTGCAGATCCCTACAGAGTGAACAGGGTGGGGCTGGGAGGCAGATGGGAGAGCCAGGACTGATGGGCAGGGGTAGGACATCCCCCCAGCTGAGCCCATAGTTAGTCTGTAGGTCTGCAGGGGGACAGTGTGCAGTGGTTACTAATGAGGATAACAGCTCACACTTACTGAGTCCCAACTGGATGACAGGCTGTGCTGAGACTTTTTATACATATGAACGTATCCATCCCTCTTAACAAATCTTTGAAGTGGGGACTACCATTATCCTTATTTCACAGATGAGAAACAGACCTAGAAAGAGACCAGGACTTGTCCCAAGTCACACAGCAAGTTAGTGCCAGATCTAGGACTCAGCCCTGGCTCTTCATGGCCACCTGAGCCAGAGCAGGGATGAGGAAGGACAAGTCTCATCCCACGGGATTCCCCTGTTGCCTCGGCTGCCTACGTGGCAGCTTCCCTCGCCTGGAAGGTGTGCAGTACGGCTGCCCAGCAGGATCCTGATAGGACCCCGGTAAGACACAATGGACCTCAGGTTTCACTTGGGATTATATGGGTTTAGAGAAAACTGGGAGACAGGCAACAATAGTAAGTGAAGAGTCAGGAGACCAAGGTGATTCCAGGAAAGCCCAGCTCCTCGATGGGCCTCAATCTTCTTCTATAAAATGGGCCCAAGTAACTGATTCTTGTCTACACCAAGGGATGTTCATCAAGCCCCTCCCCACCCATCCAACTCTGATAACATTAATGTTCCACAGCTATGTCCTGAAACCAAGTCCTTCTCTCTACCCTGGTGTCAACACCCTGGTCCAAGCCACCTCATTCCGGCAGCTTCCCTGGGGTGCTTGCTTCCATCCTTGCCCTCTTCAAGCCTCGTCTTCACACAACAGCAGGGGGATCTTGTAAACTCCTAGGTAAGGGCAGGCCACTCCCCACTACTTGTTTTTTTTTTTTGAAATGGAGTCTCGCTCTTGTCACCCAGGCTGGAATGCAGTGGCATGATCTTGGCTCACTGCAACCTCCACGTCCTGGGTTCAGGTGATTTTCGTGCCTCAGCCTCCCAAGTAGATGGGATTACGGGTGTGTGCCACCACGCCTGGCTAATTTTTGTTTTTTAGTAGAGACAGGGTTTCACCATGTTGGTCAGGCTGGTCTCAAACTCTTGACCTCAAGGGATCCACTTGCCTCGGCCTCCCAAGTGCTGGGAGTGAACCACTGTGCCTGTCCACTCCCCGCTATTTATTTATTTATTTATTTATTTATTGAGACAGAGTCTTGCTCTGTCACCCAGGCTGGAGTGCAATAGCACGATCTTGGCTCACTGCAACCTCTGCCTCCTGGGTTCAAGCAATTCTCCCTGCCTCAGCCTTCCAAGTAACTGGGATTACAAGCGCCTGCCACCATGCCTGGCTAATTTTTGTATTTTTAGTAGAGACAGGGTTTTGCCCTATTGGCCAGGATGGTCTCGAACTCCTGACCTCAGGTGATCCGCCTGCCTCGGCCTCTCAAACTGCTAGGATTACAGGCATAAGCCACCGTGCCCGGCCCCCACTACTTTTAAAATTAACTCTTCACCATGACCCTTGAGGCCCAGGAGGACACAACCTTTGTCCCTCCCGGGGACCCTCTCCCACCACCCTCCCTCTCTCCCATGCTCCAGCTCCTGCTTCCTAAACACACCAAGCTCACTCCAACCCCAGGGCCTCTGCCTAGAAAGGTCCTCACTAACGCCTGTCAAACTCTCATTCTCCCATCTCAGCTCAATGTCACCTCTTCAGAGAGCTTTCCCAGCCATCCCCCTCACCACTGCCTGTAACCCCGCAAAGCACTTCTGCAGCCCCTCTGGTCACTTTCTGTCATGTTACCCTGTTTTTTTAAGTAACACATATCACAACCTGAAACCATCTCATTTACTTGTTTACATATTTATTGCCTGTCTTTCCCCTAGCACTGCAGGCTCCATGAGAGTGGGGACCATGTTTATGGTGTCCTCTGCTACATGCCCAGTGCCTGGCACATCGTTAATGTACAGTCATTTGTTGAGTGAGTGAATGAATGAAGAGAGTGATTATACTTTATAAACTCTGCTTTGTAAACTTCTTAAGTAAAAGTGGCCGAGAACAGAGGGAAAGAACCCAGGTGAGAGAGTCAGGCCTGGGCTCAGATCCTAGCCCTATCTCTTACTGACTATGTAGCCCCAGACAAGTTGCCTCCCCTCTCTGGACGCATCAGCCCAATACCCATTTACAGGGTGGCTGTGAAATCAGAAAGTAGTAATGTGTGTAAAACGCCCAGCTCAGTGTTGGGCACTTGATCAATGGAAGGTTTCAAGGAGCTTTTTGAATCAGAGGCCCCATCAGTAAGAAGGAAGTTTGGTTTCTGGCACAGCTGAGACCCACTCCTAGGCTGGCTTTCCCCTGGTGCTTGTTGAACCTGTCCCCGAGGGACACTGGGTCAGAAAGCACCTTTGGGACAGGTTCACAGGGCAAGTATTCTTTGGGGTCTCTGCCTGCCCCCCAGAAAATAACTACCACTCATCAAATACCTTTTATATGTACTTCGCTAAAATCTTCACTGTGGTCCTGTGATGTTCATGGACATAATCTCCATTTTCCAGATGAGGAAACTTAGTGTCAGAAAAGGGAAGGTTCACTTGACATTTATTCACCAAGCCCTTTTTTTTTTTTTTTTTTGAGACAGAGTCTCTCTGTCGCCTGGGCTGGAGTGTAGTGGCTCGATCTCAGCTCACTGCAACCTCCACCTCCTGGATTCAAGTGATTCTCTTGCCTCAGCCTCCCGAGTAGCTGGGATTACAGGCATGCGCCACCACACCCCAGCTGATTTGTGTATTTTTAGTAGAGACAGGGTTTCGCCATGTCAGCCAGGCTGGTCTCGAACTCCTGACCTCAGGTGATCCGCCCACCTCAGCCTCCCAAACTACTGGGATTACATGCATGAGCCACCATGCCCAGTCCACCAAGCACTTTTGAGTACCTTCTATGTACCCCAAACTGTGCTAAAATGGCTCGTGGACACAATGGTGTGCAAGACAGACCCAACCCACCGGTGGAACTCAGTTTAATGGGGACCTGAAGATTAACTAAATCATCAAGTAAACATGTAACAACAAGCATGTTCCATGGGCTCCAGAAATGCTCCAAACAGAGGTCCCTGCTTCAGCACTGTGGATGGCAGTGCTATTGGAGGACAGCCAGGCCCAGCTTGGGAAGGGTGTGGCAGTCAGGGAAGGCTTTCTAGAGGAGGTGACTACTGAGCCATGATCTGAAGCAGACATAGGAGTTAACCAGGTAAAGGAGGCAGGGAAGGGAGCCTCTGGCTGAGGAAACAACATAGGCAAAAGTCCTGAAGTGGGAGGGAGCAGTAAGTGGTCAGAATGGCTGCTGTCAGAGAAGGAGGGAGAAGGAAGGGAAGAAAGCACGACATGAAGTGGAGACGTGAACCATGGTATTTGGTCTTTATCTTTTGTTTTTTCTTTGTTTGTTTGTTGGTTTGTTTGTTTTTAGACAGAGTCTCACTCTGTTGCCCAGGCTGCAGTGCAGTGGCACGATTTCGGCTCACTGCAACCTCTACCTCCCAGGTTCAGGCGATTCTCCTGCCTCAGCCTCCCAAGTAGCTGGGATTACAGATACATGCCACCACACCTGGCTAATTTTTGTATTTTTAGTAGAGATGGGGTTTTGCCATGTTGGCCAGGCTGATCTCAAAATCCTGACCTCAGGTGATCCACCCATCTCAGCCTCCCAAAGGGCTGGGATTACAGGCGTGAGCCACCGTGCCTGGCTGGTCTTTATCTTTTTTGTTGTTGTTGTTGTTGTTGTTGAGACAGGGTCTTGCTCTGTTGCCCAAGCTGGAGTGCAGTGGCGCCACCTCAGCTCACCGCAACCCCTGCCCTCCGGGTTCAAGTGATTCTTCTGCCTCAGGGGCATCCCAAGTAGCTGGGACTTCAGGCGTGGGCAACTGCACCCAGCTGATTTTTTTTTTTTTTTTTTTTTTTTTTTTTGTAGAGACAGGGTTTCACCATGTTGATGGGGCTGTTCTCAAACTCCTGACTTCAAGTGATCACCTCCCTGTGCCTCCCAAAGTGCTAGGATTACAGGCATGAGCCACAGCACCTGGCCTTTTTTTTTTTTTTTTTTTTTTTTTTTTGAGACAGGGTCTCACTCTGTTACCCAGGCTGGAGTGCAGTGATGAGAGCACAGCTCATTGCGGCCTCGACCTCCTGGGCTCAAGCAATCCTCCCACCTCAGCCCCCTGAGTAGCTGGGAACATAGGCATATGCCACCATGCCAGGATATATTTTTTAAAATTTTTAGTAGAGATAAGGTCTCTCTACGTTGCCCAGGCTGGTCTCGAACTCCTGAGCTCAGGCAATTCTCCTGCCTTGGCCTCCCAAAGTGCTGGGATTACAGGTGTGAACCACCATGCCCGGCCTGGTCTTTATCTTAAGAGTGATGGAGAGCCACAGGAAGGTTTTAAACAGGAAAGTGACAAGATTAGATACCACTTCTGCATGTCAGAGGAAGCATCCTGGCTGTGGGGAACAGATTGCAGGAGGACAAGAGTGAAAGACAGGAGACCAGTTACCAGGTGAGAGGTAAGGATGGCCCAGACACAGGGGAATAGAGTCTAGAGCCATTAGAGAAATGACTTGCCCGAGGTCACATGGCCAGAAAGCATCAGAGTTGCATCCCAAATCAGGGCTGGCCAACTCCCCCATTTCACCGTGGGGCACGGGAACCCAAATCTGGTCTATGGGTTCTCTAGGAAACATTGGGTTCCCAGCTATATAGCCTCCTCACCTACAATGAAGCCCAGAAGCTTTTGCGGGGGGTTGGGGGGATGGCCCTGAGGCCCCCTCCCCATCTGCCTACCCCTTAATGTTGAGTGCTCCTGCAAGAATACAAAATAGGACCTTCCTGGGGTTGTCAGCCAAATGAGTCATAAATGTCAGTAAAGAATGTGATTTTACACGTTTGGCTCCCATTTCATGTGGTGCTGGGAGCTGGAGCTGGGCTGTCTCCCTCCTCCTTAGCAGCCCCCTACAGAGTCACAGCACCTCTTTTTTTTTTTTTTTTTTTTTTTCTGGGCTAAAGCCAAACATTTCCCAGCCACTAATTTTAGGCCCTAACTGAGAAGCTGAGACCCTCTCCCATCCCACTCACCCTCATCAGCTCCCAGCCAGCGTCCCTCTTTTGCACAGCAGAGGAATGGGCAGCCCCTCTTCAGCAAAGCATTTGGGGACTAGGTTCTGGCCTCCCACATCCCTCACTGTATGAGTGCAGCCAGCTCTCCTCTCCTCTCTGGACCTCAGTTTCCCCATCTGTGAAATGGGTGCAGAGCAGAGACTAAAACCCAGGACCCCATACTCTAGCCCAAGGCCTTTTGTTCCCCCTTTCTCTCTTTGCTTGATATCCTCATGTGGATTTGGTATGTCATAAGCCAGTGGGAGAGGGGGTTAGATTCCATCCTCCTGATGGCATCTGAAGGTATCACGGGACCAAGGCAGGGAGAAAACATCACTTGTATCTGCCCCTAGTCTGGGTGTGAGATTCTACATGGTAGCCAGGGTCTCAAATGCCAATGCTTAAAGGGGCTCAGCTGCTGTCATTATGAGGGACTGGGGAACTATGTGGCCTGTCTACAGAGGCAGCCACCTGTCAGTTCCAGCCAACTGATGCCCTGGGAGAATATGAGCCCAACATGGCTGGAGTTTCAATTTTTCAAGAATAGGTGGATATTAGGATATTTATGCAAAAAGAAAAACAAGGGGGAAATCTCAATTTGGAAATGTTCACAATAAATTAAAGAAATACCATATGAATTTTTAAGAAATTAGGCTGGTGTAGTGGCTTATGCCTGTGATCCCAGCACTTTGGGAGGCCAAGGTGGGAGGATCTCTTGAGCCCAAGAGTTCCAGGCTTCAGTAAGCCATGATTGTGGCACTGCATTCTTGCCTGGGTGGCAGAGTGAAACCTTCTCTTTAAAAAAAAAAGAAAAAGAAAAGAAAAAAAGAAATCATAATTCCATTTTGTAGGTGTGATAGCAGTATTACATATTTTAACAATTTTTTTTTTTTTTTTTGAGACAGAGTCTCACTCTGTCGCCCAGGCTGGAGTACAGTGGTGTGATCTCAGCTCACTGCAACCTCCGCCTCCCAGGTTCAAGCAATTCTCCTGCCTCAGCCTCCTGAGTAGCTGGGACTACAGGCGTGTTCCACCATGCCCAGCTAATTTTTGTATTTTTAGTAGAGACAGGGTTTCACCATGTTGGCCAGGCTGGTCTTGAACTCCTGACCTCAAGTGATCTTCCCACCTCGGCCTCCCAAAGTGCTGGGATTACAGGCATGAGCCACCATGCCCAGCAACTTAGCGATGTTTTTGAAGTCTATCTTTTTAGAGATGTTTGAAATTTGCTTGAAAATAACACGGAAGGGAAGGAAATGGGGTGGGGCCTGCAACTATGCTCTCCAACACCTACATGTTCAATGCTTGCCATGTATGATTATTTAGATTTTGATTAATTACAAGTAAATAATTACAAGTAAAGAGTTTAAAATTTAGTTCCTCAGTCATACCAGCCACATGCCAAGTCCTCTATAGTGGCTACTATATTGGATAGTGCAGATATAGGACATTTTCATGACTGCAGAAAGTTCTACTGGATGGTGCTGCCCTAGATAAAACAAGGTTGGCCAGGAATCAATAATTGTTGAAGAGAGGTGGTAGGGGATCATTATCCCATTTCCTCAACTTTTTCAAGTGTTTAAATTTTTCTGCAATAAAAGGTTTTAATAAAAAGTAGGAGAAGAACCAGCACAGTGGCTCACGCCTGCAATCCCAGCACTTTGGGAGGCCAAGGCAGGAGGAACACTTGAGCCCAGGAGTTCAAGACCAGCCTGGGCAATATAGTGAGACCCTGCCCCTACAAAAAAATTGTCTTAAAATTAGCTGGGCATGGTGGTGTGCACCTGTAGTCCTAGCTACTCAGGAGGCTGAGGCAGGAGGATCGCTTGAGTCTGGGAGGCGGAGGCTAGAGTGAACTGAGATCGTGCCACTGCACTTCAGCCTAGGCAACAGAGCGTGACCATCTCAAAAAGCAAAAAAAAAAAAAAAAAAAAAAGTAGGAGAAAAAAGTCCTTTGCGGACCAAACCAACACTCTTGAGGCTGGATTTGCCCATAGGCCACTGATTTGCAACCTGTGGTCTGGTGGTTAAACATCATGGAAGCGAGTATCATAAAGTCTCAAGGATAGAGCTACAGACACAGAACTAAGGGGCTTTAGAGATCATCTAGTTTATCCTCCAGACTGAAGCAAGAGGCCCTGCTACAGCATCCCTGCCAAAGTTAGCCACTTCCATCTGGACACCTCTGCTGATGTGGAGTTCACACCCTCGGGAACAGCCTGATTGACAGTGTGTTCTTGCTTCTATTCCAAAGACTGTGCCTCCCTTTACTTTGAGTTCGCATCTGCCCTCACAGTATCTCTGGAGCCATAGAACAACTCTCCTTCCTCGATAGGGGGTCAGTGGGTGAGAGTTAGGACCCCTTATGCCCCTGTCCTAACCCCATCTTGTTACTAAGCAAGTAGGATGGGCTGTGACTTGGGCCAATAATAATAGTCATTGTAGTAGATGTTTTCTGGGCATATACTATGTGACAAGCCCTGTGCATTTACATTATCTCAAGACATCCTTATAAGAACCTTAAGATGTGGATACTATCACTATCCCCATTTCACAGGTGAGACAGGAGCTGTGGCTGGTGGAGCAACTTCCCCAGGGTCACGCAACTAGGATGTCATGGCTCCTTGATCTGCGCTGGTGCCCCAAGCTCTCAGCTACTCTGCTTTCTTGTCCAAGTCCTAGGAAAACTCACCAGAATTCTGAAGTTACTTTACAGATGGAGTAACTGAACCCTAGGTGCGAAGTGACTTGTCCAAGATTCTGATCTCAAAGGTTCAATCCAGTTCACACCAACATTTATTGAGTACCTACTGCATACAAGGAACTTGACTTCCTCCATCTCCTAAGTCAGCCACAACTGTATCATTCTGGGAACCCAACCCAGGGTTGTTCCTACTACCTCCTCTTTCCTTAGCCTTAGGCCGTGGACAGTTTTAAAGGCTGTGGATGTAGGCCTAACAGACCTCAGTGCTGTGTCCACAACTGCAGAAAGCTCGCACATTCAGCACCCTGCACTTCATCCACAGACCAAAAGCCAGCTTCAACTGGCTTCATGTTGCAAGAACCCACCATAGACCTCACTAGAGCTGGCTGGGTGCAAGACCACCAACAGTAACAGAGGATCTACTCTGTGCTAGTCACCATGGGAGACAGAAAGAAAAAGGGACAAAGCCTCAACTCCCCAGGGGCTTGTGATCCAGCGGGAAAGCCAGCCAGGTGGGTAGATGATCACAACAAAATGTGATCAGTGCTGTGGGGTAAAAAGGAATGAGTAATTGTGCCTGGGGAGGAAGTCTGAGGGGAAGAACCCAGAATGTTAACAGTGGGGACTTTACATTAAAATACAAATTTAAAAATACTTTTCTGGCCAGGTGTGGTGGCTCACGCCTGTAATCCCAGCACTTTGAGAGGCCGAGGCAGGTGGATCACCTGAGGTCAGAAGTTCGAGACCAGTCTGGCCAATATGGTGAAACCCTGTTTCTACTAAAAATACAAAAATTAGCTGGGTGTGGGGGTGGGCACCTGTAATCCCAGCTACTCAGGAGGCTGAGGCAGGAGAATCGCTTGAACCGGGGAGGCAGAGGTTGCAGTGAGCCGAAATAGAGCCACTGCACTCCAGCCTGGGAGACAGAGCGAGACTCTGTCTCAAAAAAATAAAAATAAAAATAAAAATACTTTTCTGATATTTTTTCTTCTGCTTCTCTAAACAATACATGATTGATTGTTTGTAAGAATACACTTAACTAGCAGAAGACAGTATAGTTTGGTGGTTCCACATGTGGGTTTGGGAGCCTGACCTCATGGCTTCAAACCCTAGCTTTGCTCCTTATGAATTGGAAGGCCACTCTTCTCTGTGCCTCAATTTCCACATCTGTAAAATGGGGCCAATAATGCTAGCAAACACTAACTGAGCACCACTATGTGCTGAGTACTGTGCAGAGCACATATATATTAATTGAATCAGCCTTCACAATGGAGACCTGGGTAGGGATTGTTATGATGCCCATTTCACAGATGAGAAAGCTGAGGTCCAGAAAGGTTAAGTGACTTGCTCAAAGCCACACAGCTCATATGTGGCAGAGCCAGGGTTTTGGGTCTACAGTTCTTCTTCTTCATCCTCGCAGTCTCTACCTGGCAGGATTGTCAAGAGAAATGATCGAATCTAAGTCTTAATCAACAGTAAGTATAATAAATTTCATTTTTATACTGATTTTTAAAAAATAGACAAATCTATACATGCATTTTTTTAGCTAATTAAAAACCAGAGGCAAAATCTTCAAGCAATGCAAGAAATATCTACTTAATAAGTGGAAATCTCCCCTGACCCCACCCCTCCCGCCCCAAGAGATAATGAGCAGAGGGGAATCTCTTTATGCCTTTTCTATATTGCCTGAGGTTTCAACAAGAATGTATAACTTTTTGATCAACAGACAAAACAGCCAAACATTTTCCACTTTAGAACAATGACTTTTGCCTGGTTGAGTGAGTGGGAGGTGGCTTCTGGGGGGCAGAGGGTAGCATGTGTGGGATTTGTTCAGAGAAAGCTTCTTAGAAGAGGTGGCATTTGAGCTCAGCCTGGAAGGACGTGCAGAATTTCACTGGGAGGAGACTGGAAACTGGTGTTGGGTGTTGCTGGAGGAAGGACTGCAGGCAGTGGAGAGCAAGGGGGTGGGGAGCAGGTTGTCATGTGGGTAGAGCAGGGAGGAAAGACAAAAGATCAGGGGGCAAAGGGCCTCAAAGCCAGGCTAAAGCACAGGGACTTGCTCTAGGGACATAGGGGAGCCATCGCTCTGCCTGCAGGTGGAGGCGGGATTGGGGGTTGGGGGTGATAACCGGAGGCTGATAGGATTTCCCAGGGGAGGAATTTGGATGCCCTAACAAAGGCAGGGTGGTGAACAGAGAGGCCAGAGAAGATCCCAACCATCCTCCCTCCTCTCCCCAGGGACCTGCGCCCCAGCTGCTGGGTTCAAAGCCATTTCCTGGCAGCCCTCCGCCCTCCCACTCCCCAGAGCTTCTCCTGTGTGGTCTTTATAGATCAAACAGGGGACGCTGGGCCCAACCGCCGCCGCTGTGTCTGTTAGGAGCAGCTCTAATGGTCCATGGCAGCTGGATGGGCAAGGGGAGGAGGCAGGGTGGGGGTGGAGAGCCTCCTGGAGAGGGGTCTCCCAGGAGGTGAGTGGTGAGGCCCAAACTGGAACAACCCTACAAAGGCAGAGCAGGGAGGAACCTCATGGATGGTCACTGAGTTCAGGGGGCTGTAAACAAGTGTCAGCTGTAGGACAGATTATTCAAAACAAAATCTTAGACATGTCATAAAAGAGACATTCAGAGATACTTGGGTTAAAATGATGGAGACAGGGCTATAAAACACAGTTTGAAAATGATGGAATCCAACCCCTGACCTGTTTTACAAATAACAATGTCTAATGATCATTGTTGAGAACTTCCTATGTTCCAGGCACTGTGCTGAACACTAAACATTATTTAATTTTCTACTACCTCAAGCACCATATGATAGGTGCTATTATTAGAGTGTCCATTTAGCAGATGAGAAAATCAAGGCACAGACAAGTCATGCCACTTGTCCCAAATCACAGAAAGTGGCAGGTGCAGGATATGGCTGATTCCAGAGAGTGGATGCTGAACCATTAACTCTGGCCCCAGTGGAGAGACTGAGGACCAAAGAAGGAAAGAGGTCGCATTAGCTCAGCCTGAAGCAGACCCCCATCCCTGTTGCTACAGTTTGATCCAGTCTCCATTGTCTCTCTCCTGCATCTTTGTAGCAACCTCCTCATGCATCTCCAGGCTTACTCTGCCTCCCTCCAGTCTATTCTCTCTCTTTTTTATGCTTTTTCTCTTGAGATGGAGTCTTGCTCTGTCACCCAGGCTGGAGTGCAGTGGCTCACTCTCGGCTCACTGCAACCTCCACCTCCCAGGTTCAAGCGATTCTCCTGCCTCCGCCTACCGAGTAGCTGGGATTACAGGCGCGCACCACCATGCCCAGATAATTTTTGTATTTTTAGTAGAGACCGGCTTTCACCATGTTGGCCAGGATGGTCTCGATCTCTTGACCTCGTGATCCGCCTGCCTCGGCCTCCCAAAGTGCTAGGATTACAAGCGTGAGCCACTGTGCCCGGCCCCTCCAGTCTATTCCCCACCCAGCAGCCAGAGTGGACAATGCAAAACACAAGTCAAGATCATGTTCCTTCTCTGGCCAAATTATCCTGGGCTCCCCGTGTCATGAAGAGTAAAAGCCCTAGTCCTTGCCATGGCCTCTGAGGCCCTGCATGACCTCGCCCCCGCCGATCTGTCCACCAGCATCTCCAAACATGCTCCCCTCACTCTATTTCTGCCACACAGGCCTTCTCCTTGCCCTTCCCTTTTCCTTTGCCTGCAAAACCCTTCCCAAGACCTCTACACAGCTTGTCCTCACCTCGTGCAGCCCTTTGCCCACATGCCACCTCCTTGGAGAGGTCCACCCTGACCACCCTATCTCAAAGAGTCACACCTCTCCCTGGCACTCCAGTAGCTCCCTGCCCTGTTTCATTTTTTCCCCATAGCACTTATCACGATCTGGCCCAGGTATTATATATCCCATATAATATATATCATAGTTTATTTTCTTATTGGTTCCTTCATTAGGCTATTGAGCTCCAAGAGGGCAAGGACTTTGTCTTGTTCACCACTCTATTCCCAGCACTTAGAACAGTGCCTGGTATACAGCAGGTGCTTAATAAATGTCTGCTGAGAATGACTGCAGATTAAATGAATGACTGCCATGTCATTATGGCTTCAAGGGACTTCAGGACCCCCTTGCTGTCCTGCCACGTGCTCTGTGAACAAACCTTTGTTCCACAGGGAGCAAAGCCCAAGCTAATGCACTAATCATTGCCAGCAGTTTCTGAGCATTTAACGATGGAATGAGCCCTTTGCTGAACCCTGACACATTATCTCATTAAACCTTGAAACAACCTAAGAGGCGGGTGGGTACAATTATGGTCCCTAGTTTACAACGGATGAGAGATTATTTGCCTTGTCAAGGTCACATATAAGAAGTAGTAAAGTCTGGATTTAAACTGAGGACACTTGAATCTAGAGTCCGTGCTCTCAACCCTCTCAACCGTTATGCCAAGAATGTAGTTTCCCAGAGGGGAAATCCAGAGCCTGACATTTCCTTCCAATAGGTCACTAACTCATTCCAGAACTTCTCTGTCATGCAGGGCTTCTTAGGTGACATAGAGTGCAGTGT
This sequence comes from Pan troglodytes, assembly GCF_028858775.2. Classification (NCBI taxonomy): domain Eukaryota; kingdom Metazoa; phylum Chordata; class Mammalia; order Primates; family Hominidae; genus Pan; species Pan troglodytes. Next base: position 38,193,828 of record NC_072419.2, on the reverse strand, counting down.
CTGGGCCTATGCATAGAGAGGGCATTAGAGGGAGGGCCCCCAAATCCCAATTGCCTAATTTTCTCCCCATTTTGGGGTTCCCAGATCCTGAGAGCCTGGCAGGAATCCCATGTCAGATCATCTCCCACTAATTGGCTTAGCAAACCATGCTTATCTGGGTGAAGCTGGGGCCCACTGAGCTCAAGATTAGGAAAAGCAGGATTCATGGCTTACTGCTCTGCTGCCTACAGGGTCAGAGGGGACAGGGTTAGGACTTTAATTAGCTTAAGAACCCTGGGCAGTTTAACAGCTCAGAGAGTTTAAAGGGAAGGGAGGGATGAAGTTGCAGGTTGGTGTCCAGGCCACAGCCAGCTTCGTGCCCTGCCAGAGGATCTGTTTGCTGTTCCCTCAGAGGTTCAATCTCTCTGTGCACAAAGATATTGTTCTGGCATGTCCCAAAGTAGCCAGTGTGTGGTGTAAAAGATAGAGCTAGGTTTGGGACTGATCACCTTTCCTCACTTCCTCAGTGGGTGACTTTTGGACAAGGTTCCTTATCTGATAAATGGGTATATCAATAGTCACCAGGGGGGAGGGTTTCAGAGTAACATGAGATCACATGCCTGAAACACTCACACAGGGCCTGTGGGGACATGGTAGGTGTGCAGTGTCTGTGTATGCTTTCTCCTCCTCTCTCTCTTCAGAGCTTCATTTTATGTTTAAATTAGTAATAAAATCTTCTGTGTGAAAAGACCTTATCAATTTGAAAAGCTAAACCAGAGGTTACAAAGAAGACAGGCTAATAAATATGTTTCCTTTGGTTGACACTATTTTTAAACATTTTAATTAGTAGTTAAATTTTGGAGAGTTCACGGAAAAATCCCAATTTCCCATTTCTCTTGAGAAATCAAGACTGGGTCCACGATTTCTCATGGCATGATCAGCTGGAGCTTCCCTTTTCCTCGGACACTACTTGCCCCTGAATGTCCTCTTGTCTGATACCCCTCGTATCTTATGGTCTGTTACCTGCCTGGGTCCTCAAAGCATTTGAATTTTTAATTCAGCATTTTACAAGTCTAAGAGGTTGAAAAATATCTTCATGATTATAATTATTTTATTCAGAATTGAGGAAATGGGATCAGGAGGTGAGTGACTGCCTAGCCTCCCAGGTGTGATTCTGGAGGACTCAATCACACATCTCCCTCTTCATTACCCCAGGCCCCACCACTCAGAACATCTGTGGGAACATCTCACGTGGTAAGCAAATGTGCTGGGCCAACATTGCTTAATTTCTAGGAATGCCAGCCCCTGCAGCTTCTCTACACCTTCTCTGGGTTTTCCCTCCATTTATCCAGGCCCTTAGCCATTTTAGAATCCAAAGATTTTGGGGGCAAGGGCCCAGAGGCTTTTGCTTTGGCAATAGATCCAGAGTCAGAATTTCAGGAATGGGAAACTCTTAAGGTCATCACATCGAATCTCATTTCACACACAGGGAAACCGAGACCCAAAGATGGAAAGAGCCTTGCCCAAGGTCACCCAGCAAACTATAGTTACAAACTAGGATAAAGATGTCAGCCTCCTGACCAGACCACCCCCGAATCCAGCCTTTTCCCCACAATACACACTGTTCCCATCCTCACCCACATAGTTCAACTCCCTGCCCCTCTTTTCACATTCTTATCTCAGTGCAACAGAAGCCCTGACTTTCTATCATACTGGAATCTTGGAATCTCAGATTCATACTTCTTTAAGCTTGAGGGACACTTTAGTGGCAGAATTACAAGGTGGATAAATTGAACTCAGGCTTTAAAGGCAGAGAGCCTGGAGTCTCAGCTCTTCAAGTTCCTAGCTGTGTGACCTTGGACAAGGATGCCCCCTCTTTGAGCCTCCATTCCCTCATCTGTCAAGTAGAAATTATAATGCTAACCACATGACAGGATGATTAGAAGGGGTACAGGAAATAAAGCAGGTAAAAAGGCAACCTGTAGGCTTGGCACAAAGTCAGTGTTTAATAAAATAATTGTTATAGAACTGTAAATTAGGGCTTTCATGTCTAAGTGAAATAGTACAGATATGATCAAAGGGAAAGATGGACAAATTAGAGCACATAGACTCTTTCTAAATTGTTACAGGATTGATACTGCTAGATCCAATTTTTTTAAAGGGAAGCTACGACTCTGGGTTTTTAAAATACTATGCAAGCCACACAAAACACTTCCACAAGCCACATTCAACCTAAGAGCTATTAGATTGTTATCCCTACAAACTTATCTCATCCCAGCCTCCTCATTTTGCAAATGGGAGATAGTAGAAATAGCTAGTCCTTTTATCCATATCCAAGAAACCATAGAGCTGAGGGGATCCTTAGCAATTCTAGCTACTCCCCTGGGACCCCACACCCATGGCCATTTTTGCCCTATTTGAGGGAAGCTCAGTTTATGCTTAACAAAGAAGAGAAGTATTAGTTTCTTGTAAGTGGATTCTGAATGGGGGGATAGCCAGTGAGTCGAGGGGCATCTGGCCCACTTTAGGCTAAAGGAAAAGGGGGATGAAGCTTGGCTACCAAGAATAGGAAGTTACCATTTCAGAATCTAAAAATATCTTTCACCATCTGTCCACTCGGGCACAGAATGATAAATGCAGATTAGTTCCTGGATGTAGACATGAATATTTTTATGTGTCACGCTAATAATAATACCACCACCTTGTGTGGATAGAGCTCCGCCCCCTTTTCCCCCACGATAAGCTAGGTGGAATATACACATCATCTTGGCAGGAATACATAGGGAAACAAAGGCAGAGAGATTCGACAACACAACAAGAGTGACACAGCAAGTGAGCAGCTGGGACAAACCCTAGGAGTCCTGTTTTCAACCCTCAGCCCCAAACTGAATCTTCTGAGTTAGGCAGAATGTGTTAACAAGTAGCAGAATAAATAAAACAACAGCAGTAATCACCCTTTATATCTCTAGAGTGACTTTTTCCATGCTTTCCCCACACTCTTAAAATGTTACAGTCTGCAGGGCCCTCATGCAGACCTCTCACCTGACCATCCCAACAGGTAAGAATAATGCAATGATAAGACAATGAGATAAGAGGAGTAGGGATTCTCCCTCATTTCACAGAAGAGGAAACTGAGGCTTGGAAGGAGGAGGGCGGCTTGCCTAAGATCATATAGTAAGCAAGTTCATTCTGTTAGAGCACAGAAGGGCCTAAGCTACTAAATAGCAATTCAGATTCAAGAGGAGCCCTAGGTTTAGAATTCCTCCTCTCTCCACTTAACTCAGTGCAGCAGGCACCCTCAGTTCTGGCAGAGGAAGAAGACTGAAAGTGGGCAGCTTGAACAAAGCCTCAGTTTTGCCTTACCAGTTCGGGATTAAAGGGCAGCCAGTGGCCATCTAATCTCATTCAAGATTCCAAATCCCCTTGGCCCTGTTGGAAGGGGAGGACCCTTAGCTGGGGGAGAGGGGGTCATAGGAAGTAGAAGGAGCCTGAGGGCTCCCCAGTTGGGTCCAGCATATCTTTCTCCAAAAAGTCCAAGAAGTTTAGGCGGGATATTCATTTAGCTGTCTCAAATTCTGTGACTCTCCTTGCAGGTTGTGAATGAGCTGCAATTCTGAACTGAGGATCTTTGCGAGCAGGAAAGGACTTCTGAGATCTTTCCTGAGCCCAGGCTTGGCACTCAGGCAGAGAGGAGTGGGTTATGGCAGAATAGGGCCCTGTGGTCCTGTTTTAAGCTTCACATTTATCTTCATGAGCCCCGGGTCCTCCCCACTCACGCACACCCCTGAGGATCTCTTTCTCTCCTTTCTTGAACCATCCCCTCCCCTCTCGAATGCCAGGTCAGACCGGATGGCACTGGGGTTGGTCAGGGCTTGGGGGCAGAGGTCAGGGAGAAGCCGACTGAGAAGAAATTAGAGCTGCAATGGGGTGGGGAGGGGGGGAGGTCAGGACAGGAGGGTAGCCCGGAAAGGTCAGATCAGGGCTGGGACGTCAGGTAGCCCTTCGCCACCCCCACTCCTCGGGCTCAGGTCCCTCCACCTGCGCTTCTCCTACCTCCAGACCTGGCCGAGCTGCAGGAGGTGGACGAGGGTCTGCAGCAGCCAGATGCAGAGGCGGCAGCAGCGGCGGCGGTAGGCGCTGGCCGAGGAGGGCGCAGGCTGGGGACCCGGCTCGGGGCTGCCTTCTTTGGTCCGGAAGGCGCCGGCGCTGTCCTTGGTGCTGATGGCGGCTCCGCCGGCTACGCTGTCCTTGGTGCTGACGGCGGGTCCCGGGGACCCTGCGGGCTCCGAGTAGTCGTAGACGAACCAGCGGAAGCTCAGTAACTGCACGACCAGCGAGGGCAGGAGCACGAACAGCAAGGTGAGGCTGAAGTAGGTGTGTTGATTCTGCAGGTAGTAGGAGGCCGCCAGCCACAGGTCCGTGGCACCGTCGGAGAAGAACACGAGCAGCGCGCACAGTACCCAGCAGCAGTCCCGCAGCTCGTAGCGCGGCCCCGGGCCGCCCGCCCCGACGACCCCCGGGGGCCCGGCCGCCGCCGCCGCCTCCCCGCGCCCGCCGGCACTGCCCCGGGCTCCACCGGCAGCCCCCTCCGGGTCCGGGCCGGCCGAGGCCGCCGCTCCATCCGACTTCGCGGCCATGTTGGCGGAGAGGGAGGCGGGGAGCGACTTCCGGGCGGCGGAGGGGGGTGCGGCGTGGGGAGGACCCTGCGCGGGCGGCTCCTCTTCCTCCTTCTCCTCTTCCTCCTCCCCTCCACTTCAATTATTCATTCTCCTCGGCGCCGCCCCGCCCCGCCCCCACCCGCCTGAGCTGCGGCCGAAGGGGGGCAGCCCCCGGGAATGCGGAAGCAGGGGAGGCGGGGCGCACCCCAGGTCACCCTCTCCCTCCTTCCTCGGAGGCGCGGGGCTCCAACCCCATGCTTTCTGTCTCTCATCTCCCCTCGGACTGCACTTCCTTCTTTTTTCTTTATCGCCTCCCCCTTCCCATTCTCTCCACTTCGTTTTTCTCCTGTGTTCACCTCCAGTGGCCTGGGTCTGACGGGGGGGGGGTGGGGTGGGTGGGGGACTTGGAAGAAAGAAGCTGGGGGACTTGGGCGGGCCCCCCAGTAACCCTTTAGCAGTCACTCCATGCTAACGCTCATTTCCAGTTTCCTGAGTGCTCACATATTGTTCCATCCCCTCCTTTGATCTTGAGGGGTCCCCTTTTCTTATTGTCTTGTTTTGAAGCTGAGAAAGCTGCAGCTCTGAGTTGCTGTCTCTTCCTTACTCTCCGCTTTCCCTCTCTCGGGGACTGCCTTCATCTGGCTACAGCCCTAGTAGAGTAGGGGGAGGGAAGGGGACAACATCCAACATCAAGAGGAAAGGGATGGGAGGAAACACTGGGTGGAGGAAAGAGCAAGTGCAAAGGCCTGGAGGCCTGAGACTGGAAGGCATATCTTCAAGCAAGTCTGGATCTCAGATCCAGGGGAGGAGAAAGATGGGGAAGATAGGGCTGCAGAGTTCTGAGGATGAGATCCTAAGGGGCCAGAAGGTGGCCTTTATCCAGCAGGCAATGGGGAACCACTGCAGTATTTGAGCAGGGGAGTTATGTGGTCACATCAGGATTTAGAAAGAAGACCCAGCAGCCAGAGTAGAGAAGCGAACACAAGGAAGCAGCCTGGGGCTGGTGAGACCTGAAGGAGATTATAGCAGTAACCTATGAGAGGGGGTGGAGTTCCCACACATCCTGGATACCCCAAGCTCATTTCCCATCTCTGCCTTTGATCAGATTGGATGTATCCAGGCATTTATTATACAAACATCCATATAGTAGTGTCTCTTTGCCTGGCACTGTCCAAAACACTACAATTACTAACTCATTCTACCCTCACAATTTGTGAGCTAGCTCCTTTTTTCCTCCCATTTTACAGATGCAGAAACTAAGTCACAGAGAAATTAATTTGTTCAGGGTGACACAATTAGTAGCTACAGCCAAATTCATGCCCATCATCTGGCTCCAGAATAGGCTTTGCTACCCTTCAAGGGGAGGGAGAGAGGAGGGGCAAAGGGTAGGGGTTGAAGAAAGAGGAGCTGAGGAAGGGAAGTGGGAGAACCAACCTGCCTCAGAGTGGCAGGGAAGAGAGGATGAAAGGAGACAGCTGCCCTGGGTCAGGAAGGAGAAGCCAACTGCAGTCCTGCAGCCTGGCATCCTTTTCATGCCCAGGGACTGTTTTGGTCTCAGCATGCTTAGGAGGTTGGGGTACCAGCTGTTGCCCAAGGCTGAAAACAGAGGGGAAAGAGTTAGGGATTAAGGGAGTTTTCCAGGATGGATTCAAGGCTGACAGTTGCCTATTGACAGGCATGTTTAGTGAGCAAGGGTGTTTGTGGGTCGGGCTGGAAGGTCTGAATCCCAGTGTAATTTAGAAAGGAATATCTCTGATTTTTCTTTCTCTCCCACAACCCTAGGCAGGGAGACTAATGAAGGGCACAGAGCCCTGGATGGTAGCGGGCAGGAGAGAAACTCTGGCCCCAGCCACCCTGAGGATCCTCAGTCAGTTCTTGGATGTGTCTGGATCTCTTCCTTTTCACTGGTGTCTGGATAGGATATGGCAAAGTTAGAGTCCCACTTTTGGGCCCCATCCAAGTGAAGGCAGCCTCTCTACTTCCCATGATGCTCTATATCCCAGGATTTGCCTATTCAAAGAGGCAGCAGAAGACAGGTTTTTAGGTCTGAGACTCCACAGCCAGGAAATCTGGGTTTAAAACCCATTCATCGGCCAGGCATGGTGGCTCACACCTGTAATCCCAGCACTTTGGGAGGCCGAGGCGGGTGGATCACGAGGTCAGGAGTTCGAGACCAGCCTGGCCAACATAGTGAAACCCCGTCTCTACTAAAAATACAAAAATTAGCCGGTCATGGTTGTGCACACCTGTAGTCCCAGATACTTGGGAGGCTGAGGCAGGAGAATTGCTTGAACCTGGGAAGCGGAGGTTGCAGTGAGCCAAGATCAGACCACTGCACTCCCGCCTGGGCAACAGAGCGATACTCCATCTCAAAAAACAAAAACAAAAACAAAACAAAACAAAAACCCATTCATCCCTTCCTGGCTCCATCACCTTGGGCAAGTCACTTAATTTCTCTTAACTTCAGAGAAAAGTAAAATGAGAGATAACCAGTGCCTTCCTTCTAGGGCTGTGGTGAGGATAATTAAAGCTAATTATTAGACTAGGGTGATGTCTCCTTCAGGAAACCCTCCTGGCTTTCCCACCCAGCCATGCCCCGATCCTTATCTCACAGAGAAGTTTCCCTGACACAACCCTGTTATGAGCTTCCATAATATCTTTGTTTTTTCCTTCTTAATATCAGCACACTGGCAATTTATCTTTGTATGTTTGCCTGTTCGGAATTGCCTGGGAGCTCCATGAGGGTTGAAACAATTCATCTATTTTCTTCACCACCAAATCTCCTTGTGCCCAGTGCTATGCTGGGCACTCAGTAGGTATTCTACAAAAATCATTAAGTGAATGAATTAATGAATGAATGAATAAGTGAGTGAGTGATCACCCCTATAAATTCTGAGGCTGGACATGGTGGCTCATGCCTGTAGCCCAGCACTTTACGAAGCAGAGGCAGATGGATTGTTCAAGCCCAGGAGTTTGAGAACAGCCTGGGCAATATGGCCCCATCTTTACAAAATATACAAAAATTAGCTGAGTGTGGTGGCATGCACCTGTAGTCCCAGCTATCAGAGAGGCTGAGATGGGAGGATCACTGGAGCCCAGGAAGTTGAGGCTGTAGTGAGCCATGATCATGTTTCTGCATGCCAGCATGGGTGACAGAGTGAGATACCATCGCAAAAAAAAAAAAAAAAAAAAAAGAATAGGTTCTATAAGTTCTCTCCATTTTATAAACAAGGTAACTTATTCAGACAAGGGCAGTGACTTATGGAATTATTAAGCCTTTCTGTGTGTCAGGAGCTGTGCTAAGAACTTTACTAATACCATCACATGTTATCCTCAAACCAGCCATTTTTCAGGTAGAAATTGAAATTCAGGGAGGTACTGTCACAAGGCCATTTGTTAGGAAGTAGCAGAGTTGGCATTCAAGAACTCTATGCTAAAAGTTCAGGTGACTTAGGGGAGTGACAAGGAGAAGGATTTGAAGTGTGGATCAGGTATGGGGGTGACCCACCTGTCTGGGGTATCGTACAGGGGACTCTACCCTGAAGGGGTTTGGGCTGGTGTGTTCCGAGTGGCCTGCCAGTTCAGCAATTCAGACAAAAACCAATAGGAGTGCACAGAGGTGATGTTCCAGTGGTGGGGGCCAGGGTGGGATCAGTTTGGGCAAGCACTCTGCAATAGGATGGAGCGAGGCAAGTTCAAGGGCTGAGAAGAGGCTGAGTCTGTCTGGTGTGGAGACAGAAGGTGGCCACAGCTGGTCAGAACTGGAAAAGTCCTTTGGGATTTCATCCAGCTCTCCAAGCCCCTCTCTCATTTTACAGGCAGGGACTCTGAGGCCCAGAAAGAAGTCCCATATTTTTGCAAGTGGCAGGAGCCAATCTGGGAGCCTTTCCCTAGTCCCCCACATCCCTGACCTTTGTTGGGAATCACTCTTTATTGTTGCCTAGGCTGGAGTGCGGTGGCGCAATCATAGCTCACTGTAGCCTCAAACTCTTGGACTCCCACCTCAGCCTCCTGAGTAGCTGGGACTATAGGCACATACCACCATGTCCAGCTAGTCTTTAACATTTTTTTGCAAAGACGAATTTTGCTTTGTTGCCCGGTCTGGTCTCAAACTCCTGAGCTCAAGCAATCCTCCTGCCTTGGCCTCCCAAAGTGCCGGGATTACAAGCGTGAACCACTGTGCCTTGCCAGGAATCACTTTTACAAACAGACCTCATCACGTTTCCTTGCTTAGCCTTGCTTTGGGATCCTGCTGAGGGTTCAGCTCTTGCCTACTGCACCCTCTGCTTGAACCAGCTCCTAATAATCTTCCTTTAGTTCCGACTAAAATATTTGCACCTGTGCAAACTATGCATGAGAACACTGATACAGCATTGTTTATAAAAGCAAATAGTGGGAATGACCCAAATGCCCATCAGTGGGAGACCAGCTAAATAAATCATGAGACTTCTGACAACGCGATGGCGTGTAGCAGCAAGCTCTCTATGTCCTAATACAGAAAGACCTCCTCAGGGAAAAGCAAGGCAGGGAATAGGGAATGAAGCTAGGTGAAAAGGGGAATAATAATCTATATTTTTATGTGTTTATATATGCATAAAGAAACTTTGGAAATTTACATGAGAAAATAAAGAGATTACTGAATGGGGAACTGGGGAGAAGGGCAGACAAGGATGGGAGGGAGACTTCATGATACATGCCAATTTATGATTTCTTTTTGGAATCATGTGCATGTATTTACTTATTAATAAAATAAAATAATAATAGGGACAGCTGCTACTCAGCTCCTGTGGGGTGTTGTAATTGGGAATGGGTGGTCAGTCTGGTCAGATTTTTTAATTATTCAAGAGAAGTCAGAAATCTGGATTTTACTGTAAAGTTCCTTGATTTTTAAGCATTGGCTCCAACTTTTCTCAAACACTTTTCAGGCCAAATAAAAAAGCCAGCAGGTTAGACGCAGCCTGAGGGTAACCAGCTTTCAGCCTCAGCCCTAATAGCTTCCTGGAGTCCTCAGCACCCCAGGTTACTGAACCCCTGTGGGCAGCTACAGGACTGAAAAGCGTCTTGCCCTACCCCTCTTTTGCCACCCTCCAACCCATGCCCCTTGGAGCTGTGACATGTGGGGCTTTTAACTCAAGATCTGGAAGGCAGAGCAGGGTTATGAACTCTTAGATAATTCCCTCCCCCAGGGCCCTGCAGGCATCAAGGCCCAGCTGCTCCTGCCGCCCACCCATCTGTCCCTGGGAGGTGGGGACAGGAGCAGGCTGGCAGGGAGGGGTGGGCAGGAGTCCCCGATCTAAGCCTCAGATCACTGGGTCTGTTCAGACCCAGAACCCAAGGGGAGAAACTGGAGATTGTGAGAAAAGAAAAACAGTGTGGCTGGCTCACCTAGTTGATATGTTCTGAGGTCGTTCACCAAATTACCAAATCCCAAAGCTGCAAAGGCCCTAAAGGAACATCTTGTTCAACTCCCATATTGGACAGATGGGGACACCAATCTCTGCTCCCCACGACACTGCCCCAGGCTTGTCACCTCTCTCCAGGACAACTGGACTGCCCCTGCCTGCTCACTGGGTTCCCTGCAGCCCCTCTTTCCTCTCCTCATGTTCAATCTCCACCTTCAACCAGAGGGGCCTTTTAAAAAGGGAAATGTCATCAGATCCCACATCTGCTTAGAACCTCCGACTGCTTCCTGCCTCACTTTGAGCCAAAGTCCTCAGCCCTGTGTACATTCTGTCTCCTGGCCCTTTCTCTGACCTCATCTCCCACTGTCTTTCCCTTGCTCACTCTGTTCCAGCCACACTGTCTCCTTTAACAAGCCAACCTTCTTCCTTCCATGGGGCTTTTGTTCCTGCTGTGCTCCCAGGTATTCACAAGGCTCCATCTTTCTCCTTTCTAAAATGTTGCCTCTTCAGAGGGATTTTTCTCGATCATTTCTCCCATTCCCCTACGTTCTCTATCCTTTCACTTGCCTTATTTTTCATTGATAGCATTGATCACTACCTGATATTATAATACATATTTATTTGTTTCTTGCCTAAAATGTAAGTTCCATGAAGGCAGCAGTCATGCCTATCTTGTTCACCACTGTATCCTCAGCACTTAGTGGGGCCCAGCATATAGCAGATGCTCAGTGTGACAGAAAAGGGCACCGCACTACAATTCAGGTAATAGCCAGTCCTAGTTCTGCCATTACCTGCACAGGTGATCTTGAGCAATTCACCTCGCCTCTGTAGGCCTCAGTTTCCTCATTCGGAAAAAAGGGAATCACTAAGACATCTTCAACTCAACAAGCCTGGGATGTCTTCTTCATCCCAATGCCTCTTTCTTCCCCATAGAGTCAGAAAGTCCTTTCAATAAACATAATTGTATTTATTTATCTAGTGAATGGTCAGTATATTCACATGGTTAAAAACTCAAAGGTACAAAAGGGACACATTGAAAAGTGTCTCTCCTACCCTATCCTCCAGCCACCAGCTCCCCTTCCCAGTGGCAATCAATGCTATTAGTTTCTTGAGTCTGTCTCTCTCCCTCTCTCCCTCTCTGCCTGTCTCTTCTCTCTCTCATCTTCCTATTTGTATACCTACCACCACCATTTTAAAACAAATGATAGCATAATTATATACAGTCCTATACTTTGTTTCCCCACATAACAGCATTTTTGGAGACTGCTTCCTATCACTGCATAGAGGGGCCCTTATTCTTTCATGGTATGGCAACATTCCATTGCATGCATACACCACAATCCACTTCATCATTCCCCTAAATCACGGGCAGCTAGGTTTTCTCCAGCCCTTTACAACAATACTTCAGTGAATGACTTTGTGGACACACCACTTTGGATATCTGTAGAAGAAATTTCTAGTGATAGACTTGCTGATTGAACAGCATGTGTGTTTTATAATTTTGATAGTTGCCCTCTATAGGGGCTGTACCAAGTTATCCTCCATACACCAGCATTGAGTGAGGGTGCTTGTAAAAGGCCTTTTTAAATGGCCTGCAATAAGTCCTCAAGACTCCTCAAGGTGGGTAAATCACTACCCCTTGCTAAGCCTCAGTTTCCTCTTCAATAAAATGGGTATCCTGCTTCATAGGGTGGTGGTGAGGATGAAATGAAATAGTGCATGCAAATAGTGCATGCAAAGTGCTCAGCACAGTTCCTGGCACATAGTAGGGCCTCTATAAAGGTTAGCTATTCTTTCTCTGTCCCCAGGGAGCTCCGTGGGGACAGGGACTTTGTCATGTTCACTTCTATAGCACAGCTTCTGGCTAATAGTGGGCATCCAATAATTATTTATTGAGTGAACGAGTCCACTTTCCAGTTTTACTTTGTTGACCAGGGCTTTCTGTCTATCTTTACAGCCTCTCTTCCCCTTTTTTTCTGTTCTCCTTGGACTCCAGACACACTGGTCTTCCCCTGGCTCCCTCCTGCCACAGTGCCTTTGCACTTGCAGTTCCCTCTGGCAGAAGCACTTTCTCTACCCCCGCCCCAACCCCCCACCACCCATAGCCTCTCCATTTGCTTAGTTCATTTCTACTCATCCTTAAATCTTGCTTAAATATCACTTTCTCAAGAAAGCCTCCTCCACCTCCATCCCTGATTTAGGGTAGGATCGCCCTCTATATAATTTCACTGGACTCTGAGCTTTTCATTCAAGCATTATCACAATTAGGAGGGTGCATGCATGGTGTCAATCTTGTCCCCATGGCTGAAAGCCTGTGAGGTCCAGGACTGGGCCTGTCCTATGTACCACTGGATCCCAGGGCCTGGCCGAGTGCAGGTACTAATAGCCATTGACCTGAGGGAATAAGTGAGGCCCACATTAACTTTCCAGATGGGTGGAGCTGCCTGTGCCCACCCAAGAGAGGGCGAGTCTTGACTGAATGTTCCATCCTCTTTCCAGTGGAACTAGCTACTCCTGAAAAGTTCTGGTTGGTTAAGGGGTAGGGATGAGAGGCAGGAGAGAGGGGAGAAGAAGAGGGAGAGAGAGAAAGGGAGAATGTACCCTTAATTCCCATGATTAGGTCACGGCCTCAGTCATTCGACAGACCTCTCCTGAGCCCCCCAGAGCACCTTCGAGGAAGCCTATGGAACCCCTGGGCTCAATGGGCTTTTGGGCTGGTGAGAAAGCCAAAACCATGAATAACAACAAAAAAACTGCTCTTGTCCAAAACAGGAAAGTATCTGATGCCAGGAGAAAAGGGAATGAAAGTCACTCTGGGAGAGCTGAGGAAGAGCAACCCTCTTGGTGGCAGGGGTGGGGCAGGGCCTTCTAGGAGGAGGGTCCTTAAGGGAAGAGTAAACACTTAACAAAAGATATTTCTGGCAGAAGGCACTGCCTGAGCTCAGGGAAAGAGCTGGGAAAGTTAGGATGTGTTTAGGAACTGGCGTTCAAGAAGAGTGGAGGAAGATGAGGCAGAAAAGAAATTGAACTCAGAGAAAAGTACAAAGAAGCATGTCCCTGAAGGATGATTGCAGCAGTTTGTATCATCTGCAAAGGTGGAAACAACTTAAATGTCTATGCACAAGAGACGGGCTGAGTAAATACATTACTTACAGCCACCACACTGGCAGGCCATAGAGAGGTGGAAATGCCCAAAGTTGGCGAAGATGTGCATCACCGGTAGGAGTGAAAATGAGGAAGCCATCCTGGAGAGAAACGTGGCAGCATTTAGGAAAAAGAAGGCTGGGCGCGGTGGCTCATGCCTGTAATCCCAGCACTTTAGGAGGCCAAGGTGGGAGGATCGCTTGAGCTCAGGAGTCTGAGACCATCCTGGGCAACATGGTGAGACCTTGTCTCTACTAAAAATTTTTAAAAATTAGCCAGGTATGGTGGGGTGTGTGCCTGTAATCCTGGCTACTTGGGAGGCTGAGGCAGGAGGATCACCTGAGCCCGGGAGTTTGAGGCTGCAGTGGGCTGTGATCAGGGCACTGCACTCAGCCTGGGCAACAGAGTGAGACCCTGTCTCAAAAAAAAAAAAGAAAGAAAAAAAAGGAAGAAGAAGTGTGTGTGTGCCCTATGACAAGGCAATACCACATAGGATGTCCAGTGTGGCACTGTGTGTGTTGATAGGGGCAGAAAGCAACTCAGGTGTCCATAATCAAGAGAGTGGACAAGTGAAATGAGGTAGAGGCAGCTCTGCAGTTCTCTGGAGCTGGAGGAGTAAGGAGCTAGAGGTACCTAGAGTGCTAGAGTGCATGGAGAGATCTGAGAAACATCAGGAGAGGCAAAAATAAAAAATAAAAGGAGGAGACGAACATGACTTACAACTCAATAATGTTTATGTGGATTCAAAACACATGCCCAGGGTCGGGAGCGGTGGCTCATGCCTGTAATCCCAACACTTTGGGAGGCCAGGGCAGGAGGATTACTTGAGGCCAGGAGTTCGAGACCAGCCTGGCCAACCTGGCGAAACCTCATCTCTACAAAAAATACAAAAATTAGCCAGGTGTGGTGGTGCATGTCTGTAGTCCCAGCTACTTTGGAGGCTGAGGCACAAGAATCGCTTGAACCTGGGAGGCAGAGGCTGCAGTGAGCTGAGAACATCTCTGTGTGTGTCTTTGGGTACATGTAGGTATGCGTTTCTATTGTGTGGAATTACACCCAATGATAGGACTGGAATTGTTAGGTATGCTCAGTTTCAGTTGATACTAATAAACCGGGTATGTGGTTTGGTATTTATTTATGTATTTTTGTTTTGAGACGGAGTGTCGCTCTGTCACCCAGGCTGGAGTGCAGTGGCACGATCTCAGCTCACTACAACCTCCATCTCCTGGGTTCAAGCGATTCTGCCTCAGCCTCCTGAGTAGCTGGGATTACAGGCGTGTGCCACCACACCAGGCTAATTTTTCTATTTTCAGTAGAGATGGGGTTTTGCAATGTTGGCCAGCCTGGTCTCTAATTCCTTACCTCAGGTGATCCACCCACCTCGGCCTCCCAAAGTGCTGGGATTACAGGCGTGAGCCACTGCTCCTGGTCCCGCTAAGAAGTTTTAAAACACAGAAACACATAAAACAACATGACACATTTTGCAAGAAATTCTGAGTATTTAAGGACATATCAAATACAGTAGAGAGGGTTTCAGTGAGGTTAAAAGTGAGTGGAGGTGGGAGAAAATGATATAAACAAGAAAGAGTCCTTGCAGACTAAATCATGACCACGTGCTAAGAACTGAGAGGCAGGATTAACTCAACCCACTGTACTACAGTGTATGAAAATGAAACGTAAATTTCAATGTAGAAAATGAGATAAACAAATGGACTATATGGCTAATATACTACAGAATATATATATATATATATATATATATATACTACAGAATATATATTTATATATTTGAGGAAGGATCTTGCTCTGTTGCCCAGGCTTGAGTGCAGTGGTGCAATCTTGGCTCACTGCAACTTCTGCCTCAGCCCCCTGAGTAGCTGAGACTACAGGTGTGTACCACCATGCCTGGCTACTTTTTGTATTTTTTGTAGAGACAGGGTTTTGCCATGTTGCCCAGGCTGGTTTTGAATTTCTGAGCTCAAGTGATATGCCCCCCTCATCCTCCCAAAATGCTGGGATTATAGGCGTGAGCCACTGTGCTGGCCTCACTATAGAATATTTTGCAGCTATTAGAAAATAGAAAAGAGATCTAAATGTCAATCAAAGCTGTCCAAGAGCAATGCTGCGAAGCACTAGGTTTGTGTGCAATGCCCTCCACCTGCCTTCCTGTCCTACCATCTCACAATAGTCCTGTGGGTTTTCTCTGGGTTCACAGCTATGTCTTTAAATGCATATCACAGTTTTGAAAAGACACACCCAAACTGGGATACTAGAGGGAACTGAGAAGAGGGGGAGGGGGGTAAAAAAGAGCTTAGTCTTCTCTGTAATGTTTTGAGTTTCCGTAAGAAGAATCCATTTATAGAAATTAAAATGAATGAATTTGGTATTAAAAGGTAGTAGTAAAAACCAGCTCAAGGAGGACTGGAATGTTCTGGGCTTGCACTCTCTTTGGGATCACTTAAGATTTTTCAAGTCAAGCCATGGGCCATCTGTTGCCTAGTGAAAATGGAGGCGTGGGGAGTTGGGAGACATGTCCCCACCTGGTGTCCCCATCTGGCTGCATGACCTTGGGAGGGTCCCATCCCCTTGCCTGACCTCAATGTCCTCATCTGCCCAGTGGGATTCAGATTTTTGTGTTACCCAGGGATGTGGGAGGATGAAGTGAGGGCGCGAGGAGAATCCCATGAATGTAAGGGATTATTCTCGGGGTCGGGGAGGAGACAGGGTGGAAGCCTGTCTTCCACCCACCAAGCCCACAAGGGTGCAAAGGAAGTGGAGGGAGGAGCTAGGGACCACCCAGGCGAGCACACAGCCCATCTGCAGCATAGGAGCATGTTCTCAGCAGCTGGGAGGCCCAGCCAGAGCTGGTAGGGCAGCCACCCAGGCTGCTTGGAGAATCCGGACATTAAAGGGGTTCCTCTCACTGCTCTCTCAGTGCAGCTCCAGCCCTGTCACCTCCCCAAGCTCCCATTTTCACCCTCCCGTCCGCTCAACACATACACACGTATCTCAGAGGAATGCACCACACTTGCCCCTCTTCACCCATCCTATCACCAGAGCCACAGGGGCTTTCACAAGGTAAACCCAATCATATCTGTGCCTGCTCAGCACCCTCCAGCAGCTTCCCAGGATCTGAGAACAAACCCAATCCCCTTACTTTAGTGGATAAGGCCTGATCCCAGCCCTCACCTTTAAGAATCTGGCCTCAGAGAGAATCTGCCTTAAGTAGAATTCTGACTCTGCTCATTCATTCATTCATTCATTCAAAATTGTTTATCAAGCACCTACTGTGGGAGCCAGGCACTGTTCTAGACATTTGAGAGACATCAGTGAAGAAATGAATGAAAGATTCCTGCCCTCAAGGAGCCTCTCTTCTAGCAGAGGGAGATGAACAATAACCATAAGTAAATTATATGGCATGCTGGGAGGTGACAAAAGTTATGATGAAAAGAAAGAAAAAGAAAAACTAGAGCAGAGGAAGTTGATCAGGAGTAGCAGGAGGGGCAGAAGTTGCATTTTAAACATGGTGGTCAGGGCAGGCTCCATTGAAAAGGTGCCATTTAAGAAAAGACTGGGCCAGACGTGGTGACTCATGCCTGTATTCTCAGCACTTCGGAAGGCCGAGGCAAGCAAATTACCTGAGGTCAGGAGTTTGAGACCAGCCTGGCCAATGTGGTGAGACCCCTGTCTTTACTAAAAAAATACAAAAATTAGCTGAGCATGGTGGCACACACCTGTAATCCAAGCTATTCAGGAGGCTGAGGCAGGAGAATCACTTGAACCCAGGAGGTGGAGGTTGCAGTGAGCCAAGATTGTGCCACTGCACTCCAGCCTGGGTAACAGAGTGAGACTCCATATTAAAAAAAAAAAACAAAAAAAAAAAACTGGTAGATGGTGAGGGAAGGAACCATGTAGACATCAGGGAAAAGTGCAGGCAGAGGCAGCAGCCAGTGGAAAGACCCTGAGGCAGGACCATGCCTGGCTTGTGTGAGCAGCAGCAGGGAGGTGGGTGATGACCCAGAGAGGGGGACACTTTTCCAGTGAACAAGACAGACAAGGTCTCTGCCCTAGGGAGCTCATGATTACAAAGCAAGGTGTTTAGAGAACAAAGATGGTATGGGAAGTACAGAGACAAGGGAAGTCCAAAAAACTGTGGGGGCCCAGAGAGGACTCTTGACCCTCAGGAGGAGGTAACCCCAAGCTGAGCAGTGGGGGATATGGAATAGTTACACGTGAATAAAGGCATGGGAGAAAATTAATCCAGAACGATGGGGGAGTATGTGCAAAGGCCCTGAGAATCCCACCACTGGTCACCACCCCCACTGCTATCTCTTGGTGCAGTGGCCACCCTCTCCTGCCTAGATGATTATAGCAGCCTCCTCTTGGGTCTCTCACAGAGGGGCAAAGAAGCTAGAGTATACAGCCACTAACGACTCTCTTTTCTTGGTAGGAGTTCACACTCGTGGATATTAATTCACTGCATTCCCCTCTCAACCTGCATCCATGAGCAGAGAGAAGCAGGAAGCCACAGGCATACACAGCAGTGTCTGCAGGTGACCTCTGGAGAGGCCCTAGTGGATTTTGGGTGGGGCACTGCCAGCGCCTTCCACAGCCCTGTGTGCTCAATGTCTCCTTCTCCTCTCTGTCCTACCCTCTCCCCCTCACTAATTCTATTCAAATACACTGGCTGTTCCCTCTGCCTGGAATGCTCTTCCCCTAGATATCCACAAGGCTCACCCCTCATCTCCTCCACACTTCTGTTCAAATGCCATCTCCTCAAAGACACCCTCTCTGACCAGCTTATCTCAAATAGCCCCTCCATTATTCCATCTCCACCTTGTCCTGTGCTATCTTTTCTTTTCTTATCTTTTCTTTTCTCCTTCCTTCCTTCCCTCCTTTCTTCCTTCCTTCCTTCCTTTCTTTCTTTCTTTCTTTTTCTTTCTTTCTTTCCTTCTTTCTTTCTTTTTCTTTCTTTCTCTCTCTTTTTCTTTTCTTTTTTAGAGAAAGGGTCTCACTCTGTCACCCAGGCTGGGGTACAGTGGCACGATTGTAGCTCACTGCAGCCTTGAACTCCTGTGCTCAAGTGATCCTCCCACCTCAGCCTCCTGAGTAGCTGAGACAACAGCCGCACACCACTACATCTGGCTAATTTTTTAATTTTTATTTTTTTGGTAGAGATGGGGGTCTTGCTATGTTTCCCAGGCTGGTCTCGAACTCCTGGGTTCAAGTAATTCTCCACTTTGGCCTCCCAAAGTATTGGGATTACAGGTGTGAGCCCCCACATCAAGCTGCTATTTTTTTGGTAGCACTTTTTACCACCTGACATATGATATATTTACCTGTTTTATGTTGATTGTTTCTCTCACCAGACTGGGAGATTCCTGAGAGCAGGGACCATGTCCAGTTTTGCTCATGGCAGAATCCCTATCACAGGGCCTGGGAAGTCAATACATAATTGTGAAATAAACGGCTCTGAAATTGAAATGCTCTCCGAGAGTCTTTCTGGGTCTGACCATTTCAAAGTCTTGGAAATGACTATGATTCCCCTCCCCAACATTTCCAGTGGCCAGGGGTGGCCTCTAAAGGCCAGTTACCGCCAAGAAGCTGCTAATGTGGGAGCCTCCCTCAGCCTCTCCCCATCCAGGCCCATGTGGTAGGGGTCAAGGGTCAACCTGGTCCAGCCCTCTGTGGGTCCCAAGGTAGAGGAGACGCAGTGCTGGGGTCCAGGCCGAGGGATGCCTGGTGAGCCCCATTTCTGCTTTGGCAAACATCCCCCTTTCCTTCTCAGGGCCTGTGCCTGCATTTCTGAACCAGAAGGTGTTTATACAAAACATCCTGGGTTTGGCGACAAATTCACCCTCAGTGAGGAATCCTTAATGAATCTCCCTCCTTCCCCACACCAGGTGGCTGAAGGAAAAATTAGCTCTGCCTCTGGTAGTTGAAGGCAGCCAAAGGCTAGGCAACACAGAGGTGCTGCTGGGGCTTCTGGGGCCACAATTTTTGGGGAGGGTTTTTTCAGGGTCCAGAAATGGCATGGACACCAGGCACTCCTGGCTTGCTGTGTGATGAGGCACTGCCTTTCTCCTGGCCTCAGTCTGCAGCTGTGAAATGGGGCAGTAATAATCCCATCCATACAAAGGTTGCTTTGACACTCAAGTAAGGCAAGGGGTGTGAAGGGGCTTGGTTACAAGAGGTCAAAAGGAGAGAATAAAACGCTGGAATCAGGGAGGCGAGACATCAGAGTGATAATATCAGTTCTGCTCTTTAGACTTTCAAAGTCCTTTCCCAGCGCCTTTTACAGCCATGTGGGCTCAATGCCTCCTTCCCTCTGACCTCCTGCCTGCTTCCCCCCCGCCCATTCTGTTCCACATACGCTGGCTGTTCCCTCTGCCTGGAACACTCTTCTCCTAGGCATCCACATGGTTCACCCCTCACCTTTTCAAAGCCTTGCCTCTCTCTGAGGTTTGTTTTTTCCAGCTATCCAATGAGGAGTTTGGGCGTGAAGACCTCGTGGGAACCCTCTGGTTCTGATGGTAACCATTTTCCACCTGCCTGCCTTCTCTGGGAAGTCCTCCCAATCCTACCACCCACACCCACCTGCTTTTCTGAGCTAGCACTTCATTGCTTACTGCCCATAGTTTTCAAGTCCCTTCCTTATGTATAGGCCAGCTACTCTGGACATTGGGCCCAACACAGGGGCTCAAGTGAACTCTGGTTAAACGGAATTAAAAGTGGTTACTGCTTCCTTTGTTTTTTGAGACAGAGTCTCGTTTTGTCACCCGGGCTGGAGTGCAGTGGTGCCATCATAGCTCAGGGCAGCCTCGACTCCCCAGGTGCAGGTGCTCCTCCCGCCTCAGCCTCCTGAGTAGCTGGGACCAACAGGCGCGCCCCCCCTCACCCAGCTAATTTTTTTTTTTTTTTGTATTTTTAGTAGAAACAGAGGTTTTACTGTGTTGCCCAAGCTGGTCTCGAACTCCTGGGCTCAAGTGATCCCCCCGCTTTGGCCTTCCAAAGTACTGGGATTACAGGCGTGAGCCACTGCGCCCAGCTGATTCCTGCTTCCTTCCGATCCTGTGGAGAGACACTGAGACGGATTTTTATTCACCCCCTTTTTATAAATTAGAAACTGAAAGTGTCAGAGATTAAACATAAGTCACACTGCCACATGGGCCTTCTTGGTGTTTCTTAGCCAGGGGAAGAATAATATTTCCCAGATCCTAATCACTACCTGCCACGGTATATAATTGTTTTGCCATTAATTGTCGGTGTTTCCCACTAGGATGAAGTTCCATGAGGGCAGGGATTTTGTTGTGTTCACTGCTGCATCCTAAGCACATAAAACTGCTTGGCACATAGTAAGTGCTCAACAAGCATGAACCAAGGGAGTAACGGGTCAGAGGTAGCCCGAGGACTGAGCTCTCTGAGCCTGCAGAGGGCGCTCCAGCCCCGCCCCCAAAGCTAGGCCCCGCCTCTCGCAGCCGGCTGGCGCACTAGTGTTAGAGCCTGCGCACCACCGTTCTTTTAACTGCGCAGGCGCGCCGGAAGCAGCCAGAGAGCGGCGCGTGCGCAGCGGGAGTCGAAGCGGAGATCCCGGGGTCGCGCGAGAGCCGCAAGCGGAGTTGGTGGGCGCTATGCTATCACCCGAGGCAGAGCGAGTGCTGCAGTACCTTGTAGAGGTGGAGGAGCTCGCCGAGGAGGTGCTGGCGGACAAGCGGCAGGTGAGAGGCCCCTCCGCGGCGCTGGGGTCTGGCGGCCGGCGCCGTGGGAAAGCGCGCGGGGTCGCAGTGAGTTGACCTGGACAGGCGGTTAACGGCTCCGAGGCGACAGACCTGGGCCGATAAATATTCGGCCGCTACTAAGCGCCTGCGCTGTGCTGGACATTCCTCTCTCTTCATCCTTTCTCTGCCCTTTGCCATGCTCTGTGGATCTCCACCCATCATGCTCTGGGCCGTTTCCCTGAGCGCCTGTTTCAAAATGCACTTCCCGGCCCCATGGTTGATCTAGGGGCACCGCCCTGTAAAGGCCCTCAGGGGAGAGCTGGAACCGAAAAGAAGCCTGAGGGGGCCTTGTGACCGGGCAGGGGTGGGGACGTGGGGGAAGGTGGCGCCCTGTTTATGGGGTGTCTTGTTTTAAGTGCCAAGTTTTTGAGGGGAGTTCCTGGGGGAAGGAGGGTGACGTAATTGGATTTAGGTTTTAAAAGGATCCCCCTGGCTGCTGTGTGGAATACAGAATATAGGTGGGCAAGGGCGGAGGCAGGGAGATGAGTGAGGGGCCATTGGTATGGTCCAGACCAGAGATGGATTTGGACTAGGTAGTGGTGGTGGAGAGAAGTGAAGGGGTCAGAAATGTATCTTGGAGACAGACTCAGTAGGCCGTGATAGTGGCTTTGTAAAGGGGTGAGGGAGCCGGGGGAGTCGTGACTCCCTCTCATCTCCAGTTAGAAGGGTCAGGTATTTACTGAGAAGGGGAAAACTTGGGCAAGATCCTGTCAAATTAAGTACTGGATCAGGGTGTGCTGGATGAGAATAAGAGCAGTTAAAGTTTATCAGCTACTTACTATGTGCCAGGTACTGTGTTAAGTCATTTAATTGCTGGCTCAATAACCTGTAAGGTAGGTACTGTTCGTAGCTCCATTTTGAGGAGGAGTAAATAGGAAGGTGAAATTACACAGCTTGAGGCAGATAGCAGGATTCGAACCTGGGTATTCCAAATCCAGAACCAGCACTCGTGCAGTATACTGTACTACTGCCTCACTTCCTTAGTAGCTATTGTGTTGTTACCACTGTCTCAGTGCCCCCAATCCTGCTGTTCCAATCTAGTATTGTTGGGTTTCTCATATTACTAGTTCAGAATCAGCTGGAGAAGTTTGTCCAAAAATAAACATTAGGCCTGCTTAATCACAGTGTGTAGGGGAAGGGTTTCCATTCCCCTGGTGATTCTGATATGCCCTAAAGTTCGAGTGGATAATGCAGAATTTCCCATTTAGTCAGCACATGTTTTCCCAGCATCTTCTCTGGGGAGAGGGCAGCTGCACAAAGCATTGTCTTTAAGACCAGGAAGCTGAGTGAGAGAAGAAATACATTCACACATCAATCCATTTTAGGCAGGACGTTGAATGTAATCAGGAATAATGCATTGCCTCTGCAACCCTTGTCTGTCAAGAGGTGACAGCTTGGGGCAAGAGATAGCTGAGTTCCCTCCTGTCCCTGTGGTTTTCAGATTGTGGACCTGGACACTAAAAGGAATCAGAATCGAGAGGGCCTGAGGGCCCTGCAGAAGGATCTCAGCCTCTCTGGTAAGTTGAAATTTTCTCAGTGCAGCCCTGGAGGCCTGTTCCGTTTTCCTTTAAGGCCTTTACCTTGTTCCTGATAGAGATCAGGCAGGAGGTCACAGCTGTATAACTCAGCCTTGTGGGAAATTGAAACAGTCCGGGGAGATGGGGGAGCAAATTTTGCAGTTCTGGCACAGACTGTGGTTCAGGATTTTGCCTGCTCACTTCAGTGACAGGTCGTTAGCTCCTGGCTTATCAACGATGGCAGACACTGAGAGAGTGCCGGGGGTGTATAAAACTGATGGTTCCTGCCCTTGTGCTTTACAGATGAGGAAAACAACGTAAAATGCGTAATTGAAAATTGTAAGAAAGCCAGAGATGGAATTGGACTTGGGGTGGGTGTTGAGAATATATATCCAGAAGAATGGGACACTTTAGATGAGGCCAAGTGGCTGTGGCAGTGGAAGCAAATGGGGAGTAAGTAGGGCTGGAGAGAGGGACAGAGACCAGGCCATAATGAAAGGTCTTGGGGGCTAAGGGAGGAAGTTTACATTTTGTTGAAAGTACACTAGAATGTGCAGAATCTTCCAGTTGCTTCTCATCTCACCTGAGTAAAATCCAGAGGTCCTACAAGACTGAGTAATCCAGCCCCCATGAATCCATGAGTGTGCCAATATCATCTCTACTCCCCCCACCCCCAACATGACTCCACCTACACTGGTCTCCTTGCTGTTCTTTTATTTATTTATTTATTTGGAGACAGAGCCTTGCTCTGTCACCCAGACTGGAGTGCAGTGGCATGATCTTGGCTCACTGCAACCTCTGTCTCCCAGGTTCAAGTGATTCTTGTGCCTCAGCCTCCTGAGTAGCTGAGATTACAGGCGTGTGCCACCACACCCAGCTAATTTTTGTATTTTTAATAGATACAGCGTTTCGCCATGTTGGCCAGGCCGGTCTCGAGGTCCTGGCCTCAAGTGATCCACCTGCCTCGGCCTCCCAAAGTGCTGGGATTACAGGCGTGAGCCACTGCGCCCGGCCCCTTGCTGTTCTGAACACCCCAAGCACACTACTGATCTTTGCTGTTCCTGTTGTTTCCTCTGTTTGGCTCACTCTTTCCCCAGATGTCTGCAGGGCTCACACTCTCACTTTCCTTAGGTCTCTATGTAGATATCATATAATCAGTAAGGCCTTCTCAGACTACCTGGTATAATTAACAGGGTCCTCCTCTGGCATTCCCTAGCCATCTTAGCCTGCTTTATTTTTCTCTACAACTCTTAAGGTCTGACAAATCATATCTTTATTCTCTCTCCTCCACTGTAACATAAGCTCCAAGAGGGCAGGAACTTTTTCTTGTTCTGCTCTGTTGTCTGTATCTAAAACAATGCCTGGCAGATAATAGGTACTCAAAAAAAATTGTTGAAGGAATTACTATTTGCTCTTTCAGAAGATGTGATGGTTTGCTTCGGGAACATGTTTATCAAGATGCCTCACCCTGAGACAAAGGAAATGATTGAAAAAGGTAAGGCCTCCTGGGGATGGGTCAGGGATGTGCTGCCTCTCCCACCAGCTTTGGTCTTAACCCAGAACAGGGAGTCAGGCTTCAGGCAGCATAAGGAGAGGCAGTTCTGTCACAGGGTTCAGACTGCTGTGGGTTTTAATTCCACCTCTGCCACTGTGGGTTATTTGCTCATCTCTAAGAGGGGGATGCATCTGTGTAGCATAGCTGTGCAGTTGAGGTAAAACAATATGTGTGCCTAGCATAGTGCTTTCTTATTAGTGAGGAATCAGGTGGGCTGCAGATAACAAAACCCAACAAATTGAGGCTTAAGGAAATATGCTTCTTTTACTCTTGCATAAGAAATTGTCCAGAGGTGTGTACTCCAGTCCTGGCATAGATGCCCAGCAGTGGCACCTTAGCATATTCTCCTGGTTGTTGTTTCATCATTGCAGGCCTCATGTCCTCATGCCAGGCTGGAGGAAAGACAGAAGGCTTTCGCCACATAGAGCTTTGCCTTCTATTTTGGAAGTAAGGCCATCTCCTCAGGGACTTCCTGCCAACATCTCATTGGCCAGAACTAAGTCACATGGTCACCCATAGCTGCAAGAGAGCCTGGGAGAGTGAGCTTTTCTTTTTTACATGCCCTGCAATAGAGACTGGGTTGAAAATGGAGGTTTGGGGAGATTAAACCTCTAGGGTCTGCCATAGCCTAGGCACTCATTGTACTCAGTTTCCACAACCATAATCTGGAAGCTCTTTGGAAAAGCATCTTAAAGCAAGTCAGGCTGCAAATGGATTATTGGCTAGTAAAAGAACAGGCTACACATACTTTTTCTTCCATAACCTTGAAAATGGCCAAAAGGACAAGCAAGGTTGCCTCAGTCCCTGAAGACAGGATGTCTTCATACCTCATGAAATAAAACTTTTTTTTCCTTAAGACAGAGTCTTGCTCTGTCACCCAGGCTGGAGTGCAATGGTGCTATCTCAGCTCACTGCAACCTTTGCCTCCCAGGTTCAAGCAATTCTCCTGCCTCAGCCTCCTGATTAGCTGGAATTATAGGTGCATGCCATCATGTGTGGCTAATTTTTGTGTTTTTTTAGTAAAGACAGGGTTTCGCTATGTTGGCCAGGCTGGTCTAAGTGATCTCAGGTGATCCACCCACCTTGGCCTCCCACCAAAGTGCTGGGATTACAGGCGTGAGCCACTGCTCCTGGCCAGTGGCATAAAACTGCTAACAGGAAGCTATATCCAGCCTGGAGAAGTTTCCAGCTGTTGTGTTGAAAAAATACACTAATATTATGGTTATAAAACTAAACTGCACTTGGTGGTGGGCTGGAGGCTAAGCTTTCAGAGGGTCCCTTGCCTGGGTTCAGGATCTTGTTGGCCCTTTTGGCCCCCAAATATCGTCTTGTCACTGTACCTAGAGGGGTTCTGAGACATTATCAGATTTCTTGGGGATCAACATAGGCTAAACAAGCTCATGGACATTGGGGTTACTCATTCACAATGAGAAATAGAACCAGGCTGTAAGGCTTGGCCATTCAGGGTTTCTCCCCCATCAGAAAGAGTGAGTCTGTGGGGAAGACAGGCTAGCCAGAATGTCACTCATGAGCAGGTGGAATTGGCTGGGTGACTTCAGTCAATTGGTCAATCAAGCTTTGATAGCCACCTCTGTCATCACACCGACTCTTCTCAGGGGCAGTCCATGACACTAGAAGACCCTTTTCTGTTCACAGTGGCTAATTAAGTTAAGCTTGAGCATTGCTTGCGTGTTGATTGTTTACATCACATGTTTACACAATCATGTTTTTCTAAAACCCCCTCACCTTGATGGACTTGGGTTTGTAAAATTTCTTAGGCATCCATTTTCCAGCCATCTAGGGTGGGCTGAATCTAGAGATGCTTATTTTGTTTGTGCATTTGAATTTTCCATAATTTCATTGTGGGAGGGCAGCCTAAAGTCCTGATGTTGCCTTCTCCATCCACTGACCACCCCAAGGTACTTTGCATAATGCAGAAAAGGCCAGTGTAATGGGAGTTGGGACTGCTGTGTCCTGGGCTCTCTGAGTGGTCCTGAGCAGGTCATGTCCCTTCTAGACTTTAATCCTTCCTCAGTTGGCCTCTGATGTCCCCTTTTCCTTCCTGAAAGCTACACGCCCTTGCTGGGGAGAGGCTGGCCTCTCCACTACTGGGGTCAAGTCTGTCTGGTACAATCTTATCCTCTGCTTGCCCCCCTCATTTTTTCAGATCAAGATCATCTGGATAAAGAAATAGAAAAACTGCGGAAGCAACTTAAAGTGAAGGTCAACCGCCTTTTTGAGGCCCAAGGTATTGGCTTAGCAGGGACTGGAGATAAGAAGGGGAGGGAATCATCAGCATGGACTTTGAAGGGCAGGGATGGGAAGTCCGACCCTCAGAGATGGGCAGTGTCCGGGGCAGCCTGTGAGTGGTCCTGGAGGTGTGCACAGTGGTTGGTTGTAGCTGCCCAGGGACAGAATGGACAGGGGGACTTATACAGTCCTAGTCCTGTCATAGTTTCTTTTCCAGGTCCCAGGAACCGCTTGGGGTGATCTCACGTTATACATCGGGGCATGGCATGGGGATCAGATAGCTCTGACTGAGGAAACTCAGAAGGCTTCAGTGAGTGAGTGAGGTCAGAGCTGAAATTCTTGATAAATGCAAGCACTCTAGATTGGTCACAGGTCTTGGAAAAACCTGAGGTTCTTTGGGCAGCAGAGTTACGAGTTTGCAGGCTCTTGGTGACACAGGAGCAGTGGTGATGCCTCATCCGGTGCATTGCAGAATTGGAGGCCCATCCCTGCCAGACCTCCAGGCCAAGTTTGGCAGCATTAGTGCAGCGTCAGCCCCTTTCCTGGGCCTGGCTCCAGAGCCAGCAGGAGGCCCGACGTGCTGATGGATCATCTTCTCTCCTAGGCAAACCAGAGCTGAAGGGTTTTAACTTGAACCCCCTCAACCAGGATGAGCTTAAAGCTCTCAAGGTCATCTTGAAAGGATGAGACTCAAGAACCAAGATGGGGGACCAGCAACCCCCCAGGGTCATGGAGGACCCAGGACCCTCCAACCTTGACACCTGTAAGGACAGGATCTGCCCTGTAAGGGGCCAGCCGTCAGGAATCTGGCCATGAAAACCTCTTTGTAGTGCTTGGCTACTCTGTGATGGCAGGAGGGAACCTTCAGCCTGTCTGGCTGCTGGACCTGGACACCAGGGCTCAGTGGACACAAGATCTATTGACGGGCCTTGGTAGCCACCAGTGGGTGTGTGGGGCAGCGGCTGTGGGGGTGTAAGAATGACTGCAACAGGCACTTCCCAACAATGGCCTGCTGTTCACATGGACCCTAAGCAAGGAAGGAGGGAGGGAGGGGCAGAGTGGAGTTTCATTCCAGCATTCCTCTCAGAAGGGAGAGAGGTTTTCAGGCAGGTGCCATGCGATTGGAATAAAGCAGGAGGCTCATGGGTGGTTGCTGAATGAAGAACAGAATCTTGGTGCTTTGTGGCTCACCACAGCCATCTGTGGGGCAGGCACACATCTCCCGCCCCCTCCAATTTTGCACTTTTTCCCTGCTTGATTCCAAGAGTACGTGCTGCCTAGCAGCCCTTCGTGGCCACTCTTTACTCAGGAGGGCCTTGCAGAGTCCTGCACCAGGCCTGGGTGAGTGGATGCGCCTCTTACCATATGACACGTGTCAAGATGCCCTTCCGTCCCCTCTGAAAGTGGGGCCCGGCCAGCACTGCTCGTTACTGTCTGCCTTCAGTGGTCTGAGGTCCCAGTATGAACTGCCGTGAAGTCAAAACTCTTATGTGTTCATTAAGGGCTCAATAAATGTTAGCTGAATGAATGAATAGCAGCAGCTAGTCTTTATTTGCCTCATCTAGTCCTTCAGTAAGGGCACGCCGCTCCATTTAGAATATAACCTATGAACATGGTTCTTGCCTTGAAATGAACCTGTGATTTGACAGGCGGGTGATAACAAATGGCAGCATGGCAGGGGCACACCTCTCCTTGTCCCCCTGCTCCTTGGCTCTGGCTCATAGTTACATAGAAACACAGGCTGTCATGGCCAGTTCTTACGTGTTTTCAAGAGAAGCTACACATATGGGTTGTGAAGTTGAATCTCCTTTTAAATATTTTTGACTAATGCAGAAACTTCTAAAACATGAGTGTGGGTCACAGGTGTTAGCTCCAGATAGTGCAATACCATACAACTATAATCAACAATAAGGAACAAGCTCCAAGATACATCAAGTGAGGAAAGCAAGGGGAAGGCAGGTGTCTTATAAGCTAATAATTTTTGTGCAAGCACAGTGTGATTCCCTCAGAACAGCACCTGCAGGGTTGGGGCGCACAGGTGGGAGGGAA
Organism: Pan troglodytes; assembly: GCF_028858775.2. Lineage (NCBI taxonomy): Eukaryota > Metazoa > Chordata > Mammalia > Primates > Hominidae > Pan > Pan troglodytes. The sequence continues at coordinate 38,165,496 of NC_072419.2, read as the reverse complement.
GGAGATGTCACCCTATACCCTTTTGTAAACTTTGGATTTTAAACCATATGAATATATTGCTTATTTTAAAATGTAAATAAAGTAGGGAGTTGCAGAATTCACCTTGCTAGATGTTGTCCAGTGTGACTGCCTGATTCACAATTTCATCACTGGAAAATTGCCCCTTCCTCCCTGGCAGGGTGGGTGCTGGGCCAAAAAAAGCCAATCGCATTCCTTCTGGAAATAGGGAACCTGGAGTCCATGCCTGGACCTGTCTGGGTTGGCGTGCCTCAGGTACAGGGATGAGTGGGAGAAGTCCTCATGCTCTGAAGGCAGAAGGTCTAGAGTAGCCTGGCTTCTGGCTTTCCTAAAGTCGGCTGGTTCACTTCTTGGATTTGCCAGTATTTTCCTTCCAAAAGTCTTCCCTTCGGGCTTGACCTAGGCAGGCAGATTCAACCATTTGCAGCCAGAGAAACTACTCTGAAGCAGGCGGAGTGGTAGAGGGAGTAAGTCCCCCCTGGAACAGTTACCCCAACAGCCCCGAGTCTTGTTGCAACCCCTCTTAAACCAAGAGGAAGCTTAGCAATGTAAGATGTGAAAATGCAGATTTTTACTCACACTCAACTCCCGAAGCTGTCCTGCCCATGAGCCCAGGGTTTTCCGGTTTCTGGCTCAGCTCCCAATCTCAAACACAAGGCCTAGAGAAGCACCTAAGTCACCCATCTGACTTAGATAAATGCACCTTTGCAGAGACCCTCACTAAGCTCTGCCTCCCTGGTCTGTCTTGTCCATCTGAGAAATGGGGATGCCCTGTCCCACTGGTTTTCAGATGATGGTCAGGGAGCCCCGTGGGTTCCCCTGACATGCAAGGTCAGGGTATTGCAAAGAGAAGAGGATGTGTTTAGGGCTCAGTACTTCCCCAGGCCCCCAATAAACACACAATCTAATAACTGCTTGCTCTGTAAGCACAGCTTAAAGATGAGTTCCTTAGCCTCCAAACTCTTGCTCCTGAAGGACCTTTTCAGCACTGACTTGGGAGGCATCCAAGTGTCAAAGCCAGGAGGACTTGGCTGCAGCCAACAGTATCCCCGGAACCAGGCCTGGTGCCCAGTGACTCCAAGTAGGGCCTGTGCTCATTTATTAGATATGATCTCTTGGGGGTAGCAGAACTTGCTGTATTTGTTCTCTTTGGGCCTAATTGCCAAGTCAGTTTGTCAAGGTTAAACCTCCCCCAGTCCCAGTGATTGGCTGTCTCCTGGTGCAAAGATGCCTGGGGATGGGCTGGAGGTATCCAAGGGGCCCAATTCAGGTAGTAAGCTGCAGCTGCTAAGCCAGCAAAGCTGGTGCCAGGCTGGAGGTGGGGAGGCGAATGCTGTGAGGTGCTGTGCTGGGATCTGGGAGTTGCGGGGAGGCCTGGGTGGCACCTGCTAAGGCTGATTTCCTCCTGGCAGCTGGGGATCAACTGGAAGCTTTCTTCTGAACTTGAAGGGAGCAGAAGAGCTGCCTCAGTTGTTTCTTCCGATCGTTGACACAGCCTGGAAAGGAAGTGGGGTGTTGGCTGGGATGACCTATGCTTGGGAGGAGTGGAGGGGCCTGTGCCCCAACTCCCTGCTGGGAAGAGGGGACAGCGGGAGTCAGACAACCACACACAGCCTGTGGTTTATATCCTGGCTCCATTCCTAAACTGCCATGGCCCTCAAGCAGGTCAGTTACCCTTTTCAGCATCAGTCTTCTCATCTGTAAACCAGGATACTACTGCCCACCTTATGGAGTGACCATGAGGACTGGGGGCTTACCTCAAGCCAGGAACTGCTCCAGATGCTGAATGTGGATGGATTTGTTTGGCCCTCGCAGGAATGATGTGTAGAAGGGAAAACAGGCTCAGAGAGGTTAAATCATTTGAACCCAGACTACCTGGTGCCAGAGCCACACTCTTAACCACTACCCCACGCTGCTGCTTCTCCTGGCTTTGCTCAGTGAAAATGCATTTAAAGCTAGCACAGTGCCTGGCACCTCATAGCTGCCCAGTACTGTTAGCTTTCTTCCCTTACCCAACCCATGTGCCAGGCACAACTGGCTAAGAGATGAGTTTTCCGTACATGTGGCCCCCAATCCCAGGCAGTTCGTGCTGAGGGTGCCGTGAGCTGCTGAGACGTCTCTCCCAGGACGTTCATGGTGCTACATGTTGGCTGTTTGCTCTCAGAGCTGATCCTTGAGGTAACTATGGTCATTTAACCTCATGCCAGGCACATTGCTGGCACTCAAAAATGCTGCTTGAATGACTGAATCTCTGTGGCCACTAGTTCTGACCTGGGGGTGTCTGCCATCTTCCACATCCCCCCAAACCCTGTCCCTGCTTCCCAGACACTCACTCAGCCATTCACTGAGCTGAGAGCCTACGATGCACATCCTCAGGGTTTTCCAGAGTGAGTTCCATGCAGCCCTAACTTAAACTCTATTTGGCTCATTCCTAACTCTCGAGTCTTCTTGTCCAGTGCAAACTTCTTGGAGTTCTACACTCATCTCTGAGTTATCTGCTGACCCTTTCACCTGGATGTCCCTGAACGCTTCCCTAACTCAGTTCATCAGTACTCTTCCTACCCTAACCAGCTACCCTTGTGTTTACCACCATAAACCCAAACACTTGAAACAGGAATAATTCTAGAGACTTCTAAAGCACTGGCTCTCCCAGCCTGGTCAATATAGTGAGATTTTGTCTCTACAGGAAAAAAATCACACACACAAAAATAAAATTAGCCAGGTGTGGTGTGTGCCTGTAGGCCTAGCTACTCGGGAGGCTGAGGTAGGAGGACTGCTTGAGCCTGGGAGTTTGAGGTTAGTTACAGTGAGCTATGATTGCACCACTGCACTCCAGCCTGGGCAACAGAGCGAGACTCCGTCTCAAAACAAACAAACAAACAAACAAACAAAAAAACCAGTAGCTCTCAACTTGGGCTGCATATTGGAATCACCTGGGAGCTTTAAAAGCTACTGATGCCCACACCAACCGTATCTTGATCTGGCAGGCGTCAGTAGTCTTTAAAGCTCCCAGGTGATTCCAATGGGCAGCCAAGATAGAGAACCGTCGCTTTCCATCTTTGCTACTCAAATGGGGGTCCAGGAAGTAGCGCATTGATATCTGAGGTGCACTGTTGGCAAAGAAGGCAGCAACAATGTTCCTATATGCACACCTCTGTGCAAGGTGACTTTGCTGCTCCTCTCATCAAAAGGTGGGGTCTATTTTCTTTCTTTTTTTTTTTTTTTTTCTTTTTCTGTGTGAGACAGTCTCGCTCTGTCGCCCAGGCTGGAGTGCAGTGGCGCAATCTCGGCTCACTGCAAGCCCCGCCTCCCGGGTTCACGCCATTCTCCTGCCTCAGCCTCCCGAGTAGCTGACTACAGGCGCCTACCAGCACGCCTGGCTAATTTTTTTGTATTTTTTAGTAGAGACAGTGTTTCACCGTGTTAGCCAGGATGGTTTCGCTCTCCTGACCTCATGATCCGCCCGCCTCGGCCTCCCAAAGTGTTGGGATTACAGGCGTGAGCCACCGCGCCCGGCGAGGTGGGGTCTGTTTTCTTACCCAGTGACTGGGCTAAACCAGCAAATGCTTTGATTGTAGCAGAATGACTTTATGGGACTTCTGAGTCCGGGCCGCAAAAGGCTTTGCAGTGTGTTTTCTCACCCTCTTGGAACACCAAGTCTACCACGTGAAGAAGCCAGGGCCAGACTGTTGGAAGACGAGTGGCCACATGGAAAGAGAGGCCCAACTGACAGCCAGTATCAACCCCCACACCTATGAATGAGGCTGTCGTACACCATCAAGTCTCCAGTAAATCTGCCAGGTGCCTGCAGCCCTATAAGTGACCCCAGGAGAGACCTGAGGAAGGATGAGCAAATAAAATAGTTGCTTTAAGCTGCTAGGTTTTGGGAGGGCTTGTTACACAGCAATGGTTAATCAATAGAGCATCACCCAGGAGCTTGTTAGAAATACAATCTTAGGCCCCACCCTAGACCTATGGAGTCACAATCTATAGTTTAACAAGATTTCCAGGTGATTGTATGCATATTAAATTAAGCTTGGACAGTGTTATATAGTCATCTGAAGCCTTATACATTTAGAAAACTAAACAACCCATAGAAAAATGGATAAAGAGTATGGACAGCTTACAAAAGAAGAAATGCAAATTTAAAAAACGGAAACCTCACCAGTAACCAATGGAATGCACATAAAACAACGAGTCAGTATGTTTTACCTCACCAGTTGGCACAGATTTCTTTTTTCTAAAAATTCAAATCTGACAAATTCGTATAATCTTTCTGGAAAGAAATTTGGTTGTAATAATCCCATCCCTTTGGCCCAATAATTCTGCTTCTAGGAATCTGTCCTCAGGAAATGGCCAGAATTTCAGCCGAGCTTAATGTGAAAGGATGTTCATCATGGTATAATTTATAAAAGTAAAAAAAAAATAAAATGCAATTGTGCCAAATGTCCAATTATAAGAAATTGGTTTAGTAAATTTTGGCATATGTACAAACTGAAATATTTTGCAGCCATATGGTAATTTTTTAAAACTCTGCCAAGAGGCAGGAGAGTCTAGCGGACAAGCACTCAAGTTTTGGAGCCAGGCAGATGGGAGTTTGAGTCCTGGCTCACCACTTACGGCCAAAACCTTCATTCAGCAAGTTACATAGCACCTGGATATCATTTCCTCATCTGTAAAATGACAATAAAAACTCCTTAAAGATAAAATGAGATAATGTATGTAGAAGATTTCATCCGGACTGGACCAAAAAGTGCATTCAAGAGGGAGGCTCTTAATATGCTTGAATGAAAAATGCCAAGGGGAAAAGAGGGATTCAAAACTCTAGCCCAATGCCAATTTTATAAAAGAAAAAGTATGGATATATGCATTTTTTAAGAACTGGAAGGAAATACACCAGATTGTTAAAGATGCTTATGTCTGGATGTTTTTTATTTCTTTCTCTAGTTTTCAAATATTCTACAATGAGTGTGAATCCCTTTTTTATAATCAGGGAAAGTTTTCACTTTTTAGAAACCAAGTTTAAAAACGAGGAACAGAGGTTAAGTCCCTTGCCCAAGGTCACACAGCCGGTAAGTTGCAGATTGAATTCAAACAATCTAACCACTAATCCCAAGCTGCCTCCTAGACTACCTGGTACCTCCCATGACCCCATCCCTTGTGCCCACTTCCCACCTGGCCCTACATACCGAGGTGTGTGTTGGTCACAAAGTTTCCCATTCCCGACAGGTCAGGAGCCCCCTCCTCTCTGCTAACAGGGCCATCATTCCACATGAGGTCAAAGCCCCCGACTCGCTTCTCCCTTCCCGTGAGCCTGGACAGGAAGGAGGCCCACAGGGTTAATGAAGGTGCACCTGGCAGAGCCCTAAGACCCAAGTGAGGTCCTTGATCTCTCCCTGAGCCCAACTGATGTCCGTCCCTCAGAAGTCCTTTTTCTCAACCATTCATTGGCTGTTTCCCAGGTGCCTATGTAGGTCTCTGAGGGGTTGTTCCCATTTTTCCCCCAAGGCTCCTCCTACTTGCTCTTGGTAACATGCCCCTATTTGTTTTTTTGTTTGTTTGTTTTTGTTCTTGTTTTGAGACAGAGTCTCTCTCTGTCACCCAGGCTGGAGTGCAATGGCACGATCTTGGCTCACTGCAACTTCTGCCTCCTGGTTCAAGTGATTCTCCTGACTCAGCCTCCTGAGTAGCTGGGACTACAGGCGCACACCACCACACCCAGCTAATTTTTGTATTTTTAGTAGATATGGGGTTTCACCATGTTGGCCAGGATGGTCTCAAACGCCTGACCTCAAGTGATCTGCCCGCCTCAGCCTCCCAAAGTGCTGGGATTACAGGCATGAGCCACCACCCCCGGCCACTATTTGTGATTTCTGGTTTAAAGTCTGCTTTCCTCCTCAGACCTTAAACTCCATAAAGGCAGGGACTAGTTCTGTTGTGTTCCTTACTGTGTCCACAGGGTATGGCACAGGGCCTGGTACAGAGCAGGGCTCAAATGTTTGTTGAATGAATAGGTGATGGTAGGAATAGTGGATACCTGAGGTTTCTGCCTGCTCAGCATCCATTTCACCTTCTTTCAGTCCAAGAGTACCTTGGGTTTTCCTCTGAGAACCACTCCTCCCTCCCTCACCCCATGGCTCACGTGGGGTTGACCCCACTCTCTAGGAGGTGGGCACAAGAACTATACCTGGTCAAGCAGAGTCACAGTGAGTGGTTTAGGAATGGGAATGTGTCCCAGTTACCAGCAAGGAGAATCAGCCCTCAAACTTCTGCTGGAATAATTGGGGAAAAGCTAATACAGAGGAAAGAGAAGGGAGGGAGGGAGAGGGAGAGGGAGGGAGGGAGGGAGGGAGGGAGAGGGAGAGGGAGGGAGAGGGAGAGGGAGGGAGAAAGGGAGAGAGAGAGAAACAGAGAGAGAGAAAGAGAGAGAGAGAATAGACCAGCCAACATTGAGCACCTGGATTCACCCATTCCTAAAAGTAGCTCTGGGTTTTTTTTTTTTTTTCTGCTATTGCACATTGTTAAAACAATAGCTTTGTGTTGAGCACTTACTGTTAGATAAGCACTAGATAGTAAATTATCTTTGTAAATTAACAACTCTGAGAGGCAGACATGGCATTTCCTATTTTACAGATGAGGAAGCTGAGGCTCAGAAAGGTGATGTGACTAGTCCAGAGCCCCACAGTCAGGAGGTTTCGAGGAAATCCTGCTGGACTGTCTCAGAAAGCTGTAGTTGGCCCTGCTCTGCCCTGGAGAGGTCAAGTCCTTGGGTCAGGACCCCACCCTCTGTGGACATCTCAGCTTCTCCATCTATAAAGTGGTGGGGCAGGCCAGAGCCATCGCTGAGGGCCACTCAGGCCCCAAGGTTCTAAGCTCCCCCTCTTCCTTGGTGGGAGCCTCAGTTGTCATGTACAAGGACATGTGATCAAGGCTGCCCTCCCTCACCTCGCTTCCATGTCCACAACATGCAGGGTGTCTTCCAGGAGGCAGGTCTTGAGCTCATAGTCTTCCTGGCTGCTGGCTGTCAGTGATGGGGACGCATTGACCTCCAGGAGCCACCTGGGAAGGGAGGGGAGTAGAGAGTCTTAGGGTTACTCGGTCCCTGGAGCCCCTAGGATTTCACTGAGAGGCTAGATGGATGCATGGACCCCACTGTCAATTCAATCCAGGCTACTCTCTCTGCCTTTCTATTTTTTAAAATTATTTTTATAGAGATAGGGTCTTGCTAGGTTGCCCAGGCTAGTCTCAAACTCCTGGCCTCAAGTCATCCTCCTGCCTTAGCCTCCCAAAGTGCTGGGATTACAGATGGGAGCCACTGTGCCCAGGCCCCTCCCCCATTTTTTTTTTTTTTTTTTTTTTTGGAGAGGGAGTTTTGCTCTTGTCGCCCAGGCTGGAGTGCAATGGCATGATCTCAGCTCACTGCAACCTCTGCCTCCCAGGTTCAAGTGATTCTCCTGCCTCAGCCTCCCGAATAGCTGGGATTACAGGTGCCTGCCACCACGCCCAGCCAATTTCTTTGTATTTTTAGTAGAGATGGGGTTTCACCATGTTGGTCGAGCTGGTCTCAAACTCCTGACCTCAGGTGATCCACCCGCCTCAGCCTCCCAAAGTGCTGGGATTACAGGCATGAGCCACCTTTCCACTTTGAAGAAAGGTAACTCAAATGTAGAAAGCTGGCATAGGAATGATTATGGTGCTTTCGTGGTGTTATTGTTTTCCCTTCTTCCAATAGAGATGTGAATGCAAGAAAAACTTCCCTTTCTTAGTGAAAATTTGCACACTGTAGGTGGCACCCAACCTGCTGTGTCAGGGGTTGGGAAGCAGTGGGGAGGGGTGGAGACTGTGGTGAGCTGGAGAGGGCATTCCAAGTCTAAAGGGGTGGCTGTGGCCAGCCCCAGGAGAGTGCTGCCCTGTGGGAATGTGAGTCCAGAATTTCGAGATCATCTGATTTTTCCAGAAAAGCCAAAAATTGACTTTTTTTTTTTTTTAAAGAGTCAGAATCTGGTTCTGTCACTCAGGCTAGAGAGCAGTGGTGCAATCTTAGCTCTCTGCAGCCTTGAACCCCTGGCCTCAAGTCATCCTCCTGCCTCAGCCTCCTGAGTAGTTGGTATTATTATTATAGGTGTTTGAGTCACTGTACTTGGTAATTCTGATTTTTATGTAAACATCTTCCAAATTTTAGAGCCTGTCAATAAATTAAAATTAAAAACAAAAACAGTCTAAAGGCCAAATTCGAAGTATCTGCAGGCCAAAAGCAGCCCAAAGACCTCCCGCTAGCCACCTCTTGTCTTGTTCAACCCCATCCTTTTACAGATAGAAAGCTGGGGCCCAGAGAGGGAAGAGCTCACCCAGCAGGTCTGTGGGAGACCAAGCCCCTTTCCACTACACAGCAAATTATCTTGGTAAATTACTCTAACAACTTGGAGAGGTAGACATGGTGTTTCCCATTTTACAAATGAGGAAACAGGCTCAGAGAGGTGACGTAGCCATCTGTGGTCCTGTGCATCCAGTCCTCTTGGACCTGCAGAATTTTTGCCCATACAGAGGGGCACAGCCGGAGTCATCCTAATCACAACACTCAGGGCTGGACCCCTCTTGTCCAGGCCTAAGGGCAGCGCTGAGGGCAATTGTTTAGGGGTCTCAGCAGGCCAGGTGGCGATTAACTGAGGTCCCTCCCCTAACCTGACTACCCAGGCCCCAGGGCTGCAAGTGGATGCTCCAGTGCTTCCTGCAGTAGCTGGTGTCCAAGCATGGGCCAGAGCTTATTCCTCCACCACGTCCACCTTAATGCCAGCAGTCACATCCTGCTGCAGGGGACAAAGGAGAGAGACCTGCTGGTGCCAGGACCCTGTTTCCGTTGAGCAAGGGCCTGACTTAGGTCTTGCTCTAGGGCTCCTCCTCCTGGCTTAGAAAGCCCCTCAACACTTACATGGTGACCCTGAATAGCGGGTTGGCTCCTGGAGCTGGCAGTGCTGGTGGGGAGCAGCTCAGCCCAGGTCCTTGGACCCTGGGCCTGGCTTTGCCCTTGACTTGCTACATGACCTCAAGCTCCCTGACCCTCACTGGGCTTCTGTGTCCTGTTGCATCATGTGAGGCCATCGTGGTGGTCCCTGCCAGGTCAGGCTTGTTCTATTCGTCAGCTCAACCTCCTCCACGGGCATCTTGGGAGTGGATCAAAGTCTTGGCAGAGATCGACATTGTAACAATATTCCATTATATGGCTCTTTGCATCTTCAAAGCTCCAAGACTTACAGAGGGGAAGTTTCTTGCTTGGTATAGGGGAGAATTCCTGACTCAGCAGATGATCAGGAAGGGCCTCCCAGTGCCAGGCTCGGTCCTCAGTGCTCTACAGACTATATCTCACTTATTCCTCATAACGATCCTATAATGACCTATGGATAGATCCTGTCATGACCAACCCCATTTACAAATGGGCAAATTGAGGCACAGTAAATGTAAGTGTGCACAAGTTTATACAACTAGGAATTGGCAGAGCTGGGATTCAAACCTGGGCAGTCTGGGTGCCGAGTATGCAAACTATGACCTCCTGGCTCTCCCACCCACCCACTTACGGCTTGAGGTCCTGGTCGATGAGGATGTCGTAGCCGTACAGCTCGAAGCAGTGCTTGTCACTGATGATCACCTTCTGCACACTCTGCAGGCTTTTGACAAAGATGTTGTCGATGTCCCTGAAGAGTGTCTCCACTGCCTCGGGCCCGTGTTTGGACGCCAGGTACTGCCGGAAGCGCTGCAGCATCCACTTGCAGCCCTGGGCCCCGGGCAGCCGGGTCGAGAGAGGAGCCTCAGTTAGTCAGGACCTGGCCTGCTAGGACCCTTACACAATTGCTCTCAGTGTTTCCCTTAGACCTGGGCAAGAGGGGCCCAGCCCTGAGCCCTGTAATTAGGATGACCCCAGGTGTGCCGCTCTTTGAGGGGCAAAAATTCTTCATGTCTAAGAGGACTGGCTATGCAGGACCCCAGAAGTCCCTGCCCACATGGCCTGCGTAGGCCCCTTTTCTGAGCCTGACTTGCTAGGACAGACCACACTGACCATGTGTGCATCCCAAGGCCAAGGAGTGACCAACAGGCTACCATTTTCAGGGGTGTGTATGCACAAGGGCCCCACTGTGGGATGGAGCTGGGGAGGGAAGAGAAGGGAACAGGTGTGAGCTGGGGACCTGCTCTCCTGTGTCCCCTTGATCTGGCCCTTGACTCTGAGAAGTCTGAGAATTCTGTATTTGAACCTGGCCTTGCAGGTTATTTTACATAGACAGAGAGATAAAATATATCTGTATGATACATTACATTAATCGATTAATCCGTTGACCAATAGAAGATATCTGTCAAGGTAGGAGGATAGGACATATTTTGTTTAGGTGTGTGTTAGTGTGATTTGCAACTTTTAAATACTGAGACACATGATATGTGGGCCTCCATTTGTAGTCCTGCCCTGAGCCCTGCAAGTGGGATGGGTAGGCCTGCCTCACTGGTGAACACAGGCTCAGACAGGCCTGTCCTGGGCTCCTTGCCACTCCACCCTCCCCACCCCGACCTGGCGCCAGAGGGCTGTACCCGTGCATAGCCGAGCCCGGCTTCCTCACCTTCTTTGGGTGGTAGTCGGGAGATGTTTTTTGCACAGCCACGTTGGTGAGGTGAACATCTGGGAGAGGGTGGTGGTCAAGGGTCAGCGTGAACAAAAAGGGTGAGCTCTGCCCCACGAAGTCCCCAGGACTGAACTGAGACCTTGCTTGAGAATTGATGGGGAAGGCTACGAAATAGCTCCACGGTCGTGTGTGTGAGCTTTGGAGTCAGATGGGCCTGGATTCAAATCCTGCCTGCATCTTTCCTGGCTGTGGGCTCCTGAAAAGCCATTTCACTTCCCTGGGCCTATTTCCCCACCTTTTAATGGGGGTACATAGCAGTATATTGACCTCACAGGATTTTTCAAAAGGTTAAATACTGTGCCTCTTCCAGTGCCTGGCATAGCTATTATACTACGGTTTTTCTTTTCTTTTCTTTTAACCTTTGTGGTATATTATGATTTTTTTTTTTAATTCAAGAGGAGTGGTTCTAACAAGTAAAGGAACCAAATACAGAACAACCATCTCAGGACACAGTAGGCTGTCTGTCATTAGAGGGGTCCAGGCTGGGCGGCCACTTTGTAGGAATATTGGCAAAGGGATCCAGCACTGGGATAGGGTCAGGGTGGCCTTGGAAGGCCCAGCCCTGAGATTTGGCCTCTCAGTACCATCACCATCGTCACCACCAGTGACATCAGCAGCACTTTGCAGCTCACAGAGCATGTTTACACACATTATCTCATTTGTTCCCCAAATTATTCCCATCTCACAGATGAGACCATGGAGGCTCAGAGAAGTTAAGTGACCACCATTCAGAATACTCCTTCCTCAACATCTTCACCCCACAACTAAGCAGGATGGCTTCCCCAAACCTTGTTGTATTTGTTTGTTTGTTTGTTTTGAGACGTAGTCTTTTGCCCAGACTGGAGTGCAGTGGCGCAATCTTAGCTCACTGCAACCTCCGCCTCCCGAGCTCAAGCGATTCTCTTCCCTCAGCCTCCTAAGTAGCAGGGATTACAGGTGCCCACCACCAAGCCAGCTAATTTTTGTATTTTTAGTAGAGATGGGGTTTCACCATGTTGGCCGGGCCAATCTCAAACTCCTGACCTCAAGTAATCCACCCGCCTCGGCCTCCAGAGTGCTGGGATCACAGGTGTGAGCCACCACACCCAGTACCAAACCTCATGAAATGACCATAAGACCTGACTTTCTCCAGGACTTACTTGGGGCATTTCTCAGATGGGGAGGTAGAGGTTCTAGGTCTCTGACTCCAAGTCTAATTCCCCTAAATGTATGGTTCTGCCAGTCTGTGGTGTATTGAACAGAGTAGGGTGGTTTCAGCCTCTCTGGAAAAGGTATCCTCTTTAGCATCTTTTTCCTAGACGTCTTCTTTAGACCTTTTTTTTTTTTTTTTTTTGGAGACAGGGTCTTGCTCTGTCACCCAGGCTGGAGTGCAGTGGTGCCATCTCATCTCACTGCAACCTCCGCCTCCTGGGTTCGAACGATTCTCCTGCCTAAGCCTCCCAAGTAGGTGGGACTACAGGCAAGCACCATCATGCCCGGCTAGTTTTTGTATTTTTAGTAGAAACAGGGTCTCACCATGTTGGCCAGGCTGGTCTGGAACTCCTGACCTCAGGCGATCCACCTGCCTCAGCCTCCCAAAGTACTGGGATTACAGGCATAAGCCACCATGCCTGGCCCAAATTTATTTTTTGCAGAGACAGGGTTTCAACATGTTGCCCAGGCTGGTCTCAAACTTCTGACCTCAAGCAATCCACCTGCCTTGGCCTGCCAAAGTGCTGGGATTACAGGCATAAGCCACTGCACCCAGCCCAAAAATTAATTTTGAATGGACCACAGACCTAAATATAAGAGGCAAAACTATGAAATTCATAGAGAAAAATAGAGGAATAAGTCACTGTGACCTTGAGTAGGCAGATCTTCTTAGATATGACACCAAAAGCACAGATGGCAAAAGAAAAAATAGATAAATTCAACTTTATCAGAATTAAAAACTTCTGTGCTTCAACGGAAATTATCAAAAAGTGAAAGAAAACCCACAGAATGAGAAAAAATATTTGTAAATAATGTATCTAATAAGGGACTAGTATCCAGAACACATACAGGATTCTTATAACTCAACAATAAAAAGTTAATCCAATTTAAGAATGGGCAAAGGATTTGAAGAGATTTATAAGTGGCCACAAGCACATAAAAGGTGCTCAGTATAATTAGTCATCAGGGAAATGCCAATCAAAACCACTGCACATCCACTAGGATGGCTATAATGAAAAAGACAGATAATAGCAAGTATTGGCCAGGCATGGTGGCCGCGCCTGTAATCCTAGCACTTTGGGAGGTCAAGGCAGGCAGGTCACTTGAGTCCAGGAGTTCAAGACCAGCCTGGGCAACAGGGTGAAACCCTGTATGTACACAAAATACAAAAATTAGCCAGGCGTGGAAGCGAGCATCTATAGTCCCAGCTACTTGAGGGGCTGAGGTGGGAGGATCATTTGAGCCCGGGAAGTCGAGGCTGCAGTGAGCCGAGATCACACCACTGCACTCCAGCCTGGGCAACAGAGCAAGAACTTGTCTCGAAAAATACAAAATAACAAGTGTTGACGAGGATATAAAGAAATTGGAACCCTCAAACAATAGTAATGGAAATGTAAAATCATGCAGCACCTTGGAAAACAGTTTACAGGTTCCTCAAAAAGTTAAACATAGAATTATTATGTGACCAGCAAATCCACTCCTAGATATATACTCAAGAGACATGAAAACAGGCTGGGCGCGGTGGCTCATGCCTGTACTCCCAGCACTTTGGGAGGCCGAGGCAGGAGGATCACTTGAGGTCAGGAGTTTGCGACCAGCCTGGCCAATGTGGTGAAACCTCATCTCTACTAAAAATACAAAAATTAGTCAGATGTGGTGGCGCATGCCTGTAATCCCAGCACTTTGGGAGGCCGAGGCGGGCAGATCACTTGAGGTCAGGAGTTTGCGACCAGCCTGGCCAATGTGGTGAAACCTCATCTCTACTAAAAATACAAAAATTAGTCAGATGTGGTGGTGCATGCCTGTAGTCCCAGCTACTCAGGAGGCTGAGGCATGAGAATCGCTTGAACCTGGGAGGCAGAGGTTGCAGTGAGCCAAGACTGCACCACTGCACTCCAGCCTGGGGGACCGAGCGAGACTCTGTCTCAAAAAAGAAAAAGAAAAAGAAATGAAAACATATGTCCACACAAAAACTTGTACATGGAATTTTTATAGCAGCATTTTTCATAATAGCCAAAAAGTAGAAACAACTCCACTGCCATCAATGGATAAAATGGTATGCCCACTTTACTAAATGTGATATATCTATACAAGGAATATTATTTGGCAATAAAGAAATATGAAAGGCCAGGCATGGTGGCTCATGCCTGTAATCCCAGCACTTTGGGGGGCTGAGACAGGCTGATCACCCGAGGTCAGGAGTTCAAGACCAGCCTGGCCAACATGATGAAACCCCATCTCTACTAAAAATACAAAAAAATTAGCCGGGCGTTGGTGGCAGGCACCTGTAATCCCAGCTACTTGGGAGGCTGAGGCAGGAGAATCATTTGAACCCAGGAGGCACAGGTTGCAGTGAGCCAAGATGGCGCCACTGCACTCCAGCCTGGGCAACAAGAACAAAACTTGGTCTCAAAAAAACAAACAAAAAGAACAAAAGGAAATATGAAGTACTGATCCATGCTACAACATAGAAGAACCTTAGAAACAAGCCAAGTGAAAGAAGTCAGACACAAAAGACTGCGTAGTGAATGATTCCATTTATATGAAATGTCCAAAATAGGCAAATCCGCAGAGACAGGAAGTGGCTGCAAAGGCCTGGGAGAGGAATCTAGGGAGGAATAGGGGATGATGGCTAATGGGTATGGAATTTCTTTGGGGAGATGATAAAAATGTTCTAAAATAGCTGGGCATGGTGGCTCACGCCTATAGTATCCACTACTCAGGAGGCTGAAATGGGAGGATCATTTGAGCCCATGAGTTCGAGACCAGCCTGAACAATATAGGGAGACCCTGTTTCAAAAAAAAGAAATTTTCTAAAACTGATTGTGGTAATGGTTGTGTGGATATGATAAAAGCCATTTCATTGCATGCTTTAACTGGGTAAATTGCATGATATGTGAATTATATCTCAGTAAAGCTCAATATATATCTCAATATATGAAGATATTATGGTCAAATAAAGCTGCTACAAAAAAATAGGAGAAGAGAAGGCCAGGTGCAGTGGCTCATGCCTGTAATCCCAGCACTTTGGAAGGGCAAGGCAGGAGGATCACTTGAGCCCAGGAGTTTGAGACCAGCCTGGGCAACATGGTGAGACCAGTCTCTATAAAAAATTTAAAAATTAGCTGGGCATGGTGGTGCATGCCTGTGGTCCCAGCTACAAGGGAGGCTGAGGTAGGAGGATCACTTCAGCCCAGGAGATGGAGGCTGTAGTGAACCGTGATTGTGCCACTGCACTCCAGCCTGGGCAACAGAGCAAGACTCTGTCTTGAAAAAAAAAAAAAAGGAAAAGAGAAAGAGGATGCTGGGGCAAAGTAAGTTACTGGCTGAAGAGGGGAAATAGCTCTCTTCAGATGAAGGAAGTATGACTCCCAGAACTTCACACTTCACACACTGCTCCCGCCTGCTGTGGAGGAGACAGCGGGCCTCCTTAGGAGCAGAGGAGAAGCAGAGGCTAAAAGAAAGGGGTGAGAGATGGGTCAGCCAACCTCAGAGCCTCCCGTCTCTAGAGAGGAACCTAAAACCAGGTCTCAGTGGACCAATGGTCAAGTAGCAGAGTAAACATACAATCAAAATAAACCCACAGAGAAACAGAACTGATTCATTGCAAAATATTTAGGAGAAAAAGACTTTTCTTAGTTTAGAAATGATGGTAAAAATCACAGAGGAAACCAATGGACAAGTAAACCAATGGACAAGCATGTGAAAATAAAAATGAACAGATGTCAATACAAAAATTAAAGCATCAGTGACCACAGAAAAGATGTGTAGCAAATGCAATAGTCTGTTTCTGTCACATGAAAATCCCACATGAATTAACAATAAAAAGTATGACTGTTTATTTACTAAGTAAAGGATATGGACAAACATAAAAGAGAAAATAAAGCTGGTAGGACCCCATCTGGGAAAAAGCTCAAAGTTCCTAGTAATAGAAGATATATAATTTCAAAGGCACGCAAATGGGGGAAAATGAAAATTGGAAGAAATGCTAATTCTAAGGCAAAATTCTGCTTCCTCGTCAAGTCAGTTGCATTTAAAAAATCTTTTCATTTTGAAAACTTCAAAACTCACAGAATATTTGCAAGAATCATATAATGAATGCCCCTATCTGCTTCACCTAGATGTGCCCAGTCGTTTCAGAAATGGCTGTTTAAAACAATTGTCCCCAGGACTGGGGAGTTGGGATGAAATGGACCAGTCAATAGGAGGGTAAAAATATTTTATTTTTATTTATTTATTTTTAAGACAGAGTCTCGCTCTGTTGCCCAGGCTGGAGTGCAGTGGCACAATCTTGGCTCACTGCAACCTCCACCTCCTGGGTTCAAGTGATTCTCCTGCCTCAGCCTCCCAAGTGGCTGGGATTACAGGCGCCTGCCACCATGCCTGGCTAATTTTTGTATTTTTAGTAGAGATCAGGTTTCACCATATTGGTCAGGCTGGTCTCAAGCTCCTGACCTCAAGTGATCTGACCGCCTCAGCTCCCAAAGTGCTAGGATTACAGGCGTGAGCCACCATGCCCAGTGAGGGTAAAAAGATAAAAGGACTGTTCTGGGAAGCAATCTGGCCAGATGGGCTTGACTCAGTATTTACATCTTTGTGACACCATCCAAAGGAAAAATCTTAAATACTGTAAAAGGTTTATGAAGAAATATGTTCCTTTGCAGCATTATGTGTCACTATAGCAAGAAATTGAATACTTCCCAAATGCCTGCAGCATGGGGGATTAGAAAACCAGGAAACCTACTCAGTGGAATATTTTCATTAATGAAAAAAAAAAAGTCTACAAGGAAAATACTGCTGATAATGTTTAGTGCAAGAAAATGTTATATTTATACAATGGGATCATTTATATATAAAAGGTGAATGACAACAAAATTCCCTACAAATGAGCCTGGAAGGAAATACACCAAAATAGTAAGAAGTTTCTGCTAGAAAATATGCCTAGAGAAGGTTTCTCTTTCTTTTTGTACTGTTCTGAATTTTCCGATTTGATTTTCATGAGCTATACCACTTTTATTATAAAACTATATCCTTTCAATGTTTTATTATTTTATTATTAGAGTAAGGCCTATCCATTGTAGAAACAATTCATAATAGACATGTATAAAGTTTAAAATAAATGTTTCCTGACCTGGTTCTAATTCTCTGCAGTTTTCAGAGTTAATAGATTAGTGAGGCTGGGCACGGTGGCTCACGCCTGTAATCCCAGCACCTTGGAAGATCAAGGTGGGAGGATTCAAACTGTTGAATCAAGGTCACACTCTTGAGCCTAGGAGTTTGAGACCAGCCTGGGCAACATAGCGAGAACTCATTGCTACAAAAAACAAGTTAGCCAGGCACAGTGGCATGTGCCTGTGGTCTCAGCTACACAGGAGGCTGAGGTGGGAGGATCACTTGAGCCCAGGAGTTCAAGGCTGCAAAGAGCTGTGATCCCACCACTGTACTCGATCGGGGGCAACAGAGAAGGAAACTGTCAATCAATCAATCACTAAGATAGATTAGTGAATCATGAACATCCTTTCATATTTTTTCTTAAACATAAACATTCTTCCTTAAAGGCAAAAATGGGAACATGAATATACCAGGTTCTCCATCTTACATTTTGTTTTTCACTTAATCATCTGTTTTAGATATCTTTCTATGTCATGATATTTTGACCTATCTCATTGCTTTCAACAGATGCACAAGATCACATAGATGCTTTATCATTCATTTCACCATCCCTGAAGGGAGATTTAAGGGATCAAGGGTGATGACTGTATACTATTATATACAGTGTTTCAATGAATAGTTTTGTATTTAGTGTATGTATAGATATACTATATGCAAATATATATTTGAATAATTATGTATAAACTATATATATTATATATAATGAAGTCAGGTTAAAAATGTTTATTATTTTGTGATCCAAAATTATTTTAAAAGTTAGTATGTAATATCTGATGCGAATGTGGTAAAATATTAATCTGTTAAATCTGGATGGTAAATGCATGGGTTGTTATAGTCCTTCCTGCAGTTTTCTATTTATAGAAAATTATGTTCTATTAATATTTCAAGATTAAAAATTTAAAACAATATAAAAGAAGGGGTGGAAAATGTGTATTTACTCACTATGAAAACAGCAAAGCCTCATTAACTAGAAACTAGCCCCGGGAGAGGGCTTGATTTGTTTAAAAAGTCCCCATGATGCCCAGAGCTGTGCAAACATTTTTAAGTGGGAGAGGAGGACCACTAACATTTACTGAGAGGTCACCCTGGGCCAGCCACTGTTCTAACTGCTTTACATGTATTATTTAACTTTAGTGAAAAAAAAAAAAAGTAGGTGGCAATTAAACTAAACTCGATGACTTGCATATGATAAATGCTTGTTAGAATTACAAAATAAAATGAACGTACTGGAAGTGCTGACATTGGCAAAATAGAAAAAAAACAAATTGCAAAAAATACTCAGAAAGGTCTAATCGCAGTTTCACATGCAGGCAATGCACATGCATCACCTTGGACACGCACTCAACTGAATGGGGAAATTAACGCAGAGAGATGCAAATGGGCTAAAAGCATTGGCTGGGTTGTCCACACCCGAAGCTGGGAAGCGTCACCCCCATTTCCATCTTTCCCATGTGCAAGTCATCTGGTCCCGCCCATTTGCCTCCTAAATATTGCTGGATTGTCTACCTCTTTTCTTCTGAGGCTCAGGCCTAAAGATCTTTAAAACTTCTTTTGATGTGTCTATTTTGACCAGATAATACATTCACATGGCTCAAAAGTTAAAATGCACAAAATGTATGTAAGGAAATGTCTCCTTCCTACCTCTGCATCCACTCACATTTCTCTTCCCAAAGGCAACATCTATTTCCAGTTTCTTTTTTTTTTTTTTTTTTTTGAGACAGAGTCTTGTTTTGTCACCCAGGCTGGAGTGCAATGGCGTGATCTCGGTTCACTGCAAATCCGCCTCCCAGGTTCAAGGGATTCTCATGCCTCAGCCTCCCTAGTAGCTAGGATTACAGGCAGATGCCACAATGCCCAACTAATTTTGTATTTTTAGTGGAAATGGGGTTTCACCATGTTGGTCAGGCTGGTCTCCAACTCTTGACCTCAGGTGATCCACCTGCCTTGGCCTTCCAAAGTGCTGGGATTACAGGTGTGAGCCGCTGCACCCAGCTTCTTGTCTGTTCTTCCAGAGATGTCTATGTACAGATAGGCAAACATATATATATAGACAGAGAGAGAGAGAGATTTTTTTTTTTTTTTGAGATACAGTCTTGCTCTGTCACCCGGACTGGCATACAGGGGCAAAATCACAGCTCACTGCAGCCTGGAACTCCTGGGCTCAAGTGATCCTCCCACCTCACTTGAGTGGGTAGCTGGGAGTACAGGCATGTGACACCACATCTGGCTAATTTATTTTTATTTTTATTTTTTTCATAGAGACAAGATCTCACTATGTTGCCCAGGTTGGTCTTGAACTCCTGGCCTCAAGTGATCCTTCTGCCTCAGCCTCCAAAGTGCTGAAATTACAGGTGTGAGCCACCACATCTGACCAGATATAATTTTTAACATGAACGAGAACATACTTTCAAACACTGTTCTAGACATACTTTGTTTTTTCCCAGTTAACAATATATCTTGGAAATTGTTTCATATCAGTACATAAAGCACTTTCCCCATTCCTTTTTAACAGCTTCATAGTATTCCACTGTATAAAGGAGCCATTCATTTCAATGTTCCCTATTTTTTTCTCTCACAAACAAGGCCGTGCAGTGAATGACCTTGAAGCCTGTCTTGTCCTATACTGCACATGTACTTGTAAGATGATAAAATCCCAGAAGGGGAATTGCTGGGTCACAGGGCATGTGCATTTGTCTTTTAACAGATCTTTGCTAGATTGTCTTCAAAGGAGTCATACCAATCAATTTACAATCCCGCCAGCAACATATGTATTCTCCCAGCCTCGCCAGGACACTGTTATCAAATTTTTGGTCTCTGCCAATCGGATGGGTGAAAATCGCATTGTACTTGAATGAATGAGTGAGCCAATGACTAGGCACTGAAGAAAGAGGCACATAAAAGGATGCAAATGTTCTCCAAAGGGGCTAAAACTGTCCAACCCTAGGAATATAAGTAAATGTGAATGTTAGGCATAGCACCAAAACTATCATCAGGCAGAGCAGTTTGCGGTGAGCTGCTCAGAGCAGAGTTGGCCTCTCCCATGGAATCACCCCCACAAAACTGGAAGCTCCCAGAGGGAAGGGACCAGACCTATCTCATACCCTGTCTCCCGTGCCCAGACCACAGCAGGCATTCAGCAAACACCTGTGGGACAAAGGAGTTCACTTGGGACTGGCCAGAGTGTGGGAAGGGGTAGGTGTGTCGGGGGTGGTTAGCCAGGATCCCAGGATACACTGGTCATCAATGCTGTTCAGTGTGAAGCGGGTGTTGGAGAATCGGGCAAAGCCATCCCGGTAGAGCCAGGCCCGCAGCGGGATGTACTAAGGCAGAGGTGGGAAGAGAGAGAGAAGGGAAAGGGAATATATACAGGCACTGTCACATCGCCTAGCTCTTGCACCTACCGTTTCCTCCACCCGGAGTGCCCTTATGTCTTTCCCAAATCATCCTTCAGGCACCTGCTTTTACACCAGGCTTCTTTGATTCTATCCCCTCCTTTCCCCAGGTGGAGGGGGATACAGAAGGAAATAAAATGAAGGTGAAGTCCAGGAGGACAGGGGTGGAGTCTGTCTTGGACACCCCTGTATCCTGTGCCCAGCAAAAAGATTTGAACATTGGCTGGATGAAGGAATGCATGAATGGGTGGAGGGAATATAGCCACTCCCTGGTTAAGAGAGTAGGCTCTGAGGCCAGGCTGCCTGGATTTGAATGCCAGCTCTGCTGCTCACCAACTCTGTGACCTTGGGCAAGGTACACAACCTCTGTATCTGTTCCCTCATTGTAAAGGGAGAATAATAATAGAACCTGCCTCCCTGGGTTATTAGGAGGCCTGAATGAGATAAAACCTGCTAAGTGCCAGGGCCTGGTACTTAGTAGGTGCTCAATAAATGTCTGCTGTGGATGACCGAATGAATAAAGAAGGGCAGAGAGAGGGCAAATCTAGACTTTGGGGCATCTAAGATGGTAAACCTCAGATAAGTCTCCCTGCCCCCACCCTATCCCTAGATGTCCCTCGGGGATCTCCCAGGGAGAGATAAAACCAGACAAGCTCACACAAGGTACCTCCAGGCCTCTTCCCCTCATCTCCCTAGCCCAGCCACCCTTTAACCCCTGCTGGAGCAGGGCCCCCACCTTTGTTACTCACCGACATCACCAGCACATAGACACGCAGGTCAAACTTGCGGCCTGTCAGGCAAGGAAAAAATTAATTTGTGCAACAAATATTGATCGTCAGACATTGTGCTAGGTTTTGGGAAAATAGCAGTGGACAGACAGGAAACCCCGCCTTCATGAAGCTCCTGCTGAAACTACACAACGGGCTAGGCGTGGTGCCTCATGCCTGTGATCCCAACACTTTGAGAGGCTGAGGCAGGAGGATCGCTTGAGGCCAGGAATCCAAGACCAGCCTGAGCAACATAGTGAGACTCTGTGTCTACAAAAAAATTAGCCTCGCATGGTGGTGCACATCTGTAGTCTCAGCTACTCTGGAGATTGAGGCAGGAGGATCGCTTGAGCCCAGGAGATGGAGGCTGCATGAGCTATGATCGTGACCCTGCACTCCAGCCTGAGTGACAGAGCAAGACATGGTCTCAAAAAAACACAACAAAAAAAACGCACAAGGTATAAAGAGAGAATAATGGGAGGTGGGGGAGGGGTGCGTGGGGGTCAACTTGGGGGAAAGTCTTGAAACTCAGTGGTCAAAGACCCCCATGGGGAGTGGTGACCTTCATGGAGACAAGGTGCCTGCCCAGCCCAGAGCGGTGCAGGATCTTGGGCAGAAGGAACTGCGAGAACAGTCTGGAGGGGGAAAGAGCTTGGGCCAAGGGCAGAGTGGAAGGAGATGAGGTCAGTTAGGCTGGCAGAGGTCAGGTCCCATGCAGTTTTGGGGTTTTGTCTCACAATCCATGGGAAGCCACGGAAGGGTGTCTCCTCTCTGGCTGCCACGTTGGGGTGGAGTGAAGTGGGCAGAGCAGCGGCAGGCACCAGTGAGGGGGCGGGCGTGGTTGTCTAGGAGGAAGAGGATGGTGGCCAGGCCCGGGGTGGAGGTGAGAGGAATGGCCAGATTCCAGAGCTTGTGGGAGCTTGGTGAGAACCAGATGTGGCAGGGGAAGGGGGACACACCCAGAATGGCTCCTGGCTTCTAGCTGTGTCCCCTAGAGAAGCTGAGGCATGGTGGGGGGATGGGAGGGCAGAATTTGGGATGTGTTGGGTTTGAGTGGTTGGCAGATGCCCAAGACGGATGTCACAGGCTGCTGGACATAAGGATCTGGGGTTCAGGGGCAAGGTCTCGGCTGGGGACAGAAAGCTGGGAGTCACTGGCCTTTGGGTGGTGTTTAAGCCACAGACAGGATGGGGTCACTGTGGGGGAGAGAGGAGAAGAGGCCCAGGGGCTGCCCCCTGGGGAAGGTAATTGCCAGAGGACGTGGGAGGAGACAACTGGCATTAACCCTATTGCAATGATGTCAGGCATGCCTGATGTGCCTGCAGTTCCCAGAGCCCGAGTGAGAAAAGCAGATGTTGGCCCGCCTGGGGAAACCCACCAAGCTTGCGGGGAGGAGGCTGGGTTCCGCCTCAGGGCCTTTTGCCCTTGTGATTCCTCCTCCCTGCATTTCTCTCCCTCCAAATCTACCCACAGTGACTCCCAGTTGTCACTCAGGTCTCAGCTCACATGTCCACCTCCTGGCCCCCATGTCACTCTCTGTCCCATTGCCCTGCTTGACTGACTTCATAGCACCCAGCACTGCATGGGACCGTCCTGTGGTTTGTATTCTGGTTTATTGCAGCCTGCTCATCGCGGGTGTAAGCTCCAGGAGAGCAGGGTGAGGGGCAGCCAGTATTCAGGGCAGTGCTGCCACCAAGTAGGTGCTTTATAATATTTGTTGGATAAATGCATGAATAAGTTGGTTTTTAAAGGAGGAGAATTTTTCTGAACCAAGAAGGGAGTGGAATGGACATGCCGGGCAGAGGGAACTGTACAGGCAATGGCTAGGAGGTGGGAGACTGCAGAACCCATCTCTTTCCATGCATCCCTTCATGCCTGGTGTCAGGCTGGGCCCTTGGCAGGCTGCTGGTCAAAGCTTGTTGACTGACTGTTTGATGACCATGCAATGGAAGAGCAGGAGCAGAGACAGCCATCTCACCTCCTATCAGGTAGGGATTTTCAATGTAACGCTGAGCCACATAGTTCTCCACAGGAATATCATCTTTCTGGTCGTCAGAGCTTCTTGTGTCCTAGTTGTAATAATAATAATAATTGAACATTTATTTATGGAACATTTCCTGTGTACTAGGTATTCTGTTAGACACTACTTTGGGTAGCTCATTGAATCTTTAAATCAACCCTGTCAGGTAAGTACTAACGTTATTTCCATTTCACAGATTAGAAACTGAAGCACAGAGAGGGAGAGTAACTTGTCCAAGGTCACACAGCCAGTTAGTGGTGTTGCTGGGATGTGAACCTACATGGTCTAGGCCCAGAGCCTGAGTGTTTAAACTCTAGACTGGTGCTGCCCAGTAGGGCAGTCACTGGCCGCAAGACGCCATTTACATTTACCTTGATGAAAAGTAAATGAAATTACATGCTACAACATGGATGAAATTCGAAGACATAAGGCTAAGTGAAATAAGCCAGATACAAAAGGACAAATATTGTCTGATTCCACTTAGATGAGTCCCTGGAGTAGTCAAGTTCATAGAGATAGAAGGTAGATGGGGGTTGCCAGGGGCTGGGGAGAGGAGGGAACGGGGAGCTTGTGTTTAACAGTTACAGAGTTTCAGTTTGGGAAGATGAAACGTTCTGGAGACGGATGGTGGTGGTGGTGGTTGCACAACAATGTGAATGCACTTAGTGTGACAAAGCCACACACTTAAAAGAAGTTACAATGGTAAATTTCATGTTACAGATTTTACCACAATTTTTTTTTTTTTTGAGAATGAGTCTTGCTCTCTTGTCCAGGCTGGAGTGCAGTGGCATCATCTTGGCTCACTGCAACCTCCACCTCTCGGGTTCAAGCAACTCTTGTGCCTCAGCCTCCTAAGTAGCTGGGATTACAGGTGACAGCCACCATGGTTAATTTTTGTATTTTTAGTAGAGACGGGGTTTCACCATGTTGGCCAGGCTGGTCTCGAACTCCTGACCTCAAATGATCTGCCCACCTCAGCCTCCCAAAGTGCTGGGATTACAGATGTGAGCCACCACGCCCGACCCACATTTTTTTTTTTTTTTATTATTATACTTTAAGTTCTAGGGTACATGTGCACAACGTGCAGGTTTGTTACATATGTATACATGTGCCATGTTGGTGTGCTGCACCCATTAACTCGTCATTTACATTAGGTGTATCTCCTAATGCTATCCCTCCCCCCTCCTTCCACCCCAAAATAAGCCCCGGTGTGTGATGTTCCCCTTCCTGTGTCCAAGTGTTCTCATTGTTCAATTCCCACCTATGAGTGAGAACATGCGGTATTTGGTTTTCTGTCCTTGCAATAGTTTGCTGAGAATGATGGTTTCCAGCTTCATCCATGTCCCTACAAAAGACATGAACTCATCCTTTTTTATGGCAGCATAGTATTTCATGGTGTATATGTGCCACATTTTCTTAATCCAGTCTATTATTGTTGGACATTTGTCTTGGTTCCAAGTCTTTGCTATTGTGAATAGTGCCACAATAAACATACGTGTGCAGCATGTGTCTTTATAGCAGTATGATTTATAATCCTTTGGGTATATACCCAGTAATGGGATGGCTGGGTCAAATGGTATTTCTAGTTCTAGATCCCTGAGGAATCACCACACTGTCTTCCACACTGGTTGAACTAGTTTACAGTCCCACCAACAGTGTAAAAGTGTTCCTATTTCTCTACATCCTCTCCAGCACCTGTTGTTTCCTGACTTTTTAATGATCGCCATTCTAACTGGTGTGAGATGGTATCTCATTGTGGTTTTGATTTGCATTTCTCTGATGGCCAGTGATGATGAGCATTTTTTCATGTGTCTGTTGCCGGCCCACAATTTTTAAAAAGGATATGAAATTATAAATCCAGTCCTCAGTCACACCAGCCACGTGGCAAGTGCTCAACATCCTGCATGTGGCTAGTGGTCACCGCATTGGAGAGCACAGATATCCATTTTCATCCCTCTAGAAAGTTCTGTTGGACAGTGCTGCCTACACCACCCATGGGCCCCCGAGGACATTGCTCCTTCTTCTCTACCTGCCAGCCCAGCTCTGGAAGACAGCAATGCTCTCATGCATCTGCACAGCACCTCGCAGGTTGCAAACGCCTCTCCCACCTATTGTCCCCTTCACTCAAAGACAAGGGTCACACACTTGATGGGGTGACACAACAGCCCCAATAATGGCAGGCAGCACTGGCTCTCAGGGTAGACCTGCTTCACCCACCATTGTTCCCCACTCAGCTGTGTCAAGACAGAAGCAGCCAGGTCTTCCCTTCCTGGGACCTGGGCCCAGCCCTACCTCCACTCACGTGGCTGCCAGAGGGACTGACCGTGTTCCAGGCAGGCTGGGCCTCCAGGCTGCTGAGCTCTTTCCTGTAGTGCCCTGACAGTTTCATGGGAGGAGTCAAGACATTGAGCACTGCTGTGCGCCTCCTGGTACAGCAGGAGCTGGTCCTATAGGATTTCAGCCATCCTGCTCCTCCCACCCACCCTGCACCATCGTCACCGCTCAGGTTCAGAGGGCTTCGGTCATTTTCCCAAGACCACACAGCTGCTGAGTGGGAGAGGCAGGATTTGAACCAGGATTTCTACTGTACTGTGTCTTGGGACAAGAATGGATTGGGGTTGAGAGGGAGCTGCCCCCGAGGCTCAGTCTAGGCCCTGAGGAAGAGTCAGCCAAACTCTCCCCAGCCACGTGAGCAGGAGGCCCAGATAAAGAAAGTGCATCGAGCGCTGAGTGCCAGGCACTGTGCTGGGTGTGTGGGTGTGTGTGAGAATGTGTGTGTGTGTGTGTGTGTGTGCGCGCGCGCGCGTGTGTTTGCTTATTAGCTCACTGCATCCTTAGCAGGTATAATTACCATCCCCATTTACGGGGGCACTGACAGGTAAAGTAACTTGCTCAAGGGCACACAGCTATTGAGTGACTGAGTGGCAAGATCAGGATTTGAACCTGGACAATCTGGCTCTGGAGACCCTGCTCCAATGGGCAGACCTGTGGGCAGAGTTTCTCTGCCAGCCCTCTGAGCTTTGATTGCAGGAAGGAGCGGCCCCTCCTGCTGGCAAGGTCAGAGGAGGGTTCAGGGAGGAAGGGGGAAGAGGCAGGCTCACCTTCCTCCAGTCCATGATGTCCTTCAGCCTACGGAAGAGGAAGATGCCTTTCCCTTGAGACCGGGCTACCTGGGGTGGGATGGGGGCAGAAAGCCGGCTCTTAGCTCTGTGTGGTTCCTTGTTGGCCCCCGTGGCTGGGGGCTGTCCCCAGCATATCTGTCTCTTTTTCCTTATGAACCCCCAACTCTCCCCAGAGGAAGGCTAGCTGAAGGGTCTGGAACAGAGAAGGTGCTAACCCTGGCAGAGGGAGAGAGGGAAGGGAGGGGAAGGGGGAGACTGACTTAGCTCACAAAGACATACATTTGCATGAATAATGCAAAAGAACAGACAATTAAAAAGCCATTTCTAACAGTCCTGGGAACATATCATCCAAATCTTTTTTTGGAAATCAATTTGCCTTCCTAATTAGGGTTTGCTTCGGCTAATACTGAAATCAGCCTGCCTTTACTGAACCCCAGCATGGATAATTCATAGCTTCACACAGTCTAGGGGCTGAGAGAATCTTTGATCTCATATGGAGTGGTCCTCAACAAAGGCATTACTCCCCTTCTACCATTGTAGAAGGACAACAGTCCTCCTGCCTGGCCTTGCACACTCACAGTGCCTAGCAGCTCACTACCTCCCCCACCAACGCCAAACAGCCCATTTTGTTACAGGATAGCTTTGTTAAGTAGTCATCCAAAAGGTATATATGAAGTGCATACTGTATGTTGAGCATTATGCAATGGAACGTTCACAGCCTAACCTGTGTTGAGCTAAGACTGGCCAGTCTGGCTTTGGCTTTTAGGACCTCCTAGAACAAAGCTGATTCCTGGGTGCCAGAAGAGTCCTTTAGGTATTTGCAGCCACTGAGCAGATCTCCCAAGTCATCTTACCTCCAGCATAACTGCAACTCTCATTTCCTTCTGTTCTCCTCTGAGCATGGCCCACCTGGCCCACCCGAGGCTCTCTGTACAAGATAGGGGCATGCAGGGCTGCCAGGTGTGGTTGTACAGGTTGTCTACTGCACAAAGAGCCCCTGCTCTGCCTGCCATGCTGTGCACCATGGTTCAGGGTTGTGTGTGCCCAGAAGACTGGGTGCCAAAAACTCTATGGAGCACTGGTGGTGGCTCAGGGGCAGCCAAATGTGCACAGCAATTTTAGAAAGCAACTAATAAGTGTGCATCAGGAGCTTCCAACAGTTCACGGCCTTGCAAAAGACTTGAACAGGCATTTTACGAAAGAAGATTACCAGTGTAAACATACAATAGGTTGGGCACAGTGACTCACATCTGTAATCCCAGCACTCTGGAAGGCCGAAGTAGGAGGATTATTTAAGCTCAGGTGTTCGAGACAAGTCTAGGCAACGTAGAAAGACCTTGAGATCACATCGCTACTAAAAATAGCTTTAAAAATTAGCTGGGTATGAGAGTGCACCCCTGTAGTACCAGCTATCTGGGAGGCAGAGGTGGAAGGATGACTTGAGCCCAGGAGATCAGGGCTGCAGTGGGCAGGGATTGCACCACTGCACAGCCTGGGCAACAGTGTGAGACTGTCTGTAAAAAAAAAAAAAAGAAAGAAAAGAACGGGCACTCAACTTCATCAGAGGGTTCACCAACAGAGAAGTGCTAATTGACAGAACAAGAGCACCGTCATCTCGTCATCTCGGACAAACACTGCCACTTTAAGTTCCAGTTCCCTTTCTGGCCTCATGCATTTCAAGGAAATCACTTCTCTTCTAACTACAAGCAGACAGAAAGAGCAGACAGTAAAACACAGATAAGACAGCTCGGGCACAGAGGGAGATGGGGGGAAAGTCTCTTGGGTAACTGCCAAACTTCGCCCTCATACAATGGACCCCAGTAAAACAGTAGATCTTAATAAGCACATTCCTTTCCCTTCCGGTGCACTAAGATAGGAAAGCTAAAAGCAACCCGGGGGATATGCCTGCAGCTGCAGAAAGATGTATGGGAACAGACACACAACTCTCCCTCCCAGATAAGCACAACAAAGAGACACAGAAGCAGTCCAAGCCTCTAATAAACTCTCCCGCCCTGAATCCTTAAAAACTCTTAGTCTGTAAGAGAGTGTGGCTCTGACCTAACTCAGCCAGAAGGTTCCTCTCAGGTTTGTTTTCTCTAAAATAAACCTGTCTTGACGGGCGAGCCACCTTTCGTGTTTCTCTCCTCTTTCTTTAATTCTTACACTAATGAAAATCACAATATGATATTACTATATACTACCTGAGAATGGTTAAATTAAAGACAGACAATACCAAGTATTAGTGAGGATGTGGAGAAACTGGAACTTGCACACACTGCTGGTGTGAGAGTACGTTGTTTGGAAACTGGCAGCATCCGCTAAAGCTGAACATAGGCATCCTCTATCCTATGTCCCAGCAATTCCTCTCCTAGGGACCTACATGACAGAAATGTCTGCACATGTCACCAAGGACATGGCCCCAGACACCCACAGCAGCACTATCATAATAGCTCCACCCTGAGACTCCCCAATGGATGAATATTTAATCAATGGAATAGTATACAACGATGACAGTTAATAATGTACAATTACCCACATCAGCAGAATGAACTGCAAAACATGTCAAGGGAGAGACACCAGACACAAGGTAGTCATCCTATAAGATTCCAATTATATAAAGTCCAAAAGCAGACAAAGCAAACCTATGATGTTTAGTGCCTTGGGGGGTTGTGAGTGAGTGGAAAGGGGCCTGAGAGGGCTGCTGAGGGTAGGGAACGCTCTGTTTATGACCTGGGTGCTGATTATTTGAGTGGATTCACTTTGTGAAAATTCATACTGTGACCCTATAATTTGGCTACTTTTCTATATTTTATTAAACTTCAATTAAACGGTATCTTTTCAGGTTCATATGCTTTGGTCTAGGAACCCCTATCCCCAACCCTGTTGGCTGCCTTCCCTATGGCCACTTTCCTTCCTCTTCTTCCTTGCTAGCAAAGCCCACCTCTCATGAGGGAGGCTAGAAAGGCCAGATGTAGGTTTTCCCAGCTTCCCTTGCAGTTGGTGGAAACCACATGACCAGTTTTGGCCAATCAGACCTAAGGAGACATTTGCTCAGAGATTCCAGGAAAGATGTTTCTCCTTGTTAAAAATATTAGGGAAGGAGCTGGGGAGAAAGGGGATCGGGAAGAAATATCCTGGGCTCCTTCCTTCTTTCTTTGAATGCTACAGTCTGCGGAGATGATGCCTGTGACTGCAGCAGCCATGTCACATCCATGAGGTGACAAGTCTGATGACAAAAAGCCAGCACACAGGATGCAGAGTGGATGGAGAGCAGGAGCCTGGGCCTCTAGTGGCATCATCTAGCACATCCCCAAACCTGGATATGCCTACCCTCAGCCTTCTTGTTCTGTGAGATAACAAAATGCCTTTATTGTTCAGGCCATTGTTAGTAACTTGACATGACTGTTCCAGGAGGTGCCTTCCTAAGGGACTAACCCTAAAGAATGAAAGATGAACCGCCTGCATGGTGTTACATCGGGGCCGATGAGATGGAAATCACCTAATACCTAGTTCCAGCAGATGGCAGTTTCCAAAAACAACCACGACAATATTTCCTGTCCCATATGTTCTCCAGAACCCTGTCAAAAGGTAAATCAATGTCCCCTCCCTTGAATCTGGAAGTGTCTCTACTAATTGCCTATGGCAGAAGTGATGGGTGAATTCCAATGCCAGGTCATAAAAGGCAATATAGCTTCTGCCTGGCTCTCTCTTTCAGGATGGTTGCCCTCAGAACCCAGCAGCCATCCCATGAGGAAGCCCAGGTCACAGGGAGAGGCCCACCTGGAAGGCAACTGAGTCTTCCAGCCCTCAACTCTGGCTGAATTCCCAGCCAACAGCTGGCACTTACTTGCTAGCCCAGCCAGTGAGCCAGCTAGGAAGGGGATCCTCCAGCCCTCAGTGGATGCTGGAGCAGCCTTCCTTGTCAAGCACTGTCCAAGCTGGGGGCTCACATGAACTAAATAAGGCATTATTGTTGTTTCAAGTCACTATGTTTGGGAGTGGTTTGCTACTCTGAAATAGATAACCGGAATACGAGCTTTAGTAGAATGGTTCATAACAATGGCAATACCAGCAGCTAATACTTACCAGGTGTTTACTCTGTGCCAGACACCGTGATTTATACACGTTACCTCATTAAAGCTTGAAAAAAAACACACACCCTTTGACATAAACATTAATGTTATCCCCATTTTGCAGCCAAGAGAACCAGCGGACAGGCCAAACACATTGCCCAAGGTCACCCAGCCAACAGGTGACAAATCTGAGATAATTAAATCTGTGCTACACAAACCTGGGGCTCATATACCTCTTGAAAAGTGCCGGGGATACACAAAATCACAGGATAAACACTGCTAGTTCTGGGGGCAGCTCTATTACTTGATGGTTTGGGAGGGAAATATTTTTATATTATGCTTTTTTCTTTGAGACAGGGTCTTGCTCTGTCACCCAGGCTGGAGTACAGTGGCAGGATCTCGGCTCACTGCAAGCTCAGCCTCCTGGATTCATGCCATTCTCCTGCCTCAGCCTCCCAAGTAGCTGAGACTACAGGTGCCTGCCACCACGCCATGCCAATTTTTTGTTATTTTTAGTACAGACAGGGTTTCACCGTGTCAGCCAGGATGGTCTCGATCTCCTGACCTCGTGATCCACCCGCCTCAGCCTCCCAAAGTGCTGGGATTACAGGCGTGAGCCACCGCGCCTGGCCGATTTTCACATTTCTTTCTATTAGGAATGCAACAAATCATAGGAGTGTTAGCCATGCCCGTGACTTTGCCATCAAAAGAGATCACAGTGATTTCGACATCACATTACAATTGTTGCAGATATCTCAAAATATTGTTTATGCTCCTCCTGACTTTGAAATTATGGTAGCTGTGAGGCCTGCTGTTAGATCCTCTTTAATTGTTAATGAAAAGCGCACATATTTCTATAGCACAAATAATTTTGTAATCGCTTGTGTGGTGGCCATGACAATGCACCTTGCAGGCCTCCAACAGAGTAACTGACTGAGAGTGCCAGCGGCTTCCAGTTGAGGTCTAGCTGTGTTTGCCAGGGCGTCTTGCTAGGGCTGCTCCCAGTCAGTGACTGAGCCCCAGGGGATATGAAGACCGGCCATTCCTGAGAGACAGGGGACTCCTGACAGCCAACTTTGGCTGAGGCCTCCCAGGGGCCTTGATGAACTTTCCAAAGTCTGCTCAGCAATAGAAACTTCCAACCTTCCTCCCTCCCTCTCTTCTTTCTTCGCTTCCTTGGAGGCCTGATTCTCTCCCAGCCTCACCTGCTAGCTCCCTCCCCATTTTTTCTCACCAGCCAAACTGTTTAATTTTGTCTTGGCGTCCGTTTCTTGGGGAACCCAGACTAACACAGTTTGATAATGGGTTTTCAGTATAGTTGCCTTCTTTTATAATGGAATGTACTGTATTTTATGTTTTTAAAACCACAATTCTTTCATGGGTACATACTTATCTCCAAACTCATTAAGCTGTCTACATTAAATACGCACAGCTTGTTGTATGCCAATTATGTTTCAATGAAGCGGTTAAAAAAACACCACTATTCTGTGATAGGGTCCACACATTTCACCAGATGTCAAAGAGGCCCATGGCATAAAAACAGTACAGAAGTCTTGCCCTCTTGTTTAAGCTACTGTTATTTGGATTTTCTATTATTTACTGAGCAAAGCATCCCGACCCTTAGAAAGTCTCAGTGAAAAATTCTGAGAAGTTCTGGTTGGGGTAAACTAGTGTGATGGAATGTTAAAATGTGGCTCTTCCTGCCTTGCAGTTTGGAAATAGGCCCCCAAGGCTGAGAACAGCCCCCTGGTTGCCAAGAACGCTCGCTGCCGTGTGTGAAGTGTTAGACCAGCTTGGTGGACGCAGGGTGAGCAGATAGATAGGCCCTGTCCCTGAGCAGCTTGGGGGGCACACAGAGAGACTGACAGGCCCCATCCGTGACAGCCAAGCAGTCGCCTCCCCGCACCACGAGGCGGGCTGGAGCCACAGTTGTCCCATGACCTGTGTCAGTGTCCTGCCCACCTCTCCACCAACCCTGACGGCCTGAACTGCTGGCAGGGGAGAATGCTTCCATGGGAAGAAAGCTAAGAGCGATGCAATGTTTACACTGGACTTTTAAATGCCAGACCCAA
Organism: Pan troglodytes; assembly: GCF_028858775.2. Taxonomy (NCBI): domain Eukaryota; kingdom Metazoa; phylum Chordata; class Mammalia; order Primates; family Hominidae; genus Pan; species Pan troglodytes. The sequence goes on along the minus strand of NC_072419.2, from coordinate 38,133,005 downwards.
GAGCCTGTTCTTATATTCCCCTAAAAGCTCCAAGATGGGCTGGGGCTCTGGCCTGGTAGGAAGAGGGTCCCCACAGGGTGGTGTAGATGGAATGATGCTGCCTGCTCCCTTCTGAGTCCTGGGCTGCTCTGCTGCCACTGATGAGGAAGATGAAGGCTTGGCAGACACCAGGAAAACAATGCAGAGGAGATGCCCGAGGGCTGCCCTGTGACTGGCTGGGCCACACCAACTATGCGAAAACTTTTGCCTGTGGGTGGGCAAAGATCAACCATGTCACAAAGACAGGCCTTGTGGGAAGAGTGGAGGGATTCAGGGGACTCTTCTCCCTCTATTCTCCAAATTTAGGGCAATGTTCTGTTTTTAACACTCTCTCCTCCTGAAAGGAATCCAAATAAGGTCCCAGAACTAATACTCAAACCCAGTGGTTCTCAGAAACTGTGGTACTCAGACCAGTAGCACCCTCAGAACCTGGTGTGATGGTTAATTTTACGTGTCAACTTGATTAGGCTATGGTGCCCAGTTGCTTGGTCAAATGCTAGTCTAGATGTTTCTCTGAAGGTACTTTGTAGATGTGATTAACATCTACAATTATTAATTTTTTTTTAGATAGGGTCTCACTCTGTCACCCAGGCTGGAGTACAGTGGAATGATCTCGGCTCACTGCAGCCTCAACCTCCTAGGCCCAAGTGGTCCTCCCACCTCAGCCCCCAAAGTAGCTGGCACTACAGGCACTCGCCACCACACTCAGCTAATATTTTTGTATTTTTTGTAGAGACTAAGTCCTGCTATGTTGCCCAGGCTGGTCTCAAGCTCCTGGGATCAAGCGATCCTCCCACCTTGGCCTCCCAAAGTGCTGAGATTACAGGCATGAGCCACTCACCTGGCCTGCAATCATTAATTTTAAGTTATCACCCTTGATAGCATGGGGGGGGCTTCATTTAATCAATTGAGGGCTTAAGAGTAAAAACTGAGTTTTCCTGAAAAAGAAGCAATTCTGCCTCAAAACTGTAACATAGAAATCCTGCCTGAAGCTCCATCCTGCTGGCCTGCCCTGCAGATTTCAGACTTGCCAACCCCCACAATATTGTATGAGCCAATTCCTTAAACACACAGACACACACACACACACACACACACACACACATACACGCACACACACACACTAATGCTTTCCTTTCTCTGGAGAACCCTGACTGCTATACCTGGGAACTTGCTAGAAATGCAAATTCTCAGGCCCCCACCAGGCTGACTGAATCATACTCTGGGGTGGGTGGGATGCTTGAACAAGCTCTTCAGGAGATTCTGCTGCACCCTCAAGTTTGAGAACCACTGCTCCACAATCTCGATACTCAAAGTGTATGCACAGACCAGCAGCACTGGCATGTCCTGGGAGCTGGTAGAAATGCTGGTTCCCAGGCCCCTCCCAGACCTGTGAATCAGGCTCTGCATTGCACCAGGTCCCTGGATGCTGCACGGGCACTGTAGGGTTTGAGAAACACTGACCTAGTGCTTTCCCAGGGACAGAGCAAAGAGACGGTGTTTCCTGGACTCTTGGAAATAACAATGAAAATGGTCAATTATCAGGCACCTAATGCCAAGCCCTTGATATAATTTGTAAATTCATGTGTCGAACGTGTGTAACTTCACTGTATTCTCTCACAACCCTGTAAGGTAGACACACTCATTAATTCCATTTTACAGATGAAGAAATGAGCACAGAGGGACTTAAGGGGGTCGAGTGACCTGCTCAGGGTCATACAGCTTGTAAGCAGTGGATACAGAATTAGAACCCATGCCAGAAATGACTAGAAGCACAGAAGCGCCCACTCTCCACCCCTGAGACAGGGTGCCTTGCAATTTGGGAGAGAGGACACACACACAGACGCACAGACACACAGAGCCAAGATGCCTCCTCTTAATTACAGCTGTAGCTGCCGTTGTGTCTGCTGCTAACAAAGGCTGTGGGCTGGGAATGGAATCAATTTAATATGCAAGTGCTGTTCCCAATTAGCACAAATTACCATTTCTCTGAGAGGATAATGCTGGGAGCTGGAATCCGCCCTGGTGGGTCACAGCACTCCGTGCTCATCAGCCTAATCCCTACTGCTCCAGCCATGGCCTTCCTCACTGCGCCTTCCCTGGACACCAGAGAGGCAGGATGGGCCAGGGGAAGAACCTGGGAGGCCTGGGTACACCTTGGCTTCGTGCCTGTTGGGAGCATCCATTGTTTTTGTCAGCCCCATGTCAGTTCCCCCTCCAAGCACCTGTGTTATTGGCTAAATCTGCATCAGCCAACACCAGACACCAGTCTTCAGCTCCACAGGAAAGGGCTGCTCCCTCCACCCTCCCGCTCCCTCCCTGGGGCCTGGAACATTCTCAGGCCTGGAAAACATAAGAGGACTTTGATGATGCCATTCAAGGCTACGGTGGCATGTGGCTTTGTGGTGAGCGACAGTTGTGACACCAGAAAGGGCTGAGTGATTGGTAGGTGCGCTGTTATCCTCACCTTTCTTCAGTTTCTTTTTTTTTTTTTTTTTTTGAGATGGAGTCTTGCTCTGTCTCCCAGGCTGGAGTGCAGTGGGGTGATCTTGGCTTACTGCAACCTCCACCTCCCAGATTCAAGCAATTCTCCTGCCTCCGCCTCCCAAGGAGCTGGGAATACAGGCACCCACCATCACGCCCGGCTAATTTTTGTATTTTTAGTAAAGATGGGGTTTCACCATGTTGGCCAGGCTGGTCTTGAACTCCTGACCTCAGGTGATCCACCTGCCTCGGCCTCTCAAAGTGTTAGGATTATAAGCATGAGCCACCATGCTCGGCCCCACTCAGATTTTTGAGCCCCAATAGGCTGCTTCCTGATACCAAGCCTTTGCACATGCAGTTCCCTCAGCCTAGGATGCTCTTCCCTATCTCTACTTTTTTCCAGGCAGACTTGTATACATCCTTCAGGTTGCAGCTCAATACTAATTCTGATTATTATAACAATTCTCATTTATTGAGTACTTACTATGTGCTTTACCTGTGTTAACTCACTTAGTCCCCTAACACTAGGTGATAGGTATTATAATAATCCCACTTTGCAGATGGGAAAACTGGAGCACAGAGAAGGTGCGTAAGCTGCCTGAGGCCACACAGCTAGTAAGTGTATCAGTAGTATTTGAACAAGGGGGTAGGCCTCAGAGTCCAGTCTCTCACTTCTTCAGAGAAGCCTGCCCAGCCAGGAAGAGCCTCCTGTGGATCCCTCTCCTGACACCATTCTCCTTAATAACAGCACAACTGCAACTGCATAGGTCTCCTTTGTTTGCTTATTGTCTGCCTGCAAAAAGGGCGCAGACCCAGGCTGACTTGCTGAGGGCTGTGTCTTCAGCACCTAGGTCTGTGCCTGGCACATGGTACATGCTCAGTAAGTATTTGTGAAATGCTTGAATAAGAAAGCCTCAAGTTCTTCATTGCTAAAATGGGGCTGTTGATCTCTCCCCCGAGGGTCACTATGAGGATTGGGGTAACGCAGGTAAAGCACTTGGCATGTCAGAAAGACAGGTTCCAAATTCCCTGCCCTGGCGTCCTAAACATCACTTGTGCATTCAATAAACACTCATTGAGCACCTACTGTATGCTGGCAGTCATAGCTGCTGGGTCCACACACTGCAGAGAAGAGGAGCTAAAGCTGGCCCTTCGGGAAGGCAGACAGCATCTAAGGCTGAATTCCCAGGCAGTGTCTGCACCTGATCCCTGCTATGGCACCTGGGACTCATGCCCTCCCACCCAGCCCCTGGCACTGGGCACTCACAGGCTTCATGATCCAGGTGATTCCTGGGTTTTTGCGAAACTCCTCTACAAACAGGTGGTACTCGCAAGGCATCTCAAAGGTTTTGGGGAAGAAGTCGCACTTGGCTGCCTCCAGCTTTCCTGCCTCACGCTCCAGCTGCTTCCGGAACCGCTTCAGGTTCTTCACCATGTAGTTCTTCCGGGTCAGCTGGGTGGTGGGAAGGACAGGCGGCCATTAGCTCCTGCTCACAGCCTGCTCCCCTCCCAGCCCCACACATCCACCAGCCACCCTGCAGCCTCCATGCTCTGGCCCACAAAATAGCAACAGTAAGAGTAACTTTGACCCAGAAAGACCTTGCTAGTCAAGAATTATCCCCGCTTCACAGATGAGGAAACTGGGGTTTAGAAAGATTAAGTCAATTGCTCAGAGCTATCCAACGAAGGTGCTGCACTGCCCCAGGATTTGACCAGGGCCTGTCTTGACTCCAAAATTCATGCTTTTGGCCAGGCGCAGTGGCTCACGCCTGTAATCCTAGCACTTTGGGAGGCCAAGGCGGGCGGATCACAAGGTCAGGAGTTCGAGACCATCCTGGCCAACATGATGAAACCTCATCTCTAACAAAAATACAAAAATTAGCCGGGCATGGTGGTGAGCACCTGTAATCTCAGCTACTCAGCTACTTGGGAGGCTGAGGCAGAAGAATCACTTGAACCCGGGAGGCAGAGGTTGCAATGAGCCGAGATCATGCCATTGCACTCCAGCCTGAGGGACAAGAGCAAGACTCTGCCTAAAAAAAAAAAAAAAAAAAAAAAATCATGCTTTCAACCACTAAGCTACACTAACCTTTAAAAATTTCCCACCACTGCCTCCTCCAGTCCTGTCCCTTCTAGACCTCCTTCCCATCTTTAGACCCCAAACTTCTCAACTTGCCTCCACCCTGAAATCACCATAATCATTCATGCATCCTCTCCCTTCAGACCCTGCACCCTCAAACCATCTTGCTCCTCAAATCTTGGTGCTGAAACTCCAACCAGCCTGTGACTTCCAGTCCTCAGGCCTTGGATCCCTATACCCTGAAACCATTTGGCTCTCCATAGGTCTAGCCCGCAGACTTCCCACTCGGCGTTGCATCCCACATTCTAATACACTTTTCCAATAAACTTTCCGTTCTGATCCTTGTACCAGCTCCAGCTCATGGCCACACCCAGTGACATGAGTTGGTTGGCACAGTCCCTCCCGCCTGCCCAGCTCACCTCATAGTGGTTCCGGAAGTGACTGATCCGCACATGTTCATCCATGTAGGTGTGGTCGAAGTTCTCCCGGAGCCAGCTGACGTCACACCAGTAGAAATCCCACTCCCCTTCGCTGGGGGTGGGGTGGGGGCGGGTATAAAGGTCATGATCTGAGGACCTTGGCACTGCAGGGCCCAGGGAGGTGCTGCCGAGGGGGCTTGAGGAAGGGTACACAGCACTGTGTCCCTCTAGAGTCTCTTGGAGGTGGCCCTGGGTGCCACTGGCCTACACGTGCTTTGTTAGACCAGAGCAAAAGCCAGGGAAATGTTCCCACAAAAATCCAGGTGGTTGGCTTCCCTTGAGCTATCACTGAGCCCAGAGTGCCTCCTGGCACCTATTAGCTGGGCTGAGGAGCAGCCACCCCTTCAGACAGGGCACGCCCTCCTCAAACCACAGTCCCCATGACTCTCTGTGGTGTGACAGCCACTCAGCCTCACTTGTTCTTGCCAGTTGCCACGCCTGCAGCCCGCAGTGGAATGAGCTAACCTTTGCAAGCCCCTCCCAGTTCACAAAACTCTCCACTCACTAAATCCTCAGAGCAGCCCCCAAAGGTGATCTTGGATCATCCCCAGAACTCTAAGGCAAGATGGCCTTGCTCACTGAGGACATGGCAGCAGCAGGACCCACACCCAGCTCTGCCGGCTTCAAATTCTGATCCCATTCTCCACCACCATGCCAGGGAGAGGAAACCGGGCCAATCTACCAAATCTGGGTGCCAGAGCTGGGGTGCGGGGAGGAGGTGTTTGAAAAAGATGCCACAGGAAATAAAACACCGTCATGATTGTTCACAATTATTTTTAAGTAAAAAAGTACAGATACAACTGAAGCCCCCTGTCTAACCCTGCCTGATTGTATCTCCTTCTGTTCTGTCGCGAAGGAAACCATCAGCCTGAGTTTGGTGTGTTATCATTTCTATGCAGTGGTTTTTTTTTTTTTTCTTTTTTCGAGACGGAGTATCACTTTGTTACCCAGGCTGGAGTGCAGTGGCGAGATCTCGGTTCACTGCAACCTCCTCCTCCCGGGTTCAAGCGATTCTCCTTCCTCAGCCTCCCGAGTAGCTGGGATTACAGGTGCCCACCACCGCAACTGGCTAATTTTTTATTTTTAGTAGAGATGGGGTTTCACCATGTTGGCCAGGCTGGCCTCGAACTCCTGACCTCAGGTGATCCACCTACCTCGGCCTCCCAAAGTGCTGGGATTACAGGTGTGAGCCACCATGCCCGGCCTGCAGTGGCTTTATAGTTTCATCATGTATATTTGTGTGTATCCATGCATCATGGCACATGGCATTGTTTGTCATGATTTTAAACCTAACGCTAATACTTATTGCTTACCATGTACCAGGCACTGCTCTAAACACTTCACAAATATTCATTCACGGATCCTCAGTGCAACCTGAAGTGTTAGGTTCTGTTATTATACCCATTTTACAGATGAGAAAATGGAGGCAGGCACACAGAGAAACTCACCTAGTTCATGCAGTTAGTAAGTGGCAGAGCAGGATTTGAACTCAGGCCTCAGGCTCCAGAGTCCAAGCTCTGTGGTTAGAACCCCTCCTGTCTGTTTCTTTTCACAACATGCTTTTTTTCCCACCAAACTTTTGTTTTGGAGATCCATCCTTTTGATACATAGGAGTCGAGTTATTCTAACTGCCATTTCCCATTCCATTGGGTGAACACACCACAGTATATCCATTTTCCTATTAAAAGGTGTTTGGGGCTGGGCGTGCTGGCTCACACCTGTAATCCCAGCATTTTGGGAGGCCAAGGTGGATGGATTGTTTGAGTTTGGGAGTTTGAGACCAGCCTGGCCAACATGGTGAAACCCCATTTCTACCAAAAACACAAAAAATTAGCCAGGAGTGGTGGCATGCACCTGTAGTCCCAGCTACTCAGGAGGCTGAGGTGGGAGAATCACTTGAGCAGGGGGGTGGAGGCTGTGGTGAGCCAAGATCATGCCACTGCACTCCAGCCTGTGTGACAGAGTGAGACCCCATCTCAAAAAAAAGAAAAAAAAGGTGTTTGGTTTGTCTCCCTTTCTCCCCACCCCTTTTCTCTAATATAGACAAGTAGGCTGAGTTTTAAAAGACATCTGGAATGAGGTCTGAGGCAGAAATGGAGAAAAATGAAGAGACATCACCATCACCTTGGGATGATGAAGGAAGAGGCCCTGAACAAGACCAATGGGGAGGATGCAGGGGCAGACTGTAGTTCCAAAAGATTCCTACACTATATCCCTTATCCAGAGGCTGTGGGGCCGTGAGGCCGCAAGGAGAACCCATGAGAACCTTCTTCGGCTGTCTGCCCTAGTGAGATCCCCACAGACAGCTAGCATTGACTGCCACACGTGTGAGTCAGATGCCCTCAGACAACTCCTGCCACCAGGTGACCTCCAGATCTGGACTCTTCCCAGCTGATGCCCCCAGTGTCACAGAGACAAGCCAGTCCCACTGTGTCCTGTAAGAGTCCCTGACTCAGGAGCCCCGCGCCTAATGCAATGCTGTCTTAGGCAGCTAAGTTTTGGGATTTGTTACACAGCCATAGCAACTGGAACAATGGCCAAGCAGTTGGGCCTTGTGTTGTAAATGGAGATCCCTTTGGAATTTTCTTTCCTTTTTTTTTTTTTTTTTTTTTGAGATGAAATTTCACTCTTGTTGCCCAGGCTGGAGTGCAATGGCACGATCTCGACTCACCGCAACCTCCGCCTCTCGGGTTCAAGCGATTCTCCTCCTTCAGCCTCCAGAGTAGCTGAGATTAGAGGCGTGCACCACCACGCTTAGCTAATTTTGTATTTTTAGTAGAGACAGGGTTTCTCCATGTTGGTCAGACTGGTCTCAAACTCCTGACCTCAGGTGATCCGCCTGCCTTGGCCTCCCAAAGCGCTGGGATTATAGGCGTGAGCCACCGCGCCCGGCCTGGAATTTTCAAAGAACTAAAGATTTAAATTGCTTCTCCTTGTGGCTGCTGGGTTGGTGTTTCTCCTGAATGTCACACCATGTGCAGAGGGGCTTTAAGGCAGGCAGACAGACCCAGCCTTTCACTGAGCTCAGAGATGTCCAGAGATGGACATCTGTGCACACACCGTGCACAGATGTGGTGACGTGAAGCACGTGGTAATGGAATGACACTGGAACCAGAAATCTACGGTTTCCAAATTTTGTCCTAAGTTACTCATGAAAATCTGGGGCCTGGTCCTTCTCCAAACCTCCCTTGTGGCTGTGCCCCAGGCACAGTGGTTCGGAAGAACGATTTCAAGAACTGATGGAAACCCACTGGAGAAGTGGCCGTGTGCTGGTTGGGCACGGTGGCTTATGCGTGTAATCCTAGCACTTTGGGAGGCCGAGGCGTGTGGATCACCTGAGGTCAGGAGTTTGAGACCAGCCTGGCCAACATGGTGAAACCCCGTCTCTGCTAAAAAAAAAACACAAAAACTAGCCCAGCATGGTGGCAGTTTCCTGTAATCCCAGTTACTTGGGAGGCTGAGGCAGGAGAATCACTTGAACGCAGAAGGCAGAGGTTGTAGTGAGCCGAGATTGTGCCACTGCACTCCAGCCTGGGCAACAGAGTGAGACTCCGTCTCAAAAAAAAAGAAATGGCCATGTGCTCTATAAACCCTCAGATACCATAGTGCCACAGATTCCCGGCTGGCTGGCTGGGGCTTCATCTAGATGCCCAGTCCTGCCTTTTCTCCACCCTGATGTTTGTACCAAGCCATGTCACACAGTGCAAGGAGCACTAGACCAGGAGTCAACACAGGCACTGGCACTATGTGACCTTGCCCTCTTCTCTGGGCCTCAGCTCCCTATTGGGAAAATCTAGGTGTGGTAACCTCTAGGCAAGATGATAGACTGCAATGAGCCAAACTGATACTAAATAATTAAATGAGGGACAGGAAGAGAAAAACTTTCTCTACAGAAGAATGCCACCTAATACATGTAGAAGGAATGACAGAGAGTAACCATTTTGCAATTATTGTAATAATAATAGATTTAGGCAAGAATCCTTAAAAAAGGCCAGGCACGGTGGCTCAAGCCAGTAATCCCAGCACATTGGGAGGTCAAGGCAAGAGAATCACTTGAGCCCAGGAGTTCGAGATCAGCCTGGTCAACATGGTTAAACCTCATCTCTACAAAAAACACAAAAATTAGCCAGGCATGGTGGCATGGGCCTGTAGTCCCAACTACTCAGGGGGCCGAGGTGGCAGGATCACTTGAGCCCAGAGGGTCAAGGCTGCAGTGACCCATGATTGTCCCACTGCACTCCAGCCTAGGCGACAGAGTGAGACCCTGTCTCAAAAAAAAAAAAAAAAAAAGAAAAAGAATTATCAAAAAATGCTAGAACCGTTGTGTGAAAGTTTGTTGGGAACAAGATATTTGCATAGTCTCAGATTATCTGCCCATAAGATACTTATTATTTTTTAAAAAGTTAATTTACACTGGAGAAAGCTGGCAGACACCACCTTAATCTAATGGTCAATCAAGGTACTGTCACCAGTGATAAGACACATCAGCATCACAAACCCCTGATGAGTTCCACTGGAAAGGGCACAGCATCACTTCTGTGGTATTCTTGCCAAAATGCATAACCTCATGATGAGAAAACATCAGACAAATCCAATTCAAGGGACATTCTACAAAATGTACTCTTCAAAAGTGTCAAGGGCATGAAAGACAAATAAAGACCAAGGAACTGAAATATATTTGAGGTAAAAAAGGTCAGCTAAATGCAAAGTGGGATCCTGGATTGGATTCTGGAACAGAAAAAGGATGTTAGTGGAAAAAAACTGGTGAAATTCAAATGATGTCTGCAGCTTAGTTAACAGTAATATATCAATGTTAATGTCCTGACTTTGACAAATGTACTGTGATTACATAAGCTGCTAACAGGGAAAGGTGGTAAAACTGCTAAAAGAGGAAGCTATGTACGATTTTTGAAACTTTTCTGTAGGTCTAAAGTTATTTCAAAATAAAAAAGTTTAAAAATAAGTATTTTAAAATATTAAAGTTAGACCCCTACCTCACACCATATAAAAAAATTAAATCGAAGATCTAGATGTAAGAGCTAAAACTAGAAAACTCTTAGAAGAAGACATAGGAGTAAATCTTTGTGACCTTGGATTAGGCAATGGTTTCTTAGATATGATACCAAAAGCACTAGCAACAAAAGAAAAAATAGGTGAATTGGACTTTATCAAAATGAAAAAGTTTTTACCTCAAAAGGCACAGTCAAGAAAGAGGAAAGATAACTCACAAAATGGAAGAAAGTCAAGTATTTGCAAATCATATATAAGAATACCCTTATAAGATAAAATTCTTATAACTCGAATATAAAGAGACAACTAAATTTAAACATGGGCAATAGATATTTCTTCAAGGAAGATTTATAAATTGCTAATAAGCACGTGAAAGATGCTAAAAATCATTAGCCATCAGGGAAATGCAAATCAAAACCACAATGATACCACTTCATACCCACTAGGATGGCCATAATAAATGTGAGGGTGGGTACGGTGGCTCACACCTATAATCTCAACACTTTGGGAGGCAGAGGCAGGAGGATCACTCAAGTCCAGAAGTTCAAGATGAGTCTAGGTAACATAATGAGACCCCATCTCTCCAAAAAAAACCTTAAAACATTTAGCAAGGTATGGTGGTGTGTGCTTGTAGTCCCAGCCACTCAGGAGGCTGAGGTGGGTGGATCACTTGAGCGCGGGAGGTCAAGGTTGTAGTTGACTGTGATTGTACCACTGCACTCCAGCCTAGGTGACAGAGAGAGACCCTTTCTCTAAATAAATAAATAAATAAATAAATAAATAAATAAATAAATGGATGAATAATAACGAGAGTTGGTGAGGATGTGGAAAAATCGGCACCCTCATATACTCCTGGTGGAAATGTAAAATGGCACAGCCACTTCAGAAAAGTCTAGCAGTTCCTTAAAAAGTTAAACATAGAGTTATCATATCACCCAGTCACTCCACTCCTATGTATACACCAATAAAAAGTGAAAACATATGTCCATTCAAATTCATACATGAATGTTCACAGCAGCATCATGTATAACAGCCCAAAGGTGGAAATAACCTAAACACCTATCAATTAATGAGCAGATAAATAAATGTGGTACTCCTACACAGCAGAATATTATTCAGTCATAAAAGGGAATGAAGTCCCAGCTACTCAGGAGGCTGAGGCAGGAGAATGGCATGAAACCGGGAGGCAGAGCTTGCAGTGAGCCGAGATCGAGCCACTGGACTCCTGCCTGGGCGACACAGCGAGACTCCATCTCAAACAAACAAACAAAAAGGAATGAAGTACTGATACATACTGCTACATGGATGAGCCTTGAAAACATTACGTTAAGTGAAAGAAGACAGGAAAAAGGTTACATATTGTATAATTCCACTTACATGATGTGTCCAGAATAGATAAATAGAGACAAGGCCCAAGACAGAGGCTGGAGGGAGGGAGAAATGGGAATGACTGCTAGTGGGTATGGGGTTTCTTCCTGGGATGATGAAAATGTTCTGGAATTAGATAGTGGTTTTGACACAGCAGGTATGTGGGAAAAAAAAAAGTGGTGATGATTACACAACTTTGTGAATATGCTAAAAGACACGAAATTCTATATATATACATTTTTTGGACTTATCAAAATTAAAAAGATTTTATATATTTTTTCTTCCAACATGTATGTGTTGAGGTTATCTCTGTGTCAGAGACCATGTTGGATGCCAGTGATACAGGAGGAAATGGAATACCTTGCCAGGTGGTGCACACAGTCTTGTGGGGAAGATTAACAATAAACAAGGAAACAACTCTATAATAAAGAATTGTGAAGTGAGCCGCCACGTGATCCAGTAGAGGCCATGAGGCGGGGTAGTTGAGGGACCTACGCTGGGTGGAGTCACCCTGTGGAAGGAACTTTCAGCTGAGATCTGAAGGATAAGGAGGTACAGCCTAGTCAAAAGCAATGGGGAAGGTTCTAGCACTGGGAAGAGCAGGGACTGGGGCCCTGAGGTTGGGAAGAGCATGTTTAAGAACACTAAGAAAAGCCAGGGCGGAAGGAAAGAAGTCAGAGACCAAACTGAAGAGTTGGGAAGGGCCCAATCAAGCAGGGCCTTGTAGACCACCGTGTGGATTTCGTATTCTATTCTGATACCAAAAGTTCACTCATTTGCACACCATTTTCATGATTGTCACAATCAAGTTGCTCTTAAATCACCCAGGAAGACATCAAATTGCCTCTTAACAAGGTCAGTGGAGATCCAGGTTCTTTCCACCTTCCCAGTCTCTGACCATCATAAATTACACAATCGAGTTTCCCACATTGGAGAAAATCGCAGGGGTCAGCACATCGGGAGAGCAATACATGAGCCTTGCCCTGAGAAAACCTCCTTCCAATCATGGCATTTCCCCTGCCAGGTAAGTATCCATTCTGCCATCCTTAACGTGTCCTCATGCTCATCGTGTCGGGGTCACACTATGGTTGCTATAGTTCCAAGGCTTCATGTATCTTTCTCAGGGGGAAGCAAGGGAAGGGACAGCTCTGGCCACATCTGTTCTAAACTGACCTGATGGGTTGGCAGTCTGAACTGAGACCTGATTCTGTCTGGAAATTCCAGACCCAGCTTAGATCCTAAAGGATGAGGCCTTGGATTCACAGAGCTGTGTTGAAGGAAAAGGCCCTGACCTCTGGGCCCTTCCTGATTTAAGGATTCTTGAGACAATCTGGGACCAGCCATGGAGCACCCTGCTTCTGGGCTCCCACACTGTTAGCACCAGACAAATCCTCAGACTCTCTTCCCCTGCCCATTGAGCAGAGGCAGGAGAGGGGCAGGAAGTGGACAGAGGTCACACAGCAGATGGGGACATTGCTCTCTCTCCCCTACACCACCCCCACCTGCTAGTCACCTCACTCTCCTCTAACTCTCCTCCCAACTCCCCCCAAGCACCTTTCATGACACCGGTTCTCTGGATCCAGGGAAGGAAACCCTGTGCAGATATTAGCATGATCACAAGAGAACCAAGAAGGCAAATCCACAAAGGCTGCCATCACCACATCCTCAACATCACTGTCATTGTTGTAATATTCCCCAAAGCCCTAAAGAGAAGACGCTGGTGTCTTGGGTTACCTGCACCACAGCCAACTCCTAATTTTTCATGGGATGATTTAGTAAAGCCTTCCCAAGCAGTGGGAATCACAGATTCATAACATCTGCTCATTTGTTGCTTCAATCCACTGAGAAGCCACTATAAGATGAGGCTGTGGCTCTGCAGACAGCAGACTCGATGCAAATCCCAGCCCAAGCCCTCACAAGCTGAGTGACCTCAAACATGGCATTTTCACTACTTTGTGCCCAGTTTTCTCATTAGTAAAATGGGAATGATGATAACACCTACCTGAAAGATTTGTTGGGATGATTAAAAGATCATGCATGCGAAATGTTAGAGTGTCCAGCAGACTTAGCTAATGGTAAGCAGCAAATATTTCCTGAGCACCACGCAGCAGGGCAGCTACCCCTCCTATCCCTTCTCCCCTTTCTCTACAGTAAAAGAATTTTCAGCATTTACTTGGGAAAATGTAGCCTGTATTTCCCTGAATAAAAACTACATTTTCCAGATTCGGCCAGGCACAGTGGCTCGCGCCTGTAATCCTAGCACTTCAGGAGGCCGAGGAGGGTGGATCACGAGGTCAGGAGATCAAGACCATCCTGGCTAACACAGTGAAATCCCGTCTCTACTAAAAATACAAAAAATTAGCTGGTCATGGTGGCGGGCACCTGTAGTCCTACTCGGGAGGCTGAGGCAGGAGAATGGCGTGAACCTGGGAGGTGGAGCTTGCAGTGAGCCGAGATTGTGCCACTGCACTCCAGCCTGGGCGACAGAGCAAGACTCCATCTCAAAAAAAAAAACCAACATTTTCCAGATTCCCTTGTAGCTGGGTTTGGCCACATGGTTAAGGTCTGGCCAGTAAGCTGTGAGAGACTCCTGAGTTGTGTCCTTCAAGGGATGGGCTTGCCTTTTCTTTCTCTCTCTCTTTTTTTTTTTTTGAGTCGGGGTCTCGCTCTGTCACCCAGGCTGGAGTGCTATGGTGTGATCACAGCTCACTGCAGCCTCGACCTCTTCGGCTCAAGCAATTTTCCCATCTCAGCCTCCCAAGTAGCTGGGACTACAGGCACACACCACCATGCCTGGCTAACTTTTTAAAAAATTTTTTGTAGAGACAGGGTCTTGCCATGTTGCCCAGGTTGGTCTTGAACTCCTGGACTCAAGCGATCCTCCTGCCTTGGCCTCCCAAAGTGCTGGAATTATAGGTGTGAGCCACTGCACCTGGCCTATGCCTTTTATTGCCTCCTGCCTACCTCCTGCTGTTTGGAATGTGAAAGCAAGACTGGAGCTCTACCTTGGACTATGAAAAACAAGGACCTCACCTAAGGGATAGTAGAATGGAAAGACAGAAGCAGATGGATCCCACATTTCTGTGGGGCCCCCTTACCATCTCTGAACTTCCTACATATGGACTTCAATGAGACAGATAAACTTCTAGCATGTCGAAGCCTCTTTTACTTTGGGTTTCCATTGCATACATCCAAACCTTAGCCATAACTAATAGCACCTACTCTGTGCCAGGCATCACATGCTGGTTTGTCTCAATCAGTATCCCCAGAGGCCAGCATGAAAGAAGAAAGGTAGACTTACAGGCCAAAGTCACAGAACTAGCAAGTGGCCAGGGAAGAGCAGTCCTTGATCTGGACCCGTCACTGGAGGATCCAGGCCACAGGTCTGTGGTAGCTGCATTCCTAGTTTCTACTGAAAACCACAGGACACAAATGTGCCTGGGTTTGAATCCTGCTCTGATGCTTACAATGCTGTGTGACCTTAAGCAATTGGTTTCCTAACTCTGAACATAATCTTATCTTACGGTTTAGTTGGAAGGCTTAAATAAGACAGAGATGATAGTGATAATGTGCCTGGCACATTGTGGGTGCTAAATAAATGTCACAGCCACTTTGGGACAAGTCCCAGTGGCCACCCAGGGGAACTGGGAGAAAAACAAAGGAAGACAAGGACCTGTGAGACAAAGGGAAGGAGGGACAAGGCTGGGGGGAGGGTCTTACTCCTTCACTTCCACCCATCCTGGCCTGTGGCGAAGGACGTCCATGAGTGTGTTCATGAGGGTGGTCTTGAACCGGATCGATGCTCTCTGCTCTCTGCAAGACAAGGCAATGAACATTTGCTCAGGATCAATGATTTTCCTAGGATGGCGCAAGGAGAGGAAAAAAGGAGGAAGAGAAGTCAAGTTCCATACCTGGAAAGTTCCACACTGTATTTCAGAATTTAGCATTAGAGCATGATAACACTTAACATAATCAGATTGAGAATTACAGAATCTTCAAATCATTGAAAAATAACAATCATTGTATCCAAGCCTACTATGTGCCAGGCATGGTCTGGTTGCTTTCCATGTGCTATGACTAATCCTTACATGAAATGATAAGTATTTGCAAAGCCCTCTCCTGGCAATCATCTGGGAAGATGAAGCAGATGTACTTTTTCCTATTCCTCCTACTGATACAACTGAAAACTCAAGATACTATCTATAAAACAAATATAAGACTGAAAGATAGAGAAGAAGGCAGACTGGCTGGAGATTTCAGGACCACGGGAACTACATGGTGGTGAATTCCCTGGGTTTCCTTTTTGTCTCATATAGTTCAGATATGGAGATGAAAAGCCACCAACCCAGAAATGCCAATGGGCATAGACGACAAAAGCTTCGACAAAAGCACCCCGTCCTAGCCAAAGGACCAAGAAAGGAGCGGCCTAGCCAGACAGAGGACTTGGGCAATCACTGCTCTACTCCAGCCGGACCCCCAAGAACACATCTGTGGCCCACTCCCAGTGATGCCAGGAAAGGCCGAGTAGGGAGTCCAGACTTCCCCTGAGTTTGCAGCAGGGCACCCAACACCCCTGCTCGGTGCTGTCAGAGAAGGCCACAGACAGAGCCAGGCTTTCATCCCTGCCAGGCGGTAATGAGCCTCCCACCCCCACTGCAGCAGTGGAGACCATGTGTGGAGCCAGGACCCCACACCCCAATCTGGCCATAATGAAGTGCCCCTCCCACTCTGGGGTGATGTTAAAGGGGGCCTAGAGGAGAGCTGGAAATCAATAAAATCAAAAACAGAAAAACATTATAGCAAATCAGTAAAATAAAAGGCAAGTTCTCTGGAAAGATCAATAAAATCTACAAACCTATTTGTCAGCAAGACTGACAAAGGAAAGACTCAACTACCCAATATGAGGACTGAATCAGAGGCTACCGCTATGGAGCCCACAGGTATCACAGCCACAATAAGGAAATGCTACTAACAGCTCTACACACCTACATTTGACAGCTTAGATGAAATGGAACAATTCCTCAAAAAGCACAATTACTACAACTCATCCAATATGAAATAGATAATTTGAATAGCTCTATAGCTATTAAGGAAATTGAATTCATAATTCAAAACCTCCCAAAAAAGAAATCTCCAGGCTCAGTGGTTTCACTGGAGAATTTCCCCAAATATTTGAAGAAGGATTAACACCAATCCTACACAATCTCTTCCAGAAAATAGAAGAGGAGGGAGAATTTCCAAATTCATTTTGCCAAGCTAGTATTAACCTGATATCAAAACCAAAGACAGTACACAAGAAGTAAACCACAGACCAATATCCCTTATGAATGTAGATGGAAAAATCCTTAACAAAATGCAATCAAATAGAATTCAGCAATATATAAAAAGGACTATACACCATAACCAAGCGGAGTTTATTCCAGTAGGCAAGGCTGGTTCAATATTCAAAAATTAATCAATGAGCCAGGCATGGTGTCTCACGCCTGTAATCCTAACCCTTTGGGAGGCTGAGACAGGCAGATTACTTGAGGTCAGGAGTTCAAGACCAGCCTGGCCAACATTGTGAAATCCCATTTCTACTAAAAATACAAAAATGAGTCAGGCGTGGTGGTGGGCACCTGTAGTCCCAGCTACTCAGGAGGCTGAGGCAGGAGAATCACTTGAATTGGGGAGGCAGAGGTTGCAGTGAGCCGAGATAGCACCACTGCACTCCAGTGTGGGCGACAGAGAGAGACTGTCTCAAAAAAAAACAAAACAACAACAACAAAAATCAATGTAATCAGTCATATTAACAGACTAAAATGGAGAAATCACATGATTATATCAATTGATGCAGAAAAGGCATTTGACAAAAATTAAACACTCATTCATTTAAAAACTCTGAGAGGAACTTCGTCAACTTGATAAAAGCATCTTAAAAAAACTCGAGCTAACATTATAATTAGTGGTGTGTGAAAGTTGTCAGATTCAAAATGGAATCACTTGTGTCAAACCCTGGCAAAATAGGGCCAGGGGGCCGGGCGAGGTGGCTCACGCCTATAATCCCAGCTCTTTGGGAGGCCGAGGCGGGCAGATCATTTGAGGTCAGGAGCTGGAGACCAGCCTGACCAACATGGTGAAACCGCGTCTCTACTAAAAATACAAAAAAATCAGGCCGGGCGCAGTGGCTCATGCCTGTAATCATAGCACTCTGGGAGGCTGAGGCAGGCAGATCACCTGAGATCAGGAGTTCCAGACCAGCCTGGACAACATGGTGAAACCCCATCTCTACTAAAAATACAAACATTAGCCGGGCATGGTGGCTGGTGCCTGTAATCCCAGCTACTGGGGAGTCTGAGGCAGGAGAATCGCTTGAACCCGGGAGATGGAAGTTGCAGTGTGCCGAGACTGTGCCACTGCACTCCAGCCTGGGCAAGAGAGCGAGACCCTGTCTCAATAAATAAATAAATAAATAAATAAATAAATAAATAAATAAATACATGAATAACCTTACTGTTCCAGAAGTCAGAGGGACTGAAATGGGTTGGCAGGGCTGCATTCCTTTTGGAGGCTCTATGGGAGAATTTGTTTCCTTGCCTTTCCCAGCTTCTAGCCGGGCGTGGTGGCATGTGCCTGTAATCCCAGCTACCCGGGAGGCTGAGGCAGGAGAATCGTTGGAACCTGGGAAGCAGAGCCTGCAGTGAGCCGAGATCACGCCACTGCTCTCCAGCCTGAGTGATAGAACAAGACTCCATCTCAAAAAAAAAAAAAAAAAAAAAATTAGCCAGGCATGGGGGTGTGCACCTGTAGTCCCAGCTACTCAGAAGGCTGAGGCAGGAGAATCGCATGAACTTGGGAGGCAGAGGTTGCAGTCAGCCAAGATCCCGCCACTGCACTCCAGCCCGGGCGACAGAGTGAGACTCCATCTCAAAAAATAAAAAGTAAAAAAATAAAAATACAGAGCCAGGAAAGGTCATGAAGGGAGGAGTCTCATGCATGATTTGCCAGATAATAAGAACTTTCACAAGAACATTTTCCAAACCACAGCTTCCCACATGAGACAAGAGTACTGCTAACAGCACAAGGGCAGCTAGCAGCTAACACAGGAACACTAGCCTGACATGGTTTCTCAGGCCCAATCCAAAACTGCAAGGGCCTAACAAGAACTCCGAGACTCCAAGTCCTACCTAGCAACTACTGACACTCACCAATCTGCTACCGAACTCGCCAGCTCTCATAAAAAACGCTGCTAGCGCCAATGAACTTTCTTTTGAAACAACTTACGTAAATCTCCTCTTTCCCCAAGAGAACCCTAAACTTTTCCTTTGTTCTCAGACGTGCTGGGGGCCGCCCTAGTCTATGTGGACATCCTGGATTGCAGTTCTACTTCTTGTATATTATTCCCAAATAAAACCTTTTTACTTGGAGATTTGTCTCTATTTTTTTATGTTGATGGATGAAAAACTGGAGTTGGAGACCAGACTGGGCAACATAGTGAGACATTGTCTCTAAAAATAAAAATAAATTAAACAATAATCAGCACTGCAGCCCCACATAGCTCAAATACTAACAAGCTCAAGACGGCAGTGAAGGAGGTTGGATTGGAGTACACGCAATTTAATTAAAGCTGCAGCCCAACCCATGTTCAACTCAGCTTTAGGAGGAATCTGAATGATCAGCCCCTAAACCTGCTAGTCAGAGGAAGGAGCTCACATACTCTATAAAGTGTGTGTACGTATGTGTGTGTGTGTGTGTATATATATATATATGTATATATATATAAAGTGTGTGTATGTATGTGTATATATGTATATGTATATAAAGACTAAAAAATTATTGTATATAATTGTTTTTCATACACAATATCCAGAGTGCAGTTCTAAAAATATAACACATGCAATAGCAAAGCAGGGAAATGTAATACATAATCAAGAGGAAAAAGAGCCAACTGAAATAAACCCATAAATGACCCAGTTATCAGAATCATTAGAGAAGAAATTTAAAAATTATTATAAATATGTTATAGGATTTATGGGAAAAGATGGATACAATGTGTGAATAGATGAGTTATTGCAGAAAAGAACCAAATGGCCAAGTGGCTCATACCTGTAATCCCAATACTTTGGGAGGCTGAGGTGGCAGGATCACCCAGGAGTTCAAGACCAGCCTGTGCAACACAGTGAGACCCCATTTCTACACAAAGTTTTAAAATTAGCCAGGCATGGTGGTACGTGCCTGTAGTCCCAGCTACCTGGGGAGCTGAGGTGGGAGGATCACTTGAGCCCAGGAGGTTAAAGCTGCAGTGAGCCATGATCGCACCACTGCACTCCAGCCTGTGTGACAGAGCAAGACCCTGTCTCAAAAAAAAAAAAAAAAAAGAACCAAATGGAAATTCTAGAAGGGAAAACTATAATATCTGAAATTGAAAGTTCAATGGATGTGCTTAACAAGAGA
This sequence comes from Pan troglodytes, assembly GCF_028858775.2. Lineage (NCBI taxonomy): Eukaryota > Metazoa > Chordata > Mammalia > Primates > Hominidae > Pan > Pan troglodytes. The sequence continues at coordinate 38,113,112 of NC_072419.2, read as the reverse complement.
CTAGGCATTGAGAAGGAAAAACCATACATTTGAAAACAGTCTAATTGAAATTGTTCAAATTGAATTAGAGAAAAAATTTATACATGAACAGAACCTCAGTGACTCGTGAGATAATATCAAGCAGTCTAACATACATATAACTGAAGTTCAAGAAAGAGATGGGGAAGAGATAGGACAGAAAATATTTTTTGAAGAAATGATGGCTAAAAAATTTTCCAAATTTGATTAAATTATCAACTCACAGATCCAAGATGCTCAATTAACCCCAAGCAAGACAGACACAACGTAAACTACACCCAGGTAAACCATAGTCAAATTGCTGAAAAACAGAACAGTCTTAAAAAAAAAAAAAAAGCCTGAGGAAAAAAGACACATCGCATAGGGGGGTGAGGGTGGTGGAGAGTGGGAGTGGAAGACAAGAACAGCTGACTTTGGCTAGGCGCAGTGGCTTACGCCTGTAATCCCAGCACTTTGGGAGGCTGAGGCAAGCGGATCACCTGAGGCCAGGAGTTCGAGACCAGCCTAACAAACATGGAGAAATCTGGTCTCCACTAAAAATACAAAAATTAGCCAGGCGTAGTGGCGGGTACCTGTAATCCCAGCTATTCAGGAGGCTGAGGCAGAAGAATCCCTTGAACCTGGGAGGTGGAGGTTGCAGTGAGCCGAGATTGCACCATTGCACTCCAGCCTAGGCGACAGAGCAAGACTCCGTCTCAAAAAAAAAAAAAAAAAAGAACAGCTGACTTCACATCAGAAACAACATAAGCCTGAAGACAAAGGAATATCATCTTTCAAGTGCTTAAAGAAAAAAAGATCAACCTCGAATTCTATATCCAGTAAAACTTTACTTAAAATATGACAGTGAAATAAAGACATTTTCAAATAAATAAAAGCTGAGAGAATTTATTGCCAACAGATCCACACTATAAGAAACACTAAAGAACGTTCCTCGGGCTGCAGGAAAATTATACCAGATGGAAATTCAGAAGGAATGATGAGTGGGGTAAATATGGAATACTTTCTTCCATGTCTTAATTAAAAAAAAAAAATTCAAGTAGCTATTTAAAGCAAATATAGTGAGAATGTAATGAAGGGTTTATAACATATTTACAAGTAAATATATGACAAAAATAGCAGCACAAAGGATCAGAGGGGAGCAAACAGAAGTGTGTTGCTGTAGGGTTCTTAGTTTTGCATGAAGTGGTGTAATTATGCTTCAAGGTAGACTGTGATAAGGTAAGGATGCATATTGTAATCCCCTAGAGCCATAGGTTGTGAAGTGTGGTCTCAAGTATTCCTCAGGGTCCCCAACTCTTTTTCAAGGGTACACAAATCTTCCCTTTTCCAAATACTATCTTTGTGAGGCTAGATTTCTTCCTGTCCTTCGACCAAAACAATCTATCACAGCAGATTGAACACAGAAGATCTGGAAAGTCAAATGTTTTCTAATAAGCCAGACGTTAAAGAGAGTCACAAAAATGTAAAACGACTACTACTCATCTCAGTACATTTTGGTGGGGAAATATAACTATAACTCACAAAAATGTTGGGCCGAACACAGTGGCTCACACCTGTAAACCCAGAGCTTTGGGAGGCCGAAGCAGGTGGATCACTTGAGGTCAGGGGTTCCAGACCAGCCTGGCCAACATGGTGGCCGTCTCTACTAAAAATACAGAAATTAGCCAGGCGTGATGGCCTGTAATCCCAGCTACTTGGGAGGCTGAGGCACGAGAATCACTTGAACCCAGGAGGCAGAGTTTGCAGTGAGCTGAGATCACACCAGTGCACTCCAGCCTGGGTGACAGAGTGAGACCCTGTCTCAAAAAAAAAAAAAAAAGTTTATGCTACCATGTAATGAGTATTTTTTTGCTTTTTAAATGAATTAATAAGTATTTAAAAAATTTATCGGCTTAGGCCAGGCATGGTGGCTCATGCCCGTAATCCCAGCACTTTGGGAGGCCAAGGCGCGTGGATCACCTGAGGTCAGGAGTTCAAAACCAGCCTGGCCAACATGGTGAAACCCCATCTGTACTAAAAATACAAAAATTAGCTAGATGTGGTGGTGCATGCCTGTAATCCCAGCTACTCGGGAGGCCGAGGCAGGAGAATTGCTTGAACCCCAGAGACGGAGATTGCAGTGAGCCAAGATCACACCACTGCACTCCAGCCTGGGCGACAGAGTGAGACTCCATCTCAAAAATAAAATAAAATAAAATTTATCAGCTTAAATTTTTAATATGGTACACATTGTTAGATGTATGCCACATATACAAAAGTCAATTGGGTTCACAATTATTTTTAAGTTGTAAAGGGACCCACCCTGAGCTTAAACTTTTAGAACCACTGCTCTAAAGTAACCATTTAAAATATCAAATAGGCTGGGCATGGTGGCTCATGCCTGTAATCCCAGCACTTTGGGAGGCCAAGGTGGGAGGATCACTTGAGCCCTGGAATTTGAGACCAGCCAGAGCAACATGGCAAGACCTCATCTCTACAAATAATATGAAAAAAAAAAAGATAAAATAAGGAGGTTTAGCTAAAAGTCAATAGAGGAGACAACATGAACTACTAAAAATATATGCAATAGACCCGAAATGACAAAGAGATACAATTTCAAAATCCATCAGTTTGCAGAAAATATTAAAAATCAGACAAATACCAAATATTCACAAGAATGTGGAGAAATGACAATTATCTTACAATGCTGATGGGGTGCACATTGGACATACCTTTGGAGAGCAATTTGGCATATTACAAAGATCAAGGACTATGTCACACACATCAGACTGGCAAAAATCTAAAGGTCCAAGTTTTGGCGACAATGGGATACAATGGAAACTCCTCCTCTGCTGGTAGAACACACTTTGCAGGGTCACCGGGCAGTTTTTAGTAAAGTCGAATATGCACGTACCCTAAACTCAGCAACCTGTCCTAGCTCTATACCCTGGGTTTGTACTCTGCATTTCTACCAGGAAACACGTGAGCAAGGATGCTTATATGTAATTGTTAATATTTTTTATAGAAATAACCTGTGGCACACACTGTTGGTGGTCCACCCATATCCCTTTGGCATTCACCACTCCTGTGCATGCAAATCAAAGAGCTTCCCACTGCCAGCACCTTCGATGCTACCTGAGGGTTTTCCCTGGCCCCCGGAGTCTGCTCAGCCAGCATGTGGAGCAGATCGGAAGCACCAGAGTGAACTGACCCTCTGCCAACAGCATACAACCAGTGACGACTGGAGTTGGTGGATAAATCCGCTAAGTCTCTCATCTCTCACTTAGGATAAGTCTGCAGTGCATTCTACGTTCTCCCAGGAATTCCCCGGGGGATTCAGCCCACTGTCCGCAGCAATTACCTGTCAATGATGCACCTTTTACTGGTTTCTCTCCTTAGCTGTCTTATTTCCCCACTTCCCTGTCAGTGCTCACTGGAATTACCTTCCAAATAAACCACTTGCTCTCACATCCTTCCCTCAGGGTCAGTTTCTAGTGAAACCAATACTTCATAAGTGCCTTTCCACAGGAAGATGGGTAAATAACGTGCGATACACAATGAAACAGAGGTAGCAGTTAAAATGCATTCAGAGCTACAGGTGCCAATGTGGATAAACACCAAACATATCATTTTGTGTGACAAAAGCAGGGTGCAGAATAGTAATAACAGTACAACGACACTTACATAACTTGTATTCCTAGCTACTCATGCAGTTGGGGTGGCCATGTGACACAATTCTAGTCAATAAGATAGAAACATAAGATTGCTAGAAAGGGTAAGTTCCTGGGAAAGTTTTGCTCTTTTGATGAAAGAAAGAGAGAAAAGAAGGAAAGAAAGAAAGAAAGAGAGAGAGAGAGAGAGAGAAAGGAAGGAAGGAAGGAAGGAAGAGAAAGAAAGAAAGAAAGAAAGGAAGGAAGGAAGGAAGAGAAAGAAAGAAAGAAAGAAAGGAAGGAAGGAAGGAAGGAAGGAAGGAAGGAAGGAAGGAAGGAGGGAAGGAAGAGAAAGAAAGAGATGTGGCTTGATTCTTCCCTCCCCTCTTCTTCCTGTCCTGATCATGACATGAAGGCTGGAGCTGTAGTGGCCATTTGGTCTCCATGAGGAAGAGGTCAAGACAATCATGAAGGCTCATGCCTGTAATCCCAACACTTTGGGAGGCCGAGGTGGGATGATCACTTGAGGCCAGGTGTTGGAGACCAGACTGGGCAACATAGTGAGACCTCATAACTACAAAAAAAAAAAAAAATTAAAAAAATTAGCTAGGCCGGGCACAGTGGCTCACACCTGTAACCCCAGCATTTGGGAGGCCAAGGCAGGTGGATCACAAGATCAGGAGTTTGAGACCAGTCTGGCCAATATGGTGAAACTCCGTCTCTACTAAAAATACAAAAATTAGCCAGGTGTGGTGATGGGTGCCTGTAGTCCCAGCTACTAGGGAGGCTGAGGCAGGAGAATCACTTGAACCCGGGAGGCAGAGGTTGTAGTGAGCTGAGATCACGCCACTGCACTCCAGCCTGGGCAACAGAGCAAGAGTCTAAAAAAAAAAAAAAAAAAAATTAGCCAGGTACACTGGCATGAGCCTGTAGTCTCAGCTACTCAGAAGGCTGAGATGGGAGGATTGCATGAGCCTGGGAGATCAAGGCTGCAGTGAGCCATGATCGCACCACTGCACTCCAGCCAACAGAGTGAGACTCCGTCTCAAAAAAAGAAAAAAAAAGGCAATCATGAAGACGCTGGCTCTGACATTATTGAACCACTGTACCAGCACTCCAGACTCTTTTTCTTCACTCTTTGTGAATAAAATAAATACAATTTGTTTAAGCTACTATTATGAGTTTTCTCTTACTGGTAGTGGAACACATATCTATATGTGCCCTCAATAAGGCACATAAATAAAAAATATTTTATGGTAAATATGTGTGTGTGTGTGTGTGTGTGTGTGCCTTTATAAAATAAGTAGATGGGGCCTTGATATGGTTTGGATGTTTGTCCCCTCCAAATCTCAAGTTAAAATGTGATTCTCAATGTTGAAAGTGGGGCCTGGTGGGAGGTGGTTGGATCCTGAAAATGGATCCCTCATGAATGGTTTGGCAACATCCCCTTGGTGACAAGTGAGTTTTCACTCAGTTCATGGGAGATCTGGTTGTTTAAAAGAGCCTGGGACCTCTCCCTTGTTCCCACTCTTGCCGTGTGACATGCCTGCTCCCCCTTTGCCTTCCACCATGATTGTAAGCTCCCTGAGGCCTCACCAGAAGCTGAGCAGATGCTGGTGCCATGCTTGTACAGCCTGTAGAAACATGAGCCAATTACACCTCTTTTCTTTATAAATTACTCAGTCTCAATTAGCCAGGCGTGGTGGCGGGCACCTGTAATTTCAGCTACTCGGGAGGCTGAGGCAGCAGAATCGCTTGAACCCGGGAGGCAGAGGTTGCAGTGAGCCGAGATCAGGCCATTGCACTCCAGCCTGGGCAACAAGAGCGAAACTCTGTCTCAAAATAAATAAATAAATAAAAAGTCTCAGGTATTCCTTTATAGCAATGCAAAAACAGCCTAACACAGGCCTGTTAAGTGCTCTTTGTTTTGTTAAGGTGGGCATGTATGTTTAGGGCCAGGATCCAGAACATTGCTGAGTTGCACTACATAAGAGAGTGAGAGATTTGAAGTTGGTGGGATAGTCAGTATGGAGAGAAAGAAGGCAAAGAAGATGGGCACTGCATGAGAGAAGCATCTCAAATCACACATGCCCTCCTCAGTGGTAGTATAGCCAGGAGGGACTTTAGAAAGAACAAAAATATCTGGCTGGGCGTGGTGGCTCACGCCTGTAATCCCAACACTTTGGGAGGCCGAGGCAGGCAGATCACCTGAGGTCGGGAGTTCGAGACCAGCCTGACCAACATGGAGAAATCCTGTCTCTACTAAAAATACAAAATTAGCTGGTCATGGTGGCGCATACCTGTAATCCCAGCTACTCGGGAGGCTGAGGCAGGAGAATCACTTGAACCCGAGAGGCAGAGTTTGCCATCAGCTGAGATTGTGCCATTGCACTCCAGTCTGGGTAACAAGAGCGAAACTCAAAAAAGAAGAGAAGAGAAGAGAAGAGGAGAGGAGAGGAGAGGAGAGGAGAGGAGATATCTAATGAACCAGAGAATAAACTATCTAAAACATTTGCTATGTAAACTACCTCCTCTAACTCCCCACAAAAATCTTCAGTAAAGTCTACGTTGCTCACTCCTCCTTTGTGCAAGTGGATTCTCTTTAGGAGATCCAAAGGGGTGCTGGGTTTGGCATGCAGGTTGTTCATGCAGAGTGAAGCAGAAGATCAGAGCACAGCTGACATGCAAGTTATCAAGTCATCACAGGGTTGTTGAAGGAGGCAGGAGAGACCAAAGTTAGGCAGTGGGCCCTGGAGTCCAACAAGCTCTGCCCCTAACTGATCATGTGATCTTGAGCAAGTCACTTAGCCTTTTTGAGCTTCCGTTTCTCCATCTGTAAAATGGACACAATAGTAGTATCTACTTCAAATGGTTGTGGTCAGGATTCAATGAGCTAATACAGGTAAAGTGACAGGCCCAGAGCCTGGCACATGGTAAGTGCTCAATAATGGTTTAGCATTACTCCTTCTACTATCATTTTCATTATAATTGTTGAAGTAGAAAAGGGAGAGAGGGATTGAAAAGGGGAGGGACGGAGAGAAGTTGGTTGCGCTGTGATTGTTGGATTGGATGGGACCACTCACCGCTCTTTTCCCTTTGACAATCCATGGCCCTTGTAATTTTGGTTCTGCAATGAGGAAAGGAAAAGGATGTAACTGGTTTTGTATATCTGCCCTGTTTTCCCAGGTTAACTTACTGCAGATATTAAAATGCCCAAACCGTCAGACTCAACAATGCCTAGGTTCTGAGACACGAAGGTCCAGCCTGATCAAGTTCCCACTGGCCACCATGTCCCCAGCAAATGGACCAGAATTTATCTGCTGTGAATGAACTCCCAAGTATCCAAGGTACCACCTTACTGCAGGTTTGCTCCACAGGTATGACCAGTATAGCAAATGCCTGGTTTTCAGTACTCCAAAGGTCAGCCCTGAACCCCAGTTTTGAAAGCTCAGTTCAATACACTCTGTGAGAAGAATCTGAGCTTTTGTTGTTGTTGTTGAGATGGAGTCTCGCTCTGTCACCCAGGCTGGAGTGCAGTGGTGTAATCTCAGCTCTCTGCAACTTCCACCTCCCGGGTTCAAGTGATTCTCCTGCCTCAGCCTCCCTAGTAGCTGGAATTACAGGCACCCACCACCACACCCAGCCAATTTTGTATTTTTAATAGAGATGGGGTTTCGCCATGTTGGCCAGGCTTGTCTGGAACTCCTGACCTCAGGTGATCCACCCACCTCAGCCTCCCAAAGTGCTGGAATTACAGGTGTGAGCCACCATACCCAGCAGATCTGGACTTTTTACTCTTAACTTGGAATGTTTGATTAAATTGAGGATCCCAGAAGGGGCTAGGTCAAAGACTCAGAGCAATGTTCATTCCTTTCACCCCAATTGGACCTTTCAAATCCTCAATGGGTGGTGGGTATTTTTTCACTTCAACCATGTCCAAAACAGCTTGGCCCTCTGTCCTGGGAAGACCAATTCCTAAGGCACGTATGAAGAGAGAAATCGAAATTGGTCCTGTGCAAGATGACATTTGTAGCTGGGACAGACCTGCCATCTACATTCATTTTCTATTGCTGGGTAACAAATTACCACAAAATCAGTGGCTTAAAATGATGGGAATCCATTATCTCAGTTTCCATGAGCCAGGAGCGTGGGCATGACTTAGCTGCATCATCGGCTCAGCTCTCACAAGACCACAGTCAAGGTGATGGCTGGGGTTATGGCTCTCATCTGGCGTGTGGGGTCCCCTTCCAAGCTCATTCAGGTTGTAGGCAGAATTCAGTTGCCTAGGGTTGTAGGACGGAGGTCCCTGTTTACTTGCTAGCTGTCTGCTGGGAACTGCTCTCAGCTCCTAGAGGCTGCCTGCAGCTCCCTGCAGTGTGGCCCCCACAGGCACTTCACAACATGCAAATTTGTTTTCCTCCAGGCCACATGGAGCACGTCCCTCTGACTTCCAATCCTCCCCTCTCCAAGTCACCTATGATGGAGTCTTAAGTAATGGAAGGTAACCACCATAGTAATCACACCATCAAATTCACAGACTCCTCCATGCTCAAGGAGAGAGAATTGTACAAGGCATGTACTCTAGGGAGTGGGAATCTTGGGGCCCATCTGAGAATTCTGCTTAGCACACCAGCCTACCCCTCAAAGAGCGGCGGAGAGGAGTGGAGGAAACTGCTTTACAAAACTGGCAGAAGCAAGCCCCACTGAAACACAGTGAAATCTTGTTCCATTCTTCCATTCAAGCCCTTCCAACTCCCCCAACACTAGTCAAGCTGTCCTTGTCTTTTTGTATTTTATCTTTAATCCTCTCTCATGCTTTCAATTCCATTTTCCATATGTTTATCCAGTTGCTCCAGAGCCTTTGGTTAAAAAAATTTTCCTCTCCTCATTGAATTGCATTGGCACGTCTGTCACAATTCAATTGACCATGCGTATGTGGATCTATCTCGATACTGTGTTTTGTTCTATTTACTTGTCTATCCTTATGTCACTATCATATTGGCTTAATTACTGCTGTAGCTTTCTGGTAAATCTTGAAGTCAGGTAGAGTAAATTCTGATTTCAAGATTGTCTTTGCAATTAGGGGTCCTTTGCACTTCAACATAAATTTCAGAATTGGCTTGCCAATTTCTACGAAAAAACATGTTGAGATTTTGACTGGGATTGCATTGAATCTACAGATATTTTCAGGAAGTGACATTATAAAGTACGGAGCCTTCCAATCCATGAATAATATGGTCTCTCCATTAATTTAAATCTTTTAAAAATTTTTTTCTATTTTCTAGTTTTCAGTATAGCAGCCTTGTACATTTTTAATTAAATTCATTCATAGGTATTTGATTTTATGATGCTATTGGATACAGTATTTTTAAATTTCGTTTTCTACCTGATGATAGTAAATTGTAATAAGCAGAAAAAGGCCACCTCCAAAGATGTCCATGTCCTGATCCCTAGAACGCAAGGGGGATTTAAAATTGCAGATGGAATTAAGGATGCTAATCAAAGAACCTTAAAATAGAAAGATTATTTTGTATTTTTTGGGCAGGCCCAATGTAATCATAAGGATCCTTAAATGTGGAAGAAGGCAGAGTCAATGTCAGAGTGTCAGAGTCACACAATGTGAGAAGAACTGCCGTTGAACATGAAAGGGGACCATGAGACAGCCTCCAGAAACTAGAAAAGGGGTTTCTCTCCTAGAGCCTCCAGATATGAAAGCAGCCCTGCTAACACCTTGATTTTAGCCCAGCGAGACCCCTTTCAGACTTCTGATCTCATGAACTGTAAGATAGGGACCAGGTTCGGTGGCTCACACCTGTAATCCCAGCACTTTGGGAGGCCGAAGCAGGCAGATCATTTGAGGTCAGGAGTTCAAGACCAGCCTGGCCAACATGGTGAAACCCCATCTCTACTAAAAATTACAAAAATTAGCTGGGCATGGTGGCACACACCTATAATCCCAGCTAATCAGGAGGCTGAGGCAGGAGAATCACTTGAACCCAGGAGGCGGAGGTTGCAGTGAGCTGAGATTGCGCCACTGCACTCCAGCCTGGGTGACAGAGTGAGACTCCATCTCAAAAAAAAAATAAATAAATAATAACTATAAGGTAATAAGTTAGTGTTTTAAAAAGCCATTGAATTGGTGACAATTTGTTAAAGCAGACATTGGAAACTGATACATATATAGAAGTATAACTGATTTTGTACATTGACCTTGTATTTGATGCCCTTGCTGAATGATTAGTTCTGGTAGTTTGTAAATCCTTTGAGTTTTCTCTGGATACAATGATGTCATCTGTGAATAAAGGCAGACTTACTTACTTCTTTCTTTTCAATATTTATGCTTTTTATTTCTTTTTCTTGCTTTATTGCACTGGTGAAAACTCTGGTTTGTACAAAGTTGACTAAAAGTGGTAAGAGCTGACATCCTTATCTTGCTCCTGATCACAAGAGGAATGCATTCTCTATTTCAGCTTTTAAGAATGATATTGGCTGTAGGTTCCTATAGTTTCCTGTACTATATTGAGTAAATTTCCTACTATTCCCTGGTTTTCTGAGGGTTTATCATGAACAGGCTTTTTTTTTTTTAACTTATTTAAAACATCTTTTCTTATGTAATTATGCAATTATATAATTCATTTAAAACATCTTTTATTATGTAATTATTATGTAATTTGACCATTATAGGAGTCAAAAATGTTTGACTCAGAGATGTTTAACATTTACATCTGCCTGGGCTCCCAAGAACAGTAAACTTTATGGTAACATTTTATTAAGCATTTCTCAGATTAGCCTGAGGACTCATCTAAGATTAAGAATTCTTGCTGGGCACAGTGGCTCAGGCCTGTAATCCCAGCACTTTGGGAGACTGAGGCAGGTGGATCACGAGGTCAGGAGTTCAAGGCCAGCCTGGTCAACATGGTGAAATCCTGTCTCTACTAAAAATACAAAAATTAGCCAGGCATGGTGGCGAGAAACTGTAATCCCAGCTACTTGGGAGGCTGAGGCAAAAGAATCGCTTGAACCCAGGAGGTGGAGCTTGCAGTAAGCTGAGATTGTGCCATTGCACTCTAGCCTGGGTGATGGCAAGACTCTGTCTCAAAAAAAAAAAAGAAAGAAAGAATTCTCAGGAGAAAGGTTTTTTCCCTGCACTGAAGCTGACTAGCTTCCTAGCTGTCTCCCACTGCTGAAGGGTAAATTGGTTCTAATTACACCTTTACTAAGGGTGGGGGTCTCTGAAGGGTCCAGCTTTATGGTGAGGTCTCAGTTCCAACTCCTTGCCCAGTGGGCCCCATGACACTCTCCAACTCCTGTTTGTGAGACAATCAATGTCTTCCCCAAGAGAAATGACGAATGAAGAATCAGTTAGTGACAATTCTGGTTTTTTATTTTCCTTCTTTGTGTGTGTGTGTTAGGGTGGGGGTTCCTTGGGGATTTTTCTTCTACCAATCCTTACCCCTCCACATAAACAGGTCAGCTATACAGTTCAAAGGATGTTTGTTACATTTTGCCCAGCAGTTTTAAGTGTGTTGTGTTAATAAGCTTTTCAAGAAATCTCATCTGTCATATTGCCTGAGATAGAAGTCCTATTACTATCTTGACCCAAAAAACAGCCCAGGGATATAAATACTTTCCCCAAACCACTAAAATAATGCATTTAGAAAAGACAAGGCTACAAGAGTTTTTTTTTTAAAAATTATCTTATTGAGAAAATGATTCAAAAGTGGCTTAGTTGCTTGTATGGGCTACAAACAGAGAACTTTAATTTTATTTCTCCTTGGTGCCATTCATAGAAGGTAGCACGAATGGCGCCAGTTGGTGTTGAGTCAAAAAGAGCATAGGCTCGTGACATTGCCACCTGCCTTCATTCCTGTCTCTATTCCTGGAGTCCTGCTCTGAGCTCCCTGGTAATACCTACCAGGTGGAGACAGCCATGCTGCAACCAGTTTGCCACACCAGCTTACCCAAGACTTTGATTATCTAACCAGAGATCAGCTTCATTGCTTAGCTGGTTCCACTAATCCCAGCTTCATTCCTGCCTGATCCAATTCCTCATTTCCCCTTAGCCTTCTGGAGAGTTCCCAGCACAACTCAGAGCTGAGGTCTTGGCGACCATAACCTTGAGGAGATGGGGTCAAAGGTTGGAACACGCGGTATTCTGACCTCTGGCCTTCTCTAGGCATATTTTTGTGAGGGTACACAAAGTATATCCTGGCATGTTCGCTTAAGGCTGACATGAACGTTCCTGCTCAAATAAGTTCATACTCCTATTTCCCCTGGGTCATTTGAAAGAAACCACAAAGTCCTAAGTCAATATACAGGAGACCTTTCTTTCCCTTTCCAACAACAAAAACAAAATTCATAGCGTCACAAAGAAGTAGTCCACTATTTTTTTCCTTCATCCAACATGGTCTGCTACACCCATGTCTATACTATATTCACAGTGTAGACTGCTAAGAGTTTGTGCATTCTTCAGCAACCTGCAGTTCGTCCTTCCTTTCAAAGGAATCAGTCGGGTTCAAGGGAAGGGACTATTTCAGTAGATGTTTGTTTTCTTTTTTTCTAACACTTTTATAAAGTGATATGCAGGAAGCTGAGGCAGGAGGATCACTAGAGCCCAAGAGGTTGAAGCTTCAGTGAGCCGTGTTCATGCCACTGCACTCCAGCCTGGGCAACAGAATGAGACACTGTCTCCAAAAAAAAAAAAAAAAAAAAAAAGTTATGTGTCCCAATCTGTGTATTTAAAGAGTATTAATTTTTAAAATTTGAGAGTTTGGTCATGATTAGCATAGTGGTAGTTGAGGTAGAGGAAAAAATAAATTCAAGACATATTTAGAAAGTTAAAGGAAGGAGGCTTTTATTGGATGTGGGATGTGAGGAAGATGGAGGAGTCAACAGTCCCAGTTTTTTAGCTGAGCATCTAGACAGGTAGTTCAATAGTCATTCAACATGTATCAACTGTAGTCAGCTCTGCTGAGGACCAGGAATACAGGGAAGAACAAGTCAGATTAGATCCCAGAGCAGCAGGGAAGACAGATGTTAAACAAATAGTCACATGAATAATGAATTGTAGTAAAAAGGCAAAGTTCAAGGCACTCTGAAAGCAGATAAACTCATTTTTTGTTGTGAGAGGGAATTAAAAGAAATAAGAGGTTGACCAGGTGCAGTGGTTCATGCCTGTAATCCCAGCACTTTGAGAGGCCAAGGCGGGAGATGGGTTTGAGGCCAAGAGTTCCAGTCAAGGCTGGGCAACATAGCAACATAACATAGAGACTCTTCTGTCTCTACACAAACTAAAAAAGAATTAGCTGAGCATGGTGGCACACACAGGTAATCCCAGCTACTTGGGAAGCAGAGGGAGGAAAATCGCTTGAGCCCAGGAAGTCGACTGAGCCAAGATAACACCACTGCACTCCCTCCTGAGCAACCAAGTAAGACCTTGTCTCAAAAAAAAAAAAAAAAAAGGAAAGAAAGAAGAGAAATGAAGGTGCCATTCATGAATGAGAGCTGGGATTAAGAAGATGGAGGCTGGGCGCCGTGGCTCACGCCTGTAATCCTAGCACTTTGGGAGGCCGAGGCGGGCAGATCACGAGGTCAAGAGATCGAGACCTGGCCAACATGGTGAAACCCTGTCTCTACTAAAAATACAAAAATTAGCTGGGCGTGGTGGCGAGCGCCTGTAGTCCCAGCTACTCAGGAGGCTGAGGCAGGAGAATCGCTTGAACCCGGGAGGCAGAGGCTGCAGTGAGCTGAGATAGCGCCACTGCACTCCAACCTGGCGACACAGTGAGACTCCGTCTCAAAAAAAAAAAAAAAAGTCGGTTGGGGTGGGGAGAGCTGAATTTTACTGTAATTCATTTTCCCTCTTGGACTTTCATTTTTCCCATTCTTAAAATGGGAGAGTTGGTCTGTGCCCTCTTGGAGGGCAGAGGTTTGTCTGATTCACCTGTGTCCCTTGGTCGGCACTGAGCTTGGCTTGGAAAAGACACTAATTAGCGTTGTTTTGAATGGATGAATAAACGGATGGATGGATGGATGGACGGATGGACGGATGGACGGGCAGGCGGGTTTCGCCAAGTCAGGAAATCTGAAATTCTGAGGTTCAACTTCTCCTGGGGTCACGGAGCTTAGAGTCCCACTGTTGTGTAAACTTCCCGCCAGCTGGCCGGGCTCGCGGGACGTGCGCAGCAGCTTGGGCGGCGCGGTGCATGCCGGGACTTGTAGTCTTTCCTCTGAGTTCCTCGGCTTTTTTTCTTCCTGTTTTCGGAATTCCTCCGCGAGAACAACCCACCCCGCCCCCCCGCCCCACCCCTACCCATTCCGCGAGGAACACCCATCCCCAACCGATTTTGAATCCCGCTGCTGCTTTCCTCCCTTTTTCTAGGGACGATAAAAGCATCTGGGTCAGGTCGACTCCTACCTTCGGTCGCGACATAACGCGATTCGCCAGGGGCCAGATCCAAACCGCCACCGCGCGCCTCGCGTGCTTATGCGTCCCGTTGCCAAGGCGACAGACAGGCGCCTGGATCCGCCGCTCTGATTGGATGAGCCAAGGGCATGCTCTCGGCGGAGTGCGCAGACTCTGGTCCACCAGAACCTCTGGAGGCTCTTGGGCGTCCTGGCAGCCTAGGTCCCCCGACTTCCTCAACCTTTCTTTCCCAGCCTCGCCTCTGCGCGACCCTGGGGCAGTTCGTTCAGAGGCTGGCTCCCTCTGCCCCACGCCGCCTCCAACTGCACTTTCCTTAAACTGGGAGCGCTGCATCTGAAAAGCTGTCAGCTTTCGGTAAATGTAATGGTACTGAGTTTCCTTACTTAACGAAGTTACTAAGTCACCTGGTCAGTTGGTCAGTCGGTAACGCGGCCAGTCGCCTCTGCTATCCCAGCCGCTTTCTAATCTTAAGGTCTATAGCCTCACCAACATTAGATGTTGTCCATCTTTTTCCTTTTAGTGATTACAGTGATCGCTCATTGTAGTTTTTTTGTTTGTTTGTTTGAGACGGAGTCTCGCTGTGTCGCCCAGGTTGGAGTGCATTGGCGCAATCTCGGCTCACTGCAGCCTCTGCCTCCTGGGCTCAAGTGATCCTCCTGCTTCAGCCTCCCGAGTAGCTGGGATTACAGGTGCATGCCACCATGCCTGAGTAATTTTTGTATTTTTAGTAAAGACAGGGTTTCACCATGTTGCCCAGGCTGGTCTCGAACTCCTGACCTCATGATCCACCTGCCTCGACCTCCAAAAGTGCTGGGATTACAGGCGTGAGCCACTGCACCCGGCCAGCTCATTGAAGTTTTAAAAGTACTGAGGGGTTGACTGGGAAGGACATGAAGGAACTTTCTGGAGTGATGGGGATTTCCATCCCTTAATAAAGATGTGGGTTACATGAGTATATGCATTTGTCAAAATTGACTAAACTGAAAACTTAAGATCTACGCATTTCATTATTTGAATGCATAGATCTTATTAGATCTATAGATAATATATATAAGATATATATAAGAAAGAGACAAAGTTATCATTTGCAGATGGCATGAGAGTTTAATTGTTCAGAGTCCTTGGTTACAAAAAACTATCTTTGATTAACTGAAATAGAAATGGAATTCATTGGTAGGATATTGAATGAGTCACAGAGTTGTTGGAAATCAGAATTTAAAAATGGGGAAGGAATTCAGGGAGTCTATCTGATCAAAATTATGGTCAAAATCAGAGTTTGCAGAAACTTTGATTGGGGTGCCATTTCTGATTATTACTGGACATCCCACACCACTACTGGCAAGACTGCTGCAAATAGTACTGGATGCTGTTGCTGGTACTAGCACCTCTGCTCAATAGATACCACTACTAGTACTGGAATTGGCCAAATGAATACTCAACAGACACCTGCTTTGTTGTACTATTTGCTTCAGATTTAAAGTCCACAAACAGCTTTAGCTGCCAGGACTAGAGTACCTGCCTCTTCTAGCTTCATACAGTAGTAGTGTGGAAGATGCTGCTAGTTGCCTACAGAATATCCATTCTTCCCCTCTGAAATAGATGTCCATCAGAACTGTCTGCATTTAAAAATCCAAGATAATCTACAGAGTATTAGAACAAATAAAAGGGTTTTTTTAAAAAAAAAATCAATCCAAAAATGACTCACTGTGTATTGAATTTCTATATACCAACCATAGCTGATTGGAAACTACAATAAAAATATATAGCAACAGAAATATAAGATATGTAGAAACAGATCTAATAAAGTATATGAAAGACATTAAACCACAAATTCTTATGCTTCTACTCTGTGTCCTGCTCTGTTCTTGACTCTAAAAATATAGCAGAAAGGAAAACTGACAAAGCATTTTCCCTAATGGAGTTTATATTCTCATAGAGAAAATTATAAAATATTATTAAAGGACATCAAATAAATGCAATGATATACCATGTTCATGGATGGGAAGGCTCAATATCAGAAAGATGTGTATTTTCCCCAATCCAATCAGGATTTTTGAGAAATCTTGTCAAAATCAAAAGAACAATGTGTATATGTTGGGGCAAGGAGACACTTCTCTGCCTACCAAGCCAATGAGGAGTAGAGCTTCAAAACAGACACAGGAGAGAGAGAGTGTGTGTGTATACTTGATGTATAATAGAGGTGGCATTATAAATCACTGGGGAAAAAATAGAGGACTCAGTAAATGGCACTGAGAATTTACTTTCCATAGGGTTGAAAAATAGATGCCTAATTAAATGGATTAAATAAATATAACAAATATTTAAGACATATACATGTTATATTTATTATCTTGGGGTGGGAAAGGACTTCTTAGATAAACAATAATAATAAAGCACTATTCATAAAGGAAAAAGATGATCAGTTTAAATTTGACTACCTCAAAATTTAAACTGCCAGGCCGGGCGCGGTGGCTCACGCCTGTAATCTCAGCACTTCGGGAGGCCAAGGCAAGACAGATCACGAGGTCAACAGATTGAGACCTGGCCACTATGGTGAAACCCCGTCTCTACTAAGAATACAAAAATTAGCTGGGTGTGGTGGCACATGCCTGTAATCCCAGCTACTCGGGAGGCTGAGGCAGGAGAATCACTTGAACCCAGGAGGCGGAGGTTGCAGTGAGCCGAGATCATGCCACTGCACAAAAGACATGGTAAATCTGGTTAAAAGGTAAGCTACAGACTGGGAGGAAACACTTACAACATATATAACAAAGGATTGGTGCTCAAGGAACTCCTTCAGACCATTAAGGAAAAGATAACCCCACCCTCACCCCTACAAAAGAAAAGAAAAATGGGCAAAGGATATAAATAGGGAATTTTCAGCAGAAGAAACTCAAATGGCCAGTAAGCCAATTGAGAAATGTAAATAAAAATAATCGTATGATTTGAAATACATCAACTATACAAAAATAAAATATGTCAATGTTTTTCATGAGGTCAGATGTTAGTGAGGAATGTAAATAAAAATAATCGTATGATTTGAAATACATCAACTATACAAAAAATATGTCAATGTTTTTCATGAGGTCAGATGTTAGTGAGGACGTGGGGAAACGGGAGCCTTTACATGCTATTCACACCTTGGGAGGCAATTTGGCAATATCTCATAAAGTTGAAAATGCACACACCTTACAACCCAGATATTCCACTACTAGACGATATCTTATAGGCCCACATCTCCATGGAATACCTTTCATCTTGTAGTTAATGTGCAAGGTGACAACCTTCCTAAAGAAATTTTTACACCACTACATAGGTCATATGTATAAGGATGTTGTTTGCAATGTTCTTGATAACAGCAGAAAATACTAGAAACAATCTAAATATCCACTAGTAGGGTGATAGATGAATAAAATGGGATATATTCCTTTTTTCTTTCTTTCTTTTTGAGACGGAGTTTTGCTCTTGTCACCCAGGCTGGAGTGCAATGGTACGATCTTGGCTCACTGCAACCTCCACATTCCTGGGTTCAAGTGATTCTCCTGCCTCAGCCTCCCGAGTAGCTAGGATTACAGGGACCCACCACCATGCCCAGCTAATTTTTGTATTTCTAGTAGAGACGGTTTCGCCATGTTGGCCAGGCTGGTTTCGAACTCCTGACCTCAGGCAATCCACTGGCCTCAGCCTCCCAAAGTGCTGGGATTACAGGTGTGAGCCACCACACCCAGCCAAGATATTCTAATAATAAAATACCATACAGTGATAAGAATGATCCAGATTTATATCAGTATGTACATATCCCCAAAACCTATTGTTGAGTGAATAAAAGAAAGTTGTAGAATGAGAAATGTTTTTTAAAGGTTACAATTTGTGTTAATTATAAACACATATAAAAGTATATTTCATATTATTTTGTATGTATAGGTAGTAAGAGTTTAAAAACACAGACTCAAAAGATATGCACCATAGCCAATCCTCGTGAGTATAGTGGTGAGTATCCCTGCGTGTCAAAACATATGCACTAAATTTATGATACTAGTTGGGGAGAGAGTGAAGGAAGTGGGGAGAGAAAAGGGAACTTAACTACTTCAAGTTTATTTAGAATGTTTTTGTTTTATTTAAACAACACAATGGAAGAAAATAGGTCAAAATATCCTTACCTGGATTTAAGATTTTTTTCCCCAATGAAAAACACACAGGCCATAGCAATAATATGATAGAGGAAGTTTAGCATTCTTTTTGAATGCATAATAGTAGGATCTAAACAAGTCTAATAGGAGTCAGTAAAGACTTCCAGGAGGAAATGAGAGTTAGCTTGGTAAGGAGGATGGGAAGAGCATTCCAGGCAGAAAGAAGAGCATTAGGCGAAGTTGGAAGTCAGAGAAAGCAAAGCATGACACGGATCAGTAACTAGGAAAGAGTGGAGTAGAGGGGAGAGACGAGGTTTCCAAACCTGTTTGGTCTTGTTTCCTTTTTCACAGATGTGGAAACATAGCCCTAATGAAGGGAGTAGAGACAAGGGTTCCTACTCTGTCAACTGTTCCATGATAATAGTAATGCCAATGGTAATAATAATAATAATGTACTGTGTTCCAGTCTTTCTACTAGGTATTTGAAACATGTCCTCTCATTTATTGTTACTACAGACCTACAGAGGGTTTTTTTTCCTCCCTATTTCATAGATGATGAAACTGAGGCCCAGAGAAGTTTAAAAACTTGCTCAAAGTCAGTGGCAGAAACCACATCCCACAAGGCCTCCTTGTGTGCCATGCTAAGCAGGTTGGACATTTTCCTAAAGGTGTTGGTGAGTGTATGAATTTCCTGTTGCTGCTTGTAATCACAACAAACAAAGTGACTTAAAACAACACAAATGTAGTATCTTACAGTTCTTGAGGTCAGAGATGTGAAATGGGTCTCACTGGGCTAAAATGAAGGTGTCGGCAGGGTTGAGTTTCTTTCGTAAACTCTAGGATAATCTGTTTCCTTGCCTTTTCCACTTGCATCCCTTGGCTGTGGGCCCCCTTCGATCTGCAAACCCAGCAGTTACACCACTCCGACTTCTGCTTCCGTCATCTCATCCCCTCTGATTCCTACTCTCCTGCCTCCCTCTTTCACTAATAATGACACTTGTGATTATGTTGGGCCCCTCTGAATAATCCATCATAATCTCCCCATCTCAAGATCAGCTGGCTGGGTGCAGTGGCTCACGCCTGTAATCCCAGCATTTTGGGGGGCCAAGGTGGGTGGATCACTTGAGGTCAGGAGTTCAGGACCAGCCTGGCCAACACGGTGAAACCCCTTCTCTACTAAAAATACAAAAATTAGCCAGGCATGGGTGGGCACCTGTAGTCCCAGCTGCTCTTGAGGCTGAGGCAGGAGAATAGCTTGAACCTGGGAAGCAGAGGTTGCACTGAGCCGAGATTGCACCATTGCACTCCAGCCTGGGCGACAAAGTGAGACTTTGTCTCAAAAAAAAAAAAAAAAAAAAAAAGATCAGCTAATTAGCAACTTTAATTCCATCTGCAGCCTTAATTCTACCCTTTGCCATGTAATATAACATTCACAGTTACAAGGAAATAGAGTGTAAACACCTTTGGGGGGACCATTATTTTGTCTACCACAGTAATCCACTAAAGGGCTTTAAGCAAGGGAATGACAGGGTGAGACCCACATTTTAGCATCTTCCTATTATTGGTTTTGTAAAATGGTCATTTCATGATTTAAGACAGATTGGGCTTTGTAATAACTAATACTTCCAAAGGCTGAACAGTACATAGATATTAAATATGTTAGGTCTAATAACACATATGGGCTTTTAACTTGAAAGAATTCTTTCCTACATGTAATTTGTATCTTTCCCCTTAGCACTCAGTGGGAACACAAAGGACTGTTACAATTGCCCCTCTATGGGTAAATTAAGGGACATTGGCTCACCCGCCTAGGATCGCAGAGCTGCTAAGGCCAGGGCCATGGTAAGGAGCTAGTCTTCAGGCTCGTTTATCAGTGTTTTGTTTTCTTTCTTTCTTTCTTTCTTTCTTTCTTTCTTTCTTCCTTCCTTCCTTCCTTCCTTCCTTTTTCTTTCTTTCTTTCTTTCTTTCTTTCTTTCTTTCTTTCGTCTTTTTTTGTGACAGGGTCTCGCTCTGTCATCCAAGCTGAAGTACAGTGATGTGATCACAGGTCACTGCAGCCTCAACCTCAAGCAATCCTCCCACCTTGGCCTCCAAGTAGCTGGGACTACAGGTTCGTGCCACCACACCCGGCTAATTTTTTGTTTTAGTTTGTTTGTTTGTAGAGACGAAATTTCGCCATGTTGCCCAGGCTGGTCTCCAACTCCTGGGCTCAAGCGATGTTCCCGCTTCAGCCTCCCAAAGTGCTGGGATTACAGGCATGAGCCACCACGCCCAGCATCAGCATTTCTTTACAGCATCCATGGGTCGGGCATTTGGGGAAACTTAAGTCAGCACATCTTTGGCACAATTTCCTACATATAGCTCAGTGCCCAATAAACGTGTTGAATTGGTGAACACCCCTGCTTTCATTTCTGTGACACAGATAGTGACTTTCAAGGCAGGAAGCCTGGGGGCCATCCTAAAATTCCTTCCTTCCCCCCACATCCAATCAATCTGCAAGTCCTTTCAGCTGCCCTGCGAAAATATTCATATATGCTGAGTCCATCCCCTTCTTTCCAGCTTCTCGGGTCCCACTCTGTCCCAGGGCACTGTCACCTCTTACCTGAGCTGCTGCAGTGGCCCCCATAAAGGAAAGGGTCAGTGAGGGGTCGAAGTATTTGACTTAAATAAATCAGATGACCTGGCCTCCCAGGTTAAATTTTCCTGTTGGATTTTTATCCGACAGAAGAGAAGGAAAACTTTAACTCCCAATCATGGCCATATGTGCTCCTGCATGCTCCGGCCCTGAACCATCCTCTTAACACCTCCTGTAGCTCCCTCTACTCCAGTCCCACTGGCTTTTTACAGAGGCCAAGCTATTCCCATCATAGGGCTTTTGCCCATGCTGTTCCTTCTGCTGGAAATACTCTCTCCACTCTTTTTCTTTTTCGTGTGTGTTATTTTTTATTTTTTTGAGACAAGGTCTCGCTCTGTCACCCAGGCTTGAGTGCAGTGGTGTGCTCATGGCTCACTGCAGCCTCCACCGCCTGGGCTCAAGTGATCCTCCTCCGCCTGGGCTCAAGTGATCCTCCTCCGCCTGGGCTCAACTGATCCTCCCACTTCAGCTTCCTGAGTAGCTTGGACTACAGGTCCCGGCTAATTTTTTTTTTTTTTGTAAAAGCAGGGTCTCCCTATGTTTCCCAGGCTGGTCTCAAACTCCTGGGCTCACACAGTCCTCCTGCCTTGGCCTCCCAAAGTTCTGGGATTACAGACCTGAGCCATCATACCCAGCCAAATTTATTTTAGAGATGGGGTTTTAGTATATTGCTTAAGCTGGTCTCAAACTCCTGGGCTCAATTGATCCTTCCACCTCAGCATCCCCATGTGTTGGGATTACAGGCATGAGCCACCGCGCCTGGCTTTCCACTCTTTAAACAGCTGGGTCCTTCTTATATATCACCTCTCAGCTCAAATGCCACTTATTCAGAGAGGTTCTCCCTGTCTGCTTTGTTTCCTTCATAGAAAACTGGGACCATTTGTAAATAATTTATTTGTTTGCCTATCTTGTTTGCCTTCCCTCCTAGATCTGAGATGTCTAATATGTAGCTACTAGCTGCATATGGCTAGTAAGCATTTGGAATGTGACTTGTCTGAATTGAGATGTGCTGTAAATGTAAAAGACACCAGATTTTGAATAGTTAATACAATTTTAAAAGGATATAAAATATCTCATTTATAGTTTTAAAATACTGACTATATGTTGAAATGATATTTTGGATATATTGAGTTAAATAAAAATATTATCAACAATTAACTTGTTTCTACTTTTTAAATGTGGCTGCACATGTGGCTGGCATTATATTTCATTTGGACAATGCTGGTCTATACCATTAGCTAATGACGGTAGGAACAATCTCTACCCACTGCTGTGTCCCTAGTCTCTATCATATACTAGATGCTCAGTAAGTATTTACTGAATAATTTGGTATTTATGAGAACTCTGGGCTTTTATGAGAGCTGAGACGGGCAGCCCCATGTATGCTATGAACTTGAGGGAGGAAGAAACAGGAAAGAAACAGTTTTATTTTTCTCCAATCACTGTATTTCAAAGGGCTCTGTGGATTCTCTCTGTCCTGCTCTCTATCCACAATCCCCAGTCACCTACTACTATAGATTGAGAGGTGGGGGTGATGGCTGAAGGAACAAAGCTGGTGCAGCTGCTTCTATTTCAGTCCTATAGGAAGTGTCTTGATTATTTTACATTCTCCAGCTTTGGTCCTAGAAGCCAGGAAGGGCTCACCTCAACATCCTCAGAAACACAGATGGGGTTAGCTGGGGGTCACGGGGACTTTCCCAGGGTCATCTAGCAGGTCAGAGGTGAACAGGGCCTCAAACCTTGGTCTCCAGACCCCTTCCAGGACCCTGACCTCTAGCTATTAATACATCCTGATGTAGTCTCCTTCAGACTGGAACCCTCCCTCAAACCCCTCTCCCAACATTCACCTGTAATTTCTTGCGGCACCTAATGGCAGTTGTGCCTGGTCCCAGCAGAGCTTCCCTGGATGGCACCATCCCTTCTAGGGGCCGAAATGGATGGAAGGAAGGAGTGAGAGGATGGATGAATGGATGGGAAGATGGACGAGTGAATGAGTGAACAGGAGGGTGGGAGAATGGATGGGAAAGGAGGAAGGCTGGTTGGTAGGGTGTCTCTGCACGGGTGGAGAGGATGTATCGGAAGGAATTACCCACTTATCCCGTTCCAAGCAGACTCTGAAGAGCAGAGAGCCCTCGGCGATCAAAGTCCAGCCCCGTCACGTTTCTGCTAGAAGCCGAGGCGGGAGAAGTTGGGTGCTTTCCCCCGGGGCCCGCAGGGACGTCCAGGCAGAGCCAGAAGGGGGACGGGAGTTTGTGGGCCGGCCGGGGGGCTCTAGGCGACATCCCCCCATCCGCCCGCGCCTGCCGGTGCCAGGGTGGGGTAAGGCCCCCGCCCCCACCTCCGGAGGTGGCGGCCCCACGCGGCCCCAACAAACTGCCGTTGTCCCGCGGGCCGTGGGCCCGGCACACTGGGGCTTTGTCCGGCCCCCCGCCGCGACCCGAGGCGGGGGCCCCACATGACCGAAGGGGTAGGAGGAGCCTGCGGCGGCGGCGGTGGCAGCGGCGGCTCCACCACCATTTCCCTCCCGGGCCGGGGGTCGGCGGGCGGTGGCGGTGGCTGGGCAGGGCTGGGCAGGGCCGCGGACGCCAGGCCCCCCGTTCCCCGCCAGGCTGCAGGCGTCGGGCCTGGGCCGTCAGGGCAGCTGTGACCGGATCGCTTCCCGGGCGGCGAGCTGGGGGTGCACCCGGACCGCCGCCCCCGGGATCATGGGCAATGGCATGACCAAGGTAGGGGGCGGGCCCCGCGCAGCCTCCCCGGCCCCCGCCCCGGCCGCCGCGGCCCGGCGCTGACCAGCTCGGTCCGCCCGCCTCTGACCTTCTGGTCTCGCCGGTCTCCGTGCGGCGGCATCTCCGTGTCCCTGTGACTCGAGACCGCGGCTGTCGGGTCTCCCCCTCTCTGACCCTGCGTCTCTGTCCCCGCTGTGTCCGCCCTCTCTCCGTGACTCTGTGTCTCTCGCTGTCTTGCTGTGGCTGTCACTCCCAGGCTGTCCCCCAGTGAGTCCTGCTCTCCGTCTGCATGTGTCCCTCTCCCTTGTCGCTGACTCCTCGGCTCTCTCCGGGGCTGTTTCTCCATCCTGTCCCGCCTCTGCCTGTCCTTGCCTTTCTGCCTCCCCAGCCCCAGAATTTCCATCCCTGCACCCTGCAAGTCCACCTCTCTCCTCTCCTCTCCTCCTAAGACCTGCCTTCCTCCTCTCCCCTCTCATACCCAAGCTGGCCTCCCTTGGTTCCCTCGGTTGGTTAACTGGCCCCCTAGCCTACCCTCCCCAGAGCCCCAGACCCCTCTCACAGAGGACTCAGGGCCCACAAAAGGGAAGAGAGTGCTCCCTGAGCCCTGAGGTCCATACCCTTCATGGGACAGAGAGGGGCTGTGGGCCCCCCAGCTGCCCTGGGGGTGGAAGGGGGTGCAGCCCCTGCCCCACTGACACTTGCCTGTCCTTCCTCTAGGTACTTCCTGGACTCTACCTCGGAAACTTCATTGGTGAGCCCTGCCCACTCTGTCCCGAGGCCATGGCACTCTGCCTGTCTCAGGCCTGTGTCCACCATTCATGCCCTGGCCCATGCATCTCAGGAATGGGGTTGGGGGCAGGGAAGCGGCCCCAGGCTGGGAGGGGGAAAAGGCTGATGGAGGACAAGGGGTGCACGTGCAGGCGAGTGTCCCCAGGCTTGAAGGGACATGGAGGGAGCATGGGGGCCTGACACTGACATCCCTCCCCGCCATTCAGCCTTCCCCAGTGTTCTACCACCAGACCAAAGGGCCAGAGCAAAGGGCTCGGGGCCTGGGCTGTGGACCTGAGCAAGTCTACACCTGTGCTAAGCCTCAGCCTCCTCCTCAGCACAAAAGGTCCACCAGCTGCTGAGCGCTCTTCTGGCCCTGAGGTTCTGGGTTGAGGTCTGTTTGCGGGTGCTGCTTCTAGCGGGGAAGCTGGGAACTCTTCCCCCCATAACTTCCTCCTTGTCAGAGGAGAGGTCCCTGGAGATGGGCTGGGCCTTCTTGTGAGCAGGGTCATGAGCACCAACACTGTCACACCCCAGAGCCCTGGAGCAGCTGGGCAGCCTAGAGCTGGAAGTTGGGGGGGCGGTGAGCCGGCAAGCTTTGCATTCCCCACTCTCTCATCCATTCCTTCCACAATCTTCAGTCAGGAGGAGGGGACACCCATATATAGATACCTTGTTCTTCAGGGGCTTCCAGGCTGGTGGCAGGCAGGCAGAGCTGAACATAGACCTTGGGTAGAAAACATGCTGGGTAGAAACCATGCTAAGGGGGCTGGGCGCAGTGGCTCACGCCTTTAATCCCAGCACTTTGGGAGGCGGAGGCGGGCAGACCACCTGAGGTCAGGAGTTCGAGACCAGCCTGGCCAACATAGTGAAACCCCGTCTCTACTAAAAATACAAAAATCAGCCAGGCATGGTGGCAGACGCCTGTAATCCCAGCTACTTGGGGGGCTGAGGCAGGAGAATCACTTGAACCCGGGAGGCGGGGGTTGCAGTGAGCCGAGATCGTGCCACTGCACTCCAGTCTGGGCAACAGAGCGAGACTCTGTCTCAAAAAAAAAAAAAAAAAAAAAAAGAGAAAGAAAAAAGAAAAGAAAACATGCTAAGGGGCAGACTGATCCAGGGCTTGGGTGACTCAAAGTGGGAAAATCATTTCCATCTGCAGAGTCAGAAAAAGCTTTAGAGAGGGAGGGGCTCAGGTGCTTCACCCTTGTAAATCCTGGCCCCTTCCTTCCTGGGAGCTCCCTCAGCCGCTCATGCCACCTTGATTTCTGTGAGTATTTGGCCAAGTAAGGTCTGAACCCTCTGTAAGTGTGCAGGCCCCATAAGGGCAGGAGCCACGAAGCTGGCCCCAGACCTCCAGTGCCCAGCCAAAGTATACACATGGTTAGCACTCGGTAAATGCTCATCGAATGAGGAAGTGGAGATAGAGGGGACATGTGTTATTCATTCTGAATATAAAAGATCTGCATACGCTGGGTATGCAGCCCCTAGAGAGGGCCACTGTTGGGTACATCCTTGTTCATATATCTTTGTAGATAAGGACATAGTATTTAAAACAAAAGTGGAAGCTTATTCTGTATCCTTAAAAATACATTGTGGGCATCAGCTGGGCACGATGGCTCACGCCTGTAATCCCAGCACTTTGGGAGGCCAAGGCGGGCAGATCACAAGGTCAGGAGATCGAGACCATCCTGGCTAACACGGTGAAACCCCGTCTCTACTAAAAATGCAAAAAAATTAGCCGGGTGTGGTGGCGCGAGCCTGTAGTCCCAGCTACTCCGGAGGCTGAAGCAGGAGAATGGCGTGAACCCGGGAGACAGAGCTTGCGGTCAGCCGAGATCGCGCCACTGGACTCCAGCCTGGGAGACAGAGCGAGACTCCGTCTCAAAAAAAAAAAAAAAAAAAAACATTGTGGGCATCATTGCACATCAGCATATAGAACTCTTTTTAATGGCAGCACACTGTGCCAAAGTATGCCTACACCATTAATCATCCAGTCCCTTTTTAATGAACACTAGGTTGTTCCCATGTTTAAACTATTTGTGGTATAAGCAGGACTGCAGAGAACATCATCCCCCACACACAGCTTTCTGTGTGAGCAAGCGCTTCTGTAGACAAGATTCCTAGAAGTAGAATTGCTGGGTCAAAGAATATGCCTGGGAAGGGTGTTTTGGATGGAAAGAACAGCATGAGCAAGGATGGGGATATGCTGTACTGTTACTTGCATGTGCCCCAGAAGCAAGAGGATCCGGGAGCCGGCAGAGCGTGGGCCAAGGTGGAGTGGCGGGGTGAGGGGGAGAGCTGGGCAGGCAGTGAGCTCCCTCCGCACTTGGCCATCAGGGACAAATAAGTCACGCCAGCCAGATTGGCTCAAGCATCCTGTTTCTTTCAGATGCCAAAGACCTGGATCAGCTGGGCCGAAATAAGATCACACACATCATCTCTATCCATGAGTCACCCCAGCCTCTGCTGCAGGTACTTCTTACCCCCATCCCAGGGCTATGCGGGGGTGGGAGGGTGCAGACCTGTTTATCAAATATCTACCATGTGCTAGGTGCTATGCTTCCTTCTTGACTCATGTTAACTCATTTGGTCTCCACCACTGGGCCATTTTACATTATCATCCCTATTTGGCAGCTGAGGCCCAGAGAGGTCAATTAACTCACCTGAGGTCACATATCCAGGAAGCTGAGGAGTTGGGGTATGAACACAGGCCATCTAGCACCAGAAGTCTCACACTGAACCTTAAAATGGCCCCCATATGGGCTTCCCATGACCCAACTGGATGGATGAATCCAAATGGATGACTCTGGGCTCTGTATCTTGCTATGCAACCTTGGGCTGTGACTTTACCTCTCTAGGGCTTTGATCCCTCAGCTCTGTCTGCCCCCAGAAGGCTGCTGTGAGGATGCAAAGGGACTGCAGGATGGTGAAGATGCTTTGCACACTGTAAAGCATGGTCCCCTCTAGAGCGGTTGGTGCTGGTATTATCAAGTCCTGGGAAAGGGGCATGAGGGTGTTAGGACCCAGCAGAGGAAAGTAATAAATCCAGACTACACGTGCTTATGTCAGGAACATCTTCACTGTTTATTTGCTCTATGACCTTGGGGACAGGACTTTGCCCCCTCTGAGCCTCAGTTGCCTGATCTGTAAAATGGGAACTTTATAACAGTACCCACTTCACTGAGTGGTTGGGAACCACATAAATAGATGCTCAACAAATCACAACTGATACTATAACAAATTTAATCATATTCTTATCCCATAAACAGAGCCTCTTCCCCCTTATCTATTAGAGTCTGTATCATCCACTGGAGAGAAAGAACCATGGGTGGGAAAAGGTCCTGGAGATCTGAAATGAAGACCCGGTTCTGCCATAGACTTGCTGTGTGATCTTGGCCAAGGTCCTTCCCTTCTCTAGGCCTCAGTTTTCCCATATGTCAGATTTGATATTCTCTAACAGCAACCTCTAATAATCTATGATTTTCAATGTCATTCAGAGAAGAAATTTCCAGGCCATTGCAGTCTTATTTTGCCTCATAGGGCAGCCTCGTTTGGGAGTATTTGGAGTAAACAGTCACTAGAGTGCATGGGGAAGGTTGTCAAGTCATGAGTGTATTTACTAATGAAATGACAGCCTACACAATGAGTCTCTGCTCCTACGGCCCTTCCTGCTTCTCCCAAGCATCTCTCCTGCCCCCCTCCATCAGCAAATTTACCAGGCAGGGTTTGATAGTACCACACAAACCCAAGGCCAAATGTGTTGCAAAGTGAAATTGCAAACCTTGCCAAAGATGCAGGATGTCATGACCTTGGGGAATGTGAGTGAGAGAAGGGCTGGAATCTCACACAAAGCCATGGACAAATGAGAACCTGGCTGGTGGTCCCTTAGTTACTGCCAGTGATGGGCCTGGCCCCTGAAAAGAGCCATTTGAATATAAAAATGTTAAGACAGTTTCTCGAGAAAAGCAAGGAGGTCCTCAGGAGGTGGGCAAAAATAATCTTCATGATATTGTGTGGCTAATCAGGAAACAAAGGACATCACAGCAAGTTTGTTGGAAAAAATTCCTGACAATTTATTCCTTGATTATTCTCATAATTAGCACATCATTTTATAACCATGATTCCTGAAATGTATACTTGTTTTCATGATTTTTGTTTCTTTTCAAGATAATCAAATCTGCTCTACCTTTTTTACGATGTAATTTTGTAATTCCCATTTGGAGCGGAGTCCCTTTAAGTAGCCCTTTCCTGGCTACTTGATAAAGGTTCCTGGGTCTCTGTTGGGAGGGATAGGTGACGTCATGCCCATGTCGCTGATGGGGTTAGGAGACACCATCTGCTTAGAAGGTTCAGGAATCACAAGTGGTCACAGCTGGGAGGCCTCAGAGATGACAACTACTTTCTTTGGACAGAGAGGACCACAGTGGGCCAGAGAAGGGCAGGAACTGGGCTGGGGTTATGCCCTGCCTGGGCAGCTCAGACCAGCATCAGGGAGGGTTGCAGGCAAGGTCCCCTGCCTGAGTGTATTTTGTACTTGTAGGATATCACCTACCTTCGCATCCCGGTCGCTGATACCCCTGAGGTACCCATGTAAGTTCCCCTGGATGGACCCATAGATGGACAGACAGCTGCCTTCTGTGGTGGGGGAGGGGGAGGGGGTTTGAAGGAGGACAAAGTACTCAGGCCAGAGAGCTATCACAGGTGTTCAACTCAACCAGTCCCAGGTTTGACTCTGTCTCAACCATGCCCTTGTGATAGGCCCTTGGCCAAGACTCTCCACCTCCCCGAGCCTCAGTCTCATCAGCTATGAAATGGGAAAAGGACACTCTGTACCTTGGGACCAGCTATACCAGCTGATTTGAAAGGGTCACATTCAGCCTGTTCCTGGCCTTGGGGTTAAGACATCTGAGTTCCGGCCAGGCTTTGCCATTTACTTGCTGTGTGACCTTGAACAAATCACTTCCCCGCTCTGGGCCTCACCTGTAAATCAGGAGTGCATGATCAGAGTCAAGGAGGCTTTCAAAGATCAGATGACACAGGTCAAGGATCTAGGATAGGGCCTGGAGTATAACTGAGCTCAGAAAACGGGATTTTTGTTTGTGGCATCAGCAGTAGTGCCTCCCCGCTTGGGATGGAGCCAAGCAGACAGTGCTGCCCCTTGGGAATCTTGCTCCCAGCCTGCTGCTGCCCATCATTGTGCCCAGGTGCTCTGATTGCAGACCCCAGAGGAGTGGGACCCCTGTGTTTCCTCCCACCCATTTCTCTGAAAGGCCACAATAAACCCAACATGAAAACAGGGTCCACAGGAGGAGTGCTCCTGCCTAGATGGTGAGATTTGTCCTGACTGGTCTCTCTCACTGCCTGAAATGCCACCATTCTTGCTTCACACAAACACACCTCCAGCTCATACTAAGTACTGGCCCATATTCACTGCATGTGCTGGCTGACCTGGGGACCCCAGGGCTCTATGTCCCTTGCTATCCTGTAATTGGGGTGGGGGCGGAACAACTCCTGAGAGGTCTGCCCTGCAGTGCTCCCTACCCTATTGCTTTCTCCTCTAGCAAAAAGCACTTCAAAGAATGTATCAACTTCATCCACTGCTGCCGCCTTAATGGGGGGAACTGCCTTGTGCACTGGTGAGTTAAGCGGAGGGGGATAAGGTGGGGGAGGAAGGAAGTGGCTGTGCCCTCTGCTGAACACACACTCCCCCTGTGGGAAGGTTGGACCTGTGAGGGATCTTCTCCAGCCTGTCACAGTGCCTGAGGGCCCACCATTCACTGGAGAGAGGCCAACCCGGGACTCTATTCCTTATGAGCTGTGTGGCCATAGCCAAGTAGCTGTTTCTCTCTGAGACTCAATGTCCTCATCTGTAAAATGCGGAAAAGAAAGCTGACCTGATGGGACTGTTGGGAGGGATAGGTGAGGTCATGGAGGTAGCTGATCACCCTCCAGTAGTTCTGGGCCTCCCTCCTCCCCTCCAGGCCTTGGAGGTGATGGTGCAGGGCAGTGGGGAACCCCAAGCTGGGAGACAGGAATTCTGGGTCTTCCCAGGTGCCCCTCGCTCAGTTGATGTCATTCATTCCTTAACTTCTCACTGAAGGCCCATCCTATCCAGGCTCAAGCTGGCTCTGCTGGAGGCCCAGCAAGGAGGCCGGTTTCCCAAGCCTCATTTCCCACCCTCTCCCTCCTTCCCCTTTCCAGCTGTACTAACCTCCCCATCCTCCAAATCTACGAGGCTTATGCCTCATGGTCTTTGTACACACTGCCCAGAAGGTTCCTGACTAACCCTTATTCATCTTTCAAATTTCATTGATATCTATTCCTTGGGAACCCCTTCCCTAACCCCACCCCACCTATAGATTAATACCTCTTCCTATGTGGATCTCCTAGCCCCTAGACTCATCCTCAAAGCTATTATCACCACCTGGAATTGATTATCTGATCAACGTCTGTCCCCCCCAGCCATACTGTAAGCTCCAGGACAGCAAAGACCATGCCTGTTTTATACCCGCTACATCCCCAGTGCCTGAAAAAGAACAGATGCTCAGGACATATTTATTGACTGAATGAATGGTGTTTCACTCAGGCTTTTGATGTGGGAGAACCCAGGGGATGCTCTAGACAGAGGGAACAGCATGGCAAAGGCCTGGAGGTGGGATGGCAAGTCCTGACAGGTCCCTTATGGTTGGAGCTCAGGAGGCAAGGGTGGGGGAGTTGAAGCAGGGTGGGGTGCCTGGGGGGCACGGAGGACATTGGATCTTACTTGAAGCCTGAGGGGTTGTTGGGGATCCCAGCTTTGCAGGCATCTCTCGCAGCACCACGATTGTGACAGCGTATGTGATGACTGTGACGGGGCTAGGCTGGCGGGACGTGCTTGAAGCCATCAAGGCCACCAGGCCCATCGCCAACCCCAACCCAGGCTTTAGGCAGCAGCTTGAAGAGTTTGGCTGGGCCAGTTCCCAGAAGGTAGGGATGGGGTCAAGGGCTAGGTTGGGCCAGGGGTGGGAGATCCTTCTTCCCACTCGAACTGATCACTGATTGGAACATTTTTAGCCTGTGCCTCAGACCCGGATGTTTCTAGGGTCTCAAACTCATGGCCTTTGAGCTAATCCAGCTCCTAGGTGTATTTTGTTAGACAGCCAGGTGTTTTCTTTTTCAATTTAGAATTTGAATGCCTTTAGATCAGTGTGGGCCCTTCCATTTGACCAGGTCTTCCAGCCCTCCCCACTGCCTGCCCTACCTGGCTGGAACCTGAAGGATTTGAGTGTTTGACCCCATCGGGGAGAATCGTCCATGTCCTACTCCATCCCTGTGTCCTTGATGAGACCACAGCAGTTTCCCTCTTATACCTCTTGGGCAGATGCTACGTAGAAATGTCAGGAACTAAGCCTCCCTGGGAACAAAGGATGAGAGGGGGAGGGCTCTCAGCAGGTTGAGGGCGGTACCCAGAGGCTCATCTGCAGCACGGCGTTGGGAAAGAGTCGGGCAAGGAAGAAATCTGTGGGAATGGGGTTGTGAGCACAGAGGTGCAAAGTGGGAGGAGCTACCCAGAAGTGCAAAGCGGGAGGAGTGATCCCCGCTGGGCGCCTGGGGGTCACTTTAGCAGGTCTGGAAGCTGAAGTGTCAAAGGGGGAAGAGGGGTCAGGGAGAGGGAAGGGCCTCCTAGAAGGGAAGAGGGACTCAGTGAGGGGATGGAAACCCCGGAGAAGGGAGGCAAAGAAGACGCTCAGGAAGGGAGGGGCTCAGCGAGGTGTGGGACGCTCGGAGAAGGGCGAAGGTCGGGAGGGTGGGGGCGGGGCCGGCTGCCTTGACCCCGCCCCGCGGCCGGCCTTGACCCCGCCCACCTCACCCGCCCACCCCAGCTTCGTCGGCAGCTGGAGGAGCGCTTCGGCGAGAGCCCCTTCCGCGACGAGGAGGAGTTGCGCGCGCTGCTGCCGCTGTGCAAGCGCTGCCGGCAGGGCTCCGCGACCTCGGCCTCCTCCGCCGGGCCGCACTCAGCAGCCTCCGAGGGAACCCTGCAGCGCCTGGTGCCGCGCACGCCCCGGGAAGCCCACCGGCCGCTGCCGCTGCTGGCGCGCGTCAAGCAGACTTTCTCTTGCCTCCCCCGGTGTCTGTCCCGCAAGGGCGGCAAGTGAGGATGCAGTCCAGCCGTGGCTCCCCACTTCCTCCCGACTGGCTCCCTTCGGGGGCTCTCTGCGCCTTCCACGCCCCCCAGGACGGGCCCAGAGGCTGGGGGAGCCCCGCGGCGGCCTGAACCCTGCCTCCCGCGCCCGCCCTGCTCGTCCGCGTCTGCAGTCAGCGTCCCCAACCTGTGCGTCTCTGTGTCTGGGCCGGCCTGCTGCAGCCACCTGGTGCCTTAGTCCTTGGGCTGGGGGAGGGGGCCCACCCTTAAAGGCGGCGGGAGGGGAGGGAGGGAGAGTGGAGGGTTTGACGGGCCTGGAGGGTATTAAAGAGACACAGAAGAAGCTGCCTGTCCGAGTGCCTCCCAGTCATTCAACAAAGGCGGGGCAGCAGGATTCTGCCAGGAGCCAGCAGGACTGCCAGGGGCCAGCAGCCTGCAGAAAAGGGGATGCGAGGGAGCCTGCATCCCCTGGGGGCCTGAGGAGCCCACCACCCTCCCGCAACTGCAGTCTGCGGAGCTGCCTCCTGGGACCCCACCTCCTTCTCTAACATCTCCCCTCCCCCAAAGCCACGGTGTCCCGCCTGACAAGGCCCAAGTCCCTCCTTCTCTCGGAACCCCCTTCCACCTTTTGAACCCCTCTCCTCCACCATGAGGGGCCCCTCCCCTCCCCGACTCCCTTCCCTTCCCTGTGCACAAATAGTAGCTAGGAAGGTGAGGTAGCGCCTCCCTCATCCTGACCTTTTACTGCGTGAGTTCACTTAATCCTCAGGGAGGAAACAGAGGCTCAGAGAGATCAGGCAGCTTGCCGGAGCACACACAGCCAGAGCAGGGAAAGCTGGACGCTAGCTTAGTCAGTCTGAGTCCCATGACGGTAGGTAGTTAGGAAGCAGCTCCTCTGGTTTGGGAGGTTCCTGACAAGGAGGCTCCACCCCCAGCTAGTGGGAATGACCCTTCCTGCCAAGACTTTAAAGGCCAGGGCTGCCCATCAAAGCGGTAGCTGGCTCTGAGGATGAGTAGAAGTCACTGCAGCTGATACTTCCAAAACTAAAGTTAACCCAAAGTTGAGAGGGATCGAAAATAGCTATAACCCAATAGCCACTCGTATGGGGTTCTTAATATGCACAAATCACTGTGCTCAGGGCTGTCGGGGAGGCACCGATTCCAGCACTGGAGTTGGAGGATGGACAAAATAACCTTCAGCTGCCACCCCAACTTCCTACTCCTCATTCATTCAACAAATGTCCATTGAGTACCTACTGTGTGCCAGCCATTGTGCTCGGCCCTGGGTATACAGCAATGAGCAAAACCTCTGCCTTCATGTAGCTGACATTCTGGTCGGGAAGACAGCAGATTAAAAATATGTCAGGTGGTGAGGGAGTGGACCATTTGGTTATCTGGGGGAAGCATTCCAGGCAGACAGAACATTAAGGCCATGAGTTAGTAACCTCCTTGCCAGTAACCTCCAAAAACAGAAGGAGCTGCTTCCTAACTACCTACCATCATGAGTTAGGGTCTTTCCCTTCACAGTTCATGTGAAGAGCAAAGTGGCTGGACTCACCAGAGTGCAGGGAGCCCGCAGTCCTCCAGGCTGGTTAATGGTGCTGCCAGACGCCCCATTTAAAACACCTTCTACCTCTGATGGTGTCTTCCCCTATTTAAAAGCCTCCATGGAGGCGGAGGCTGCAGTGAGCCAAGATTGCGCTACTGCACTCCAGCCTGGGTGACAGAGCAAGACCCTGTTTGAAAAAAGAAAAATTAAAAAAGCCTCCATGGCCCCCATCATCTATAGGACTGATCTGATATTCCAGATCAATCCTTCAAGATGCTTCAAGAGCCAGGTGGCTACTGGAATATGGGAGCTAGAGGAAAGGAGGAGCAGGAAGAAAGCCCTCCCAGCAGGTACACATCAGGAACAATGCTTCCAGTCTCTGGTCAGTGCTGGCTGGGTGCCCAGCTTTGTGCCAGTGCTGTGCAAAGGTGCAGGGAGTGGGGGGCATTCTCTCTCAGAGCCTCAGTTCCATGAATACAGCAAGGAGTGGAGCAATCTGAGCAACTTGATCTTTTTCATATCCCACATCTCCTTTGACAATTTAATGAAAGATGCAAATCCCCCCCAAAAAAATGCATAGACATGAAATTTACATTCACTTTTAGGGGGTCAGAGACCCCCACCAAGAATCCACAAAGTACAGGTGTAGCTGTCGGCAGGCAGTGTGGGGCACTGCTTAGGCTCCCGGGCTCTAGGGAGCAGAGAGACACATTTTGGCTCCTGGCTCCACCACCCACTAGCTCTGTGACCTTGTTAGAGGGCTTTAACCTCTCGAGCTCAGTCTTAACATTAAAACAGGGCTTTTACCAACCTCATAAGCTGTTGTGAGAACCAATTGAGACACTGCAGGAAAGTGTTTAGCCAGGCCCAGCACTGATGAGCAGTTGGTAAGTGGGAACTCCTAATATTTACAGAAATAAGTGTGACCCCTGGACTACCTGCATCAGAACCTCACGGGGGAACTCATTACAATGTGGGTTTCCTGGGCTTCCTGCCCAGAAAGTCTGATTCTGCAGATCTGGGATGGAGGTCATGAGTATGCATTTGAAACGAGTTGCTGCCTCTCAGTTCTGGCAGGAGTTAGTTTGAGAATCCCTGTGCCTTTCCAATCTCAACAGTCCAGGTCCTGAAAAGAGACTGTCAAGTTTCCAGGTGGGCTGGGAAGAGCAGGTGACAGTTGCAGACTGGGGCAAAGCTGTGTCTCTGGATGCTCATGGGGGCCAGCCTCCTGAGACCCGCAGAGCCCAGGCTACCCCACTTGCGTGGGTCTTGTGTCTCACAGCGCCTCCTGCTGCCCCATAAAAGAGGATCAATGCCCTCCAGGCTAGGCTGCTATGGGGAGGTGCAAAAGGAAAGGGCCTCCCAAGAGAGGGGACAAAACAGAAAGTGAGACCTGCCTGCCCAGACTTTCACAGCCTCCCAGCATCATCTAGGTGGCCCGTAGTCCCCAGGCTCACGTGGGTTTGAGCCACTGCGAGCCCAAGACCTGGCCCCTGCATCCCTGATGGCCAGAAGGAAGGAAAGGTCCCCGACGGCAGGTGACCCATGGCAGAGCCAGAGGTTCCCTGTGCCTCTGGGACTGGGGGGGCACAGATTGAGAGTGGGTGCTACGTGGGGTTACGCTGGGAGGATGCGGGCAAGACCCTCTTTCGCATCCCCTGGAAGCATGTAGCCAAGCAGGGCTACCAGGTGCAACAGGACTCAGCACTCTTCAGGGTAAGGGGACAGGGGACTGGAGATGCTCAGCACTGGGCAGGCTCTGGACACAAGTTGCCCCAGCACTGAGACTGACGGATAGCCTTGTGACCCTGGGCCACTTGCTGGCCTCTAGGGCTGAGGGTAATGTTCTCTACATATGAGGGACTCTCAGACACTTTCTTAAAACAATCAGCCAAGGCTGCCACGACCTGCACCACCGGCCCCTCTCAGAGGGCCTCTTCTCCCACTCCACCAATGCACTAATGGGAATTCCATCAGCCTCCCACCCCTAAACCCACCAACCTCTGCAGCTCAGGAAACTTTTTGGTGCTCCCAACACCAGCCCTTCTCAGGGACCTCCTGCAGGAATGTCCCCCCTTTCCCCAGTCATCATTAACTTCTTCCAAACTGGCTCCTTTCTTGAGAAAGAGATGGTTAAGCTGAGGATGGTGGGAGCATGCCAGGTAAAGGTGAAGAGGCGAAAGTATTGCAGGCAAAGGGAACTGAATGTGCAAAGGTCTAATGGAGATAAAGTCATGAAGCATTTAGAGATGAAAAGAACTAAAGTGGGGGAGGAGAGGGAGTGGAGGCAGATGAGGCCCAGGAGGGGCAGTTCATGCATGGCTTTGAGGCCATCATGAAGAGTTGGAACTCTTTCACAAGGGCAATGGGGAGCTATGGTAGGGGAGGGTCAAAACCAGATTTGTGGCCAGGAGTTGTGCCTCAACTGTAATCCTACCACTTTGGGAGGTCAAGGCAGGAGGATCACTTGAGCCCAGGAGTTCGAGACCAGTCTGGGCAACATAGTGAGAGCCCGTCTCTATAAAAAGAAAAAAAAAAAAAAAAGACCAGATTTGCATTTAGAAAGATCCCCCTGGAGGACCTCCTGGCATTGTGGAGGGACAGTTGCCGTCATTTCAATTCTGGGCTCTCTTCCCTGAGCAATAAGCAACCAACCGCACATCCACACACTACCACCCCAAACACCAAAGTCACCTCCAGCCCCTCCTTCTGTGGCCTCCCCCTCCTTCCACAGTGGGAAGCACCTGGAGAGTCTCCTTACACCAACTCCCTCCTTCTCAGCCTCCCAGCCCCCCATGACCAGTCCGGCTTCTGTCCCTCTTGATAATGCCTCTAGTTGCCAAATCCAAGCATATGTCACTGTCTTCATCTTCTTTGGCTCCTGGATGGTTTTGGGTTGGTCTGCACCTTGTAGGCCCTCCCTCCTCCTTGAAACACTCCCATTTGGCTTCCAGAATCTCTGCTGCCTGCCCCGCAACCCCTCCCAGGCCTTTGTTTCTCAACCTCCATCCTGTCCCCTCCTCTACTGGGGCTCCCAGCACTCACTTCTGAACCTACTTCCTCATGTCCCACTGTCCCCTTCCATGGCCTCAGCATGGTGGCTGTGGGTCTTCCTCTGAAACCCAAGCCTGCTCATCAAGCTGCCTGCTGGGTACTGTCTCCTGGATGGCCCCCGAGCACCTCAAACTCAACACACCCCAAACATCACACTCATCAGCTCTGCCCCACAAAGTTCTGCCACCTGGGTATCTGAACCCTGGCCACTCCCCACCTTCCAGCTTCATTCTACTCCATTACCAAGGCCTGCTGGCTCTCCCTGCAGAATGTCTCTTCAGTCCCTCTGCTGGAACCCATTTCTGTCAGCTCTCACAGGACAACTGCAGTGACCTCCCTGGGCTTCCTGCTTCCCCCATCCCTCAGCAATCCCCGCAGTCCTTAAGAGGGATCTTTCTAAATGCAAATCTAGCCTCGACCCTCCCCTACTCAGAATCATTCCATAGCTCCCCATTGCCGTTGTGAAGGAGTCTCAATTCCTCACTCACTATACCCTCAAAGCCATCCATGAACTGCCCCTCCCTGGCCTCATCTGTCTCCACTCCCTCCCCTCCCCAACTGTAGCTCCTTTCATTTCTAAATGTTTCATGTCTTTATCACCGTTAAACCTTTGCACATGCGATTCCCTTTGCCTGCAATGCCTTCTGCTCTTCACTTTTACCTGGTCAGCTCCCACCATCCTCAGCTTAACCATCTCTTGCTCAAGAGAGCCTTCCCTGGGAGGTGAGGAATAAAAGACTACAAACTGGGTTCAGTGTATACTGTTTGGGTGATGGGTGCACCAAAACCTCACAAATCACCACTAAAGAACTTACTCATGTAACCAAATACCACCTGTTCCCCAAAACCTATGGAAATAAAAATTTTTTTTTAAAAAGAGAGAGCCTCCCCCGATGCATTCATTTATTTAATGCATTTATTAAGCTCCAACTCAGTGCTTCTTCCAAGTCATCACTGACTCCAAAGGTGAAGGCTCACTGAACAACTTTCCCTGTGAATTTTAAGTGTCTGGTGTGAGTTTGTCTTCTCCAGCAGACCATGAGCCGCTTGAGGGTGGTGTCATCAAGCACTGTGCCTGGCACATAGTAGGTGCTCAATAAGTGTTGAATGGGTGGTTGCATGGCCTGTCCCTTAAGATGTATATGCTGTTGTTCAGAGGCAAGAGATTCTGGGGGCTGGCCTCCCCATCCTTTTGGCTGCTCTGACCCATCCCTCAATCCACCACTGTCACACACATGTGACTCCTTAGCTTCAAACCCTTCTGGTGCCCAAAGCTCATGGAATAAAGCTTGGCCTTCAAGGACATTCATGATCTAGCTTCAGCTTATCTCTTCCTCCTTAATTTCTCTTGCTCTTTCCCCCACCACACACAGTCGACCCTCATTATTCATAGATCCTGTTGTTGCAAATTATCCTATTTGCTATGATTTATTTGTAATCCCCAAAGCAACACTTGTATCAGTTTCATGGCCATTCATGGATGTGCGCAGAATGGCAAAAAAGGTAAGTTGCCCCCCAACCACCCAGGAACATTCGAAGCTCAGGTCAAACAAGGCAATTCTCTGCCTTCTTATTTCAGCTCTCATACTGTAAACACGTGTCCTTTTTACAGTCTGTTTAGTGCCACATTTTTTATGTTTTTGTGCTTTTTTGTTGGTGATTTAAAATGGCCCCCAAGCATAAAGCTGAAGTGTGGTCTAGTGTTCCTGAGTGCAAGAAAGCTGTCATATGCCTTCTGGGGAAAATACAAGTTAGATAAGCTTCATTCAGGCATGAGGTTTAGAGCTGTTGGTTGTGAGTTCAGTGTTAATAAATCAACATCATATTAAATAAAGTTCCTCAAACAGAAACACACAGAAAACAAGGTTATGTGTTGGTTGGTTGATGAAAATGGTATGACCAGAAGCTGGCAGGGACCTAGCCCTGTATTTCCCCTAGGAGCAATGGTTCCTTAGTCCCTAATTTAGTGTTTATGGGAACTTTATGGAACATAACTAAACTCCCTCAAATAACGAGAGTTGACTGCACCCTCAGACACACACACCCAGCAAGGGCAACACCAGGCTGCTCACTGACCCCTGAGTGCACCACGCCCTTCTACACCTCCAGGACTTTGCTCAAGCTCTTCCCTCTTCCAAAAATGTCACTCCATCTCTCAACTTCCTACTGACCCTTCAAGGCCCAGCTCAGTGCACTCAACAAATACATACTGGGGGTGTCCTGTGTGCCAGGGACCATTCTAGTCGCTTGGAGACCACAGCCATGAACAAAACCAATACTTCTCTAGTCATGGTGATAGCACCCTCTGCCCTGTGCCCACGTCATCTTCATGTTATTCTTAATACAGTAAGTGTCACAATAAATTAGCACTGTGTGCCAGGCACTTATCTAAGCATTTTACATGCACCAGCTCATCTTACACCCACCCCAACCTCGCGAGGTTAGGTGGTATTGACACCTACAGACATTTACAGACAATAAAATCAAGCCTCAAAAAGTCTCACCCCTGGCACCCACAAGGAACTGTGGCTTTTCTGTTTTGGTGTCCATGTTTCCAACAAGACCTGGAGTCTCTGAGGACAATGATTGAGTGCAATTCATCAGTTAAATCCCCCTCAGTGCATGATTGAGTGCAATTCATCAGTTAAATCCCCCTCAGTGCTGAACGAGAGAAATGTAGCAATACATCTCCTGATGGCCTCCTCTTTGACCACACTGGCTTTGCCTGAATTATCCATCTCTTTTTCACTGCAGGCCCTTTGCCTTTGCTGTTCCTTTTACTGGAACACCTTTCCCCAGCTGTTCATCAGGCTCCATCCAGGTTTTAGCACAAATGTTACCTCCTGAAAGAGGCCTTTTCTGACCACACTCTTTAAAGTAGCCTCCCAGGCTGGGCGCGGTAACTCACACCTGTAATCCCAGTGCTTTGGGAGGCCGAGGTGGGAGGATCACTTGAGC
Source organism: Pan troglodytes (assembly GCF_028858775.2). Lineage (NCBI taxonomy): Eukaryota > Metazoa > Chordata > Mammalia > Primates > Hominidae > Pan > Pan troglodytes. The sequence continues at coordinate 38,073,094 of NC_072419.2, read as the reverse complement.
CCAAGAGTTCGAGACCAACCACCTGGGCAACATAGTGACACCCCCATCTCTACAAAAAATATTTTACTATTAGCCAGACATGGTGGGGTGCGCCTGTAGTCCCAGCTACTTGGATGAGGTGGGAGGATCACTCCAACCCAGGAGGTCGAGGTTGCAGTGAGCCCTGATCACCAGGCTGGAGTGAAGTGGTGTGATCACGGCTTACTGCAGCCTCGACCTCCTGGGCTCATGTGATCCTCCTGCTTCACTCTCCCAAGTAGCTAGGACTACAGGCATGTACTACCACACCTGGCTAATTTTTATTTTTTATTTTTTTTAGTAGAGACAGGGTCTCACTCCTTTTACATTTTAAGAAATGTTCTCTGACCCTAAAAGATTTTCTCCTACATTATTGTCCATTAATTTTTATCATTTTTTCTCTTACCTGTGGTTTTTAAAATCATCTGGAGTCCACTTTGTGTATGACAATAGGTAGGGATTTCATTCTATGGCTCGGCAGATAGCAAACCACTGCCATGATTTTATATCCCATCACTCTATTTATTTTTTCTTTTATTTATCACAAACCATAATTTGGAATATAGTTATTTCTGTTTAACTGATTACAGCTGTCTTCTCCCATTAGGCTTGAGAGCAGGAACCATGTCTATCTTATTCCTCATTCAATCCCCAGCCCTAGCTGGGGTCCTAGTAGGAGCTCAAATAATGTGTGTTGTGGGGAGGGAGGGAGGGAAAGGAAAGGGAAAAGGAGGGAGAGAGAGGGCAGGGGGCAGGGCAGATTCTCAGCCCTCTGCACGGCCCAGTGCCCTAGCTATTCCTCCCCAAATGCCCCCCCCAAGGCCCCCATCCCCCAATCCTCCAGGCCTGGATGGTGCACAAGGGCAAGTATTTGGAGGGCACCAACAAAGAGGCCCCTCCACCTGGAAGAAACGATTCCACTCTGCCTTCAACAAGAGTGCCACCTTCTGGGCTGCAAGAGTGAGTGCAGCCAGCTGGACGCCTCCAAGTTCTTTTTTTTCTTTTGAGACGGAGTTTCGCTCTTGTCACCCAGGCTGGAGTGCAATGGCGAGATCTCGGCTCACTGCAACCTCCGCCACCCAGATTCAAGCGATTCTCCTGCCTCAGCCTCCCAAGTAGCTGGGATTACAGGCGCCTGCCACCAAGCCCAGCTAATTATTTTATATTTTTAGTAGAGACAGGGTTTCACCATGTTGGCCAGGGGTCTCAAACTCCTGACCTCAGGTGATCCACCCACCTTGGCCTCCCAAAGTGCTGGGATTACAGGCATGAGCCACCGCGCCCGGCCAACATCTCCAACTTCTACAAGACCACATTGTGTCTGCCGCTGTGGCCCAGGTACCATCCTGCCCCTGGAGGTAATGGCCAACGATGGCTGTCTGGCAACAAGGATCTCTTTGCTCATCTATAAAGTGGGTGGTGGACTCATTGAGCTTAAACTCATGTGCTGGTCAATTTAGGACGCCTAGACCACACAGTTTATCTCCCCACTAGAAAAGGAGGAAACTGGCTGGATGCAGTGGCTCACAACTGTAATCCCAGCAGTTTGGGAGTCGGAGACAGGTGGATCACCTGAGATCAAGAGTTTGAGGCCAGCTTGGCCAACATAGTGAAACCCCATCTCTACTAAAAACACAAAAAATTAGCCAGGAGTGGTGTCGGGTGCCTGTAATCCCTGATACTCAAGAGGCTGAGGCGGGAGAATCACTTGAACCCAGGAGGTGGAGGTTGCAGTGAGCCGAGATCGCACCATTGCACTCCAGCCTGGGCAACAAGAGCAAAACTCCATCTCAAAAAAAAAAGAAAGAAAGAAAAGGAGGAAACTGAGGCCAAGAAACAGGTGGACCTTGCCTGAGGCCATACAGTGAGCTGGGGTACTCATCTGGGATCGTCTAAATTGAGGGGGTTCCTCCTGGGGCCCAGGGAATAGCAGGCTGTCTCTTGCTTGATGCAGTTACCAGGGCCTGGGCGCCCCCTGAAGAGGTAGGCATGCCCTTTAGTCCGAAGGAAGCTCCTGGGAAGTGGCTGAGCCTGCCTGCAGGTCAGACCTGCTGAGTGTGTTCTTCCAGCCCCTGCAGCCTTGCCAGCTCAGTCACCTCTCAGCAAGCCACCCACTGGCCCCACCCTCTCTGGCTATGACCTCCAGCACCATCATTTACCTCATCCCTCCAGAGCACCAGCTCCAGCCCTGTCCCCATGCTCCCACCCGCTCCACCTTTTTCTACCTCTCCTGCAGCCCTCCCTCCATCTGCAGCACCACCAGGCCATTCCCTTCACCTCCACCATCTTCAGTTTCATTGCCCTGTCTGCAGCCACCCCATCTTCTCCACATTCATTCCTTTGTCCTCCTTGGGTCCATCACTCCACCCCCATGCACCCCATCGGGTCCAGCTCCATCACCTCTGGCTCCCTCACTGTTCCCATCAGCTCTGTTTCCCTCATTCTGTCTGTATCACCCCTATTATCTCCACCCCATCACCTTTCCGCCATCGTTGATAGCTCATTGCTCTGTGCTTATCACCCCCACCCCCGCATCAGCATCTGGCTCTGTCCCGCATACCGTTCATCTCCAGCTCCCTCACCTCCGCATTTACCCCCAGCACTTCTCTCCCTATCACAGTGACCCATCTCTGGCCCTAATACCTACAACATCTTCATCGACTTTCTCTTTACCTCCATGGGGGCGGGGGAGTTTGAGCTCTGAAACTTCAAAGTTCTTTTCTCAAAAGCCCAGTGCCATAATATTGACTTCTAATACATTGGACAGCCAGCCCTTTTACTCAGAAACACTGTCAACCCCAGCTGGCCTTCAGTCCGCCCAGACCTCTCTGCACTGGTGGGGACAGTCTGGGAATTCCTGACGAGTCACAGGCCTCCTCTCCCACCCTCACAGCCTCTTCTCCCAATGCTCAGGATGGCTCCGGATTTGCCACAGAGGATGAGGACAAGGAGTGGCCCCACAGGCTGGCCCAGCAGGGTTCCTTACTGCCACCCGTCCTCCTCCAGGCCCTTTGGTTGACCACAGTAAGGACTGGGTCTCCTCACCCAGCCCTGCCTCCTCCCTGGCCTCCTCCTTATCTATGGGTCTGGGGTCAGGGTGAGATGGTGCCTGACTGCTTCCTCTCCTTCACCAGGGTGCCAGTCATAGGACCTCAAAAACCCCTGGTGCCCAATGCCCTCCGATGACTTCAGCAACCTGGTAAGGAATCGAAACCCCCTCCCCTCTGACCAGTGTGCTGAACTGGGGACGGCCGCGGGGTGGGGCCAGCCCACCTCTGTCTCCCACCCAAAGCACCCAGCCCAGGCTCCCAATAATAGCCACAACAGTCAACATTTCCTGAGGGCTTAGTTTATGCCAGGCACCCTTCCAAGCTCCCCACAGCCCCCAGATGCTGCTATTATTCCCATTTTACATATGCCCAAACCAGGACACAGAGGTTAAGAACCTTGCCTGAGGTCACACAGCTGGTAACCCTGGGAAAGCTCCTAAGTGGCAGTGATAGACTAGAATCCGAGGGCCTGGCTGCAGAGCCCACAACCCTAACCACTGAGCAGGATTGCTGGTTTCTCATGAGACGCTGCTAGGTTGTTGTTATTGTCGCTGTTATGGTTATTTCTACCTGCATCAAAATCTTTGCTGGGAGGAAGCTCCTAGAATCCCAGAAGATTTGCTGGGAGGGTCATGCCCTCACTGTAGAGATGGCCCCAGCTTTTAACCGCAGAGCTCGACTATCAGTTCGTTTATACTGGAAGCTATTATTTACTACTATTATTACTAGAATTCTTATCATCACTGATAGGGAGAGAGCACCCAAAATTTCCGAGGTAGAGGCTGGGACGACCTCTGGGTCCGGCAGAGTTTGGAGGGGAGGGTAAGAAGGCGAGGGGATCTAGCGCCGCCCACGCCCAGCCCGTGCACCCTCTCTCTCGCCCCACAGCCTGCTGGCTGCACGTGTGGCTCTTCTCTCCGCAGCGCTGGTGCGCGAAGCCACCGGGCGCACAGCCCAGCGCTGTCGTCTGAGTCCGCGGGCGGCCGCCGAGCGCCTGCTGGGGCCGCCACCTCACGTTGCAGCAGGTTCGCTTCCCCGACCCACTGCCCAGCGCCCACGTGTTGCAGGGCCTGCTGCCTCACCTGGAGCGCGGTGTGCAGCTCTGGGTGGCTCCGGAGGGCGTGTTCACCAAGCGCCTGTGCCAGGGCCTGTACTGGCGCAGCCCAACAAGGTGGAACGCGGGCGCACCTGCCACCTGCTGAACACACGCGGCTTCCTCCAGGCGGTAGGACCGCTGGGGGAGTGGAACAGAGTGGCGTGGGAACGGGGGCATAAGGACGCGGTGGGCAAAGGAACATGAACAGAGGAGAGTGGGCACATTAAATGCAGGCCCAGGGGGATGGGCCTAAGGGTGCTGGGCATGAGGTGGACATTGACACAAAGAATATGGCACAAAAGCACCAGGGATGGGAAAGAATACAGGCACCAGGAGGGCTGGGGGCACATATACGGATACAGGAGTATATGGGGTGCTGGCACGCACGGAGAAGGCTTGAGGCGTTGGGTGTGCAGCATAAGAATAGGGCTTCGGTACATGTGTTGGCTTAGGGCATAAGGTGGATGTGAGGTGCACCAAGCACGAGATAGGTATAGGTGAGTGGCAGTGGGCATGGGTTGGGCATAAAGGCATGGGGTGGGCATAGGGGCCAAGGAAGAGACATAAGACCTGGAAGTGGGCACAGATGTGGGACATGGGACAGGCATAGGAACGTGGAAGTGGGCCTAGGGCACAGGCACATAATGGGATGTGGGCTTACAGGACTTGGGCATGGGAAATGAGCACAAGATGGGCACCAGTGGGTTGCCTAATTCTTGCCCAGTCCCTATAGTCTCAGTGTCGTATAATTGTGTGCCCACATGCAGGATGGTCACCGGACCCAAAGTACCAGATCCGTCTGTGCTTTGGTGAGGAGGACCCGGGCCCCACAGAGCACCCCAAGGAGCAGCTCATCATGGCGGACGTGAGTCACTCCTTCCACTCCAGCCAAGAAGCACGCCCTCCAGTCCCCTCCAGACAGCCCTTCCCACACTCCCTCCAGTCCCAGCTCTGCCTCTGACACTTCTAGCACCCTCGGGTCTGTAGGACCCTACCTGGAAAATGGGGGTAGGGATGGGGCTGTAACTAGGGCTGTGACTTCCCATGGGAACATCCGAGGCGGGAAATGGAGAGGGTCTGCTCATCGCCCCACCCGCCCCCGCAGGTGCAGGTGCAGCTTCGGCCTGGGAGCTCGTCCTGCACTCTAAGTGCCTCAACCGAGCGCCCAGATGGGTCCTCAACCCCTGGCAACCCCGATGGCATCACTCACCTTCAACGCAGCTGCCTCCATCCTAAGCGAGCCGCTTCCTCTTCTTGTACCCGCTGAAGGCAGCCCCCAACAGGGGGGCTCCCTACTCCCACCCAACCCTGCCCACACTAAGCCCATGGACTTGGGGCCTCCCCCGGCACATCACCCAGGTCTGCTGGATGGCAGAGGTGGATCGCGGCCTTCCACTCCTCTGTCACGGGGCCCCGGAACTCAAGAGTAGGCCACACCGCCCCCCAGCTGGGCATGGGGCTTCGGCAGGAAACTGAACTTGATCTTGAGGCCCCAGAAAGGCAGCAACTGGAGCAGAAGCAAGACTTCATCTCTTGCTGACAGCCCAATTTGTCAATAGCGCTTTCCTCAGAGCCAGCCTTAACCTGCTGTTAAGTCCATTAAAATGTTTGCTTAAAGTTTTTACCAATAATTAGATCATCAGGGTTGTTTAGTGTGGGATCAAGCCATAACAAAACTGCCTAGCCTCTCAGGGGCCTTGAATTTACAGACCCTTCCTCCTCCCTGCAGCTAGTCTCTCTTCTTTATTCTGGGGGCTGGGAAGGATCCCAAAACAGGGAACTTGGCCGAACCCTGGGCTTTGGATGCTAACCACTGAAGTACCAACACCTGTAGGATGCTGTCTTTGAAGAAACTGAGGCAGACCTCCAAATGCAGCCCTAAGGCAGAGGTCAACGTGGAAGACCAGCCCTTCTCCAAGCCCCACTGGTCTTTGCAAGCTGTACGTTGTAGGGAATCTGGGAACTGGAAAGGGGGACTACAACCAGAAAGTTGGTTACCCTGCCATGGGAATAAAGTAGCTGTTTTCCACCCCACATATCAGGCCTTTTATTCTTTTCTGAGTTCTGATTTTATTTATAGGAATCCTCTTACAGATGCCAATATTGTAAGTCTCTTTTAATGATACATTAATAAGCCACCTTCATGGGGGGAAAACTGTGATTCGATAAAGGACAGAAATCAATCAATTGCTGTTTGTTTAGTCATTTAGCAGACATTTCTTGAACACCTACTCTGTTCCAGGCCTCTGTTCCAGTGTCCAGTGTGTGACTCTGGGGGTACAGCAAAACAGCATGCTCTTTACTCTCTTGGAGTTCACATTCTGTTTTCTAGTGGGGACCCAGCGACTCTCTGCTACCCCTGCCCCTCACTGAAGAGGCAGTATTTAGGAATTACAGAATCCTAGGCTCATATCCAGCTTTGTCACTCACTAGATGTGGGACATCAGGGAATTTACTTACCTTCTCTGAGCCTCAGAGCCCTCATCTATTCAAAAGAAGCAATGAAGCCCTCCAGAGCAGGGTTGGTTGAAGAAGTAAGTGTAGGGTTGGGGAGGTGAGCTGGCCTGGTACAGAGTGGGTGAGCAGTGACTTGGGAGTGGGAGAGCAGAGAGGATGCCGTCCCCTCCTCCAGAAGGCCTGACTGTTCTGGGCCTGACTGTCTGGACCTCCCGACCCCAGGCTGCAGCTGGGGTAGCCTCAGTTCAGAGTGACAATCCGCAGCCATGTTCATATCCCTACTCCATACTAGGCTCTTGATGAGGGTGCTGCATTCTGTGTAAGGGGAACCTGTTGCCTCCCCACCATGGCCTGGACAGCTGAGTAGTCACCAGCTCCATGTTAGAGATGGGGAAACTGAGGCTCAGCCAAGGTCTTGAGGTGCCTCTTGGGAGGGAGAATGTCTCTCCCCAGATAGCTGTCCTTCCCACACCAGTCACTAGGGGGCGACAGAGACTCAGCAGAACTGAATTTCATGGGCTCTCCTTACCATCCTAGGTGCCCCTCCCTGCAGACACCCCAGAGCTAGGAGGATGGGGTAGGAGTGGTGTGGCCCCAAGGCCTCTGCACCGCAGGAGTAGGCAGTAGACCACAGGCCTGGGAGGAGAAGAGGGAAAAGCAGGAGTAGAGGTAGGGATTAGAGAAGCCCCTGGGGCTTCTCTCACTCTAGGGGACTGGGCTCAGGCCCTGCCTCTCTCTCCTCTCTCTCTCTCTCTATTCATTCCTTTCACTCCTTGTGTTTGCACCTGTGTCTCTCAGTATCTCCTTTCTCTCTGGCTTTGTGGATGTCCTTGTTTCTGCCTGCTCAGTGATTCTCACTTTCTCCGTATACTACATGTGTGTCTGTGTGTGTGTGTGTCTCTGTGTCTGTCTCTGTGTTTCTGTGTGTGTATGTCTCTGTGTGTCTATGTGCTTGTGTGTGTGTCTGTGTGTATGCCTATGTGTCTGTGTGTGTCTGTCTCTGTGTATATCTGTGTGTGTGCTTATGTCTGTGTGTGTCTGTGTGTGTGTGTGTGTCTGTACGTGTATGTCTGTGTGTCTCTGTGTGTCTGTACGTGTATGTCTGTGTGTCTCTCTGTGAGTGTCTGAGAGGCTCTGGGTGTCTCTGTCTGTTGTGTCTGCCTCTGTCTTATCTTTGTCTCTCCCTCTTTCTCCCTCTTGTGATGTCTCTACCTCTGTCTCTGTCTCTTTTTTCCCTGTCTCTGTTTCATATGTTTCTGCCTCTGTCTCATTTTGTTTTTGTCTCTGTCCCGCTCAGTTTCACATCCTGTCCCTCCCCAGCCACCACCACCCAGCACACGTGGGCTGAGGGTCTCAGTCCCTTCCTTCCCAACTCCTCATCCCTGGCAGCTGCTCGGCTTCCCACTACTGGCCTCTGCTGCCCGCCTCTTTTGGGCCTTGTGGGAGTGGGGTGAGGGAGGAGGGGAGGATGGCTCACCAGACCCACCCCTTTTTGCCTTTCCAGGCTGGGAGGCTGGGCCAGTGGACCTTTTAACCAGCCTGGGCAGGCTATTCCGGAAGCCAGCCCTGGACGCTGAGCCTGACCCAGCAGGTCCCGGCAGCCTGGCAGCCCGGCCAGCATGCAGCAGCAGCCTCTGCCCGGGCCCGGCGCCCCCACAACTGAGCCAACCAAGCCTCCCTACAGCTACATCGCCCTTATTGCTATGGCCATCCAGAGCTCACCGGGGCAGCGGGCCACCCTCAGTGGCATCTACCGCTACATCATGGGCCGATTCGCCTTCTACCGCCACAACCGGCCCGGCTGGCAGAACAGCATCCGCCACAACCTGTCACTCAACGAGTGCTTTGTCAAGGTGCCCCGCGATGACCGCAAGCCAGGCAAGGGCAGCTACTGGACGCTGGACCCTGACTGCCACGACATGTTTGAGCACGGCAGCTTCCTACGCCGCCGCCGCCGCTTCACCCGGCGGACAGGTGCTGAGGGCACCCGGGGCCCCGCCAAGGCACGCCGTGGACCCCTCAGGGCGACCAGCCAGGACCCAGGAGTCCCCAACGCCACGACCGGCAGGCAGTGCTCATTCCCACCAGAGCTGCCAGATCCCAAGGGCCTAAGCTTTGGGGGTCTAGTAGGGGCCATGCCAGCCAGTATGTGCCCAGCAACCACTGATGGCAGGCCTCGGCCACCCACGGAGCCCAAAGAGATTTCCACGCCCAAGCCTGCATGCCCAGGGGAGCTCCCCGTGGCCACCTCATCTTCCTCATGCCCAGCGTTTGGCTTTCCTGCCGGCTTCTCAGAGGCTGAGAGTTTTAATAAGGCCCCTACGCCCGTCTTGTCCCCGGAATCAGGCATCGGGAGCAGCTACCAGTGTCGGCTGCAGGCACTGAATTTTTGCATGGGGGCTGACCCAGGCCTTGAGCACCTCTTGGCCTCAGCAGCCCCCTCCCCTGCACCACCCACCCCTCCAGGCTCACTCCGGGCCCCACTGCCCCTGCCAACTGACCACAAGGAACCCTGGGTTGCAGGTGGCTTCCCTGTCCAGGGAGGCTCCGGCTACCCATTGGGGCTGACCCCCTGCCTATACCGGACGCCAGGAATGTTCTTCTTTGAGTAAAGGCAGCCTCACCTCGGGCAGTCCCTGCAGGTCCCTCGCCCTCCGGGCTGAGCCTGGCTCTAGGACCTGAAGAACTCTCGAAGGACCCAGCCCTGGTGAGCCAAGGACAACCACACAGAAAGCCAGGATTGAAGCGGTGCTCAGCCAGGCCCCTGGGGCCTCTGGACAAACTTGGGGGTGAGGGGAAGCAGGGCCTCTTGGGATTTACTCTGTGGCTCTCAGGGCCAATAAAGCCATGTGATGATGAGGGTCAGCTTGCCTGATGGCTGGGGGCTGAGGGCCAGGGTGCCTGCTTGTATGTGGGGGTGGCTGTGGCTGTGGGGTTGTGCAGCGGGGACAGAGACCCTTGGTGGGAATATCTCACATGAGGTTTTCTCCTGCTGGGGACTTTCTCAGGGAGTTTCCTAGAAAGGGAGAGGAAGGGGAGGTAGGGAATGGGGAGCAGGGAGAGGAGGATACAGGCAAGGGAGAGACTGGGCAGGGGCAAGAATGGGCTGGCCTGAGGGACTGATTCTCCAGTCTCAGATGCTGGGACTTAGCCCCCATAGGTGCAGTCATCATAACCCTGACAATTTGTGACACTGATCCTGTCCCAGGCTTGTATGTATCATCTCACCTGTGTGATTTGGAAGGTTGGCCCCGTTTACAGTGGCGGAAACAGGCTCGCCAGCTCCAACTCCAGATGGCAAATGGGTGGCAGAGGGTAAATCAAAACCACATCTGTGTGGCTCTACCCTCCAGCCTCTGACCTGCAGCTTGAGTGAGGACATAAGGGTGGAGAAGAGGGTCAGGGCAGAGCTGGTGGTGGCCCCCAGAGGTGGGAGGGCTTTGCTGCAATCCTGGAAGGCCAGGGCTAGAAAGGCACCCTTTACCCATTGTGCAGACAGGGCACCTAGGGTTCAAAAGGCAGCACCTACCCCCTGTTTGGACTTCCCACATTAATGTGGGAGCTTCCCTGAGCCCCCAGCTCCCTGAGGTCCTCTGGTGACTCTTTAAGACGGCATTTCTTGGGGCCAGCAGCATGGGCTGTGACTGTCCTAGGTACCATTCAGAAGTGACTGAGCCCTGACCTTTCACCTTCTCTGACTATCCCTTCGCGAGGAAGCAGGAGAAGTGGGGATATTCTTGGTCCTCGTTAGAGGAACAGAGAAGGAATCTGAAACATCGCTGTCCTCACAGACCCCAGCACTGGAGGAGCAGAGGCGAATGGCTTCCTCCCCAGAGCCTCAGTCCTCCTATCTGGATCATGGGCATAGGGAGAGGAGGGAGGGATGCTGGGGCACCCCCATTCTGGTTTTTGGCATGTGGTCTAGAGTGTCTTATGTCCCACGAGGTTACACCCAGGGGGCTGGAGACCCCTTCTTGGGCAGGCAGCCCTGTCCCCTCCAGAGGCCCTCCCTTGCCCAGGCAGCCCCGAGGACTCCAGCCTTTGCTGCTCCCTCCTCCCCCGACAGGTCCCCTGGGGCCTGGGAGGAAGCGAGCCCGGCTGGACAGCCCGAACTGTCTGGTTCCCACAGTCTCAGAGCTGGGGTGGAGGAGGACCTGCAGGGTGAGAGGGGCTGGGAAAACGCCTGGCCAGCTGTGGGGCCCCTCCCCACCATGCCTGCTGAACCCCAGCCTGGAACCCATCAAACAATGGGGAGGAGGAGCAAGGGTCTGTGCAGCCTCCTATGGGCAGCTTCATGGGGCAGAGGGAAGAGGAAAGGCCCTCTGTGTGCAGGGCATGGTGAGGAGGGGGAAGGAGGCTCTTGTGTGAGTCTGTACCATGGCGTGTGTCTGTGTGGATCAGTGTGTCTCAGGCTGCGTGTGTGTATATGACAGAGAAAGAGAGAGATGCAGAAAGACAGACCCTGCAGAGGCAGAGACAGACAGATTCAAAGGGGTGAGAGTTCTTTCTCAGTTGGGTCAGGGAAGGAGGCCTCTGCTGGGCGCTGTTCCCGTTGCACATTCCTGTGGAGCCCTGGTGACCCCAGTCCCTTCCCAGCCTGGGTTCTGAGCTACTAGGAGGATGGGAAGCCGGCTGGGCTGGGGGAGCCCAGGCCTCTGCCGCTGTACTCCCCAGCATCCCCCTGAACCAAGGAAGTTTAGCTCTGCACTAGGGTGGGGACTTGTGGAGAAGGAGGCTGAGTCTCCTGCTCATCCCTTGCCCTGGGGGAATGTGCGAAAGGGTTGCCCACATGCAGGCTTAGAGCCCCCTCTGCACATCTCCCTCTGGCCTCCGACATAGTCATGAAGTGAAGACAGGCCCCCTCAGCCCCAACCCCCCAAGCAGGACCCTGGACTCAGCACATGCCTTGGACTCACTGTATGAGCCTGGACCAGTGCCCACCTCTCTGCGTTTCACTCCCTTTGCCCAGTGGTTGTGGGGAAGGGCAGCCTGACTCACGGTCTGAGTCCCAGGAACGGATCTGACCTGGAGGAGGTCCCTTCTCTGGAGGTGCTGGGCAAGGAGACACCATGATCTCATGCACCCTTGGCTAGCTGCCCAGCCCAGGGACCCCACCCACGGGGCCTCCTGCCTTCACATTCTTTCCATGACCAACATTCACCTCCGGCTCCCACCTGACCACCCTCATCTGGACAGGGGTTGCGGGGACAGTGAATGCCTCTGTCGACCCAGATAGAGCCCCTTGGCACAGATGGAGAGACCAAGGCCAGAGAAGAGAGGTGACATGCCCAGGGTCACATGGCAAGGCAGGAGCAGAGCCGCTTCTCAGCCCATCCATGGCACCCCCTCTGATGCCTTAATGTAGCTCTGGAGGGGAGGGATGGGGCCATCTCATTGGACCAAGGACCTCCTCATAGGGAGCGTGTCCATCTCTAGGAGGGAATCCCAGTCCCCATTCCTCCTCTTTAGCAGGTGAGAGCAAAAAAGGTTATTGAGACCCTTACAGAGTTAGACGAATCAAATCCTAAAATGGCAGAATCAGAATCTGAAATGAATATTTCAGAAACTTCCAGAGTTTTTAATCATAGCAACTCAGATTCCTGGAATATCAGAGCCGGAAGGGCATCTCCTGCCCGATTTCTGAATCCTCTCTACATTAAAATGGTCGACATCACATGGGGTTCCAGGAACTGGGAGCCCACTGCCTTTCCAGGTGGCCGGCCCCTTCCCACAAAAGTGTGGCAGGTCTGAAAGACCATTAGGAAGCTTCACCTGCTGGGCCTCGGCCTTTGTTCTCCCAAGAGAGGAGAGGACTCCTGGCCCCTGGGAAGGCCACCCTCACCCACCCACAGGGCTGGCCTTAGCCAGCCCCTCCTCCCCGATGCCTTATCTCCAGCCTGCTCTCTGCCCACCCCCTTCCTTCCCTGGTTTATGGCATTCCATGGCCCAGAGTTAGGCACTCCTGCCCACAACCCAGACAGTGCCTTGGCCGAGGGGAAGGAGACCCTCTCCCTTGGAGGGCAGGGCCCTGCAAGGCTGCCACAGTGATGAGAAAAAGCCGGGAGGTTGTATCGGCCAGCCTGGCATGCCGCCTGCTGGGAGAGTATGCAATCCAGGAATCCAGGCCTCAGCCAAAACATCCCTTCCACACCCAGACTTCCATCCACCCATGGACCAGGCGCCACGTCCTAACTGTGTGACCTTGGGCAAGTTGCTTCCCCTTTCTGGGTTCCCCCCATCTGTAAAATGTGGACCCTAACAGTACCTACCCCCATGATGTTATTGTGAGGATTACATGAGTTAATACTGGCAAAGTGCTTAGAACAGGGTCTGGCACATGGCAGCTACAATATCAGTATTTGTTGGCCGGGTGCGGCGGCTCACACCTGTAATCCCAGCACTTTGGGAGGCCAAGGCGGGAGGATCACTTGAGGTCATGAGTTTAACACAAGCCTGGCCAATAGGGTAAAACCCTGTCTCTACAAAAAATACAAAAATTAGCCGGGTGTGGTGGCACATGCCTGTAGTCTCAGCTACTCGAGAGGCTGAGGCAGGAGGATCGCTTGAACCTGGGAGGCAGAGTTTGCTGTGAGTTGAGATCATGCCACTGCATTCCAGCCTGAGTGACAGAGTGAGACTCTGTCTCAAAAAATAAAATAAGTGTTTCTTAAGTACAATAAATAGGTATTTGGGTACTGGACATGTCTCCCTTAACCTGATTTATGCCCCAGAAGAGTGTCTAGCTGCTGTGGAGGCAGGAGGACAGAATTTAGGGGAAGGAAGGACTGTTACACAGACAAGGCTTTTGACTCGGTTCCTGGCATCTTCACTTCCTTGCTGTGTGACCTTGAGCAAGTGGATTCACCTCTCTGAGTCTCAGTTTCCTCATCTGTAAAATGGGAGCAATGATTCCAGTCCCCAGGACTGGTATGTGGAAAGCCTTGTCCTGCACACTACCTGTACAATTCAGTCAACAGGAATGAAATTAGAATTAATAAAACAACTCCGTTGGAGGACCTCATGCCCTCAGCATAGTCCTCTCCATCTCTCCCTTCACACAGGGCAAAACCCACATCTTCACAGGTCCAGAGGTGCCTAATCTCTTGTTCCCACCCTTCTGGTACTAGGTGGTGACTCAGGGAGGCAGCTGGTGGGGCAGAAGGAAACGGTTCCACGGCTAAAAACAGGCCACTGTCAGCCAGAAGCCAGCCTGGTGTCCCGGGAAAGGCCAGGGCTGCCTCCTCTTGACCACAGCCCTCAGGGCCAGTTTTGAGGTTGCCCTGAGCATACAAACAAGAGAGGGCTGACCCTCCCACTCCCTTAGGACACTTGCCTCCCCGTGAGTTTCTTTTCCATCTCTAGGCCTTTGCAGCAGCTGTTCCCTTTGCCCCCACTGGCCCCTTTGCCCCCACTGGCTGCCTCTCTACGTCTACCACCTACATCACATCACCTTCTCTGAGAAGACTTCCTGCACTTCCTTATCTAATTGGATGCCCCCAGATTATTCTCCCTCTGCATCCCATTTATGTTGCTGACATAGCATCTGCTGCAATGTAGAATTACGCATGTGCACATGTACTCATGTTTTATTGTGTCTCTGCCTTAGAATGTAAACTTCAGGGGCCAAGGGTTGGGTCTGCCTTATGCGTTTTGTCATCTTCCCTAACTCGATGACTAGCACATAGTAGTCCCTCCATGAAGGTTTAGGAGTGGATGGATGGAGTCATGGTCACCATTCATTCATTTGCCATGAATTAAATCTCAAGGCTGGGCAGGGTGGCTCACGCCTATAATCCCAGCACTTTGGGAGGCCAAGGCTGGTGGATTGCCTGAGGTCAGGAGTTCGAGACCAGCCTGGCCAACATAGTGAAACCCCGTCTCTACTAAAAACACAAAAAATTAGCTGGGCATGGTGACGGGCACCTGTAATCCCAGCTACTCGGGAGGCTGAAGCAGGAGAACCACTTGAACCCAGGAGACAGAGTTGCAGTGAGCTGAGATCACGCCACTGCACTCCAGCCTGGGCGATGGAGCAAGACTATGTCTCAAAAAAAAAAAAAAAATTCTCAAAGACCTCCCCAACAAGGCTCCCTGTTTCGTTAATAGGCAAGGGCCACTGTGGTCTGGCCCCAGCTCCTCCTTCCTTCCCCCTCACTCACTCCAAGCAGCCTGTACACTGGTTCTGCCTTATCTTCCGTGAATGTCCACAGGCTTCACTCCCTCATATCCTCCAGTTTCTGTTCAAATATCCTCAGAGAAGCCCTGCCTGGCCACCACATTCCCCATTTCCCCCACCACTAACACATTCTAAATTCATTATTGCCATTCAGTGTGTCTCCCCCACTGGCATGAAGCTTCACCAGGCCAGGAATTTTTGTCTATTCATTGCTTGTCTCCAGCACCTAGGGCAGTGTCTGGAACATAGCCAGAGCCGGAGAAATAGTTGTGAAAAAAACATAAGCTCAGTAGCCTGTACCAGGCTCCACCTACAGATCCCATGTAACTTTCTCATTATCCTGGGAAGCAGGTACGATTCTTACCCCATTTTACAGACAGGAAACTGAGGCTCAGGGAGGGCAAATAAGTAGGTACGAACCCTGTTCTGTCTGACCTGGAACCCAATCTCTCTGTCATCAGCCTATCTGTCTAGACGCATCTCCCCCATCTCCTCCCCACAGTTAACAGCCTCTCAAGCAGACATGGCTCAGCCTCCACCGGGTGTCCCTGCCTCCAGCCTCTCTCTCCCATTCACTGACCTCCCTGGCTGCAGGGATCCTTTGTAAGCATGGATCTCTGACCTCCCTTCCACAGCGCCCCATTGTCCCAGGTCAGCCTGCCATTCGGGCTCCTGCTAACTTCTCCAGACCTATTTCCTGCTTCGTCTCATGCAAAAGCCCTACTGGCCTGCTCCAAGATGAGCTTATACTCAGCTGCAAGTCTCTGGACAGCAAGCAGTCCCCTCTGCCTGGAACACCCTCCTCACTCTCTGTCTGGAAAAGCCCTGCTCCTTGTGTGCCCTCAGCTTGGATGTGACTCCCACTGAAGAGAAGAGAATAGGGGTTAGCGTCTCCTTCCTGTTCTCATGGTTTCATGAGATTCCTTCCAGCTTCACCCTGATCCCCATCCTCCCACTGGGGTTCCAGAGGCTGTGAGCTCCCCAAGGGCAAGGGCCATGACTCATTCATCCCCAGGCTCTCGCTGGGGGCCAGGCCCAGAGCTCGGCTCAACAAATGGTTGTGAAGTGGTTGCTGTGTGGGAAGTCAGATGGCCTGCCTCACATCCTGATTCCCCTATTCATCAGCTGGGAGCCCATGGACTTGTCCATACACTCCTTGTGCCTGTTTCCTCATCTGTGAAATGTTGATAATGAAAATACCTACTCATAGGGTGGGGACAAAATAAGTTAATTGATGGGAATCACTTGGTATAGTGCCTGGTGGCCAATAAATATTACCCATTAACATGAAGGAAGAAACAGATGCATAGGCAGCTTCATAGGTAGGAGATGGTCCAGGTGGGCACATCCTTCAGGACAGCCCTGGCTCCTCCATGCCCTCGGCGCAGCCCTCTCACTGGCTGAATCTTTACCTACCACTGTCTTGTTGGGTCCAAGGTGGCCAGTGGAATACAAGGCCACTGGACCCAGACAGGAAAAGGCAGCGTCACCAGCCCTGATGTAATCCAAACCAGATGTGGCCTTAGTGGCTTCCAGACCCATGGGGGGTGGTCACTGTGGGCCTGGCTAAGGCCTTGAGGCAGGAAATGGTCTTGGAGGAAAGCTCTCTGGGCTGGGACCAACTGGGAGGAGCGCTCCCATTGACAGTGTTAATTAACCCTTCTTAGCTTACAAAGAGGGCCCAGGACCCCGTTCAGGGGCAGGCACAGAGGTGCCTTGCAGGGGAAGAACACAGCATCAGCGTTGAGATGGACACTGAGCAGGAGGGGCCCATGGCCCTGGTGCCTGTGGTGGGCACAGCAAACCATGCAAGGGTCAGGGAAGCTCAGCCTAACACCCAGAGAACTGATGCCCTGGGAACCCTTGCTCAGTCCTGGTCCAGCTTGGCAGTCCCAAACCAGCTATGGTCTCCCGCCCTCCATCAGGGCAGCTCCTAGCGTGAAAAATCTTTCTTTCTTGTAGCTGCCAGGGATGGGAGCGTTCTTGAAAGCAATGGGGCTGGGGCCTAAGCCTGCAGAGAGGCAGACCCAGCTGTCCACAGGGGCCGTGGCTGCAGCTTTGCCCTGAGTGTGCTCCGTGGCCCTCAGTGGGAACAAGGTCTCTCTGAACCCACATTCCCCCTTCCACATTATCGAATCTATACTCTCTGCCTCTGGGGACGAGGGGAGGCCCAGAGGAAGCACCTGATAACCATAAAGAGCTTTCTAAGGTGTGCTCCTGGGAAGGGGTGGGGCTGGGTTCTGAATGGGCTTCTTGCACAGGACATGTTAATTTGCTGTGTAGCCTTGGCCAAGTCACTTTCCCTCTCTGAACCTGTTTTTTCACCTGTAAAATATGGTGCATGAGCACCCCATCCCGTCTCTCAACTGTCACAATGGCCCTAGGAGTGGCAGAGGAGAAAAGAGCCGAGGTTATCAACTTCATATTACAGAGGGGGAAACTGAGGCGTGCACTGGGAGTCAGGAGTCCTGGGTTCTAGTTCCAGCTGTTACTGTCTCTGATGAGGGACCTTCCCCATCTTGGCCTCGGTTTCCCCAGCTGGATCCAGGCCCTGGATCTCTGCTGTGGCTGGACTTCATTTCCTTCCCTCCCCCCACGGTGGTGACTCATCCCTCATCAACATGCTGTGTGGCCGAGGCTCAGCCTGGGTGGGGGCCAGCGAGGCCAAGAAAACCACTCAGAGGAAACCGCAGGCCTGGCCCAGCTGGCAGGTGGCGGACGGGCAGGCAGGCAGGAATCCACAGCCCTAGGGGCCCTGCCTATAAGCGCACCTCCCACCAAGAGCCCAAGCCAGGTTCCCCAGGACCCCCAAGCCCCAGACTGCGAGTCAGGCTCAGACTTCAGAGTCACCCATTCACCACCCCAAGTGATACTGCTGCAACCGGACTCTGAACTCCCCAGCTCAAGCAGGGCGGGGATCGCAGTGAGGACCAGTGTTCATGGAGGCAGGAGAGAGATGGGATGAACAAGCCTAAGGTTTCTCAGGAGGCAGGCAGTGGTGAAGAGCAGGGCCTCTGGGCCCAGACCATCTGGGTACAAATCCTGGCTCTGCCACTGACTATGTGGCCCTGAGCAAGTGGCTGAACCTCTCTGAGACTTGGCTCCACACTCTGAGAAATGGACACAACACCTCGCAGCGTCACCGTGTGCAGCCGATGTGATCATCAACACAATGCGGCGCCCAGGGCCAGCAGCCGGCAGGTGCTCGATGCATGTTAACTGCTGTCTCTGCTCTTCCTGCTGGAACCTCTCTGTTCCCACAGGCCAGTCCCACTTCTCAGTCGTCCTCACAGCCAGAAAGGCTGCACTGTATCAGGGCTCAGCTCTCTTGCCCTCTGGGCTGCCCCCAGATGGAGCGTCCCCTGCCCCTCACTGCTGGCTTGTGGTGAGGTGGCCGTGGCCACTGGGAAAAATCAGAGAACAGTCCTCTCCCCTGAGGCCCTCATTGTAGACCCAGCAAAGGCATCGCAGGCCTGCCAGACCTGGCCTCCACCTGGAGACCGGACTCTCTGCTTACACCCTATCCTGGTGAGAGGCAGAGGGAACGCATGGGCACAGCCTTGCTCTGGGAGACAGAAAAGCTCCTTTCAAGCCCCAGTCCCTGACTTGTTGAGTGGCATTCAAGTTCCTTCTCTCCTCTGAGCCTCAGTTTCTTCATATGTGGAGTAAGGATAAGAACATTATCGTTCCCTGGGCCGAGCACAGCCCTAAGTGCCTTACCTCAGTCTGACTGATGCTGCAGCCATGGCCCCACCCTATGAGGTAGATCCTAGCGCTGCCCACTCTCTCTGGCTCAGTTTCTCCCTCTGTAAAACAGGAATAATAATACCTGCCTCATGAGAATCACCTGAAGCCGGGAGGCAGAGGTTGTGTGCAGTGAGCATAGATCACACCACTGTACTCCAGCCTGGACGACAGAGTGAGACTCCATCATAAATCAATCAATCAACCAATCAATCCTGCCTCGTAATCTTGCTGTGAGGAGTAAATGAGTTAACACAGCACAGGCGCTTTAAGTAAAGCTGGGCACGCAGTAATCACACACCCGGTGTAGGCTGTTGCTGCGACCTCCCTCTCACAGGTGAGGATACTGAGGCACAACGTGCAGAAGCCACCTGCCCACATCATGTGCTGGGCAGACTGGCACCTGAGCCTGCATGAACCACCAAACTGTGAGCTGATGGATATTGCTAAAGTGTCCGGCACACAGTAGGTGCTCAGTGAACTGTGGTCATCAGCGACCTCACACCAGTGCAGGCACACACAGAGGGAAGGAGGCCACATCCAACCTGTACATTTATTTACAAGGCACAAGCTGAGAGCAGACTGGGGGCTGCCCCATGGCCTTCCTAATTCTCCTGGGCCTGCTGACCCCATCATCTGAGGCCATGGGTGACCCCCAAGATAGGGGCCCCGAGTGGTTGGGTTGGGCCAGCTTGGCCCTGAGGCAAGCTCGGGGGTGGTCTCCTGTGTCCCTTGGCTTCTCCCCTCCCCCTCCACCAGGCCTGGGCTGGGCGCCCTCTCTCTCACACACAGTTCCTGTGTGTTGGTGGTCGCAAGGAAGGTGGGTGGGGGCCAGCCTGGGCCAGATGGTGTGGGCTCGGCCTTATCTGCTGGAGTGGGGAGGTGGCGGGGGCATGGAGGTCCTCTCTCACAAAGCCTGCTCTGTCTTCCCTGGCAGCTGGGCCTTAGGAATCAGCGTTGCAGCCTTTCTGCCCCACCAGGAGCCTCCCATCCACAACCACAGAAGCCCTACATGCTGAGACCCCCAGCCATGGCACTCCAGCTAGGAGGAGGCCCAGGCTAAGGACTCTCCCAGTGGGGCAAAGCAGGGGTCACCACGGCGGCGGCAGTTCAAAGACGAGGAGCTGGGGAGGGAACCGGGAGCGGCTTCAACGGGGGCCTGGAGTCTGGGGTGTGGCCGACAGGCTGGAGCCCTGTCTGGGGAGGTGCTAGCAGGATGGATCCAGGCCACACTCCGAGGCGGCTCACATCGGGGAAGCGGTCACTGCATGGGGGCGTGGGGAGCCCCGAGCCTCCCAGCCTGGCACAGCCTTGTCCTGACGAGGCTGCCCTGGGGATCTGGCTGCCTTTTCTGGCCTTCTGGGCTGTGTGGCCTCAGCCCCGGCCACTGTGTGGCTGCGTCCAGGCCTCAGCTGCGCCCAGGGCTCAGACCCCCAGAGCCATCAGTGCCCCCGAGCTGCTGATCTTCTTGAAGCGGTTGGCAGCGCTGACAGCAATGAAGTTTTTCTGGAGGGCAGAAGAGAGGGAGTCCCAGTCAACACCAGGGCAGGGGGGCAGCTGCAGGGTGTCTGAGCAGCCTGTAAGTCCCCTTCAGTCCAGGAGGGTCACAGGCTAGAGAAGGTGCAGTGCCCAAAATGGCCACGGGAGGCGCCATGACACTGTATTGTCCAGGAGTCCCCTCACTCAACGGATAGGTCAGCCAGACCTGAACCAAGGACCGCTCTGCTCCAAACACTCCCATGGCTCCAGTTTTGCTCCAAGTAAAAGATAAACCCCTTGCCATGGCCAATGAGTCCCTCCACCTCCTGTCCCCCTCTTCCTCTCTAACTTCATTCCTTACCTCCTTGCTCACTCCACTCCATCCATACTGGCCTCCTACCTGTTCCTCAAACTCTCCAACCACACCTCTGCCTCAGGGCCTTTGCACTGGCTATTCCCTCTGCCCGGAATACTCTTCTCCCAGTATTGGCACGGCTCACCCCTCCCCACCTTCAGGTCTTTGTTCACATGCTTCTCAGTGAGCCCTTCCTGACCCCCCTATTTAGAAGTGCAGGCTGGGCACAGTGGCTCACACCTGTAATCCCAACACTTCGAGAGGCCGAGGCGGGAGGATTGCTTGCCTGAGCAACATGGCGAGACCTCATCTCCACAAAAATATTTTTAAAATATTAACTGGATGTGGTGGCATATGTCTGTGGTCCCAGCTATTCAGGAGGCCAAAGGAGAGGATCACTTGAGCCCAGAAGGTCAAGACTACAGTGAGCCATGATAGCGCCACTGCACTCCAGCTGGGGAGGCAGAGTGAGACCCTGTCTCTAAAAAAAATAAAAATAAAAGTGCAACCTCTCCCCGGCAGAAGGCCCTTATTTTTTTTCTAAAGTCTTCTTTAACCCTGCCTATTTCCCCAGGGCTCTAGAAAATGCCCCACCTCAGCCAGGCACAGTGGCTCACGCCTGTAATCCCAGCACTTTGGGAGGCCGAGGCGGGTGGATCACGAGGTCAGGAGTTCAAGACCAGCCTGGCCAACATGGTGAAACCCCGTCTCCACTAAAAATACAAAAATTAGCCAGGTGTGATGGTGGGTGCCTGTAATCCCAGCTACTTGGAAGGCTGAGGCAGGAGAATTGCTTGAACCCGGGAGGCAGAGGTTGCAGTGGGCCGAGATCACGCCATTGTACCCCAGCCTGGGTGACAGAGCAAGACTGTATTGAAAGAAAGAAAAAAAGATAGAAAATGCCCCATCTCTCACCAAAAGTAACTCCACAAAGACTGAGATCTTTGTCTCTTTTGTCCACTCCTATATCCCAATGCCTAGAAGTAGTAGATGCTCAAGAAATATTTGAAAAATGAAGGAGGGAAGCCAGAGCCCCAGATGGGTGGGGCTGGGTGGAAGGCCGGGTAGAGGTCTCCACTCTAGGACAGGAGCCAGCCCAGGGCAAAAACAGAAAAGTCAACCCTGTCTTCCAGACAGGGCCCAGCCTGGTCAACAGAACCTGCCAAGGCAGGGACGGTGGAGGCTGGGATCTGGCACCAGGAGCTCTTCCCACTAGAAAGCCCTCCCTCCCCACCCCGAATCCAGCGGTACCTTCCAGCGCCTCTTCATGAGGTATTTCTTAAGCAAGATCTGGGACTTAAGGCGTCGGTTACAGCGTTTGGCTTTCTCCGCCAGGTTGTTGAGCCAGGGATGGGCGAGACACTGGGCAGCGTTCATCCGGGCCCTGGGGGAGAGGCAGCATGGTGATGGTGGGCTGCATGCTCGTGAGGCCCCAGGGGCTCAGCTGGCCTCTCTACCTGGCTCCCGCCCTGCCAGCACTCAGACACACTAAGCTTGCACACATACAGTTCAGGTTCTGGGGTGAGCCTCACCTCTGGTCCTTGACGATAAGGTTGGAGACAAAGTCTTTGGCCTCGTCTGATACGGCCTCAAAGGTCTCTTCATCAAAGTACCAGTTGCCAGATAGAACGTTGTTTAGGGTCTCTGTGTCATCATCTCCCAGGAAGGGGGAGAGGCCGCTCAGCCTAGAGGGAGGGGATAGCAGGGGGCAGGGAGGTGAGATTGGAGGTGCTGAGTCACCTTCAGAGGGGTAGGGAACAGGGGCAGATCCTAGGAGGCAGCACCGTGTGCTGAAAAGACCCCCAGCCTCTCGTGGGACAGACCTGGGTTTGAATCTGGCTGGGTGACTTTGGGTAAGTCACCTCCCCTCTCTGAGCCTCACTCTTCTCATCTGTAAAATGGGCATAATCATCCCAGCTTCCTAGGTGGCAGTGATGAGGAATGACGAGTGCAAGGTATGTGGTGAGCACATAGGAAATGTCCACTGCCCCTCTGCCCGCCCCAGGTCATCCGAGATCTGCTGTCCAGATGCTATGCCTTTATAGGGACCTTGGTTTTTCCATCTATAAAATGGGTACCACGTTCCCCTTTCCTGTTCTCCCTAGCACTCCCAACCCCAGCAAACCCCTGACTGAGGGATAGGGGAGGTGGGACCACCTTACCAAGACCCTAGGGCCAATCTTGGCCTCGGCCGCTCGCCCCCATGCCCCACCAACCCCATAAACACGACCCGCCTGGGAGCTCACAGCATGTAGGTGATCACCCCCATACTCCACATGTCTGTCTTATCGGAGATTTGGTCATAATTCACCACCTCAGGTGACAGGAACTCTGGGGTCCCAAAGTTCACCTTCAGCTTCTCGTTGGGGTTATACCTGGGGGTGAGACCAAGGGCTGAGAGCACAGCTCCTGGCCTATACCCATGCCCCCTCCACCCCACCCCTGTCCCCTGCCAACTCAGAGGCTTGTCTTGCCCTCCCCACCCACCCAGGTGGTACCTCCGTGCCAGGCCAAAGTCAATGATCTTCACCAAATGCCCGGTGGTGTTGACACACAGGATGTTCTCTGGCTGAGGAGAAAGGGGGTGGCCTGGGTGGGCCTCTGACCAGCTCACCCTCCCTCTCCCACCAGGCCCGTGCAAACCCCAGGCTCCTTGAGGCAGAGGCCCAAGCTGCCAGAGTGGGCAGCTGCCAGAGACCCTCCAGCCCTGCCTGCTCTGGGCACAGAGAGATCTTGAGGCAAGTCCCCCACGAGGGGCTTATGCGAGGCCTTGAAGCACAGGACCTGCCGTGATGGGTTCAGGTGAGATTTCCCTCCATCTAAGGCCATGAAAGAACACGACATTCTAGCAGTTCTGAGGATGGGGAAACAGAAGCCTGCGGAGAGGAGGCATGACAGCCTGCTATCCCCGCCCCCAGGCTGGGGGGCCAGTGCAGGACCACCACCAGATACATGAAGCTCCAGAGAGCAGAGAAAGAAGATGCCAGCTCAGTTCCTGACAGGAAGCCTCTTGGGAACACGGGGCTTCACACTACTCCAGCGTCACTGGAAGATGCGCTACTCTTGTCTCCCCAGTTAGTGAGGATGATGAGCTACAAAACATCAGGCCCAGTCCACTCACTTTCTCACTTTAGCTCCCCAGTCCTTCCCAAAGATCTAGGAGGCACACACTGTTATCTTGAGATGAAACTGTGACATTGAGATACTATTACCATCCATTCCCATTTGGCAGCTGAGAAAGCTGAGGCTCAGACACAGAAGTGACTCGGCCATAGTCGCCCAGCAAGTAAGCGACGGAGCCAAGAAATGAACGCATGACTGACTCCAGCACTGGCCTTGTGATGTTCCGCTACCACCACTGATCCTGCACTCTGGGGTGAATATAACACTACAGGGTTGGCTCTTCCAGGCCAGGGATTGTCTTCTCCTGGCCTCCTGGGTCCCACCCTCAGGGTCTAACAAAGGCACCCAGTAGGGGCTCAGCCAAGTTAACACATGGATGACGTTACTGTAAGCCCAGTTCCTCTCCACTCTGGGCCTCTGTTTCCTCTTCCTATCACACAAGGACACAGGACTAATCTGAGGTTGCAGGGTACAAACATTTTTAAGTTAACAATGGTTCAAAGGCAGGAGATTCTGCACAAAAACCCTGAATTCCAGCAGCTCCTAAAACACCGGAAGCCCTGGCCACATGGGCCATATGCCTTGGAACAAGTTGCCACTAACAGCCTGAGATGAGACAAACGTCCTCCAACTCTCCCACGGTCGCCACCACCCCCTGATCCCTCCCATTCAACATGTATTTGTTATTTGTCTGGACTCTGTGGGCATTTGACTCAAGTCCCCTAAGGAGACGCTTTCTGAAGGCACTCTTAAAACTGATAGATTCACTCAGAGCAGATACTAATGATTTTAATAGTTTGGCCTGGTGTCCCACAAAACAGGAAAGAAAAGAAGGGTCCCAGGGTACAAGCATTTGGGGAAATGAAGCAGACTCAAATTTCCTTTCAGAGATTCTCCATCTACACACAGGAGGCCCTCAGAAGCCCTGCAGCCAAGAGACCCAGGACATGGCCTGTGGGCTGGGGTGCACTCAACCTACTTGACCGTGAAACACTTTTTTTGACAAAAAACGTATTGTTATCCTGAAAAAAACACATTTTAGGATACAGAGGCTCACGACTGAGCTTCTTCCCAGAGCACTGCATTTTAATTGGGGGACCCTATTCTGCCCCAAAGAAATTAGCCTTCACTAGGGAAAGGCAGTCTTCCAATGTCATCATGCAGGCACCAACTGCCCCCAGCTCAGTGAAGGAGCCACCATCTGTCCAGTAACTGAGGACTCACCCTTGATCCTTTCTTTTCCTAACCCTCACATATGCAAACCCTCAGCACATCAGATTGGCTCTATTTCCAAAATGTATCCTCCATCTGGCCCCTTTCCCTCCCCTCTTCCACTGCCACTCTGGCTCAAGCCCCTGGCATCTCTCTCCTGGCTTACTTACTCCATCAGCCTCTAAATTCCCTGCATCCACTCTGGCCCCACTGAAACCCACCTCCTCACCCTGTTTGTGTCCTCCTCTGTCAGTGGCAGTGATATTAACACACCTAACCCAGGGGACTGTTGGGAAGATGGCACCCTCACTCAGACAGTGTCGGGCACAGAGCAAAACTGGGACAGGTGTTAGAGGCGGCAACAGCATCTCCCTGCCTGCTTCAGACCCGTGCTGACTTCAATTTCACCCAGTGCGATTCCTCATTACTCTCGTGTATTTTCTCATACACTTTTCATGGCTTAAAATGACCTATTTAGTTAGGAATTGTTTTATGAATGTCTGTTTCCCCTGGAGGCTCCATGAGACAGGGACCATTTCCTTCACAGTCCCTATGCCTAGCACGGGGCCTTCCAGGAGCAGGTACCCAGCACGTGCTTATCGAATGAATTAAGGAAAGTACCCAGCATATGCTTATGGAATGAATGAATGAAAGTACCATCCACTTTGCTGATGGGTGCTCACGCCCCTCCACATTAAGATTCCATGTCCCGCCACTTAACGCACAGCATTAACACCTGCCATGAGGACTGCCAACCCCCTGCACTCCTGCTGCCCTTCCCTGCTCCACACCCAGAGCTCCACACTCAGTTCCGGACAGCTACTGACAACTGACTGGAGTTGCTGCAATGTATACACCTATCTGTGGCCAGGCACGGTGGCTCACACATGTAATCCCAGCACTTTGGGAGGCTGAGGCAGGCAGATCACCTGAGGTCAGGAGTTCAAGACCAGCCTGACCAGCATGGCGAAACCCCGTCTCCACTAAAAATACAAAAATTAGCCGGGCATGGTGGCACACGCCTGTAATCCCAGCTACTCGGGAGGCTGAGGCAAAAGAATTGCTTGAGCCCAGGAGACAGAGGTTGCAGTAAGCCAAGATCACACCACTGCACTCCAGCCTAGCCAACAGACCAAGACTCTCTGTCTCAAAAAAAAAGAAAAAAGCAGATCTGCTCTTCCTGACCTACCATGTGCATGGTAGTGAGCAAGGTCAGAAGAGGGATATCAGGCCGGGAACAGTGGCTCATGTCTGTAATCCCAGCACTTCGGGAGGCCGAGGTGGGTGGATCACTTGAGGTCTGGAGTTCAAGATCAGCCTGGCCAACATGGTGAAACCCTGTCTCTACTAAAACTGCAAAAATTAGCTGGGTGTGGTGGCAGGTGCCTGTAATCCCAGCTACTCGGGAGGCTGAGGCAGGAGAATCGCTTGAACCCAGGAGGCGGAGGTTGCAGTGAGCCAAGATGGCGCCACTGCACTCCAGCCTGGGCAACAGAGTGAGACTCTATCTCAAAAAAAAAAAGAAGGATATCAATATTCTTTCATGAAACATTGTTGTTAGCGCCTACCTCATGCACATTGCCACGCTGACACTATACTTATTTGAGAGCTCCAAGAATGCAGGGATTTTTATCTGTTTGGTTCACCACAGGATCTCCACCACCTAGTGCATTGCCTGGCATAAAGTAGGCCCTCAAGAAATATTTGTTGCTTTTGAATAAATGATCAGACACTCATAGTACCTATCATGGGCCAACGCTGAGGCAGGTGCTATTGCAACACTTATTAGCCACTTGTCTGTGTGACACACTGAGCTTGGGGCTCACAGGACTGCAAAAGGCCCTTTCAACAAATACTTAGTACCAGACTAGAAGTTCCATGAAAGCTGGTACCACGTCTTTTTTTTTTTTTTTCCCCCCTCTCTCTCTTTGCTGTGCCCCCGGCTCCTGGCACTTGGTAAGTATTCCATAAACCCTTTCTGAATCTATGAAGGGAAGGATGAATGAAGGAAGAGATGGAGGGATGGGAGGGCAGAGGGATGGCTGGTGACAGCACTGATCTCAGGGGGTCGGATGCTGCCCCTGACCCTTCCCAGGAGGCCCCAGTCTGGTACCTTGAGGTCCAGGTGCAAAACCCTCATCTTGTGCATGAAGAGGATCCCGTCACAGATCTGCCTGACAAACACCATGGTGTCCACCTCGGTCAGATGGTAGTCCTCATCCACAATCCTCTCGAAGAGCTCTCCGCCCTCGATGCTGTGTGCACAGACCCCTCCACGGCTTGCTCCGTGCCTGCTGGTACCCCCACCCAGCCCCTACCACTACTTCGGGCACTCACTACTCCATGAACAGGACGATCTCATGCGGAGTCTCGATGGCTGCATACAGCTGGATCAGATTGCGGTGGTTCAGCTGGTTCATGACCTCAATCTCCAGCAACACCATTTCCTGGGGACCAGGGAAGTCAAGGGTACCAGCTGGGCACCATCACTCCCTGCCACCCACCCTCCATACCCGCACCCTTGAACAGGCCTGCTAGCCTTGCCCAGATCACTGCTCAGCCTCCTCCTTGCCTCTCCTCTCTCCCCCACCCCCACATCTGTGGTCCTCACCACTCCCAAGTCATGCCTGCTGGGACATCTTCCTTTTGCCGGCTCTTCTCCTGAGTACTGACATGCCAAGAGCTCCATCCTCCCCCCTCACCACTTCCCTCTCTCTGCTCTCTCCCTGGGCATCTGCATAAAGTCTCAGGACTTTACATTTTATCCAAAGTCATCAATTTCCAAATATACATCTCAACCTCTGAGCACTCCATTGAATTCTAGACTCCAATATCTCCAACTGTCTACTTGCCTTAGTTGTCTCATAGACATCTCAAATCTATCATGTCCAAAATTAGACCTTAGACATCGTCCCTTCCCCACAATTGAGTTGCTCTCGGCTTGCCTGGCAGCAAAAGTACCCCCACGCTTCACCCAAGGGTGCAGGACAAAAAGTTACGAGCCATCCTAAGTTCTTCCCTTACTCTCGCGCCCTCACACCCCACCTCCGACCCAACTCTTCAGCATCATCTACCTTCAAGCTAGATTATACATCCAATCATTCGCACCTCCTCCACCACTGCCTTCCTAGTTTAAGACACCATTATTTGTCACTTTCAGAAAGTTGCAAGCCAGCTGTCACATCGGTAGGCTGATATATCAGCTATAATAGGAATACTTACACCATGAGAAATGGCAAATGCTGTAAATCGGGCCTCTCTCCACACCTGCCCTATCCAGATCCAGTGGTTAAACACTAACCCTTGTTTCACTGCCAGGATGGCTCCCCTTCTGCCTTTACCCACCCCTTCATTCAGTTCTCACCTCACATATGTCTTTCTCAGAGAGGACTGATCTCACCTCCCTATCTAAAAGCGCCCCCATCAGCCCTGTACCCCCTCTACCTTACCTGGCTTTATTTTCCCTCCTAGCATTTCTCAGTACCTGATGCCAGGCCTTCTTTTCTTCTCTTTTCTTTTCTTTTTTCTTTTTTTTTTTTTTTTTTTGCTTTATGTTTTAGTTGTCTCTTCCTCCACTCTAGCATGTCAGCCCATGAAGGCAGGGGTGTTTTTAGGTCACTGACATTTCCCCAGCCCCTGACCCACTGAATGGCAGAGAAGTGCTCAATAATTATCAACTGAAAACTGGCTCCAGTTAATTGAGCCGCAGGTAGGTACTGAACATCTATGCTGAGCCAGAGCCTGCGATAGAGGCCTGGGACCTAGGAGACAATAACACGGACCCAGGCCCTGTAAGTGGAAGAGACGAAAAAGGACGTTGTCACATAGAAAATGCACTCCTTCCAGTGTGCTTAGAGCCATAATGGGGACCCAGGGCTGCAGCGGCTAGAGCTGCTTCTCATGCTTTCACTGGGGTCGGGCCTGTGCCCACACTGCGGTTTCTGCCTGGGATGCCCAGAACCTCACTCCCCAGCGCCTCCTGCTATCTCTGGCCCTCGAGCCTTTCCTCCCATAGTCCCCTCTGCCTGAAACTCTGCCCCTGCCTTCTCCACTGGAACGTCTCCTCAAAGCCCTCGCTCAAAAGGCAGCTGGTCCAGGAAGCTTCCCTGACCCCTCGGCCTGAGTCAGAAGCTCTCTTGAACCCCAACATGCTACCCCGCAGTTTCCCTGAGTCACAGCTGTGGTCACACGAGGTTGCTATTACCTCCTCACACAGCAGACTCCCTCACTCTACCTGCCTGCATCCTTTCATTCCTTCAACAAACACTGCTCGTGGCCTCCTCTGAACCCAGCCCAGGCCGTGGGTGCTAGAGGCAAAGCTCTAGGCCAGGCTTGTTTACCTTGGCTTCAGCTCCCTGAGGGTGGAGACCACACCCACTTCACTCCCGGACCCCCAGTGCCCAGCACAGGGCCTGGCCCAGAGCCCACACTCATCAGTGTTTGTTGAATTGAACCAGAGGGCATGAATATCCCATGCCTAAAAGGGGAAGTCCCCAGATAAGTTCACTAACTGAAGTATCTGGTTATGGGTAGGGTCCTCAGGCCCCTGCTGCAGGGCTGTCCATCCATCTCTCTATCTGTGTAGTATTTTCACTGCAACAAACTCCCATACCAGGCCCCAGGTTCAGCAGTGCTGGTGGAGGGAGGCGAGAGGTGCCCACTCCAAGGATCCCCTCCCCATCCTGGGCAGCCACCACCCCCGCAACCTCACTACCTTGTCTTTGGGAGTCTGTTTCTTGATGACCTTGGCTGCCAGCTTGAGGCCTGTGGCTTTCTCCATGCAGGTACAGACTGCCCCAAACTTGCCACTGGAAAGAGAAGAGGCTGTAAGTGAGGGGACCCCAGAGCCCACTGGGGTCAGTGGCATCCTTTGCTCTGATCCTAACTTGGTCCCAGACCCAGTGGTGCCTCTGGATCCCCTTTGGTGAGATGGGAGCACTCACCCCAGCCAGCCCTGACTCCTTCCTGAAGCTGTGAGCTGTTCTGCCAGGACAATGGCTGAAGCAGGTTCTTTGAACCACACAGACCACGTGCACAGGAAGGGCAGGCGTGTAGGGAGGATGGCCCTGGGATGCGACCCTTAGAGGTTTAGGGCAGGCAGGCCCTGGGCCCTGGGGGAGGGCACCTTCAGGCAGAGGGAGGATCTGCAGAGGTATAAGACTGAGTCAGGGCTTTTTACAAAGCAGGAATCACCATGAGGGGGTCAGTGTGGTGCCTGGAGCTGAGACAGACAGAAAAATGCTGTGTATTTCCTACGGAAGCACTGAATGGCTGACGGTGCGTCTGAGTAAGTGACAGCAACACTGAGTGCACATCAGCATGTGACAGCTGCACACAGTGTGTGTCCCACACAGAGGTGAATGTGTCCACGTGGCCATGTCTCAGCGGGGTGTGTGTCTGGGCCTTGCACAGGGGAAATGTGAAGCCACAGGAGCCCGGTGTGCTCTCTGTCCATGAGTGCCCAGCTGGGGTCCCAGATCTCACCCTCCGAGCGCCTCCTTGGAGTTCATACTGAATTCACTGCTGACATTCCCGGTCCTCAGCTCCACCATGCGGTGAGGGAAGGGGGCCGGAGGTGGCGGGCAATCATCTGGGGGACAGAGCACAGCCCTCATGGTCAGTGCCAGGGGCTGCTGAGGATTCCCCTTGGCACCACCCCCTCCTGCTGGCCTGGGCCCCATCTAGGGAAGTTAAGTTCACCAAGTGATACCTGGGAGACACCTGGCTCCAGGATAGGGGCTATGGGGCCCAGTTTCCAATATCAGTTCTGCCACCAACACAACACTCCTATCAGGGAGGACCAGCTTCTCCTGGCAGAACAAACAGGATGGGAGCTTGGACTTTTTGGACCGTCTGCATTATAAGACACAAGGACTCCATCCCAAGCTATCTGCATTTCCACCAAAAACAATCAAACACAGCAGCTATAAAGCGGAATGCCAGGCAGTGGGGTTGCTATGTCTGAATAATGGGGTAGGTGGTGGGACCTGCCCACCCTCCATCCTAATAACACCGCAATCTGGCCAGACCACCCATGGCGGGGCGGGACCGGGGACCGCGCTGTTTGGTGGGGAGAGGTCGCCACCTAGCGGCAAGTGTGGGGAACCGCTCGCCCTGAAGGCTGGCAGGCCGGCAGGCGGTCATCAGGAATGGAAACCTCTTTATAAATAGCAAGAGGCGGCAGGGAAGCCGGGCTGGTGATAAATCAGACGGCCTTTGGAGGTGGTTCAGATCCTGTCACCCTAGGATGCGATTTCGTGGCGGGGCGCAGGTCTCTGCGGCTGCTAGGGGCGGAGGCAGGGCTCCTGGCTGCCGCCCAGCCGCCAGGTCCTCCCACCCTGTCTGGGTGGCACGGTGCCGCTCACCAGGCAGGCTGGCGGGTCTCCCAGGGCACTTCAGCCTGGAGGCAGGGGGGTGTCAGGACACTCTGGGTTCTCCTGACCCCATCTCACCCCACCCCCAGCCCTGCCGCACCCCTGCCCAGGCCCTTTCCCTATTCACCTGCTGGCCAAGCTCACTCACACTCAGTGCTCTCTGCAGCCCATGAACAAGCCACGGGCTGCTTGTCTAATCATCAATGAAGGCCACTCCACAGTCCTGCCCCATTGCACATGCCCAGCTTCCTTGGTCACTGCTCCCACACACAGGCACCTGTGTTCCTCAGCGCATGAGCCCTCTATAGCTCCCACGACCCCACCCCACTATACAGTTTAGCTACTAAGCCTGGCATTTGAGCCCTTCTACAGATTGACTCCAAATTCCATTGCCCAGGGAGTTTGTGTTGCTCCAATAATCTGCCTGGTTTTTCTTTTTTTTAACTTCATTTTAGTCAAAGTAGAAAAACTCAAAAGTGGGTTCTGGAGTCTGGGTGGCCTGACAGGTTCCAATCCTGTCTTCACTGGATATGTTTGGGCACTTCATTTCCTTTTTCTGAGCCTTCCTTTCCCCATCTATCAAAAGGGAATACTAAATTTAAAAATAAAAATACGTCTTAAAAAATAAGATTGAAGAAAGCCAGGTATGGTTGTACACGCCTGTAGTCCCAGCTACTCGGGAGGCCAAGGTGGGAGGATCACTTGAGGCTGGGAGTTTGAAGCCAGCCTGGGCAACGTAGCAAGACCCTATCTTTTAAAACAAATAAACAAATGAATAAACATACGTTAAAAAAGGAATACTTTCTGGAGTTGTGTGACCCTTAGATGAATGGGCCTGGGTAAGGCTTGGCTCAGGGCAGTTCAGACCTCCGAATAGGGAGACTTGGGACTGACAGCCCCCTTCCCTCCCCCTGGCCCCAGGGCAGCCCCAGCCCCCACCTGCCCCTGGCCTACCCAAAATCTGGAAGCAGTCCTCCTCCCTGGCTGTGAGACAGAGGGCCTGCCCCACCTCGGATTTCTCTGAGGGAACAGCCTGGAACTCGGTCCCCCTCGAGGTGTCCCCTTGCATCTTAGATTGGCCAGCCTGGCCTGGGGTTTTCTCTCCCACTTCCTTCTGGCTCTCTGCCAGGATGTTCTTTCCTTCTTCTGCCTTGGCTGGCCTGGGATCCGTGGGGCTGTGGGTCATGGGCACCCCTTCAAAGGTGAGCTCTGATGCCTCGCTTGGGGGCTTCTTGGCCAGCAGCTTCTCAGAACTAGAAGGTGAGAACACAGAGGTGAAGCCCTCAGCGGCCACAGCCTGTGGCGTCAGGCAAGTCTCAATGCAATCTGCAGAGCTAATCCAACCCCACCCCAAATGCATGGTGTAATACAGCCAAATTCACCTGGTACAAAATTGAGGGATGTTCATGGCTGTGGTCATTATCTTGACTACCAACACACTAATACATCATTAATAACTATTAATAGGATTGTTGATATGGTTAATCATCATGTGGATACAACTAGGGAGTTATGTAGCTCTTGATTCGTAAAATCTGTTGTGATATAATTGATACATAATTATCAAAGTGATATGGTAAATGTTCTTATTGTGGCTTACAATATATCATTAATGACCTCATTAGCATTCAGGTAAGTACAACTGATTGCATCACACATGTGCTATATTATGGTTATGAAAATATTATCAATGATCCTCCAATCTGGTTATTAGTCATCTTTTCATATCTTACCAATAATTATATTAAGAAGAACAGGAAAATACTGGATGTCCTAGGAAATACACAGCCTTTTGCCTGACACCTTTAGCCTTTCTGCCTGCCATCTCAATCCTGCCCTTGGCTAGACCCAAGCCCATGGAGCAAGGGGAACTCCGGACCCCAGAAGCCTAGAGAAGATATGTTCAACCTAGGCGGTCTTTGAAGGTCTCTCTTACTCCAGCCTTGTATGAATTGTGGCAGGGTTCTGGTTTCTGCAGGGGACAAGGCGGTAGAGGCAATTCACAAGACAGAGGAAACTGAATGTTAGAACTACCCTCCCCAGCACTGAATGTGATGACGACCATGCCTAAGACAATGGAATTAAGCAGGACCCCTAGGGACAGAACCACAGGACCCCTCCCCACTCCCAGGAGGGGATATTCACCTGGAGATGATGGCAGGACAGCTGGGGCTATGCAGAAAGGCAGGTGAGCCCCTCCTGGCTGCTGCTTGGCCCTCTGCTGCCTTCTTGCCCACCCTGGGCTTTCCAGGATCCTGGCTGCCTGAGGCTCCCTGCTCAGCCTTGGGCTTCTTGACGCTGGTCTCGGGCGTCGCAGTCTGCTGGGGCAGGGCTGCCGGGGGCCCAGCACTGCCCTCCACGGGCCCCCCGCCCCTGTCACCCTCTCCTTTGGGGCCTTGGCTGCTAGTTGAGGGTTGGGCCAGGGTACCATCCCCTTTCTCTGAGGCAGGGGCTTTGGCATCTTTCTTCAGTGTGGGTGGATCCGGAGCTTTCTTTGGGTCTGGGGGGCCAGGGTCTTTCCCTGCAGCCAGGGGTCTTTCACCTGTGGGACCTTTAGGTGCCTTGTCTGCAGAGGAGGTGAGACACCCATCAGGATCCACCCTCCTTTCCTTCCCTCTCACCCAGGCTGGGCAGAGACCAGCTCTGGGCCCAGGTTCCCACCCAGGCAACAACTTGCAAATGCTTGTCCCACTGAGTCTCTGGGGCCACTTGATGGCCCCTAGAGATGAGCTGCCACGACCTTGGAGGGCCTCTGTGGGAGGCTTCCAGCCCTTTGGGTGGGCCTTGGTGGCCCCCATCATCCTTGCCCTGACTGTTTAGGTGCATCCCCAGCAGCCATCCCTGGTGGCTTCACATTTTCCTGGTCTCTCCAGGAAGGGCTTCATACAGGCCCTGGACCCAGCCCAACCCTAGCCAGAGATTCCTCTGATTTCTGGGTCCCCCGTGCACCATGCAAACAAGGCTGGGGCACAGAACTCCCACTGAGGAACCTGCCCAGTCCTGGATTCAAAACCCCCCTTCCCAAACTCCTCCCTCCATCTCCTGCCCCAGCTTGGCACCTGTTGATGGGTTCTGAATTCCCAGCTCAACTGCTCCATTTTCTGTCGCCATGAGGTAGGGAGGCGTGTGCTGCTGCTTGTCTAACTCAAGTCTTTCTAGCTGCAGAAACAAGAGTGGAGTGTGTCAGGCTGTCCAATTTCCCCTCTCGTCTGGCTGCAGTGAGACAGGAAGCCGAGGCCTGCTAACTGAGGGGAGAGAGGTATCTGGAGCAAAGAGGGGCAACCTGGTTGCCGTCTGTCTCCCAGCGGCTGCTCAGGAGCAGTCCTGGGCAGTTGTAAGGGATTGGGCCGGGTGGGCAGAGGCGGAGGCAGGGGTGTGGGCAGTGGAGGCGGGGACGGAGGAGAGGATCTCTTACACCAGGGGCCATGCAGCTAGGACTGCCACCACCTGTCACTCTTGGCCCCAGTTCAGAGGACACGGCATTCTTCCCATGGCCTGACTGGGGGGAGAATGATGTTGGAACAAGAGAGAAAAGGGAGGGGTATCTGGGACGCTGGGGGAGCAGCCCTTTCCCCAGGCCTTGCTCAGTATCCCTGACTTGGACAGGATCAGAGGGGTCCTGGAAGAAGGGGAGTACTCAGGCAGGCCTGAAGGGCAAGAGTATGCCCAGGCTGAGCCCTGGTCTGCCCACCTGTGTGCCACATCTCCTGGGGCTCCCCAGAACCTGGCTAGAGCCACAAAGTCCCAGGGATAATCTCCCTGACCCTAGTGCCCAGCTCTGTGCCTCGACATCTGGACCTGCTTGCGTCACCTTTGGGTAAGAAATTGTCTCAGGGGCACTTGCTCAACATGTCCATAGGCCTGGAAGCTTTTTCTTTTGAAACTGTCCTTTTCTTGGGCTCCTGGGGACACGGAGGCTGCCCTGAGTAGCCATGGGAGATGGAAAGTGCTCTGTGCCCCTCCCCCAAGCTCATCCAGTTCTCACCCATGACCCACATGGAAGAAGGGGGCTGGCAGAGAGCCTTTTCAAGGATGCTCCACTACAGTGGTGGCCCGAGGGGCACTCTAGCCTGAGGTGTTCGAGATAGGATGGGGACAGCTATGATCCAAGGAGCCTTCCATCACCCAGAGCCTTTCTCAGAGGGGGCTCTTGAGAACTGGCCAGACCTGGGTGCATTAGAAGTAGCTGTAGAGGCCAGATGCAGTGGTTCACACCTGTAATCCCAACACTTTGGGAAGCTGAGGCAGGAGGATCACTCGAGGCCAGGAGTTGGAGACTGGCCTGGGCAACATAACAAGACCCCGTCTTTATATTTTAAAAAGTAAGATAAAATGAAGTAGCTGTAGAGTGGTTATCCAGGTTCAGGTCCTGACTGCAGCAAACCAGTCACTTCACTCCATGGCCTCGGCTCCTCTGTCAAATGGGAAGCCATTGGAAAAACGCTTGATGAGAGAAAGGAGGGAGAATGCAGCCCCTCTAAGCAGTGGGGAAATAGGGACCTGTAAAAAAAGATTGAGGAAGCTGTTAATGAACTGACAAAAAGTGACCACCAAAGTGGGGGGAATAGAAAAAGCAAGGTGCAAAGTAGCATGTAGAGTGTGCTATCCATTTGTGCAAAAAAAAAAAAAAAGGGAGAATAATACATGAATAATATATATTTCACTTTATGCACATAAGAATTTATTTGGTAGGATAAGCAAGGAACTGGGCCCCAAGGGTGGGAAGGAGACATCACTGTATATACTTTGACTTTTCTGTTTGAACCATGAACTATGTGAACAGGCTACTATTCAAAATGAGTGGGATGTTTTGTTTTGTGAGCAAATGTCAAGGGTTTTTGGTATAAGCTGGTAAAAACCATAGTTGGAGCTCTTTCCCCAGTCTTGACTACTTTTGCTCTGCCTGGCCCTCCTCTCCAGGCCCGGTCCTCCTCTCCCCCATTTCTCTTCTTTAAGGTCCAGTTAACAGTCTGCCTCTTCCAGGAAGCCAAAGTAACAGCTGATGCCTATACGGTACTGACCACGTGCCTGGCCTCGCTCTGCATGCTCTCATGTTGATCCACCCAAATGGTCTTCAGAAGAACCCAGTGCGGTAGGTACTAGAGAGATGGGGAAACCAAGGCATGGAGAGGTTATGTAATTTACTCAAAGTCACAGCTTGGAAGGGGCTGAACTGAGCTCTGAACCCAGGTCCCCTGCAGAAAGGGAGCTTCCACTTGCTGAGCACCTGTCATTCATTTTAGCCATCTTGCCTTTAAGCATCATCTTGATGATAACTCTGTGGGGAGCGCTCATCTCATTTTCTGCATGAGGACGAGGAGAGTTAAAGGAATCAGTAGCTTGCCCAAAGTCACTCAGCAAGGAAGGGAGTTGAGCTTGGAATGTCGTTCTTCAAACTCCAAAGCCCTCTTCCCTTCCTAAAATGTCCCAGCCTGTGCCTTGCCCCCTTCTCCCTGCTGAGTAACCCCTTTGTGGATCTTGCAGCATTCAAAAGGTTGAAATGTTTCCTGTCCTAATGCGGATCATTAGGACCTCCTGGCCCTCTATCTGGCCCAGAGCATGTTTTAGTTTAATTTGGAATGTTGGGTCCCCTGCTTCTGGCCTCCCCACAGTGCCCCAGCTGATCCCACCATTGGTTGACACTGTCTGGGAGCCCCCTCAAGGCCAGGGGCTAAACACATCCCCAGCACAGAGTGGACTTGCCCATCAGTGTCTGATGAGTAAATAACTGATTAACCAGAAGGCTCCAGACTGGAGTTTGTTACCTCCCTATGCTGGACCTTGCTGGCATCTCCTTGTTATTATTGTGGTTATCAATACCAGTCATTTATTGAGTGCCCACCAACGGCCAGGCCAGACTATGCCAAAGATCCCGCTCCCTGGATCCTCAGAAGGGACTGTAGGGGCCAATGTTACACCATTTTAAAGGTGTGGAAGCTGATGCTCACAGAAGGAAGTGGCTTGTCCCCACAGTCACTCAGCTAGTGAATGGCTTCAAACTACCCACATTCAAATCCAGAGCCACCTCCCAATGAGACCAAAATCCAGCCTGGGACAACTTCAGGGGCATTAGTGCTACTTTTGTTATAATTATTATTCCCAAATAATTACTCTTATTGAACTCTTTCTAAAATGGACAAGGCCCTGGGGTAAGCAGCTTCATGAGTATCCTTCCTTCGAGTCTTACAACTCCCTACCATGCAGTGATTAGGAGATCTGTCAATGAAGCGCTGCGACCAGTAACTGTGAGCTTGGAACAATGTCTTCACCTGTTTCCTCATCCGTAAGGAGAGCATCTGCCTCCCAGGAGGTAGATAAAGCATTACAACAGTGAGTGTGAGCATAGCGAGTGCTGTATAAATGTCAGCTCTTTAATCCCCATTTCACAGATGTGACAGGAAAACTGAGTCACAGGGCAAAGTCATAGAGTTGGGATTGGACCCATCTAACCCAAGGCTCTGCTCATAACTGCTCTGCCCCATTGCCTCCCTCTCACAGCATGGCTGCGAGCATTTAGCCAGCACACATGTAAAGAGTGCCCAATGGCACAGTACCTACAGCACTGTGGGGGCCTGATAATGTCGTGGACACCCCAGGTAGAGGGTTCATCTGTTCCCGCCAGCTCCCCTGCAGTGCCTCCCACTGGGATGAGAGTCTGGCCTGGTTCCGAATCTACGGGATTGCCTGCTCCAGCCAGCTGCTCCCTGGGAGTCCCCAAGCTTCTCAGCACTCCCTTGGAGACACTGGGGTGGGGCACGGGGAAACTTCCTCCACCCACCTAGGGGCTGCCAGAGCCCCTGCCCACCCTCAAGAAGGGGCTTCCCCGCCCTGCACCAGCTGTGCAGACACCCTCTTTGCCTCTACAGGGGCAGGACAGGAAGTGGGACAATGCCAAGACCAATTAAACCCGCCAGGGGAATTAAGGTCAGCAGGATGCAATTATGCCTGTTGGATTTAACAAGGCCAGAGGGAAGGTTTCTCCAGCCAGAGTTCACGGCTCCTTAGGCCTCTTGCCCTGTGTAGCTCTGCCTTCCAGGAGCCTAGGCTTCCAGGCTCACCTAGCTCTGTAAGAATGTGTTGGGGGTGAAGGGGTTAACTTCACCCAGGCACTGCTTCCTTGGCTCTGGAGAGGAAATCAGTTCAGCCAAGAGGCTTTAAAAGGACCTGTTCGGAGAAGTCATGCCCAGTCTGACCCTCTCCCTGCCCAGCTGTGATGGAAAATCCAAAGAGTTGAGCAACAACCTTTCTGACTCCAAAGAGAGCAGCCAACTCCCCTCACAGCCTTCCCTCTGCTCCTGTTTGAGAGCCACTCAAGGCTGCATTAGCACATTGTTTTCTCTTGCCCTCTCCCACCTTGGACCCCTAAGTCCAGGGCCTTGGCAGGACCTCTCAGGCCTCTGGAAAAGCCCTACGTAAGGTTGCTGTCCTTACAGCAGACCCTGTCCTTCCAGCCAAGCTAGTAAGCAGAGGTCTGTGGGCGTACTGTGTGCAAATTGGACATAGGTTTCTCCGAAAACGCAATTGACACACTGTTCCATCCCACAGTTATAGAATTTTATTGCTAAGATTAATTACTGGGGGCTCTACTGTGACAAGGACTAAACTGGTCACTTTCGGGACACAGAGATGAAATTGGGGGAGAGCTATAGAATTTTAGGTGAAAAAAGACTATAAAAATTTTAGACATTTTAGGTGAAAAAAGACTATAAAAATCAACCATGCCTGTAATCCTAGCATGTTAAGAGGCCGAGGCTGGAGGATCACTTGAGCCCAGGAGTTCACGACCAGCCTGCGCAACATGGTGAGACCCCATCTCTGCAAAAAAATTTAAAAATTCGCCAGGCGTGGCAGTGCACACCTGTGGTCCCAAGCTACTCAGGAGGCTGAGGTAGAAGGATTGCTTGACACCAGGAGGTTGAGGCTGCAGTGAGCCATGATTGTGTCACTGCACTATGGCCTGGGTGACAGGGTGGGCCCCTGTCTCAATAAATAAATTAATTAAATAAAAATCAGCCATAGAGTGGGATCCTTTTTGTTCAAAATATTTACAAAGAAGATGTCTGGAGGGATATAAATGGACACATTTACAGGCGTAGAAATAGAGATTATTTTTACTCTTTATTCATCTAGATTTTCCAATTTTTTTGGAAATGACTTGTAACTCTTAATCAGATCAATAAGTAATTCCAAATATATCAACGTGGACACAGATTTCTTCAGAGAGAAAATGGTAAGAGCTATAAAACACCATGAAAGGACTTCTTGGCTCAGGGCCTCAGAGAACTCGCAATTCAGCTACTGCAAGGCTTTCTCAGTAACTAAGCCCCAGAGTTGGTTTAAAATGAAGCCTCCTGGCTGGGCGAAGTGGCTCATGCCTGTAATCTCAGCACTTTGGGAGGACAAGGCAGGCGGATCACTTGAGGTCAGGAGTTCAAGCCCAGCCTGGCCAACATGATGAAACACCATCTCTACTAAAAATATAAAAATTAGCCGGGCATGGTGGTGAGCACCTGTAATCCCAGCTACTCGGGAGGCTGAGGCATGAAAATCACTTGAACCCAGGAAGCAGAGGTTGCAGTGAGCCAAGCTTATGCCACTGCACTCCAGCCTGGGCAATAGAGCAAGACTAAGTCTCAAAAATAAAAATAAAATAAAAAATAAAATGAAGCTTCCTCGGAATGAGGCCCCAGAAATGTCTATAAACCAGCATTTCAGGTGATTTTTCATGCACATCCAAGTTCAAGAACCACCAAGTCAGAGAGCCAGCTCTCTAGAAAGCATCCTGAGAGCCTTGGAAGAGGGAACAGATTTGAGGCACTGTCCTGACAGTCACCCTGGTGCAGTCAGTGGAGAGCTTCCAGGATTCATATCCCTATAACCCAGGGCCACACTTCTCAACCCTGATGCACACTGAAAACACCTGGAGAGTTTCTACAACTCTTGAAGTCTGAGCCCCTCCTCAGCTCAGACCAATTAAGAACATTTGGAGTGGGGCCCAGAATGTTGGTATTTTTAAAAATCTCTCCAAAAGATTCTGATGTGTGGCAGGGTGAAGAGCCACTACTCTAAGGCTTTCCTAGGACAGGAACTTCATTTTCTTTTTTGTATGTTTCTTTTTTTTTTTTTTTTTTTTTTTGAGCCGGAGTCTTGCTCTTTTACCCAGGCTGGAGTACAGTCGTGCAATCTCTGCTCACTGCAACCTCCACCTCCTGGGTTCAAGTGATTCTTCTGCCTCAGCCTCCTGAGTAGCTGGGATTACAGTTGTACACTACCATGCTCAGCTAATTTTTTGCATTTTTAGTAGAAACAGGGTTTCACCATTTTGGCCAGGCTGCTCTCAAACTCCTGACCTCAAGCAATCCACCCACCTTGGCCTCCCTATAATCCCAAAGTGCTAGGATTATAGGCGTGAGCCACTGCGCCCAGCCAGAAACTTCAATTTCTGTTTCCCTTGAATGCCCTCCAACATAAGGTAGGAAAAATAGTACACACAGCAGGTATTCTTTCTGACGGTGTTGACTGGGTACCCCATCCCAATATCTGAGACCCTTGGAGTCCAGATGCCAGTGCAAAACAGATGCAGACTACATCACATTCAATTTCATATCCCAAGTACCTAGTACAATACGTGGTGCTGTTGTGGTTAGTAGTAATAGCCACTAACGTTCATTGTGTATTTACAATGTGTCAGACAGAGATATTAACTCTTTTAATCTTCAGAGCAACCTTCTGAGGTAGATACTATAATCACTCCCATTTCCAGAAGGAAACTGAGGCACAGAGGAGTTTCAGAGGTAGTAAATGGCGGGCTGGAATTTAAATCCAAACTCTCTTGCTCCAGAGCCCTCACATTTAATTACTACTCCGTACCACAAAGCAATGCCCATTGAAAAATAAATTCACAAGTGAGTGAAGAATCAGTTTGGTTGCCCTAGGGCCTGACATTCAGTAGGTGCTCTGTAATGTGGAAGAATAAATGCACCTACTTGGTAGGACCCTGGAACAATGGGAAACCAAGAGCAGCCCCTCCTTCATTCCTCCTCTCCCATTCCAGCCCAACTTCTGCAGCATAAACAGCAAAGCCAAAAATAGCGATCTAATGACGTCAGACGAACAAGGTCATCTGAAAATTGCCCACAGCCACTGGACACCTCCCTATAGGATCAAGTAGCAGGAGGGTACCCCAGGCTGGTGCAGCTGTTCCAAGAACAGGAAACGTCCCGGGAGCAGACTTGGAAGCACCATCACATAAAGGCAGAGGCAGTAGGGGGAAACCACAGACATACCAAACAGTAGAAGCAAGACCAAGTGTGGAGTGTAGACCTAGAAGATAAGAGTAATTCGACTTTATCTGCACTAGAAGTCACTCCCATCACCCGATCCCAGGAAATGGCTCGAGGAGCAGAAAATGCATGTTCTGTCCTCTTACACAGGACAGTTTCCCAGCCTGCCATTGCGCTATTTATAAAACTTCAGGTCCGTTTGCTAAACTGGGCTACCATAAGAACCAGGGGGTGCATGGCAAGCTCTGAGCAGCTGCTGGGGGAAGAAGACCCTGCCTGAGATGGTGAGGGGCCTCCAAATAAAGGATGAGGGGTGGGCTAGGCAAGGCACCTCCTGGCTGCAATCCACTTGGCACGGTGACCACCTTGGCTATCATTCAGGCCTGCTGAGGCTTGTGACTTAACTGACTGGCAGCTGCCACATCCCTGACGGGATCCAGCATGGTCCGAGATGCCCGCTGTGCTGACAGGGTGAAAGCAAGGAGAGGACCTGCCTCCCAGTGTCTGAGAAGCTTAGCTGGAGGTTCCCACAGCAAGGTCAAGAGTTCAGTGAGGGCTCCAGCTCAAATCCAGAAAAAGCCAGGCCCTATCCTCCTGGAGCTGGCTCTGGTCAAGGGATGCAAGTTGCTGCGGTAGAAAGGACACTGGAGGGCAGATGGACGTGGGTCCAAATTCTGACCCTGCCATTTATTAGCAGCATGACTTTGGATGAGTAACTTAAACTCTGAGCCTTGGTTTCCTCATCTGTCATATGACTTGTTGGAAGAACATATGGAAAAGCATTCTTCCCTCCGTCTTCATTCTGGGAATGGAGTCTTGGCTAAGGAGATAAAACATCCACTCAACAAGCTCAGCAGCTCTCCCGTGTCTAACTCAGTCAGACTGTACAAAGGTGACCCCTCAAGGGGCTGTGGAAGGGAGGAAGATGTTCTCACCCTGAGACAGGCTCTTGACTGGCTGGGCACTAAGGTCACAGGAGAGTGGCTGCCGGCTCCTTGGCCCATGGGTACCTGCGTTAGGAGACCTGTTGTCTGTCAGGATTTGCAGGTCCCTCTCCTGGCACAGTGGTCCTCACACTTAGGCACGCATCACTGTCCCCTGGAGTGCTTGTTAAAATATACGTTGCTGGGCCCCACCCTCAGCGTGCCTGACTCAGTAGGTCTAGTGTGGGAATAAAGAATTTGCATTTCTAGTCCCTGATGATGCTGTTGCTGCTGGGCCACAGACCACACTCTGAGGACCACTGTCTTAGAGAATAAAAGTCCCACAGGCCAAGATGCTTAGGCCTCTGAGTAGCTCACAAGAGTAGCGTTGTGGTGTATGTGGGGAAACACAGAACACTGAGACCCAGTCATCAGTACAGCAAATGTTCCAAGGAGAGAGAGATGCACAAAAAGTGAAGCTCTGGCCTGGCGCGGTGGCTCACGCCTGTAATCCCAGCACTTTGGGAGCTTGAGACCAACCTGGCCGACATGGTGAAACCCTGTCTCTACTAAAAATACAAAAAAAATTAGCCGGGCATGGTGGCAGGCACCTGTAATCCCAGCTACTCGGGAAGCTGAGGCAGAATTGCTTGAACCCAGGAGATGGAGGGTGCAGTGAGCCGAGATGACACCACTGCACTCCAGCCTGGGCGACAGAGCGAGACTCTATCTCAAAAAAAAAAAAAAAGTGAAGTGGTTTCATGAAGGGGAGGCGCACTGGCAACCCCTCCCAGCTCCTGAGTGACTGCGTGCTCTGTGTTGCTTCCCCCATTCGTTTTCTATTGCTGCAGTAACAAACTACCAAGAGAGAAAAAGCCTCTCTTGCTTGAACAAACTCCCATGAACCTCCTCCCCTGCAGAGATGTCTCCCTGCTTCTTTTGGCCAGCTGTTAACTAGAAGCTGCTGACCCTATCCTATCAGGTTGTTAGCTGTGGGTAAATAGCAAAGGCCTCTGGCAATCCTTGGTGACATAGCCACTGACAACACTGAATATGTGACTCAAGCACGGCCACTCTGAGTCACACTGGCTAGCTGGGTGGGTAACAGTCACCATTGCTGCCCACAGTGCCTTTGGGGCATGGTAAGGCGGGAGAGAAATTCCCCTCCACTGTGCTAGAGGAAGGGTCCTTTCTAGCAAGATCATTCTAACTTCTATGAGGAGACTGAGACCCAGAGAATATAAACAACATGTTCAAAGTCACAAAGCAAGAGCAGCTCTCCCAGTTCCCAATCTAGGGTTTATTCCATGAAATAATTCTGTATTTCTCTTGAACCCTGTGCCAGTTATCCAAAAATAACCCAGGTCTCCTTGTCCATGAACACATAAAAACTGAATTGCAATGGAGAGAAACAGAAAAAGAACAAGGTAAAGTCCGTTTTATGGTGACATCCTTAAACTGCCTCCAACAATAGAAGGACTACTTCCAAAATAATCTCAATCTTGGGGGGGAAATCATATCTTGGATGGGAAGGACTTCTTTGTGGCAGTCTGCAAGAATTCACTGAACATTCTATGCAGTCTTTAACCAGTTCCAAGGTCAAGAAAAACATCAGAAAATATGTGTGCGTGTCAAGGGGACAGAATTATTCAGGGATTAGTCCCCTGGAGTGATCTGGGCTAGATTTCCGTTTCCAGAACAACCCTTGGAAAGTCCTCAACAAGATAGAACACTGGTCTCCAACATACTTCGTTGAAGTCCACATGGAAACCCAGGGACAGGAGAGCTTGCTCTCTTGCAGGGATTGAACAACTGGCTATAGAAGACATATAAATATAAAAGTAGGGCTGGTTTGGCTTAAAAAACTGCCTAGAAAAAAATCTAAAAATATTTAAGCTGAAAGGAGCCTTATTAATTGTTCCAGCTCAATCTTATTTGACGGATGTGGAAATTGAAGCCCCCAAAAGAGGAATAACTTGTTAAAGGTTACCCATCATTTCACTAACCGGAGTGAGATTATAATCCCACCCTTCTTCCCAAAAGACACATCACAGCCCCAGGTAGAGTCTTTGTTTTGTTTTGTTTTGCTTTGTTTTGTTTTTCTAGATGGAGTCTTGCTCTGTCACCCAGGCTGGAGTGCAGTGGCATGATCTTGGCTCACTGCAACCTCCGCCTCCCAGGTTCAAGCGATTCTCCTGCCGCAGCCTCCTGAGTAGCTGGGATTACAGGCGCCTGTCAACACGCTTGGCTAATTTTTGTATTTTTAGTAGAGACGGGGTTTCACAATGTTGGTCAGGCTGGTCTCAAACTCCTGACTTTGTGATCCACCTGCCTCGGCCTCCCAAAGTGCTGGGATTACAGGCGTGAGCCACCGCACCCAACCTCCTGGTAGAGTTAAGAAAGACTAAGAGCTTTCTCCTTTCAAATCTGATCTAAAGTAGAGACAACAAATCTACTTGAAAATGTGGCATCCCAAGACTTTAAAGAACATAACTAGAATTATCTCCAGAAAGGCTTTGTTAAATGCCAATGAACGTTGTCTCTGGACATGGGTGTTAGTAATGTTGACATCATATCAGCCAAAAAGAGCTTTCCATTCAGCAAATGTGCAAGCCAGGATAATGTCATTAACTATGCTTTTGGGAAGGGCTTCTATTCACTTTCAAGCTTA
This sequence comes from Pan troglodytes, assembly GCF_028858775.2. Lineage (NCBI taxonomy): Eukaryota > Metazoa > Chordata > Mammalia > Primates > Hominidae > Pan > Pan troglodytes. Next base: position 38,028,133 of record NC_072419.2, on the reverse strand, counting down.
TATTTTAATTACAAACATAGACTGGTAAGTGGTTTGAGAACCACCATTTAAAGTTTAGAGACAGCAGACACCAGGACTCCACAATGGCATCAGTCATACCAGCGAAGAAGAAACTCATTCATGGATGTCATATTAGTAGAGCTGCCAAGCTGGATACTGATTTTACCAACAAAGGCATTGTTGAAGCGTTTCAAAGAGGTTACCACAGATACTATTAAATACAACAAGCATGACAACATGAAAAAAGGGAGTGTCACCAGGGTTTCCATGGTGCTGGCAGCTTACGTGCCTTTTGGCCACTGCCTTTCTTATAAGGAGCTCAAACATAAGAACCACCGAAGAGGGGCCAGTGTGGAGAGCACACTCCGCACTCTTGACCATGACCTGCTTGGCCCAGAATCCCTCCATGAGGAATGTGATCATTGCTGAATCTTTTTATCCAAATGAAAATAAACCTCCAAATAAAAGATGACTAGTAAACAATAATAATAATAAAGTTTAGAGACAAACATGATGTGTTAGGGGGAAGCAAATGCAGACAATTCTGTCCTGCAAATAGAGCTAAGAAAAATCCTTTGTAAAATAAGCACTTTCAATGTGGAGAAGCAAAGTCAGAACAATGGAATAGCATCCTGCTGTTAAAATTGGTATTTACAAAGTATGCAATAATACAGGAAAAATGAGTTACTATTATGCTAAATGAAAAATAATACCAGCTGGGCGCTGTGGCTCACGCCTGTAATCCCAGCACTTTGGGAGGCCGAGGCGGGTGGATCACAATGTCAGGAGTTCAAGACCAGCCTGACCAACATGGTAAAACCTCATCTGCACTAAAAATACAAAAATTAGCCAGGCGTGGTGGTGCGTGCCTGTAATCTCAGCTACTCAGGAGGCTGAGGCAGGAGAATTGTTTGAACCCGGAAGGCGGAGGTTGCAGTGAGCTGAGATCATGCCACTGCACTCCAGCCTGGGCAACAGAGGGAAACTCCGTCTCAAAAAAGAAAGAAAAAGAAAAGAATACTATATATATACATATACATATATATATGTGTGTGTGTATATGTATATACACACACACATATATATATACATACACACACACACACATATATATATATAGAGAGAGAGAGAGAAAAGCTCTACTATGTATAAAACCAAAGTTTTACAAAAGAAAAAAAAAAACCCACTCATCTGTGTCACAGAGTGTCCCTGAGTATGGTGATAGAGGTGCGTCAGTGCAAGGCTACAGCCTTCTCCTCTCTTTACCACTAAGCAAGCTTAAATAAGGCTGCCCCAGACTGCTTTTCACATTACAAGTTATGACCACTGACTAGTATCTTGACCCACTGGAAATGTCTCCCACCCTTGCTCCTGAAAGAAGACCTGAGACCATCAGTGCCCAAACAAGCTGGGCAATAGCACTTGGATGCAACTCTTCATGCATTCACACACCTGCAATGTTCTGGGACACCAGTCCCATGCTATGTGGGTCTCTTCAGATCTGACAGCCCAAGTTTCTATTTCCTCTCTGACCAATAATGCTTTAAAAAAAAAAAAAAAGGTGGGGGAAGGGCATTTGATGCCATCAGACCAGGTTTAGTCTGTTGAAATCATTCTTTCATGATAAAACCTAGTACTTGCTTAGGCCTTTCCCCTGACCCTCCTGGTCTGAGTGAAATGTCAGCATTTGTGAAGCTGTTTCAGGAAGCTGATGCTTTCAGCACATAGAGCCATGGTTTGGCCTGAGCCCAGACTCTTATTCATTTACGAGGAGAATAGCAAAAATCATCAAACATTTCCAATGTCAGCAACCTTTACTACAGCATTAGAAAATAAGAGTAGGTGTGCAAGAAGACAGGGAAACAAGTAAAAAGCATGCTTTTGTCCCCAGGCTTTTTTGTAGCAACTACACTGGCTTCAGCTGGATAACAAATTGTCCTGGAATTCTTGGCTTTGGAGCAAACATGTCAGCTCCCTGGTTACGCCTTCGTCATTGCCCAAAGTACCACACACTTTAACCTTCCTGCTCTTTCCATAGGCCTGGGTTTGTCCCGTATCCAGGAAACTTTATATGTTGTCTAAACTGAGCATCCCAGCAGGCTATGAGGCAGATGGCAGCTCAGGATTCAGAATGTTGACCAATTCCTACCTGGATCCACACCACCAAGCTGTAACTCAGCCTGCCTCTGCAGAAATAGGAGCCCAGCCATGTGGCTAACAGCTTTTTTAACTGCTACTCTCAGCAATGAGGAACTTCCCCAGCAGACAAGATTCAGTAAGACGGCCTTCATCGAGAGAAATGAAAAGGAAGCAATATCAAGATTGATCCAACAGGATATACAGGTTCAACCAAACACTCAAGACAATACGCAAGCCCCCAAAGCTCAATTAAGCCAGGAGGAGATGAGGACCAGGTGCTGCTATCTTGCCCTCTAGTCCTTGGGACCTCAGGTCACAAACCCAGGACATCATGCAGGTCTGCCTCCATGTCACTAGATTGTCATAAGAGGCTTCATACTTGTCAGGAAGGAAGCCAGGACATGCCTGAGGTGGCACCTGAACTACATCTTTAAAACGCACAACACGTATGAAAAAACCAAGGTACAGAGTGTAAAGTATGATGCTATTTGTGTAAAAAAATAAGAGAAGGAGGGTAGGTAGGAGTATGTATAGGAAGAAACAGTCTCTGCAAGGGAACTTAAGAAACTGGCAGCACTATCTCTGGGGAGGGGAGCTGAGCAGTTGGGAAGAAAAGGCAGGAGGAAGACTCTACGTTTGTATCTTTTCAATTCAGAACTATGTGAATGTATAACCTTTTAAAGAACAAATTAAAATTTTTAAAAATGCATAATGCTACTATCTTATTTCTTTTAAAAAAATGCTCTATGTGTGTGCTCAGAGAAAACATTCTGGAAGAATCCTATTGCGAACCATGGGTTACACTGGGACGTGGGAGTAGGGGAAGGAAGGAGACTTTCGTGTTTTATTTCATACAGTTAGTAGCATTTTACTTGTTTCCAAAAGGCAGTACTACTTTTGCAAATTTTACTTTAAAATAAAAATAAAAACCTTTAAAAACTGCAACCTCGCTTTCAAAAACAATCCCTAAACTCCCACAGCACTCTGTCTCACATTACTGAATCACATCCCATCTTGTGTTACGATTATTCGTGTCCAGGTCTCATCTCTGTTAAATGCTGGAGCAACTGCAACTTTGTTCTGTCTACCATGCTGGCTCCACTTCCCAGGGACAAGACTCTAGAAAAAAGACCTGGTAAGGAATAAAACAATCAAAATGGTAACCAAGCAATTACACAGGACAAAACAATCAACCAAAGCTAAGAGTGAGCAGTAATCTTATACATATATTAATTAGTACAAGAATATCGCTGGGCATTGTGGCTCACGCCTGTAATCCCAGCACTTTGGGAGGCCGAGTCAGGCAGATCACCTGAGATCGGGAGTTCAAGACCAGCCTGACCAACATGGAGAAACCCCCTCTCTACTAAAAATACAAAATTAGCCAGGTGCAAGCCTGTAATCCCAGCTACTCGGGAGGCTGAGGCAGAATTGCTTGAACCTGCAAGGCGGAGGTTGCGGTGAGCTGACAACACGCCACTGCACTCCAGCCTGGGTGACAACAGCAAAACCCCGTTTCAAAAAAATATATATATCAGCAATGGCCAAGTTAAAAATGCACTGAAAACAAAGCATGCTTCCCAGATTTCCCAGAATTCCCAGGAATTCTGACAATCTGCATGTGTGCATGTGCTAGGAGCTTTGCAAAATAGCCAAGCAAACGCCAGGCATGGTGGCTCACACTTGTAATCCCAGCACTTTGGGAGGCTGAGGTGGGCAGATCCCTTGAGGTCAGGAGCTCGAGACCAGCCTGGACAAAATGGCGAAATCCCGTCTCTACTAAAAATACAAAAATTAGCTGGGTGTGGTGGCATGTGCCTGTAATCCCAGCTACTCAGGAGGCTGAGGCAGGAGAATCGCTTGAACCTGGGAGGCAGAGGTTGCAGTGAGCCAAGACAGTGCCACTGCAGTCCAGCCTGGGTGACAGAGCGAGATCTCCCAACAAAAAAAAAAAAAAAAAAAAAAAAAAAGGCGAGCAAAAAGTAGCAGCTAAATTCTTAAAATTCAGTAAATTCTTATCTCAGGATATGTTCTTTATTTAGGAAAATTCCTGAGTGACCTGAGTGTGGAAAGATGATGCTCCTATTAGCACATGGCCTGAAGGGATGAATAAAATAATTTTTCTGTAAAATGCAAGCAGAAAGTTTGAGTTTCTGGGAAAAATGGGAGAGTGTGCTAGAAAAATGAAGGTGATGTGAGGTGGTCCAGAAAAAGAGGGCTCAGTACTAGGCAAGAGACCATGTGGTGGAGGAAAAGATTGCCCCTGGGAAACTGAGAAATTTTGGGAAGCAAGAGGCACTGAATGTTGACACCTCAGTGTTAAGCTACTTTCTCCAAAGTAATGTAACTCCTCTTTGTGGCCTCTAACAGACTGTCACTTATTACCACTGACATGAGTTTGCACAGGGGATTATCCAGAATGGAGCAAATGGGGCAGAAGGATCCCTCACATCCATAATTCTCAGTAACACTCCCAAAACCCTCAATCTGAGGGCCGGATTTATTCCCCTGCCTGAAACAACAACGAACAAAACCAGACAAGGTATATGAAAAAATGATTCCAGATGGAAATACATGAATGATAGTGATAGAGGAGAAATGCTGATACCAGTAGAGAGAAAATCTACAAAGAACAGACACAGAGATCAAGAGATAAGCAGAAGTGGAAAAAAACAAGAGGAAATCAGAAAAAAAATGAATGCTGCTGTGAACCCACAAGAAATAAAAGGACTAGGGTAGAACTGGATTTCTCACAGTACAAGGGATGGACCCTGTCTCTGTTTGGGGCTGACACCTGGGTGCCCTCTATAAGAAAGAAAGGTGCCCACCATTCTTTCACTCTCCAAATCCAATCTGTTAGGAAGTCTTGTTAGTTACAACTTTAAAACACATTCAGAACCCAACCACTTCTCCTCTCTGCCACTGCTACCACCCTAACCCAAGTCACTGTCAGCTCTCACCTGCACAACAGCCGAGAACCTCCTCGCCTTCCCAATTACAATTTCACATGCCCCTGACTCCCAACCCATCTATTCACATAGCAGTCAGCACATCTGTCACCTTACACAAGAGCTTAAATTATTTGCTTACTGTCTATCTCTCCTACTAAAATGTTAGCTCCATGAAGGCAAGGTCTTTTTTTTTGTTCATTGACGTATTCCCAGAGACTAGAACAGTGCTAAGGTATACACAGTCATCCCTCAGTATCCGTGGAGAATTGGTTCCAGGACACCCCTTCATTCTCCACTCTTCACGCATCAGTTTATGGGGGTTCAGGAGGACCAGGATCTGCAAATCATACTGTGAGAAACACCATCTTGCTTTGTCAATTAATGCTGGGACTACAATGACTTGTACATAAGAGATTCATATATGCTCACTGAATAAAAAAATGAATATAAAATAAGTTTCAGGTTATATATGGTACCTAGGACTAGCCTGGGCAGAATCCAGATGCTTTTGTATCTCCTAGCACACGCAATGAATGATAAGAGTTGATACTCAAAAATGATGTGAATTCTAAAAGAAAATATATTGTTTAACATGGACCTAAGCCAATTCTGTGCCAGCCACAATAAACAAGAGATGGCTATGGCAATTCTTGTCTTCAAGGAACTTACATATCTGTATCTCTATTAATTTGTGAACAAGTTCAAGTAACTCAGATATAGTATAACTGCTCTACTCGAGATGTATACAAGAAACATTTAGGAGTCACAGCCAGGCGCGGTGGCTCATGCCTGTAATCCCAGCACTTTAGGAGGCCGAGGCGGACGGATCACGAAGTCAGGAGATCGAGACCATCCTGGCTAACACAGTGAAACCCCATCTCTACTAAAAACACAAAAAATTAGCTGGGTGTGGTCACGGGCACCTGTAGTCCCAGCTACTCGGGAGGCTGAGGCAGGAGAATAGCGTGAACCTGAGTGGCGGAGCTTGCAGTGAGCCAAGATCACGCCACTGCACTCCAGCCTGGGCGACAGAGTGAAACTCCATCTCAAAAAAAGAGAAACATTTGGGAGTCACAAAGAAGGAAGTGACCATCTTTACTGAGGAGGTCAGAGGTCAAGGAAAGATTTCTAAAGAAGATTTAACTTAGGCCGGGCGCGGTGGCTGACACCTGTAATCCCAGCACTTTGGGAGGCCAAGGCGGGTGGATCACTTGAGGTCAGGAGTTGGAGATCAGCCTGGCCAACATGGTGAAACCCCATCTGTACTAAAAATAGAAAAATTAGCCAGGCATGGTGGCACAAACCTGTAATCCCAGCTACTTGGGAGGCTGAGGCAGAATCGTTTGAACCCAGGAGGCGGGAGGCTGCAGTGAGCAGAGATCGTGCCACTGCTCTCCAGCCTAGGTGACAGAGCGAGACTCCATCTCAAAAAAAAAATTTAACTTGAGCTGAGTCTTTAGGGAAGAAGGTACAGTCTGTGTGAAGGCATAACATACATGATTAAGTGGTTACTGAGAGAGAGTTAACAGAACATGGAGATATTCTGACAGAAGACAGAAAAAAATTACAAAGTACTGTCCTGGGCCGGGCGTGGTGGCTCACGCCTGTAATCCCAGCACTTTGGGAGGCCGAGGCGGGTGGATCACAAGGTCAGGAGATCGAGACCATCCTGGCTAACACAGTGAAACCCTGTCTCTACTAAAAATACAAAAAAAATAATTAGCCGGGAATGATGGTGGGCGCCTGTAATCCCAGCTACTCGGGAGGCTGAGGCAGGAGAATGGCGTGAACCCAGGAGGCAGAGCTTACAGTGAGAAGAGATCGCGCCACTGCACTCCAGCCTGGGCGACAGAGCGAGACTCCATCTCGAAAAATAAAAGTTCCTGGACCCACCTCTCAAACTACCCATTTCCCAATAAGATGTGACCTCCAAAGGGGCTTAACAGATTTAAAAACATCAAATAACACACTCAGGGAGGGAAAGACAAAACGTATTTATTCCAGGCCAGGTCTTAAAATGCACACTGCACTGTTCCCTGTTGTTATCAGCACCAGTAAGGAAAGAACGTGCCTTAACGGCAGCCCCACCCAGAGCCTGCTGCGTGGCTGCTGTGAGGCTCCCCATGAATCCATGCAGTCTTCTTCCTCACTGCTGCAGTTGGTGAGGTTTTCTACCCTCACAGCAAAGGGATCCTTAACTATAAATTCACTGTATGCAGAGAAGAGGACAGAATCTGATTTACTGATTGTTCCTCATTTAAACCATGACTTAATCTCTATCTTAGGATTTAACTATCTTTATTTTCTGGTTAAAATTTTAAAAAAAAGTGGGGAGAGGGTGAGAGTGGTAAGGGGCAATAGCAATAGAGATTACACTGTGCTGACACAGAGACTAAATTCTAGTCAGAGTGAAGACCCATATAAAAGGCCGGCTGATGGTTTAAAGGAAGTAACTACATGGAGTCTAATCGAGACATTCATGAGTTACATCTCATTATTAGCCTTAGTAATGTAAGAAAACAATTCTCAACAAAACTGGAGTCCACAGTTGTCAAGTATGCTTTCTCAGGCACGGGTAGGTAAAAGTCTGGAGAAATGGGTTCTCTCCATGCCCAATGACAAAGCAAGACGGTCCTAGGTTTGAGGTTAAGAGCAGGTCCCATTGCCGGGCGGTATCCGCAGCTCACAGCTGAGTTTAGCAGTGGAATCGAGTGGAGAATTTGGGAGATACAGGCACAGTCAGAGGCTGGTCACTTGACTTTATCTCCAGACCCTGGTACTTGCGTATTGGATTTGCCTTATGCACCTGCAAAGTAAGGAAAAGTTACCAGTGAGAGGGATGTCAGAGAACTACGCTTATAATTGCTTTTATTTTTTTCTTTTTGAGAAAATGTTTGTAGAGTTTTACAGATCCCAGTCACTAGTTTCAGGTGTGGGGAGTGGGGCCTGGGGGGCAACACGGTATGATGGAAAAGTGCATGTGCTTTGGAGCCCAAAAGGGTTTCTATTCAGGTCTCTATTGGGTCCCCCAGCTTTCCTTTAGGCCACAGTCTCCTCAAGTCCCTCAGCTTTCACTAAAGAATGCCAAACCTATGTCCTGTGTGATTTACTAGGGTATAATAGGGCTGTACTCAAGTATAGCAGAGAAGTTACAAGCTAAGAATTTCCCAGAGTACAGTCTTAAGTTTACTGACTATAAATATTCACCAAAAGCCTGAATCCTGGGGAAAAAGCAAAAACAAAACACAACAACCATACCAGGAAGGGTGGCTAAAGAAGGCATGGTCCCATCCATCCTTTAGGGTAGTCTAAAATCAATCCTAAATCAAGCCGGATTAGTAGAGAGTTAACCAGCATTGACTGAATTGTGCTTTACAATGTTGCCATCAGTTATGTTGAGAATTGCTGCAAGAAGCAGTTCTATAATGGGGACAAACACAAGAGGCAGGTACCAAATGCTAAAGAAAAATCAAAGTTGAGGCCGGGAAAAAAGGCTGATTGTATGAGTGTATATAGAGTGGGGATTATACTATTTTCTCATTCACTCAGCAAATGGTAGTCTAGATTTTACCAAGAGGCTGGTCTCCTAAATAGTGTGTCCGTGGAACCTTCCTATGGGCATAATCACCTATGCCAATAGCTGCCAATAGCTGTTTCAACTGCTAGTCTAGCATTTTATTTATTTATTTAAAATAGAGATGGGACTTTGCTATGTTGCCCACGCTTTTCTTGAACTCCTGGGCTCACGCAATCCTCCCACCTTGGCCTCCCAAAGTGTGAGGATTACAGGTGTGAGCTGCCACACCCAGCTGTAGTATAGCACTTTTAGACAAAACCTCAACAACTTACACATTTTTCTTTTCTTTTTTTTTTTTTTTTTTTTTGAGACAGTCTCGCTCTGTCACCCCCAGGCTGGACTGCAGTGGCACAATCGGCTCACTGCAACCTGGGCCTCCCAGGTTCAAGCAATTCTCCTGCCTCAGCCTCCCGAGTAGCTGGGATTACAGGTGCGTGCCACCATGCCCGGCTAATTTTTGTATTTTTAGTAGAGACGGAGTTTCGCCATTTTAGCCAGGCTGGTCTCCAACTCCTGACCTCAAGTGATCCACCCACCTGGGCCTCCCATAGTGCTGGGATTACAGGTGTGAGCCACCATTCCTGGCCTTCTTTCTTTTTAATTGACAGATAACACTGTATATTTTTATTGTGTACCGCTGATGTTTTAAAGTAGACATACATTATGGAATGGTTACTATGTGAGATAATGCATTTGTTAATTAACATTGTAGTGTGAGCACATAACATCCACTTTCTTTACAGTTTTCAAAAATACAATATATCATTAACTACAGTCACCTTGTTATATGATAGATCTCTTGAAATTTACTCCTCCCATCTAACTGTAACTAAGTAACCTTTTACCAACATCTCCCCATGACCCTTTCTTTTTTTATTTATCATACGAAGTTCCATCTAAAACTGTCTGCTTCCTCATTAACACAGTTAACACAACTTGCTGCCCTCCTAGCAGATTGGTCCTTAATGTGGAGTTCAGGTTTCTTTTTGGATAACCAACATCTAAATAATTATGTTAGTAGAGGATTACCTGGAGCGACGAACACTATAACTCCAAGGAGTTTGGGCCCAGTATTAAAACAAAAATACAGTTGCCATTTAATTCCCATGTCCTTCGCTATGTATTCTTGTCTAATTACAAAACTCAGTGGTGCTTCTTAACCCCAGAGGAAATAATAAGTTACATAAATAAAATAAACAAATAAATAAAAAACAGTCCTAGGAAAGGCATCATGGTTATACCACATGTTGTCCTCCTTATGAAAACTTCCGGAAGAAATTCTGTCTAAAAATTCACTATCAAAGGGATAAATGTATTTTTTGAACAACTGTCTTATGTCTCATGAACACTGCGAGTTTTGTAACTGACAGGTTGGTTCCTAAAAAGGGCCAAAATTACAGCTCCTACTTAGATCACAATGTACACATCGTTAGCTTCATTCACAACTCAACTTCATCACCACCCTCAGTTTGTGCAATTCCCCCTTTCACTCATTGTCTTTGGTACAGCCTTGCGGGCTACCTTAGATCCTGTCTGGTACAAGGTAAGGTACAGGTAAAATAAAACAGAGGCATGTTTGTGTTCGTCAGTGCTCATGCTCCCAGTTACCAGTTCTCTCCGTAGCCTGGCCAGCTCCTCCTTTTTCTGCTCTTCCTCCTGTAGTCTGGCCTCCTCCAACTGCTGGGCTTTCTGGGCTTCTACCTCAGCCATTCTCTTCTCCAGCTCCTGCCGCTCTTTGGCTCTCTTCTCAGTAGCCAGCTGAAAAGGTTCCTGAACTAGAGAACCAGAAAGGCCCTCTAAGTACAGAAACAGAAAAAATATTGGTGCACAAGCAGGACTTGCATAAACCTACACCCCCTGGAATGAGCAAGTGGCACAGACATGCACACTAACAGGAAGACTGTGCTCTAAACAAGCCCCATTGGGAGAAAGGTAGAGCCAACTAAATACAAAAAGTTTTAGAATTTTAAGAGTTCAAAGGGCCCCTGGAAATCGTCCAGTGTAATTGGGAAAAAGGCAAAGACATAAAGTAGCTTGCACAAAACTATATAGTGATTGATTTTCAGGCAGACATAGGAGAAAGATCCCAATATTCTTTTTTTCCCTTTTTGGAAAGATTTTTTTGAAAAAGAGATGGGGTCCTTGCTATGTTGCCCATGCTGGTCTCAAATCCCTGGGCTCAAGTGATCCTCCTGTCCGGGCCTCCCAAAGTGCTGGGACTACAGGCATGAGCCACCACACCCGGTAGAATCCCAGTATTCTAGCACACTGCCCAGTGTCTAAGGAATCAAATGTTTTATATCTAAAGTTTGCTTCAGGATGAATTCCAGAAAGCCATACTGGCTCTCCCTCCCTCATTTACTTGTTTCTCTGTGGATGGGGAAAACCTATCATTGTTGTTGAAATGCCAGCTGCTTCTGCCAAGGTTCATGTTAAACGAATCTGGCCCTAACACATCCTGCAACTCAACATAGCTGCTGGGTTCAATAAAGGCAAAAAACTGGGTCTAGGGGAAGAAAAGCTACCATCTGCTAAAGTCAAATGCTTCTAGTTGACACAGCATTGTACTGACACACTGAATTCCAGCATCCCACTGGGAAGTCTGACAATTCTGCCCGAGTCCCATCAGAGTACATATAATACTACCAGCAACTGATTTCTTCTCTTTCTTGGGAACAAAGGGCTCCTGAGAGATGACGGTGTTTGGACGAGCCTTGAAGCAAGCTGCTTCTTTCTGCTGTCTCAGTTCTTCTTCCAGCTATTAGAGAGAAAGTCAGTCAGATGAGCAAAGCCTCACCTTTCTATGACCACTACCTCAATAACTTAAGTTCTAATGTCTGAACTGCTTCATCAATAAAAATAGCAGATTTAATATAAACCCTAGTAAAAATCTCTCACACAAACTTTACAATGAACAGATCAGTCTGACAACATTTGAACTCACTGAGAACTAGAAAGCATTTTTAAGATACTTTTAAGATTCCCAAGTTTGCATTTTCGACATTAAAGTTTACTTTTTTTTTTCCTTTTTAGTTTATGTTCACATTTTTTTTCCTTATTATTATACTTTAAGTTTTAGGGTACATGTGCACAATGTGCAGGTTTGTTACATATGTATACATGTGCCATGTTGGTGTGCTAAAGTTTACTTTTAAATTAAAAAAAAAAAAAGATTCCAAACACAAAGAAATGATAAATGTTTGAGATTATGGATATGCTAATTACCCTGATCAGATCATTACACATTATACATATTGAAACATCAGTATGTACCCCAAGAATCTGTACATTATTTGTCAATTAAAAAAAACAAAAAATTTTAAAGGTACTTTTAAGACCTATCTTTATATCATAAAAATAAACAACTAGACATTTTCTGCCTTCACACATGATTCATTAGGAACTATACAGTATCACCTATAAAGTATTCTTCCCACCTCCAAAAAAAAAAAATCTAACCAGAATTGAATCAAGCCTCCAGATCTTACTACTCATTTATAGGAAATACAAGCAACAGAGGAACATGTTAGACAACTGTGTGGGAACGCAATCAGCAAAATCCAGATTGTGGAAAATCTACAGTACAAACAATCCAGTTTATTCAACAAATAAAATGCAAAGAGAGGAGCCTATAGATTGAAAGAAGATTCGGAGATTTAGCAAACAAAGGCACTATGTAGACTATATATGGATATTGATTTTAACAATTCAACTGTTTAAAAAATTATGAGAAATGTGCAGATATTTGATTATTTTTAATCTTTTAAAGTGTGAGAATATTATTGTGGTTATAAGTCTTTATATTTTAAATATATACACTGAAGTATTTTTGGATGAAAAGGGATGTTACATAGAATTTGTTTCAAAGTAATCTTACACAGGTAGAAGTATCCAGCTTAAGATAAGTGGGTAGAAGTTGGGATGAAACAAGACTTTTCATGTTTTGATCACTATAGAACCAGGTGATGGGTTCATGAAAATTCATTATACTATTCACCCTACTTTTATATTTCTGAAAAGCTTTTTAAAACAATTGTTTTTGTTGTTGTTCTTTGCAGAAAATGCCCTACACAGATATTCTGTGTCTTGGTCATTGAGAGGGGAAAATTCACTATTTCCAAGGCAACAGTCCTAAGGTTTCTTAGAGAACCACACCAACAGGGGACCAACGTTCAGTCATGTAAGCCATTACAACTCTCGGGCTTCAGGAGGGGTAATTCCTACAAACAAACAATAGCCTAGAGCTCCTTTTGGAAAGAATCCCAGATTAATGATGACATAAAAATCCCAAAAATCTTAGAAATTCAGGGGAAATTTTTTCCAGCCACGTAGAATTAGATCCCAATTAAATCAGCAAATAACCAATTAATTGTTTTAAATCACCTGTCATTTATAAAGAGCAAATAGCACATCATACTGAGAAAAACAGCATTGTATATTTCAATCTATTCTCCCATACTGTTTCTTACCAATGCATCAACAGAAAGGAATAAACACAATGAATGAGTCTAATAGATGGAATAGATAAGATCTTAAAGAGACTCCCAACTCCAGAAAAGCCTGTCGGTTCCCACATTCCCCGGGTGATCACTTGGAGCAGGGGACATTCCCAGGTGATCACTTAGAGCAGGGGTCAGCAAACTCTGGCCTACAGGCCAAATCCAGCTTGCAACCTGTTTTAGGACAGCCCTTGAGCTAAGAATGGTTTTTACATTTTTAAAGAGTTGATTGGGCACAGCAGCTCATGCTTGTAATCCCAGCACTTTGGGAGGCCAAGGTGGGCAGATCACTTGAGATCAGGAGTTTGAGACCAGCCTGGCCAACATGGCAAAACCTTGTCTCTACTAAAAACACAAAAATTAGCTGGGCGTGGTGGCACGCGCCTGTAATCCCAGCTACTCGGGAGGCTGAGGTGGGAGAATCACTTGAACCTGGGAGACGGAGGTTGCAGTGAGCCGAGATCGCACTACTGCACTCCAGCCTGGGTGACAGAGCGACACTCTGTCTCAAACCAAACAAAAAAAGAGTTGAAAACATGTAGCTGGGTGTGGTGGCTCACACCTGTAATCCCAGCACTTCGGGAAGCCGAGGCGGACAGATCACGAGGTCAGGAAATTGAGACCATCCTGGCTAACACGGTGAAACCCCATCCCTACTAAAAATATAAAAAAATTAGCCAGGCTTGGTGGTGGGCACCTGTAGTCCCAGCTACTCAGGAGGCTGAGGCAGGAGACTGGCGTGAACCCAGGAGGCGGAGCTTGCAGTGAGCCGAGATCGCGCCACTGCACTCCAGCCTGGGCAACACAGCAAGGCTCTGTCTCAAAAAACAACAACAACAACAACAACAAAATGTGTGCATACACACACACATACACACACACACACACTATGTGACAGAGACCATATGTAACCTACAAAACCTAAAATATTTCTTATCTGGCCCTTTACAGAAATAATGTGCTGACCCCTGATTTACAGTGAGAGCCCCTGAAACAATGTAGCATGTTAACCCAGGTGATTTCAGTATGGTGGGTCTGCCTGTACAATCAACCAACCAAGCAATTAACATTTTGGCTGCTCTCCCCATCCCCTACCTGGTGCTTCCAAGTCTGTGCCTTCAGAGCACCTCTTCTGTCAGTCTCCAAGCAGAAAGGTTCAATCTGGGTCACATTCTTTACCTTCTTCTCTGGCAGGTTAATGGTGTCAAAATGAGGCAAGGGAAGTGCCTTGAACTTGGGCACCTAACAGAAAAGAAAACATGAGGTTTAAGATAAAGACTAGCTGGAAAGCAATAGCTGCTCCAGAATATCTGGAAGAATCTGAAAAATAAGGAAGGACACCTTTCAAAGCAGCATGAAAGAATGAATAATGGGTTCAAAAGGAAATCTAGGCTTTCCTCCTAATATTGCCTATAACCAGCAGTGTGATCAGAGGCAAGTCACTTAACCTCCTTGTGCCAGAAGGATTATTTAAATTACTTGTCCCATTTATATTTTATAGGGTTCTTAGAAAGATCAAAAGAAGTCAGTGATTTTATAGTTAAAAGTGCTACAGAAAAAACTGTCTTTGAGGGATCAAAGAATAGTATTACACTACTTGCAGAAATGGAAACACCTACCTCCCCTTTCTGCAGTTCTTTTATTTTCTTCTCCTTCTGTAACTGACGTTCTTTGTCTCGAGAATCAAAGGAGAAAGGGCATATTTCCACAGTTCTTGCCTCTGGGATTTGGGGCTTAAAAGGCACCCCATAATGTGGCACAGGTTGAGCTTTTATCACTACCGGTTCGTCCTCTTCCTAGGGAAAAAATTGCAGTTTAGAAATAAGACTCCTCACTCTCTCCAACTTCCCCAGAATGTGGAGTCAGAAGACATTATATTAATATGTGGCATTAATTAAAACAAAATTAAAGGAAGTCTTAGCTTCCTTTTCTATCCAAGAAGGATGATGACTTAGGTAAGTCATCTACCACCAAGGGCTAACACAATTACTCTTAAAAGATCTAGTTTTCCACAGGAATGTTGTAAAAACTAAATAAGATCTAACATTATGAATAAAATGAACATCAGAAGATCGGTCCCAACCAAGCATATACCTTAGTCTCTTCTTTGACCCAGCCTCTAGACTTCATTAAAACATGTGACTGGGACTTAATGGTTGCCAAACCCAGAATAGGACCAAGTTGTTTGGGTTCAAGCTGGTAACACAAGATTACTGCGTATTTTAGTTTCAAATGAACCTATAAAAAGGCTTATGCTTGCAATCTGCTATAAAATTACCCTAACTCTGGATATTTATAGATAAAATGGGAGATGTAACAAGAAACTGGCCTGACCAATGACAGTTTATATATTACAATTCCATAAACGATCACCACAGTCACCTTTGCAACTCCTCTGGGTTAACGGAGATAGGACAAGGTGGATGTAATTGCTTAGTATGAATTTTCAAAGTCCATCACTGAATAGTGACAATCTAAGGCAAAATAAAGTGCAACTTTTGATCCATGTTACAAAGAGCAGCTGATTTTCAATGCTACAGCAGACAAGCCTCCAATGCTTAACTGCTCCTTACTGTTTCCATAAATTGTAACTAGTTATCACTAAGAGCAGAAAATTCATACCCTTACCAATTACTTTGTTCTTGGAGGAACAAAAAAAATGAACAAATGTTCATACCCATTCTTAAAGACAAGTCCAGAAAAGAGTGGTTGCCTTTGAACTCCATTAAGATTAATAAATGATAAGGCTTAGATTGACTGACTATATAGAAGGAAAAAGAACCCCCCTACTCCCAGGGAATCACCTCATCTTCTTTGGTGGGCATTCGAATTCTGTTCTTCAATGCAAAGGCTGGTGACTTGGGGACGGTGATTGGAAGTACCTTCTTTTCAGGAACACCCTGAAAGGAGTAAGCAACTCAATTAGATATCACAAAATGATCTCCACTAAGCTGTATGAGAAGATTAAATCCTTTTTTCCCCTTTGGGTAGAGACAGGGTCTCACTATGTTGCCCAGCTGGTCTCAAACTCCTGGGCTCAGGCAATCTTCCTGCCTTGGCCTCGCAAAGTGCTGGGATTACAGGTGTGAGCCACTGCACGTGGCCTAGAATGATATTTTTGAGTTTTTAAAATATAATTAATCTAAGCACAGAAAATAAAAGAACATAAAAGGGAAAGAACACCAAATTGTCAACTCTCATATCTCTTTGAGGGTGAATTAAGAGAGAAATTTAATTTTCTACATCTCATAATCCTTTTATTTGTTTGTTTGTTTGTTTTCAGACAGAGTCTCACCCTGTTGCCCAGGCTGGAGTGCAATGGGGCAATCTCGGCTCACTGTAACCTCTGCCTCCTGGGCTCAAGTGATCCTCCCACCTCAGCCTCCTGAGTAGCTGGGAGTACAAGCACGCACCACTTTGCCCAGCTAATCATTTTTTGTGGAGATGGGTCTCAAATTCCTGGCCTCAAGCAATCTCCTGCCTTGGCCTCCCAAAGTGTGAGAATTACGGACGTGAACCACTGCACCCAGCCTTATATCTCATAATTCCAACACATTCAACTACCCTGAAGATTTTTCCTTAATGATTTTAAAACACTGCTAACATTTCAAATCGTTGTGGAATAAATGACATGTATCATATTGTGCGCATAATTTAAAACTAACACATTTTAGAGAGTTGTTCCATAGCATTTTTTGATTCACACAGAATTTATATTCTATCACAAATCTGGCAATTAATCCTAACTGCAAAATGGTATCTCTTGGCTGCTGTTTTGAATGAAGTGTACGGCCAGATCGATTAAGAACAAAACAAAACCTCAGTAATTTCTTGTTACACTCGTGTCCACATCCTGCCCCCATCAGCTCTCTATTCTGCTCTTCCCTAAAGTTTCATTGCCAGACCCACTTCAGCTATTGCCTGTGCCATTCTGCTAGTCTCCTAACAGTCTTTCAGCTCCACAACTCATTCCTCCAATTCATTGTCTGCATGTAGTCCACATTATTACTCTAAAACACACTTGATCACATTACTTCCTGACTTAAAATTCTTTAGGCCAGGTGCAGTGGCTCATGTCTGTAATCCCAGCACTTTGGGAGGCAGAGGTGGGTGGATCACGAGGTCAGGAGATCGAGACTATCCTGGCTAACACGGTGAAACCCCGTCTCTATTAAAAATACAAAAAAATTAGCCGGGCATGGTGGCGGGTGCCTGTAGTCCCAGCTACTCGGGAGGCTGAGGCAGGAGACTGGCGTGAACCCAGGAGGCGGAGCTTGCAGTGAGCCAAGATTGCACCACTGCACTCCAGCCTGGACGACAGAGCAAGACTCCGTCTCAAAGAAAAAAAAATTAATTCTTTAATGGCTCCTATTGCTTACCTACAACAGCATAACAAATTCCTTTTCATGAAACACAAGGCACTTGCTTGAATCTCACTCATAAATATCTCCTTCATGGCCTCCTTAGTAGTAGCATTAATCTGGTACCCTCCTGACTCTCCCGCCTTACCTCTCACCCCTCCTTACATATCACGTTCCAACCACAACGAACTACTGGTCGCTCCCCAAATGGTTCCTATCTCATTACCTTTGCTTGTGCTTTCTCTGTCTGAAATGCCCCGGCTGCTTGAAAGCACCCAACTCATCTTTTCAAGCCTCCACTTTTATAAAGCCTTTCCTTTTTTATAAAGCCTTTCAATAGATCTCTCCACTCCCAGGACCTACAGAACTGACCCCTTTATCCCACTGTATATGGTTTTATCACAGTCCATACAAAACTTAATTGCACTTATTTATTTAGATGTTCATTTCCCCCTGCTAGCCTGAGTGCTTCGAGGATGGAGACTATTTTACTCCATCAGACCCAAGTACCTAACATAGACCTTGGCAAGTATAAAGCATTCAGTAAATGTTTGTTGAATGAATGCAGTAAGAATGAATGAACACATGAGTAACAGAATTTATACCTTGGACTCTAGGAGGATACCTTGGGAGCCTTCTCCTTAATCCCAACAATGCTGCAACCGTTCAAAACATGTTTGGAATGTCTTTCTTGGAGTGGCTTTCAAAGGTACTTTCTGGACCATGCAAGACAGTTGCTCAATCTTTACTATTCATTTAACAAATAGTTTCCACCTCTATTATCTTGGACTACTCAGAAGTTTTAGTTCCAAATAACCTTAGACTAGATCCTAAAAGCAAATTAATGTTTAAAATACACGTGAAGATTTGTCATCCTGGGAGGGATCCAAAAGGCTCATCTCAGGATTCAAGATGCATGGCTTTTCCAAAATGCTTTGTGCAGTATCACAATCATCGGAAGGGATTTACAGTCTCTCAAGGTGACCACTGAGAATGCTCATTCTGCTGTGAAATTTCTTATATGTTTTCTAAAGAATGCTAGAATCATTAGCATAGTGAAATCCAATATAGCAGATCTTGTATTCAGAGTGACAAAACTCCAAGAAATGGGTTGTCAAATGATGTTTACCATAAAACAGCAACAACAACAAAATCTGCTCTTCTATAGACATGTGGACACTAGCATCTTGCTTGAATGCACCAGGGGCAAGTGGAAGAGAGACAAATAGTGAGCAAGAAGCCAGGGGTCTGTCTGTTCCAGCCCAGCTCTACTTCCAATCTGTATAACCTTGAACACATCAGATATCCTTCTAGGCCTTGGGGTTTTTTAATAAAATAAGGTAATTGAAATAAGTAATTGAGGATTCATTTAGTTCTGAAATAATTCCCTCTCTCTGCATTCACCCAACAGAAATGTCTACATTTTAAAAGAGAAGCAAGGGAAACCTCTAATAAGTAGGCCATGAAGGAGATATGTATGAGTGAGCTCAATCTCTTAATTAGTTAGGGGAGAGGAAAAGATGATTTATGAAAATCATCTTTGCAGCAACTATCCACTCACACCCCAGCCCCCCTTCCATCGAAGTTAACTAGGGTCTCGATTAGAAATAATGAAAAGAAAATTGGGTTTACAGAAACAAAGAAAGTTTTTTTTTTTTGTTTTTGTTTTTTTTGCTATTTTAAGTTTTTTAAATTATAAGCTCCTTGAGGACTGGAATATTGTCATTTGCATTCTTTTGTCTTCCCATATAACCTACTAGAAGACCCCATAGTAACTGTTCAATGAACATATGTTGGTTAATATTACCATATTTACTCATTTACACATCTATATGCTCTACCAGACTATGAAAGCTTTGAGGACAAGGGCCTTGTCTTATACCATCTTTGAATTCCTAGTGTCTAGGTGCATGTCAGCTTCCACTATTACTCACTCAGTTATCCGATATCAGAGTGCTTGTGCTGTGGTGGTCACTATGCTAGGGGCTGGGGATACAGAGTGAATAATATAGATACACACGGTCCCTGTTCTCAGGGAGCTCACATTCTTTTTTTTTTTTTTTTTTTTTTTTTTTTTTTTTTTTTTGAGACGGAGTCTTGCTCTTTCGCCCAGGCTGGAGTGCAGTGGCCCGATCTCAGCTCACTGCAAGCTCCGCCTCCTGGGTTCACGCCAGTCTCCTGCCTCAGCCTCCCGAGTAGCTGGGACTACAGGCGCCCGCCACCATGCCCGGCTAATTTTTTCTATTTTTTTTAGTAGAGATGGGGTTTCACCGTGTTAGCTAGGATGGTCTCGATCTCCTGACCTCGTGATCCGCCCGCCTCGGCCTCCCAAAGTGCTGGGATTACAGGCGTGAGCAGGGAGCTCACATTCTAATGGAGGAAAGAGACAATGAAGATGTAACAAATTAAATACTTCCAAATTTTCACAAGTGCTCTAAAGAAACCCAGCAGAATATGGAGCTAATGGTTATTAGAGGGATGCTCCCTCAATGAAGGGGAAGGTATCTCTAAAGAGGTGATATGTGGTTAGAATGGGGCAATGTGGGTGGATAGATGATGCATTTAGGAAAAGCAGCCAGGACTGGGGATGGGAATGGGGAGGTGAATACCTCTCCCTAAGACAGGATGTGCCCCCCAGGTACCCTGGGACAGGATCTCAGGCCTGTCCCAGGGCAGTTAGGAAACTACTCTGAAGCAATGTTATTTTGGGAAGTATATATATTTAAAAAAAGCCTGCTGCCCTCCCCAAGTCATCCCTAAAGTATCTCTGCTAAAATTACTCACTGGTCTCACTGACACCACATCCACCTCCGTGGTGCCCCGGCTGCCCAATAGAGGTCAGCACCAAGTTCACATTTCACACCCTCGTGCTCAAGGCTTTGTCACTCCACCTCTGCCCCAGGAGTCCTTTTCTCATTTCTGCCTCACTTGGGCCCACTGCTGCCTAAGCCCATCTTTCATCAACTCTATTTATTGTCCCCTTGCCACTTATCAACCACAAGTGGAAGTGCACAGGAAACACTGTAAGGACACACGAAACAGCTTCAGCACTGGCAGGGACGTGGATGGGGAACAAAAGCATCAGACAGACAAGCTGCATCAGGCTCTGGAAGGTGGGCTCTTAAATTCTGCTGTAAAAGTCCAACACTAGAAGTTCAAAGACTTTTTTTTTTTTTTTTGAGACAGAGTCTCACTCTGTTGCCCAGGATGGAGTGCAGTGGTGCAATCTCAGCTCACTGCAACCTCCACCTCCTGGGTTCATGCAATTCTCCTGCCTCAGCCTCCTGAGTAGCTAGGAGTACAGGTGCCTGCCACCACGCTCGGCTAATTTTTTTTGTATTTAGTAGAGACAAGGTTTCACCAAGTTGGGCAGGCTGGTCTCCAACTCCTGACCTCAGGTGATCACCCCACCTTGGCTTCCCAAAGTGTTGGGATTACAGGCGTGAGCCACTGCGCCTGGCCGACTTACTCTCCTATAAATGTTTCTTTTAAATGTTTCCATGGGCAAGCTATAATCCCCTGTGAAAGGAAAATAAATCTTGGGACCCCCAAAATCAGTAAGCCAAGGAGAAAAGTCAAGCTAGGAACTTCAACATGCAAAACATGCAAACCTGCCTCCCATTCAAAGATGAAAAAGGTACATACCTCCCTCACAATTTGCCCACTTGAAAATTCCTTGGGGGCCCCAAGTTCTTCACCCTAAAACAGTTCTGTTGAATTTCACCCTGACAATATAAATTGATAGCTTATCTTCACAGGTACAGGACAAAGGACAGAACTCAAAGTCATCCCTTGGCTCACCTGAGAAATGCGTATCTGATTGCTTCCTCTGCCCTAATTATCTTATGTAAAAATGCAGATTCACTGAACTAGATGAATGCATAAGTAACTATTCCTCTACCCCCTCTCACATGTGAACAAAGAATGCAACCATTTGCCTCTTACCTACCCACACCTTTTCAAAATCTCTTCCCCTTTCCCCACTATCCACCCTTTCCCCTTAAAATACGAAGCCCTCAAAATCATCTTTGGAGAAAGGTACAGACCTGTCTCCCAGGCATGCATCCTTAACCTTAGCAAAATAAACTTCTAAATTGATTGAGACCTGTCTCATACTTTTTGGTTTGCACCCCTTTCAAAACCTCCCTTTCTGAAAAGTGAAGCGGGTAGAAGAAAACACATCTAACATCTCTTCCTATGCTATGCTTCTCTAGAAACCAAGAGTTGAAGTCAAATCACTGGAAATTTTAGTAGGGAAACCTGCAAACAGCCAGTGTCAAACTCAGAAACCTCATTTGCCAAAATAAATATGATAACAGTAAGCATTGTAGGGTACAATAATACAGTGTTTAAGGAGATGATGGGCTCAGATTCTGGTTCTGCATACTAGATACCTCTCAGTGTTTATTCCCTTGTCTGAAAAATAGGGATAAGTATAGACTCCACCTCTTAGAAGTGTAATCAGACATAAATAAGACAATCTACATAAAGTACTCAGGACAATGTAAGCACTCAATAAAATGACAATTACTATTAATAATACCCCTGCTTACTGCGTGTCAGGCACCATACTCAGTGCTTTATCTGGGCTCCCTCTGTGATGTACCCAACAAATCTGTTTATGTAATAAGAGCCCCAGAGGATTCTGAGAACCAGCTGGATTTGGTAAACACTTCCATTCCGCAAATCGTATCAATTCGGTCACACCTTACCTAGTGCTTTGCAGATCTGTTTACACAGAATTTTCACAGGTATAACCTGGTACACAACTACTCTAAGATCTCAACTAACTCTGAATGAACTCTGGTCACCCTTCCCTACTTACTACTTCACCCTAGCATTTCTAGAGTACACACAACTGACAAACCAATTTCCTAATCAGTGTTTTCAAAAATGTAGTTCAGCTGGGTGCAGTGGCTCACGCCTACTATCCTAGCACTTTGGGAGGCCAAGGCAGGTGGATTGCTTGAGACCACGAGCTCAAGACCAGCCTGGGCAACGTAGTGAAACCCAGTCATTACTAAAAATACAAAACTTAGCTGGGCATGGTGGTGTGTGCCTGTATTCCCAGCTACTCAGGAGGCTGAGGCATGAGAATTGGTTGAACATGGGAAGGAGAGGTTGCAGTGAGCTGAGATTACACCACTACATTTCTGCACTCTAGCCTGGGCAACAGAGTGAGACTGTCTCAAAAAAAAAAAAAAAAACAAACAAACAAACAGTAGTTCAGGTGTGACTGATGCTATGAGAAAGGATCTTAGGTGAGGTGTAGACTGTTTTTTTTTTTTTTTAAATAAGCACATACTTCCTAAGAACCTTCTATTTTAAAAGGTAACCTCTATTTTTATATAACAGCATGGACGCTGGAATCATATCACCTAAGATTCGTATGCTAGCTCTGCCGCTCACTAGTTTGTGATTTTGGGCAAGTTATTTAACCTCTATGTTTCCTAACTGTAAAATGGATTAAGTACCTACAGTGCTTACCTCATAGGGTTGTTGTGAGAATTAAGTGCATTATTATATAAATGTAAAGAGCTTAGAATAAAGACCTGGCATGTAATAAGCATTATATAAGTATTAGCTATTATTGCTGTGTTATTTGTGGCAAAAGGTACTGGTTTTCCATTTACATATTTATTTAAAAGTTCCCTTTAAATTTACGTTAGGTTACAAAGTGAGTTGATTTTTAAAATAATAATATTGGTATGTAAGGTACAAGGATATAGGACAAATTGAGAGAGTGGTACATAAATAAAAACAAAAACTTAGGTAGGGGGAAAAGCTTGGAGGAAAATATGTTATTAAAAGCAAGGTGCCAGCCAGGCACGGTGGCTCACGCCTGTAATCCCAGCACTCTGGGAGGCCAAGGCGGGTGGATCACCTGAGGTCAGGAGTTCGAGACCAGCCGGGCTAACAAGGCGAAACCCCGTCTCTACTATAAATACGAAAATTAGCCAGGTGTGGTGGCATGCGCCTGTAATCCCAACTACTCGGGAGGCTAAGGTGGGAGAATCGCTTAAACCCGGGAGGCGGAGGTTGCCATGAGCCGAGATCACGCCATTGCACTCCAGCCTGGGCAACAAGAGCTAAACTCCATCTCAAAAAACAAAACAAAACAAAAAACCAAAAGCAAGATGCCAAAAGAGTGTTATAGAAACCCTGAAGAAATAATTTCTCTTATCTGGGGCTCCATTATCTTGTATGTAAAACTAAACGTTGAGCCCTTCTGGCTCTACAACTCTGAGGTTTGCATATAACCTACTTTTCCCTCGTTGTATTCACAACACTGTTTCCTCAATGGGTAAAGACAAAGAAGGCACAGCCCTTGGAGATTAATCACTTGGGTGGGGGAAGATTTCTTAACAGTTTATTGTAACAGAGCTTGGCATATAGTACATGTGCATCATGGCAGGGAAAAAAAAGCATCGTGAACAGAAGTCACACAAAAAGCTCTCAATCAAAAGTAGGTATCAGGGAGGAGAACCATTTCTAAGCATAATCATGATTTTTGTAAAGCCTGGAAAATATAACTTCAAGTTGCTTCTGATTTAGTGCTAAGAAAATACAATAAACAAAACTAGGTACTCAGTCAAAGGTAATACATTGGTGCAGTTTCCCCTAAAAGCATGGTGACTCTAAAGCAAGCAAAAAGAAAGAAGATAGGAAAACAGAGTGCCTCTAGAGTTATCCCGGACCTGCATCAATCCAGGCAATCCAAACCAGTGGCGGCAGGTGAGGTCCTCATCTGCACTGAAATGTAACTAAAAGCCACTTTCGCATTTATGCAGGTGCTTAATTCCATTGCTTATTCTCTGACTGTAGCCTTGCTTCCTGATTGCACATTTTCTCTAAACTTGTGGTTGTGAGCCTATTATCAAACTACAACTCACTTCTCTGAAACAGTTTCCAGTGGCTCTTGATAAACTTTTCTCCAGCTTAACTGACCCACTAACAGCTCCCAGTAGAAGCTTCTTGTTTCCCACCGTCAGGCTTTTTATCATGTAATTCCTACTGCCTGGAATGTTCTGCCAATCCAGTCCATTTGCATTTCTGCAAGTCAAAATTCTATCATGTAATGGAGAGGCAATATAATGAGGTATTAGGATCACAGACTCTGTAGCTAGAGTGTCTGAACTCTTACTTGCTCCACCATGTACTAGCTGAGTGCTCTAGGAATACTACATAACCTCTGTGTGCCTCGGTTACCTCATCTGAAACAGGTAATAAAATAACCCACCTAAAGGGGTTGTTGTCAAAACTAATGGGCTAATATATGAAAAGGGCTTAGAGCAGTCCTGGCACATAGTAAAAGTGTCAGCTATTATGACAACAATAGCAACACAATAACTATTACTACAGTACATCATCAAGGCTCAGGTCAAATGGTGCCTCTCTACAAAGCACACCCTGAACTTTCTATCTGGAAGAAACCATTTTCTCCTCTGAATTCCTATTTTAACTGTCATCTCTCTCAGAACACTTCTGTCCATTTTCTATTATTCATACATATATTGTCTCCCATACCAGACTTTGAGTTAACTAAAAGCAAAATCCACTTCCGATAAGTCTCTTTATCACCTGCAGTTCCTAATATGATGCCCTGCTCATAATATCTGCCCAAACTTTTGTGTGAATGGGTGGATATCTGGTCATGAGCAGTACACTTCTGCCAGCACACATAGCCTCAACCTTACCACAACATCTTCCAAAATCTTAGTAGGGCAAGGTCTGGAATGAAATTCAAAGTGTTCATCCTCTGATTTCTTCTTTGATTCTCGCTCCTGGATTCTTTTCTCAATTTCCAAATCAAAGCCAATAGGCTCGGTGGGTGGTTTCACAGGTGGTTTCTTGGGCAAGATGGGCCCACCTTCAAGTATTCTGGGATCAAGTTCACGTGCTTTGAATTTGTATCTGTAAGGTGAAAATTTAAATAACCACAAAAAAAATTTTAATAAAATGAAAACTTCACAAACAAAGTAAGCCAACCACAAAGAATAGTAATCATTAAGATTATGCTCCCATTGACTGGACAACAGAATAAAATAAATAAAAACGAAAAACAATGGGCCAGGCACGGTGGCTCATGCCCGTAATCCCAGCACTTTGGGAAGCCAAGGTGAGCAGATAATTTGAGGTCAGGAGTTCAAGACCAGCCTGGCCAACACGGTGAAACCCCATCTCTACTAAAAATACAAAAATTAGCTGGGCGTGGTGGTGCACACCTGTAATCCCAGCTACTAGGGAGGCTGAGGCAGGAGAATCTCTTGAACCCAGGAGGCGGAGGTTGCAGTGAGCTTAGAGGCACCACTGCACTCCAGCCTGAGCAACAAGAGCGAAACTCCATCTCAAAAAAAAAAATAAATAAAAAATAATAAAAGAATAAAAGAAGAAAGAATAAATCAGACAGTCCTAACATCCCTACCACTTAAGAATTGAGGCTTCACTTCACAGAAGAAGCTCCCCCTCCTCAAAAGAAGCACAAAAAGGAATGGAAGAAGGATACAGGAAATAAACTCCAATGCTACGAATCACACTAAGTTTCCATTTCCCTCCACTAATAATAGCTGTAACAATCCCTTGGGGAGTCACAAAAGGGTGGGATCTACCTAACTTAACCTTAGAGGGCATTCCTTAATTGAAATCCTAAGTAAGTTCTTCTACCGCAACCTCTGGATTAGATTTTGTGTGTGTGTGTGTGTGTGTGTGTGTGTATGTGTGTATGTGCAAGACAGTCTCGCTTTGTCACCCAAGCTGGAGTATATTGGCGTGATCTTGGCTCACTGAAGCATTGACCTCCTGGGTTCAGGCTGCCCCCTAGTAGGTGGGACTACAGATGCGTGCCACCATGCCCAGCTAATTTTTTTTTGGTATTTGTTGTAGAGATGGGGTTTCACCATGTTGCCCAGGCTGGTCTCAAACTCCTGGACTCAAGTGATCCTCTTGCCTCGGCCTCCCAAGGTACTGGGATTACAGGTGTGAACCACCACACCCAGCCTGGATTCAATTTTTACCAGTTTATACTCCAGAACATCTCCATATTCCCACTATAGTCCTTAAATCATATAGGCAGGGGCGTAGCCTGCAGAGCCTACTACTCAAATGCCATAAATTTTTACGGAAAGAAAAATAGCAACTGTCACCCTAACAGAACTGAAAATAAAGTAGGCAGGTTCGTGGAACTCTTCCTCAGATACTGCCAGTGGGACTTACTGTTGCAATTTCTCGAGCTCCTCAGCCTCCAGCTCTGCTGTACTTTTGCAGGTCACAGGCCGTGCACGGTGTTTGGTTTGCAGTACAGGAGTCTGTGGGTCTCTGCAAATCTTGGTCACAGAAGATTTGGAGGGTAACAGGTCTGTAAACAGAGATGACAGATGTTCATCTAGATCCACAAGACCCAGTTTACTTGTAAGTGGTGATTCACCTATGTAGCCCAGAGAGGGATAAACCAACCACAGAGTGGTGGGCCCACAACAGTCAGCTCAGCTTACATTGGTCAAACCAACCAACATTCAGTTACTTCTCCCCTATTCCTCTTTTATTGAGGGGTATGACTAAGGTAGCCTTTGGGTAAACTCTACTGTCATCTTCTGAACTGAAAATCCATCCATGTCTGACAGGTTCCTTATCACTGCACGGGCCTAGACTGACTTTCTTTTTTTTGAGACAGGGTCTCACTCTGTTGCCCAGGCTAGAGTGCAGGGGCATAAAGGCTCACTACAAATCCAACCTCCCTGGACTCAGGTGATCTTCCCACCTCAGCCTCCCAAGCAGCTGGGATTACAGGCATGCACCAACATGCCCAGCTAATTTTTATATTCTTTGTAGAGACAGGGTTTCACTATGTTGCCCAGGCTGGTCTTGAACTACTGGGCTCAAGCAATCCACCCACCTCAGCCTCCCAAAGTGCTGGGATTATAGGCGTTAAGCCACTGTGCCTGGCCAGGCCTATACTTTCTATTGACAATGCCAATTATTTTGCTTGTTATTAACACAAAAAATTTTTGCTTATTCCAGCTTTAAGATATAAGGCCTTCCTGGCCGGTCACAGTGGCTCACGCCTGTAATCCCAGCACTTTGGGAGGCCGAGGCGGGGGGATCACAAGGTCAGGAGATCAAGACCATCCTGGCTAACACGGTGAAATCCCGTCTCTATTAAAAATACAAAAAATTAACCGGGCGTGGTGGCAGGCGCCTGTAGTCTCAGCTACTCGGGAGGCTGAGGCGGGAGAATGGCATGAACCTGGAAGGCAGAGCATGCAGTGAGCCAAGTGAGCCAAATGAGCACCACTGCACTCTGGCCTGGGCGACAGAGCGAGACTCCATCTCAAAAAAAAAAAAAAAAAAAAAAGATATAAGGCCTTCCTAAAGACCAAGTAAAGCCTGAACAGAATGGCTCAAACCTGTAATTCTAGCAATTTAGAAGGCCAAAGCAGGAGAACTGCTTGAGGCCAGGAGCTCAAGACCAGCCTGGGCAACATAATGAGACTCTGTCTCCTAAGAAAATATAAAAATTAGGTAAGCATGGTGGCATGCACCTATAGTCCCAATTACTTGGAAGGCTAAGGCAGGAGGATTGCTTGAGCCCAGGAGTTGGACACTGAAGTGAGCCATGATCACGCCACTGCACTCCAGCCTGGGTGACAGAGCAAGACCCTGTCTCTAAAAAGCAAAACAAGAAGGAAAATAAATAAATAAATAAATAACAAAAGAAGACCAAGTGAAAACTCCCAATTTTATGAAATCAATATAAAAGCATCAAGACCACCTCTTACAGAAAATCAAATGGAGAAAGTTAAAAACTATGTTAAAGCATCAATATTAAGACATCACCACCACTCATTGAAAATATTAATTTACCTGGCCAGTGAAACCTTGTCAATTTTCATAACTAATATAGAATGAATCTTTCAATTTAGGTCTTGTCACATAACAGTGGTAGATCAAAACCAAATCTATTTTAGAAATAAGCCATGTTTCAAAGATACATGTAACCATTATTTAGCTGTAACTGTACAAAGTTTTAAATAAAAATTGCATAATATAATTTCTCTTTCCTTTTGCCAGGACTAGTATTCTGAAAGCAGGACATATCAGACTCTGAGTCATATATTATTTGAAAAGTTATGCTTAATATTTAAATTTCCATTAGAATAAAGAAGAATATTTCATTATTTTCATACTATAAAATCTAACAAAATCATTTTGGCCACTAGAACATAATAACAATATTAAAAAATGCTGTACTTGGCCAGGCGCAGTGGCTCACACCTGTAATCACAGCACTTTGGGAGGTTGAGGCGGGCGGATCACTTGAGGCCAGGAGTTCAAGACCAGCCTGGCCAACACAGCAAAACTTGGTCTCTACTTAAAGTCCAAAAAGTAGCTGGGCATGGTGGCACACACCTGTAATCCCAGCTACTCGGGAAGCTGAGGCACGAGAATCTCTTGAACCCAAGAGGTGGACGTTGCAGTGAGTCGAGATCGCACCACTGCACTCCAGCCTGGGTGATGACAGCCAGAACGAGACTCTGTCTCAAAAAAAATGCCTATGCAAGGATATAAAAAATTTAGAGATCCTCAAAGGTAAAACAACCACATTCTGCTTTATCCAGAATACTATCCCTATACTCCCAACAACTATTTAATACCACCTCCACCCTTCAGATTTCATCTTCCTTCTTGTAGAAATTATTTCCATAAAGATAGAAACTATTAAATTAGAATCCACTCATCTGCTCACCACCAAATCTACAAACTCCCCCAGTATTTGCATCCATTCCTCCCACTCTTCCATCCTCCTTTTAAAGAACACTCACTCCACCTGTGCTAAGTATCCCTCCAATACCTGCCTGCTCAGGGACTTAATCCATTAGTTATCTCCTCTCTCTCGTACCTTCAGCTTCTTTATCTCTGACGAGACTTCTCAACATTCAGACATGCTCTCCCTATCTCCCACCTCCTTTGACTCTTGCACCTCCCTCCTCCTCAAAATCCCCTGCCATAATTTGTAGTGACCTATTTATCTAATGACAGTTTAAGAATGCAAAGAACTAATTAGTGTATCTCTAATGACAGAGATAAATAGGTCACTACAAATTATGGTAAAGGCTTTTGAAACTTGATGTCGAGTTTTGAAACTTGAATTAGAAACTTGATGTTGAGTAGCACCAAGTCTATTTTATCTACCTCTATACACCTAACACAGTGTGCCTGTTCAGTAGTAGTAAAAATTTTGGTGGACCACTGAATAAAAAGCACATAGCCTTGAATGAATGAAATGCCTTCATTTTCTATAGGTAACTAAATGCAATGTGACACTTTGACACATGGCAAAAATGTCCGTTAAGGATGTGTAATGACATCTCAGGTTACCTTAACTCATTCCCCTTGGCCAATTATTGATGAGGAGGATCAAGACGGTTGATGGGTATAAGACAGACAGCTGGGTGGTTTGAAAAATTCTGAAGGATACATTTGTTGTCTGCATAGTCACACGCCATACTTTAATTGAAAAACTAGGATTTCAGCTAAAGACAAATCTGTGCCTAAGATGTAAGCAGAGGGAATGTAGGAGAGGTTCCATCCAACTGTGATACTGGTAGGAAACTTACTAATATCATCCTTCTTGCTCCTCAAATGATATCTGTTAGGGGTTCGTTTATGGAAGTCTTCAACTTGCTGTGCAAGGGGCACATATGTAGAAACTGTTTCATCAAATGTTCTTTTCTTTCCTTGGGACAGGTTGAAAGGCTTAACAATGGTACATCCCTTAGTCACTCGGGCCTGTAAAGAGAAAAGTTGTTCCCCAAATGAAATGTCACGGAAGAGCTCACATCTACCATAAGCCACATATTCGGCACAGAGGATCAATAAAAAAGGCCTGTGTAAAACCAAGATTATTATTCTGAAGTTTGTCAGTCCTTGAGCAAGGGTTATAACTAATCTATTCTCATTAAAAAAAATTAAAAATGGAAGAAAGGATCTAGCACTTAACAAATCTTATGTTCTGGAATAGTACATAGGTAATTTTTCCCCAACCATGTCAATGTTTTGAAGGAATCCAGAGTAAGCTATCTTAGAATTGAAGACAAAAAGCACTGCAAAGAAATCTCACCCTCAACTCCACTTAAAAAAAAAAAATTGATTGGGCCTCTGGGTCTGCATCAGGTCAGGCAGCTTCCTGAATCAGTGGAATCTCTCCATACATCCCCTAAAGAGACTGATGAAGAAGCCTATTCCTATTCCTTGGACCAGTAATTTTGATAAAACTGGTCTCTAATTGGAAGCAAAACCCTTCAAGGACCTGTATCTCAAAGAAAGAAGCATAACCTCAGGGTTTAAGAATGCAAATAACTAATTTCAAAAAATGATGATACTGACTACAAATGCAAGTGGAGATTATTAGTACTAGAATTTTTACTTAACGATTATTACTGATTTTGTTGGTGCTCTGGTAACAAAACTGCATGAGATTTGACTGGTCTGCCCCAACCCTATTTTTCCTATAAGATCTGTTATATTGGCCAGGCATGATGGCTCACACTTGTAATCCCAGCACTTTGGGAGGCTGAGGCAGGTGGATCACCTGAGGTCAGGAGTTTGAGACCAGCCTGGCTAACATGGGGATACCCTGTCTCTACAAAATACAAAAATTAGCTGGGAGTGGTGGCAAGCGCCTGTAATCTCAGCTACTTGGGAGGCTGAGGCAGGAGAATCACTTGAACCTGGGAGGCGGAGGTTGCAGTGAGCCGAAATCGTGCCACTGCACTCCAGCCTGGGCGACAAAAGTGAAACTCCATCTCAAAAAAAAAAAAAAGATCTGTTATATTTTACACAACTTTATAGACACAAGGTTTTTTTTCTCAATTATACTATTATAAACAGTGACCACAAATGCTACACGTAAAATCCTAAATGAATATTAGTAACAGAAATGTTCATTTAGTCCATCAACTTACAGGAGATGAAGGATGCTTTCGTAGTTCAGATGTAAAGTTCACTTCCTTATATTCCTCCTGGTTCTTAGGATGTTGTTTGATTCGCTCATCTGTGCGGAAGTGGAAGTCAACTGATTTGGTGACCTGGCTCACTGATTTCTTCACAGGTTGCCCTGAGAGATGAACACAGTAAAACATACAGACAACATTAAGATAGGGAACACCAGTAAATCCCCTTTACTCCAGTCCTTTTGCTATTTCTTTCACCATGGATCTAACTTTGCTTACTATCTACCCGTAACCCAAAACTTGAAGTAGTCCTCAGGGACACTAATGTATGTGTCATATTCACTGAGTACTATTAGGTTTGAGGCCTTTCAGTCAGATGCAAACTAAAAAAAAGTAGTAGCACAGGGTAGAAGAATCCCATCTCCCAGGGTGTGGTCATAGCTATGGAGAAAAAGAATAACTGGAATACTTTCGATAAGAAAAGCTATGGATTGACTTTGAAAGCACAGTTAACTCAGCATCTCTAAGAGGAAAATCCTATAAACTCCAGGGGTGCTTTTTCAATCCAGTAAGGAGAACTTTATAGTTATGACTCCACCAATAACAACTCTATGCCCAAGCAAAGCAGAACTGTGACCCCTTCAGCTCTCTCAGTCATATTTTTCCTCCACAGGTGAATTGGATTTGACTCAGTTTTCTTTTCTTTTGCCTTTAGAAAAAAATAGGAAAACAACAAACTGGTCTGCCCAATTACTTTATCTTCTGTCTCAATCCAAGTTCTTTTTTTTCCCTAAGACCAAGAACAGACTTTTAAGAAAGTACCAGTGAGCCAGGCACGGTGGCTCATGCCTGTAATCCCAGCACTCTGGGAGGCTGAGGTGGGCGGATCACCTGAGGCCAGGAGTTCGAGACCAGCCTGGCCAACATGATGAAATCCCATCTCTACTAAAACTACAAGGAACTAGCCAGACGTGGTGGTGGACCCCTGTAATCCCAGCTACTCAGGAGGCTGAAACAGGAGAATTGCTTGAACCCGGGAGGCAGAGGTTGTGTTGAGCGGAGATCACGCCACTGCACTCCAGCCTGGGCAACAAGAGCAAAACTCTGTCTCAAAAAAAAAAAAAAAAAAAAGAAAGCACCAATATATTTAAGTACCAACAGATGTAAAATACCAATATATGTAAAAAGTGCTAAGGAATAAACACATCTTTTTTATGCTGACTACTAAATGAGAAAGCCTTTTTATTTACTTCAGAGACTTCAAAAACACCTACCAAGAGTGTTAAGAACCACCCCTCATGAATCAGACTCAACCACAGCCAAGCTCACCTATTCCAGCCAGAGCAAGTTTCTTGAATTCTTCATTCTTTTTCCGCATCTCCACCACCTCTTGCTGCATTTTCATACTCTTCTCCAGCTCTTGCTCCTCAGTACTTTTTAGAACCTTCTGCCTAAAGAGAAAATCAGTAAATGAGAAGAGAGGAGAGGAGAAAGGCACCCAGTGACTCAAAAGAATCTACAGGCATTATATAATATTTTTAACCTGTGATAAGATAATCATCAAAACCAAAAAATATCATCTAATAAATAGATGCTAACTTAATTAGATAACACCATGAAAATAAATAAAAATGCACACTTTGGCCAGGCATGGTGGCTCATGTCTATAATCCCAGCACTTTGGGAGGCCAAGGTGGGCAGATCACCTGAGGTCAGGAGTTCAAGACCATCCTGGCCAACATGGTAAAATCCTGTCTCTACTACAAATACAAAAATTATGCAGGTGTGGTGGCACACGCCTGTAATTCTAGCTACTGGGGAGGCTGAGGCAAGAGAATTGCTTGAACCTGGGAGGTGGAGGTTGCAGGGAGCCAAGATCACGCCACTGCACTCCAGCCTGGCCACAGAGCGAGACTCCATCTCAAAAAAAATAAATAAATAAAGACAAGAAAATGCACACTTTATACCAAAATACTGAAAAAATTTCAGAAGAAAATAACTAAAATAGATTAAAATATATTACAAAATATCCATAAATATGATCATAAACGATGAGATTGGACTGGGTGCAGTGGCTCATGCCTGTAACCCAGCACTTTGGGAGGCCGAGGCGGGTAGATGACCTGAGGTCAGGAGTTCGAGACCAACCTGGCCAACATGGTGAAACCCCATCTTACTAAAAATACAAAAATTAGCCAGATGTAGTGGCAGGCACCTGTAATCCTAGCTACTCGGGAGGCTGAGGCAGGAGAATCGCTAGAACCCGGGAGGTGGAGGTTGCAGTGAGCTAAGATCGCGCCACTGTACTCCAGCCTGGGCAACAGAGTGAGACTCCATCTCCAAAAACAACAACAGCAACAACAACAAAAAAGATTAGGTTGTAAGCCACAAGAAAAACTAAAAGACCAGTAGAAGCCTAGTGCAATGGCATGCCCTTGTAATCCCAGCTACTTGGAAGGCTGAGGCAAAAACACTGCTTGAGCCCAAGAGTTCAAGACCAGCCTAGGCAACACGGCAAGGCCCTGTCTCAAAAACAAAAACAAAAAAAGACCAGTAGAATGAGGAAAGTATCTACAACCTAGGGTTAATACACATAAAACACATGTAACAGAGGGAAGAAACTCAGAAGTAAAGCCGACTAAATCCCAACCCTGTCATTTCATTTGCTGCCTATAATGATCTTGAGAAAACTATTTAACTTCCCTGAGCCTCAGTTTTCTCCACTGTGAAATGAGAGTGTAAATACTCATGTTCACATCCTATTTATGACTGTTCAATCAGATGATGTCTCTGAAGTGCTTGACACATGGTAATGTTCAACACAGAGTATCCATTTTTAGTAAGGAAAATATCACCAAGGACACTTATAGGCAAATAAGGTTACCAATAAGAAAAAAAATAAAAAGGAAACAGATAATTCACCCAAGAGGAAATATGGAAAAATGTTTACAATAGTAGCAATAATACAATCTTGTCAGCAAATACATAAAAATTAAAATAATTTGATGCTGGGGGTTGGGGGAAATGGGGAGATGACGATTAAAGAGTACAACAAATCTCAGACAAGAGGAAAAAGATTTTTCTTTTGATCTACTGCACAGGGTGGAGGATATCATTAGTAATCGTAATACACTAAGAGAATAAATTCCAGCCAGGCGCGGTGGCTCATGCCTGTAATCCCAGCACTTTGGGAGGCTGAGGCAGGTGGATCACCTGTCAGGAGTTTGAGACCAGCCTGGCCAACGTGGTAAAACCCCATCTCTACTAAACATACAAAAATTAGCTGGGTATGGTGGCAAGTGCCAGTAATCCCAGCTACTCGGGAGGCTGAGGGAGGAGAATCACTTGAACACGGGAAGCGGAGGTTGCAGTAAGCTGAGATCTCACCACTGCACTCCAGCCTGAACAACAAGAGAGAAACTCCATCTCGATAAAAAAAAAAAAAAATCCAAATGTTCTCACTACAAAAAGTGGTATTTGAGGTGACAGATATGTTAATTAGCTAGATTTAATTATTCCAAATTGTAGTCATGAATCATAACATCACTTTGTACTGTATAAATATATACAACTATAAATTATCAATTTACAATTAAATTTTTAAAATAATAATTTCATGCTATCTATATGAATTTAAAAAAGAAACAATTTTATAAGTTAATAAACAATGCAGATGAGATAATAAGAAAATAAAAATATTCATTCAAAGCCAATGGCACTTCAGGCCAGGCATGGTGGCTCACACCTATACCCAGCACTTTGGGAGGCTGAGGCGGGCAGATCACTTGAGGTCAGGAGTTCGAGACCAGCCTGGCTAACATCATGAAACCCCATCTCTACTAAAAATACAAAAATTAGCCGGGGCCAGGCATGGTGGCTCACACCTGTAATCCCAGCACTTTGGGAGGCTGAGGCAGACAGATCCCTTGAGGTCAGGAATTCAAGACCAGCCTGGCCAACATGGTGAAACTCCATCTCTACTAAAAATAAAAAATGAGCCAGGTGTGGTGGCAGGTGCCTGTAATCCCAGCCACATGGGAGACTGAGGCAGGAGAATTGCTTGAACGTGGGAGGCAGAGGTTGCAGTGAGCCGAAATCGTGCCACTGCACTCCAGCCTGGGCAACAGAGCGAGACTCCGTCTCACAAAAAAAAAAAAAAAAAATTAGCCAGGTGTGGTGATGCATGCCTATAATCCCAGCTACTCAGGAGGCTAAGGTAGGAGAATCACTTGAACCCAGGAGGCGGAGGTTGCAGTGAGCCAAGATTGCGCCACTGTACTCCAACCTGGGTGACAGAGTGAGACTCCATCTCAAAAAAAAAAAAAAAAAAAAGCCGATGGCACTATAAATTGGTACTTCCATTTCAGAAGTAAAATTGGCAATAAATATCAACACTGACAAAACTGGTCATACCCTGTGGGGAATTTCTCCTTCCTTATTCTGAGAAGATCACTCAAAGAAATGGTTCTGCCTATAAAGTTGTTGACTGAGTACTTATAATCATGAAAAGCTGGAAACTACATTTTCAACAGAAAATAGTTAAATATAATTTGATAGAATATTAACAATCTAACAAAAAAGGATAAACGTGAAAATTTTGTAGCAGCACAGAAACAAAATCTTAAATAATCTCATGGCAAGTCAATAAAGCAGAACCCAAGGTTTTGTATTAACTGATTGTGAAAATATGTATGCTGGCTTGGGTAAAATCCAGCAGGGAGGTTGGAAAAATAAAAAATGTTCAATCTACGTGGTAAGAACTGTTGCTAACTTTTTCCTTTTATATTTCTTTTAAATTTGCTTCAACAGTATATTTTTCTGACTGTTCAAGATCTGAGCACCAGCCAGCACTGTGGCTCAAATCTGTAATCCCAGCACTTTGGGAGACCAAGGCAAGAGGACTGCTTGAGGCCAGGAGTTTGAGAGCCTGGGCAACATAGTGAAACCCCATCTGTACAAAAACATGTAAAAGTTAGCCAGGTAGGCTGGGCACAGTGGCTCACACCTGTAATCCCAGCACTGTGGGAGGCCAAGGTGGGCAGATAACTTAAAGTCAGGAATTCGAGACCAGCCTGGCCAACATGGTGAAACCCCATCTCTACTAAAAATACAAAAATTAGCCAGGTGTGGTGGTGCACACCTGTAATCCGGGCTACTCGGGAGGCTGAGGCAGGAGAATTGTTTGAACTTGGGAGGCAGAGGTTGCAGTAAGCCAAGATCGTGCCACTGCACTCCAGCCTGGGAAACAGAGTGAGCCTCTGTCTCAAAAAAAAAAAAAAAAAAAAAAGTTAGCCAGGCATGATAGTGCATGCCTATAGTCCCAGCTACTTGGGAGGCTGAGGTGGGAGGATCACGTAAGCCCAGGAGGTCAAGGATGCAGTGAGCCATGATTGCATCACTGCACGCCAACCTAGGCAACAGAATGAGGCCCTGTCTTTAAAATTAATTAATTAAATAAAAATTTAAAAATCTGAGCACCCATCAGGACACATGTAACAATTCACCTCACCATGGTCAAAGCTTCAGGAGTTTGCCAACCTCCAGGTACACCAAACAGATTGTAGATGTAAATCTGTAATTTTATACCATTCATTCTAAAGTTTAAATTCAGGAAAGAAACTTACTTTGCAGGTGGCATACAAGGCACAGTATGTCTACCCTTGGCTTTCTCTGGGGAAGATGCATTCTTTTCAGCAGTATCTTGATGAGCACTGCCTTCTTCCTCTGGCTTCTTTTTGTTGTTAGAACTTGAGTTCAAAAGGACAAAAAATATGTTTTCAATTCCCTGAAGCATAGCCTGTACCCTCCTCCCCAAATCTACTGCATATGGATTAAATTTTCTCATTCTATAGGATAACAAGCATGCTTCGACCACATGATTCTTCCAATAGTATCATTAGATCATATATATTAATGGCTTCAATGAGTAAACTTTGAGAAAGCCAACCGCTATCAAGATAAGAGTTATCTAGTGGTGGTTTGGAAGAGTAAGGAGAGACTCTAACTGCTCACCATCAAATGATCAAATGGCAGAGTTAATTGCCATCCCAATATCTATTCTGTCTCTTTCTCATTAACAAAACCCCAATTTCGGGAGGAGCAGCAACGCACTAAGCTACAAGTAAGTATTGTACTTGCCTCAACAGCCTCTACTGCAACTAGGGAAACCAAGTGACACAAGTCTAGGCGAATGAAATGAAATTTAAAGGTTGCTGGGAAAGACTTAAGTTTCCTGATATAGATGCTGCCCTTTTTCCTTTACTGTACTCTTCTTCTTCTCTTAAACATAAATATAACACCTAGAGATACACCAGCCATCTTGTGCCAGTGAGACAACAAGCAAAAGAAAAAAGCTAAGAAACACAGAGCAGCATCTTGAAGAACAAGTATGAAAAAAAAAAAAAGAGCTAAAAATCAGCCACTGAACCAAAGCCAGCAGCAAACTACTTTTAGACCTCTGTGAAACAAATAATTCATTATTCTTTAAACCACTCCAGTTGAAGACTATTACTTGCAGCAAAATACATTCTTAACTAATAAAAATATAAACAAACATCATGTATGCAGCTTGTTATTAGCCGTAAAAACAAAAAGAGGTAAAACCTATGCCAACTAAGATGTGAGTGCCCTCCAGGACACACGTAACAATTCACCTCACCATGGTCACAGTTTTAGGCATTTCTCAAGCTTGAGGTGCACCAAACATATTACAGATGTACCATTTTTAATTTTATTCTATTCAATCTAAAGTGTAAATTCAGAAAAGAAACTTACAAGTGGTATACAAGGTACAATATGTCTGCCCTTGGCAGTAAGAAGTTGTGGCTACTCACACTTTCATTTTCTTAGAGGGTAGAATTTCATCAATGATCACAGGAGTGGCACATCTCTTGGCTTTCATTTTTACATGATGCTTTTCTTTCTGTTCCAAATCCTTCTGAGCAGAAAGCCTAAGAGATCTTCTATGGTAGAGAAATTGACAAAATATATAATAAATATATATACTACAGATATCCAAATGTTCCTGAGAAATGTGAAAGGATGTCAAACTACAAAGGGCAATAAAATGGAGTGCTATTATCTCTGCTCTAAAAATCTAATCTCTCTTGTTGATAGTTTTTGAAATTCAACCATAACATTTTAGTTCTTAAATACACCGGTGTCTATAAATGTGACCTCAATAAAATGATTAAAAAGAAAAACTTGGCTGGGCCTGGTGGCTCATGCTTGCCATCCTAGCACTTTGGAAAGCTGCGGCAGGAGGACTGCTTGAGGCCAGGAGTTCAGACCAGCATGGGCAACATATCAAGACCCTGTCTCTACAAAAAATTTTTTAAAAATTAGCCCTACGTGGTGGTGCGCATCTGTGGTGCTAGATACTTAGGAAGCTGGGGCGGAAGAATCACATGAGCCCAGGAGGTCAAGGCTGCAGTAAGCCATGAGCGTGCCACTGCATGCCAGCCTGGGCAACAGAGTAAGACTCTGTCTAAAAATAAATAAATCAATGAGATGAATACAAAACAAAGAGCATAATGACAGATCAATACATACCAAAAAGTGCACAAAACAAAAATACTTAAATGACTACAAAGTGGAAGACCTTATGAAATCACCACCTAGGCCAAAATACAGAACACTGACAACCACTGCTACCTTGATTTTAAGAGTGATCATTAGATAGGCCGGGTGCGGTGGCTCACGCCTGTAATCCCAGCACTTTGGGAGGCCGAGGCAGGCGGATCACCAGGTCAGGAGATCGAGACCATCCTGGCTAACATGGTGAAACCCCGTCTCTACTAAAAATACACACAAAAAAAATTAGCCAGGCGTGGCGGCGGGCGCCTGTAGTCCCAGCTACTTGAGAGGCTGAGGCAGGAGAATGGCGTGAACCCGGGAGGCGGAGCTTGCAGTGAGCCGAGATCGCACCACTGCACTCCAACCTAGGCAACAGAGCGAGACTCCGCCTTGAAAAAAAAAAAAAAAGAGTGATCATTAGATAATTTCCTTATTGTTTTACCAAATAAGCACGTATTACGTAAACATGGTATGTTAGTTTTGAAGAAAAACAAAAAATTTTGTGGTTTTTTATATTTTTTTATTATTATACTTTAAGTTTTAGGGTACATGTGCACAACGGGCAGGTTAGTTACATATGTATACATGTGCCATGCTGGTGTGCTGCACCCAAAAATTTTGTATAATGTAACCACACTACTACAAGTATTCTTTTCTGTCTGGCTTATCTCACTCAACTTTATGTATGTGAGATTCAACCACAACAATTCACACAGCTCTAATTCACTGACTTTCATTGCTGTATAATATTCATTGTAGGGATGTGCAACTATTTATTCAGTCTACTATTGATGGGTTATCTCCTCATTTTAACTATTCTAAAAAAAATAAGATTGCTGGGTCATAGGAAATTAATGTGCTTTTCTCTGATGATCAGTGAAACTGAGTACATTTTCACATGTGTATCGGCCATTTGGTTGTCCCTTTTCATAAGTGCTAGTTTAAGTCGTTTGCCTGTTTTCTACTGGCTTGTCAATTCTTTACTAATTGATTTGTAATTCTTTGTATACTCTGGATATAAGCCCTTTGTAGGATTCATGGGTTACAAATAGTTTCTCCTACTCTAGGGGTTGGCTTTTCATCTCTTTATCTTTTAATTAGATAAATGTGCCTGAATTTATCAACCTCTTCCACCCCCATTATGGTCAGTGCTTTTCTGTGTGTGTCCTGTTTAAGAAATCTTTCCGGCCGGGCACAGTGGCTCACGCCTGTAATCCCAGCACTTTAGGAGGCCACGGTGGGCGGATCACAAGGTCAGGAGATTGAGACCATCCTGGCTAACACGGTGAAACCCCGTCTCTACTAAAAATACAAAAAAAAAAAAAAAATTAGCCGCGCGTAGTGGCGGGTGCCTGTAGTCCCAGCTACTCAGGAGGCTGAGGCAGGAGAATCACTTGAACCCGGGAGGCGGAGGTTGCAGTGAGCCAAGATCGCCCACTGTACTCCAGCCTGGGCGACAGAGCGAGACTCGTCTGAAAAAAAAAAAAGGATGGCATGTGTCGGGCATGGTGGCTCACGCCTGTAATCTCAGCACTCTAGGAGGCATAGGTGGGCAGATCGCTTGAGCTCAGGAGATCAAGACCAGCCTGGACAACATGGCAAGACACTATCTCTACAAAAAATACGAAAATTAGCTGGCCACCTGGTGCCCTGCACCTGTAGTCTCCACTACTCAGGAGGCTAAAGCAGAAGGATTGCTTACACCTGAGAGGTCGAGGCTGCAGTGAGCCAAGATCATGCCATTGCACTCCAGCCTGGGCAACAGAGCAAGACCCTGTCTCAAAAAAAAAAAAAGATGAAATTTTTGAGGCAAAATTTCAGAAGCAAGAAAACCACAGAGAGGGTAAACACTAAACTCTGATTATAAACTCTACTCTGGCCTGGGTGCAGTGGCTCATGCCTGTAATCCTAACACTTTGGGAGGCAGAGGTGGGTGGATTGCTTGAGCTCGAGTTCGTGACCAGCCTAGGCAACATCGTAAAACCTTGTCTGTACAAGAAATACAAAAATATTAGCTGAGCACAGTGGCTTGTGCCTGTAGCCCCAGCTACGCAGGAGGTTGAGGTGGGAAGACTGCTTGAGCCCAGGAGGTTGTGGCTACAGTGAGCCATGATCATGCCACTGCACTCCAGCCTGGGCAACTGAGCAAGACTCTGTCTCAAAAATAAATAAAATAAAAATTTGTCTATTGGCTGGATGCGGTGGTTTATGCCTATATAGTCTCAGCACTTTGGGAGGCTGAGGCAGGAGGATCACTTGAACCCAGGAGTTCGAGTCTGCAGTGAACTATGTGCCACTGCACTCCAGCTCCAGCCTGGGTGACAGAACAAGACCCTGTCTCAAAGAAAAAAAAGAAAAAGAGAGCTAAAGTAATACAGAAGAACAAAGATATTTGACATCAGGAAGATGTAACAATTATATCCATACAAGGCCTTTGGAAACAGATTGATAAGAGTTTGAATCTTGGCTCTGAAATAAACTTGCCTTAAGCAAGCAACTTAGTATCTCTGAGACCTTATCTATAAATTAATTAAGCATATTACCTACAACTCATAAATGTTATACAGATTTTTTTAAATTTATACCAACCACACGAACCCATATTATGAGGATTTTAAAAGGTAACATAGCTGGGCGCAGTAGCTCACGCCTGTAATCCTAGCAGTTTGGGAGGCTGAGGCGGGTGGGTCACCTGAGGTCAGGAGTTTGAGACCAGCCTGGCCAACATGGCAAAACCCTATCTCTACTAAAAATACAAAAATTAGCCGGGTGTGGTGGCAGGTGCCTATAATCCCAGCTACTCAGGAGGCTGAGGCAGGAGAATTGCTTGAACACGGTGGGGCAGAGGTTGCAGTGAGCCAAGATCATGCCACTTCACTCCAGCCTGGGCAAAAGAGCGAAACACTCCGTCTCAAAAAAAAAAAAAAAAGTAACATAAAGGTGTCCATAAACACAGTATAGACACATAACAGATGTTCTGTCCAGTAACTATCCTTTGAACATTATTATCATAACCACCACTTTGAGATTCCAAAGTCTTACCTCAGCTGGGCTGGAGTTTTTCTTGATACGGCTGCCTCAACTTCCAGGGAAGAACAAGCATTTGACCGAATGGATTGTTCCACAAGATTTTCTTTTTCTGCCTCTTTGTAGTAAGTGTTGTCAACTGCGGAAGACCAAAAGCTAGTCAGCACTCAAATCCCAAGGAAAATAATTGGAGATGAGACACACACACACACACACACACACACACACACACACACCCCCTGTCTAAGCCACAGAAACCTTAGTTCCAGTTAAATCTTATACAGAAGACCAGTTTATAAAAGCTACTTTGGTTGAAACAGAAATGATGTATCCGGGGCCTGCCTATTTGCCAGCCTAAGGTACTACCTTTAAAACAAGCATCCCAAACACAATCTCATGACATGTCAGGACACTGGTAAAGATAAAATTCTGAAAGCTTCCATAAAGAAGAAAAAAAATCACTTACAAAGTAAGGAAAATTAGATAAGCACTGAATTTTTCA
This sequence comes from Pan troglodytes, assembly GCF_028858775.2. Lineage (NCBI taxonomy): Eukaryota > Metazoa > Chordata > Mammalia > Primates > Hominidae > Pan > Pan troglodytes. Next base: position 37,985,553 of record NC_072419.2, on the reverse strand, counting down.
TCAGCAATACATAAAAATAGAAGATAAAGGAACAATGTCTTTAGAGTAGTGATAAAAAATAATTTGCAATCTATAATGCTGTATTAAGATAAACTTTCAACTGTATATAAAAGTGGAACAATGCCATTTTCAAATATGTGAGAACTCAAAGTTTTTCTCTCCTGCACTAATTTAAGAAAGTTTCCTGAGGATGCACTCCCACATAATGAAGGAGTATATCCAGAAGAAAGTTATAAGGTCCAGGAAACAAGGCAGCAAAGATAGTAAAAATAATAATGCGCTCCCAAAAAAGTAGTAATAACTTCCAAGGATCATTGTCCAATATGAAGCAAGATAAAGTGTGGCAGAAATTTAAGAAATTGATAAAGTTTAAAGAAAAGCAAATCCACTGATCTCCTGATGTCAGAATCATCTTTATGTGGCTCAGGGGTTGTGACAATACAACCAAAGATAGCCAAAGAGAACCAAGAAGGGATGCAACTGCATCACAGTTACTGATCTGGCATTGAACAATATTTATATAATCATAACATTGTAAATACTGCTGATATAATCATACTATCAGGCATTATGAATGTAATCACAGCACAAGTTAAAATAGTGAGTTAAAACAGCTACTGGGAAGACGGAGGCAGGAAGATCACTTGAGCCCAGGATTTTGAGACCAGCTTGGGCAACACAGTGAGATCCCACCTGTAAAACAAAATATAAAAACAAACAACAACAACAACAAAACCAATAAGAGTTTGAGAAAAAGGACAGGGGGTAGGGATGGGAAGAGAAAGGGGTTATTTTAACATAAACTCTAAGTATTGTTAGCCATGTTACCATGGCCATGTTTTATTTTGATAAACTTTTTTTTTTTTTTTTTTTGCTTTTCAATATTATATAAATAGAGATGGGGTTCTCACTATATTGCCCAGGCTGGTCTCAAACTCCTGGCCTCAATCAATCCTCTCACTTTGGCCTCCCAAAGTACTGGGATTACAGGCATGAACTACAAGCCCAGCCTTGATAAACATTTTTAACGAAATAGAAAAAAAGTGTTATGGGAACACTGAGAAAGTTAGCCAGACATGGTGGAATGTGCCTGTAGTCCCAGTTACTCAGGAGGCTGAGGCAAGAGGATCACTTGAGCCCAGGAGGTCAAGGCTGCAGGGAGCTGTGATCATGCCACTGCTCTATAGATGGGGTGACACACTGAGACCCTGTCTGCAAAAAAAAAACAAAAACAAAAAAACAAAACAGAATAAGAAACAAGTAAAGGCTTCATGGAAGAAACAGCACTTAATCACATAGCATATGAACTGACTCCTGATAAAGGAATTAAACTGCAACAAGATGACAGGGAAGAAAAGATAGGCCATGAAAACATAGTTTAGGCATTATTCATTTCAGAGAACAATCATTTGGTTCATCTCCTAAAGAAATATTTTTGGGGCAGAGAGACTCACACGCACACACAAAATAATAGCATAGCATGTCAAGGCTAAAATAGATGCATTTATTCCAATTAAAATGCAGCAACAATAATATTAAATAATAAAGCAAGACCCAATTATATGCTGTCTACAAAAAAATGCACTTTAAATATAGATATACCATGCTAAAACCAATCAAAAGAAAACTAGAGTGGCTATATTAATATCAGGCAAAGTAGGTTTCAGAGCACAGAATTTCAATGGGGATAAAGAAGATCATTTCAAACTGTTAAAAGCGGGGCCAGGCACAGTGGCTCAACCTGTAATCCCAGAACTTTGGAAGGCTGAGGTGGGTGGAGCACTTGAGCCCAGGAGTTCAAAACCAGCCTAGGCAACATGGCAAAATTCTGTCTCTACAAAAAATACAAAAACTAGCTAGGCATGGTAGTGGCATCTGTGGTCCCAGCTACTCAAGAGGCTGAGGTAAGAGGATCACCTGTGCCCAGGAGGTAGAGGCTGCAGTGAGGCGTGATTGCTCCACTGCAGTCCAGCCTGGGTGACAGAGTGAGACCCTGTCTCAAAAATATATACACATACATGCATAGTACGTGTGTGTACACACACGTGCATATGCGCGTGTGTACACATACATGTATATGTATATGTACATATATACACCTATACATGTATATGTATGTACATATATATGCTTGTGTGTATATATATGTGTGTATGTGTGTGTGTATATATATGTATATAATTTTTTGTTTTTGAGATGGAGTCTTGCTCTATCGCCCAGGCTGGAGTACAGTGGCATGATCTTGGCTCACTGCAACCTCCGCCTCCCAGGTTTCAGCGATTCTCCTACCTCAGCCTCCCGAGTAGCTGGGACTACAGGTGCGCACCACCACACCCGGCTAATTTTTGTATTTTTCAGTAGAGACAGGGTTTCACCATATTGGCCAGGCTGGTCTCGAACTCCTGACCTTGTGATCCGCCCACCTCAGCCTCCCAAAGTGCTGGGATTACAGGCGTGAGGTATCACGTCCAGCCAAAAAAAAAAATTAAATTAAATTAAATTTAAATTTAATTAAATTTAAATTAAATTAAAGTGGCCAATTCATCAACGTGACATAACAATCCTAAACATTTATGCATCTAATAGTAGCTTCAAACTATATGAAGCAAAAATTATAAAGATAAAGAGACAAATCCATAATTACAGTCTGAGATTTCACTACCTCTCTCTCTAATTGATGGAACAAATGGAAAGAAAAATTAGTAAGAATACAACAGCCATAAATAATGTATAAGCAGGACAGGCACAGTAGCTCACACCTGTAATCCCAGCACTTTCAGAGGCCGAGGCAGGCAGATCACCTGAGGTCAGGAGTTCGAGACCAGCCTGGCCAAAATGGTGAAACTCCATCTCTATTAAAAATACAAAAATTATCTAGGGGTGGTGGCAGATGCCTGTAATCCCAGCTACTCCAGAGGCTGAGGCAAGAGAATCACTTGAACCCGGGGGGCGGAGGTTGCAGTAAGCCAAGATCGCACCACTGCACTCCAGCCTGGGCAACAAGAGTGAGACTCTGTCTCAAGAAAAAAAACCTAAAATTCACATGGAACCACAAAAGACCCCATATAGCCAAACCAATCCTATGCAAAGAGAACAAAGCTGAAGGCATCAAATTACCAGCCTTCAAAATACATTACAAAGCTATAGTAACCATAACAGCATGGTACTGGCATAAAAACAGACACACAGACAAATGGAATAGGATAGAGAACCCAGGAAAAAATCCACGTATTTATAGCCAACTGATTTTTGACAACAGCACCAAGAACATTCCTTGGTGGAGGGACAGTCTTTTCAATAAATGGTGCTAGCTTTGGGAGGCTGAGGTGGTAGGATTGTTTAAGCCCAGGAATTCTGAGACAAGCCTAGGCAATAGAGTAAGACCTCATCTCTAAAATAAAATTTAAATTTGAAAAATCAAAAAATGGTGCTGATCAAACTAGATATTTAAATGCAGAAAAATGAAACTAGACACCTATTTCTTACCATATACAAAAATCAACTCAAAATGGATTAAAGACTAATATGTAAGACCTTAAACTATGAAACAACTAAAAACATAGGGGAGGCCGAGGGCGGTGGTTCATGACTCTAATCCCAGCACTTTAGGAGGCCAAGGTGGGAGGATCACTTGAAGTCAGGAGTTCAAGACCAGCCTGACCGACATCACGAAACCCCATCTCTACTAAAAATACAAAAATTAGCTGGGTGTGGTGGTGCATGCCTGTAGTCACAACTACTTGGGAGGTTGGGGCAGGAGGATCACTTGAACCCGGGAGGCAGAGGTTGCAGTGAGCCGAGATCGTACTACTGCACTCCAGCCTGGGCGACAGAGTGAGACTCTGTCTCAAAAATAAATAAATAAAGTAATAAAATAAAAACATAGATGAAATACTTTAGGACACGGTTCTGGGCAAAGATCCTATGAACATGACCTCAAAAGTACAGGCAACAAAAGCAAAAGTAGACAAATGGGATTATATTAAATTTAAAACTTTCTGCACAGCAGAGGAAACAATCAACAGAGTGAAGAGACAACTAAAGAATGGGAGAAAATATGTGCTAACTATTCATTCAAGAAGGGACTAATATCCAGAATACACAAGGAACTCAAATAACTCAACAGCCGGACAAATGAGCTGAACAGACATCTCTCAAAAGAACACACACAAATGGCAAACAGGTATGTGAAAAAATGCTCAACATCACAAATCATCAGGGAAATGCAAATTAAAAATCACAATGAGATATCCTTTCATCCCAGTTAGAATGGACACTATGAAAAATATTAAAAATTTCTCTGCATCCCTGAGGATGCAGAGAAAGGAGAACTCTTATATATTGTTAGTAGTAAAGTCAATTAGTACAGCTATTATGGAAAACAGTATGGAGGCTCCTCAAAAAATTAAAAATATAATTACCATATGATCCAGCAATCCCCCTACTGGGTATACATCCAAAAAGAAGGAAATCAGTACATCGAAGAGATATCTATGTGCACTCCTATGTTTATTACAGCACTATTCACAATAGTCAAGATATGGAATCAACTGAAGTATCCATCAACAGATGAACAGATAAAATGTGGCATATATATATACAATGGAATACTATTTAGCCATAAAAAAGAATGAAATTCTGTCATTCATGGCAACATGGATGAACCTGAAGGACATTATGTTAAGTGAAGTAAGTCAGGCATAGAAAGATAAATATTGACCAGGTGCAGTGGCTCACGCCTGTAATCCCAGCACTTTGGGAGGCCGAGGTGGGCGGATCACAAGGTCAGGAGTTTGAGACCAGCCTGGCCAATATGGTGAAACCCTGTCTCTACTAAAAATACAAAAATTAGCCGGGCATGCTGGTGGGCGCCTGTAATCCCAGCTACTTGGGCAGCTGAGGCAGGAGAATCACTTGAACCCAGGTGGTGGAGGTTACAGTGAGCCGAGACTATACCACTGCACTCCAGCCTGGACAACAGGGTGAGACGCCAGTCTCAAAAAAAAAAAAAAAAAAAAATTAATTGAAGGAGGGGTGACAGGAGGGAGGTGAGAGTAGTCATATGGTGTGATGGAGACCAGTTTCAGATTTACCCACATAATACTTTTCAAATGTTCTAAACTGATAGGATGATGGTTGCACAACTCTGTGAATATACTTAAAAACACTGAAATGTTTATCTTAAGTGAATCATATGATGTGTGAGTTAAATCTAAATACAGCTGTTTTTTTCAAAAGAATCAATTTCAAGAAGGATTTTATGACCTCTTAAAGAATGCTTCTTATGTTCTAACCAAACAGACAATATTCTGCAGATCCAGTACCCACCAGTTTAAATGTCAATCATCTTTTACACTTGATCTTAGCCAAAAGGCCGAGAAGCGATCCATCATCTTTTAAAATCAGATACATAACTCAAAGAATTCTTGTACAATGGCAAGCAGTACAGTCTTCTTTCTTGCTGTTTTATTTCCCACCCAGACCCAGGTTAGGTTACATTAAATCTTGTCACAAAAAGAAAACAGTTACGTATCTGGCAATAAAATTCTATGTTAGCCCCCGGGAACAGTAGCTCACACCTATAATCCCAGCACTTTGGGAAGCCCCTGAGGCAGGAAGATCACTTGAAGCCCGGAGGTCAAGACCAGCTTGGCTAGTAAAGACTCCTCTACTAAAATTTTTTAAAAATCAGCCAGGCATGGTGTTGAGCACCTGTAGTCCCAGTTACTAAGAGCTCAGGAGTTTGAGGCTGCAGTGAGCTATGACTGTGCCACTGTACTCCACCAGCCTGGGTGACAGAACCAGATCCCATCTTAAAGAAAAAAAAAAAAATTCTATGTTAGCTTAAGCTCCAAGAGATTTTTTTTAAGTGTAGCACATCATTAGTTTTACATTTATCATGAAATGAATTAGCCCATTTCACCAATAATAAACAAAGAGATAGAGCATTTAGGTAATTTTCCCAGAACCTCAGGCTTCTAAAACACTGTCCCACCATTCTATCAAGGAGCTTTTCTCTAAGATGTTTTCTTACCTGGTTTCAAAGGTGTGACAATAGCTTGCTGAAGATTAGCCTTTCTCAAAGGAGTTTTGCCCTGAAAAAGCCCTCCAGTTCCATTCTTCCCCAGTAACTTATTCTCCAAATTGGCCTTCTCCTCTGTGAAAAGGGAAGATCATCATTGTCCGATCAGCAAGGAAGCAAAACAAATCACTATCACGCATTTAAAATGCAAACTAAAGCTCCCTACCAGTACACTTCCAACTCATGTGGCAAGTACAAGCAAAGTTCTAGCAATCAAAAGAAAAAGTACACATTACACATCCGAGATAGATTATAAGAACAATCACTAAAAACTGGCAACATTGAACAATGTATTATAAAAAAGGAAAAGTACAGATTCTGCATTGTGAATAACTCCTTATCTTTGTTTGGTACACATTTAGGGTCATACAAATATGAACTGGCTTTATCTACTCCCTAAATATATCATGTTCCTCTTAAAGAAAACTGTAACCAGCCAGGAGCGATGGCTCACGCCTGTAATCCCAGCACTTTGGGAGGCCGAGGCGGGTGGGTCATGAGGTCAGGAGATCGAGACTGTCTTGGCCAACATGGTGAAACCCCGTCTCTACTAAAATACAAAAAATTAACCAGGCGTGGTGGCACATGCCTTTAATCCCAGCTACTTGGGAAGCTGAGGCAGGGGAATCGCTTGAACCTGGAAGGTGGAATTTGCAGTAAGCTGAGACCGCACCACTGTACTACAGCCTGGCAACAGAGCAAGACTCCGTCTCAAAAAAAAAAAAAAACGAAAGAAAACTGTAACCCTCAAAAACTGTAGGCCTTACAAGAGATACTGTATAGTCTTACAGAGTTTCCTCCTCAGTGGGGTGGTGGGAGGAATAAGGGGTGTGTGAGGGTAGAGCAGAGCTAGGTTCTCTCAAGAAATTTTATCTTAGATTCTACTGTGCCCAGAAGTCAGTACAAAGCAGTGAAGGGTCTGTTCTACCAACAGCCTACTGATAGTTTCAGGAATGCAGAGAGACACAGCAATAACTACCCTGTGCATGTACATTCTGATTGCAACTGTGTAGAAAGATGTGACTATTTATTTGGGAAAGAAATTGGAAAGTAATATATTAAAACTGAGGTAGTTTTGTTAGCCAAAAGAACTCTGGCAAAAACAAAAAGAAAAAAAAATTAAAATGTTTTAAAACTAAGGTAGTTTTGGAAAAATAGTGGGGTCATTTTTTTTCTTCCAAATTGTATTTAACAGTATTCTTAGGCTAATCTTTTCTTTTCTTTTTTATTTTAAAGAAAAGCTTAGAAAAAGAAATCCTCAGACAGCCCAGCCATTTCCTTACGGTTCCAGTGAAGCAAGGGCATGGGGAAGATCCCCGCAGGACAGCTGGCCCTTGTATTTATTTACCCTTCCTCCCACACCACTTCCAACAGACGACTCCTCTCAGGATCCCCACTAGATGCCATTAAAGTCCTTTTCCAAAAAATGGCACCTGCCAACACATTTGGACAGTGCACTATACGGATAAGTACAGCTGCAATGGACTCACTTCTGTTCCCCACCACATATTGATAGTGATTTCTCCCGATAAGGAGGATGGAGACACGAGAGAAAGAATCAAAGGGGCCTCAACAACTAGTCTCAGATATTATTTCAAAGTAATGTAAAAATGTAACCACATTCTTACTTACCATTGGCCAAGCAATACTGTTTCTGGGAATGGGTTCTTAGTAGCATAATCCTTCCATTTAAAAATGAATTGAGGGCCAGGCGCAGTGGCTCACGCCTGTAATCCCAGCACTTTGGGAGGCTGAGGTGGGTGGATCACCTGAGGTCAGGGGTTCAAGACTAGCCTGGCCAACATGGCAAAACACTGTCTCTACTAAAAATACAAAAATTAATCAGGCATGCTGGTGGGCGCCTGTAATCCCAGCTACTTGGGCGGCTGAGGCAGAACCGCTTGAACAAGAGTGGCGGAGGTTACAGTGAGCTGAGATTGTACCACTGCACTCCAGCCTGGGCAACAGAGCAAGACTACAGCCTCAAAAAAAAAAAAAAAAAAAAAGAATTGAGGGAGGGGTGGCAGGAGGGAGGTGAGGGTAATTATAAAAGAGCAATACAAGAGATCCTTGTGATACCAGAACTGTTCAATATCTTGACTGTGATGGTAGACACATAAACCAACACAGGTGATAAAACCACAGAGAACTTAATACACATACAAGTAAAACTGGAGAAATCTGAGTAAAACTGGTAGATTGTATGAATGTCAATATCCTAGCTGTGATATAATCTATGCCTAATGATAGTAGACAAAGTTTTTATGTGGCTGCCATCACTACAGACATATTTGAGCATGGAGTTCTGTTGAACACTAGTTCATCTGAACTTTCCCATAGGTCCCTAAAGCTTAAATCTGCCATTCTGAACTACAAAACAACATATGCTTTGTACTTACAATCCATTCCCCAAATACTGGGCATTTCAATTATTCCCATAATATCATGGATGACAGTATGTCTTGGTGCAGAAAGAAGTTGATATTTTAGTTCTTTTCTTGCAACCCCTTCTATTATTGAAAGGTCTTCAGCACAAAGCAAGCCACTAATCCTTAAAATAGCCAGAGAAAGCAGGCACTTACCAAACCATGAATCTATGTTTTGAGTATCTCCTTCATCATCCAAGGATGAAAAATTGATGAAATCCGAGGGGGCATCATAGGAATAAGAGCTTTTAACTTGTGACATTGTCTCCCACTTAACGCAGAAGAGCAGGTTTTTCCCAGTATTTGTACCACTTTTCTCAGCAGGTCACCTTCTGAGGAAAGAAATGGTTGCACATAAATCTAAGTAAATTCCCATCATTACTTTGGTTTTACTACCACGTTTGTAATTTTGCAAACCACCTAGAATTTACTGAAAGTAGCCTTACTTTGTCCAATCAACCTAAACATTAGTTTTTCAGGTAACTTAAAGATACTCCTTGAGGTAGATATGTTTGGAATTAGAAAGAAGTGGGCCAGACACAGTGGCTCACGTCTGTAATCCCAGGATTTTGGGAGGAGGGAGGACCACATGAGACCAGGAGTCCAAGTCCAGCCTACAAAACATAGACAGACCCTGTCTCTAAATAAATTAAAATTATCTCTAAGTATAACAGTTGACCCTGTCTCTAAAAAGATAAAAATTATCTGTAAGTAGTTGACCCTATCTCTAAAAAAATAAAAATTATCTTTAAGTAATCTGTAAGTAGTTGACCCTATCTCTAAAAAAATAAAAATTATCTTTAAGTAATCAGCAAATATAAAGAAAAACCAAAAAGAAAAAATTGAAATTAAAAATAAATTTTAGGCCAGGAGCAGTGGCTCACGCCTGTAATCCCAGCACTTCGAGAGGCTGAGGCGGGTGGATCACCTGAGGTCAGGAGTTCAAGATCAGCCTGACCAACATGGCAAAACCTCTTCTGTACTTAAAAAATACAAAAAATTAGCTGGGCATGGTGGCAGGTGCCTGTAATTCTAGCTACTCGGGAGGGTGAGGCAGGAGAATCGCTTGAACCTGGGAGGTGAAAGTTGCAGTGAGCCGAGATCGCGCCATTGCATTCCAGCCTGGGCAAGAAGAGCAAAACTCTGTCTCAAAAAAATAATAATAAATAAAAATAAAATAAATAAATAAAATTTCTAAATGTTTTTTAAAAGAGGCAAAGTTTGATAAGTATCTACACTGTGCTAGGTGTTTTACATTCACCATGTCATTATTTTCCCTCAATTTACCATTTTCTCATTTCTAGCCTCCTCTAGCCCAATTTATTCTCTCTCTGCCCTGAATAACCCAATTTCTAAAATACACCACTAATTTTTATGCCTACCAACCAAAATCTTATCCATCATTCAAAGTCCAGGTCAAATCTCTATGAACTCTTTCCCAATTTCCACCTATCATACAAAATTGTTGCCTCTCCAAAGCCAATTGTGCTTTGTTTATATCTCCACTGTAACACTTATCATCCAATTTTATATTAACTATGTAAATGTCTCTCCCAGTAGACTCAAAGTTCCTAAAAACAAAGATAGATTTTACTCACTTGTGTATACCTCATCCATCCATCCATCCATCCAACCATCAAGGTGCTTAACACAGTGCATTATACATCGTAAGAGTTCAACACAGTTTTGTCAAATATAAGTTGTCTTTTCTTAGAAATATTCTCAAAAAATACTATTTCTGAGTATAAAGACGACAACTTTGAAATACACGTAAGAGTCACAACATGCAGCATAGGAACAGAAGCAAGGATAAGGGAACAAGTTAAATAGGCCCCTCCCTACTCCTGTGTACGAAGTTTTGCACTCTATCCTGTGGAAACCTGTGAAGGTTTAAAGTCAGCTCCTACTCAAGCCTAATCTAGTTAATAAAATAGCTGAAAGTAATCTGATAAATAGCCTAAAGGCCACACTCAGTGGCCAATAATTTGCCGATGAAACCCAATGAGCCATTTGTCTTTTTTTTTTTTGAGACGGAGTCTCACTCTGTCCCCCAGGCTGGAGTGCAGTGGCATGATCCCAGCTCACCACAACCTCTGCCTTCCGGGTTCAAGCAATTCTCCTGCTTCAGTCTCTAGTAGCTGGAATTACAGGCGCCCACAGCCACACCTGGCTAATTTTTTGTTTTTAGTAGAGACGGGATTTCACCATGTTGGCCAGGCTGGTCTCAAACTCCTGACCTCAAGTGATCCACCCACCTCGGCCTCCCAAGTGTGAGCCACTGCGCCCGGCCAGCCATTTGTTTTTATCCAGGGAACGACATGTACTTAAAAGTATCTGTATCTTAGAAGGGAGGTAGATGCCAGTAATCACTTGAATAAATGTTTATTTAAATTAATACCTTTCTAGTGTGGCGCAGTGGCTCATGCCTGTAATCCCAGCACTTTGAGAGGCCAGGGCGGATGGATCACTTGAGGTCAGGAGTTTGAGACCAGCCTGGCCAACATGGTGAAACCGCATCTCTATTAAAAATACAAAAAAGCAGCCGGGCACGGTGGCTCACGCCTGTAATTCCAGCACTTTGGGAGGCCAAGGCGGGTGGATCACGAGGTCAGGAGATCGAAACCATCATGGCTAAAACGGTGAAACCCTGTCTCTACTAAAAATACAAAAAATTAGCCGGGCGCAGTGGTGGGCACCTGTAATCCCAGCTACTCAGGAGGCTGAGGCATAAGAATCCCTTGAACGCAGGCAGCGGAGGTTGCAGTGAGCCAAGATCACGCCACTCTACTCCAGCCTGGGTGACAAGAGCGAGACTCCGGCTCAAAAATAAATAAATAAATAAACCTATAATGCTACACTATTCCAGATGTCTTCTCCCTCATATATATACAAACTATTATTTTTTTAAATGAATCATTGACAGTTTGAATCTGCTTCACATATTATGAATATTCTTGTATGTCAATAAATATAGACATATCAATTAATGGCTGTATCTGTTCCATAATTACTTATCCTTGATTTTCAGCCTTTTTCCAATATTTTCACTTTAAAGATACTGCTAAAGCATCATCCTTGTAGCTAAATTTCTGTACACATCCATAATTCTTCCCTTAAGATAAATCTTAAGAGGTGGAACTGCTGGGTCAAAAGCTCTTGACACATACTGTGAAAATGTCCCTCAGAAGAAAAACACCCACTTACATTACCAGGAGTGTGCCAGTTCCCCAAACTCTCCCCAACTCTGGGCACTGCAGCGCTCATTTTCTCTAAACTATACCACATAAGCTATCCACTGAGATGAATCATGAGATTAGTTGCTCCCAACCTACATAGCCGTTCAGTGGTTTGGCCAGCATTTCACAGCTTCTCTCAGTGGACTAGGGCAATTCAAAATGGACTAGGGGCTGGGAGTGGTGGCTCATGCCTGTAATCCCAGCACTTTGGGAGGAAGTGGCGGGAGGATCACTTGAGGTCAGGAATTCGAGAACAGCCTGGCCAACATGGTGAAACTCCATGTCTACTGAAAATACAAAAATTAGCCTGGGGTGGTGGCTGCACCTGTAGTTCCAGCTACTCGGTGAGAATCACTTCAACCCGGGAGGCTGCAGTGAGCCAAGACCGCACCACTGCACTCCAGCCTGGGGGACAGAGCGAGACTCTGTCTCAAAAAATAAAATAAATAAAAATAATGTGCTTCTGGTCCTTATAGTGTCTCAGAAACATCTGTTATTGTTGTTGTTTTTGTTTTTGTTTTGTTTTGTTTGAGATGGTGTCTTGCTCTGTCGCCCAGGCTGGAGTGCAGTGGCATGATCTTGGTTCACTGCAACCTCCACCTCCTGGGTTCAAGCGATTCTCTTCCCTCAGCCTCCCAAGTAGCTGGGGTTACAAGCGTGCGCCACCACGCCTGGCTAATTTTTCTATTTTTAGTAGAGATGGGGTTTCACCATGTTGGCCAGGCTGGTCTTGAACTCCTGACCTCAGGTGATCTGCCTGCCTCGGCCACCCAAAGTGCTGGGATTACAGGCATGAGCAACCGCACCCGGCCAGAAACATCTGTTATAACAAATATTTCATTTATACAGTGACATCAATCTAGACCCCAGAGAACATCATCTTCCCATGGTCTCTCCTATGCTCACTGCAGCCAGAATTCCACAAGTATCTTTATAACAATGCTCTAATTGAGGTACTTAGTGTAGAAACATGATATTTTAGAATTGGGAGGAAACTTTGATTAACACCTAACCTTTGCAGTCTATAAGATATTAACTTAAAGCAAAAAGGGGTTCTCCAAGATCACACAACAAAAATCCTAAGGATCATGGTAAAAACAGTTACCAGAGGTGTTCATTACATGCCAGGTGCCATGATATACTAAATATGTATTCTTTCTGATATGCAAAACAATCCTGTAAAGCAGCAATTATTCCCAACCTAGAAGCTGAAGATCAGAAAGATTAAATGACTTGCCCAGTATCACACAGTTACGTAAAAACAGAGCCAGATCTAGACCTGAGGCTCGTGACTTCAGCACAATGTTCTTTCTACATCCTTCTGCCCTCTTACCTTGTGAATTAAAGAAGTGTGTTCATGAAGTTAAGCTCTCTATTTGCATAGGAAAGAATACTGTATTTATTTCCAAGTAAATCCATTCTCCATAGTCTTCTGTCTGGAATAGGGGTTCTTTGGTATCCCCAGTCTAAATTTTCCTCTCTCCTCCATTTCTCCTTTCATTATTAAGCTTAACTCAATAAGCTTTTTGTCAGTGGTTCACAATAGTGTGTACTTGCTAGGGGCCATAAGCTGTGGGCCCTTGAATGTTTCTCAGTAACATTCAAGGATGACACTCTATATCTTCACACAAAAAGTAGATCTAAGCGGCCAGGCTCAGTGGCTCGCACCTGTAACCTCAGCACTTTGGGAGGCCGAGACGGGTGGATCACAGGGTGAGGAGATTGAGACCATCCTGGCTAACATGGTGAAACCCCGTCTCTACTAAAAATACAAAAAGAATTAGCCAGGCGTGGTGGCGGTCACCTATAGTCCTAGCTACTCAGGAGGCTAAGGCAGGAGAATGCTGTGAACCCGGGAGGCAGAGCTTGCAGTGAGCCGAGATCACGCCACCGCATCCAGCCTGGGCAACAGTGCGAGACTCCATCTCAAAAAAAAAGAAAAAAAAGTAGATGTAGTCCTGAACACAAAGGAACTTAACATCTACATAGACGCTAAGGTCCTATCATACACAATAAATAAGACAGTTTGTTTAAATTATACAGTATGAACTCTAAGTATAGAGAATTAGAAATTAACATGGCTGAAGTCAAGGTACGATTAAATATTTTTCATTGACCATGACCAAAACAGTAGCAAGTACATTAAAATGGAAGTTACCTCCTGATAGCCACTTTCCAAGCTTGGGGTAGCCATGGGACAGTTCTGGCCAATGAGAACTAAGTAAGAATCTGCTGAGGGATTCCTAGGAAAAAATTTTCTTTCCTGGAAACAGCTACAGCCCTTATTCCTGCCCTTTCCCTTTATCCTTCTTCTTGCCTTGAAGGCAAGCTGGAGCTATGGCAGTCATCTGGTATACATGAGTAGATGGCTAAGAGAACAATAAACATAGGGCTTAACATCAATGAGCTAATGACTATTAAAGATCAAATATCAGCTACTATATACCTCTAGACTTCTGGTGTTTTTTACAATTTTCCATGACCTGCTAAAAAGACTTCTTATACTAAAAAAAAAAATAGGCCAGGCACGGTAGCTCACACCTGTAATCCCAACACTTTGGAAGGCCAAGGCAGGCGGATCACCTGAGGTCAGGAGTTCGAGACCAGCCTCACCAACATGGTGAAACCCTGTCTCTAATAAAAATATAAAAATTAGCCAGGTGTGGTGGCAGGTGCCTGTAATCCCAGCTACTCGGGAGGCTGAGACAGGAGAATCACTTGAACCCAGGAGGCGAAGGTTGCAGTGAGCTGAGATTGCGCCATTGCACTCCAGCCTGGGCAACAAGAGTGAGACTTCATCTCAGAAAATAATAATAATTATTGTATAAACCATTACAGCCACATTTTCTGTCACCTGTAGTCAAAAGCAATTCCAACTAACAGAAGTCCAGAATGCCCTCTCTGGCATTTACCACATGTATATGACAATAGGCAAGTCACTAATTCTCTGCCTACCTTCTTACCATAATCAAATAAGAAGGTACTTCAAGTGCTATGAAATACACTATCGTAAGGTATTACCACTGCTGATACCTTTCCTCTCCTTGACCACATTTCTATTCAAAGGATTTTTAGTGAAAGATTCCATGGTGACTGACAGTGGTTAAAAACCCCTTGCTGCAAGGAGGAAATTTTCCTTTTCTTGTGAACAAATATGCTAGAAGACATGGGAAAATCTTGGATTCCCATGATCTTAATGCCTAACTCAGGTCACTGGGAACGCTTCCCAGGCATGAATGTAATGAAGACGACTAAAGCTGGGGGAAGGAAGAGGCAGGAATGTAACATGCAGCAACCCCACTTAGCCTCAAAACCATGATTCCACCAAAGCATGATGCTGAAAACTACCTGGAAAGTGTTCAAATTTAACCCTTCACATCCTTTTTTCTTTCTTTTTCATCTCTGTTTTTTAAAGAATCTAGCCTGTTGCTCAGGCTAGACTCGAACTCCTGGGCCCAAAGGATCCTCCCTCCTCAACCCCTCCTAAGTAGCTGGGCATGGTGGCGTGTGCCTGTAGTCCCAGCTAATCAGGAGGCTGAGGTGGGAGGATCATTTGAGTCCAGGAGTTTGAGGCCACAGTGACCCACGATTGCACCACTGCACTCTAACGTGGGCAACAGAGTGAGACTCTGTCTCTTAAAAGACAACAACAACAACAACAAAATAGTTAAGCAGTATTTATTTCCCTAGATCTATGTTTGCAGCCCAAAAGAAATTGAGCTTTCTTGAATTTTTATTAAATATTCATGACAAGCAATGATTGTCTAATCTCTTGATTTAAGGAAATAATCCTTCCCATTTACGTGGCCTATAAATTGACTATTAACTTACCCAAATGTTACATATTCTCTAATATTTCTATATAGAACTACCAACCTGGCCAACATGGTGAAACCCCATCTTTCTACTAAAAATACAAAAATCAGCTGAGTTTGGTGGCACATGCCTGTAATCCCAGCTACTCGGGAGGCTGAGGCAGGAGAATCGCTTGAATGCAGGAGGCAGAGGTTGCAGTGAGCCGAGATCATGCCACTGCACTCCAGTGTGAGACTCCGTCTCATAAATAAATAAATAAATAGCCGGGCACGGTGGCTCACACCTGTAATCCCAGCACTTTGGGAGGCCAAGGCGGGCGGATCGCCTGAGGTCAGGAGTTTGAGACCAGCCTCAACATGGAGAAACCCTGTCTCTACTAAAAATACAAAATTAGCCGGGCGTGGTGGTGCATGCCTGTAATCCCAGCTACTTGGGAGACTGAGGCAGGAGAATTGCTTGAACCTGGGGGGTGGAGGTTGCAGTGAGCCAAGATCGCACCATCGCACTCCAGCCTGGGCAACAAGAGCAAAACTCCGTCTCAAAAAAAAAAAAGAAATCGAGACCATCCTGGCCAACATGGTGAAACCCCGTCTCTACTAAAAACACAAAATTAGCTGGGAGTCGTGGCGTGCGCCTGTAGTCCCAGCTACGCGGAAGGCAGAGGCAGGAGAATCGCTTGAACCCGGGAGGAGGTTCCAGTGAGCCAAGATCGTGCCACTGCACTCCAGCCTGGCAACAGAGTAAGATCCATCTCAAAAATATAATAATAATTAATTTAAAAAATTAAAAATAAACAAATAATAAGATTTCTATATAGAACTAAAAATGATTCCTGGGGCATTGACTTAATATAAGGGTATATAAATTTGAAAAAGTTAAAAATAAAAACAGCTATTAACTTTTTTCTTTTTTTTTGAGACAGAGTTTCACTCTTGTCGCCCAGGCTGGAATGCAGCGGCACAATCTTGGCTCACTGCAACCTCTGGCTCACGGGTTCATGTGATTCTCCTGCCTCAGCCTCCTGAGTAGCTGGGATTACAGGCACCTGCCACCATGCCCAACTAATTTTTTGTTAGTAGACGGGGTTTCACCATGTTGGCCAGGCTGGTCTTGAACTCCTGACCTCAAGTGATCCACCCGCCTCAGCCTCCCAAACTGCTGGGATTACTAGCGTAAGCCACCGTGCCCGGCCAACAGCTATTACTTAATGAGCACTTATGACATGCCAGACACTGTTGACAGTGTCTTACATGTATTAACTCACTAAATCCTCACAATAATCCTATAATGTAGGTACTGTTATTATCTTCATTCTATACTGAGGGACTTGAGGCACAGAGAGATTTACTACTCATTCACAGTCATGCAGCTAAGAAGCAGTAAAGCCAGGATTCCAAATGGAATAGACACCGAAGGTGGTGTTCTTATCCACTGCCTATTTATTTAAAAATAGACATTTAAGCTGGGCGCGCTGGCTCACGCCTGTAATCCCAGCACTTTGGGAGGCCGAGGCGGGCGGATCACGAGGTCAAGAGATTGAGACCATCCTGGCTAACACAGTGAAACCCCGTCTCTACTAAAAATACAAAAAAATTAGCCGGGCCTGGTGGTGGATGCCTGTAGTCCCAGCTACTCGGGAGGCTGAGGCAGGAGAATGGCGTGAACCCAGGAGGCAGAGGTTGCAGTGAGCCGAGATCGCGCCACTGCACTCCAGCCTGGGCAACAACGCAAGACTCTGTCTCAAAAAAAAAAAAAAAAAATTCACATTTAAATAGATAAATAACAAATGTCATGGAGCAAGAGATAATAACTTCCAAATACTGTCTACTGTAGGCCAGGCACCTTACCAGACACTTCACATAAATCATCTCGTTTAAACTGCATTAACAATATAGACAATAGATAGATGTCTTTATAAATAAATGCTACCATCACCATTTTATAAACAAGGAAACAAGCTCAGAGAAGTTACACTATTCTAAGATCACCAAACTAATAATAGCAGTGTTGAGTTTTAAAAGAACAAGCCTGCAGGATTCCAAAATCTGGGGTCTCTCTAATGCACAAGTTTTCCTATAAACATTGCTTCAAAAAGGAGGTAGGTAATCAAATCATAAGATCCTGTTCAACAAAGACAAATCCTGCCCTTTACGAAAACTAAGCATCCCTGATATGCTCATAAAGAAAACTTTAGCGAATTACAAATCCTGTTATAAATATATTTGGAAAGCTCTGATCTGAATCTTCCCATAAATTTTTTTAAAAATCCATTGATTCCTCTTTTTTTAAGTATACTTTTCCATATGAAGTTTTTCCTCTATATAAGATGGTGGTTAGTGAAAACCTCAGTGATATTCTAGAGTAAAGAGACTATGAAGAGGGTTCAAGCAGCAGAAGAAAGGCTGTCCTCTGAGGTCTAAGACTACATTTGATTAGTGGGGAACAAACGGCGAGGGGTACAAACCTAAGTACACTTAATCTTTAGGTGAAATTTTAAAAACAAAATATTATTTTCCTAACATGATCTGTTCTTTAAAAAAGCTTCTTTTAAGCTATATTTTGGTCTAGAATGGCCAACTCAGGAGACCATCCCCTCTCCCTGGAAAAAGAGAATAAATAAATACATATCCACTGAGAAGTCTGACTCTCTTCAATTAAGGCTGATAGGACAAGTACATCAAGAAAACGAAAAGCTAACTACTGGGTAATTTTGGTTTCACGACACTACCTCCCCCAGAAATAATAAATATGAGGATGTGAAATCTTCCAAAATTAAAGTCCACAGGGCCTAGTGGGATATGGAACAGGCCAGAGCCAAAGGCAGCTGTTTAAATGAGAGAGCCCCAGGCATGGTGGGAACTGGATGCCTTCCTGCGCCCCTTAATCAAGATTGAATTTCTGTCAACGGGTCTCACAAAAAAAAAAAAAAAAAGGCACATGCGTCAACCACATTCCCCCAAACAAATCAAGTTGCCAAGCAAGAGAATCAGCTTCACATTTCAAAATTATCTGAATCTACCACAGCTTCAGATTCTTGCAAAACTAGAAATATTCTGCATGGAAAAATAGCTATTAATGACCAATATTCCTACAAAGACCCAAGGAAAAAGCCTATCCTGTATGCTATGAACCAATTAGGTTCCTCTAAAAACTGCCTATTCAATGCCATCCATCTGTCTTATAGCCCATTTTTGTTTCCAAAAAGCGAAGACTAAAACGACAGATAGATAGATAGATAGATAGATAGATAGACAGACAGACAGATAGACAGATAGACAGACAGACAGACAGACAGACAGATAGAGATAGAGATATAAAATCTCGGCCGGGCACAGTGGCTTATGCCTGTAATCCCAGTACTTTGGGAGGCCAAGGCAGGCGGATCACGAAGTCAGGAGTTCGAGATCAGCCAGGCCAACATGGTGAAACCCGTCTCTACTAAAAATACAAAAATTAGCGGGCGTGGTGGGTACGTGCCTTTAATCCCAGCTACTCGGGAGGCTGAGGCAGGAAAATAGCTTGAACCCAGGAGGTGGAGGCTGCAGTGAGCCGAGATTGCACCGCTGCACTCCAGCCTGGGACAGAACGAGACTCCTTCTCAAACAACAACAACAACAACAAATCTCTTCCCTCCAAGAACGCACAATTGAATGGGGGAATGCAAACAATTACAATATAGGGCTATCCTTGCTGCAAGAGGGCATTAACAGAGAGCGCTCTGGAAGTGCAGAGAAGGAGAACAGCGTAAAAGAGGATCAGAGATGGTTTCCTGATGTAAAAAATACTTAAAAGATACAGACAGACCTGCGGAGTTCTACAAGCTAAGAATGAACGTTGACTTTTTCTAGGGTAAGAGATAAATGGAAGGGGAAGACAAATACAAATTAGGAAGATTGCAGACAAAGCAATGTAACCTGTTCCCACATTCATCTGAAATTAACCTCCCATTGCCTCCCATCTTTCTTCACTCTCAAACCAAAAATAACTAGTCTTGACAAGCTCTATAAATCAAAAGGTGCAGGTTCAGACCGGGTTGGGGAAAGCTGCAAGAGGGTGCATTCTAAGCAGGGTGAAATAGTGGACTACCAGCTCCTGAGCAAAACAAAGACTTTGGTGTGACAGATGCTCTCAAACACCTTGCTATCCAGCCAGTGAGATATGACTTGCCTATTTCTATTAAAGAGAAAGTCATGAGTTAAACTGGTAATATAATAGAATAAACAGAGTAAGACAAGACTTCATTAGAAGTATAGTTAGTTAAGATGGTCCCATCCCAGGCAGTGCCATTTCTCCAGGGACATCCTCTTCTACTTTCACAAGGGATAAGAGATCCTGTTACATTACCACAAGTAAAATAGAGTGGAGTTACTTTCATCTTACCCAGAGAGAAAACACCTACAATTTTTTCTTGTATATAAGGGATTAGCAGCAGGCAGTAAATGGCAACATAATCCAGCATGCAATTTTAACTGTTAATCAAAGTCACAAACTAAGTCTGAAGGAAGTTTAATGGACTTTGTGTTTCCACATTTATGTTTGCTAACTTCTATGTTGAAATTGGATCTGTTTACAGAAACAGATCTATGAAGCTTCCAAAATTGGGTCAATTTAAAATCCAATGACAATCCCTCACTGTCCAACACTCAGAAGTCAGCACAGGACACATGGACACTTGTTCTAATTCATCACTGTCCAGAAACTCCAAGCAAATATATTTCCTATCATTTCTCTCCCAAACTTCTATGTTTCATATTGCCCTTTTTCAAGGATTACAAACTCAGTTTTGCTATAATTTATCCATGGAACTCAACAAACCATAATCCACCTATGACTAATAGGACCTAGATGGAAATCAATGATGCTGTTTACTACTAGGACAGATAATGACAGAGAGCTTTGTAAAATACTAAAAGGAAATCTTAGTAGAATCCCAAAGTGATCTGATATTCCAATAGTATGAAGCTGAAAAAGTTTGTAATGGTTGACAGTGTGGCTGCAGATTACAATCCTAGTCAAATAGCAGTCATTTCATTTTATAGAGATTTATTCCCTTCAAAAGGTATCTGGTTTGGAGAATAACACACAAACACTCAAACCCAAGAACCTAATAAAAGTGTTTATTAGATGGCTCATGCCTGTAATCCCAGCACTTTGGGAGGCCGAGGCAGGTGGATCACCTGAGGTCAGGAGTTCAAGACCAGCCTGGCCAATATGGCAAAACCCCATCTCTAATAAAAATACAAAAATTAGCCAGGTGTGGTGGCGCGCCTGTAATCCTAGCTACTCGGGAGGCTGAGGCAGGAGAATCACTTGAACCAGGGAGGCAGAGGTTGCAGTAAGCTGAGATTGTGCCACTGTATTCCAGCCTGGTTGACAGAGTGAGACTATGTCTCCAAAAAAAAAAAAAAAAGTGTTTACCTATGGATGGTGAGAGTGAAGAAGTAACAAGGCTGGAGGAAGATTTTAAACCATGAAGCTTTTTATATTCTTTTGATTTTTGCACCATGCAAATATATTACCTATTTTAAATTATACATTTATGCCTATGTGAATATACACTGTTTTAGGTAAATCAGCATAATCTTCCTACAAGGCAATTTGGTGTTACATGTCAAAAGTTTTTAAAAATATGTTTTGTTTGTTTGTTTTTTGAGATGGAGTCTCACTCTGTTGCCTAGGCTGCAGTAGTGCAATGGCGTGATCTCGGCTCACTGCAACCTCCACCTCCCAGGTTCAAGTGATTCTTCCACCTCAGCCTCCCGAGTAAGTGGGATTACAGGCACCCGTCATCATGCCTGGCTAATTTGTGTATTTTTAGTAGAGACAGGGTTTCACCATGTTAGCCAGGCTGGTCTTGAACTCCTGACCTCAGGTGATCTGCCCACCTCAGCCTCCTCAGAGTGCTGGGATTACAGGCGTGAGCCACCGCGCCCGGCCAAAAATACGCAGTCTTTTAGACCAGCAATTTCACTGGTAAAAGTAATATAAAGAACCAAATAATGGAATACCATATAGCCATTAAAATTATGTTGTAGAAAAATTTGGCCGGGTACAGTGGCATGCACCTGTAGTTTCAGCAACTCGAGAGGCTAAGGCAGGAAGATCACTTGAGCCCAGGAGATGGAGGCTGCAGTGAGCTGTGATCACACCACTGAAGTGCACACTCCAGCCTGGGTGACAGAGCAAGACCCCGTCTCAAAAAAAACAAAAAAGAAAAGAGAAGAAAATTTATTAATGACACGGGAAAATATTCATAGCCTGATTATTAAGTTAAAAAAATTAGAGGCCGGGCGTGGTGGCTCAAGCCTCAATCCCAGCACTTTGGGAGGCCGAGGTGGGCAGATCATGAGGTCAGGAGTTTGAGACCAGCCTGGCCAATATGGTGAAACCGTCTCTACTAAAAACACAAAAATAGCCGGGTGTGGTTGCGGGCGCCTGTAATCCCAGCTACTCGGGAGGCTGAGGCAGGAGAATTGCTTGAACCTGGGAGGCGGAGGTTGCATTGAGCCAGAGATCGCGCCATTGCACTCCAACCCGGGCGATAGAGTGAGACTCCGACTCAAAAAAAAAAAAAAAAAGTTAAAAAAATTAACAAAAGTTTTTAGTGTATGATTTTTTTAAAAATGAAATACAGTTGGCTGTCCGTATCTATGAGGTCCATATCTGTGGATTCAATCAACTGCAGATCAAAAATATTTGGGGGAAAAAAAAAACTGCAAGGCCAGGCACGGTGGCTCACGCCTGTAATCCTAGCACTTTGGGAGGCAGAGGCGGGCAGATCACCTGAAGTCAGGAGTTCGAGACCAGCCTGACCAACATGGAGAAACCCCATCTCTGTTAAAAATACGAAATTAGCCAGGTGTGGCATGCCTGTAGTCCCAGCTACTCGGGAGGCTGAGACAGGAGAATCGCCTGAACCTGGGAGGCGGAGGTTACGGTAAGCTGAGATCGCACCATTGCACTCCAGCCTGGGCAACAAGAGCGAAACTCCGCCTCAAAAAAAAAAAAAAACTGCATCTGTACTGCATATGTACAGACTTTTTTTGAGACAGGGTCTCTTTCTGCCACCCAGGTTGGAGTGCAGTGGTGCCCTCAGCTCACCGTAACCTCAAACTCCTTGGCTTAAGTGATCCTTCACCTTGGCCCCCCAAGTAGCTGGGACTACAAGTAGGTGCCACCACGCCTGGTTAAATTTTTTTATGTTGTTTTTTTTTTTTTGTAGAGACAGGGTGCCACTATGTTGCCCAGGCTGGTCGCGAACTCCTGGCCTCAAGCAATCCTCCTATTTAAGTCTCCCAAAGTGGTGGGATTACAGGCCTGAGCCACTGTACCCAGCCTAGACTTTTTTCCTTGTCATTATTCCCTAAACAATACAGTATAACAACTATTTACATAGCATTTACATTGTATTAAGTATTACAAGTAATCTAGAGATAATTTAAAGTATGTGGGAGTAGGTACATAAGCTATATGCAAATACTACACATCATTTTATATCAGGGCTTGAGCATCTGAGAATTTTGTTTTGTTTGTTTTGAGACAGAGTCTTGCTCTGTTGCCCAGGCTGGGGTGCAGTGATGAGATCTTGGCTCACTTGCAGCCTCTGCCTCCCGGGTTCAAGGGATTCTCCTGCCTCAGTCTCCCAAGTAGCTGAGATTACAGGTGCGCACCACCACACCCAGCTAATTTTTGTATTTTTAGTAGAGATGGGGTTTTGCCATGTTGGCCAGCCGGTTTCAAACTCTTGACCTCAGGTGATCCGACTGCCTCAGCCTCCCAAAGTGCTGGGATTACAGACATAAGCCACTGTAACCGGCCGCATATGAGAATTTTGATATCCTGGGAAGGTCTTAGAACCAATTCCCCATGGATATCAAGGAATGACTATATAGACATAGAAAAAAATTATAAAGAAATCTATCAAAAGGCCAACCATGGTTTATCTGAGAGGTGGGATAGTGGGTGATTTTATTTTCTTTTTGCTTTTCATAATAAATAAATTTCCTTCCAAAATATGTGTTACTTTATAAAATTACATTAGTCATTTAAACACTTATGAAGCTGATATATTAATGTTCCTTATTCCTATGGTCACTGCCTTACCTGTGGTTTAATCAGTCTATCAGGCCTACAGGTCTGACTCAAAGTTGTAATCTTCTCTTTCACCCCTTTTCTGAAATCTTGAAGTCTGGCAAATATGTATCAAGAACCTGGAAGAAGCAGAAAAGTGATGAAACAGGTTCCAAGTTCTCTGTAGTAAAAAAGGGTTAACAGGCCGGGAGCAGTGGCTCACGCCTATAATCCCAGCACTTTGGGAGGCCAAGGCAGGTGGATCACTTGAGGTCAGGAGTTCAAGACCAGCCTGGCCAACATGGTGAAACCCCATCTCTACTAAAAATACAAAAATTAGCCAGGCATGGTGGTGCACGCCTGCAATCCCAGCTACTCAGGACACTGAGGCAGGAGAATCGCTTGAACCTGGGAAGCGGAAGCTTCAGTGAGCCAAGATTGCGCCAGCCAGTGCACTCCAGCCTGAGCAACAGAGTGAGACTGTCTCAAAAAAAAAAAAAAAAGAGCAAACTTTTACTACTTTGTTTTACTAAGTACAAATAACATTATTTTTAATTTCCAAAGTAACCTCTAGATACAATTTTATACTTTTCTCACTGTTCTTTATTCCTCTTTTACCAAGTTTCCCTACACAAACAAAAACGGAAGCCCTCCGCAGTTATCTATCCTTTTTTCACAGAGTACCTTGGGCTGCTGATCTCTACATCTCTGTCTCAAATACAGATCTATTCACAGAATCGCTTGGGTTATGAAATCTCTCTAAGGCCAGGCAAGGTGGCTCACACCTGTAATCCCAGCACTTTGGGAGGCCGAGGCAGGTGGATCGCCTGAGATAAGGAGTTTGAGACTAGCCTGGCCAACATGGCGAAACCCTGTATCTACTAAAAATACAAAAATTAGGCCAGGCGCAGTGGCTCACACCTGTAATCCCAGCACTTTGGGAGGCCGAGGCAGGCAGATTACGAGGTCAGGAGATTGAGAACATCCTGGCTAACATGGTGAAACCCCATCTCTATTAAAAATACAAAAAAACTAGCCGGGTGTGGTGGCATGCGCCTGTAGTCCCAGCTACTTGGGAGGCTGAGGCAGGAGAATTGCTTGAACCCAGGAGGCGGAGGTTGCAGTGAGCCGAGAGCGCACCATTGCACTCCAGCCTAGGCAACAGAGTGAGATGCCATCTCAAAAAAAAAATACAAAAATTAGCCAGGTGTGGTGGCAGATCCCTATAATCCCAGCTACTCAAGAGACTGAGGTAGGAGAATTGCTTGAACAGGGGAGGCAGAAGTTGCAGTGAGCTGAAATCGCGCCACTGCACTCCAGCCTGGGCGACAGAGTGAGACTCCGTCTCAAAAAAAAAAAAAAAAAAAAAAAAAAAAAAAAAACTCTATAGTCAATTTTGCTTCCTAACTTTGCCCATAGCAAAGAAAATGAAGTATGTCAAAGGGCATTTAAATCTCCCTCCTCTTTCTCCCAGGAACTCAAAGAGAATTAGGGAAGAGACACAGAAAAAGCTGAAGGAAAATTAACCAGGAGATGTAGATGAGCCCTGAACATCTCCTGGTAACTAAAGAAATGAAGGACTCTCTCACATAATCCTGGACAAACTTAATTGCAATAAATTAATTTTATCAAGGTTGGAATACACAGATTTATGCATAAGGTTGGCCAAATAAACCCTATTCAGATAATTTGAAAGTCTAAACAAATTTACCAACCTAGTTGAATACAATCCAGTTTTTCATACCCGCAATTTTGTAGTCAATTCAGATAGTGCCTTCCTGCCTACTCAATTCAACAGGTATTTAGTGGGTGATTCCTATGCACCAGGATTGTTTCAGTCCCTGTCTAACCAAACTCTGGTTATCAAGAATTAGACAAGGGTGGCTTTGTGAAGCACAGAAACACAAACTGGCTCTTGAACTCCCTCACCTCTAAATTGTCCAGACACCTAGAATACAAAACAGTAGAGCACCCAGATGGTGTCCTGTCTTGCTCTGATTCTCACTTGCCAATTTCAAACCATGTTTTTGTCCCCAAACATACCAAAAAACGTTTGAGTACACCATACATCTGTGCACCCATAATATCTCATGCCAATCTGAGCACAGTACCCTCAAAGGTCAACTAAATGGCTGAGTTAGCTGAGAGCCACATAATTTTGACCCAAGAATGCCAACTTAATACTGAACTGACTCACCCAAACCAACCAGGGGGACTCAAGTCTGACGTGGGGGTGGTGTAATACACTAAGGCCACAATACAAGAATATCCTTACTACAGCAGCAAGTAGTCCTATTTTTGACAACATTTGATGAGTGAGAGAAATTCAAAGAGAGGCCACAGGATGTCAAGAAAAGGTAAGGGTGAAGCAGGAAGTAAACCAAGAGCTGGTCTTAAAGCAAAATCCAGGAGTCAAAAATCCTCTTCTATCCTAAGTAGGCCTGATTTGGGGGGAGTCCATGTTACTGAACTACTAGAAAATTATATGTGGAAAACCAGACGTTATATGTCAAGAAAATAGGGGGTAAACCAATTCTACATTATAACCTGGTTTGGTTTTCCTTCCCCCCTCCAATCTATAAATGTTGAGAAAGGAAATGAGAAAGGGAATAATATCTGGTGATTCCATACAAAAAGAGAGCTGGACAAACATGGATAACATATAATGAATTTTAAATCCCAAATAGAAGACAACTCCAAGTGGACTTAAACTCTCCCTCAATTATGTTCTCACACCATCTAATTATCTTCCTGTTTTAGACAACAGTTTTGAAATGTACTTATTTGTGACTACCTCTGTTTTCCTCCATCAAACGCCACACTTCCTGAGGGCATGGCTACTGTATCACCCATTTCTCGAAATTTATCTAGATTCTGGGCCTCAGTTTCCTCCTCCTTCCTCCTTCCTCAGTTTCTGTCAAGAGGGACCAAGAATAGCACCAACTACATTGGCTTGGCGAGGAAATTAAATGAGAACGGGCATGCAGGGTGCTTAGTTCAGTCAATGTTTATAACCTGTTAGCATGGTAATAACAATAATTATCGTTACCGTTATTAGCCGACAGCCTCCCGCAACTCCTTTTTTCCCCCGTTTCCCGGACGGACTTCACAGCAAAATCCTGTCGCCAAGAGAAGCGTGGCCCGAAGCCCCTGCTCGCACCCTGCCCCGCCTAGGCGGCGACCGAGCACCGCAACCGCCTCAGAATCCAGGCCTAGCGGCGCGAACGGCGCTAGGAGCTGGAAGGTGAACTTCAGCCGTTCCAAACTCCGGGAGGAGGGAGACCCGCGCCCTAGCTGCTCCCTCTTTTCTTCCCACGGCTCACCTAGCCTCGCCTCAGATCTGACAACGAAGCGCGAGCCAACCCGCCGCGGGACTCATCCAGTATCGTTGAAATTTTGAACCCAGGCAGCCTAGTCGAATGCACCAATCAGAACGCCGGGAAAGCAATTCCAGGCTCCCGATTGGCCCTACAGACCGCAGCAATACCGGAAGTCAGAAGGAGGTACCAGCGAACAACGCGGCCCGGAGTTCCTGGGAAGTGTAGTCTCCTGCGCCTGCGTGAGTCCACTGGAACAGCTCTTAGGAGTACGTTATTACAAAGACCGGAGTGCTGTGCTCCAAACTATTTGGGAAAGGAGGTACCAACTGAAGAGGTGGAGAGTCAACCTAGATCACAGAATGGCGCGCATCCTGGACCTCTCCAAGTTTTCAGGGAAGAAAACTCTATTTTTAAAAATTATTCTCGTTATGGTTGTGCATTATCCCTTGAAGGTTCAGGGAGTTCACTTCGTTTTAACATGGAGTCGCCTGCATGCAACATAGACTCGCCCGTAGCGTCCTTCCCAATAGTGCAGGAGTCTTTGAAACCTTTTACCCAGTCCCTGCCCTGATCTTATGAAACCTGCGGTTCGTTGGGAGCTTTATCCGGTTTTATTCCCAACTGCATCCCGGCTTTATGATCCCCATGTCGTAAAAAGAAAACAAAGTCTAGGAGAAGTTGAACAAACATGTCCAAAATCACATAATAAATGGAGAAGATGGGATTCGAATTAAGAAGGTCTGTTCTTTTTATACACCACCGATAATTAATTAGAGGCCGGGCTTCGTGGCGCTCACCTATAATCCCAGCTACTCAGGAGGCTAAAGCAGAAGGATCCCTTGAGACCAAGAGTTCCAGAACAGCGTAGACATCATAACGAGACCACCCCCACCATCTTAATTTTTTTTAATCAATTAGAAAATAGCAGCAACAAGAACAACAAAACAACCCCCTTCATAATACCAGCAAAAGCTAAAGATTCAAAAATTAAGCCTAGGCTGGGTGCGGTAGCTCACGCATGTAATCCCAGCACTTTGGGAGGCCGAGACAGGCAGATCACGAGGCGATGAGTTCGAGACCAGCCTGGCCAAAATGTTGAAACCCCCCCCCCATCTCTACTAAAAATACAAAAATTAGCCGGGCGTGCTCGCGCGTGCCTGTAATCACAGCTACTTGGGAGGCTGAGGCAGGAGAATCACTTGAACCCAGGAGGCGGAGGTTGCAGTGAGCCAAGATTGCACCACTGCACTCCAGCCTGGGCGACAGAGCGAGACTGTCTCAAAACAAAAAAAAAAAGGTCAAGGCAATTCCAATGAAAGTCCCAGTGGGTTCTGTTCTGGAATTTGCCAAGTTAATTCTAAAGTTCCTATGGAAGAGCAAAAGCACAAGTATTGGCATCTTGAATTTTGAAAAAGATTGGGGGATTTATGTACAGATTTTGTACATATTAACATGAAATTATAGTAATTTTTAAAGTATGGTTCAGTTAATTCACACCCATGGGGGTGCAATCAGCAAAATCCAGACAGGAAAACCACAGGACAATTTAATTCCTTCAAAACATAAACTGCCAGAGTTTGGTTTTGTTTTCTTTTTGTTGTTGTTGTTTTGTTTCATTTTGTTTTTTGAGACGGAGTTTCGTTCTTGTAGCCCAGGCTGGAGTGCAACGGTGTGATCTCAGCTCACTGCAACCTCCGCCTCCTGGTTTCTCCTGCCTCAGCCTCCCAAGTACCCGGGATTAAAAATGCACCACCACACCCGGCTAATTTTTATATTTTTTGATAGAGACGGGGTTTCACCATGTTGACCAGGCTAGTCTCGAACTCCTGACCTCGGGTGATGCCCCCGCCTCACCCTCCCAAGTGCTGGGACTACAGGCGTGAGCCACCACACCTTTTGTTTTCTTTTTTAAGAGTCCTTGTGTTGTAGAGATACATATAGATACGGTAGGGATGAAATTACTCTGGCACTGGCTTCCAAATAATTGGGAGTAGGCAGTGAAGATAAGTAGGTGGGGATTTAGATGAAACAAGATTAGCTACAAATTGATAATTGTTGAACCTGGTGATGGGTTCATGATACATAAATACATACATATACTCTTGTATGAGTTTGAAATTTTCCACAATTAAAATGGGGTGGTTGCCTGGTGCTACTTGGAAGGCTGAGGCAGGAGAATCACTTAAACCCAGGAGGCAGAGGTTGCAGTGAGCCAAGATGGTGCCATTGCACTCCAGCCTGGGCGACAGAGCAAGACTCTATCTCAAAAACAAAGGGATGGGGGAGTGGTAGTTGTTGTGGTGGTTGTTTTGTTATTTTGAGATAGGGTCTTGCTGTCACCCAGGCTGGAGTGCAGTGGCAGGATCACGGCTCACTCCAACCCCAACCTCCCAGACTCAAGTGATCTTCCCACCTCAGCCTCCCACAGTGCTGGGATTACAGGCATGAGCCATGGCACCTTGTCTAAAAAGAGGTATTTTTGGCCTGGCGCGGTGGCTCACGCCTGTAATCCCAGCACTTTGGGAGACCGAGGCGGGTGGATCACGAGGTCAGGAGACTGAGACCATCCTGGCTAACACGGTGAAACCCTGTCTCTACTAAAAATACAAAAAAAATTAGCCGGGCATGGTGGCGGGTGCCTGTAGTCCCAGCTACTTGGGAGGCTGAGGCAGAAGAATGGCATGAACCCGGGAGGCGGAGCTTGCAGTGAGCCAAGATCGCGCCACTGCACTCCAGCCTGGGTGACTGAGCAAGACTCCGTCTCAAAAAAAAAAAAGTATTTTTGCTGGGCACAGTGACTCACGCCTGTAATCCCAGCACTTTGGGAGGCCAAGGCGGCCAGATCACCTGAGGTCGGGAGTTCCAGACCAGCCTGACCAACATGGAGAAACCCCGTCTCTACTAAAAATAGAAAATTAACCGGGCATGGTGGCAGGCGCCTGTAATCCCAGCTACTCGGGAGTCTGAGGCAGGAGAATCGCTTGAACCCGGGAGGTGGATGTTGTGGTGAGCCAGGATCACGCCATTGCACTCCAGCCTGGGCAACAAGAGTGAAACTCCATCTCAAAAATAAATAAATAAATAAAGGTATTTTTAAGTATGGTATTGTCGTAGAAGTTAAAAGTGGGGGAAATCAGTAGAAGAGTTTAAGAGTCCAGAAACACACTCAGCCAGTTATGGTGGCTCATGCCTGTAATCTTAGCACTTTGGAAAGCAGAGGCGGGAAGAGTGCTTGAGCCAGGAGTTTGAAATCAGCCTGGACAACATGGCAAGATACAAAAAACTTTTAAAATTAGCCAGGTGAGGTGGTGCGTACCTGTAGTCCCAGCTACTCAAGAAGCTGAGGTATGAGGATCACTTGAGCTTGGGAGGTCAAGGCTGCAGCGAGCCATGATTCTCCAGCCTGGGTGACAGAGCTGGGTCCTGCCTTTAAAAACAAAAACAAAATCCAGAACTCATGTATATCAGAATTTAGTAGGCCAGGCGCAGTGGCTCACGCCTGTAATCCCAGCACTTCAGGAGGCCGGGGGTGGGGGGCGGGGGCAGATCACTTGAGGTCAGGAGTTCGAGACCAGCCTGGGCAACATGGCAAAACCCCTTCTCTACAAAAAATACAAAACTTAATAGGCCTGGCACAGTGGCTCACGCCTGTAATCCCAGCACTTTGGGAGGCTGAGGAGGGGGGGTCACGAGGTCAGGAGTTCGAGACCAGCTTGGCCAACATAATGAAACCCCGTCTCTACAAAAAATACAAAAATTAGCCAGGTATGGTGGTACGCACCTGTAGTCCCAGCTACTCAGGAGGCTGAGGCAGGAGAATCGCTTGAACCCGGGAGGCAGAGGTTGCAGTGAGCCAAGACCATGCCATTGCACTCCAGCCTGGGTGACAGAGTGAAACTCTGTCTCAAAAAAAACAAACAAACAAAAACAAAAATTAGCTGGGCATGGTGGTACTCACCTGTAGTCCTAGCTACTCCAGAAGCTGAGGTGGGAAGATCGTCTGAACCTGGAAGGCGGAGGTTGCAGTGAGCTGAAATCAGGCCACTACACTCCAGCCTGGGAGACAGAGCAAGATCCTGTCCCCCAACCCTCCACTAAAAAGAAGAAACAAAACTGGCCATCAAACACATGAAGGTGCTCAGCCTCACTATAATAAAGGAAATTTAAACAAGAAAGTTCCATTTTTCACCCATCAGATTAACCAAAATTAAAAGTTTGATAGTATCAGAAATTTGTAAGGTAACTCAGCAGGTAGGAGTATAGATGGGTGTGGACAACTATTGACAACTATTTTTTTTTTTTTTTTGAGACAGAGTCTCTGTCTGTCGCTCAGGCTGGAGTGTAGTGGCACAATCTCAGCTCACTGCAACTTCTGCCTCCTGGGTTCAAACAATTCTTGTGCCTCAGCCTCCCTGAGTAGCTGGGATTACAAGCACCTCACACCATGCCCGGCTAATTTTTTAATTTTTTTTTTTTTTTGAGACAAAATTTCGCTCTTTCACCCAGGCTGGAGTGCAATGGCGTGATCTCGGCTCACTGAACCTCCCCCTTCCAGGAAGTGATTCTCCTGCGTCAGCCTCCTGAGTAGCTGGGATTACAGGCACCCACTATGACGCCCAGCTAAGTTTTTAGTTTTTAGTAGAGACGGGTTTTCACCATGTTGGCCAGGCTGGTTTGGAACTCCTGACCACAGGTGATCTGCCCGTCTCAGCCTCCCAAAATGCAGAGATTACAGGTGTGAGCCACTGCGCTCAGCCTATTGACAACTATTAAAATGTCAAATAAGTATGCCCTGTGATGTAGGACTTCCATTTCTAGGTTTCATTCCAAGAGATAACACTCATCCAGTCACACAAAGGCCCAGTTGCTGCAGCATTTATTGAGCACCTGCTATGTGCCAAGTCACCATACTAAGTGTGGGGATACCACAGTAAAAAGACAGACAAAATTCCTGTCCTCGTGGAACTGTTATTCTAGGGGAGAAGACAGATGCCAGATGAGATAAATAAGTAAATGATCTAGTGTATTAGCAGGTGATAAATGCAAAACCATTTGCTCACGAGGCCCTGAAGTGTGGATGGCAATACAAGGAGAAAGGCAGGAGCTGGATAGATGGTGGGGCAAAGGGAGGGCAGGGGTCTGCCTGGGCTGTGACTGTCCCACTTTCAGCACCCACATCACCCAACAACCAGGCATGTGCCTGCCAACAATGGAGTAGACAGGCTCGGGTCAAGGTGGGGGTAAAGGTAGTTTGCCTTGTATTAGGAAGGAAGAAGCATCAGAACTGTTGTTGTCTGGGGACTACTAGGCAGAAGGTAACTGACTAAATGAATAAATGAATGAATGAGGCAATGCCAGGAGGCCAGGATGTGTGCAAGAGCTTCCCAATTCCTTCCAAATGAACAGGAGGTAAGCCTGATCCAAGAGTTTCCTCTCCTGTCATTTTATCTGCTTATGTTAGGCTGAGCTTCAAGTTCTCGTTCTCTGTGAATGGGAGACTATGTGGTCTGAATCACTGAAGCAGAATTTCAGGGCTGGAAAGAAGGATAGACACATCTGGTCCACTCTGTTCACAATTTCAGTTATCATCGAGGGAAGGGGACAAGAGTGGAAATAAGGAAATCAATTAGTAGTTCATTGCAATGTAGTTGTAAGAAATTGGAAACCACCTAAATTTTCACAAATCGGGGAATATTTCAATCAACTGCCTACAGAATGGAACATTAAGCAGCAGTTTTAAAAAGTTCCATAGATCTGAACTGACAGGAGAGGATCTTTGAGATATATTTTTGAGTTAAAAAAAATGAATTGCATGGCTGGGCGCGGTGGCTCATGCATGTAATCCCAGCACCTTGGGAGGCCGAGGCAGGTGGATCACCTGAGGTCAAGAGTTTGGGACCAGCCTGGCCAACATGGTGAAACCCGGTGTCTACTAAAAATACAAAATTAGCCAGGCGTGGTGGTGGGCACCTGTAATCCCACCACTCAGGAGGCTGAGGCAGGAGAATCACTTCAACCCGGGAGGCGGAGGTTGCAGTGAGCTGAGATCGTGCCACTGCACTCCAGCCTGGGCAACAAGAGTGAAACTCCGTCTCAAAAAAATGAATTGCTGATTGACATAAATTCATTATGACACCATTATGTTTTTAAAATACTCAAAATAATGTTCCACTTTTCCCATGGGTGTGTATAAGTAACCATTAGTACTTACCACATGCTAACCACTATTAGAAGTATTTTACACATATTAACTCATATATCCTAACAATAACCCTATGAGATAGTTAATGTTACCACACCCATTTTATAGATTGTAGAAATTGAGGCTTAAAAAGATTAGACAATTTATCTGAGATCATACAGCTTTTGTGGTGACAAAATCAAGATTTGAGCCCAGGAAGGCCTACTCCAGAGACCAATCCCCTAACCATTGCCTTGGACTGCCTCTCCTATGTGGATGTATATATAGAGAGAAAGTTATGGAAAAATTCATAACAAACTAACAAGAATGGGAAATTCAGAGGGGAGAAGTTAAACTGGATTTATACAGAGAAAGGATAGATAATTTGAGTCTTTAATTAAAAAAAAAAAAGAATGTTAGCTGGGTGCGGTGGCTCACGCTTGTAATCCCAGCACTTTAGGAGGCTGAGGTGGGTGGATCACCTGAGGTCAGGAGTTCGAGACCAGCCTGGCCAACATGACGAAACCCCGTCTCTACTAAAAATAAAAAACGTAGCCAGGTGGTGGTGGGCGCCTGTAATTCCAGCTACTCAGGAGGCTGAGGCAGAAGAATTGCTCGAATCCGGGAGGCAGAGGTTGCGGTGAGCTGAGATTGCGCCATTGTACTCCAGCCTGGGCAACAAGAGTGAAACTCCATCTCAAAAAATAATAATAAAAATAAATAAATTCAAATCACCCAAATAATACACAGCAACACTCTTTTTTATTTATGTAATTATTTTATTTTATTTATTTTTGAGATGGAGTCTCACTCTGTCGCCCAGGCTGGTGTGCAGTGGTGCCATCTCGGCTACTGCAACCTCCGCCTCCTGAGTTAAAGCGATTCTCCTGCCTCAGCCTCCCGAGTAGCTGGGATTACAGGCATGCACCACCACGCCCAGCTAATTTTCTATTTTTAGTAGAGACGGGGTTTCTCCATGTTGGTCAGGCTGGTCTCGAACTCCCAACCTCAGGTGATCCGCCTGCCTCGGCCTCCCAAAATGCTGGGATTACAGGCATGAGCCACCACACCCAGACTTTTTTTTTTTTTTTTTGTAATAGTAAAACTGCAAAGGAGAGAGAAGGAGGAGCCAGTGAGGTAGAAAGTTATTTAAGCTCTCAAACTCTGTTTTGAAAAAGTGAGAGATTAACTGGATGTGGTGGCACATGCCTATAGTCCTACCTACTCTGGATGCTGAGATGAGAGGGTTGCTTGAGCCCAGGAGGTTGAGGCTGCAGTGTGCTGTGATGATGCCACCTCACTCCAGCTTGGGTGAGAGAATGAGACCCTGTCTCGATAAATAATAAATAATGAGCGAGAAAGAAAGAACCAGCCTCTACTGCTGCCCCTAAAAAATCTGATCCTCCACTCTGTGTCTCTTAGTCCCTCCACCATCTAACTAGTGGTCACTAGGCCAGAAATCTGGACCTGCCTTCCAGCTTCATGGAGGCTTCCTACTTCATTGGCTCCGGGTGATGACTTAACTTCCAGACACCTCCAAACGAGGTGACTTCGATCACCCAAAGACACTCCTCTGGAGAAGGTTGCAGGTATAAATCATTGATGACAGCTGTCAAAAGGATCCCCAGGATCGCTTGGACCCGGGAGGTCAAGGCTGCAGTGAGCTATGATTACACTGCTGCACTCTAGCCTGGGCAACAGAGTCATACCCTGTCTCAGAAAACAAACAAAAAAAAGGTTCCCCAGAAAAGTCAGCACTGTGGCACTGTTTTTTTTTTTTTTTTTTATTCTTCCAGTCTTCCATCCAACCAAGTGTTGGGGCTCAGAAAATGATGCTCCAAAATATGGTGCTTTGGCATGCTGGGTGCTTTGAACAAAGGAGATTGAAAGGCCTCAGAAATAAGCCTCAGAAACAAGGTCTCCCTCTGACCTTCTGCTCCCTGTCCCCATCATTCCCTTCCAAAGAGCAGGAGGGAGCAGTTGCTGAAGTTCTTTCCCTTATATGACCGAGGGAAGTTCTTCCAATTGTATTAAATGCAATTGTCTTAAACTCTCTTCCTAGAAATCTCATCAAACAACCAGGGAAGATTAGTCACCAGAGAGGAGATTAAAAGTAACCACCACATCCAGACAGGCTATTGCCTATTCTTCCAGAGACTGTTCCAAAACAACTTTTTTTTTTTTTTTTGAGACGGAGTCTCGCTCTGTCGCCCAGGCTGGAGTGCAGTGGTGCAATCTTGGCTCACTGCAAGCTCCGCCTCCCGGGTTCATGCCATTCTCCTGCCTCAGCCTCCTGAGTAGCTGGGACTACAGTCACCCGCCACCACGCCCAGCTAATTTTTTGTATTTTTAGTAGGGACGGGGTTTCACTGTGTTAGCCAGGATGGTCTCGATCTCCTGACCTCGTGATCCACCTGCCTCAGCCTCTCAAAGTGCTGAGATTACAAGCATAAGTCACCGCGCCCGCCCCCTTTTTTTTTTCTTAAAGGCAGAGTCTCGCTCTGTCCACCAAGCTGGAGTACAGTGGCGCAATCTTGGCTCACTGCAATCTCCGCCTCCCGGGTTCAAGCGATTCTCCTGCCTCAGCCTCCTGAGTAGCTGGGATTATAAGCATGCACCACCACACTGGCTAATTTTTGTATTTTTAGTAGAGACAGGGTTTCACCATGTTGGCCAGGCTGGTCTTGAACTCCTGACCTCAGGTGATCTGCCCGCCTTGGCCTCCTTTGCAAAGTGCTGGGATTATAGGCATGAGCCACCGCACCCAGCCTAAACTTGTTTTTTTTTAACCTGGGAGACTTTATCTGCATAATAAGACAACCTTTGTTTGCAGTGCAGTTCTGCCCCTCACTTTCCCATAACTTGTTGCCACCTGCCCACAGCCCAGAGGAACTTTTTCCCAGGCTATTGTCTGTTCTTCAGGCTTATTAATTACTACCAAATATAATTTACTCTTCCTCTAAAATTGCCTACACCCCCACTTCCCTCTCTGCTATGAAGAGGGTATTTAAACTTCAACCATCTGGCCCTTGAGTCTCATAGTTTGTGTGGCTCTCCTGCACATGTTCACATTAACAAATTAGTATGCCTTTTCTATTAATCTGTCTATTACCAGTTCATTGCAACAGACTCTTCATATCAAACCTCCAGAGGAGAAGTCTAAACTTCCTTACACAAGTAAAGGGAGTTCTGAGTGTTTCTTGGTCTCTTCCTTCATGGCTGATGTGGGATTCATGTTAGGGAAAGGATTACAAAGACCTTAGCACACTGATTAAAAACAATAGATTATATAAGGCAAGACGCAGTGGTTCATGCCTGTAATACCAGCATTTTGGGAGGCCAAAGCAGGCAGATCACCTGAGGTCAGGAGTTCGAGACCAGCCTGACCAATGTGGAGAAACCCTGTCTCTACTAAAAATAGAAAATTAGACGGGCATGGTGGCGCATGCCTATAATCCCAGCTACTCAGCAGGCTGAGGCAGGAGAATTGCTTGAACCCGGGAGGTGGAGGTTGTGGTGAACCGAGATTATGCCATTGCACTCCAGCCTGGGCAACAAGAGCAAAACTCCATCTAAAAAAAATATAGACTATAAGAAACAACCCAAATTTTCACCAACTGATGAATGGATAAATAAAATATGGTATATTCATACAGTGAAGGAGTATTCTTTAATAGAAGGAATGAAGTACTCTTACATGCTACAACATAGGTGAATCTGAAACATTACGTTAAAGAAGCCAGAGTAAAAAGGAATAACGTATTATTTAATTCACATGAAATTTCTGAATAGGTAAATGTGTGGAAATAGAAAGTAGACTAGTGATTGCCAGGGGCTGGGCAGTAGGGGTGAGGCAGGATGGGAGTGACTGTTAACGCAAGGGATTATATTCTTTATTTTATTTTTTAAAACAGTTCGCTCTTGTCACCCAGGCTGGAGCGCAATGGCACAATCTTGGCTCACTGCAACCTCTGCCTCCCAGGTTCAAGTGATTCTCCTGCCTCAGCCTCCCAAGTAGCTGGGATTACAGGCATAGGCCACTATGCCTGGCTGATTTTTTTTTTTTTTTTTTGTATTTTTAGTGGAGATGGGGTTTCACCATGTTGGCCAGGCTGGTCTTGAACTCCTGACCTCAAGTGATCCACCTGCCTCGGTCTCCCAAAGTGCTGAGATTACAGGCGTGAGCCACCGCGCCCAGCCGCCGGGGGTTATTTTCAGTAAGCACATGTAAGATTGGTGGTAGCAGTTTGAGACCAGCCTACGCAACATAGTGAGTCCCCGTCTCTATAAAAATTAAAAAAAAAAAAAAAGCTGGGTGTGGTGGTGCACACCTGCAGTCCCAGCAACTCAGGAGGCTGAAGTGGGAGGATCGTTTGAGCCTGGGAGTTTGAGGCTGCAGTGAACTATGATTGTGCCACCATACTCCAGGCTGGGCAACAGAGGGAGACCCTATCTCAATTTAAAAAAAAAAAAAAAGAATGATTCGAAGACTTTTTAATGCAAATACAGATACCTCATATATCTATATCTATCCACACACGCATTTTTATATATTCATATAATGTCTGTGTTCATATGTTTTTCAAATTTCTCATTTAAAAAGTAAAGTTTTTTTTGTTTTTTTTTTTGAGACAAAGTCTCTTCTGTCACCCAGGCTAGAGTGTAATCTTGGCTCACTGCAACCTCTGCCTCCCAGGTTCAAGTGATTCTCCTGCCTCAGCCTCCTGAGTAGCTGTGATTACAAGCGCCCGCTAGCACACCCAGCTAATTTTTTGTATTTTTAGTAAAGACAGGGTTTCACCATATTGGCCAGGCTGGTTTTGAACCCCTGACCTCA
Source organism: Pan troglodytes (assembly GCF_028858775.2). Classification (NCBI taxonomy): domain Eukaryota; kingdom Metazoa; phylum Chordata; class Mammalia; order Primates; family Hominidae; genus Pan; species Pan troglodytes. The sequence goes on along the minus strand of NC_072419.2, from coordinate 37,947,585 downwards.
AGTGATCTGCCCACCTCGACCTTCCATAGTGCTAGGATTACAGGCATGAGCCACCATGCCAGGCCAAAAGTAATGCTTTCTTATTTTAATATTTGGAAAATACACGGAGGGTAAGGGATTAAAAATCACCTATTGATTACAGTGTATACTCTTTATGTGATGGGCACATTAAAAGTCCAGACTTCACCAACTATATAATTCATCTACTATGTAACCCAAAACCACTTGTACCCCTAAAGCTATTGAAATTTTTAAAAGTTATATATATGAAAAAATACTGAAAATAATAAAGAATAAAGAAAAATAACTATAACGTAGCCTTTAGTGGCACTATCTCTACTATTAGCATTTTAGTATATTTCCTCTTGTCTTTTAAACATTGATTTTATTAATAGAGTAGATACAAATACATATATGCAATGTATGAAAGGTATAAAGAATAATGAGGCAAAAAAGTCTCTGTACATATGTACAATTCAACAAGAAAACCATTTTCATTGTCTTTTCTTTCTACTTTGTTTCTTTTTTTTTTTTTTTTTTGAGACGGAGTCTCGCACTGTCGCTCAGGCTGGAGTGCAATGGCGCAATCTTGGCTCACTGCAACCTCCACCTCCCAGGTTCAAGCGACTCTCCTGCCTCAGCTTCCGGAGTAGCTGAGATTACAGGCACCCGCCACCATGCCCAGCTAATTTTTTGTATTTTTAATAGAGACGGGGGTTTCACTATGTTGGCCAGGCTGGTCTTGAACTCCTGACTTTATGATCCATCTGCCTTGGCCTCCCAAAGTGCTGGGATTACAGGCGTAAGCCACCACACCCGGCCTTTTTCCTTTTTATTTAAATTGTTTACTACTATTCTGTTTCAGACAGAGATCATTATTTTTGAAGCTTCCAATTTCATCTTGTTCCCTAGGTTAATCCAATACCCTCTCCTGTTAATGTCCAATAGCTATCATGACTTTTTTTTTTTTTTGAAAGAGAGTCCCTCTCTGTTGCCCAAGCTGGAGGGCAGTGGCAGGATCTCAGCTCCCTGCAACCTCTGCCTCCTGGATGCAAGCAATTCTCACGCTTCAGCCTCCAGAGTATCTGGGACTACATGTGCACACCACCACACCCAGCAAATTTTTAGTAGAAATGGCGTTTTGCCATGTTGGCCAGAGTGGTCTCAAACTCCTGGCCTCAAGTGATCTGCCCGCCTTGGCCTCCAGAAGTGCTGGGATTACAGGCATGAGCCACTGCGCCCAGCCTATCATGACTTTTGTGTTTGTTATTCTCTTACCACGTAGGTATATAAGGTATATATATATATATATGTTATCTACTATTGGAGAGCAAATTACCCCCAAACTTAGCAGCTTAAAATCACAATAATGTATTATTTCATACAATTTCTGAGCATCAGGAATCCAGCTTAATGGAGTGGTTCTGGTTCAGGGTCTCTAATAAGGTTGTCATCACCTGAAGGCTTGACTGGGGCAGGAAGACCCTCACATGACTGTCGGCCTCTCCATAGGGCTGCTCCCAACATGGCAACTGGCTTCCCCCAGAGTGAGAGAGAGACCACAAACACAAAGACGGAAGCCACAATCTTTTGGGGGTTTTTGTTTTGTTTTTTGTTTTTTGTTTTTTTTTTTGAGATGGAGTCTCCCTCTGTCACCCAGGCTGGAGTGCAGTGGTGGGATCTCGGCCTACTGCAAGCTCCACCTCCCAAGTTCATGCCATTCTCCTGCCTCAGCCTCCTGAGTAGCTGGGACTACAGGCGCCCACCACCACGCCCAGCTAATTTTGTTTTTTTTATTTTTAGTAGAGATGGGGTTATACCATGTTAGCCAGGATGGTCTCAATCTCCTGACCTCATGATCCACCCGCCTCGGCCTCCCAAAGTGCTGAGATTACAGGTGTGAGCCACCGCGCCCAGCTGAAGCCACAATCTTTCGTAACAAAGTCTTGAAAGTGACATACCCCCAGCTTGGGCAATATGGCGAAACACCGTCTCTACAAAAAAATACAAAAATTAGCTGGGTGTGGTGGCACATGCCTGTGGTCCCAGCTACTAGGGAGGCTGAGGTGGGAGGATTGCTTGGGCCTGGGAGGTCAAGGCTGCAGTGAGCCGTGATTGTGCCACTGCACTACAGCCTGGGCAACAGCGAGACCCTGTCAAGAAAAGAAAGAAAGAAAGAGAGAGAGAGAGAAGAAGGGAGGGAAAGAAACATTCCATCGCTGCAATTTGTCATTAGTCACACAGAACAACTGTGGTTCAGTGTGGGAGGGAAACACACAAAGGCATGAATACGAAGAGGCAGGGATATTTAGGTGCCATCTTGGAGGAAGCTAGATGCTACAAACTCTAAATTGTATATTGCCTATTTCTAAACTGTGTATAAGTAGAATCTTCCTACATTATTCTTTTGCCATTTTTTCCATTCAATATGTTTCTGAGATTCCCTTTTTTTTTTTTTTGAGAGGGTGTCTTACTCTGTCACCCAGGCTGGAGTACAGTGGTATGATCACAGCTCACTGTAGCCTTGACCTCCCAGGCTTAAGCGATTCTTTTGCCTCAGTCTACTCAGTTGCTAGGGACAACAGGTGTATGCCACCAGGCCTGGCTAATTGTTCTTTTTCTGTTTTTGTTTTTGTTTTATTTTGTAGAGAGGGGGTCTCACTATATTGCCTAGGCTGGTATTGAACTCCTGGGCTCAAGCATCTTTCCGCCTTGGACTCCCAAAGTGGTGGGATTACAGGTGTGAGCCACCATGGCTGGTCTGTTTCTGGGATTCTTCTTTTTTTTTTGAGGCAGAGTCTCACTCTGTTGCCCAGGCTGGAGTGTGGTGGCATGCTCTCAGCTCATTGCAAACTCTGTCTCCTGGGTTCAAGTGATTCTCCTGCCTCAGCCTCCTGAGTAGCTGGGATTACAGGCACCTGCCACCATACCTAGCTAATTTTTGTATTTGTAGTAGAGACGGACTTTCACCATGTTGGCCAGGCTGGTCTTGAACCCCTGACCTCGTGATCCACCCGCCTTGGCCTCCCAAAGTGTTGGTACTACAGACGTGAGCCACTGTGCCCGGCCAAAGTTAGCATGTTTTTAGATAGTGTTATATAATTAAAAATAATAGCCGGACGCAATGGCTCACGCCTGTAATCCCAGCACTTTGAGAGGCCGAGGCCGGCGGATCACAAAGTCAGGAGTTCGAGACCAGCCTGACCAACATGGTGAGGCAGGAGAATCACTTGAAGCCGGGAGGCACACGTTGCAGTAAGCCGAGGTTGTGCCACTGCACTCTGGCCTTGGCGATAGAACAAGACTCTGTATCAAAAAAAAAAAAAAAAAGAGGGAGGCTGAGGCCAGAGAATCGCTTGAACCCAGGAGGCAGAGGTTGCAGTGAGCCAAGATCATGCCACTGCACTCCAGCCTGGGCAACAGAGCAAGACTCCATCTCAAAAAAAAAAAAAAAAAAGAAAAAGAAAAAAGAAAAAAATACAAAGTTATGTGTAGACAACATAGAGAAGTATAAAAAAGAAAACTTATTTTCTTTAGATTTAAATGTAACTTATTTTCTTTAAATTAGATTCCAGTCAAAGATCATTTGAGAGCCATTTTCAAGACTTGCAAAATTCTTTTTCCAAAATACTGTATCCATCTTTCCAAAATATAAATTTCTTCATGTTCTTTCTGGTTTAAAAAAATCTTTGCTGGCTCCTCTGGTGCTATTTGATGTGCTGCTCGCATGGATACACATTTATATTCCATCCCCTCTCCACCACTCCCCTCAGCCATCCCAATTTATTTCCAGGACACCATGGGCTCTCACGCTGGGCTGCCAGGCCTTCGCTCAAGCAATATCTTCTGCTTAAAATGCTCCTACATCCTTTCTCACCCAAGCAAAATTCTGTTCTTTTGAGGGCCAGTTCAGTAAAGCCCCTATCTGTGGACAGAGTTTATCTGCCCTCTGCTGGGCTCCCAAAGCACACTGAGGCTTCCATAATGATAGTTTTCACATTGAGATAATTGTGATACCATAGGTTCAAAAATGTAAATCAGACCGGGCACGCTGGCTCACACCTGTAATCCCAGCACTTTGGGAGGCCAAGGTGGGCGGATCACGAGGTCAGGAGTTCGAGACTAGCCTGACCAACTGGTGAAACCCCGTCTCTACTAAAAATACAAAAATTAGCCGGGCGTGGTGTCGGGCGCCTGTAATCCCAGCTACTCAGGAGGCTGAGGCAGGAGAATCACTTGAACCCAGGAGGCGGAGGCTGCAGTGAGCCGAGATCGCACCACCGCACTCCAGCTTGGGCGACAGAGCAAGACTCCATCTCGAAAAACAACAAAAAAAATGTAAATCAGAGCCAGGTGTGGTGGCTAATGCCTGTAATTCCAGGACTTTGGGAGGCCGACATAGACAGATCACTTGAGCCCAGGAGTTTGAGACCAGCCTGGGCAACATGGGGAAACTCCATTCTCTACAAAAAATACAAAAATTAGCTGGGTGTGGAGGTGCAAGCCTGTATTCACAACTACTGGGGAGGCTGAGGTGGGAGGATCACCTGGGATGGGGAGGTCGAGGCTGCTGTGAGCTGAGATCACACCATTGCACTGCAGGCTGGGTGACATACCCTGTCTCAAAAAAAAAAAAAAAGGCCGGGCACGGTGGCTCATGTCTGTAATCCCAGCACTTTGGGAGGCTGAGGCAGTCGGATCACCTGAGGTCAGCAGTTTGAGACCAGCCTGGCCAAAATGGTGAAACCCTGTCTCTACTAAAAATACAAAAATTAGCTGGGCGTGGTGGTGTGCACCTGTAGTCCCAGATACTAGGGAGGCTGAGGCAGGACAATCACTTGAACCTGGCGGGCAGAGTTTACAGTAAGCCAAGATAGCACCACTGCACTCCAGCCTGTGCAACAGAGCAAGACTCCATCTCGAACAAACAACAATAACAAAAAAAAAAAAAAAATGAGGAAAGAGTTCAACAGAAAGACCACCTGAAAAAGGGGTAAACAATATGAAGAAAATTCACCAATACAAGATCCACCACCCTCCAAAGAAAGACTAAAAAATATGACAAATTGCTCAACTTCATTCATAATAAAAAAAGAAATATGAAAGTGCCTTCGGTTTTTACCCATCTAATTGGCAAGGATAAAACATTTGATAACACACTGTGTGGTTCAGGGTGTAAGGAGATTGGCCGGGCGCGGTGGCTCACGCCTGTAAATGATTCTCCTGTAAGCGAGTCTCCTGCCTCAGCCTCCCGAGTAGCTGGGATTACAAGCATGCGCCACCACGCCCAGCTAATTTTTTGTATTTTTAGTAGAGACGGGGTTTCACCACATTGGCCACGCTGGTCTTGAACTCCTAACCTCAGGTGATCCGCCCGCCTCGGCCTCCCAAAGTGCTAGGATTACGGGCGTGAGCCACCGCGCCCGGCCTGTACTATGGAGTTTACAATTAATAACTCTCTTAATCATCACAATAGCTCAACGAGAGAGGTTGGTACTATTACCCATTTTACAATTGAGGACATTGAAGCACAGAGCAGTTGAGAAACGTGCCTAACTAGCAGAGTTAGAATCCAGACAAAGTGCTTAACCACAAGGCGATGCTTCTTCTATATATAAACTGACGGACGGATGAAATAGGCTGATTGACTGATGAGTGACTGACTGACTGACTGAATGAATGAATAAATGGAAATGTGATTATAAATGTTGATTTTTTGCGCCTCCCGATTCCCCAGATCTACCGCGAGGGGGCGATCTCTCCCCGGTCCTGATGCCAGTCACTCAAGGCGCGCACTCCCTTTGCGTCTCGGGCTCGCGCGCGTTGCCGCGGCACCGGAAGTGACTGAGCTTGCAAGTTCCCCTGTCTCTTCAGGGGAAACTGAGGCCGGCTTGTTCGGGAGAGACGGCGCGAGCAGTCAGCCAGGTAGGCCGGCAGCCAGGTAGGCCGGCCCGGGTCCGCGGCGCGGAACTCGGCCGCGAAGAGCTCTTGCGTCTGGAAGCTACCGGGCCGATGAAGGGGGATGTGGCCCCCCACGGCTCGCGGGGCTCGCAGGTGAGAGCGCCGCCTCCCCTGTGCGTGACAGCCGTTGCGCCCAATAGGAGCCTTCGCCGTCCCGCTTCCGTGCCGGCTGGGCTCGCTGATTGGCTGCGCTGGGGCGGACCGCCGGGGGCGAGGCCCCTCCTCTCAGAAAGGTCTAGGGGGCGCCCCCGGGGGAGGGCGGTTGCCTAGCAACGGGGCGGTGGCTCGGCGGGTACCCGGCCTAGTGAGCGCGAGAAGCCGCTAGGCCGCAGCCGGCCCACCCTGGGCTCTGGAGAGGTGCAGCCCCCGGCCCCGGAGCCCTCCCGGGGGCGCCAGAAAGCCACTTTGGGCCTGTCCCCAGGAAAACGTGGTCTCAGCTGTGGGGCCGTCGAGCAGGCCTCGACCCCTCTTCCTGACCTGAGGAGAGGCCCAGCGCCTCACCCTCACCCGGTCTTTGTGCAGGGCGCCGGCGGCCATTGTGTCCGGGCGGGGAATGGAGGACCCGGCAATCCCCAACTGCCACGTTCTGGGCCTTTGGGGAATTCAGAGCAAACCAGCGGCATTTGTTGGGGGTCTCCGGCCTTCAACCTCCCAGACAGGCCTGGGAGTGGCCTTCCCAAAGTCAGATTGCAGATCTGAGGCAGTTTCCCCCTCCCTGCGTCCCTCACTGAAACCTTGAACCCCATTGAGAAGTCCCTTTAGAGTTTCGGACGCCTCCACCTCACCCTGGGCTGGTGCTTAAATAGAAAAAAGAAAAACAAAAACCAACTAAATCCATACCAGCCACCTCCGGGAGAGTACTCCTGGCTCCCAGTAGGAGGCGGAGAGCCAAGGGGCGTGCAAGAGAGAGGGGGCTGGGCTCCCGGGTGGCAGGAGGCCGCGGCTGCGGAGCGGCCGCCCTCGATCCGGGCGATGGAGGAGGAAGCAAGCGAGGGGGCTGGTTCCTGAGCTTCGCAATTCCTGTGTCGCCTTCTGGGCTCCCAGCCTGCCGGGTCGCATGATCCCTCCGGCCGGAGCTGGTTTTTTTGCCAGCCGCCGCGAGGCCGGCTGAGTTACCGGCATCCCCGCAGCCACCTCCTCTCTCGACCTGTGATACAAAAGATCTTCCGGGGGCTGCACCTGCCTGCCTTTGCCTAAGGCGGATTTGAATGTAGGTGGTGCGGGGGAGCGGGAGTGGGGCGGGGGGGACTGCCCAGGGAGTGACTTTCCGAGGAAGGCATTTCGGAGAAGACGGGGGTAGAAAAGGCTGGTGGGAGATTCAGAGTCCACTGGTGCTTTCGATTTGACTTAATTGAAGTATCTTGGAACCTAGACCCAGACCTTCGTAAGACCCACAAAGAAACCAGTTCTGGTACCTGGAGGGGGAATGGAATTTTTAGGGTAAATGGCATGCATATTAATTATTTTTTTTTCCTGAAGCTCTTTCTCTCCCCTCAGAATCTTATCTTGGCTTTGGATCTTAGAAGAGAATCACTAACCAGAGACGAGACTCAGTGAGTGAGCAGGTGTTTTGGACAATGGACTGGTTGAGCCCATCCCTATTATAAAAATGTCTCAGAGCAACCGGGAGCTGGTGGTTGACTTTCTCTCCTACAAGCTTTCCCAGAAAGGATACAGCTGGAGTCAGTTTAGTGATGTGGAAGAGAACAGGACTGAGGCCCCAGAAGGGACTGAATCGGAGATGGAGACCCCCAGTGCCATCAATGGCAACCCATCCTGGCACCTGGCGGACAGCCCCGCGGTGAATGGAGCCACTGGCCACAGCAGCAGTTTGGATGCCCGGGAGGTGATCCCCATGGCAGCAGTAAAGCAAGCGCTGAGGGAGGCAGGCGACGAGTTTGAACTGCGGTACCGGCGGGCATTCAGTGACCTGACATCCCAGCTCCACATCACCCCAGGGACAGCATATCAGAGCTTTGAACAGGTAGTGAATGAACTCTTCCGGGATGGGGTAAACTGGGGTCGCATTGTGGCCTTTTTCTCCTTCGGCGGGGCACTGTGCGTGGAAAGCGTAGACAAGGAGATGCAGGTATTGGTGAGTCGGATCGCAGCTTGGATGGCCACTTACCTGAATGACCACCTAGAGCCTTGGATCCAGGAGAACGGCGGCTGGGTAAGAACCAAGCCCCTTGTGTGTCCCTTTTCTTTGGCCTCTGGTCAGAGATCCCCAACAGCCCTTCTTCTGTATCTCTTTCTGTTGTGTTGGGTGATTGTTGGAGACGTTGATAGTTGAGGAAACCTGACTGGCCTCATTTCACCACAAGAGGTTAACTCCTTGGAAATACAAATGACCCTGTGCTTCAGAGATCAGGCATCTTTCACCCTGGTCACCCCCATGACTCCACTATTCCATACTTGTGTTCCAGTTTCTCAGCAAAGAAAACTGTAGCCTATGTGTTCATTAAGTCCCAAACCTGTGAGGGTAGGAAGTTAGTTCGGTGTTTCCCTTACCTTATACAATGGTTCACACACAAAGGGATGATGAGTATAATGCCTGGAGAAGATGATGAGCATCAATGACCCACAGACCTCTCCATCTGTTCCCCCCAAGGGGTCTCAGTCCTATCCTGGGCTTCTCTCCCCCAAATCGAGTTCCCTTTATTTCAAAGTTTGCGTGTATGGCACTCTCCTCTCAGACTAGGGCATGGCCATAGGCAGGAGTTCCCACTGGGTTGAATGGCTGAGAATTGTCAGATTTTGGGGCAGTGTAGGCTGTGCAGATTGTGTTTGCACTGCGCCCCCTAAGTTCATTTCCCCCAAAGTGTGCGACTTTCTGCATGGTTGCCTTGTTTGTGGAGCACTTGCTGTGTCACACATTAAGCCAGGGGACTTTGCACCTCATTGCCTGGGGTCGGTTGGGGAGCTCCAGCTGCTCTGCCTGTTACTTTCCGGCCAGAGCCCAGGGGCCTCTTCAAGCAGTGTTTGCTGGCAAAGCAAGAACCTAGTCTTTGGGGCTCTGTGGGACATTGAGATTTAGTAACAGACTTCGCATGCAGGTATAAGTTCCAGTTCTGTCATGTAACTAGCTGTGTGACCTTGGACAGGCTGGGTTACTTTCTTGAGGCTTAATTTCTTTCACTAAAAAATGTGGCAAGCTCTCCTTGCCTTACAGAGTATTGTAAATCTTGGCGATAATGTGAGCACAGTGACTGACACCAGCAAATTCCCTTTCCAGGGAGGGAGAGTTCTCCTGCCCATCACTGAGCCAGGATGAGATGGTGGTGAAAGCTTCTTTACCAGTGGTCACTGTAGGCAAGTTTTGCTCTTCAGTGAATTCAGTCCTGTTTTCTTGCTTATCTCCCTACCTAGCGGAGGTGCAGGGTTTATGAGAGATGTTCTATCCCCTCAGAGTATGCAGAAAAGCAACAAGCTGTGGAAAATAAGTCATCCATTGAAGGAGCTGAGGTGGAAGGGGACATGCACCATGGACTCAGGAATGTCAAGAATGCAACTGTCTATAGGCTGGGCCTAGGGTGTGGCAGGCACTTCACTTTACCACTGAGCAAGAGACCTCCTGAGTTTGCCCTGGAACCCCACCCCCTCTCTCATTTTGCATTTCTTTGCAATTTCAACTCGTCTGTGCCAGCTCTTGTAAAAGGCAAGGGGGTCAAGTCAATAGAGGTCAGATAACTGGGGTGGGGTCAGGGGAGGTAAAGGTGGTGGGTTCTCTTGAGCTAGCTGACTAGACTTGAAAGCCATTCTGTAAATGAACTCTCTAGGGGGATAAATGATTAAATAGTTCCTGTTGGTTTGTGCAGTGACCTCCTCTGTTCCCTCCTGCTTTGATTCTCTTTTGGGGCAAATATTTGTTCAGCTGATTACAGGAGGGACAGGATTCCAGTACTGCAGACACACCCTCTGAGGCATCTCCAAGTAGGGATTGAGGCTGCTTGCCCACTTTGCCTGACTATTGTCTTTGGCCAGTGGTCCTAATACCAGGTGGGTTGTTGCCAGCTATAAACAAAAGGCAGTCTGGGAGAGGTGCCTGGTCTGCTAGCCAGCCTCTGCAGAAGGCTACCCCTACCAGAGAATTGCCAGCTGCCCAGTGGTGCATATGAAAGAGGTCTTAGACACAGCAACTCTGGGTAAGTTTATTAGATCTCCATGGGGTTGAAATTCCATCTTCCATCTCTTTGCTTAAGAATCATCAGAGCCCGTTGGACAACATACCACATGTCACTTCCTCTTGGTGAACAGAGGGGATGTGTGTGGAAGAGCCAGTTATATCAGAACCATTTCTGAGCACACATTCTCTCCCTAAGGCCAGGGAGTAAAGAACATTTGACTCAGGATCCTTTGAGCCTGGGTAGAAGGTACCCGCCCCCTTCCTCTCAGGTATTATCCTGTTCCAAGCTGCACCGACTGGCTACTGTGGTGGCATCGGGTAATTATCCTGGAGACTGCGGCTGGGAGATCCTTAAGGGTAGGACTTATGGGCTATTCTACTCAGGGCTATGTTCTAAATTTAGCATCCCTACAGGAAAGGGGAAGGAAATTAGTCTTTATTGAGTACCTGTTAAGTACTAGGCACTGTGTTAGGTCCTCTACTTATGCAACCAATGTTTCTTGAGCATCTACTGTGAAGCTAGCAGTGTACTAGGTGCTGGCCATAAGCCACACATGGTACCTTCCTTCATGGAAACGGCATACTGTTTCATATATTCTACAGTAACCTTCCAAGGAAGGTGAGTTTATTCCCAGTTTACACATGAAGGTCTTTGTGCCTAAGTGACTGACCCCAGGTATCCCTCAGCCAGTTAAGTGTCTGAATGAGAATTTACACCAAGGTTGGCATAATTCTAAAGCCAACACTTTTCATCCTATCAGGTTGTCCAGGGAGTAATAAAGTGACCTAGACATGCTGGCCCAGAAAGCCAGAGATGCTGTTGGGCCAAGCAAACCATGCCTGTGAAGGTGCTCACTCTGGACTGATAACTGGCTTTGTTCAGGTAGCTATGGGAAGGATAGTTGGCAGTAGCAGGTTCCCAGAGGCGTGTTGGTAGCCTCAGATTCTGGCACTGGTAAAACTCAGACATGGCAGGTTTCAAGTGGGCATCAGGGTTTTGCCCAGAGTGAGCTGCTTATTAATTTATTCTTTTTTTTTTTTTTTTTTTTTTGAGACGGAGTCTCGCTCTTGTTGCCTAGGCTGGAGTGCAGTGGCGCGATCTCAGCTCACTGCAGCCTCTGCCTCCTGGGTTCAAGTGATTCTCCTGCCTCAGCCTCCCGAGTAGCTGGGATTACAGGCATGCGCCACCACACCTGGCTAATTTTGTATTTTTAGTAGAGACGGGGTTTCTCCATGTTGGTCAAGCTGGTTTCAAACTCCCAACCTCAGGTGATCCGCCTGCCTCAGCCTCCCAAAATGTTGGGATTACAGGCATGAACCACCGTGCCTGGCCCCGGCCAATTTTTTCATTGTTAAAACCCTCTCAGGCCCTGCCAATAGATGACAGCGGTGTGCGTGTGGGGAGAAGGTGGCCTGCCCCAGGTATCTCTACTTAGTGGTGGAGTGATGCTTCAAGGACTGAAAGTGTAGACCCTTAGCCAGATTACTGCCTGCCTGGAGTCACCTGATGAAATGCTGAACCTGTTCGGCTGTCTTGTCCATCTGTCTCTCCCGCCTGTAAAATGGAATAATGATAGCCAGCTGCCATAGCTTGACTCGAGTAAAGGATCTAGCACAAAAGCCCTTCTCCTGCCATAATTGTAGGGTGGAAACCCTTTAATGAATGGGCAGCTTCCCTCAGAGAACTGACTCTTCCCCCTAGAGTTTCTCCTTAAGAAACAAAGTCCCCGTGATACTTACCTGGAATGTTGTATACATGACCTTCCCCGAAGGGACACAAGTGTTTCTGGTGCTTTCCAATGGGAATGTGGGAAGGGACCCAGGTGGGCCTTGCCACTTTGGGATTGCTGTCCCTGAAGAAATCCTTTAGCCTGATAGAAACATAATTGTTGGGAGCAATGAACTGTGTTGGGGGAGAAAACATAACTTGACCTTTCTTAAGCTGTATGGCTCAGTGGTCTGAGTTTCTGTAGATCTCTTATTGCCTAATCTGGCTTCTTCAGATGGATGTATGCTTAGTTGAAGCACCTGAGCTCTCTTTGCAGATAGTGGCAGTTCTGTGGTTTTCTTGGGGAAACCCCATTAGAAACCCCAAATGTGGAAATTTTTAGTAATCTCATTTGGGTCCCAAAATTAAGTAGAAGTGTCTCAGGGGCTCCCCCTTGAAACACCTACTTCTTCTGAGTGTACATTTGAGGTTGCTCTTCAAATTCTGTTACCATCACAGGGTTTTCCAGACTTCCTAGGAATAATTTCCCCAGTAGCCCCACGGAGCCCTTTAGCTTCTGTCGAAAATTACCCGGGTATTTTTTCAGGGGGCTCCAATGGAACCTGGAGGGTTTTCTTGACTTTTGTATGGGTGTCCCCAGATTTGTTTGGGCTGCATGAAGCAGCAGTTGTTATCTCTGTCCCTTCCCCCAGCAGATATCTGTCCTGAGGCCAGTGGGCTTGAGCGTCCTCCTCTGTGTCCAGTCTCCCTGGTTTTGCCAGTGCCCTCAGCCTTCCATCATGGGGCTTTCTTTAAGCAACTGTGGTTTTGCCTGAGTTTAATGTGGATAGACATAGGGGTAATTCCCAGTGTACTGCTTTTCTATGGAAGTATAATCTCCTACTGCCTTAATTAAGCAGAGGCCCTGTCCCCACCCAACCTCCAACCTAATTCCACAGAGTCCTCCCTAAGGACTCCCTCTTTTTTCTTTGAAGGAGTCACTCTACTCCTGGATCCTCTTCTCTTCTGCCCCTCTATCCGACAGTCTGTCTTCCTTGTTCCCAGTTGGCAGACCTGAGTCAGGCAATCCCACTGGGTCTTTTTGTTTAGCCTGGGGAAGAGAAGACCCAGGAGAATATCACCAGCTTCAGATATCTGAAGGAAGAGGGACTGAGTCTTTTTTTATTGGTATAGTACCTGGCAAAACTTGGATAAATGAAAAGAAGTTAACAGTTGGTAGAGCTTAAATTATGTGCAGAGAAGACATTTCTAACAGATTTACTCTGTCCTAGATTTAGGAGCTCCTCAGGGTGGAGGCCACATCTTGTCCATGCTTGTTTCCTCAGCACTGAGCAGAGGCCTTGGGCATAGCAGATACCTAATGAAAGAGAAACCCACTAAATTTCTGAAGAAACAGACCCTTGTCAAGCCAGAATAACAATAATGGGAGTGGCTATTTGCCTAATAATTCATTCATTGAGTCAAACAATGTTTATTGAGCTCCTACTGTGTACCAGGCAGTCTTAGATACTGGGAGTATGGCAGTAAACAAAAGTAAGCAAAACTAAGTTTCTGTCCTCATGGAGCTCACATTCCAATGAGGAGTGACAGGCAATAAATATATAATTACATGTTTATATCAGATGATTGTACATGCTATGAAGAAAATAAAGCAGGTTGGGGCATAGGGCATGTCTAGCAAGGGAGGGTGGGGCTGCAGTTTTAAAAGAGTGATCAAAGAAGGTGTAAGAGAGAAAAAAATGGCTTTCCTCTACCCTTCTAGGTCCTTTGGCTGGGCTGAGAATTAAATTGACATAGACAGATTAACTGGAGGAAAAATAATTAATTACATAGTTGTACACAGGAATCCTACAAAATATGAGGCTCAAAGAAGGGTCAGATAATTGAAGCTTATATAGCATCCTGAGCTACAGAAAAGAATATGGGACTTGGGACTTCTGTTAGGGGCTTGAGTGGCAGCAACCCAAGTTATGGCAGAGTGAGGGAAAGAATTGGTGGTGGCGTGTGTCTGTGGTCCCAGCTACTGTTGAGGGGGTGTACTGAGGTGGGAGGATCACTTGAGCCTGGGAGGTGGAGGTTGCAGTGAGCCGAGATCACGCCACTGCACTCCAACCTGGGTGACAGAGCAAGACCCTGTCTCAAAAAATAAAAATAAAAAGTCTCTCTGGTAATAAAATTTGTCTGGAGCAGCCCTCTTCCTAATACAGATACCTTTACTAGTGTAGATTTCCTTTTTAGACGTGAATTTCTTTTACAAAAGGACAGCTTTTCAGAGCTACTCTTATGTCTGCAGTTTCTCAGAATAACCAGTTCAAAATATGCCAAAGAAGTATATTTTTGGGGTGGCATATTCTGTTTTCCTACAGTCATATTTTGGGATGGCATGTCCTGAGTCCCAACAAAAGTATTACCTAAATTTATTTGAGCCAAGCGCTAAATGAGGTAAGGCGGTGGATGATGTAGGTACCCTACAGCAAAGGGTGTTTAAAGCAGAGGGAATGGACTCAGGAGGGAGCATGCTTGACATTTTCAAGGATGAGCACGAAGGTCAATGTGGCTGGAGAAGAAACAGCAAAGGGGAAAAGGGTAGAAGGTGGGGAGGGAATGGTTGAGGAGGAGGATGGAGAAGTAGGTGGGGGCCAGATCGCATACAGCATTACAGACCATGATGAGGATTTGGCTTTGGTGGAATGGTCTGTATTCCTTTTTTTTTTTTGAGACAGAGTCTTTCTCTGTCTCCCAGACTGGAGTGCAGTGGCACGATCTCTGCTCACTGCAAGCTGCGCCTCCTGGGTTCACGCCATTCTCCTGCCTCAGCCTCCCAAGTAGCTGGGACTGCAGGCGCCCGCCACCACACCCGGCTAATTTTTGGTATTTTTAGTAGACGGGGTTTCACCGTGTTAGTCAGGATGGTCTCGATCTCCTGACCTCGTGATCCGCCCGCCTCAGCCTCCTAAAGTGCTGGAATTACAGGCGTGAGCCACCGTCCCAGGCCTGGTCTGTATTCTTAAGGGTGGCAACAGGGAGCCCAGTGAAGAGGCTGGTGCAATTGCCAGGTGAAAAAGAATAGTGGCTTGGACCTAGAGGTGGAGGTGTAGTGAGAGGGGGACTGGAGAATAAGACCAGGCTTGCACATGGTATATTGATGGGTCCAGCCATCCTGGAAACCATATTTTTCAACTATTTGGAGGTCCTAGAATCAAAGTTAAGTAAGATAGATGTTCTTTGGGAATAGTTCTCTCCAAATGTGATATCCTGATGAATGGTCCTCTTCCACTCCAACAGTATTTCTGTCTGAGTAAATGAAATTTGTCTGAGTTCAGTTCCCAACTCATCCGTGTCTACCTATGCAAGCTCCTTTTACCTCTCTGAATCTTGGGACAAATAATAATACCTGCCTCACAGGGGGCGATGGTAAAGACACAGTGAGGTATACCTGAGATGCATAAAGCCTGGAGCCATGTTGGTATCATTATTCTTATTATCTTTCCACAGAACGCATGTCAGAGACCCATTCACGGAATCTTGAGCATCCACTCTCCTTTTTCTAAATACCATAGTGACCCATCAGCACATCTCAGAGCAGGCCCTTGCAGCATTTCTGTTGTAGTAGGAGTTCCACAGTGTTTGTGTGCAATGGTGGTGTAAGCACTGGTCTTGGAGTTGGAATCCCAGTTCTACTCTCAGTCTTACCTTGGCCAAGTCACTTCACCGCCAGTCCCCAGTTTCCCTTTATGCAAGATGGAGGGTTTGAAGTAGGCAATAAAGGAATGCTGGTTCTCTCTATCCTTAGGCCTTGTGGCGGATTCCACCATTACGGCATATTTCACATTAGTTATATTTTAAAATGGCTCTCTCCTGTTGACAGATATGTCAGCACCTTAACTAAACCCAGTGTCAAGGCAGGCTAGTTTATCACTGAGCCCACAATAGTGGTACCCTATATTTATGTAACACCTTACAGCTTCCAAAGCACTTTCAGATCCATCTTGCCTTTTTGATCCTTATAACCACCCAGAGAGGTGAGCAGGAAGGATGACATCTCCGTTTCAAAGGAGAGAAATCAGGTGAGAAAGATGAATTGACTTGCCCAAGGTTACATCAGGAGGAAGTGGCAGTTTTTGGACTTTCAAATTGGAACTTGACTACTAGCTTGCTGTGTGACCTTGGGCAAGTCTTTTAACTTGTAAATGGCTATAATAATGCCACCTTTTTCTGAAGATTGGGTGAATTAATTCATTCTTTTAAGGCTTTCATATCATCCTAGGGCTCTTCACTCACATCATCTGGCTTCTCTTTTTTTACATATTGATTTTTGAAATTGTGGTTTTGTATAAAGAAACTGCCTTTGGGACCGTCTGCTATTTGGTTTCATCCCTGATGAGACTCTCGGGCCAAGCTTGAGCCTTACAGCGAACTCTGAGCCACACAGCTTTTTGGGCAGCCTCCGGTGCTCCCCTCGGAACTGGAGGTTTTTCTCCAGCTCTTCAGGAAATGCCATTGCGATGACTTCCATGGACTGCTTCCTGTCCCAGCCCTGCCGGCAAGAGTGTGGAAACTGGAAAGCAATGTCCCTAGAGGTCCGCCCCTCAAAAACTACTTTTTTTGGACGTGTCCCTGCCTTTCCTCTTGTCCATTACTTTCTTTGCTCCCTACCCTTTCCTCCTTCACCTGGCTTCTCCCTCCAGCTGTGATCATCCCTTCAAGATTTAGAAAATGCCTTTCTACTTGGTTCTGCCAGGCCATTACCCCCTACCCTAGGCTAGGCTGTGAGGGAGGTCAGTTAGAATTCCTAGGTTCTCTCCTTGGCTCCATCATGCATTAGCAGTTTCAGTCCTGGACTTCCCCTGGAGATGCATTAAACCTGTTGCTTACGGTGCCCTGTGTCATCCATTAACCCTGAGTTCCCCTAGGAGTTTCCACCCCACCCCTGCATAGGATGGGATTCTTAAGAGATAACTTGAGGTTTGGCACATATAAATCCTGCCTCTTGGAAATTGATGATAAAGGGTGGAGTGAAACAGAGCCTGCCTTCCCCTCCCCCAGTCGCCTTTGAGGAGGAAGCTAGAAGGTTGAAAACCTTGTTGGACAATCATCTGAGGAATGGGAGCTAGCCTGGGAGGGGATTGGAACGCACTCAACTATGCCTCAGATCCTTTGTTCCTCTCTTGAAAGGGAAACATTCCCCTCCCTCCTCCCTGGCCACACACACATACACACGTGCCTTTGTTCCCCCGAGTCAGGCAGGGATAGGAACATAGTGTCCCTTCCAAGGAGCCTGACTCGCTTCCCTAGAGGCTGGCCTCCTGGTCAGTGGGACTGGGATATTTGCTCAGGAGCCCCCAGCCTCGTGTCCTTTCCATAGAGTCTTCGAGGCTAAAAACTTGCCTACAAACAGCTGCTGAGACTTCTCTGTAATTATTTCATGGGACACCCATGTCCCAGGATAAACAGTCCCTCCCTCTTACTCCAGTTGGTGATTAATATTATTGTTAACATTATTATTAATAGTATCTAACACTTATTGAGTGCTTACTCTATGCCAGCCATTGGTCAAAGTGCTTTACATGTATTAATAGATTTCATTCTCACAGCAGCACTCTGAAGTAGGTTCTTTTATCCCTGTTTCACACATGAGGAAACTGAGGTACAGAGAGGTTAAGCAATTTATGCAAAGTAGCACAGTTAGTAAGAGGCAAAGCCTGGGAGGGTAGCTTCCAACCTCCCCCTTTTAAACACTCCACTGTGTTCCCTCGTCCAGTGCGCTATTGTCTAGGTGACTGCTGGCATTAATCCAGTGCTCACTATGTGACAGCCTTTAGTGACACTGTCTCTGTTACTATCCCAACAACCTTATCATTATAGGCACTGAGATTTGGGAGGGCTTATAGTTAGCCAGAGGCAGAGTCAGCATTTGAAACCAGGTCTCTCTTACTCTGAAGCCTGTCCTTTTTATCTCCAGTCCTTAAAAATCTTGCAAAGTAGGTGTTGTTACCTTCATTTTATGGTTGAGAAAATTGAGGCTCAGAGAAAAGTGATACACCCAGAGCTTCACAGGCTAGTACCAAGAAGAGCTGGGATTCACACTCTACTGTCTTAGTAGGCTGTATTGTCATGATTATTCTTTTTATGTGCATGATAATACTTTCAATTTACCAAGCTCCTTTTATAAGTTATTTCCCAGTGAAGTAGGAGAGGTGGGTATGTTCAGCCCTGTTTCCAGAGGGGAAACTAAGATAAGGGGTCTTGTCCCACAGTAAATGGCAGCATCAGACTTAGAATTCATGTTCTGGCTTTTAACACAGTATTATCAATACTGTCTGCCTCTCCTAAAGCTGGATGTGTGGCTTGGAGCTGTCCTTGGAGTTTCATTTCTTTTGTTAAATCAGCAAATATTGACAAATGCTTTGTAATGTGCTAAATGCTAGTGATACTGTGGATATTGTGGTAACTGAAACTGAGTCCCATCCCTCAATGGTCTGTTTCCATACTCCACACCTTGGGTCCTGCTGGTGTCCCTCTGCCATCTGAATCAGTCTACATGTGCCATCCATCCTTCTCCTCAGCTGCCAGACACACCAGGCAAGATTCATTATAGTTGATATGTATTAATCACCTTCAACACATACACAGACAAAACTCTGGCCTCACATTTGAGACAGCTTGACTCCTTGCTGGTGGCATAACACAAAGCAAATCAGCTTCAAATTCTCATCCATAAGCCTGAGAGAATAATGCCAAGCCACCAGAGTAAGTAAGGCATGAATGAGAAAGTGAAATGTAAGTGTGTTTTTTGGCAATAATAACAGATACTATGGGTTGAGTAGTTACTTGCTCTGTGCCAGGTGCTGTGTTTATCCCCTCAATATAATCATCTTACTTGGTTCTCACAAATGCTCTCCTGTGAAGATGGAGAATCTAGGGTTCAGAGAGGCTCCCTAATGTGTCCACAGTAACAGATCTTCTAAGAGGCAGAGCTGGGTCTTATACTCAGATGTGTCTGATGCAAAAGACTATAAGCGTCATTGCTTCTTACAAGCCCAGACTGGCTTATTTTACCCTGACTACCTGGCTCAGGGCCCGCGGTTGGGTGAGGACTCAGCCAGGGCCTGCTCAATGAACGTGAAGGGTTGTTATTATTAGATACAGGTTAGGCTACAAAAAAAGTTTCTGCCCCTAAGGAAGCAAACTCATTTGAAGCAGTAGGAATAGACCCCAAACACTTGGTGAATGGCTTGAGGCAAACTGTGCCAAACCTGTAAACACCAAAAGTGGAAGAAGTTGAGCCCACCTGACTGCATTGCTGGGCCCTGGGCCTCTGCCAAATGGGCCAGCTTCCACCATCAGCTACCCAGTTGATTACTGGGCCCAGAGGCCTCCACCCTCAGCCTGTATCATCAACCTGCACCCTTTCCCTAGCCAACTGCATTGCCAATCCAGACTGTCTTCTGCATCAACAGTGGAAAGGGTTAGGAAGGAGAGAGGTCACTGACAGCTTAAATAATCATAGCTTTCTCAGCACCGTAGCTTTGTACAATTTCCACTGAGGCCTCAGTTTCCCGGTCTGTAAATGGAGATAATACTAATCTCTTAATGAAGATGATAGTAATCTCTTCCTTATAGGCTTGCTGTTTTTCCTCTGCCTGTATCACTCATCCTATGGATCTGATCAGGGCTCTCTCTCTTCTTATCATTCAGGTATCAACTCAGATATCACCTCCCTAGAGGTCACCATGTTTACATGTTTACCATCTGTCTCCTGTAGTAAAACATAAGCTCTCAGAGTACACGGGCTTTATCCTGTCTTTCATCCCCAGCATCTAGCAGAGTGCTTGGTACATAGGAGGCACTTAGCAAATATTTGTTGAATAAGTGACTGTGTAGACCACCTCACACAGTGTCTGATATACTCAGTCAATGTTAGGCATTGTTATGTCTTAGGAAGATGTGGACCATGATGGGTTTAAATAGGTGAAAAGAATGTAACAAGAGCAGGCTGTGGCTGGGCGTGGTGGCTCGCACCTGTAACCTCAGTACTTTGGGAGACTGAGGCAGGTGGATCACTTGAGATCAGGAGTTCGAGGCTGGCCTGGCCAATATGACAAAACCTTGTCTCTTCTTTTTTTTTTTTTTTTTTTGAGATGGAGTCTTGCTCTTGCTCAGTTGCCCAGGCTGGAGTGCAGTGGCACGATCTCGGCTCACTGCAAGCTCCGCCTCCCAGGTTCACGCCATTCTCCTGCCTCAGCCTCCCGGGTAGCTGGGACTACAGGTGCCCGCCACCACGCCCAGCTAATTTTTTTTGTATTTTTAGTAGAGACGTGGTTTCACCGTGTTAGGCAGGATGGTCTCGATCTCCTGACCTCGTGATCCACCCGCCTCAGCCTCCCAAAGTGCTGGGATTACAGGCATGAGCCACCGCACCCGGCTCGTCTCTTCTAAAAATACAAAAATTAGCAGGGCGTGGTGGCAGGCACCTGTAATCCCAGCTACTTGGGAGGCTGAGTCAGGAGAATCACTTGAGGCCGGGAAATGGAGGTTGCAGTGAGCTGAAATCATGCCATTGCACTCCAGCTTGGGCGACAGAGGGAGACTCTGCCACACACACACACACCAAAAAGATCAGGCTAGTTACACACGCGTGCACGTGCGCACACACACACACGAGCAGGCCAGACGGGTAAGAACCACCCAGACAGAACTGGAGGGTGGAGTATGTATGAAGCATTTGAGAGATGAGGAGGCAGACTGGCTAGAGCCGAAGATGGTCTGTGTCAGCAATAAAGTTGGTCAGGGAAGAAACCAGGTGGCTGATGACAGAGGCCTCTGGACAGAGGGATGGTTGATGGTAGAGGTGGGCCTAATGGGGAGAGGCCCAGAGCACCTGTGGGATGCAGTTAGGTCTCAGTAACCCCTAAGAAAAAGAATCTCTTGCCAGCCAGGGCTCAGCAGGCAGAGCTGCAGGGAGAGAAAAGCCAGAGGCACCTGCAACCTGCAGATCAGGTAAGCTGTCCTGGTTGTTATTTTGGGACTCAGGGCCAGGTGCAGATTCAAAGGATTGATTGAAGCCTTTTGGCAACTCTGGCCTCAGCAGGGTAAACATCACCTGTCTCCTGCCACCTGCAGTGACAATGCCAGGAAGGGTACCCTAGGTAGGCCCAAAGGGGCCTAACTTTCTTGCTGCCCTGGTGGAGCAAGAAATATCTTCTAGGAGAGGCCAATCCTTCCCTGCCCCACAGCTCCTTCTCTGCAAAGCTCAGGTGGCAATCAGGTACCTCCTGCCCAAGAGGCCCCCATGGTTCTGGCCTAAGGAAGGCAGGGCGGGGCATTGGGAGCCGTTGACAGCTGGGCTCAGCTGGGGGGAGGGGTCAGTTTGGGAGCAGGTGCAGATTTCAGGGAGGGTGGGGCCTAAAGGGAAGTAGGGATCTTGGTAGGCTGCAAAATTTTCCTCCCCATCCCCCAGCCACAGCTGGCTTCTCCAGGAACCTGATGACCTAGTTACAATGCTTAGAAATTGTCAGCTTAGCTTGCAGTTCAGGGCTTTGCCAGTCTCTCCTCTCTGAGGCTTCTTGGGTCCAAAAGGTACCTTGGCATTTCCCCAAGGGGGTTCCATGTGAATGACATACACTGTATCACATGTACAGGCTTCTTGCCCAGGGGAGGAAAGAGCCAGTGAGGCTGCTGCTTCTTCCCTTGTGTGTGCCCCCCAACCCCAGGGAGAAAATACTCCCATGCCCTTGCCCCCTTCTGTTTCTCTCTAGAGAGTTGGTGAGTGACAAATGGGAAGTCACAAACTTCTTCCCTTGAGGGTCAACAAAGAGGGCCAGACCCTTGTTGCCCTAAGGATAGATTGAGCACACCTAACCATTCTTTCCTTACCTCCCTATCTCAGTGTGATGTTAAAACCTGATGGAAAGAGGTTAGGAAGACTCTTCTGGGGGCTCTGGAGGCCCCCCACTCTCTCAGGCAGCAGCTGCTCCTGGTATTCCTGGTGTCTGCCTTGCCTCCTTGGGAGAAATTCCATCGTTGTTAAGAGTCAGGTACGAAATTTGACAAACTGTTGTTGAATTGGTGAGTCTCACTTGCTTAATAGTTATCCTTGGCAAATACTTAATCTTTCCCAGCCTTAGTTTCCTCATGTATGGAAAAGAGGTAACAATATACAGTGCTTTTCTTTTTTCCTTTTTTTTTTTTTTTGAGACAGAGTTTCGCTCTTGTTGCCCAGGCTGGAGTGCAATGGTGCCACCTCGGCTCACCACAACCTTTGCCTCCCAGGTTCAAGTGATTCTTCTGCCTCAGCCTCCCGAGTAGCTGGGATTACAGGCATGCGCCACCACGCCCAGCTAATTTTGTTTTTTTAGTAGAGACGGGGTTTCTCCATGTTGATCAGGCTGGTCTCGAACTCCTGACCTCAGGTGATCTGTCCGCCTCAGCCTCCCAAACTGCTAGGATTACAGGTGTGAACCACCATGCCCGGCCTACAGCGCTTTTCTTGAAACACTCTTGAGAGCATGAAAATAGTTGAAAAGATACATGGAGCACTTACCAAGGAGCCCAACATATAGTAATTACTTAGTATAACAAGCTACTATTATTACTGTTATTGTCACATTGCAATCACTGGTAAACAAATTGTTGTCATTGCTATTGGATCTACTCTCCAGGAGTGAACTTTCAGGCTGACAGAATATGTGGATATCTTTGGACCAAGAGTTTAGAGATTTTAAGGTACCTGAAGCTTGGGGCCTTGGCTCACAACCTTGTCCCCTACCTCCTCTACAAGGCCCAAGTCATACCTTGTACACAGTAGAGGTTTGGCCAGTGTTGTTGACTAGACGTTTGGCAATGGGGCATATTTTGTTTTATCTTCCCAGGGTCCTCCTTGTTTGTTGACTGAGTGGAAGACATAATGAGTTAAGTATTTAAAGTGGGAAGGAGCATGCCTGGCACACAGTAGGTGCTTGACACGGGTTTGAATGATTAAACATGGCATTGTGGGAACTCTGGAGTTTTTCCAGGATGGCCCCACTCACTCCTTGTTTGCTCTATGGCCTCAAGCCTCTTGCCCAAGCTCTGCCTGTTGCCTCATATGTTGAAGAAAGATAACACCCGCCTTGCCTCCCTCATGGGCTAGCAGGGAGGCCCAAAGAGATGATAGATGAAAAAGCACTTTGAGAACTATAAATATTTGGTCTTGTTGCTACTCCTTGACTAAAGTCACAGCCATAGCTGTGTCATTCATTCATTCATTGAGTCAGTCAACAAGCATTTTTTGAGTAGAAGCAATATCTTATCACTTAACTGGCTTCATGAATTTGGACAAGTTACTTCCCTCTGTAAACCTGAAGATCTGTAAAGTGGAAGTAATACTCATTTCAGAGGGTTGTTGGGAGAAAGACTAAACGAGGTGCTCTGAGCTTACTGAGGATAAAAACTATGTCTTATTCACTCTTAACAGCTACTGCTGGGCCTAGTACTTGGTGGCTGAGTGTTTAGTGACTGGATTAACAAACATTCCTAATAATTAATGGTACATGTAAAGTGCACTTACACATTGCCTAGTGCAGAGTAAAAGCTCAGCAAATGCTGAGTCTTTCCCTTTTCTCTATGAGGCTTGAGGTGCCTTGATTTAGCCATGGGTTGCCTTCTGCAGTCAAAGTAACAGGCAAGGCCAGACTCTGAATATGACTCAGATGGGAAGTAGAAGTGAGTATTAATGCCTGGCTCCAGGTTGTCCTTACCTGCCTAGGCTGGACTTCAGTGCAGGAGTTCTGAACTATCGAGGATCAGTGCTGCTTAAACATAAAATCCAGTGTACTATGGTTCTCACCCCATGCTTATCTCTGATCCAGAACAACTGCCTCTTGTTCTACCCACTCTCCATCTGCTACTCAGAAGAATTTCCCCTTGCTCACAGCACCCACGTTCAGTTGGAGCCCTAGGGGTTACCATGTCAGGGAAGTCCCAGGGAGTCACTCAGAAATAGCCTTTGGGGCAAGGTCCAGAGAAGGAGCCCAATTCTAAGGCTCAGTGTCTCCTGGGACTGGGTCAAGCAGCAGGTGCATACATGAGACCCAGGGCTGGTGGCTGAGTGATGAAACTGAGAGATGTGTAGGGCCAGACAAGAAGTCAACCTAGAGGAAACTGCCTGCTTGTTCATGCAGGTGTTTGGACACCTGGGGGAACTTTCTGGGTCTGATTTAGTGGTGCTAGTGTAGGTTCCATATTAGTATCCCAAGCCCCAGTGAGGGAAACCTTTGGGACTCCCAAGCAAAGCCCGTAGTTGGCACCCAGCACCTTTAAACCCTTCTCAGATCCCTTTAGGGTGAAAGAGAGGCCCCCTCCTCTGGGTTCTACAGCATCTACAGCTGGAAACTCCAGGGACAATGACATAATAACCATAGCTCCCTTTATAAAGTCTCTGCTGTGTGTTAGGCACTGTGCTGGGGCTCTTTATGAAAAGGAGATCATTTTGTTAATTGGAAGTATGGGCTCTGGAATCAGACAGAGTTGAGTTTGAATCTGGTCTCTATTACATATCAGCTGTTAGATTTTTGGTGCATTCCTTTCCATTTCTGAGCCTCAGTCCCCCTATCTGAAAAATGGGGATAATAATAATACTTCATAGGGTTTTTGTAAGGATTTAAGAGCCTTTTGTAAGAATGTATGTAAGATCATATGGTGCAGGTATTAAGGTAATTTTAGTAATATTTAACAATGAGCACTTGCACTTAAGTGTTTTATATGAGATAGTTCATTGAATTCTCAAAATAGTACCACTCAGGTAGGTTCTCTTATTATTCCTATAGAGAAGTTAAGAAAGTTGTTCAAAGATGCACAGCGAGTAAGTGGTAAAACCATGATTTGAACCCAGGTAGTCTGGCTCCAAAGCCAACTTGTCCTACCTGGATAAGGAAGGCCCTAGTAAATGTTGCTGTTATAACTATTGTATCCAGCATTGTAGTTGTCTGTAGTTTTTGGTCTATCCACTGAATTCTGAGCTCAGTGAAGACTAGAAACCCATTTAATCACCTTGCACCCCCAGAGACCAACATAATACTCATAGAACTCATTAATATTTGCTTAATGGCTGAGAATATGCTCTTTCTTTAGTAATCAATCAGTAACTCTTTATCGACCATTTCCTGTAGGCTAGCTTTGAACTAAATCCTAGGAGGAATGCAAAGTACAGCTATGCCTGTGTAAACGGAAGATTGGGTGTGTGCGTTGGGGGGGTGCATTCCAGAGAGCACTGTGTCATTGGCAGAAACTTCCACACAGGAGGCAGAAACAATACAGGTGGTTTGAGGATGTTTTCCAAAATGGGATTCCCACCCCTCCCTGAGGGAGTCACTTCCTCCATCTCCTGCAGAACAAGGTGACACAGATTCCCTACTCCGGCCAAGGGCAAGGAACCACTCTAAGCTCTTCAGTCACTCTAATCCAGAAACTGTGTCTTTATGGCTCAGGCAACCAGTTCATGGCAGCCTAGAATGACAGGGAAAAAGCTGGGAAGGGACCTTAGAAAATCACTCTTGCCCAATACTCCAGCCAAAGTGGTCTTTTAACAACCAAGTTCAGGCCGGGCGCGGTGGCTCATGCCTGTAATCTCAGCACTTTGGGAGGCCGAGGTGGGTGGATCATCAGGTTGGGAGTTCAAGACCAGCCTGGCCAAGGTGGTGGAAACCCCGTCTCTGCTAAAAATACAAAAATTAGCCGGGTGTGGTGCACGCCTGTAATCCCAGCTACTCAGGAGGCTGAGGCAGAAGAATCGCTTGAACCTGGGAGGCATAGGTTGCAGTGAGCTGAGATCGCGCCACTGCACTCCAGCCTAGGTGACAGAGCGAGACTCCGTCTCAAAAAAAAAAAAAAAAAGGTTTAGGGCCGGGTGCAGTGGCTCATGCCTGTAATCCCAGCACTTTGGGAGGCCAAGCCGAGGGGATCAACTGAGGTCAGGAGTTTGATACCAGCCTGACCAATATGGCGAAACCCCGTCTCTCCTAAAATTACAAAAATTAGCCAGGTGTGGTGGCATGGGCCTATAGTCCCGGCTACTTGGGAGGCTGAGGCAGGAGAATCGCTTGAACCTGGGAGGCAGAGGTTGCAATGAGCCAAGATCGCACCACTGCACTCCAGCCTGGGTGACAGAGCAATACTCGTCTCAAAAAAAAAAAAAAAAAAACAAGTTCAGGGCTGGGCTCAGTGGCTCATGCCTATAATCCCAGCACTTTGGGAGGCCAAGACAGGCAAATCACCTGAGATCAGGAGTTCCAGACCAGCCTGGCCAACACGGTGAAACCCCATCTCTACTGAAAATTTAAAAATTAGCTGGGTGTGGTGGTGCATGACTGTATTCTCAGCTACTCGGGAGGCTGAGGCAGGAGAATCACTTGAACCCAGGAGGCGGAGGTTGCAGTGAACCGAGATTGCACCACTGCACGCCAGCCTGGGCAACAGAGTGAGACTCTTGTCTCAAAAAAAAAAAAAAAAAACAACCACCAAGTTCAGGCCAGGCATGGTGGCTCACACCTGTAATCCAGCATTTTGGGAGGCCAAGGCAGGTGGATCACCTGAGGTCAGGAGTTCGAGACCAGCCTGGCCAACATGATGCAACCCCGTCTCTACTAAAAATACAAAAAATTAGCCAGGAGCAGTGGCTCACATCTGTAATCCCAGCACATTGGGACGCCAAGGCGGGTGATCACCTGAGGTAATGAGTTCGAGACCAGCCTGACCAACGTGGTAAAACCCCATCTCTACTAAAAATACAAAATTAGCCGGGCATGGTGGCTCATGCCTGTGATGCCAGCTACCTGGGAGGCTGAGACAGGAGAATCACTTGAACCCAGGAGGTGGAGGTTGCAGTGAGCCAAGATTGCACCATTGCACTCCAGCCTGGGCAACAAGAGCGAAACTCTGTCTCAAAAAATTTAATAAAATAAAAACCAAGTTCAGATCTTATTGCATTTTTGTTTACAACCCTCCAAGTGGTCTTCCACTGTAGTTAGAATAAAACCCAGACTTTTTTTTTTTTTTTTTGAGATGGAGTCTTGCCCTGTCGCCCAGGCTGGAGTGCAGTGTCATTTCGGCTCACTGCAACCTCCGCCTCCCGGGTTCAAGCGGTTCTCCTGCCTCAACCTCCTGAGTAGCTGGGATTAAAGGTGCCCACTGGCCGGGCACGATGGCTCACCCCTGTAATCCCAGCACTTTGGGAGGCTGAGGCGGGTGGATCACCTGAGGTTGGGGGTTCGAGACCAGCCTGACCAACATGGAGAAACCCATCTCTACTAAAAATACAAAATTAGCCAGGCTTGGTGGCACATGCCTGTAATCTCAGCTACTCAGGAGGCTGAGGCAGGAGAATCACTTGAACCTGGGAGGCGGAGGTTATGTTGAGCCAAGATCGCACCATTGCACTCCACCCTGGGCAACAAGAGCAAAACTCCATCTCAAAAAATAAAAATAAAAAAATAAAGGCACCTGCCATCACGCCCAGCTAATTTTTGTATTTTTAGTAGAGATGGGGTTTCACCATGATGTCCAGGCTGGTCTCAAACTCCTGACCTCGTGATCTGCCCACCTCAGCCTCCCAAAGTGCTGGGATTACAGGTGTGATCCACTGCACCCAGCAAAACCCAGACTTCTTACCAACTTCTGAGGCCTGTGTGATCTGGTCCTGGCTGCCCCTCCATCATTCTGTCTCTCCCTTACTCCACTCAAGCCGCATGGGTTCCTTGCTGCTCCTGGATCCTGGCATAACTTCTTCCTGCCCAAGGGCCTTTGTAGTTGCTCTTTTCTCTGCCTGAAATGTTCTGCCCCTAGTATTTCCTTTCTGAGGCCTACATTTGGTTCAGCTTGCTGGTCACCTCCTCTGAGAGACTTTCCTTGACCTTCAGTTTAAAGTAGCCATGCTATTTCTAAATCCCTCTCCAGTCTTCTTGTAGTTTTGTCATAGCAACAACCTCTACCTGGAATTTTCTTTTTGTTTGTGTACCTGTTTTTGTCTGTCTCTTCTATTAGAATATAAGCCCCATGATTATAGGGCGTTTGGTTTGTTCATCATTGTATCTCCAGTGTCTGCAGCTGTTCTTTGCAGGTAGTAAACATTCAGTGAATACTTTTTGAATAAATTATTAAACAAATGAACAAAACCTAAGACATGAAAAAACTGAGGCCCAGAGAAGAGAAGCTAATGAGAATTAATAGTGTTCTTTCATCCTACTTTTGAATGCTCATTAAGTGCCAAGCACTGTATTCAGTGATTTACATGCATTATTTTTGCCACTTATTCTTAATTGTTATAATGAGTTGTTTGGAACATCATTTTTTATATATACCACTGTACCACTTAAAAGAAAACTGGACCAATCTTATTTTTTATTGGAACCTTGCTCTGTTTTACAAAGAGTTGGAAGCAACTTAGGAAAATTCATACAACCAAAAGGTTAATGTAGCTAAGGGAGTCGGGTGAAAGGAAAATATGGGTAAGAAGACAAGCCAAAAGTAAAATTAGTTCACACAAATGTATGTTACAAAAGTCCTTTGAACTGAGCAGTTTTTCTGCCATTCTTTATAACCAAATATTGCCCAGATTCATTTAAAATGATGGTTTTTTAAAAATCTAATTACAGGCCGGGCGTGGTGGCTCACGCCTGTAATCCCAGCACTTTGGGAGGGCAAGGTGGGCAGATCATGAGGTCAGGAGATCAAGACCGTCTTGGCCAACATGGTGAAACCCTGTCTCTACTAAAATACAAAAAATTAGCCAGGTGTGGTGGCGCGTGCCTGTAATCCCAGCTACTCAGGAGGCTGAGGCAGGAGAATCGCTTGAACCCAGGAGGCGGAGGTTGCAGTGAGCTGAGATCACACCACTGCACTCTGGCCTGGCGACAGAGCAAGACTCCGTCTCCAAAAAAAAAAAATCTAATTACATAGATGACCTTGGGATTGTCCCAGACTGCACCTAATAGTCTAGGATTTGCTGGCTCCCTTCCTGCCTCATCAGCTGGGCTCCTGGATTGAGGCAACACGATCTCCTCTTTTTGCCAAAGGGGCTGGTCCAGCAGGGAGGAGCCTAGACCCCTCTCCAGTCCTCTCTGGACCTAGCTAACTTTGTTTCAAGGAGTCTTTTCTGTAGAAGGTTTATTAATTGAGATATTGCCATTGGAAACCCAGTTCTGCTCTCAAGATACTTCCAGTTGAATTAGAGAGAAAAGACATAATATACATGAAAGGAGATCTTGTAAAAGCCAACAATAAATGCTAAATGCCAAATGAGGGAAGGACTTCACAGAAGAGGTGAGGTTTACACCGAGCCTTACCACAAAGCAGGGAAAAGAGGGGCTGTAGCTCCCAGTAGGAGAGTCAACGTGGGTTAAGATTTGCAGGCTGAGACCAACTCTCAAGAAGAGACCCGTGGGCAGTGGCAGTCAAATTTTAGGCATATGTGGAGGGGTCTCTTTCATTAGGTAATAAAGCCAAAAAGGTCAGCTAGAACCAGGTTTGTAGGATCTTCAAGTGCCAGGGGGAGGATTCCAAGGCCCTCCTTGGCAGCCCTGGTATCCCAATAGATAGGTCGTGCCCAGGGACTAATGCCCATGCTGGCCACTGGTTGGGCTGCTGATTCCCAGATGGCAATGGCAGCTTCTGAAATGGGAGCCAGAGCCTTCAACTAATAGTGAGGGGAGGAGTTAAGTGTGGGGCCATTGTCAGTTTAGCTTTTGGCCATCCCAGGTGCTATTCATTTGGCGATTCGGCAAATGTTTATTGAGCACCAACTATGTGCCAGGCCCTGTGCTACGTGCTGAAGATGCTAAGATAAACAAGATAAGGTCAAGGACATTGCTCTTGTAGAACTCTTACTTTAATGGGAGAGACAGCTAGCCTGAGAAACAAACAAGATTATTTCAGGGATTGGGTTAAATGCTGTACAGAAAATGAAACTGAGTAATGGAATATCTAGGGAAGCAACTATATGCATGGGCCAACTCAGTTACTCAGCTTTGACACTGTTGGGTCTAGTTGGTACCTTTGTTTCCTTTTGTGTTATAGATGGAGGTGATCTTTCAAATCTCCTCTGCAGAGATCCAATGGGATAATGGTGACTACCATTTATTGAGCACCTAGCCCATGTCAGGTACTCTACATGCATTTTCTCATTTAATTCCCTCACCTAGACTGTGTGGTAAATGGTCCATTAGCCCTACTTTCTTTTCCAGTAAAGAAACTAAGGTTTGGATAAGTGAAGTTGCATGCCAGGGTCCTGCAGCTTTACATGGTGAATCCTGGATTTGGACCTAGATTGGGCTGGCTCTAAAGCCAGGCTTCTTTCCCCTGCTCCACTCTTGGAATAAATGAAGGATTGTTGGTTCAGGATGTGCAGAAAGCTGCTTAGCAAAAGGAGAGTTGGAGAAGCATCTTGGTTTGAGGGTCTTGAAGGACACCTACTGTACTCCCAGCTGAGAGGACTCTTTCTCCTCATCTTCAGGAGGATGCCTCCAGAGCCTGGGGTTACTGTAGGCCTTTGCCAGAGGCATGTTCGGACTTAGCCAGCTGAGTATCCCCTGTTTCCTGCTTTTACCATCTCAGCTGCTGGTCAGGAGGTTTGGGAAGGTGACATCATCTAGCTGAATCAGCTGCTGCTTCTAGATACATTACTGGAACTGAAAGTCATTACCCCTTCCTTCCTGCTCTGCAAGTCTCTTCAGAATGAGGCTGGAGTATGGGTGTTCCACCTGTCTGCAGGGTCATGACTGGAATGGTACTTGCTGCTTTTAAAGAGCTAAAAGGTTTTTAAAAGCTTGCTCATGGAAAAAGCTTTCCTCAAGGCTTCTCAAGCTAAGGGAACAGAGCGTCCTTGAGAGGCAGGAGGATTCACAGGAAGGCCCTCCCCGACTCCCTCTTGTCCACCTACATTTAGCCATATGACCCTTCTGATCTCCTTTGCCTAAGTCCGAGGCTTAGGCCTAGCACTGCAGGATGGGTAAACAAAACGTTATTTGTGGACTTTTTGGCCTTAAGACTTTTAGAGTCTGGTCAAGGGGACAAAAAAAAACTGCTTACATTTCAGAGCAGACCAGCCACCACACTATTGGAGATATATTGGAGATCTCCCCTTGACTCACTAATTGAAAAGCAAAAAAGGGCAGGTGTGGTGGCTCATGCCTGTAATCTGAGCACTTTAGGAGGCTGAGGCAGGCAGATTGCTTGAGCTTAGGAGTTTGAGACCAGCCTGGGCAACATGGCGAAACTCTGTCTCTACAAAAAAATACAAAAATTAGCCGGGTGTGGTGTTTTGCACCTGTATTCCCAGCTACTCGGGAGGCTGAGATGGGAGAAACACTTGAGTCCAGGAGGTCAAGGTTGCAGTGAGCCATGTTCACACCACTATACCCCAGCCTAGGTGACAAAGCGAGACCGTCTCCAAAAAAAAAAAAGAAGGAAAATCGACTGGGTCCAGTAGCTCATGCCTGTAATCCCAAAACTTTGGGAGTCTGAGGTGGGAGGATCACTTGAGCCCAGGAATTCAACATCAGCCTGAGCAGTACAGTGAGACCTCCATCTCTACAAAAAATTTGTCAGGCATGGTGGCACACGCCAATAATCTTGGCTACTCAGGAGGCTAAGGTGGGAGGATCACTTGAGCCTGGGAGTTCATGGCTGCAGTGAGCTATGAACACATCTCACAGAACTCCAACCTGGGCGACAGAGCAAAATCCTGTCTCAGAAAAAAGAGTCATTGGAGGGTTTTGAACCAAGAAATGACAGTCCGACATACATTTTTAAAGGATCACCAGGCTGGGCACGATGGTTCACGCCTGTAATCCCAGCACTTTGGGAGGCCGAGGCAGGCAGATCACTTGAAGTCAGAAGTTTAAGACTAGCCTGGCCAACATGGTGAAACCCCATCTCTACTAAAAATACAAAAATTAGCCAGGCATGATGGCGTGTGCCTATCATCCCAGTTACTCAGGAGGGTGAGGCAGGAAAACTGCTTGAGCCTGGGAGGTGGAGATTGTAGTGAGCTGAGATTGTGCCACTGCACTCCAGCCTGGGCAACAAAGCGAGACTCCGTCTCAAAAAAAAAAAACAAAAAACAAAAAACAGCAACAGCACATGCTGAGGATTCTGTTCAGTGGTTTCCACTTATCAGTATAGCACCTCATTAATCCTCCCAACAGTTTTATGAGGTATGCTCTAGTGGTATCCACATTCTACAGAGAAGAAAACTGAGACTTTGAGAGGTAAAGTCACCTGTTAGGCCGGGCACAGTGGCTCACGCCTGTAATCCCAGCACTTTGGGAGGATGAGGTGGGCAGATCATGAGGTCAGGAGTTTGAGACCATCCTGGCTAACACGGTGAAACCCCGTCTCTACTAAAAATACAAAAAATTAGCCGGGCGTGGTGGCGGGCACCTGCAGTCCCAGCTACTTGGGAGGCTGAGGCAGGAGAATGGCATGAACCCGGGAGGTGGAGGTTGCAGTGAGTCAAGATCGTGCCACTGCACTCCAGCCTGGGTGACAGAGCGAGACTCCGTCTAAAAAAAAAAAAAAAAAAAAAGTCATTACACAGCAAACTGCCAGCATCCAAAGCCTGTCCTCTTCCCTCTTCCATTTGAATAGGCTCCTTCCAGCCAACATTCATGTATATTCTATCCAGGCTCCAAAGTCCAGTACCAAGCCAGTCTTTTCCAGGAAGCCTTCCCCAAGCTTATCTAATGGCCTGTCCCTCTATTGAGAGCTGATCTACAGAGCTACCATCCATTGAGCATTCCATGGGTGCTAAGTATACTGCTGAATGATTTAAATATGTTATCTCATGTAATATTCCAAGGAGCCATATGCCCTGTGACATCCATTTTACATGTGAAAATAGTGAAGCTAAAATATAGGCACATGCCATCATGCCTAGCTAATTTTTTTTTTTTTTTTTTTTTGAGATTGAGTCTTGCTCTGTTGCCCAGGCTGGAGTGGCTTGATCTCGGCTCACTGCAGCCTCCGCCTCCTGGGTTCAAGTGATTCTCCTGCCTCAGCCTCCCGAGTAGCTGGGATTACAGTCACCCACCACCATGCCCAGCTAATTTTTGTATTTTTGGTAGAGACAGAGTTTGACCACGTTGGCCAGGCTCGTCTCGAACTCCTGACCTCAGATGAGCCACCCGCCTCAGCTTCCCAAAGTGCTAGGATTACAGGTGTGAGCCACCACACCCGGCCGACTAGCTTATTTTTAAATTTTTAGTAGAGACAAGGTCTCACTGTGTTGTCCAGACTGGTCTCGAACTCCTGGGCTCAAGCAGTCCTCCCACCTTGACGTCCCAAAGTGCTGCGATTACAGGCATTAGCCAGCAGTGTCTGGCCTCTAATGACGCTTTATTCATGAGAATAAATGCCAAAATGTATACAGTGCATGGGCATATGACTGGGAGACCTTGGTAGGCCAGCAGTGGCAAGGACAGTCACCTAGAAGTAAGTGCCCTAGAGTACACCGAACCTGGGTTTCAACTGCCCAGGGTTACTCCTTCTCAAAACCAGCCCTTTTCCAGCTTTGTGTCCCTGTGTGTTTGCATGGGTACAGGCACAAGTAGATGACACAGTGGTGATGCTATGCACCCAGGACATTTCGTAATAGGGAAGGACGTTGACCACTGCCATGGGGTACCAAAGGTCATCAGGGCTGTGAAAGCCAAGGACACTCAGGCAGCCTTACTCCCCTTTGAGTCTGAGTCATTTCCTGAGGGATATTGGTCATTCATTCATTTGTTCATTAACAAGTATTTATTGCATTCCTGTCGTATATCAGGGACTGAGCTAAAGGTTGGACATACAGTCTGAACAAACCAAAGTCCCTATTCTCACCCAGTGCACATTCCAAGGTGGGTGGCAGATTTTAAGTAAATTAACATGTCAGGGCTAGGCATGGTGGCTCTCGCCTTTAATTCTAGCACTTTGGGAAGCTGAAGTGGGAGTATTGCTTGAGCCCAGGAGTTCGAGACCAACCTGGGCAACATAGTGACAACCCACCTCTAAAAATTAAATAACATGTGAGGTAGTATTTAGTGCTATAGGGAAAAATAAAGCAGAGAAAAGGGATTAGGGATGGGAAAAGGAAGGGTAGGGTAGTTAGGAAGGCCTCTCTGATAAAGTGACATTGGATCTGAATGCAGTGAGGGCATGAGCTGTGCGGATATATGGGGGAATAGTGTTGTAGGCATAGAGAACAGCAAGCCGTAAAACAAAAAAAAGCCAGATGCAGTGGCTCACGCCTATAATCCCAACACTTTGGGAGGCCAAGGCAGGAGGATCACTTGATGCTGAGAGTTTGAGATCAGCCAGAGCGACAAAGCCAGAGTTTAGTTGGGCATAGTGGTGCATGTCTGTAGTCCTAGCTAGCTACTCGGGACACTGAGGCAGGAAGATGGCTTAAATCCAGGAGTTTGAGGCTGCAGTGAGCTATGATCCTGTACCTCCACTCTAGTCTGGCTGACAGAGCAAGACCTTGTTTCAAAAAAATGAATAAAGCAAGTACAAAAAAAGACTCTCCAACATATTTAAAGTACAGCAAGGTGGCCAGTATGGCCAGAGTAGAGTAAGCCAGTGGTAGGAATCAGGTCTGAGACGTCACCAGGGGCCAGGTCTTGTAGGGCCACATGGGACTTTGCTTTAAGGGCAGTGGAAAGGCATGGAGGATTTTTAAGCAAAGAAGTGACAGGTTTTAGAAGGATCTCTCTGATGTGGAGAACAAACTCTATGGGTAAGAGCGGGAGCAGGAGACCAGTGAGAAGCCAGGTGGGTGATAACAGCAGTTTATACCAGGGTGGATGGGTGGTGGAAGTGGCGAGCAGTGGTCAGAGCTTCAGTATAATTTGAAGGTTGGACCAACTGGATTTGCTGATGTTTGCTGGATAAGAGGTGAGAGAGAGAGGAGTCCAGGTTTTTGGCTTAAGAAACTGGAAAGTCCTTACTGCCATTTAATAAGGGGAAGATGCCTTGGCTGATAGTGATTTCCTGCTAGGGCTGTGGAGTTGAACTGCCTGCATTCAAGTCCTAGTTTGCTTACTGTTTTGTTTTTGTTGTTGTTTTGAGATGAGGTCTCACTATGTTGCCTGTGCTTGTCTCGAACTCCTGGGCTCAAGTGATCCTCCCGCCTCTATCTTCCTGGGATTATAGGTACACCACCAGGCCCTGCTTACTGTTTGAGCAAGTGTTTGACTTTGCCAAGCCTTAGTTTCCTTCAATGTAAGCCTACTGTCTAGATGATAGGCAGTTGGGTGCTGTGAAAACTAAATGGGGGTAATTTGTATGAAGGGCTTAGGACAATGCCTGGCATATGGTAAACCTTCAGTAAGAGTTAGCTCTAATCCTTATTACTATTGTTGGAAGACAAGAAGTCCCAGGGCCTCAAGGTCCTCTGGAAAGCAGGCAGCAGGTCGCACTCCACCTCCACCACCCCCTCAAGGAGCCCGCCCTCCAAGAGGCAGCTCAGACACCATCTGTCCAGCAGAGAAAAGCCACAGGGAGACAGCTTTCGGGGAGCATTAGATAGATGAGCCCTTCCCAAGAAACCTAATCTCATTCTCAGCAGGTGCTAATCCCACCACCCTCCCTTGGTATCTGAGCCCAGCCCACCCACTTCCTTCCCCACCCCCATCCTGTGTCCTAGACCCTCTTCCCCTTCTCACCAGCTCCAAGCTGCCACCAGCAAACTTCCTTACCAGATGGAGGGGCTCTGACAGAAGCCCACCACCCATCTGACTGGGCCCAGCCTCTCACATGTATCAGGTCACCAAGGGCTACAGGTGCCACCTGTCCAGAAGCCCCCCCTACAGGTGCCAGTTCCTGGGCGTGGTGCTTGATCCAGGCTGGAGCCAGCTGGAGCCAGGAACTCCCACTGTGCCCCAGCTGCTGCCTGCCCTCCCACCCACAGGCAGAGAAACAGGCTTAACCCTTCGGACACTGCATATGTTGAGTTAGTTGTTACAGTTCTGGCTCAGAGTATTGCACTGTTTCAGTACACTTTTTTTTTTTTTTAAGAAATTTATCATAAATACAACAGAGAATATCTAATGCATATGTACAATTTTAAAAATAGGAAAATCATCACCTGTAAACTCATCACCCAGATTAATTAATAATCAAACATATGTTTGCCTTGCATGATGGCTTATGCCTGTAATCCCAGCACTTGGGAGGCTGAGGTAGGAGGAATGCTTGAGGCCAGAAGTTTGAGACTAGCCTGGGCAACATAGTGAGACCACCATCTCTACAAAAACTAAAATTAAAAAATAGCTGGGCGTGGTGGTGCACGCCTATAACTCCAGCTACTCAGAAGGTTGAGTCGGGGATCACCTGAGCCCAGGAGTTTAAGGCTGCAGTAAGCTATGATCGTGCCAGTGTTCTCCAGTGTGGGCAACAGAGGGAGACCTTGTCTCTAAAAACAAACAAAAATAAACGTGAGTACCTTAGAGCCCCCTGTGTACCCCCTCCCCAATCACAGCTACCCCACCATCCATACTCCTGAGTTCTGTGTTTTCTTTTGTGATATCTTACCATGTCAACCAGGCTAGAGTGCAGTGGCATGATCATACCTCACTTCAGCCTCAAACCTCTGGGCTCAAGTGATCCTCCTGCCTCAGCCTGCCAAGTAGCTAATTTTTTAATTATTATTATTATTATTTTTTAGAGATGGGATCTCACTATGTTGCCTGGACTGGTCTAGAACTCCTGGCTTCAAGCGATCCTCCTACCTCAGCTTCTCAAAGCACTGGGATTACAGGTGTGAGCCCCCACACCTGGCTACCTTTTTTTTTTTTTTTTTTTAAGTTTTACTATATATATGTAGGTATATATTCCTAAACAATATAGGATATTCTTCTACATGCTTTTTTTTGTTTTTGTTTTTGTTTTTGTTTTTTTTTGAGACGGTCCCACTTTCTCGCCCAGGCTGGAGTGCTATGGTGCGACCTCAGCTCACTGCAACCTCCGCCTCCTGGGTTCAAGCGGTTCTTCTGCCTCAGTCTCCCGAGTAGCTGGACTACAGGCGCACGCCACCACACCTGACTAATTTTTTTTTTTTAAGACCGAGTCTCACTCTGTCGCCCAGGCTGTAGTGCAGTGTGGTGCGATCTTGGCTTACTGCAACCTCTGCCACGTGGGTTAAAGTGATTCTCTTGCCTCAGACTCCCGAGTAGATGGGATTACAGGCACCTGCCACTGCGCCTGGCTAATTTTTGTAGTTTTAGTAGAGATGGGGTTTCACCATCTTGGCCAGGCTGGTCTTGAACTCCTGACCTCGTGATCCACCAGCCTCGGCCTCCCAAAGTGCTGGGATTACAGCTGTGAGCCACCGCGCCCAGCCCTAAGTTTTGTATTATTAGTAGAGATGGGGTTTCACCACATTGGCCAGGCTGGTCTCAAACTCCTGACCTCGTGATCTGCCTGCCTCAGCCTCCCAAAGTGCTGGGATTACAGGCGTGAGCCACTGCGCCCAGCCTGTGCATTCTTTTAAACTTCATTTAGGTATTATGCTGTGTTTATCATCTGCAGTTTCCTTTTTTCATTCAAGGTTGAGATCCATCCATGTTACTTGCATAGCATAATTTGTTCATTTTCGTATCCATTTATATGATCATGTCTCAAGCTGTGTATCCATTCTGCTGTCAGTGGTTATTTGGGTTGTTCCCTTGTTTTTGCTGTTTCAGACAATGCTGTTATGAAAACTGTTTGTGTCTCCTGCACATGCACATGTTCAAGAGTTTCTCCCAGGCAGTGGTTCCCAAACTTTAGCTGCCCATCAGAATCACCTGGAAGGTTTGTTAAACCTCAGATTGCTGGGCTCCACCCCCAAAGTGTTTGATTGTGTATGTCAGGGTTGGGGCCCTCAGAATTTGTACTTCTAACAACTTCTCAGCTGATGCTGCCACTCTTGGTCCTGGGACCTCGCTGAGAATCATTGTTGTAGGGTTTACACAGAAGTGGAATTGCTTGATCAGAAGGTAATGGCAGATTGTTTTCCTGTGTTTGTGTGAATTTACACAGCCACCAACAGCATATGGGTTTTCCATTACTTTACCTCTTTGTTAATACTTGATATGGTCAGACTTAAATTTTTATGGAGCTAGTGGGTGTGAGATGGTATCTTGTGGTTTTAATTTGCATTTCTCAGATTACAAGTGGGGCTGTGAATCTTTTCTTACATCTGTTGGCCATTCATGTTTCCTCTTTGTAAAATGTTCAAGTCCTTGCTCCGTTTCCTTTTGATTTGACTTTTTCTTATGGGTTTGTAGGCTTTTTTAAATATATTTTGAATACTAATACTTTGTCTATGCATGTTACAAATATAGTCTTTCAGTTCTTCTGCCTCAGCCTCTTGAGTAGCTGGGATTAATTTGTTCGCCGGGCGCCACCGCACCCAGCCTGTTTATTTTATTTTATTTTATTTTATTTTATTTTATTTTATTTTTTATTTTGAGATAGAGTCTCGCTCTGTCGCCCAGGCTGGAGTACAGTGGCACGGTCTTGGCTCATTGCAACCTCCGCCTCCCAGGTTCAAATGATTCTCCTGCCTCAGCCTTTCAAGAAGCTGGAATTACAGGCATGCACTACCACACCCAGCTAATTTTTGTATTTTTAGTAGAGACGGAGTTTCAACATGTTGGCCAGGCTGGTCTCCAACTCCTGACCTCAAGTGAGCCTCCATGCCTGGCCTCCATAGGGTGTTAAAGGCTGTAAATTTGAATTATTTATGACTTAAGTTGTACCTGGAGCTTATTGTATATACTGTATTAATATTTCTTTTTTTTTTTTTTTTTTTTTTGGAGACAGAGTCTCGCCCTGTTGCCCAGGCTGGAGTGCAATGGCATGATCTCGGCTCACTGCAACCTCTGCCTCCCGGATTCAAGCGATTCTCCTGCCTCAGCCTCCCAAGTTAGCTGGGATTACAGGCGTATGCCACCATGCCTGGCTAATTTTTTTTATATTTTTAGTAGAGACGAGGTTTCACCATGTTGGCCAGGCTGGTCTCAAATACCTGACCTCAGGTGAGCCACCCACCTCGGCCTCCCAAAGTGCTGGGATTACAGGCCTGAGCCACCGTGCCTGGCCTACTGTATTAATATTTCATAATGAACAAAGGTACCCTCTTTGGGAAAAAGTTGGGGCTTTTCTTCCTTTTTTCTTTTTTAACTTTTCAATTGATTCTCAAAGCCAGCATGTGGGAGAGAGTTTATCAAAACAGCCAGGCATCATGGCGCACGCCTGTAATCCCAGCTCCTTGGGAAGCTGAGACATGAGAATCGCTTGAACCCAGGAGACGGAGGTTGCAGTGAGCTGAGATCATGCCATTGCATTCCAGCCTGGGCAACAGAGTGAGACTCTGTCTGCAAAAAAAAAAAGAAATACATACTGACCTGTGTGTGGGATTTGCTTCAAAATACTACTGGAGTGAGAGATAGTGGTTGGGGAACAGATGAAATCAGATTGGCACCAAGTTGGTACTTGTTGAAGTTGAATGATGGGTTCGTTTTATTCTGTCTACTTTTGTACATGATTAAATATTATCATAAGAATAAGTTTAAAATTGGCCAGGTGCAGTGATTCACACCTGTAATCCCAGCAGTTTGGGAGGCCGAGGTGGAAGGATGGCTTGAGCCCAGGAGTTGGAGACCAGCCTGGACAACATAGTGAGACCCTGTGTCTCTCAAAAAAAAAAATTAGTCATTTGCAGTGGTACACACCTGTAGTCCTAGCTTCCTAGCTACTTGGGAAGCTAAAATAGGAGAATCTCTTCAGTCCGGGAGGTTGAAGCTGCACTGAGTCATGATTATGCCACTGCACTCCAGCCTGGATGAGAGTGAGACCCTGTCACAGGGGGAAAAAAAAGTTAAAAATATCCAAGGACTATTTCCAGGGCTACTTGTGAGGTAGCACATCTTTTCTTTTTTTCTTTTTTGAGACAGAGTTTCGCTCTTGTTGCCCAGGCTGGAGTGCAATAGCGCGATCTCCAGCTCACCGCAACCTCTGCCTCCTGGGTTCAAGCAATTCTCCTGCCTCAGCCTCCCGAGCAGCTGGGATTACAGGCATGTGCCACCACACCCAGCTAATTTTTTGTATTTTTAGCAGAGACAGGATTTCTCCATGTTGGTCAGGGTGGTCTCAAACTCCCAACCTCAAGTGATCCGCCCGCCTCAGCCTCCCAAAGTGCTGGGATTACAGGCGTGCGCCACCGCGCCTGGCAGAACATCTTTTCTTAACGTTTTGTTAGCCATTTGTATTCTTCAGAGCCAATTTAGTCTCCATCTACTTTCAGGAGTTCCTGATAAAGTGGTCTTAGCAGGCATGGAAGAGACTGATTTTAAAGAAAACAGGAGAGGGAGTGGTAAGGAAAGACTGGGGAGGGGATTTTCAGGCCGTTGCCAGCCCTTCTCCTAGAGCCTGACTACTACTGCCTCTAGGATTAAGTTTCCTACCTTCCCTTGTTTCTTCCAGGACCACCATGGGATAATTTTTATTTTCTTTCTTTCTTTCTTTTTTTTTCTTTTTTTTGTAGAGACGGGATCTCACTATGTCTCCCAGGCTGGTTTCGAACTCCTGGTCTCAAGCAATCCACCCGCCTCAGCCTCCTGAAGTGTTAGTAGGATTACAGGCATAAGCCACTGCACCCAGCTGTCTTTCTTCCTTCCCTCCCTCTTCCCTCCCCTCCCTCTCACCTCCCCTCCCCTCCCCTCCCTCTCACCTCCCCTCCCCTCCCCTCCCTCTCACCTCCCCTCCCCTCCCCTCCCTCTCCTCTCCCCTCCCTCTCCCCTCTCCTCCCCCTCCCCTCTCCTCCCCTCCCTCTCCCCTCCCCTCCCTCTTCCCTCCCCTCCCTCTCCCCTTCCCTCCCCTCCCTCTCCCCTCCCCTCCCTCTCCCCTCCCTCTCCCCTCCCTTCCCTCCCTTCCCTCTCCCCTCCCCTCCCTCTCCCCGCCCCTCCCTCTCCACTCCCCTCCCCTCCCTGTCCCCTTCCCCTCCCCTCCCCTCCCCTTCCCCTCCCCTCCCCTTCCCTTCCCCTCCCCTCCCCTTCTCCTCCCCTACCCTTCCCCTCCCCTCCCCTTCCCTTCCCCTCCCCTTCCCCTCCTCTCCTCCTCCCCTCCTCTCCTCCTCCCCTCCCCTCCCCTACCCTTCCCCTCCCCTCCTCCCCTCCCCTCCCCTACCCTTCCCCTCCCCTCCCCTCCCCTTCCCTCCCTTTCCCTTCCCCTTTCTTCCTTTCCTTTTCTTCTTTAATTATAGAGACAGGGTCTTGCCACGTTGCCCAGGCTAGTCCTGAACTCCTGGCCTCAAGCAGTCCTCCTGCCTCGGCTTCCCAAAGTGCTGAGATTACAGGCATGAGCCACTGTGTCCAGCCAATTTTTATTTTAATGGTATTCTTCTTTCCCTATTATTTTACCTGGACAGACTTAACCCAGAGGATAGAGGAACCTCATCATGGATCCTGGTCCGCTTTTAGCTTAACAGCATCCAAAGACAAAGAGTCAGAGATGGTAGCAACCCTAGTGTGGTTGATTACACAGTAGTGGTATTATTTTGTTGTCATAGGATGCAAATATCAAAGTTGTATCTCTTAAGATCTTTCTGTGTCAGTACATAAAAGCTTTCTCAGTCTTTTTAATGCTGCATAGTATTCTACACAGGGCACTATTCTATACTTTAACCAGTTCCCATTGGTAGACACATTTTTTTCCAGTCTTTTGCAGTTATAATAGTGACACTCAATGAATAGCCCTGTATATTTGTCATTTGGCCCATATATGAATACAGTATATCTGGGGGGGATGAATCCCTAAAAGTGGAATTACTGGGGCCAAGGGTATGTGTACTTGGGATTTTAATAGGGGTAGTTAGCCTGGGCCCACAGCAGTGGGTACCAGTTTACAGGAGAATCTTTTTTCTTAACACCCTTCCACCCAAGTGGAGAGTTTGGTTCAGCACATTTTCTTTTTCTTTCTTTTCTTTTCTTTTCTTTTTCTTTTCTTTCTTCTTTTTTTTTTTTTTTTTGGAGACAGAGTCTTGCTCTGTCACCCAGGCTGGAATGCAGTGGCACGATCTTGGCTCACTGCAACCTCCACCTCCTGGGTTTAAGCAATTCTTCTGCCTCAGCCTCCCAAGTAGCTGGGACTACAGGTGCCCACCACCTTGCTGGGCTAATTTTTGTATTTTTAGTAGAGACAGGGTTTTGCTATGTTCGCCAGGCTGGTCTCAAACTCCAGACCTCAGGTGATCCACCCACCTCAGCCTATCAAATTGCTGGGATTTACAGGTGTGAGCCACCGCGCCGGCCATCAGCACATTTCTTGAGTGCCTTCCTGTACCTGGCCCTGGATATAAGATAAACACTTTCATGTATCAAGTGAAATTGTTACTATTTGCCAGGCACCAGCACATTATCTGATAATCCTCATAACTACTCAAAGAGGAAGGCTTTTAGATGAGATAAGTGAAGCTCAGAAGGGTTAAATAGGGTGCCATGGTCATGGTCCAGCTATTAAGTGGCAGAGCTAGGATTAAGCCCAGGTTTCAATCCTCTGACGCCTGTACTCTTACAGTACACCCTTACCTGCCTCTCAGGAGGAAGAACATATGGTCTTATTGTCTAATACAGATAAGGAATCAGGCTCAGAGAGGGTAACTGGCCACAAAACAGCCAGCCTGGAAGCTATGAGGAACCCACATATGTCTGATCAGAGGCCTCTGGTCTACACTGAGCTGCCTGCCTCCCTCCCAGGGAAAGAGTTTGAGAATTTTCTTTTTTTTTTTTTTTTTTTTTTTTTGAGACAGAGTCTCTTTCTGTCGCCAAGCTGGAGGAGTGGAGTGGCAATCTTGGCTCACTGCAACGTCCGACTCCCGGGTTCAAGCGATTCTCCTGCCTCAGCCTCCTGAGTAGCTGGGATTACAGGCGCGTGCCACCACACCTGGCTAAATTTTTTTGTATTTTTAGTAGAGAAGGGGTTTCACCGTGTTTGCCAGAATGGTCTCGATCTCCTGACCTCGTTATCCTCCTGCGTTATACTCCTTCCTTTGGGAGGCCGACGCCTCCCAAAGTGCTGGGATTACAGGCGTGA
Source organism: Pan troglodytes (assembly GCF_028858775.2). Lineage (NCBI taxonomy): Eukaryota > Metazoa > Chordata > Mammalia > Primates > Hominidae > Pan > Pan troglodytes. The sequence continues at coordinate 37,904,683 of NC_072419.2, read as the reverse complement.
GCCACCGCGCCCGACCGAGAATTTTCTCCGTTCAGAGCTTCACTTGCTATAGAGAGCCTCAAGTCACTGGTTCTCAGTGTGCATCTATTGGCCATCAGAGGGTCCTTTAGGGATGACCCATCTGTGCTTAATTTACTAATGACAGTATAGTTGCTGCTATTTATTGAGTGCCTGCCATGTGCAAGATGCTGTAAGGTACAGTGTAGTTTGTTTTGTTTTGTTTTGTTTTTGTAGAGATGGAGGTCTTGTTGTCTTGACCAGGTTGGTCTCAAACTCCTGACTTCATATGATCCTCCCTCCTGGACCTCCCAAAGTTCTGGGATTACAGGTGTGAGCCACCACACTCGGCCAGTGTAGTATTTTTAATCTTCACAATAATCCTTCTTGGGAAACATGTTATTGTCCTCATTGTCCAGATTAGAAAACTGAGTGTAAAGTAAGTTAAATTATAGTCCTAAGGTTGAATGCTAATAAAGACAGAATACAAGTCCAATATATTGGACTCAAAAGCCCTCACTTAACTATGGTCTCCATGGGCTTCCCTTGGCTCTCTCTGCCTTTTTTTATTTTTTCTTATTGCTTGAGGCCCTTTCTGGAAGGTAAGTCTGGATTATCTACTTCACACTGTTTTAGAGAAGACTTGTGGTTTCCATTTACCCCTTACTCCCTCCGCTCCATGGCCTTTCAGGGAGAACACTGTGGGTATCATGCTGGGTGGCCTGGAGGGTCCAAGTAACAGGAATCTAGAAGGATGGACCAGATGTGAACAAAAGAAAGCCTGAGTAGGACACAAAACAGAGAAGTGGGGCTGTAACATCTCTAAGATATTACAGCTTGCTACTTCCACTCTCTCTGCAAATGTGGTGAAACCCAGGCTGGAGTCATAAAATAATAGCATAGGATCATTAACTAAAGTTTGTCTAGTGCTTCCTTGTGTTCACACATTATCTCATTGAACCTCTGACGATGCTAGGAGGAGGTAAATAGGGTTTTCCTCTTACCTTGGGTGAACTGAGGTCTTCTGACTAAGTCTCAGGTCCTTTCTACCATTTGTGCTGCATCCACATCTCTACTGGGAAGAACACAGGCTCTGCAGTCAGACACACCTGGGTTTGAACCACCTCCATTTTGTGTGTGTTCGATCTTGAGCAAGTGAATTCACCTTTGTGACCGTCCATGTCTTCATAAAATAAGAATTTTAAACACACATGAGGGCCTGGCATATACAAAACATTGAATAAATAGCAGTGATCTTTTTATTGACATCAGAAGGGGGTTGGGGACCCAGAGGCTCTTTGGGCTCCTATGGCATAGCTCTTGGAACCTGTTAATTTTCAAGGACAGGGGTTTGCAAGTCAGAGCAATGTCAAGTAAAGAACAGGTTCTTTGGGAGGCCAGGATATGCTAATGGGTGAACAATGTAAGGGAGGCATAATAATAATGCCAAAGGCCTCCTAGAGTACCTGTTCACTGCACTTTTGGGTCTTTGGTTTATATATGAAGAAAATGAGGTGCCCCCAGAGGGGAAGTGGGTTGCCATTGTTACACAGTAAGTTAATAAATGGCATTGCTGAGATTAGAACTCAGTCTTTTGTCTGCCAAGAAAGCTTACTTTTCCCTTACACTCCACTGCTCCCTTGAGGGGAAAAAAAAGGGCCTGGAGATAGGATCTTAGTGCTTTGGAACTGGAGAGAAAGCCTTAGAGATCATCTGATCCATCCTCCACACTTGTCAGATGAGAAAAGTGAGGCCTGTGGTGCTTAATTGACAGGACCATAGCCAAATAGAGCCACCACAAAGCAGGAGTAAGCTCACGTTTCTTGAACCTGACCATGTGGAACTTTCAAATTGCCTTTTTTCTGTGCGGAACTAGAGCCTCACTGAAAATACCAGTGGTTTACAATAAGAACAGCTGTTTAGTTTGGGGAACATTTTTCCAAATAGAATCTTCTTTTTCTCTCTTTCTCAATTCTTTTTTTTTTTTTTTTTTTTTTTTTTTTGAGATGGAGTCTTGCTCTGTCACCCAGGCTGGAGTGCAGTGGCACGATCTCAGCTCACTGCAAGCTCCGCCTCCTGGGTTCACGCCATTCTCCTGCCTAAGCCTCCCGAGTAGCTGGGACTACAGACACCCGCCACCACGCCTGGCTAATTTTTTGTATTTTTAGTAGACGGGGTTTCACCGTGTTAGCCAGGATGGTCTTGATCTCCTGACTTCGTGATCCACCCACCTCGGCCTCCCAAAGTGCTGGGATTACAGGCGTGAGCCATCACGCCTGGCTGTCTTTCTCAATTCTTATTAAAAATATACTAGAAGAAGAAAAACAAAGCTTTAATGGAGGACCTTGGTAGAAAGCAGGTAAAAATTATATAGAGTCTCTAAAATCTAGGGAGGTCCCCAGAGCCAGTAAATTTAAAGGCCAGCCTTCTCGCCTATCCCAGCAAGCTTATCACTTGTCTTGCCCTATTCACAACAGGCCTTCAGAAGGCCCAGCCTTCCCTTGGCAGCTGCATGTGGTGAACACCAACGGAAATCCCTGGTATTTTTCTTTGTATGCAACCAACCGTGGAGATGTAGGTCAGGCATTGCTGGCTTGGCAGTTACAACATCTCTAGCTTCACCCCTGCACCTGTAGCCGTGTTCACTAAGCCCCTCAAAGATGGGAAATGGATAGTCCCTTCTTAATAGGGTTTGGATCCCCAAGGGCTCATATGGGTGGAGTGGGTTTGGGAGGAGACAGACCATCTGGAATGTGGAGATGAGAAGGGTGGATCTGGCTCTTCCCTCCTTAATGTCTGATGTCTGGTGTTACTATAGCTGGATTGGTGGTGCTTCTGCTCAGCTCACCTTAGAGTAATCATCACTGACGGAGGAGACTGGGGAGGTCCCATCCTTCCCCTGGGCTCAGCTGGGTCTCCAGACCTACACCTGAACCCCATGCCTGTCTGGTGTTTACGGGATTGAAGCTGCCACCCTTTGGGACCTATCCTGTTTTCATTTCTGCTCTCAGCTCTCTGGTCTCTGTGGACCTCACTTACAGGTTTGTACGTGCCTGTCACCCACGGTGCAGCCCCATGAGGCTCTCCCAGCCTGGCACACTCATGCCTCTTTGGCCTTTGTTCTCTTCAGGAAAACTGCTAGCTCTATGCCTTGCTAGGGAGGGCTTTTCTGGCCCCTCAGATAGGTTCTTTTGGTCCAACCTAGCTATACCTTTCCTGAGATTCAGTCTGTTTGTCCACACCCTGGGGGACAGGGCCGTGGTTCCAAGGCATGTTGGGGGGTACCTGTGGACCATTCTGGACTGGCTTCTGGTCAGCTGGCTGACTCTGCCCTGGGTCTCAAATATCTCCTCTGTAAAGGTGTTAGACCAGGATCTTCAAGGTAACTTAGAGGTGATATGCAGATGGACATTTTCTGTTTTAATAGTCAGTGTATTTTATGTTGATTTCCATCTGGGGCAAATGATACTCTTTATAGGAAGAATAATAAGTTGCCTTTTCATTGCATTTATTTATTTAGCAAATATTTGCTAAGTGTCTACTATCTGTCAACCACTATTCTAGCTACTGGGGATACCTGCCTTCATGAAGTTCACATTCTTTTTTTTCTTTTTTTTCTTTTTTTTTTTTTTTTGAGATGGAGTTTCACTCTTGTTGCCCAGGCTGGAGTGCAATGGCACAGCCTCGGCTCACTGCAACCTCTGACTCCCGGGTTCAAGCAATTCTTTTGCCTCAGCCTCTTGAGTAGCTGGGATTACAGGTGCCCGCCACCACACCCAGCTAATTTTTGTATTTTTGTAGAGACGGGGTTTCACTGTGTTGGCCAGGCTGGTCTTGAACTCCTGATCTCAGGTGATCCACCTGCCTCGTTCTCCCAGAGTGCTGGGATTACAGGCGTGAGCCACTGCGCCGGGCCGTCATGAAGTTTACATTCTAAGAGGACAGAGAGTGATTAGGTGGCCGGTGGTAGGCGGCTTTTGGTATGTGTTTGCCTTTTTAATAAAGGATAATTAAGGAAGGCCTCTGAGGAGCAGGCATATGAGCAGAGATCTGCATGATCTGTCTGAGGGAGGAAACCATGTAACAGTCTATGGAAAAAACATTCCAGACATAAAGAACAAGTGCAGAGGCCGAAGGGTGGGAATGGTGTGCCTGGCATGTTTGAGGAAGAGCACGGGAGATCAGTGTGGCTAGAACAGAGTAAGCAGAGGAGAAGTGATTGGAAAGGAAAGTTTGTGTGAGCAGTGGTGAGACATTTTGGTTCTTCCTCTGGGTGAGATGGGAAGGCAGTGGAGGGTTTTGAGCAGACAGGAAACTGACTTTGCTGACCCCTCTGGCTGCCATGTGGTGAAGGAACCATGGAGTCGAGAAGAAGCTGGGAGACCAGTAAGGAGGCTGTTAGGACAATACAGGCAAGAAATGATACTGGCTTGGACCAAATAATAGCAGTGGAGGTGGTGGGAAATGGTGGGACTCTAGATAAATTTGGAATACAGATTCATCAGGATATACTGACAGATGAGTGTTAGAGGGGATTTAAGGATGAGAAAGATGCAGAAAGAACAGGTTTAGGGAAGAAATTGAGAATTTTCAGTACATGTATTTAAATTTATAAAAAGTAAGTAAATTGATAGAATAATGTTAAGTAGGCCAGGCACAGTGGCTCACAGCTATAATCCCAGCACTTTGGGGGGCCAAGGTGAGAGAATAGCTTGAGCTCAGTAGTTCAGGACCAGACTGGGCAACATAGTGAGACCTTATCTCTACAAAAAAAGAAAAAGAAAAAAAAATTAGCCAGGCATGGTGATGCACACCTGTAGTCCCACCTAGTCGGGAGGCTGAGGCAGGAGGATTGCTTGAGCCTGGGAGGTTGAGGCCTCAGTGAGCCTTGATCACACGATTGCACTCTAGCCTGGGCAACAGAGTGAGACCCTGTCTTGAAAAGAAAAATGTTAAGTAAATAATAACAGAATCACATATAAGGTCAAAGCAGTGATGGCTGAAATTGTGGATAGAGTGGACCAAATGTGTCTGTGCTGCCTTCCAGCTCTAAAATCCTGCTTCAGTGATTCAGACCACATAGTCTCCCATTCACAGAGAACAAGAACTTGAAGCTCAGCCTAGAATAAGCAGATAAAGTGACAGGAGAGCAATCCTTTGGACCAGGCCTACCTCCTGTTAATTTGGAAGGACTTGGGAAGTTCTTGCACATATACTGGCCTTCTGGCATTACCTTATTTATTTATTCATTCATTCACTCAGTCAGTCAGTCACTGAGCACCTTCTGCCTAGTAGGCCCTGGACAACGGCAGCTCTGATGCTTCTTCTCTCCTAATATAAAGCAAGCTACCCTGACCCCCGCTCCCACTGGAGCCTGTCTACTCTGTGGCCTGGCATATGCCTGGCGGTAATGTGTGTGCTGAAAGTGGAATAGCCACAGCCTAGGCAGAGCCCTGCCCTCCCTTTGCTGCACTGTTTCTGTCCATCTCTGCCTTCCTCATCTTATTGCCATCCACACTTTGAGGCCTGGTGAGCAAATGATTTTGCTTCCATGAGAGCAGCAGAAATAGTTGCTTTATCTCTTTCTTCATATAGGTCCTCATAGTTATCAAACTGGAAAGAAATCCCCAAGGGCCTCTTCTCTCGCCTTTTATAGATGGGAAACAGAGGGCCAAGAGGGCAGGCAACTCCCACAGTCCACATCTAATTCATCAGCAAATCCTTTCAGCTCTACTTTTATTGATTGATTGATTGATTAAGAACAGTATCTTGCTGTGTCTTCCAGGCTGAAGTGCAGTGGCGCAGTCATGGCTCACTGCAGCCTCAGCCTCCTGGGCTCCAGCAGTCCTCCCACCTCAGCCTCCGGAATAGCTGGAACATGCCATCACGCCCGGCTACTTTGTGTCATTTTTTTGTAAAAATAGGATTTTCCCATGTTGCCCAGACTGGTCTGAAACTTTTGGACTCAAGCAGTCCTCTCACCTCGGCCTCCCAAGTGCTGGGATTGTAGACATGAGCCGCTCCACCTGGCCCAGCCTTACTTTAAAAAATAAATTCTGAAACTGACTGCTTCTCACCAACTTCCCTGGCACCATTGTGGCTAAGCCACTGTCATATTTTCCTGATTATCTCACCAGACCCCTGGAGATCTCCACCCAGCAGCCAGATGGACGCTATTTAACACCAAGGTCAGGTCATGTCCTTCCCCTGCTCAAAACCCTACAGTGCTTTCCCAGGACAAGCCCAAGTCTTTAAATGGCCTACCAGGCCCTACACAATCGGGCCCTTGGCTACCTCCAGATCTCATCACAACCAGTCTCCTCACATTCACTGGACTTCAGCCACACTGGCATTTTTCCTGTTCCTGGAGCACCTCAAGCATGTTCCTGCCTCTGGGCCTTTGCACTTGTTCCCACAGCCTTTTCTCAGATCTTTGCAGTGCCTGTTTCCTCATTTCATTCAGGTCTCTGATCAAATTCACCTCCTTAAGAAGTTGTCCCTGACCATGGATTCTAATCTTACCTTCTTCCATGTTTCTCTGTACCCCCTTTCTCACATTTATTCTTTCTTAATGCATCACCGTCTGACATGTTTATTGCCTGTCTCTTCCCATTTGATTATAAACTCATACAGGTACGAATTTTCATTCTATTTAGTCACTGCTTTATCCCCAGCGCTTAGTAGAGTGCCTGACTCTTAGTGGGCACTTAATGAAGATTTGTTGAATGACTGAGTGTCCAAAGCTAGGCAAGGCAGCTTGTCTGGGCCTTCCTACAACTCCATAGGTCAGCCTGGCTTACAAATAGGTCATGTCCCATCTTAGAAAGCTCATCTAATAGCTTCACCAAAGCTACGTGGCATCACTTTTGTTTCCAAGATAAAGATCAGACAGAGGGAGGAACTCTCTCTGCAAGTACTGTCCTTGCAGATCTGGCTTAGGGGAAAGTGGGTTCATCACTGAGTAGCCTCAGCACACTCTTCCCTTTCTCACCCCTCGAGGCACCCAGGGAACCAGGGGGGAATGCTACTTCCATGTACTTAAAGTCATCTCTGACTTCGAAGGCCTAAGAATAGCAGATTCTCAGTAAATATTGGGTAGGTGAAAGGGTGAAGGAAAGAAGGTCTTAGTAAAATCTCTTCATGTATCCTGTTGCACTGGTAAATTTAACATGCTGTGAAGTTGAATGCCCTCACTAGTAACCAGGGGCCTCAGGCAAAGTCTCATCACCTCGCTGAATTTTAGTTTCCTCATTGGTAAAATGGGAACAGCACCTACTTGCAAGATTTTGAGAATTCAAACAGTAAATATTAGTTCAGCAAATACTAGCTATTACTTTTTGTTTGTTTATAGCTACAAATAAGAGAGACACTATGAGAAGCACAAATGGAGCCACTGATTTTTTAGCTGTAAAAAAACAGGCTGGGTGCAGTGGCTCATGCCTATAATCCCAGCACTTTGGGAGGCTGAGGCAGGCGGATCACTTGAGGCCAGGAGTACGAGACCAGCCTGGCCAACATAGCGAAACCCCATTTCCACTAAAAATACAAAAATTAGCCTGCAAAAATACAAAAATTAGTGTGGTGGCACATGCCTATAATCCCAGCTACTCAGGAGGCTGAGGCACAAGAATCGCTTGAACCCAGGAGGCAGAGGTTGCAGTGAGCAGAGATCACACCACTGCACTCCAGCCTGGGCGACAGAGACAGAGTGAGACTTCGTCTCAATTAATAACGATAATAATAACAGCAGCAGCAGCAGCAGCTAACATTTACAGAACACTTACCATGGACCATTTAACTCTGCTGCTAGGCCTGTGAAGTAAGTACAGCTGTTTTCATTTTGCAGCCGGAACACCAGGCTTGGAGGGGGAAAGTGTCTTGCTCCAGGTCCTGCAACCAGGTAGTCACAGAACTAGGGTTGGAAGCCACACTGTCTCACTCCAGGGTAAGGAGGCCTGAGACCAGGCTCTGCTCTGTCCCTGTATGAAGCCTTGGAGGTGTCCCTTCACTTCCTCTGGGCCTCAGTTTCTTACCTGCTCAGGATCGAACCACACATCTCTGTGACGCTCTGAAATTTCTGGTGGTCCACAGGCCACATCAAGTGGGACAGTGAGTTGCTTCCAGGCCTCCTGGTGGTGGTGCTCTGGGTATTGACTGTGAACAGCACACCTCTGGGTGCCCCCTCCCTCGACATCAAGCAAAGTACCCTAGCCCACTTCTCACCATCTCAGGCATCTTACTGTTCTGCACCTTAAAGGGGTAATGGACTGGGGCAGAAATGAATAGGGTAGAAAACAAGAAGGAACCCACTCCCTTGTCTGGTGCAGATCAATGTTGGATGCTGCAGAGAAGAGTACGAGGCTGACAGTCAGTGGATGTGGGTTTTGTTTCCCAGTTCCATCACATCACAGAATAGAAGGAAATGCAACACCGTGGGTGCCTTCAGCCCTGAGTTTTTGGTTACATGGGGTGTGAGCATTCATCTGTACAGTGGGGAGGGAAGGGTGTTGCAGGGATTTGCTCCCTTCCCCAAATCCTCCAGAGCTGTTGCCTTCTGCTGTGGAATTCCAAACATTTCCGATCAGATAAAGGTGGCTGAAAATACTTGGGACTTGTCTGGACTAGTTGGAGGCGGTGCTGGGGTGAAGAGGTCGAGGCCACAGGAGCTAGAGCGTGGAAAGATCTAGCCTTGCCCAGGAGTCTGCCTGGTCATAGATGTGCCTATTGCTCTCTTCCCCTGGAATCCTGCAGGTTCAGAGCAATGCCCAGTGGGCTTTGAGGTGGAGAAGGATCAGACTCCTTTGTGGCAACAAGTTCTCCTACTTCAGAATGTTGCTTCTCAATTTACACACTAATTACTGGATCTTTTGGATACCCCTGAGAGAGAGAACCCCGGTAGTCACTCATCTGTCTGCATGAGTTACTTTCATTCTCCTTATGCTGTAGCCCTAGACGGAGCCCTTTGAGATGATTCCCACTTCATTTGACAGTTGGGGAAAGGCCCATACTTTCCCAGAGTCTCAGGCAGGGGAAAGGACTCACCTGCAAATCAGCAATGGAACTGGGAAACAAAATCCACATCCACTGACTGTCAGCCCAGTACTCTCTTCCCCACAGCATCCAGCACTGATCTGCACCAGACAAGGGAGTCGCCATAGCTTTGGGCGGAGAGGAGGAAGGAGAAGCTGCTTTGGACTATGGAGCACTTGGGGTCAAAGACCTCAGAAAGAAGTCCTAGTTTTTGGAGATTGCTACCCCATTCCTGCCTGTTGCCTCAGCACAGTGCAAAAGATGCCTTTTCTAGAACTTTCCCATAAGCTTCCTGTCCCCTTTCCTTATCCTGAGAGAAAGTGTCTGGAGAATACTGGACACCTTGCATAATCACCTGCTATATTGGGGCCTCTTTCTAGTTTTGCCAGGCAGTGAGGAAAGGGATGAAGAGAGTGGGAACTGGCCTTTCTTCTCTTCCCTCCTCTCTGTCCAACACTCAGCCAGACTCTTCAGCACCTTCTCTGGACCCAGCACTGGGCAAGGCCTAGGGGACAGAGCCCATGGTCAGATGGGGGAAGAAGTGAGCAGCTAGGCTCCTTGAGAAAGTGACCTGTGGATTAAGACCTCAGAGATAAGTGGGACAGAGCTTGGTAGAAGCACCAGTGTGGGCAAAGGTCCTGAGTCTGAACAGAACATGGCATGTGAGGAATGAAGCAGCCTGGCCCTAGGTGAAGCTGAGAAAACCCTGCAGGCCCTTGTAGGCCATAGAGAAGGCTCCGAGACACAAGCTGAGCCATGGTCTACTAGTAAGAACAATAAACCAGACATTTACTCAAAGTTAACTATGTGCCATGCACAGTTCTAAGACCTTTACATGTATTAATTTGAATCCTCATGGTATTCTTTTGAAATAAGGACATTTTGGGCCAGGTGCAGTGGCTCACGCCTGTAATCTCAGCACTTTGGGGGGCCGAGGTGGGTGGATCATTTGAGGTCAGGAGTTTGAGACCAGCCTGACCAACATGGTGAAATCCAGTCTCTACTAAAAATACAAAAAAATTAGCCAGGCATGGTGGTGCATGCCTGTAGTCCCAATTACTTGGGAGGCTGAGGCAGAAGAATCACTTGAACGTGGGAGGCAGAGGTTGCAGTGAGCCAAGATTGTGCCACTGCACTCCAGCCTGGGTGACAGAGTGAGACTCTGTCTCAAAAAAAAAAAAAAAAAATTAAATAAGGATTTTTAAAATCCACATTGTACAGATGAGGTCAAAAGCAAAATATCTTAATCTAGTTTGCAAGACTTATTGGTTCTCTGCCTGCTCTGTGCTCTGGCAGCCCAATTTGGTAGAGAAGTAGAAATTAATTGCCTTTATCCAGATAGCACTTCCATTTCACAAATGAGGCAACTGATACTTGGAGGAGAGCAGGAGAGCAGCAGCGGAGAGAGAGCAGAACTAAGACCAGCCAGTCAACGGAGACAGAGGGAGACGAGCATCAGCTCCCTGACAGGGAAGAGTTTTCCAACGGGGCTGTCCGAAGATGAAATGTCCTACCCAGGAAGGAGGGAGCTCTCCATAAGTGCATAAGGAGAGAATGCCCTCGAGATGACTACCAACTCCCATGGGTGTGGACCATCAGAATGAAACAGACCCACTGTGGGACTTCAGCACTCCACCCTTCTGAACCCTGTCTGTGAAATGGGGGTGTTCGTGGTGAGCTTGAGTATTACATGGAAGGTTGGATGGGCATGCTGTAAGGTCCCTGGAGTCTCCGACTCTGTTCCAAGGGTGAGTATTGGTCTTTCTCACCCTGGACACTGGGAGAAGAATGGAGGGCTGTGGCTATCTACTTACGAAAGAATAGGGAGTCACCAGGGTTGAAATGAGAGAGTTGAGATGACGGGAGGCATCGGAATCCCAGGGGATGAGCCTATATGAGCACATAGCAGCCACCCAGGAACAGTTAAATGTTTGGACTCTGGAGACAGACTGCCTGTATTCAAATCCCAACTCTACCACTTGTGGCCTCTGTGACCTTGGGAGGGTGATTTGTCCTCTCTGCCTCTGTTTCCTCATCTGTAAGCTGGAGAGTAATAACAGCATGTACTCGGTGGGATTATTGTGAGGATTAAGCAAATTCTTACACATGAAGCACTTAGCACCATGCCTGGTACTTAGTAAACATCAGCTGTTTTATCTCCATCAGTTCCAGGGAAGGAGGTTATGAGCCCCCAAATGGGCATCTCTGCCCCCAGTAAATGCTTTTCTGAATTCTCTCTCTTTGCCCCCAAGCCCATCACCCTGGTTCTGAGCCAGAGAGATGGAGAGCCCACACTCGCACTGCTAGGCCTGATAGCTTTCTCGATTCCCCAGCGGAGGTGTTATCTCCTCCCGGCACAACCGCTTCCTTTTCTGAGAAATGCAAGTGCATCTGTCAGGCACAGCTTCTTAGAACTAATGGTGGGGGAGGAGGTGGAGGAGGAGAGGCTGGCAGCTGAATTGAACAGGTCAGAGTTGGAGGAAGATAAACATGAAGTTTGTTGTGAGGATACCACCAAATATTCCCTATAGCCCAGATGGCTTGAGCCCTCTATGACACCCCCTGATCTCACCACTACTGCTAGGGAGGTCAAGGCAGGAGAAACTGAGGCTCAGAAGCCAAAAGGCTTGCTGTGGCACCCACCCATACCTGGGCCAGCTGGACTGAGGTGTTGACCCCAACACAGTCTTGCCACCCCTCTCTTTTCCCTGCCTCCACTGAGCTGCCTCTCCAAGTTGCCCACCTCCAGGCCTATGTTTCCGTGGGGGAGAGGAGAAAGGCCATGTTCTTCTCACATCTCAGGAGCCAACAGCTCCCCTGGGAAAACCAGAGGAAGTGGATTCCAACCACAAACCTCACTTCTTCCGAGTCTCCGCCTGCAACTCCCTGCCAAAAGAGTGATAAGGCCTCTCCGTTTGCCCTACCCCCTTCCTACCATCTCCCAGCGATCTTCTAGCAAGACCATGTTTGTCTATTCAGCACACATTTATCAGCCTCTCCCTCAGGGAAACTGAGGCCAGGAGCATAAGGTGACTCTGCAGGTGACTCACAGCCTGCCAATGCAGGGATGTGAGAAGGACAGAACAAGGTACAGTTCTGGTGTCCCTGGCACTTTTCCTGGCTGCTAGTAGCCTCTTCCTCTTCTCCACCTACCTCTTTCCTGAAATAACCAAGCAGGAAGGAAGCAATGGGCCTGGGCCCTCCAGAGTCACCCAAGAGGAAGGAAGGGTTCGTCTGGCACAGGCATGCTTGTTCCTCACTGAAGCCAGGACGGAAGGGTTTCACTTTCCCTCCTGGTCTTCGTCACATCCTTTTCCTGTGGCACCAGTTCCCCTCAGCTGGCAGGAGCCAGTGCTTATTCATTCAGCTGATGGCCTCAGGCTACTTTACCCTCCTTGACAGACCCAGGGCCATGGCCCTAGCTCAGAATATGGGGTTTGCTGCCAAACATACTGGGGCTTAAAAATGGCTTCCCTTTTTTTTTTTTTTTTTTTTTTTTTTGAGACGGGGTCTCATTCTGTCGCCCTGGCTGGAGTGCAGTGGTGCTGTCACAGCTCACTGCAGTTTCAACCTCCCAGCCTCAAGCAATTCTCCCACTTCAGTCTCCTGAGTAGCTGGGACTATAGGTGCATGCCAACACACTCAGCTAAATTTCTAAGATTTTTCTTATAGAGATGGGGGTCTCACCATATTGCCCAGGCTGGTCTCGAACTCCTGAGCTCAAACAGTCTGCCCACCTTGAACTCTCAAAGATGCTGGGATTACAGGTGTGAGCCATCACAGCTAGCTGCCACTTATCCACTTTAGCTAGGTCTCAGTATCTCTGAGCCTCAGGTTACCTGGACTTAGAATGAAGGCCTTCCTCAGCCACAGAAGTACATGGACCTGGCCCATGATTGTCCTTTAGAAACTGAGCAGAGTGCTGCATCAACGTTAGGAGTAAAGGCACTGAACCAGATTGCTGGTGTAGGCATCCCAGTTAGGTCACCAGCTCACTACATTGGCCTTGAGCAATTCACAAATCATCTGTGGGCCACATATCCATCAGCTATATGGGTTAATGGTAGTACCCACTGACAGAGTGTAGAGACAACTAATGAACTAATCTACAAAAAAACCAAGAAGAGTACCTTACAGGGTATGTGCTCAGGAAGTGTGCGCTGCTGCTGAAGTCACTAAGGAAGTCAGGTTTTCTGTGGGTAGAGATAGCAGGGTCTAAGATGGCAAGATTGGACATCAGAACGAGTGTGAATGAAGTACTATCTTGGATAGATTAAAAGAAAAAGAATGGTGTGAGGCCAGAACTCAGACAGATCCTACTCTTGCCACTTCCTAGATAGGGATCTTGGGTAAATTCTGGAGCCTCCATTTTCACATATGTAAAATGGGGCTATTGATAAATGTTATGAGGATCAAATGAAAGCATTCATTTGTTCTTCTAAAATAGATTTATTTAGAATGGCATCTGCTGTGTTCCAAGTATAGCACACCAGGTTCTAGAGATACAGGTGACAGAGCCACACACAGTCAAGTGGGGGAGACAGGACAAAAAATAATCTCTCAAGTGAATATGATGATTGTACATGTAATTGGGAAATATGGCCTAGTGTGCATAGAGTGCTTTAGCTCAGTGCCCAGCACAGGTGAAACACTGAAATGTTTGGTAATGGTCAGCTGTCATAATAATAGTTTTTTGTTTCTTTGTTTTTATCTTTTGTTTTTTTGAGACAGAGTCTCACTCTGTTGCCCAGGCTGGAGTACAGTGGCCCCAAACATGATTCAATGCAGCCCTGACCTCCCAGGCTCAAAGATCCTCCTCAGCCTCCTGAGTTGCTGAGACCATAGATGCATACCACCACACCCAGCTATTTTTTTTTTTTTTTAATTTTTTTGTAGAGACAGGGTCCTCCTGTGTTGCCCAGGCTGGTCTCAGACTCCTGGGCTCAAGCAATCCTCCTGCCTCAGCTCCTAAAGTATTTTATTACTGTTAACAAGTAAGGGCTGGGTGCGGTGGCTCATGTCTTTAATCCTAGCACTTTGGGAGGCCAAGGAAGGTGGATCACCTGAGGTCAGGAGTTCCAGACCAGCCTGGCCAACATAGTGGAACCCCACCTCTACTAAAAATACAAAAAATTAGCCAGGTGTAGTGGCGGGTGCCTGTAATCCCAGGCAACTTGGGAGACTAAGGCAGAAGAATTGCTTGAACCTGGGAGGCTGAGGTTGCAGTGAGCCAAGATCATGCCACTGCACTCCAGCCTGGGCAACAGAGTGAGAGGCTATCTCAAAAAAAAAAAAAAAGAAAAGAAAAGCAAGGACACCATGGACCAGAGAGGTGAAGTAACCTGCTCAAAGTCACACTACTTGGAAGAAGTGGGAAGGGTGGGCACAGTTGCTCATGCCTATAATCCCAGTACTTTGGAAGACCAAGGTAGAGGATGAGGCCAGGAGTTTGAAACCACCCTGGGCAATGTAGTGAGATTCCATCTCTCCAAAAATTTACAAGAAAAAAAAAAAAAAGGAAATGTGGGCAGTGAAGCCAGGATGGGAACTAAAAGATCAGATTCAAGTAGGGACTATACTTCAGCCTCTGGCTGGTCCCCTGGCACTTGGGCCCCTTTCCTCAGGGCATCATGCCAACCTTTTCACCTGACTTCTACAGGGTCACAGGCACCTACAAGGTGACCTGCATCATTCAGTTGGCTGCCTCTGGGCAGAGATCTAGCTGAAGTCAGTCTGTGCCTGTCTGAGTAGGTCCTGGGCCAGACTTGGTCCCTGCCTGCACTGAGCCCCCAGACTGTTGGGGGAAACCAGGCACACAGCGGCCATCAACCCAGGAACACCCCTCCTCTCCCTCCCACCTCAGGGCCTTTGCACTTATTAACTCTGCTAAAACAGGCTTTTTTTTTTTTTTTTTGAGACAGGGTTTTGCTCTTGTTGCCCAGACTGGAGTACAATAATGTGATCTTGGCTCACTGCAACCTCCATCTCCTGGGTTCAAGCAGTCCTCCTGCCTCAGCCTCCCAGGTAGCTGGGATTACAGATGCCTGCCACCACACCCAGCTAATTTTGTATTTTTGGTAGAGACAGGATTTCACCATGTTGGTCAGGCTGGTCTTGAACTCCTGACCTCAGGTGATCTGCCTGCCTCGGCCTTCCAAAGTGCTGGGATTACAGGTATGAGTCATTGTGCCCAGCTCCCCCAGATATTCTCTGTCACCTCCCCAGGACTTAAAACCCTATCATCTCTAAAATTATCTTTTTTTTTTTCTTGTTATCCTCTCTGCTTCCCAGTAAGACAGGGTTTCTCAACCTTTTCTTTTTATCATCCACCCCTGCAAGGAGTCTTTTTCAGATTTTTTTGTCCTAATTGCCCTCCCATGAAATTTGAATACCTCAGCTATACTATACTATATATAGTATATATAGATATAGATATAGATAATATATAATATATATAGTATATGTAAAGTATATATATAGTATATACAGTACTATATATACTACATATTGTGTGTATATATATGGTATATATAGTATAGTATAGCTGAGGTATTCAAATTTCATGGGAGGGCAATACCTATATACTATATATACACATATACTATATATATAGCATATGTGTATATATAGTACTGTATATATACTATAGTATATATACACTATAGTATATATACAGTATGTATAGTATATATACTATATAGTATATATACTATATATATAGTATACATACTGTATATATAGTATGTATAGTATGTATATAGTATATACTAGTATATATAGTATAGCATAGCTGAGGTATTTACTATATATACTATATACTCTATATCTCCTTATGTGCTGTGGCCCTGTGGAGAGCCACAAATCACTGTAATGTCTAAGAATGCTTCACTTCACGCCATTGGAGGTGATCTTACCACCATTGAGAATGGACTAGAACATAAGCTCCATGGAAGCCTTGCTCACGGCTGAGTCTCCAATGCCAGCCTCAGTGCATACCCCTGGTATAAACAGAAGTCCAAGGAGTCTGGGAGCAGAAAGGAGACATTCATCCCAGAGGTTGGAGAGGGATGAGCAGGGAAGAGGGGACTCCAAAATGGAGTCCTATAGGCTTAGTAGGGGTTGGTTAACTGAGGAAGATATGGAGTGACCAGTTAAAGGACAGTGTTGGCAAAGGCACCAGGGCCTGAAGCACTCAGGAGTATGTAGTGTGGGGCCATTCCAAGTGGATGGCCAGGACTGTTGAAGCCTCTTGAAGTATTGGAAGAAGGACCTTGAAAGTGATACTAGCCTGGGCATCTCCTAGGGGCCAAGTCAGGAGACCCAGTTTTCTAGTGTAGGCTCTACTACAAACCAGCAGTGGAAACGTAGAATGGGCAGGTGGGTTGGCCTTGCTGACTTCATGGGCCTACCTGGCTAGGAATCCATGACTCTCCTGTGGAGGTCATTAGCCATTGCCTGTCGCCAGTGGCCCTACAAACCCCCACATGGAAGTCAGCTACCCCACTTTCCTCTTAACTCAAGCAGAGGATGCAGACAGGCCCTTGGGCCTGGGTCTCCTAGAAACCTTTGTGACATCAGAGACCTCCCTGCAACCCACTCTTAAACCTCATCCCTTGCCTACCATGCCAGCCTGGTTAAAACCAGTGGGAGCCACCCAAGGTGCAGTAGGGGCTTATCTCTGCTTTTCCAGACCAGGGCTGCTCTGCAATCCTGTTTATTTATCCAGAGCAGCCGCCTGCTGAGAAAATGGCTCTGTTTATTTCCAAGTGTGTCGTGTGAACCATGGGCTAAATATACCCACGCCACCGCCTCTCCAGCACCCGCCCTGGAACAGCACGCCCCATTTTGCTCATGCTGTCTCTGCAAAAGCAATCCTTAGAATCCACACCCCTTGGAAATACTACTCCCCTTCCCCAGGAAAAGAAGCTGAAATGGAAATGAAGGTTGTCATGACCAGGAACACATGAGTGGAAGCTGGGGCAGGTGAAATGAGAATGTTTCTATGGCACTGAAATGAGAATGTTCCCTCCACCCAGGAATGACTGTTCCTGGACAGTGAATGCTTTGTGCCCTTGTGGGGACAGCGCCTGTTTACTCCAACCCAGCCCCAGAGCTGAAAATTTCCTGTGGCTGCCAGCCGTCTACTTCAGGAAAGTTCCCATCAAGGGAGCCAGGCCTCTCCCATTTTGGCTGCAACCCCAGTGTCCCTGGTTTCTTGAGATACATTTGGCCTCTTGGGATAACCAGGGCCTTCTCCTATGCTCTTCATAGTGTGGAACTCTCCCCCATCACAGATAAGCCTATTTTGTGACTCCACCTGGGTGTACTTGGGAGCAACAAAATCAAACCTCCTGTAAGAATATTTTTGTCTGCCAAGACCCGCAGAGGCTAGCTAGGATGGAGCGGGAGACAGGGAAGCATAGCCACGGCCCTAGTGCCCTCCTTTCCCCAGATCCTCCACCTCAACCCTGCTCCCACATTCCTTCTCCTGGAAATCCATCCTTTCAGCACTACTGACAGGACAGGTCCCTCCAGCCTCCAACTTCAGGGAAGTGTCCTGACATAGCAGCCCTCCCTTTGAAGCTAGGCAGTCTTGCAGTTTGATCCCGACTCTGCTATCTGTTTGCTGAGTGTTCCCTGCTTTAAACCTCAGGAATCTTATTTGTGAAATGTGGCTCAAATCTACAGCTCAGGATTCTGATGAAGATGAAATGGGATACCAATGCCTGACATGTAGTAGACATGCAATACATTTGTTAACTCATGTATTCTCATGTATTTACAGAGCAAGACACTGTTCTGAGCACTGGGTGTATAGGAACGAGACAGGACCTCTGCCCTCATCAAGACACATCTAGTATAGGCCGAGGGCAGTGGCTCACGCCTATAATCCCAGCACTTTGGGGCTGAAGAGGGCAGATCACTTGAGGTCAGGAGTTTGAGACCAGCCTGGTTAACATGGTGAAACCCCATCTCTACTAAAAATACAAAAGTTAGCTAGGCGTGGTGGCAGGCGCTACTCGGGGGGGCTGAGGCAGGAGAATGGCTTGAACCCGGGAGGCGGAGGTTGCAGTGAGCCAAGATTGCACCACTGCACTCCAGCCTAGGTGACAGAGCAAGTCTTCGTCTAAAAAAAAAAAAAAAAAGACACATCTAGTATGGAAGACACATCACAACAAAAACAAAGTACAGAATCTAGTTATGAGAAGTACAGCTTAATGGAGGGAAAATGTGGTGAGGTGGTGAGGCCGGGCATGGTGGCTCACGCCTGTAATCTCAGCACTTGGGAGGCTAAGGCAGAAGGATCCCTTGAGCCCAGGAGTTTGAGACCAGCCTAGGCAACAAAGTGAGACCCTGTCTCTACAAAAAATTTAGAAATATTAGCCAGGCATGGTGGTGTGTGCCTGTAGTGTGGCAGCTACTCAGGAGGCTGGGGCAGGAGGATCATCTGAGCCCAGGAGGTCAAGGCTGCAGTGAGCCATGATTGCGCCACTACAGTCTAACCTGAGTAACAGAGCGAGACACTGTCACAAAAATTTAAAAATTAAAAAATAAAGCACTGAGAAGAAAAGCTGGCATGGTGGTCATTCTGTGTAGTGTAGTTCCTGTAATCAGGAGGCTGAGGCAGGAAGATTGCTTGAGTCCAGGAGTTCAAAGTCAGTCTGGGCACATCTTTTAAAAACAAGAAAAAAAAATGGTGGCTGGGCATGGTGGCTCATGCCTGTAATCCCAGCACTTTGGGAGGCCGAGGTGAGCAGATCACCTGAGGTCAGGAGTTTGAAACCAGCCTGACCAACGTGGAGAAACCCCATCTCTACTAAAAATACAAAATTAGCCAGGTGTGGTGGCACGTGCCTGTAATCCCAGCTACTTGGGAGGCTGAGGCAGGAGAATCGCTTGAACCTGGGAGGCGGAGGTTGCAGTGAGCTGAGATCGCGCCATTGCACTCCAGCCTGGGCAACAAGGGTAAAACTCTGTCTCCAAAAAAAAAAAAAAAAAAGGCCAGATATGGTGGCTCGTGCCTGTAATCCCAGCACTTTGGGAGGCCACGGGCGGATCACTTGAGGTCAGGAGTTCGAGACCAGCCTGGCCAATATGGCAAAACCCTATCTCTACTAAAAATATAAAAATTAGCTGGGCATGGTGGCACATGTCTGTAATCCCAGCTACTCAGGAGAATCGCTTGTACCCAGGAAGCAAAGGTTGCTGTGAGCCCAGTTTGTGCCACTGCACTCCAGCCTGGGGGACAGAATAAAACTGTGTCTCAAAAAAAAAAAAAAAACTGAGAAGAAAAATCAAGGAAGGTAAGGGGACAGGCAGAGAGAGACGGGGGTGGTGTACTGTTTTAGACAAGGCAGTCAGGGAAGGCTTCCCCTAGGAGGTGACATTTGAGGGGAGTCATGGTTGTGAAATGAGGGAGTGAGGCAGGCGATGACCTGGGGTCAGGTGCTCCAGGCAAGCAGGAACAGCAGACTCCTGCGGCAGGAGACATTGGAGGAACAGCAAGGAGGCCAGTGGGACTGGAGTGAAGTTCAGGGGACAGGGGTGGGGAGGAGGCCAGAAAGTGTTGGAGCCAGATCCCACTAGACCTTGCTGGCCAGAGTAAGGAGTGGGGACTTTATTTCAGGTGTGATGGAAGCCCTGGGAAGGTTGAGAACTTGGAGTGACTGAACGGAGTGTGCTTCTGCAAGGGCTGAGATTCATGGGTCACTGCTCTCTACTGCCTTAATGTTGAGGATTCCTTCAGTCAAGTTAGCAGCTCAGTGCACATGGCATTTTGCTAGGTACCAGGGATACAAAAATAAATGATGCTGCCCTTCTAAGTGCAGGAGAATGCTGCTGGAGGGCTTCCAGTGTTCTTAGAAATCTCTGTGTGGAGCATGGACTGAGGGGGTTGTCAAGACTGGAAGTGGGCCAAGGCAGGGGTCATAAGTGAGCAAATTGATAGGTGAGACCTGAGGCCAACTGGAGATGGCATGCCTGTCTTGAGGGAGCAGCCACTCGGCCATTTGGGACTGGTTGGAAATGTAGGCCCAGTGTGGCAGAGGTCTTGGTAGAGAGGCAAGAACCAGCCAGTAACTCATTCATTTTACACACACACACACACACACACACACACACACACACACACACGGTACTATCGTACTTCCTTTTTTTTTTTTTGAACGGAGTCTCTGTCACCCAGACTGGAGTGCCGTGGTGCGATTTCTGCTCACTGCAACCTCCGTCTCCCGGGTTCAAACAATTCTCGTGCCTCAGCCTCCTGAGTAACTGGGATTACAGGTGCGTGCCACCACACCCGGCTAATTTTTGTATTTTTAGTAGAGACAGGGTTTCACCATGTTGGCCAGGCTGGTCTCGAACTCCTGACCTCAGGCAATCCACCCACCTCAGCCTCCCAAAGTGCTGGGATTATAGGCATGAGCCACCGCACCCAGCCTGGAACTTACTTCTTTCTTACATATTTCTAGGTGCCAGATGCCAGTTTTAGATTCTGGCTCCACCACTGACACAGCTGGGTGACCTTGATCTAGTCCCTGGACCCTCAGAGGCACAGCTTCTTGGCCTGTAAATGGGGAGAGACAGCCTGCATTGCAGAATTGTTGGGAGGATTAAAGGACAAATTGGGTACTACGCTTACTCATAAAAGTTACGTTCTAAGCATCCCTCTCCCTGCCCCACAGGCTGCTGCGCCCTGGGCTGGGTAATTTAGCCCACAGCTCCTCCTTCCCCCTATCATGTGCTTCCCTTCTGACTTAGATTCAGGGCAGAGGGCTGTTGATCACAACCTCCTGGGCCCAGAGTCACACCCCCTGCAGTGGAGGATGTCCAGGACAAGGCCTCACAGACCCCATGATGGAGGCCTGTCAGTCCTGCATCATTGTTACCCTCTCTCCTCTGCCCTGCTCTTCTTGTCACCAACCTGCCCACCAGAGGCTCCCTCCAGAGGGAGGAGCCTCTGGCTGAAGTCCCAGGACCCATTCTACCCCTGAATTGGCTTCAAATGACCCTGGGGATTTAGCCCCGGGCTTCCTTATCCCTCCCTCTGGTGCAGCAGTAGAAAATCTGAGGCCTAGTGGCTCCACACTCCACACTACCCTCAGACTCAACTCTAGGCTCCTTGCGGCTTCCAGGCCACATATGGTCTGGCTCTTGCTCACCCCTGCACCATCATCTCCCCCATGCCCTCCTCTCCTGCACTCTGCTCCAGCCACCTGGCTTCCATCAGTTCCCTGACCCTGCCCATCTCGTTCCCACCTTGGATTCTGGAGTAAGTGCTACTTCTTGACTTACCTCAGACAGGGCACTTTCCTCCTCTCTACCTGTTTCTCAGCAGTAACACGGTTTGATTATCACCAATGGAGGGTCAAGAAAGAGGACCACCCTTAGCCCTTTACCTGGCCCAGAGTGGGCACAGATGGCTACAGTTTTTCACATCACCAAGGCCATAGCATGCAGATGGCCCCTTTCCCCACCCACCTACATCACTCTCTGAGGACTAAAACTGCGCCTTCCTTCTCTCTCCCTGCAGGATACTTTTGTGGAACTCTATGGGAACAATGCAGCAGCCGAGAGCCGAAAGGGCCAGGAACGCTTCAACCGCTGGTTCCTGACGGGCATGACTGTGGCCGGCGTGGTTCTGCTGGGCTCACTCTTCAGTCGGAAATGACCAGACACTGACCATCCACTCTACCCTCCCACCCCCTTCTCTGCTCCACCACATCCTCCGTCCAGCCGCCATTGCCACCAGGAGAACCACTACATGCAGCCCATGCCCACCTGCCCACCTGCCCATCACAGGGTTGGGCCCAGACCTGGTCCCCTGCAGTTAGTTTTCTAGAATTTATCACACTTCTGTGAGACCCCCACACCTCAGTTCCCTTGGCCTCAGAATTCACAAAATTTCCACAAAATCTGTCCAAAGGAGGCTGGCAGGTATGGAAGGGTTTGTGGCTGGGGGCAGGAGGGCCCTACCTGATTGGTGCAACCCTTACCCCTTAGCCTCCCTGAAAATGTTTTTCTGCCAGGGAGCTTGAAAGTTTTCAGAACCTCTTCCCCAGAAAGGAGACTAGATTGCCTTTGTTTTGATGTTTGTGGCCTCAGAATTGATCATTTTCCCCCCACTCTCCCCACACTAACCTGGGTTCCCTTTCCTTCCATCCCTACCCCCTAAGAGCCATTTAGGGGCCACTTTTGACTAGGGATTCAGGCTGCTTGGGATAAAGATGCAAGGACCAGGACTCCCTCCTCACCTCTGGACTGGCTAGAGTCCTCACTCCCAGTCCAAATGTCCTCCAGAAACCTCTGGCTAGAGGCCAGCCCCACCCAGGAGGGAGGGGGCTATAGCTGCAGGAAGCACCCCATGCCAAAGCTAGGGTGGCCCTTGCAGTTCAGCACCACCCTAGTCCCTTCCCCTCTCTGGCTCCCATGACCATACTGAGGGACCAACTGGGCCCAAGACAGATGCCCCAGAGCTGTTTATGGCCTCAGCTGCCTCACTTCCTACAAGAGCAGCCTGTAGCATCTTTGCCTTGGGCTGCTCCTCATGGCGGGTTCAGGGGACTCAGCCCTGAGGTGAAAGGGAGCTATCAGGAACAGCTATGGGAGCCCCAGGGTCTTCCCTACCTCAGGCAGGAAGGGCAGGAAGGAGAGCCTGCTGCATGGGGTGGGGTAGGGCTGACTAGAAGGGCCAGTCCTGCCTGGCCAGGCAGATCTGTGCCCCATGCCTGTCCAGCCTGGGCAGCCAGGCTGCCAAGGCCAGAGTGGCCTGGCCAGGAGCTCTTCAGGCCTCCCTCTCTCTTCTGCTCCACCCTTGGCCTGTCTCATCCCCAGGGGTCCCAGCCACCCCGGGCTCTCTGCTGTACATATTTGAGACTAGTTTTTATTCCTTGTGAAGATGATATACTATTTTTGTTAAGCGTGTCTGTATTTATGTGTGAGGAGCTGCTGGCTTGCAGTGCGCGTGCACATGGAGAGCTGGTGCCCGGAGATTGGACGGCCTGATGCTCCCTCCCCTGCCCTGGTCCAGGGAAGCTGGCCGAGGGTCCTGGCTCCTGAGGGGCACCTGCCCCTCCCCCAACCCCCACCCCACACTTGTTCCAGCTCTTTGAAATAGTCTGTGTGAAGGTGAAAGTGCAGTTCAGTAATAAACTGTGTTTACTCAGTGAACAAAGAGCCTGGGCTCTTGTGTGCTCCGGGACGGGGAAAGGAGGGGCCGCTGGAGAGCTGGGTACTGGTCCTGGCTCTGCTGCCCTCAGGGGAGGGCCTTGGACAAGTCCTTCCTTCCTTCTGGGCCTGAATTTATCTACCTGTACGGTGACAGGGTTTTACTGAGTAGATGCTGTGTGCTGGGCACTGGGGCTGCATGTGAACAGGACAGACACAGTCTCTGCCCTCAGGAGCTGACATTCTAGTGGGAGACACAGCCACTTGGCAAGTGTTTACTGAGCTCTGCTCTACACAGACATAGTCCTGGGCACTGGGGACTTCTTCAAACAAAACCTTTGCCTTTACACAGCATTCATTCTAGTGGAAGAGACAGACATAAGCACGGCTCTAGCTGCTGTAGGGTGTGGGGGAAAGGTGTGATGCCTTTCCTCACCTATCAGAAGGTTCTGTGACTGACATTCCTATAACAAAAGAAAAACAAAGTGGCAGTTCACACCCTGTAATCTCAATACTTTGCGGGTGGGGGATGGGTTGCTTAAGGTCAGGAGTTCAAGATCAGCCTGGGCAACAAAGTGAGACCCTGTCTCTACAAAAAAATTTTTAAATTAGCCAACCCAGCAAGGCCAGTCCAGATTCTTCTTGGCCTCTGTGTAGCATTCCTTCATCCCCTGTACAGGAGACAAGACATAGGTCAGAGTATTTATTTGTTTTTTAAGAGGGTCTTGCCCTGTCACCCTGGCTGGAATGCAGTAGTGTGATAGATAACTGCAGCTTCAAATTCCTGGGCTCAAGTGATCCTCCTGCCTCAGTCTCTTGAGCAGCTGAAATTACATGTGAGTGCCACCAAGCCTGGCTAATTTTCAAATTTTTTTTGTAGAGATGGGGATCTTGTTATTTTGCCCAGGCTGGTCTTGAACACCTGGCCTCCAGTGATCCCCATGCCCAGCCGAGAATTTGTGGCCAGCTTCTACACAGTAGAGCAGAGGAAGGTTACAGTAATATTTCTGTGTTTTAGCGGATCACGAGGTCGGGAGATCAAGACCATCCTGGCAAACACAGTGAAACCCCGTCTCTACTAAAAATACAAAAAAAAAATTAGCCGGGTGTGGTGGTGGGCGCCTGTAGTCCCAGCTACTCGGGAGGCTGAGGCAGGAGAATGGCGTGAACCTGGGAGGCGGAGCTTGCAGTGAGCCGAAATCGCGCCACTGCACTCCAGCCTGGGCGACAGAGCAAGACTCCGTCTCAAAAAAAAAAAAAAAAAAAAAAAAAAAAATATATATATATATATATATATATATATATTTCTGTGTTTTATGAGTTGCTTTGGGGAGAGGAGTTCTAGTTTCTATGACCCACCTTGGGGAAGAGGAATGAATGCTAGTTTCTGTTACTTGCTTCAGGGGAGAAAGAGAAATGGGAGACAGCAAGGCAGGAGAAAGTCAGAGATCTTGTTTCTGAGGCCTTTCAGCCTCCTTTAGTTTAAAGTATTCGGTATGCCAAAGTGCCATACTTTGGGGTATTGTTTTCTAAGCCCCAGTAAGGGCAAAGGAGGAAAAAGCAACAACCATGAGGAAGCGGTTTGGTCTTCTACCAAGACATGAAAGACTTAGTAGAGAAGGAGGTAAGAAGGGGTCAGACTTCAGATTTTTAAGGCACATCCCACAGGATTTCAGATGGAGTAGAGATAGCTTCAGAGAGACTCAAGGATGACAGATTTTTAGAATAGTGATGAAATTATAGATACAAAAATGAAGTGCATGTTTGAAGCCAGTGCAACCCAAGAGACTCATAGTAAGTGCGATCTGAGCTTGTCTGGGAATCAGGAGTCAGGGAGGGCTCCCTGGAGGAATTGACATGAGAGCCAGGGCCTGAAGAGTGCATCACGGTTAACTTAAAATTAAGTGGGGAGGCAGGAGAGTGGGCCTGGGGAAGAAGCAGTAAATGCACCAGATGAGCAAGCATTGTCTTCAGGCTGAAAAGCTGGTGTGTCCAGAGCTGTGAGAGGGCGCTGCTGGGTTTAAGATGATGACAGAGGGTGGGGTGAGAGGACTGAACTTGATCCTGAGGGCAGTGACAGCCAGAGAAAGGTGGTAAGTTAGGGAGTGATACAGCCCGAGAGCCCCCAAAACTCTGGCTGATGGGTGGAGAAGGTTCCGGAGGGGGAAGCAGAGTGGAAACACGGAGATCAGTGAGGAAGCCATGGTTTCATGAATGCTCCGGTTTTGAGGATGGACAGCCAGATTTGTGTCCCGGGTCGTCATTTCTCGAGCCGTGGCTTCCAGTGAGTGAGTTACCTACTCTCTCTGTGCCCCAGCTTTCCCCTCTACAAAATGGGTGTGATGGGCAATTGAATGAGATAACCTAGAAGCAGTGGAGGAGGACTGGATGTTGAGGGTGACCGCGGGGATGGACTCGGCATTCCCCCGGGCTCTCCAGGAGAAGAGAGGAGGTGCTGCACTCTCGGAGTCCCGCGTGGCCGCGTCCAGCGGTCCAGGAGGGGTCTGGGAAAAGCGGTCAGGGGCTCCAGCTGGAGGGCAGGCCTGGAGGTGGGACATGCCCCGGGCGCCCCGCCCCGCCCCGCCCCGCCCGCTTTTCGGAGTGGGCTTGACTGCCCCCTGGTGGCCACAGGATGCGACCTGAGAGCCAGCCCCAGCTCAAGCTGCTCCCGCTCAGTGCACACGACCTCTCTCGCCGGGGGGCCACTTTCCCCAATGTCCTCCATCCTCTACCCTACTCACCAGAAAAACAGCTACACTTCCAACCCTTAGGTACTGGATTCAGAGCTTGTATGGGCTCTCTGTTAGAATCGCCATCTTGTTTGGTTCAAGACCAAAGCCTCCAGCCTCCCACTCACGCCTTCCCCCATGATGTGTCCTCAGCTCCTGCCCCTAGCCATAGCCGTTCAAGTCCCTTCCTCACATTCTCCATGGGCTTCCAGAAATGTCTTCACTCGCTCTTTTTATTTATTTATTTATTTATTTTTATTTTTTATTTTTTGAGAGAGGGTCTCACTTTGTTGCCCAGGCTGGAGTGCAGTGGCCTGATCATAGCTCACTGCAGCCTCGACCTCCTGGGCTCAGGTGATCCTCCCACCTCAGCCTCCCACTGTGACTACAGGAGCACGCCACCATACCCGGCTAATTTTTTTGTATTTTTGCAGAGACAAGGTTTTGCCATATTGCCCAGGCTGGTCTCAAACTCCTGGTCTCAAGCCATCACTTGGCCCCGGCCTCCCAAAGTGCTGGGATTACAGGCGTGAGCCACTGTGCCCAGCCCAGAAACATCTTTTCACATATTGGCACAGATATAAATATATTTTGATCCTCCACTGATTTTTTACACAAATAGTAACATACTAAACACACTTTCCCTTGCTTTTTCCACCTGCATACTGTATCTTGTAGAGGTTTTTTTTTTTCTTTGAGACAGAGTCTCCTTCTGTCGCCCAAGCCGAAAGTGCAGTGGCATGATCTCGGCTCACTGCAACCTCCACCTTCCCGGTTCGAAAATTGCAATCTCCACCTTCTGGGTACAAGCAATTCTCCTATCTCAGCCTCCCAAGTAGCTGTGACTACAGGCGCACAACACCACGCCCAGCTAATTTTTGTGTTTACTAGTAGAGACGGGGTTTCACCATACTGGTCAGGCTAGTCTCCAACTCCTGACCTCAGGTGATCCATCCACCTTGGCCTCCCAAAGTGCTGGGATTACAGGCTTGAGCCACCTAGCCCAGCCTTGTAGAAGTTTCCATATTCACACATGAATCCCCATGTACTCACCAGGCAGTTTCAACAATTACCAACTGATGTCAACTTTATTCTTTTTTTCTAGCTGTGTGGTATTCCACAAGTTTTTAACCAGACCGCTCAGTGATTCCCAACTTTATATATTGCCATGGAACATGCTTGGAATTGCACAAAGGGAAAGCTGGAGGGGGTTTGGGACTCTCTATGTGGTTCTTGGTGAAAAACTCATTCAATTTCCATATATTACATATTTATGATGAAAGAAATGAAATATATTTCATAGAGAAAATATGAAGTTTTAACTTTGATTAAAACATCTAAATACATAAAATATTTTAAAATTTGTTCTTTAAAAACTTGACTTTGGTCCTGTAAATGCAACTTTTTATATGAGGTTTTATTATTGAAATGGCTCGGCCGGGCACAGTAGCTAACGCCTGTAATCCCAGCACTTTGGGAGGCTGAGGTTGGCGGATCATGAGGTCAGGAGTTCGAGACCAGAGCCTGGCCAGCATGGTGAAACCCCATCTCTACTAAAAAAAAAAAAAACAGAAAAAATTAGCCAGGAATGGTGGCGTGGTGGCGTGTGCCTGTAATCCCAGCTACTCTGGAGGCTGAGGCAGGAGAATTGCTTGAACCCAGGAGGCGGAGGTTGCAGTGAGCCGAGGTTGTGTCACTGCACTCCAGCCTGGGTGACAGAGCGCAACTCCGTCTCAAAAAAAAAAAAAAAAAAAGAGAGAAAGAAAGAAAGAAATGGCTCACACAGGGCTCAGCATGGTGGCTTATGCCTGTAATCCCAGCACTTTGGGATGCCGAGGTGGGAGGATCGCTTGGGCCCAGGAGTTGGAGACCAACCTGGCAACATGGTGAGATCACTTGAACCCGGGTGAAACCCCATCTCTACTAAAAATACAAAAATTAGCCGGGCGTGGTGGCCCACATCTGTAGTCCCAGCTACTCGAGAGGCTGAGGCAGGAGAAATGCTTGAAACAGGGAAGCAGAGGTTGCAGTGAGCTGAGATTGTGCCACTGCACTCCAGCCTGGGCCACAGAGCAAGACTCTATCTCAAAAAAAAAAAAAAAAAACAAAACAGAAAAAAGGAGACATTATAATCTCAAGTAGGAAATAAGAGAAAAATGTAAACCATTCCAAAGCTTACTATTGAAATTATATTTAAACATTCTAATAGCTCTTCCTTTCTATAACTGACAAATTAATGTTAATATTTCTTGTATTCAGTTGGATTTGAAATCAATCCAAATGTACGTTTTCATTTTGAATATTTTAAAATAATGAGTTCAGAAAACAGGAAAAGATATAAATCTTTTAAACTCTTCTTTCTTTCTTTACCATTATAACTGTTATTAAAACTGGGCAAGGCTGCCGGGCGCGGTGGCTCACGCCTGTAATCCCAGCACTTTGGGAGGCCAAAATGGGTGGATCACGAGGTCAGGGGATCGAGACCATCCTGGCTAACACGGTGAAACCCCGTCTCTACTAAAAATACAAAAAAATTAGCTGGGCGTGGTGGCGGGCGCCTGTAGTCCCAGCTACTCGGGAGGCTGAGGCAGGAGAATGGCATGAACCTGGGAGGCAGAGCTTGCAGTGAGCCGAGATCGCGCCACTGCACTCCAGCCTGGGTGACAGAGGGAGACTCCATCTCAAAAAACAAAACAAAACAAAACAAAAAAAACTGGGCAAGGCTGTACAGCACCAAGGAAGAGAGAGGAAGGAAGGAAAGAAGGGAGAGAGTGAGGGAAACACAGAAGGAAAGAAGGAAGAAAGGAGGGAAAAGAAAGGGAATTATTGGTCACTATTACTTATGAACATGTATGCCAAAGTTATAATATTAACAAACCAAACCTAATATTAACAAACAACATAATATTAAAAGAATAATATATCACAACCTAGTAGGGTTTATTCCAGGTAAACAAGATTGACTACATATAGGAATTTTTTCTTTTTGCTTTCTTTTTTTTTTTTGAGACGGAGTCTCACTCTGTAGCCCAGGCTGGAGTGCAGTGGCGCCATCTTGGCTCACTGCAACCTCTGCCTCCAAAGTTCAAGTGATTCTCCTGCCTCAGCCTCCCAAGTAGCTGGAATTACAGGCATGCACCACCATGCCAGGCTAATTTTTGTATTTTTAATAGAGACAGGGTTTCACCATGTTTGCCAGGCTGGTCTTGGACTCTTGACCTCAAGTGATCCACCTGCCTTGGCCTCCCAAAGTGCTGGAATTACAGACGTGAGCCACCGCACCCAGCCAAGAAATTTATCTATGTAATTTATTATATTGAAAAATTAACAAAGAAAATGCTTATGATTATTTCAGGAGATATGAAAATAGTATTTTGTAAAATTCAACACCTGTTCATTTTTTTCTTTTTTTTTGAGATGGAGTCTTGCTCTGTTGCCCAGGCTGGAGTGCAGTGGTGCCATCTTGACTCGCCACAGTCTCCACCTCCCAAGTTCAAGTGATTCTTCTGACTCAGCCTCCTGAGTAGCTGGGATTACAGATGCCCGCCACCACGTCCAGCTAATTTTTGTATTTTTAGTAGCAACGGGGTTTCGCTATTTTAGCGAGGCTGGTCTCGAACTCCTGACCTCCGGTGATCTGCCTGCCTCGGCCTCCCAAAGTGCTGGGGTTACAGGCATGAGCCACAGTGCCCAGCCAACACCTGTTCATGATTTATTAAATTAAAAAAAAAAAAAGCTTTTTAGCCAGTTTTCACTTCTTTATAGTCTTCTGGGTCTATAGAAGTTTAAGATAATAATTTTGTGTATTGCTTGTGCAATGTTTTTTTTTTTTTAAATAGAGACAGGGTTTCCTTATGTTGCCCAGGCTGGTCTGGAACTCCTGGGCTCAAATGATCCTCCTGCCTCAACCCCCCAAAGTTTAGGGATTACAGATGTGAACATCTGTGCCTGGTTCACTTGTGCAATTTTTAAAAATTAACAAATCATGCAGAAAAACCAGCAACTTATGTCATGATCAAATTTATTACATAGGCCAGGTGTGGTGGCTCACACCTGTAATTCCAGCAGTTTGGGAGGCTGAGGTGGGCAGATTGTTTGAACCCAGGAGTTCCAGACCAGCCTGGGCAACATGGCAAAACCCCGTCTTTACAAAAAAATACAAAAATTAGCTGGGCATGGTGGCACGTGCCTGTATTCCCAGCTAATAGGGAGCCTGAGGTGAGATAATCGCTTGAGACCAGAAGGTTGAGGCTGCAGTGAGCTGTGATCACATCACTGAACTCCAGCCTGGACGACAGAGCAAGACCCTGACTCAGAAAATAAAATAAAATGGACTGGCCGCGGTGGCTCTCGCCTGTAATTCCAGACTTTGAGAGGCTGAGGCGGGCAGATCACTTGAGGTCAGGAGTTTGAGACCAGCCTGGCCAACATGGTGAAATCCCATTTCTACTAAAAATACAAAAAAAAATTAGCTAGGTGTGGTGGCGCGCACCTGTAATCCCAGCTACTCTGGAGGCTGAGGCAGGAGAATCGCTTGAACCCAGGAGGTGGAAGTTGCAGTGACCTGAGATCACGCCATTGCACCCCAGCCTGCGTGACAGAGCTAGAGGCTGTCTCAAAAAAAAAAACAAAAAACAAAAACAAAAAAAAAACACACACACACAAAGTACAATAAAATAATGTATTACATAATGCCCAGCTTTCTATTTTTCTATCTCTACCATCATAGCCTTTGTCATGAGGCAAAAATAACAAGAACTATTTCTTACTATATAGAAAATAACAGAAATGGGCCATGCGTGGTGGCTCGCGCCTGTAATCCCAGCACTTTGGGAAGCTAAGGCGGGCAGATCACCCGAGGTCAGGAGTTCAAGACCAGCCTGGCCAACATGGCAACATGGTGAAACCCCATCTCTACTAAAAATACAAAAAAATTAGCTGGGCATGGTGGTGGGTATCTGTAATCCCAGCTACTCGGGAGGCTGAGGCAGGAGAATCACTTGAACCCAGGAGGCAGAGGTTGCAGTGAGCCGAGATTGCGCCATTGCACTCCAGCCTGAGCAACAATAGCAAAACTCCGTCTCAAAAAAAAAAAGGAAAGAAAGGAAAAGAAAATAATAGAAATGGCTGGGCATAGCCAAGTAAGGTGGCTCACGCCTGTAATCCCAGTACTTTGGGAGGCAGAGGTGGGCAAATCACCTGAGGTCAGGAGTTCGAGACCAGCCTGACCAACATGGAGAAACCCCGTCTCTACTAAAAACACAAAATTAGCCAGGCGTGGTGGTGCATGCCTGTAATCCCAGCTACTCGGGAGGCTGAGGCAGGAGAATCGCTTGAACCCAGGAGGCGAAAGTTGCAGTGAGCAAAGATCACACCATTGCACTCCAGCCTGGGCAACGAGAGCAAAACTCCATCTCGAAAAAAATAAAATAAATAAATAAAAATCAAAGAAGACCTACATTTATATAGATCATATATGTTCATTTCTTTCTTTCTTTTTTTTTGAGACAGAGTCTCACTCTGCCGCCCAGGCTAGAGTGCAGTGGTGCCATCCTGGCTCACTGCAACCTCTGTCCCCTGGGTTCAAGTGATTCTCCTGCCTCAGCCTCCCGAGTAGCTGGGACTACAGGTGCCTGCCACCATGCCCAGCTAAATTTGTATTTTTACTAGAGACAGGGTTTCACCATGTTGGCCAGGCTGGTCTCGAACTCCTGACCTCAGGCGATTCGCCAGCCTTGGCCTACCAAAGTGCTAGTATTACAGGCGTGAGCCACTGCGCCTGGCCTGATTTTTAATTAATATGCATAAACTCACATGAGAATTCTGACCATGTTGAGTATTCTCTCCTGAATTATTTAAGCCATCTCATTTCAATAAATTCACATATAAATAATTAGTTTTAATAATTTCATTATAGAGAGTCTTGTGAATTCTTGAAGTTCTTAAATGAAATTTAAATGGCCATATTACGAACTGTTAACAAGTCAATGTTAAAATTTGAGGAACTCATTTTTAAAATACTAAGATACCAAGAATGTGGACATAAAGCAAGAAAAAGTTTTTCTGAATATGAAATAGAAAATAATATAAACATAACATAGTGGCCTGGCCAATGAGATGGTTTGTAAATTTGTTGCTGAATAGGAAATGACCAGTACCCACGTCAGCAAGTGCCCACGTCAGGCTCTAATTGCACTGATGTAAAAAACAAGCCAGGCATGGTGGCTCATGCCTGTAATCCCAGCACTTTGGGAGGCCAAGGTGGGCGGATCACCTGAGGTGAGGAGTTCCAGACCAGCCTGGCCAACATGGTGAAACCCCGTCTCTGGTAAAAATACAAAAATTAGCTGGGCGTGGTGGCAGGTGCCTGTAGTCCCAGCTACTCAGGAGGCTGAGGCAGGAGAATCACTTGAACCCAGGAGGTGGAGGTTGCAGTGAGCCAAGATCACACCATTGCACTCCAGCCTGGGCAACAAGAGCGAAAACTCCATCTCGAAACAAACAAACAAACAAAAAGCTGGACGTGGTGGCTTATGCCTATAATCCCACTTTGGGAGACTGACACAGGAGGATTGCTTCAGCCCAGGAGTTTGAGACCAGCCTGGGCAACATACCAAGACTCCATCCCTACAAAAAAAAAAAAACTTAAAAAGCAAACAAACCTCCCCCAGAAAGAACTGTTATGATTGCACTGTAAAAATAATAATAATAAATTAAAATAATGATAGGGCTGTAGTTTACAAACCATTTATGAAGTGGAACATCCCTCCGCAGCTGTTTGGCTGTCCCCAAAAGGGTATATCAATCTTATCTGAACTTTGTGCCAAGCTCTCTGGGCACCTGGAAAACAAACTGTAGAGGGTAGGTGGATGGCCATTCTCCACAGCTGACCACTACAGTAGAGGTCCAGAAACGAAGAGGCCAACCTTGGCCAAGCTCAGCTCATGCTGGTGGAGCAGCAGGGGACCAGAGAAAGGATAGTGTAGTGGTTTGGAGCAGGACCCTGAAACGAGACTGCCCAGGGGAGGCAGGTGCCCTTGGACAAGTGACGTAACCTCTCTGTTCCTGAGTTTTTTGCCTAAAAAATAGGGGTGCTAATCATACCTACTTCATGAGGTAGTTACACAGGTTTAATGCTCGTAAAGTGCTTAAGGATGGTATCTGGCACTGTAAGTACTATATATATATATATTTTTTTTGAGACGGAGTCTCTCTGTCGTTCAGGCTGGAGTGCAGTGGTGCCATCTCGGCTCACTGCAAGCTCCGCCTCCCGGGTTCATGCCATTCTCCTGCCTCAGCCTCCCACATAGCTGGGACTACAGGTGCCCGCCACCTTGCCCGGCTAATTTTTTTGTATTTTTTAGTAGAGACGGGGTTTAACCGTGTTAGCCAGGATGGTCTCGATCTCCTGACCTTGTGATCCGCCCACCTTGGCCTCCCAAAGTGCTGGGATTACAGGTGTGAGCCACCGTGCCCGGCTGTAAGTACTATTTTTTATAGTAACTACTATAAATTGTATCAGACTGTGCTGCCAAACCACCACCAAGCTCTGCCTTAGTGTAGATTTCCCCCAAAAGCAAAGCCTAGAATAAAGATTCAGGGGCAAATGATTTAAGTGGGGAAGTGACACAAGGAAGGACAGGCAGCCAATATAGGGTGTAATAATGAGTAAGCTGCCACTCCAGGCAATGGGGCTCCTCCACCAGGGCATCCTTTGAAAAACCCGTGGAACACTGCTCAAAATTCTATCACTGAGGGAAAAGAACACCAAGGTGTTTATCCACCAACTCATCCCTCATTGGCTGAGGAGGGCTGCTTCAGGACTTTCTCCTTGACATTTGGCATTTCCTGCCTGCCCCATGCTTGGTCAAAAACACACAGGTGGCTGTTCCCTTTAATGAGAACTGTCCACCAAAGCTTCAGAGAGCATCCTGCAGGCACATTGCCCACAGCGTCTGCCACAAGTTGTGATAATTTGTAGCACTCCAGGTGGAACAATTTGGTAGTTCTCAACTTCTGTTGTTACTGTTTTTGTTTTTGGAGACAGGGTCTGTTCTATTGCCCAGGCTGGAGCGCAGTGACATGATCGTGACTTACTGCAGCCTTGATTTCCCAAATTTGAGGATCCTCCCACCTCAGCCTCCCAAGTAGCTGGGACCACAGGCATGCACCACCATGCCCGGCTAATATTTTTTTATTTGTAGTAGAGACAAGGTCTCACTATGTTGCCCAGGCTTTAACTCCTGCTAATCCAAACAATACTGCAATCCATCATTTTGCATATATGCACATGTATCCACAGGGTACATCCCTAAAAGTAGAATTGCTGGGCCAAAGGGTGTATACATTAGTCATTTTGATGGATACAGTCCAATCAGGCAGCCTATGAAATCGCCTGTCCTCTGCATTCTTGCCAACATTCGTGTTAACACTCTGATCCTTGTCAATCTGGTAGATGAAAAAATAGTACTCATACTTTAAAATTTCATTTTTAAAAATCTAATTGAGGTTGGCATCTTTTCATGTATTTGAAAGCCATCTGTACTCCTAATAAGTTAATGAATCTACACAATGACCAATGAAAGCTGCTAATGGTACACAAAGACAACCAGGCGTCATGTGCTGCCTGCCAAGAGAACACAGCACACCCATAAAATATTCTTGCCAAAAAAATCAAGCGTGAGTCTAAGCTTCTAAATGTAATCACCATTTACAGAAAACACCGGGGACAGAGGGGCATAATAAGTGACACATGGGATTGCAATTACCAAAATACAGACTGGGGGAAATCCTCAGGACAAATGACTCAATTTTTTTCAACAAATGAAATGGAAGGGGAAGGAGGGGTAGGGAGAGAGAGAGAGATTATATATCAAAAGATATTTTAATATATATTAGGAAGAACCACTGGACTTCCACATCCAGGAAGATGGAGCAGATGTACTTTTCCCTATTTCTCCTCCTAAGTAAAACTAAGAACCTTTGACACTGTATATAAAATAAGAATAAGAAAACTTAGGCTGGGCGCGGTGGCTTATGCCTGTCATCCCAGCACTTTGGGAGGCTGAGGCAGATGGATCACTTGAGGCCAGGAGTTTGAGACCATTCTGCCCAACATGACAAAACCCTGTATCTACCAAAAATACAAAAAATAGCCAGGCATGGTGGCTCATGCCTGTGATCCCAGCTGCTCAGGAGGCTGAGGCATGAGAATTGCTTGAACCCAGGAGGTAGAGGTGGCAGTGAGCTGAGATCACGCCATTGCACTCCAGCCTGGGCCACAGAGTGAGACTCCATCTCAAAAAAAAAAGAAAGACAGAAAAAGAAAAGGAAACTCTGAAAAGTGGAAAGAAGGCTGACCAGCTAGGGACCTTAAGACCTGAGACACAGCCAGGCGTGGTGGCTCATGCCTGTAATCCCAGCACTTTGGGAGGCCAAGAGGGCAGATCATGAGGTCAAGAGATGGAGACTATCCTGGCCAACATGATGAAACCCTGTCTCTACTAAAAATACAAAAATTAGCCAGGCATGGTGGCATGCACCTGTAATCCCAGCTACTCAGGAGGCTGAGGCAGAAGAATAGCTTCAACCCAGGAGGCGGAAGTGTCAGTGAGCTGAGATTGCGCCACTGCACTCCAGCCTGGGCGACAGAGCAAGACTCCGTCTCAAACAACAACAACAACAACAAAAACCGTAATGAGATAGGTCTCATTATGTTGCCCAGGCTAATCTCAAAATCCTGGCCTCAGGCAGTCCTCCTGCCTCAACCTCCAAAAGTGTTGGGACTACAGGTGTGAGCCACCACACCCAGCCTTCAACTTCATTTTGTGTTGGTCATTTCTCCACATCTGTAGAATATTTTATTATCTGCTCACAATTCTGCCTTCTCTCCTCATGCCTCCATGCACACCCTGGCTGTAGGATATTTATCTGTCCATCAACACTGGGCTTGACCTCAGGTGGTAGACTGTATTTTCGAAAATGATCTCAAAAATTTTCCCTCTTGGCCAGGTGCAGGGCTCATGCCTGTAATCCCAGCACTTTGGGAGGCTGAGGCGGGAGGATTCCTTGAGCCCAGGAGTTCGAGTCTGCAGTGAGCTATGATCGTTCCACTGCACTCCAGCCTGGGTGACAGAGCGAGGCTTGGTCTCAAAAAGAGAGGAATGAGATCATGTCCTTTGCAGGGACATGGATGAAGCTGGAAGCCATCATCCTCAACAAACTAACACAGGAACAGAAAACCAAACATCGCATGTTCTCACTCATAAGTGGGAGCTGAACAATGAAAACACATGGACACAGGGAGGGGAACAACATACACCAGGGTCTGTGGGGGCGAGGGGAGGGAGAGCATCAGGACAAATAGCTAATGCACGCGGGGCTTAATACCTAGGTGATGAGTTCATAGGTACAACAAACCACCGTGGCACACGTTTACCTATGTAACAAACCTGCATGTTTTGCACATGTATCCTGGAACTTAAAATAAAATTAAAAAAAAAAAAGAAATTTCCCTTCTCCCATGCACACCACATTTTACAATGGGATCTTGATGTCCTCCTACTGGGTGGTGGACTCCATGTCCTCTCCCTCTTGAACCTGGGTGTACCTTTGGTAGTGCCTTGACCATTGGGCTCCAGCAGAAGTGATGCTTTTTGTCTTCTGAAGCTGAATCATAAAAAGACCATGCAGGCCAGGCACGGTGGCTCATACTTGTAATCCCAGCACTTTGGGAGGCCAAGGCGGGCGGATCACCTGAGGTCAGGAGTTCAAGACCAGCCTGGCCAACATGGTGAAACCCCATCTCTACTAAAAATACACACAAAAAAGCCGGGCGTGGTGGTGCACGTCTCTAATCCCAGCTATTTGGGTGGCTGAGGCACAAGAATCGCTTGAACCCAGGAGGCAGAGGTTGCAGTAAGCCGAGATGGCGCCATTGCACGCCAGCCTGGGCAACAGAGCAAGACTCTGTCTCAAAAAAAAAAAAAGAAAAGAAAAGAAAGAAAGACAAGGCACTTCCCCTTCGCTCTCTTGGGACCCAGCCACTGTTTTTGTTTTTGAGACCGAGTCTCGCTCTGTCTCCAGGCTGGTGTGCAGTGGTACAATCTTGGCTCACTGCAACCTCCGCCTCTCGGGTTCAAGTGATTCTCCTGCCTCAGCCTCCCGAGTAGCTGGGACTACAGGCACATGCCACCACACCCAGCTAATTTTTGTATTTTAGTAGAGACAGGGTTTCACCGTGTTGGCCAGGATGGTCTCGATCTATTGACCTCATGATCTGCCTACCTCAGCCTCCCAAAGTGCTGGGATTATAGGCATAAGCCACCTCACCCGACCTCCAGCTACCATGTTTTAAGGGAGACCAAACTAGTCCACACAGATTGACCATGGAGGGAAGCCACAAAGTGGTGTTCCAGTTGATCTGAGGTCCAGCTGTGGTCCCAGCATCAAGTGCTACATATGTGAGTGAAAACACCTCCAGCCAATCCTAGTCACAGCCCTTGAGTGTTTCCAGCTGAGGCCCCAGATGTTCTAGAGCAGAGGCAAGTGGTTTCCACCATACCTGGCCCAAATCCCTGACTCACAGAATCTCTGAACATAGTAAAATAATTGTTTTATGCCAGTCAGTCTCAGGTTGGTTTGTAATGCAGCAATCATAATTGGAATACCTTGGCCAGTGGAATGTGGTGCAGTTTTGTGTGTGCTTGTTTTGGGCCTGGACTTCAAGAGTGTCCCCACCCATTCCTCTGCCCTGCCAAAGTCTCAGACTTCTGCCATGAGAAGAACATGCCCTAGGTGTCCACTGGTCCCAGAACAAAAAGACAAACAGAATAACCTTCAGTCCAACTTTTTTTTTTCCTGAAACAGAGTCTCGCTCTATTGCCCAGGCTGGAGTGGAGTGGCACAATCTCGGTTTACTGCAACATTCACCTCTGGGTTCAATCAATTCTTGTGTCTCAGCCTCCCAAGTAGCTGGGATTACAAGCATGCGCCAACACATCCAGCTAATTTTTGTATTTTTAGTAGAGATGGGGTTTCTCCATGTTGGCCGGGCTGGTCTCGAACTCCTGGCCTCAAATGATCTGCCCTGCTCAGCCTCCCAAATCCTGGGATTACAGCCGTGAGCCACCGTGCCTAGCCCTGAGCCCAACTATTGTGGTCTCAATTGTGTCTCCCCCAAATTCATATGTGGATGTTCTAACCCCCAGCACCTCAGAATGGGACTGCATTTGGAGATAAGACCTTTTAAAAGAGGTGATTAAGCCGGACACAGTGGCTCACGCCTGTAATCCCAGCATTTTGGGAGGCCGAGGCGGGTGGATCACGAGGTCAGGAGTTCAAGACCAGCCTGGCCAACATAGTGAAACCCCATCTCTACTAAACATACAAAAAATTAGCCAGGTGTGGTGGTGAGCACCTGTAATCCCAGCTACTCGGGAGGCTGAGGCAGGAGAACTGCTTGAACGCAGGAGAACTGCTTGAACCCAGGAGGCGGAGCTTGCAGTGAGCCGAGATCGCACCACTGCACTCCAGCCTGGGCGACAAGAGAGAAACTCTGTCTCATAAATAAATAAATAAATAAATAAATAAATAAATAAATAAAAGAGCTGATTAAGTTAAAATGCACAATAAATATTTGTTGGTTGAATGACTGTTGTCACAACTGCTTTGCTAAATTCTTCCTTTGGCACCTAGGGCATCTATGGACACGTGCTACTCAGACTCTTCAAGAGAACCTGCTATGAAGAGGGTAGTTGTGTGACCACCTCCAGCTGCCACACTTTCAGACCTGCTGTAGTGTTCATGCTGAGGCCATGATCTTTCTGGGCCGCTCCCAACCAGGGACTGAGCACAATGGAGTTACTAGGTGTGATGGTTAACACTGAGTGTCAGCTGGGTGCAGTGGCTCATGCCTGTAGTCCCGGCACTTTGGGAGGCCGAGGTGGGAGGATCACGAGGTCAGGAGATCAAGACCATCCTGCTAACACAGTGAAACCCCGTCTCTACTAAAAATACAAAAAATTAGCCAGGCTTGGTGGTGGGCGCCTGTAGTCCCAGCTACTCAGGAGGCTGAGGCAGGAGAATGGCGTGAACCCAGGAGGCAGAGGTTGCAGTGAGCCGAGATCACGCCATTGCATTCCAGCCTGAGTGACAGAGCGAGATTCCATCTCAAAAAAAAAAAAAAAAAAAAAAAAAAAAAAAAAATTGAATGTCAACTTGATTGGATTAAAGGATGCAAAGTATTGTTCCTGGGTGTGTCTTCGAGGGTGTTGCCAAAGGAGATTAATGTTTGAGTCAGTGGACTGGGAGAGGCAGACTCACCCTCAATCTGGGTAGGTACCATCTAATCAGCTGCCAGCACAGCTGGGTTAAAAGTAGACAGAGGGGCCGGGTGTGGTGGTTCATGCTGGTAATCCCAGCACTTTAGGAGGCCAACGTGGGCGGATCACCTGAGGTCAGGAGTTCAAGACCAGCCTGGCCAACATGGTGAAACCCCGTCTCTATTAAAAATACAAAACTTAGCCAGGCTGGTGGCCCATGCCTGTAATCCTAGCTACTCAGAAGGCTGAGAGAGGAGAATTGCTTGAACCTAGGGGGCAGAGGTTGCAGGGAGCTGAGATCACGGCACTGCACTCCAGCCTGGGAGACAGAGAGAGACTCCGACTCAAATAAATAAATAAATAATCACACATAAGAATGTGGAAGTACTAGACTGGCTGAGTCTTCTGGCCTCATCTTTCTCCCATGCTGGGTGCTTCCTGCCCTCGAACATCAGACTCCAAGTTTTTCATCAGACTTCAGCTTTTGGACTCTTAGACTTACACCAGTGATTTGCCAGGGGCTCTCAGGCCTTCAGCCAGACTAAAGGCTGCACTATCGTCCTCCTTACTTTTGAGGTTTTGGGACTCAGACTGGCTTCTCCTCAGCTTGCCGATGGCCTATTGTGGGACTTCCCGTTGTGGTCGTGTGAATAAATTCTCCTTAATGAACTCCCTTTCATATATACATCTATCCTATTAGTCCTATCCCTCTAGAGAACCCTGACTAATACACTAGGGATGCATTAATTTTGCCCAATACAGGACTCCTCTAGCGGGCATTACTTGCTCTGGGACTTCCCACTGGCCTAGCCAAGACTTTCTGAAAGATGCTGGGCCAGTTATCAATGTATTACCGCTCAGCTCCAAATACACTCTGCTCTGCACACTGGAGATGAACTGAACTCCTTGACAGTGAGATGCTGAGCTTTGCAAGTAGTCAGTGCTAGAAGAGACTTTCAGGAGGAGAGGAGGTTTGTGTGTGTGTGTGTGCACGCGCTGTTCTTGCTCCTGTTTTTTGGTTGCTTAGCAGTGTGGTGAGGACATTTAGTGGTGATCTGCCCCAGCCATGAGCCCAGTGTGCATAGCCTATAGCAACATTGCAGGCTTCAGGCCCGGGGACCATCTTCCAGCAATCCTCCTGATGCAGATGCCTCAAGCTTTAGGCCTCACATCTGCAAATGTGCCCCAATTCCACCCGCCCACCAGTCTCAGCTCCCTTAGCCCTCTGAGGGTTATTCCTGCTTACCCAGGGGACTAT
This sequence comes from Pan troglodytes, assembly GCF_028858775.2. Taxonomy (NCBI): domain Eukaryota; kingdom Metazoa; phylum Chordata; class Mammalia; order Primates; family Hominidae; genus Pan; species Pan troglodytes. Next base: position 37,864,181 of record NC_072419.2, on the reverse strand, counting down.
GGACCAGCTTTGGCCGTAGGCAAGCCACCCAACTTCTCGCCATCCAGTGGGCTGCAACCAACCACAACTTCTCCAGTGAGGTCTGAGCCTCACTTGGGGAGGGCACCCCCTTCCAAGTGTATCAAGTTTATCTTTCCTTGGGGACTCTCCTTGGGTACCTTTTAAAGGTCTCTGTGCCTTCTTTTTTTTTTTGAGACAGAGTTTCCCTCTTGTTGCCCAGACTGGAGTGCAATGTCGTGATCTTGGCTCACTGCAAACTTCACCTCCTGGGTTCAAGTGATTCTCCTGCCTCAGCCTCCCGAGTAGCTGGGATTAAAGGCATGCACCACCACGCCTGGCTAATTTTGTATTTTTAGTAAAGACGGGGTTTCTCCATGTTGGTCTGGCTGGTCTCAAACTCGCAATTTAGGTAATCCACCCGCTGCGGCCTCCCAAAGTGCTGGGATTACAGGCGTGAGCCACTGTGCTTGGCCTTTGCCTATTTATTTATTTATTTTTGAGACAAGGTCTTGCTCTGTTGCTCAGGCTAGAGTGCAGTGGCGCAATCTTGGCTTATTGCAGCCTCCGTCCCCCAGGTTCAAGCAATTCTCCTGCCTCAGCCTCCTGAGTAGCTGGGATTACAGGTGTGTGCCACTATGCCCGGCTAATTTTTGTATTTTTAGTAGAGACAGGGTTTCCATGTTGGCCAGGCTGGTCTTCAACTCCTGATCTCAGGTGATCTGCCCACCTCAGCCTCCCAAAGTGCTGAGATTCCAGGCATGAGCCACCACACCCGGCCTTCGCATCTTTATGGTTACTTTCCTGTGTAAGATTAATAATTTTTTTATATTAAAGAACCCGTTTAAATTGCTTTGTGGTTTCTGTCTCCTGATGGGACTCAGAATGATCCAGAGGCCCTGAAGTCTGAGGCTGTTCCTATGCAATTCTCCTTTCTTCCCTTCTTTTCTTCCACAGGTGTCAGATCTGCATCACAGTCTGAAGATTCTCCCAACCTACTCCTGCTTCCTCTCTCCTTTATCTCTCACAGGCATCACCCCCAATAAATCTCTTCACATGGTTAATTCCTTCTTGGCATTTGCTTCTCAAAGAACCCAAATGGACACAGCTTCCCATCACACTTAGAATAAAATCCCCCAGCGCTTTGAGAGGCTGAGGCAGGAGGATCACTTGAAGCCAGGAGTTCGAGACCAGCCTGGGCAACATAGTGGAGCCCTGTCTCTACCAATAAAAAAGGCCGGGCATGGTGGCTCATGCCTGTAATCCCAGCACTCTGGGAGGTCAAGGCGGGCAGATCATGAGGTCAGGAGTTCAAGACGAGCCTGAACAGCATGGTGAAACCCTGTCTCTACTAAAAATAGAAAAAACTAGGCTGGGCACTGTGGCTCATGCCTGTAATCCCAGCACTTTGGGAGGCCGAGGCGGGCAGATCACGAGGTCAGGAGATCAAGACCATCCTGGCTAACACGGTGAAACCCCGTCTCTACTAAAAATACAAAAAAGTAGCCGGGCGTGGTGGCAGGCGCCTGTAGTCCCAGCTACGTGGGAGGCTGAGGCAGGAGAATGGTGTGAACCCGGGAGGCGGAGCTTGCAGTGAGCCAAGATTGCGCCACTGTACTCCAACCTGGGCGACAGAGCGAGACTCCGTCTCAAAAAAAAAAAAAAAAAAATAGGCCAGGCGAGGTGGCTCACGCCTGTAATCCCAGCACTTTGGGAGGCCGAGGGAGGTGGATCACCTGAGGTTGGGAGTTCGAGACCAGCCTGACCAACACGGAGAAACCCCGTCTCTACTAAAAATACAAAATTAGCTGGGCGTGGTGGCACATGCTTGTAATCCCAGCTACTCTAGAGGCTGAGGCAGGCAGGAGAATCAGTTGAACCCGGGAGGCGGAGGTTGCGGTGAGCCGAGATTGCACTCCAGCCTGGGCAACAAGAGTGAAACTCCATCTCAAAAAAAAAAAAAAAAAAAATTAGCTGGGCATGGTGGTGCATACCTGTACCACTACTTGGGAGGTTGAGGTGGGAGGATCACCTGAGCTCGAGAATTCGAGGATGAACTGAGCCATGATCATGCCACTGCACTCCAGCCCGGGTGACAGAGTGAGACCCTACCGAAAAAAAAAGAAATACTACCTCTTCCTAGAGGCCTTTACCTACCACCCCACAATCCCCTTTATCCTGTCCCCTCATGCTGCCTTGTTTTGTTTCTTCATGGCACTTATTACCATGTAACCTACAAATTATTGCACTTATATATTCATTTTTCTATCTCCCCGCATAGAGGAATGTCTCCTCCATGAGGCCAGGGTCTTTGCCTGTTTGTTCACTGCTGCATCCCCAGGGCCTGGATTAGAACCTGGCACACAGTAGGTGCTCAATAAGTTTTTTTTTTTTTGGAGATGGAATCTCGCTCTGTTGCCCAGGCTGCAGTGCAATGGTATGATCTCGGCTCACTGCAACCTCTGCCTCCTGAGTTCAAGTGATTCTCCTGCTTCAGGCTCCTGAGCAGCTGGGGCTACAGGCGTGCACCACTACACCCAGCTAATTTTTGTTTTTTTTTTTTTTTTTTGAGACGGAGTCTCGCTCTGTCGCCCAGGCTGGAGTGCAGTGGCACGATCTCGGCTCACTGCAAGCTCCACCTCCCGGGATCACGCCATTCTCCTGCCTCAGCCTCCTGAGTAGCTGGGACTACAGGCGCCCGCCACAACGCCCAGCTAATTTTTTGTATTTTTAGTAGAGATGGGGCTTTCACCATGTTGGCCAGGCTGGTCTTGAACTCCTGACCTCAAGTGATCCGCCCTCCTTGGCCTCCCAAAGTGCTGGGGTTACAGGAGTGAGCCACCGCACCCGGCCAAGTATTTGTTAATTAGCTGAATAAAAGAGTGTCCTCACCTTTGATTAAGCCACTTGCTCCACCCTGAATGCCTTCCCTTCTTCTTGCCTTTCCTAATCCCACCTAAGCCTTGGCTGTAGCCCCCACTCCTCCAGGAAGCCCTCATTGACTAGATGAGTTCTGAGCCCTTCTTGCCCCTCACCTGTTAAAATGCCTAATTTTAGGTGCCAAGTAAAGTCTGAAGTGGTGGTGAGAGGCAGAAGAGAATAAATTTTTTTTTGGAGCTTTACTAGGGTTAAGGGCAGGGGAGGGGAGGGGCCGCCAGAGGCTCCCAGCCAGGGCGGAGCCGCAGGGAGACAGCTGGGGATGCAAGTCACTTCTTCCACTGCTTCTTCTCATAGTCCCAGCGGGAGGCCAGGCCCTGCACAGGATTCACCTTCATGTCCAGCATGCGCTGCAGCTGCTGGGCTTTCCACTCGTCCGTCAAGGTGATCGGCTTTGGAGGAAATACTGCAGGGAGTACATGGGGTGGATCAGGATCCTGCCAGTCTTCCTACACCAGCCTGGGTCTCCAGCCACCCTGTAGCCTCCCAGCCACTCACAAGGCTGACGGTACAAGATACTCCAGGGTTGAAGTATCTTGCACTGAGGAGCTCACTCCACCCTGTCTAGCCCCGCACCCCAGACTTTCTCCTAGAGCATCGTCCCAGGCACCTCTGGGTTCTGATCCCAGCTTTGCCTTAGACCCCAAGGACTGTGGGAGCTGGGCCAAGGTCCTTCACAGCTCAGTCGCCTCACCTACCTCTGTGGTCTGTGGTAATAAGATCACTGATTTGAAGACTGCCTGAATCCAAATCCTGGCTCTATCACTCCCTTGCCCTGTGACCTTCAACAAGTCACTTCATCTCTCTGAGCCTCAGTTTCCTTACCTGTCAAAAGAGGTCCTATCCACTAGGATTGTGGGGCCTGAGTATTTCCAAAGCTGTTGGCACAATGTTAGACAAATATTAAGCACCTGATACATGTTACTTACTATAATTATATAATTACTGAGTTTGTTCCCACTTGCTGGGCAGGGTCCAGGATGAAATAATTCCTTTTACTTTCTAAGAGGGTTGAAAGTAGGAAGTAGGTAAGAGTGTTCACTTTAAAAATATGGGGACAGGCCACCGGGCACGGTGGCTCATGCCTGTAATCCCAGCACTTTGGGAGGACGAGGCAGGTGGATCACTTGAGGTCAGGAGTTTGAGACCAGCCTGGCCAACATGGCGAAACCCTGTCTCTACTAAAAATACAAAAATTAGCCGGGCGTGGTGGCACACTCTTGTAGTCCCAGCTACTCGGGAGGCTGAGGCAGGGGAATCATTTGAACTGGGGAGGCAGAAGTTCAGTATATATATACACTGAAAAACACACAGTTCATACACAACAATCAGTTACAACACCATTCATGACTATGAGCCAAACATTGGCCTACAGCCCTCTCTCATTAAAATCCTCTTAAGTACCCTGAGATGGAACATTACTATTCCCATTTTAGAGATGACGAAACTGAGGCCCAGAGAGGTAAAGTTCCTGCATTCAAACCTAGACAGCCATGCTCTGTCCTTCACCCTACACCTCTTCAGAAATTTTCAGCTCTTCAGATGAGTGCCAGCATGGTTCCTTTAAGAAACTGTCTGGTGGCCGTGACCACAAGGGCATGGCCCAGGACTGCAGCCAGATGAGGTGTTGCCACTCACCGTAGACCCGCTGCCACCAAATCACCAGAGCTGCGAATCCAATGAAGAAGAAGACACAACCCATCACTGTCTTCCACTCATTGGAGCGACGGTTCATCTCCGCAAAGGTCTCATTGAACTGGAGCCGGTACACTGGAGGCAGTTGGGTGTGGGGAAGGGGCCTCAGGTGCGTCCACTCTAAGTGATCCCGGCTTCCCCCTCCCTGCAGCAGATGCTGTTCATTCAGCAAATTCTTACTGAGCACGTACTATATGCACAGCATGACCAGGAACAGGTGACAGCAGTGAATGAGCCAGATGAAAATCCCTGCCCTTGTGGAGTTTAGAGGGGGAGACAATGGCAAATGCTTCAGGCAAACAGTTGGCTGGCCAGGGAAGGTGTCTCAGAGGAGGTGACATTGGAGCTGAGATTTGAAAAATCAATGGGAGAAAGTTGGTGAAAACTGGAAGGAAGTGCAAAAACCCTGAAGCAGGAAGTGGGTAGGGAAAGTGTGAAGTGAGGACCACTGTAGCTGGAGTGAAATGAGCAAAAGAGAGAGAATTTAGCAAATGAGAGGCTGGCTCTCTCAAATGAGAGGCAGAGCCGGTTCACACAGGACCTTGTTAGAATCCATGGAGAAGAGTTTGGATTTCATTCTAACAGAATTAGGGAGGGGGCCAGGCTTGGTGGCTCACGCCTGTAATCCTAGAATTTTGGGAGATCAAAACGGGTGGATTGCTTGAGTCCAAGAGTTCAAGACCATCCTAGGCAATACAGCGAGACCCTGTCTCTACAAAAAATTTAAAAATTAGCCAGGTAAGTCCGGGCGCAGTGGCTCACGCCTGTAATCCCAGCACTTTGGGCGGCCGAGGTGGTGGATCACGAGGTCAGGAGATCGAGACCATCCTGGCTAACACAGTGAAACCCCGTCTCTACTAAAAATACAAAAATTAGCCAGGAGTGGTGGCGGGCACCTGTAGTCCCAGCTACTCGAGAGATTGAGGCAGGAGAATGGCGTGAACCCAGGAGGCGGAGGTTGCAGTGAGCCGAGATCATGCCACTGCACTCCAGCCTAGGCGACAGAGCGAGACTCTGTCTCAAAAAAAAAAAAAAAAAAAAATTACCCTATGTGTGTAATCCTTTCTCAGTACATTAAATAAATATGAAAATAAATATCTAAAGGAAAATCAAAGCTGGCAGCAGAATTCCTTGGGAAAAGGGAACTGTCTTAGGTTTTGGGAAGATACTTGGGTGGGCAGTTCAGGCTGAGACAATGAAATCAACCAGTGGAGGCCACTCAGTGTGGCTGTGGTAGAGCCATGCATAGACACAGGCCATGCACTCCAGTGCTGCCACGCCTGCCTGCCCTGGAAGAGGTCTGACAAGACTCAAGGCATTTGGCCTGGCATGATGGCTCATGCCTGTAATCCCAGTGCTTTGGGAGGCCGAGGCAGGAGAATTGCTTGAGCCCAGGAGTTCAAGACCAGCCTGAGCAACCATAGTGAGACTGCTCTGTCTCTACAGAAATATAAATAAATAAATAAATAGCCGGGCATGGTAGCTCACCCCTGTAATCCCAGCACTTTGGGAGGCTGAGGTGGGTGGATCATGAGATCAGGAGTTCGAGACCAGTCTGGCCAACATGGTGAAACCCTGTCTCTACAAAAAAAATACAAAAAAAAATAGCCAGGTGTGGTGGCGCCCGCCTGTAGTCCCAGCTACTCAGGAGGCCAAAGTGGGAGGATCGCTTGAGCCCAGGAGGCAGAGATTTCAGTGAGCCGAGATGGGGCCACTGCACTCCAGCCTGGGTGACAGAGACCCTGTCTCAAAGAAAAGGAAAAAAAAAAAAGTTGTTTGAGCTGTGAGGTTACACTGCAACTCCCCAAGCATCCCACCAAACCTTCATTGTAGCTAATGTGGTGTAGCAGCTAAGGGTGAAACCCCTGGTGCCTGTCTATGTGGTTTCAAATCTTGCCTCCACCACTCTCTAGCTGTGCGACCACTGCAAGTGACTGCACGCCACTGAGCTTCAGTCTCTCAAATGTGAGCTAACGAGAGCACCTAACGCCACAGCGGTGCCTGCTACATGTAAGCGTGCAGGACATATTAGGGATGGTGCTCATTATCATCTTGCTTGGGGAATGTCCATCATTTCTTTCTCTCTCTCTCTTTTTTTTTTTTTTTTCAGACAGGGTCTCACTTTGTTACCCAGGCTGGAGTGCAATGCCGTAGCACAATCACAGCTCACTCTAGCCTCAGCTCCCCTGGGCTCAAGTGATCCTCCTGCCTCAGCCTCCCGAATAGCTGGGACGACAGGCATGTGCCACCATGCTCAGATAAAGTGTGTCAATTTCTCTTTTTTTTTTAAATTTTATTATTATTATACTTTAAGTTTTATGGTACATGTGGTTTGTTACATATGTATACATGTGCCATGTTGGTGTGCTACACCCATTAACTCATCATTTAGAATTAGGTATATCTCCTAATGCTATTCCTCCCCTCTCCCCCCAAGAGTGTCAATTTCTGAAATGGATGAAGAAAAAACCAAGATTGTGTGTGTGTGTGTGTGTGTGTGTGTGTGTGTGTGTGTGTGTGTGTAGAAAGAGAGAGAGAGAGAAAGGGTAAAGGTGCTGAGAGAGGGCTGGAAATGCAAGCTCACAGGCAGGAACGGAGCCTGGCTGGCTCACAGCTGCATTCCCAGTGCATGGTATTGTAGTAGGTGCCAAATAAGATGTTGACTGAATGAATGAATGTGAGAAGCATGAACGTTTCCCCACTAGGAATCCCTTGAAATCTTGGAGGTCAGGCTGAGTGTTCCCATTCATGGAATGAAAATAAGGTGCTCCAAATTTCAAAGGGTCAGCTCAGGGATGCTCTGGTGGACATGACAAGGGACCACACATCCCTCCAGCCTCCCAGGGTCAGAGGGCTCCTCCCCAACCGCCTCAACTCCCTCTCTCTGTCCCATCTCCCCCACATCACTCAATTCCAGGGCCCTCCACAGTCTCCTGCTCTGACACCCTTCCCCATGCAGTTCCCACTCCCTGGCAGTGCCCTCCTCTTCACCCTTAAAGGCCAGCTGGAATGTGCCCTCCCCTGGGAGGTCCACCAAGATTTCATCTCACAGTCCTTGAACACACCTCACCCTAGCCACATGTTCTGTATTACAATTATTGGAGTCTGTATTGGTTTTCCCCACGGGACCGGGGGCACCATGGGGGCAGGAACTATCCAGGTGATTCACCTCATGTCCCCAGCATTGCCTAGCATCAGGCTATGCACAAACAGGTGAGTGAATAAAGAAACGAACAAAGGCATGAACTTCACCCCTCAGGTGTTTGGAGGTTTCTGGCTGTCTTGGGGGCCTCTCTCTGCCCTCTGATCCCTGACAGGCCATTCTTTCCAAAGTCAGCCCCCAACCCACTCTCTCCAGCCAGCCCCACCCTGACACTTACAGGCCACCTTTTCGGCGTGGGTCAGCTGGGTCCAGCTTCCCTTCTCCTTCTCCTTCAGGGCCTGCTGCTCAGCGTTGAGTTCTGTGCAGAAGGGCTCTTCTGGCATGGGGTAGTAGCGCTGGGCATAGCAGTTGGTGTAGGGGGACATCTTCCCCCCACCATGGGCTGCAGACACAATGGAGGGAGCTGAGTCCAGGCTGCCCTTGGGACACCCTATCTCTAACTATATTAATAAAGAAGGTGGCCGGGCTTGGTGGCTCACGCCTGTAATCCTAGCATTTTGGGAGGCTGAGGCGGGTGGATCACGAGGTCAGGAGTTCGAGACCAGCCTGGCCGAGATGGTAAAACCTCGCCTCTACTAAAAATACAAAAATTAGCCAGGCGCAGTGGTGGGCACCTATAATCCCAGCTACTCGGGAGGCTGAGTCAGGAGAATTGTTTGAACCCAGGAGGCGGAGGTTGCAGTGAGCCGACATTGCGTCACTGAACACTCTAGCCTGAGCGACAGAGCAAGACTCTATCTCAAAAAAAAAAAAAAAAAAAAGGAGGTTTATAATAGCTTGGGGTACTAGTAAGGGCTCAATAAATGTTATCTTTGTTATTCTCCATGGGTCAGCAAGGCCCTTCTGCTATCTGGCTGAAGTCTCTCCTACTTTAGGTCTCTTTCTTCTTACTAGCATTGAAACTAGGGTCTGGAAAGGAGGAATCAGGGTCCAAGGTTCTGTCAGCACCCTCCACCTCAGAACAAAAGGTCTAGGGGCCTGAGGCTTGGGGGCTGGCTCCTAAGGAAGCTTGGAATGGAGATGGCCACTGTCTGCTCACCCCACACACTCCATTTCCTGGAGAAACTTGACCTTGGACCAAGGAGTGGGATCATGGGAACATGGGAAGTGTGGTAGGAACAGGCCCAGGGTGGCATGGAAGGGCAAAGGGGGCAGCCTGCAGAGGGGACCCCTGCCCCTATCTCTGGAGTTAGGCAGGGAGAAAGGAGTCCAGGTCTCACTGGTGCCTTCTGAGCTGTGCATCCCTCGTCTTCCACCTCCACCTTTCCTCAGCACCAAGCTCCAGGCAGCTCTGGGGAGCATCTGGGGGCGTGAAGGTATAGATGAGTTCTGCCCCCACATCACCCTCTGCCCCCAAACCGCAGGGCCAGATGGAAAAATCCTTTTCCACTGGTATGGTAGTGGTAGGGGTGTCCCAGGGTTTCAAGGTCACCCTCATGCCCTTGACCCTTCTAATTTTGTCTGATATCCCCAGCGGGGGGCCAATGGGGGTCCTAGACCTTTGGAGCCCCTTCTTGGGACCTCAATTCACCATCTGAGAAGTGGGAGGAGGCCTAAGTCTTGGGCCAGGGTCTGAAGAGTTTGAGGCTGAGGGCTTGGGTTCTGGTGCCAGCCCCAGCTCAGTCTGGCCAGATTGGAGAACCCCGCTCACCTGTTTGCTCCCCAGAGGAAGCTGGGTGGGGTCCAGGTGGAGAGGGAGCAGGTCTTGAGTCTCTCTTCCCTGCAGGGGCCAGAGGCCCCTGCGCCGGCAGAACAGACAGACGGTCTGGCCCCCACCCCTTCCCCCCTAATTGGCTGCCTACGTGCACACAGGCCTGCTCTGCTGGATCTGGTTGGGGGTGGGGGACTGGGCTTAGCCAGTCTGGCTGAGCCCAGTCTCCCACCCCCAGGGAAGACTCAGGGTTTGGCATCCATGGGGGTGGGGAGGGGCTTTAGAGGATGGGGACTTAACTGGGTCAGAGGGAGGGAGACACACATCTGGGGAAAAGAAGGGGAGTCCCACATCTAGGGGGAGAGAGGGGCACCCAACAAATAGAGTGAGGGAGGGGGCACACTACAGGTGATAAGTGGGAGGGGGCGGCCCACACTTCTGGAAAAGAGGGGCTCCGGCCAGTGATTATGATTAGTGGGTGGGAGAGCTCCACATATCAAGAGAGGGAGGATGTAATCTATATTTGGGGAAAGAGGTGGCACACATATGCAGACTCCCCAGGAGTCTTCAACTCTAACCTACAAGAAGCCCCCCAACCCTCTAAGACAGGGACCACTGGGGCGTGACCCAGCGGCGAAGGCAGGAGACAGAGCCGCGCCCCTGACCCGCGCGGGCTTGGGTAGCGGGGTCCTCCCCCAACTCACTCACCTCGCGGGCTCGGCAGTGGGAGCGCGACCTGGGTCTGCCCAGCGACCAACTGAGAACCCGCTGCGGAGGGACCTGAGTGCGGGCGCCCGCCCCCGGCCCGCCCCACAGCCTTTCTCGGGCCGCCCCAGCGTGGGAACGTCCTGCTTCGGCAGGGCGTGGGAGCGCACAGCCTGCGTCCCTGGGGGCACCCCGGCCCACAGATTGGGGGGAGGCACTGCAGAGCGACTCCTGCATCAGTGTCCCTACCGGGGTCCTGCCTCTGGAGACCCTCTGCAGACAGTAGTCCCAAGTACACGGTCTCCCTGCCTCCTCCACACCTCCCCTCCTTGCTGTTTCTCCCACCTGGGATGTTCTCTTCAGGCCTTTGCAGACGCAAACCTTCCAGCCAGGCCCAATGCCTCCTACTCCAGAAGCATCTTTTAGGCCAGCAGTGGCTCACGCCTGTAATCCCAGCACTTTGGGAGGCCGAGGCGGGAGGATTACCTGAGGTCAGGAGTTTGAGACCAGCCTGCCCAGCATGGCAAAACACCTTCTCTATTAAAAATAGAAAAATTGGGCGGGCACGGTGGCTCATGCCTGTAATCTCAGCGCTTTGGGAGGCCAAGGCAGGCAAATCACGAGGTCAGGAGTTTGAGACAGCTTAGCCAACATGGTGAAACCCCATCTCTACTAAGAATACAAAAATTAGCTGGGCGTGGTGGCACGCACCGGTAATCCCAGCTACTCAGGAGGCTGAGGCAGGCGAATCGCTTGAACCCGGGAGGCAGAGGTTGCGGTGAGTCGAGATCCGGCTATTGCACTCTAGCCTGGGCAGCAGAGCTAGACTCCATCTCAAAAAAAAAAAAAAAAAAAGTTAGCAGGGCGTGGTGGCGCGCACCTATAGTCCCAGCTTCACAGAGGGCTGAGGCAGGAGAATCACTTGAACCTGGGAAGCGGCTGTTGCAGTGAGCCGAGATCGGGCCACTGCACTCCAGCCTGGGCAACAGAACAAGACTCTGTCTCAGAAAAAAAGAAAAAGAAAAAGAAAAAAAAAGTTCCCAGCACTTTGGGAGGCCAAGGCGGGCAGATCATGAGGTCAGGAGATTGAGACCATCCTGGCTAACACGGCGAAACCCCGTCTCTACTAAAAATGCAAACAAAATTAGCCAGGCACGGTGGCAGGCGCCTGTGGTCCCAGCTACTCAGGAGGCGAGGCAGGAGAATGGCTTGAACCCGCGAGGCAGAGGTTGCAGTGAGCCAAGATCATGCCACTGCACTCAAGCCTAGTGACAGAGCGAGACTCCATCTCAAAAAAAAAAAAAAAAAAAAAAAAAAAAATAGACAAGCCTCAGGCACATTTATTCAAGAATTACTTATAAAGCTGGGCGTGGTGGCTCATGCCTGTAATCCCAGCACTCTGGGAGGCGGAGGCGAGCAGATCACCTAACGTCAAGAGTTTGAGACCACCCTGGCCAACGTGGTGAAATCCCGTCTCTACTAAAAATACAAAAATTAGCCGAGTGTGGCAGGGGACACCTATAATTCCAGCTACTCGGGAGGCTGAGGCTGGATAATCGCTTGAACCTGGGAGGCAGACGTTGCAGTGAGCCAAGATCGCACCACTGCACTCCAGCCTGGGTGGTAGAGTGAGACTCCTCAAAAAAAAAAAAAAAAAAAAAAACTTATAAAGACCTGTTTCAGCTGGCATTTATTGCATACTTGTTTACCAGGATAAATGTTGGGGGCTATAGAGCCAAACAAAACCAGACATAGTTCCTGCCCCCACAGGGCTTACAATTCTGTTCTAGGCAGAGGAAAAGGCCTGTGCAAAGACCCAGAGGCAGGAAAACACAGCATGTTCAAAAAACAGAAGAGACAGGCCAGGTGCAGTGGCTCACGCCTGTAATCCCAGCACTTTGGGAGGCCAAGGCAGGTGGATCACAAGATCAGGAGATCGAGACCAGCCTGGCTAACACGGTGAAACCCCTCTCTACCAAAAATACAAAAAATTAGCCAGGCGTGGTGGCATGCACCTGTAGTCCCAGCTACTTGGGAGGCTGAGGCAGGAGAATCGCTTGAACCCGGGAGGTGGAGGTTGCAGTGAGCCAAGATTGCACCACTGCACTCCAGCCTGGGCGACAGAACGAGACTCCGTCTCAAAAAAAAAAAAAAAAAAAAAAACAACTGAACAGAAGAGACAGACAGGTGCGGTGGCTCATGCCTATAATCCCAGCACTTTGGGAGGCTGAGGCGAATGGATCACCTGAGGTCAGGAGTTTGAGACCAGCCTGGCCAACATGGTGAAACCCCGTCTCTACTAAAAATAAAAAAATTGGCCAGGTGTGGTGGTGCACGTCTGTAATCCCAGCTACTCGGGAGGCTGAGGCAGGAGAATCGCTTGAACCCGGGAGGCGGAGGTTGCAGTGAGCCGAGATCCCACCATTGCACTCCAGCCTGGGCAACAAGAGCGAAACTCCATCTCAAAGCAACAACAAAAACAATAACAAAAGAAGAGAGGTCATCTTGGCCAGAGTGTCATGGTTAAAGGGGAGGCTGGATGGAGGGAGAGGTGGGCTGGACCACCGAGAAGGACCTGTAGGCGGTAGTGAGGAGCTTGGATTTTATTTAAAGAAGGTGATTAAGCTGGCATGGTGGCACACCCCTGCAGTCCCAGGTGCTCAGGAGGCTGAGGCAGGAGGTGGAGGTTGCAGTAAACTGAGATTGCACCACTGCACTCCAACCTGGGCAACAGAATGAGACCCTGTCTCAATAAATAAATAAATAAATAAAATAAAATGAAGGTGGGAGGCAACCAAAGTTAAGAAGAGGAGTGATGTGTTCAAATGAAGCAGAGCACAAGTTCAGTAAATGTGTCCCAGGACTGTTAGTATACGGATGGTGGATGAATGGGAGAGGGCTGGGGGTCCCCTCGGTGGCCTGGAGACCAGAGCTTTCCAGGTCTCCTGGCTCTAGGTCCATGGGGTATGCCCAGCCCCCATGCCTTCCATCAGGGTTCCTATACCCTAGTGAGTCCACAGGGGCCTGCTAAAGACAGTTTCTAAAGGCTGGCCAGGCATGGTGGCTCATGCCTGTAATCTCAGCACTTTGGGGGGCCAAGGCGGGCAGATCACTGGAGGTCAGAAGTTCGAGATTAGCCTGGCCAACATGAAGAAAACCTGTCTCTACTAAAAATACAAAAATTAGCCAAGTGTCGTGGCACATACCTGTAGTACCAGCTACTAGGGAGGCTGAGGCGGAGGTTGCAGTGACCCGAGATCGCACCACTGCACTCCAGCCTGGGCGACACAGCGAGACTCTGTCTCAATAAATAAATAAATAAATAAATAAACAAACAAATAAATAAATAAAGGGAGGGGGCTTAGTCCTGGGGGCAGATGAGCCTAGAAGGTGAGGGGCTCAAGGGAAGGTGTTAGAGGGACCCTAGAGTGCACATCACCTCCATTCTAGACGCTGCCAGAGACAAAACTTTGAGAAGGCAGCTTGGGAGTCTTCCCGAGTTCCAGGAGTCCAGCTCCCAGAACTGAACATGTTGGGCCCAGCGCCTTCTGCTGGTCACTCTGGGAGCTGCTCCTCCCCTTCCCCAACCAAGGTAATTCCAAACGTGAGAGACCCCCAAAAGGATCACCTTGGCCAGGCGCCGTGGTTCATGCCTGTACTCCCAGAACTTTGGGAGACCAAGGCGGGTGGATCATCTGACGTCAGGAGCTCGAGACCAGCCTGGCCAACATGGCGAAACCCCGTCTCTAGTAAAAAGACAAAAATTAGCTGGGTGTGGTGGGGGGGGCACTTGTAATCTCAGCTACTTGGGAGGCTGAGGCAGGAGAATTGCTTGAACCCACGAGGCGGAGGTTGCAGTGAGCCGAAGTCGCACCACTGCACTGCAGCCTGGGCCACAGAGTGAGACTCCCTTTCCAAAAAAAAAAAAAAAAAAAAAGGACCACCCCTTACCTCGGTCGCTGAGCAGGATGTTCTACAGAATAGCCCTATGGACAGAGGACAGGGGAAGACACTCCTTCTTTAAGAACCTGGAGGAGAGCATGCCTTGTCTTTTTTTTTTTTTTTTTTTTAAGCTTTGTAGAGACAGGGTCTTGTTATGTTGCCCAGGTTAGTCTTGAACTCCTGAGCTCAAGGGATCCTCCTGCCTTGGTCTCCCAAAGAGCTGGGATTATAGGTGTGAGCCACTGCACCAGGCGGAAGGTCATGAGTCTTGCCAGACCTTTTTCAGGGTGGCTGGGAGGGCGGTGGCTGCACTGGAGTGAGTGGCCTGTGTCTATGCATGGCTCTACTACAGCCACTCTGGCCAAGCGGCACCATTTCTGGGCCTCAGTTTCCCCCATCTCCTCAGTTTCACAGGGTCTTCCAAGGGAAGGCATTTGAGAAAGGCGATCCTCTGTTCTTCCCTGCCCTCTTCCGCCCCCGCCTCTGTGGGAACATCAGGCTCCAGAAGTTGAGTGATGCTGTGATAAGGAACATCTGTGGGGGAAGCCCAGCCCCGGGCTGAGGGCCATGGGGTGGAGGCCGGCCCTGAGTTGCTCACGGTGAATATAGCCTGCAGGACAACTGCGGAGCCTCCTTTCAAGGTCCTGAACCTGGGAAGAGACGGACTGTCCCTTAAGGCAGGCCACTCGGGGTCCCAGAGCCAAGGAATAAGGGTCTTCTCCTGGAACCGCGGTGGGTCCAAGGGTGGAAGGGACTCCGGACACGGCATTCAGGCCACTTGTCGTGACAGGCCCGACATGCTGAGAGCTCTGGGATAGGCTGAGACCTGCCAGCAGGAGGGATGGCAGCTCACGCTCACTTGATCGGCTCCAGGGAGCCCCCAGATTCTGCCCAGATGCAAAGACCTGAGCCATGGCCTCAGCATCCCCCCACCAGCCAGGCTCTAGGTATCACACAGGACCCACCTCCGGCCTGCCAGCCCAGAGGGGTTACTGTGGAAGAGCTGGGCCTCACGCAGGACCCTAAGGTGAAAATAGGAAGAGGAGCTGGACAAAGCGTCACAGACCCAGACCCCCAGCCCTTCAGGAGTTCCGGGAGCCCCTTGAACCCAGGGAGGAGGTCTAGTACAGGAGGAGCGGGGAGAGGCGAGAGTGGGCAGAGCTAACCACAAGGAGCGGGGCCAGGCGACAGCAAGGGAACCGGGCGCCGAGGGGGCAGAGCCAGCGAGCCGATGGGCGTGGTCAGTGAGCCGAGGGCCCTGGCCAGGAGCGGAGAGCAAGGCCCACCCAGCTCACCTGTGGGAGCGGAGGCTCTGCGGAGCTGTGGGAATCACCGAACGCTGAGGGTGTCTCAGCAGCAGCTCAGGCTCGGAGGACGTCGCGGGAAGACCCGCAGCTCTGGTGGACCGTCCAGCAAGCGCTTCTAAAACCGTGGACAGACACGCCAGGCCGGAACCAACACTGAGGGCTGGGCACGGTGGCTCGCCCCTGTAATCCCAGCACTTTGGGAAGCTGAGGTGGGAGGATTGCTTGAGATCAGTAGTTCAAGACCAGCCTGGGCAAAATGGTGAGACCTTGTCTCTATAAAAAAAAAAAAAAAAAAAAAATCAAAAAATTAACAGGATGTGGTGGCGCACACCTGCAGTCCCAACTAAGGAGGCTGAGGTGGGAGGAATGCTTGAGCCTGGGAGGTCGAGGCTGCAGTGAGCTGTGATTGCACCACTACATTCCAGCCTGGGTGACAGAGCAAGATCCTGTCTCAAAAAAACAAACTGACGTTGAGCTGGGACTGCCATAGGGGTGGATGGCCACTAATGGCAGGTTTCCTGGCCTGCCGCAGAACCCATAGCATGATCGGGGTAGATGAATGCCCTTGGCTAGATTTCACCGGGACAGGACAGGACAGGTGGCCTAGAGATGGAAACTTCCTGGGGCAGGTCAGATCTCTTCATACCATTGCCGTCTCCTCCTCCCTACCAGGGCAGACACACTAGAGGAGTGGGGCTGAGGGAGGGGTCCAACCTGGCAAAGGGGCTGAGGTGGTGAGATCTGGGAGTGCAGGTGTCACATCAGCCCTAGGGGTAGGCACTAGTGCCTTCACATCCTGGAGGCCAGGGCCTCTGTCTTCTCTGAGACACAATTGGCTCCTGCACATGGGCATGGGTATTTGGCCCCCAGATGTGGGGACAGCCTATGTGGGGACAGCCTCATGGCATCCTTGAGGCTTTCTTGGCACCGCTGGCTTCCCAATAAACTCCTTAGCCTGACGTTCAAGGTCCCCACTACCAAATCTTCCAAACACAGCTTCTTCATCAGCCTCTCCTGCTCTCCCACCATGCCCCAGCCACACTGGGCTTCAGTTCCTAGAACACACCCACCTTGCCCATGACAGGGCCTTTGTAATTGCTCTTCTCTCTGCTGAAATGCTCTTCTCTCAAGGGCAAGTCTTATTCCCACTCACCTGTTCCATCTGAGAGAGCTCTACCGGAGCAATACACCCGGCCTCTCACCCACAGACCAAAGCTATGCTTTACAAACTAGTTTATCAGGAATTGTGGCAAATTGTATTTTCAAAAAAGATAGCCTATCAATATCTCCAATTCGACATGCTCATTGTACAATTATGACCTTGACACTTGAGTGTGGGATCTATGTCCCCCTTCCTTCAGCCTGGATGTACCTTTGTGACAGCATTAAACAGCAGAATATGGTGAAAGTTGCTATGTGACTTCTAGATCATAAAAATGCCATGTGGGCCCGGGTGGGGTGGCTCACGCCTGTAATCCCAGCACTTTGGGAGGCTGAGGTGGGTGGATTGTGAGGTCAGGAGTTCAAGACCAGCCTGGCCAAAATGGTGAATCCCCATCTCTGCTAAAAATACAAAAAAATAGGCTCAACGCTGTGGCTCATGCCTGTTATCCTAGCACTTTGGGAGGCCGAGGCAGGTGGATAACCTGAGATCAGGAGTTCGAGACCAGGCTGACCAACATGATGAAACCCTGTCTCTGCTAAAAATACAAAAATTAGCCGGGCGTGGTGGTGGGCGCCTGTAACCCCAACTACTCAGGAACCTGAGGCAGGAGAATCGCTTGAACCCGGGAGGCGGAGGTTGCAGTGAGCTGAGATCGCACCACTGCACTGCAGCCTGGGTAACAAGCGAGACTCTGTCTCAAAAAAAAAAAAAAAAAAAAATTACCCAGGCATGGTGACAGGCGCCTGTAATCTCGCTACTCGGGAGGCTGAGGCAGAGAATTGCTTGAACCCGGGAGGCAGAGGTTGCAGTGAGCTGAGATTGTGCCACTGCACTCCAGCCTGGGCAACAGAACACAACTCCATCTCAAAAAAAGAAGAAGAAAAAAGCCACGTGGTCTGTTGGGACATTCTCCCTGGGAACCCAGCCATCATGCTATGAGGGAGCCAAGCCAGCCCAGGTGGAGAGACCATATGGAGAAGTCATGTGTAGATGTGCTTGCTCAAGGCCCTGCTGAGGTGCCAGCCTACAGCCAGCATCCATTTCCAGACATGTACAACTCCAGATGATTCCAGCCCCAGCCATCAAGGACCTCATAGCCATTGAGTCTTTCCAGCTGAGGCCCCAGACTTCATGGGGCAGAGACAAGTCATCCCTGCTGTGCCCTCTCTGACCTCCTGGCCCACAGAAACCATGAGCATCAGTTATTTTGCACACTAAACACCAGGTGGTTTGTAGGTGGTTTGTCATGCAGGAACAGTGAATGGAACAGTAAGGAAGTGTTATTTTGATTTCAATATACCTGATTCCTCATCTGCTCTCTGTTGTGTCAGAACTTGGGCAAAGAAGAAGTTGTTATGTATTGACATCCAAACCCCAACCACTGTCCTTCAAATTGCAGCTCAAATGTCATCTCAGAGAGACCTTCCGTAAGACCCCTATGCAGTTTAGATTTCTTTTCTTTTTTTTTTTTTAAACAGGGTCTCATATGGTCACCCAGACTGGAGTGCTATGGTGGGATCTTGACTCACTGCAGCCTCAGCCTCCTGGGTTCAAGCAATCTTCCTGCCTCAGGCCCTCCAAGTAGCTGGGACTACAGGCGTGTGCCACCATCCCTGGCAAAAATTTTTGTATTTCTTGTAGAGATGAAGTTTTGCCATGTTGCCCAGGCTGGTCTTGAACTCCTGAGCTCAAGCTACCTGCCTGCCTCGGCCTCCCAAAGTGCTAGGCCTCCAGGCGTGAGTCACTGCACCTGGCTAGATTTATTTTCCTCTTAGTATTTTTCATTATCCAAAATTATGCACAGGCTTGCCTGGCCTGAATCTTCTGCACACCAAGCCTGTTCACTCAGTCCCTCCACCTCTACACGGGGATGAAGTAGGATCTGGTTGTTACACTGATACTCACTACTTAATTTTTATTGGTGCAATTGCTTTGTTTTTGTTTTGTTTTGTTTTTTTGAGACAGAGTTTCACTCTTTTGCCCAGGCTGGAGTAAAGTGGTGTGATCTCGGTTCACTGCAACCTCTGCCTCCTGGGTTCAAGTGATTCTCCTGCCTCAGCCTCCCAAGTATTTGGGATTACAGGCACATGCCACCACATCTGCCTAATTTTTTTTTTTTTTTTTTGTATTTTTAGTAGAGACAGTGTTTCTCCATGTTGGCCAGGCTGGTCTTGAACTTCTGACCTCAGGTGATCCACCCGCCTCAGCCTCCAAAAGTGCTAGGATTACAGGCATGAGCCACCGCACTCGGCCTATTGGTGCAATTGTAAATCATACTTTTGAAAAATTTCAAGCCAAGCGTGGTAGTGCGTGCCTGTAACTACTCAGGAGGCTGAGGTGGGAGGATTGCTTGAACCCAGGAGTTTGAGCCCAGCCTGGATAATATAGCAATACCCTGTCTCTAAAAAATAAAAAAAAAAAAAATCAATTTCCAATTGTTCATTGATATTATATAGAAATGCAGCTGGACACAGTGGATCACTCCTATAATTCCAGCACTTTGGGAGGCCGAGGTAGGCAGTTCACTTGAGGTCAGGAGTTCGAGACCAGCCTGGCCAACATGGCAAAACCCCATCTTTACTAAAGATACAAAAATTAACTGGGCATGGTGGTGCATGACTATAGTCCCAGCTACTTGGGAGGCTGAGACTTGAGAATCACTTGAACCTGGGAGGCAGAGGTTGCAGTGAGCCAAGATGGCGCCACTGCACTTTAGCCTGGATGACAAAGAAGACTCCATCTCAAAAAGAAAAAAAGAAATGCAATTGATTTTTGTATATTGACCTTATATTTTACAGCCCTGCTAAATTCATTTATTAGTTGTATTAGTTTGCTAGGACTGCTGTAAGAAAGTACTAGAGACTGGCTGACAGAAATGTATTATCTCACAATTCTGGAGGCTGGAAGTACAAAATCAAGGAGTTGGTAGGATTGGTTCCTTTTATATATATATATTTTTTATTATTATACTTGTAGTTTTAGGGTACATGTGCACAACGTGCAGGTTTGTTACGTATGCATACATGTGCCATGTTGGTGTGCTGCACCCAATTAACTCGTCATTTACATTAGGTACATCTCCTAATGCTATCCCTCCCCCCTCCCCCGACCCCACAACAGGCCCTGGTGTGTAATGTTCCCCTTCTTGTGTCCAAGTGTTCTCATTGTTCAGTTCCCACCTATGAGTGAGAACATGCGGTGCTTGGTTTTTTGTCCTTGTGATAGTTTGCTCAGAATGATGGTTTCCAGCTTCATCCATGTCCCTACAAAGGACATGAACTCATCATTTTTTATGGCTGCATAGTATTCCATGGTGTATATGTACCACATTTTCTTAATCCAGTCTATCATTGTTGGACATTTGGGTTGGTTCCAAGTCTTTGCTATCGTGAGTAGTGCCACAATAAACATACGTGTGCATGTGTCTTTATAGCAGCATG
Source organism: Pan troglodytes (assembly GCF_028858775.2). Lineage (NCBI taxonomy): Eukaryota > Metazoa > Chordata > Mammalia > Primates > Hominidae > Pan > Pan troglodytes. The sequence continues at coordinate 37,844,179 of NC_072419.2, read as the reverse complement.
ATTTATAGTCCTTTGGGTATATACCCAGTAATGGGATGGCTGGGTCAAATGGTATTTCTAGTTCTAGATCCCTGGATTGGTTCCTTTTAAAGGCTGTGAGGGAGGATGTGTTCCTGGCCTCTCTCCTTGGACTATGGATGGCTGTCCTCTCTTGTCTCTTTACGCCATCTTCCCTCTATGTCTACTTCTGTGTCCAGATTTCCCCTTTTTTGAAGGAGACCACTAATATGCATATTGATCTTTTCAAAGAACAAGCTTTTGTTTCATTTATTTTCTGTCTATTGTTTTTCTATATCCAATAGCATTGACTTCTGGTGTTTATTATGTTTTCTGTCTACTTGCTTTGGGTTTAATTGGCTGTTATTTTTCTAGTTTCTGAAAGTGGAAGTTTGTACTATTGATTTAAGACTCTTCTATTCTCATATACCCATTTAATACCAGAAAATTTGAGGCTGGGCACGGTGGCTCACGCCTGTAATCCCAACACTTTGCGGGGCCGAGAAAGGCAGATCACAAGGTCAGGAGTTCGAGGCCAGTCTGGCCAACATAGTGAAACCCCATCTCTACTAAAAATACGAAAAATTAGCCAGGTACAGGCCGGGCGTGGTGGCTCACGCCTGTAATCCCAGCACTTTGGGAGGCCGAGGCGGGTGGATGATGAGGTCAGGAGATCGAGACCATCCTGGCTAACACGGTGAAACCCCGTCTCTACTAAAAAATATGAAAAAAATTTAGCCAGGCACAGTGGCGGGCGCCTGTAGTCCCAGCTACTCGGGAGGCTGAGGCAGGAGAATGGAGAGAACCCGGGAGGCGGAGCTTGCAGTGAGCCGAAATCGCGCCACTGCACTCCAGCCTGAGAGACAGAGCGACACTCCATCTCAAAAAAAAAAAAAAAAGGAATTAGCCGGGTGTGGTGGCAGTTGCCTATAATCCCAGCTACTCAGGAGGCTGAGGCAGGAAAATAGTGTGAACCTGGGAGGTGGAGGTTGCAGTGAGCGGAGATTGTGCCATTGCACTTCAGCCCGGGCGATAGTGTGAGACTCGGTCTCAAAAAAAAAAAGTAGAAAGTTCTCTCTGCTCTATTTTATGTAGTTTAATATGTTGTAATTTTATTTTATTAAGTCAGTTTAAAATATTTTCTGGCCAGGCACAGTGGCTCACGCCTGTAATCCTGGCACTTTGGGAGGCCAAGACAGGCGAATCACCTGAGGTCAGGAGTTCGAGATCAGCCTGGCCAACATGGTAAAACCCCGTCTCTACTAAAAATACAAAAATTAGCTGGATGCAGTGGCAAGCGCCTGTAATCCCTGCTACTCGGGAGGCTGAGGCAGGAGAATCTCTTGAAACCAGGGGCGGAGGTTGCAGTGAGCCAAGATCACACCACTTCATTCCACCCTGGGTGAAAGAGCGAGACTATGTCACACATGCACACAGACAAAACTACACATGTATATATTTTCTAATTTCTCTTGAGACTTCTTCTCTGGCCCATGATTTATTTAGAAGCGTGTTGCTTCATTTCCAAATATTTAGGGGTTTTCCAGATATTTTTCAGTTCTTTTTTTTTTTTTAATTTGAGATAGGGTCTCCCTCTATCACCCAGGCTGTAGTGAAGTGGTGCTATCATGGCTCACTGCAACCTCCACCTCCCTGGTTCAAGTGATTCTTGAGCCTCAGCCTCCCCAGTGGCTGGGGTTACAGGCACCCTGCACCACGCCCAGCTAACTTTTGCATTTTAGTAGAGACAAAACATTATTTTCAAGTACACTTGGAACATTCACCAAGATAGACCATATTCTGGGCCTTTATATTTAAAAAATGTTTAAAAATGTAGGTGATACATTCTCTGATCATAATGGAATTACACTAGAAATCAAGAAATCAGCCACGTGTGGTGGCTGACGCCTGTAATCCCAGCACTTTGGGAGGCCGAGGCAGGTGGATCACCTGAGATCAGGAGTTCGAGACCAGCCTGGCCAACATGGTGAAACCCTGTCTCTAATAAAAATACAAACATTATCTGGGCACAGTGGCTGGTGCCTGTAATCCCAGCTACTCGGGAGGCTGAGGCAGGAGCATTGCTTGAATCCGGGAGGCAGAGATTGCAGTGAGCTGAGATCTCGCCACTGCTCTCCAGCCTGGGTAACAGAACGAGACTCCATCTCAAAAACAAAAACAAACAAACAAACAAAAGTTTAAAAATACAAAAATTAGCCAGGCGTGGTGGCACAGGCAGGAGAATCGCTTGAACCTGGGAGGTGGAGGTCGCAGTGAACCAAGATCGTGCCACTGCACTCCAGCCTGGGCAACAGAGGGAGACTTGGTCTCAAAAGCAAACAAACAAATAAAAAACAATTTGATTAAATTGGTTGATAGTGTTGTTCAGCTCTTTTATGTCCTTGCTGATTTTTCTTTCTTTTTTTCTTTTTTTTTTTTTTTTTTGAGATGGAGTTTTGCTCTTTTTGCCCAGGCTGGAGTGCAATGGCACAATCTCGGCTCACCGCAACCTCCACCTCCCGGGTTCAAGCCATTCTCCTGCCTCAGACTCCCGAGTAGCTGGGATCTGGGATTACAGGCATGCACCACCATTCCCGGCTAATTTTTTGTATTTTTAGTAGAGACAGCATCTCACCAGATTGGCCAGCCTGGTCTCAAACTACTGACTTCAGGTGATCTGCCCACTGCAGCCTTCCAAAGTGCTGGGATTACAGACATGAGCCACCGTGCCCAGTCCTTGCTGATTTTCTGTTTTATCATTTACTGAAAGAAGAGAGTTGATATCTGCAAGTATAATGGTGACTTTATTTCCCTTTTTAGATCATTTTTGCATTATATATTTAGGAACTTTATAAGTGCGTACACATTCAGAATTGTCATGTCTTCTTGATGAATTAACCCTTTAATCATCATATAATGTCCTTTTTTCTCTGATAATTTTTTTCTTGTTCTAAATCTACTTGTTATCAATATAATCATTTCAACTTTTAACAAATTTTTATTTTATTAAAAAAAATATTTTGGCCTGGCATGGCGGCTCACTCCTGTAATCCCAGCACTTTAGGAGGCCGAGGCGTGCAGATCACAAGGTCAGGAGATCGAGACCATCCTGGCTAACATGGTGAAACCCTGTCTCTACTAAAATACAAAAAAAATTAGCTAGGTGTGGTGGTGGGCGCCTGTAGTCCCAGCTACTCGGGAGGCTGAGGCAGGAGAATGGCGTGAACCCGGGAGTGGAGCTTGCAGTTAGCCAAGATTGCCCCACTGCACTCCAGTCTAGGCGACAGAGCAAGACTCTGTCTCAAAAAAAAAAAAAATTTTGCAGAGACAGGGTCTCCTGTATTACCCAGGTTGGTCTTGAACTCCTGGGTTCAAAGGATCCTCCCACCTCAGCCTCACAGAGTGCAGGGATTACAGGCATAAACCACCATGCCTGGCCTTGTATGTCAATTCTAATGGCTGGGTGTGTGTGTGTGTGTGTGTGTGTGTGTGTGTGTGTGTGTGCTGGTATCTATTGATTGTTTTTTTCTTTGAGATTTGGTGAGATTTTCCTTGTTGAGTAATCCTGGGCATTTAAAATATTGTCTGGTGGCCGGGCGCGGTGGCTCACGTCTGTAATCCCAGCACTTAGGAAGGCCGAGGGCAGATCACCTGGGGTTGGGAGTTTGAGACCAGCCTGACCAACATGGAGAAACCCCGTCTCTACTAAAAATACAAAATTAGCCGGGCGTGGTGGTGCATGCCTGTAATTCCAGCTACTCAGGAGGCTGAGGCAGGAGAATCGCTTGAACCTGGGAGGCGGAGGTTGCGGTGAGCCAAGATTGCGCCATTGCACTCCAGAAAGGGCAACAACAGCAAAACTCCGTCTCAAAAAAATAATAATAAAAATAAATAAATAAATAAATAAATAAAATAAAATATTGTCTTGTGGCCAGATGTGGTGGTTCATGCCTGTAATCACAGCAATTTGGGAGGCCAAGGCGGGTGGATCACCTGAGGTCAGGAGTCGAGACCAGCCTGGCCAGCATGGTGAAACCCCATCTCTACTAAAAACACAAAAAATGAGCCGGGTGTGATGGTGGCAGCCTGTAATCTCAGCTACTCCAGAGGCTGAGGCAGGAGAATGGCTTCAACCTGGGAGGCGGAGGTTGCAATGAGTCGAGATCGTGCCATTGCACTCCAACCTGAGCAAAAAGAGTGAAACTCTGTCTCAAAATAAGTAATAAATAATAAATAAATAAATAAAATCAAATATTGTCTTGTGAGACTCTGGGTCCTGTTAAAAGCCTGTGAAGGACCCGGCACAGTGGCTTGCACCCATCATCTCAGCACCTTGGGAGGCTGAAGTGGGAGGATCGCTTGAGCCTAGGAGTTTGAGATCAGCCTGGGCAGCATGATGAAACCTTGTCTCTATGAAAAATACAAAAAAAAAAAAAAAAAAGGCCAAGCGTGGTGGCTCATGCCTGTAATTCCAGCACTTTGGGAGGCCGAGGTGGGTGGATCACGAGGTCAGGAGATCGAGACCATCCTGGCTAACACGGTGAAACCCCATCTCTACTAAAAATACAAAAAAATTAACCGGGCGTGGTGGCGGGCACCTGTAGTCCCAGCTACTCGGGAGGCCGAGGCAGGAGAATGGCGTGAACCTGGGAGGCGAAGCTTGCAGCGAGCCGAGATCACTCCACTGCACTCCAGCCTGGGTGACAGAGCGAGACTGCATCTCAAAAAAAGAAAAATACAAAAAAAATTAGCCAGGCATGGTGGCATGCACCTGTAGTCCCAGCTACTTGGGAGGCTGAGGTGGGAGGATTGCTTGAACCAGGGAGGTGGAGGCTGCAGTGAGCTGTTACTGCACCACTGCACTCCAGCTTAGGTGACAGAGTCAGACCCTGTCTCAATAATAATAATATTCATAATAATTTAAACAACAACAACAACAACAAAATACTCAAAATTCTCCTCACACTGTCTGGCTAACAGGGGCGGGTTTTCCTGGTTCTCTGGCCAGAATATTAAACTTTTCTTTTGAAGGTTTTTGCTGCTGGTGTCAAACACAGTTTCCTGATTCAGAGTCCTTTGGGTCAAGGCCAGAAAATACAGAAAGAAAATTCACCAGGAAACTTTCCACTGCCATGCTGGCTGTTCTTCAAATGTTGACTTCCTATGCCAATCTATTTTCTATTGTTTACTTTTCAGAGGTCCTCCTTAAGTAGGTGCTTTCTGTATTTGTCCAGAGTTTGTTTTTTGTTTTTTGTTTTCTTTTTTCTTTTTTAGATGGAGGCTCGCTCTGCAGCCTAGGCTGGAGTGCAGTGGCACGAACTTGGCTCACTGCACCCTCTGCCTCCTGGGTTCAAGTGATTCTTCTGCTTCAGCCTCCCAAGTAGCTGGGATTACAGGTGCCCGCCACCATGCCCAGCTAATTTTTGTATTTTTAGTAGAGACAGTGTTTCGCCATGTTGACCAGGCTGGTCTCGAACTCCTGACCTCTAGTGATCCACCTTCCTTGGCCTCCCAAAGTGCTGGGATTACAGGCGTGAGCCACCGTGCCCAGGCTGTCCAGAGTTTTTTGTTGTAATCAGTGGGAGAGAGGGCTATGGTAGTCTTACTCCACTTTAGCCTTCATTCTCTCTCTCTCTCTTTTTTTTGGGGGGGCGGGGAACAGGGTCTCAGCTGGAGTGCAGTGGTGTGTGATCATGGTTCACTGTAGCCTCAACCTCCTGGGCTCAAACGATCCTTCCACTTTAGCCTCCCAATACCTGGGAGTACAGGCTTGTGTCACCATGCTCGGCTAATTTTTTTACTTTTTTTGAGACAAGACCTCACTATGTTGCCCAGGCTGGTCTTGAACTCCTGGGATCAAGCAATCCTCATGCTTTGGCCTCGAAAAGTGCTGGGATTACAGGCGTGAGCCACCACACCCAGCCTTTCTCTTTTATTTTAATGTCTTTTTTCCTTTTGAGATAATTTTAGTCTTACAGAAGATGTAAAAATAGTACAGGGAGTTCCTGTATACCCTTCACCTGGCTTCCCCTTCTGTCAACATCTCAAACAGTGACAGAACATTTATCAAAACTAAGAAATTAACCTTGGTACATTACTATGAACTAAAGTACAGAAGTTTTTCGATTTCATCTGTTTTCCTACTTATGTCCTTTTTCTGTTCTGGGATCCAAACCAGGATCTTTTTTTTTCTTTCTTTTGTTTTTTTAGACGGAGTCTTGCACTGTTGCCCAGGATGGAGTGCAGTGGTGCAATCTTGGCTCACTGCAAGCTCCACCTCCCAGGTTCAAGCCATTCTCCTGCCTCAGCCTCCCAAGTAGCTGGGACTACAGGCGCCCGCCACCACGCCCGGCTAATTTTTTTTTTTTTTTTTTTTAGTAGAGACAGGGTTTCACCATGTTAGCCAGGATGGTCTGGATCTCCTGATCTCACAATCTGCCCGCCTTGGCCTCCCAAAGGGCTGGGATCACAGGCGTGAGCCACCCCGCCCGGCCTAAACCAGATTTTTCTTTTCTTGTTTTTTCTTTTCAGACAGAGTCTCACTCTATGCCCCAGGCAGGAGTGTAGTGGCATGATCTCAGCTCATTGCAACCTCCGCCCCCCAGGCTCCAGCGATCCTCCCACCTCAGCCTTCTGAGTAGCCCGGACTACAGGAGCGAGCCCACCACACCCAGCTAATTTCTTGTATTTTTTTGTAGAGACAGGGTTTCACCATGTTGCCCAGACTGGTCTCAAACTCCTGAGCTCAAGCAATCCTCCTGCTCAGGCTCTCAAAGTGCTGGGATTACAGGTGTGAGCCACCACACCCGGCACCAGCAGTCTTTTTCAATCTGTGACAGTTCCTCGGTCTTTCCTTCTTTTTTGTGACCTTGACACTTTTGAAGAGTCCTATTCAGCTGCTTGGTAGAATGTCTTTCAAGTTGGATTTGTCTGAGATTTTCTTGTGATCAAATTGAAGTCATGAATTATGGGGAAAATGTCACAGAAGTGGTGTCATGCCTTTCTCAGTGCATCCTTGCAGAGGCCCTGATGTTGACATGTATGACCACCAATGTTAACCTTGATCAGTTATCTAGGGCAGTATGTACTGGACTTCTTCACTGTAAAATTATTATTTTAGGCTGGGTGCGATGGCTCAGGCCTGTAATCCCAGTACTTTGGGAGGCCGAGGCGGGTGGATCACGAGGTCAGGAGTTCAAGACCAGCCTGGCCAACATGGTGAAACCCCGTCTCTACTAAAAATACAAAACTTAGCTGGGCGTGGTGGTGTGCACCTTTAATCCCAGCTACTGGGGAGGCTGAAGCAGGAGAATTGCTTGAACCCAGGAGGTGGAGGTTGTGGTGAGCTGAGATTGCGCCACTGCACTCCATCCTGGGTGATAAAGTGAGACTCCATCTCAAAAAAAAAATTATTTTACTCTGTGTAGTTATTAAATATACTTAGGGAGATACTTTGAAACCATGAAAATATCCTTTGTCTGCTTGAAGTTTAACCCCTTGAATTGGGCATCCTTTGGTAGATCGTTATCTTCACTGTCAGTGCTTAGTAAGTTATAGTCATGATGATGATGACGATGATGATGATGAACTGGATCCTAGAAGAGCACTTGCCAGCCAGGTACCTGGAACTAGTTTTTCCTCTTGGAGCCTCACCTTTCTCATTCATAAAATGGGACAATCATGGATCTGACCTCACTGAGTTGTGGAGGTGTGTTGAACCGAGATACTGACAGCAAAACACCCAGCACAGGATTTGACACATAGCAGGGATTTTGGTTTGGGAATGTCATTGCTAGGGGACTGAATTGTGCAGGGTGGGAGGTGGCCATGTGGGGCACCACGGGGCTCTGGGTGGGAATGATCCTAAAGCAATCCCTGCAATTGTCTGTAGTCAACAAGAGGGAGGAGGGTTGTCTCTGGAGGTCAGGAAGGGAGCCTGAGAGAGTTTCCAAACTAGACCAGCTTTCTGGAGGAGGTGAATTCAGAAAAATGAGGCTTGGAAGACATCACTGGAAGTCATTTGTGCAAAGTCTGGAGGTTGGAACAGAAAAGGGAGGTCATGGCAGGTAGGCACTAACTGAGCCCTCATGCAACAATAGGTTTTGGTGACCAAAGCCACTCTCAGTACCCCCTTCCAGGGCTGAGGACGAGGCTGCCAGGGGATGGCAGGTGCCTGAGTGCCCCTCTTCCCAGAAACTCTACCCAGCTGGATGAACGGAGTTGAACCCGAGTGTGGTGGGCATACATCTATTCATCCACTCTCTCATTTATTCAGCAAATATTTATTAAGCACCAACTATGTGCCAGGCTCTGGGCTGGACAGTGAGCACATGGCAGAGAACAGAGCAGTTCATGGAGCACCCATTCCAGAGACAGAAAACATGGTAAGCAATCAAATAAACATGATGGTTCTGGCTACAACAAATTACCATAACAAATGCTCCATAACAAATTACCCCAAAATTTAGTGGCTTAAAACGACAACCGTTTTACTATATCTCACAGATTCTGTGGGTCAGGGATTAAGGTGGAGCATAGCCGAATAATTCTTCTGTTCCCTGTTTTTGTTTTTATTTTTTTGAGTCAGAGTCTCACTCTGTAGCCCAAGATGGAGTGCAGTGGCATGATCTCAGTTCACTGCAACCTCCACCTTCCCAGGTTCAAGCAATTCTCCTACCTCAGCCTCCCAATTAGCTGGGATTACAGGCATGCACCACCATGCCTGGCTAATTTTTTTTTTTTTTGGACACAGAGTTTTGCTCTTGTCACCCAGGCTGGAGTGCAGTGGCACGATCTTGGCTCACCGCAACCTCCCCCTCCCGGGTTCAAGAGATTCTCCTGCCTCAGCCTCCTGAGTAGCTGGGATTACAGATGTTTGCCACCATTCCCGGCTACGTTTTTTGTATTTTTACAGGTGTGAGCCACGCGCCCAGCCGGCTAAGTTTTTTTGTATTTTTAGTAGAGATGGGGTTTCACCATGTTGGCCAGGCTGGTCTCCAACTCCTGACCTCAGGTGATCCACCCACCTCGGCCTCCCAAAGTGCTGCTATTAAAGGCATGAGCCATCACACCCGGCCCCCATCTCCTTTCAACCTTTTTTTTGTTGTTTCCTTCTTTATCACCATTCACATCTGTAATTGTCCTCCGGGCAAGGAACTGAACCTCTCTGAACACACTGCACTTAGAATAGCTTATTATCCTCATGACAGTTTTTGTTTGTTTGTTTGTTTTATAATTAGAGACAAGGTCTCATTATGTTACCCACTCCTGGGCTCAGGCTCAGGTGGTCCTGTCCCCTCAGCCTCCAAAGTAGCTGGGACTACAGATGCACCCTGGCACCCCGGCTTAGTTTCTTTTCTTTTCTTTCTTTGTTTTTTGTTTTTTTTCTTTTTGAGACAAAGTTTCGCTCCTGTTGCCCAGGCTGGAGTGCAATGGCGCCATCTTGGCTCACCGAAACCTCCGCCTCCCGGGTTCAAGCGATTCTCCTGCCTCAGCCTCCAGAGGAGCTCGGATTACAGGCATGTGCCACCATGTCCGGCTAATTTTTTTGTATTTTTTTTAGTAGAGACGCGGCTTCTCCATGTTGGTCAGGCTGGTCTCAAACTCCCGACCTCAGGTGATCCGCCTGCTTTGGCCTCCCAAAGTGCTGGGATTACAGGCGTGAGCCACTGCACCTGGCCATTTTATTTCTTAATGGCCTCAAATTTTTGACATTCTTCCTGTCAAAAGGGGGGTGTATGTCTCCTCCCTTTTGAACCTGAGAGGGCTTCTGTGACTGCTTGAACCAGTAGATTACAGCGAAATGGTGCTGTAATCCCAGCACTTTGGGAGGCTGAGCCAGGTGGATCAATTGAGCCCAGGAGTTTGAGACCAGCCTGGGCAACATGGTGAAACAAAAAATACAAAAATTAGCTGGGCATGGTGGCGTGCACCTGTAGTCCCAGCTACTTGGGAGGCTGAGGTGGGAGCATCACTTGAGCACTCTGAGAAGCCCTACTTGGAAGGATTGCTTGATCCCAGGAATTTGAGACTAGCCTGGACAACAAAGTGTGACCCCATCTCTACAAAAATGAAAAGAAAAAAAATTAGCCAGGCGTGATGGCACACACCTGTGGTCCCAGCTACATGGGAGGCTGAGGCGAGAGGATCACTTCAGTCCAAGAGTTCAAGGCTGAAGTGAGTCATGATTGCCCCACAGTACTCCAGCCTACAGAGTGAGACCCTGTCTCAAAAAAAAAAAAAAAAAAAAGAAGGAGATGGGATGGTCGAGGAAGACCCTCTGAGCCAACCTTTGGGCTGAAAGCTGAAGGACATGAAGATACGCAGGGTGTAGAATTTGAGGCACAGGCAAAGTCTCCCCAGTTACGAAAGAGCAACTGAAAGGAAACCAAAGTGACTGGAGGGGAGTGGCAAGGGGAGAGTTAGGGGAAGTGGGTGGATGTAGGCAGGAACCAGGCCTTACTGTGCCTTGTAGGCTATGGTAACAAATTAGGATTTTATTCCAAAAGTAACGAATGCCACAGGGAGCATTTAAGCGAGCAAGTGACGTGATCCTTGTATTTTTTAGAAGGATCTCTCTGGCTGTCATGTGGAGAATGAGGGGGAAATGGAAGCAGGGTGACTGAGGAGGCTATTGCAGTATCCCAGTGAGATGATGGGCACCAGGGTAATGGCCAAGGGGAAGGGCAGAAATGCGTAAATTTGGGATATATTTAAGAGTTAAGGCCGGGCATGGTGGCTCATGCCTCTAATCCCAACACTTTGTGAGGCTGAGGCAGGTAGATCACCTGAGGTCAAGGAGTTCGAGACCAGCCTGGACAACATGGTGAAACCCCATCTCCACTAAAAATACAAAAATTAGCCGAGCTTGGTGGCACATGCCTGTAATCCCAGCTACTCAGGAGGCTGAAGCAGTAGAATTGCCTGAACCTGGGAAGCAGAGGTTGCAGTGAGCCGAGATCCTGCCACTGCACTACAGCCTGGGCGACAGAGCAAGACTCCATCTCAAAAAAAAAAAAAGGCGGTAAGACCAGGCGCACTGGCTGATGTCTGTAATCCCAGCATTTTGGGAGGCCGAGGCAGGTGGGTCAATTGAGCCCAGGAGTTTGAGACCAGCCTGGGTAGCATGATGAAACAAAAAATACAAAAATTAGCCAGGTGTGGTGGTGCACACCTGTAGTCTCAGCTACTTGGGAGGCTGAGGTGGGAGGATCGCTTGAGCCCAGGAGACAGATGTTGCAGTGAATCAAGACTGCACCACTGCACTCCAGCCTGCGCCACAGAGTGAGACTTTGTCTTTGAGGGGGTGGAAAAAAAAGCATTAGAGTTGGCAGGACTTGGAGATGCAGTGAGTGTGAATGTGTATTTGTCTTGGGATGGTTTTCTTTTCTTTTTTTTTTTTTTTTTGAGATGGAGTCTCGCTCTGTCACCCAGGCTGGAGTGCAGTGGTGCAATCTCAGTTTACTGCAGCCTCTGCCTCCCAGGTTCTCCTGGGAGCAATTCTCCTGCCTCAGCTTCTCAAGTAGCTGGGACTACAGTTGCGTGCCACCACGCCTGGCTAATTTTTGTATTTTTAGTAAAAATGGGGTTTCACAATGTCAGCCAGGATGATCTCAATCTCCTGACCTCGTGATCCACCCACCTTGGTCTCCTAAAGTGCTGGGATTACAGGCGTGAGCCACCACGCCCGGCGGGATGGTTTTCAAAGAGCATCCTGTGTTTCTAGTTTGCCCAGATTATTATTATTATTTTTTGAGACGGAGCCTTGCTCTATTACCCAGGCTGGAGTGCAGTGGCCAGATCTCGGCTCACTGCAGCTTCCGCCTCCTGGGTTCAAGCAATTCTCCTGTCTCAGCCTCCTGAGTAGCTGGGATTACAGGCGTGCACCACCATGCCCGGCTAATTTTTGTGTTTTTAGTAGAGACAAGGTGTCACCATGTTGGTCAGGCTGGTCTCAAACTCCTGACCTCGTGATCCGCCCACCTCAGCCTCTCAAAGTGCTGAGATGACAGGTGTGAGCCCACCGTGCCCAGCTGCCCAGATTCTAAAACCAGCCTAGAAGACTATTTTAAGGGTAAAATACAGTCTTGTTCATCTTCAAAATGAGAAGGAAATATATTCTCATGCCTCACTCCCAGAATCACTTCCAAGGCTATGACCTTAGCCCAAGAGGCCAGGTCTGAGGGATTCTGGGCAAGTCACTGAACTTCTCCGGGCTTTCCTTTTCCTATCTCTACAATGAGTGCGCTGGGTTAAGCTGTATGTAAGGGACCTTCCAGTTCTGATTATTCTGTTTAATCAAAATAGACTCCAGTCCAACCTAGTAATGTTTAAATTGTGCATCACCTAGGATGCAGCCATCCTACTCCTTTTAACGCATATTCACTGAGGGCATTCAGAGCAGCACTGCTGATAACAGCAAAACCTATGAAACAATCCAAAGGTCCATCACAGGAGACTGGGGCAATAAATCACATAATAGAATACTACAAAGTGGGCTGGGTGCGGTGGCTCATGCCTGTAATCTCTGCACATTGGGAGGCCAAGGTGGCGGATCACCTGAGGTCGGGAGTTCGAGACCAGCCTGACCAAAATGGAGAAACCCCGTCTCTACTAAAAATACAAAATTAGCTGGGCATGGTGGCGCAAGCCTGTAATCCCAGCTACTCGGGAGGCTGAGGCAGGAGAATTGCTTGAACCCAGGAGGCAGAGGTTGCGGTAAGCTGAGATCGTGCCATTGCACTCCAGGTTGGGCAACATGAGCAAAACTCCATCTCAAAAAAAAAAAAAGACTACTACAAAGTGGTGAAAATGAATGAATGAAGGCAAGAAATCAACAAGGATGACTCTCATGTAATTCATGTTGCATGAGAAAATCAGGTTGCAGAAAACTGCATATAGTATGATTTTATTTATATAAAAGGCAAAACCAGGTAATATCAAGTAATGGATTGTTTAAGGATGCATACTTGTACATATGTGAAAAAAATAAAAGAACAAGCAATTGATTAACACAAAGTTCTGGATAAGAGGTAAAAGCTTATGGGGATTTTATCCTGAAGGGCAAACACAGGCTTCAAATGAACTAATATTCTATTTCAAGCAGAGAGGCTGGTACTTAAGTGTGTGTTTTATAGTTTTATATATACATATATGTGTATATATACATGTGTGTATATACATATGTGTATATATACATGTGTGTATATACATATGTGTATATACACATGTGTATATACATATGTGTGTATACACATGTGTGTGTATATACATGTGTGTATACACATGTGTGTGTATATACACGTGTGTATACACATGTGTGTATATACACGTGTGTATATACATGTGTGTATATATACGTGTGTATATACATGTGTGTATATATACGTGTGTGTATATACATGTGTATATATACGTGTGTGTATATACATGTGTGTATATATACATCTATACACATGTATACATATGTATATACATATATACATACACATACATATATACATACATATATACATATATATACACACATATATACACACACATATATACACACACACACACACATATATATATATACACACACTTTTTTTTTTTTTTTTTTTTGAGACAGAGTCTTTGTTGCCCAAGCTGGAGTGCAGTGGCGCGATCTCGGCCTCCCAAAGTGCTGGGATTAAAAGCGTGAGCCACCGCACCTGGCCGGTTTTATTATTATCTTTAAACTGCAGATGTGTGATATCTGCTCTATTGTAGGTGTGATACATTTCACAATTGAAAAAAAGAAATTTCCAAGATTAAGCCAGGCGTGATGGCTCACACCTGTAATCCCAGCACTCTGGGAGGCCGAGGTAGGCAGATCACCTGAGGTCAGGAGTTCAAGACCAGCCTGGTCCACGTGGTGAAACCCCATCTCTACTAAAAATACAAAAAATGAGCCAGGCTTGGTGGCGAGCCCAGATTGCGCCACTGCACTCTAGCCTGGGCGAAAGAGTGAAACTCTGCCTCAAAAACAAAAAACAAAAAACAAAAACAAAAACAAAAAACAAAATTAGCTTGAGCGCCGTGGCTCACGCCTGTAATCCCAGCACTTTGAGAGGCTGAGGCAGGCTTATCACCTGAGGTCGGGAGTTCGAGACCAGCCTGACCAACATGGAGAAACCCGTCTCTACCAAAAATACAAAATTAGCCAGGCGTGGTGGCTGGCGCCTGTAATCCTAGCTACTCGGGAGGCTGAGGCAGGAGAATCGCTTGAACCCAGGAGATGGAGTTTGCAATGAGCCAAGATCGCGCCACTGCACTCCAGCCTGGGCTACAAAAAAAAAAAAAAAAAAAGCCGGGCGCGGTGGCTCACACCTGTAATCCCAGCATTTTGGGAGGCCGAGGCAAGCGGATCACGAGGTCAGGAGATCGAGACCACGGTGAAACCCCGTCTCTACTAAAAATACAAAAAAATTAGCCGGGTGCGGTGACGGGCACCTGTAGTCCCAGCTATTGGGGAGGCTGAGTCAGGAGAATGGCGTGAACCCGGGAGGCGGAGCTTGCAGTGAGCCGAGATCGAGCCACTGCACTCCAGCCTGGGCGACAGAGCCAGACTCCGTCTCAAAGAAAAAAAAAAGAAAAGAAAAGAAAAGAAAGAAGAAAGAAAAGAAAAAGAAAAAGAAAAGAAATTTCCAAGATTAGCCCAAGATCTCCTCCTTTAAAAGGGAGGGAATGCCGGGCGCGCTGGCTCACGCCTGTAATACCAGCACTTTGGGAGGCTGAGGCGAGCGGATCACGAGGTCAGGAGATCGAGACCATTCTGGCTAACACGGTGAAACCCCCTCTCTACTAAAAATACAAAAAATTAGCTGGGCGTGGTGGCGGGCGCCTGTAGTCCCAGCTACTCCGGAGGCCGAGGCAGGAGAATGGCGTGAACCCTGGAGGCGAAGGTTGCAGTGAGCCGAGATCGTGCCACTGCACTCCAGCCTGGGCGACAGAGCGAGACTCCATCTCAGAAAAAAAAAAAAAAAAAAAAAGGGAGGGAATGAGGCTCATAGGGGGTTGTCACAAGCAAGGAAGAGGAAAGAGGATGAGAGAATGGGGGAAACGGTAGCCAAAGGGGGCCTGAGAGAAGGGGCTGAGGGTTTACATGTGCACAGAACTCTTCACTCTCCTAACACGCTTGCAGCTCTGGCTGCAGTTCCCAAGGCGTCCACTAGAGGCCACCAAGGCATCAGCCTCCGCCTCTCGCAGCAACCAGGCCGCCTTTCTCGCCCACGGTGGCATAGCCCGGGCTCTGCCCGGGAGGGGGCGCTGATGGCCAAAGGAAGACGGGAGCGGGCACAGCGCCTGCGTTTGCAGCTGCATGAGACCAGCTGCTCTGGAAAGCGCTGGCCCGCCTCCCAGCTCTTCTCTGCCGCCCAGAGATTTTAGGGTCTCAAACCCAAAAACCGGGCCGGACAGGGTGGCTCACGCCTGTAATCCCAGTGCTTTGGGAGGCGGAGGCGGGAGGATTGCTTGAGCCCAGGATTTTGAGGCCAGCCTGGGCAACCATGCAAGACCCCGTCTCTATTAAAACCACAACAGGCCGGGCCCGGTGGTTCACGCCTGTAATCTCAGCACTCTGGGAGGCCGAGGCGGATGGATCACCTGAGATCAGGCGTTGGAGACCATCCTGGCCAACATGATGAAATCCCGTCTCTACTAAAAATACAAAAAATTAGCTGGACGTGGTGGTGCACGCCATAGTCCCAGCTACTCGGGAGGCTGAGGCAGAAGAATCGCTTGAACCCAGAAGGCAGAGGTTGCAATGAGTCGAGATTGTGCCACTGCAGTCCAGCCTGGTGACAGAACGAGACTTTGTCTCAAAAATTAAAAAAAAAAAAAAAAATTAGCTGGGTGTGGTGGCAGGCGCCTGTAACCCCAGCTACTTGGGAGGCTGAGGCAGGAGAATCGCTTGAACCCAGGAGGCGGGGGTTGCAGTGACTTGAGATGGTACCATTGCACTCCAGCCTGGGTGACAAGGAGGAAACTGTCTCAAAAAATGTATAAATAAATAAAAATAAATTAATAAAATAACAAAACAAACCCAAGCAACGAACAGCACCCACAGACACGATTCTTTGTCTTCTGCAGCTATGCCTTCAAGCTTGGGCCCTGCTCGGTCTCGTCTATATATAAAGAAGAGGCTCTAGGTTTGTGCAGCTTCTAAGGAAAAGAATACAACATTTTGCAAATCTTGCAAAACACACAGAAATCATGCTAACATATGGCTGATACTCTTTCCATGTGAGGAGGCTTGAAGTTTAAGCTTAAGTAATTTCCAGGTAAATGCACCTCTGATTACACATCTGCATATTTATCTACTGCGTGTCTCCCACTAAGAATGTAAGTTCCAAGACTGCAAGAATTTGTATCTGAATTGTTAACTCCTGGGGCCCGGTTCCTAGTATATTATAGAAGCTTTATAAAGTATTTGTGGAAAGAACCAGTTGGGGCTAGTTTCACAGGTAGAAGTACAATGGCCTAGCCTGAGGCTTGAGGAGTGCAAAGGTTTGGGATGATATCACTGAAACCTCAAAACGGTGAGTATAACACCCATTTAAAAGCTGGGAATGAGGCTGGGCGTGGTGGCTCACACCTGTAATCCCAGCACTTTGGGAGGCCAAGGCGGGCAGACCACGAGGTCAGAAGGTCGAGACCAACCTGGCCAACACGGTGAAACCCCATCTCTACTAAAAACACAAAAATTAGCTGGGCGTGGTGGCAAGTGCCTATAACCCCAGCTACTTGGGAGGGTGAGGCAGGAGAATCACTTGAACCTGGGAGACACAGGTTGCAGTGAGCTGAGCTCCTGCCACTGCACTCCAGGCTAGCAAGAGAGGGAGACTCTGTCTCAAAAAAAAAAAAAAAAAAAAAAATTGCTGGGGATGGCAGGGTGCAGTGGCTCACACCTGTAATCCCAACAATTTGGGAGGCCAAGGCAGGTGGATCACCTGAGGTCAGTAGTTCGAGACCAACCTGGCCAACATGTAGAAACCCTGTCTCTACTAAAAATACAAAAATTGCTGGGCGTCGTGGCGCACACCGGTAGACTCAGCTACTGGAAAGGCTGAGGCAGGAGAATTGCTTGAACCCAGGAGGCAGAGGTTGGCAACAGAGTGAGACTCCGTCTCAAAAAAAAAAAAAATGCTGGGGATCCTAAGAGCCCAGGAGGTGAAGCAGGTGCCCAACCAGAAGTGGCACTGGGCCTAGAACCCGCATTTGCCTTGCCTCTTGCCCTGCCTTTGCTCCCAGCCACTGTCCTCCCTTTAACCCCCCTTGCACAAGGCCTTGATGCAACCTGTACTGGCCTGGGGCACCCTGCTTGAGGACAGCGTTGGGAACGAGGTTTTGCAAGAGTTGCAGCAGGAAGCAGCACCAGCCAGGGCAGGTCCAGGGAGATAAGGGCACCCTTGCCCCTCCCTGTGCTCCTCCTGGCCTTCTGGTTTCCTCTTCCCTTCCCTTTCCTGGAAAGTGGCGCCCGCCTGGACCCTGGCCCCAGCCTCGCCCAGCTCCTGGCCTGGCCCTGTGACTCACCTCCTTTCTTTCCGGCAGCCATGCTGGGATGTGAGACCTGCCTGCCACCAGGAAGCCCTGCTGTGTGTGACACTGGGCAGCAGGGAGCTCTCTCTGGCTGGCAGTTCCTGGTGCTCAATAAGAGTGACTGGCATGGGTCGGGTGTGGTGGCTCACGCCTGTAATCCCAGCACTTTGGGAGGTTGAGGAGGGCTGATCACCTGAGGTCAGGAGTTCGAGACCAGCCTGGGCAACATGGTGAAACCCCGTCTCTACTAAATATATAAAAATTAGCCAGATGTGGTGGTGCGTGTCTGTAATCCCAGCTACTCAGGAGGCTGAGGCATGAGAATTGCTTGAACCCGGGAGGCGGAGGTTGCAATGAGCCAAGATCACGCCACTGCACTCCAGCCTGGGCGACAGAGCGAGACTCTGTCTCAAAAAAAAAAAAAAAAAAAGAGCCGGGCACGGTGGCCTCATGCACTTTGGGAGGCTGAGGAGGGTAGATCACCTGAGGTCAGGAGTTTGAGAGCAGCCTGGCAAACATGGTGAAACCCTGTCTCTACTAAAAATACAAAAATTAGCTGGGCGTGTTGGCATATGCCTGTAATCCCAGCTTCTTGGGAAGCTGAGGCAGAAGAATTGCTTGAAACTGGGAAGCGGAGGTTGCGGTGAGTCGAGATCGCCCCATTGCACTCCAGCCTGGGTGACGAGGAAAACTGTCTTAAAAAAAAAATAGACATTCCCCAATATGGGTTGCAAACATTGTGATATGTGTATATTTCTTGCATTTATCTGAGTTATGCTTTTAAAACAAATACATATAATGACCAGGTATGATTTCAGTTGGAAATAAGATGAAAGGCTTTATAAACTGGACATACTGTGGGAACATGAGGCCCCTCATAAACCTGATTTAGACAAGTCTGATTTCTGGAAAGTCCTCTAAGGTAATGTGCAATGTGGCCTTGGGTGGGTCACCTCACCTCTTTGATGCCTCCGTTTTCTCATCTGAAAAGTGAACACAGGCCGGGCACGGTGGCTTACATCTGTAATCCTAGCTCTTCGGGAAGCTGAGGTGGGCAGATCCCTTCAGGTCAAGAGTTTGAGACTAGCCTGGCCAACATGGTGAAAACCCTTTTCTACAAAAAAAATACAAAAATTAGCTGGGCATGGTGGCACGTGCCTGTAATCCCAGCTACTCGGGAGGCTGAGGCAGGAGGATCACTTGAACCTGGGAGGTGGAGGTTGCAGTGAGCCAACATGGTGCCACTGCACCCCAGCCTGGGCAATAGAGGGAGACTCTGTCTCAAAAAAACCAAAAAAGTGAATATACCAGTAGGCCCACACCTGGTAGGGCTGTTGAGACAATCCACTCAAAACACTTTATTGCAACATGCACTAAGTATCTACCATGAGCCTGTGCTATGCTTTTTAGGTGCATTGGTTCAATTAATCCTTGAAGCCCAGGTTCTGAAGCCTGTTTTCCAAAAAAGAAAAGAGGCTCTGACAGGTGAAGTGATGAGCATCAAGGTTGATTCTGGGCTTGTGTTCTACCTGCCTCCCTACTAAAATGTTAGCCTATTACTCTTGTTGTAGTGGTGGTGGTTGCTCTTATTAAAATGAGCATATGATGATAGCACTGGCCTCGTTAAAGTTCTGACGATTAAATGAATTGATATTGTAAAGAGTTTAGCATGGTGCCCAGCACACAATAAGCTCTCTGTATTTCTTAAATAAAATTAACAGTACAGCCCCGGAAAGGCAGAGTCCAATGCCCAAGAAACTTGGTCCTCGGGTTTCTCGGCATCTTCCACCCCAGCTCCTGGCTTCGTCCTGTCCAGGAGGGGTTAAGGAGTTAATGATTTCCAAAGGAGCAGGGTTTTGTGTGTTACATGCACACACACCGGTGGCCTCTGTCCCCCCTCCCTCTGCGAGGCCCGGAGCCTCTTATGCAAGCCGCCGGCGCCCGCCGGTTCCCAGGCCCGGCTGCAGCTGCGGGCGGAGGGGCAGGGCGGGGGCGGCGCGCTGTTTGTCTAGCGCTGCTGTGCCAAAGACTGCGGGCCCCAGACAGCCAGGCGCCTCCGTACACCTGGGGATGCTCAGGTTAAATAGCTCCGCATTCCTCGGGCCCAGCTGATGGAAACGCTCCCAGGCCGCCGCCGAGCCGGCCTCCAGATGGGCTGGGTCTGGGCCAAAGGGGAAAAGAGGGAAACGTGGAATCCAGAGTGTGCCTGAATGGCGGGGGAGGTGGCCCAGGCCCCCGCCGCAGCCCCTTCCTCCCCCTGGAAAAAGGCCCTGCATGTCGGAGTACGCGAGGGGGAACCCGCTCAGACCCCGTGGGTGGGCTTGCAGGTGGGGGCCCACACGTGGGAGGGAGTGCGTGCACACGTGTGCCTCCGAGGACACTCCAAGGACTCACAGGCGACAATTAATAATGATAATTTATAACTATGAAACATTCTGTGCCAAGCACTGTGCTAAACGTTTTACACACTTACTTTATTTCATTTATTCTCTACTACATTCCGTGAGGTTAGTACTGTAATACAGCAGCCGGTGGGGAGGGGGTAGCAAAGAACATAATTCGCCTGCAAGTACTGGGTTCTTCGATAAAATCCATAAACTGTGGAGGGGGTGTACCTGGCTTAATGTTAGTGCTCAAATCATCATCTTTCATTTGATTTTTTGTTCATCCCCTCTCTGAGCTTGTTCCTTCTGCTGTAAAACTGGGATCACAGTCTTGCCTTTAGCCCCACAGGGAATCCATGAAATCGTTTTTGTAAAGGGTTCAGTTGAGCAGAGCCAGGCTTCTGGTGCTAAGGGCTATCGATTTTATTCTATTGTTTATTGACAAAATACATTAATAGCCCTTACCTGTCTGGGACAAGTTCTTTGTCATTCCTGGGACTCAGTTTCTCCATATGTAATACAGGGGGGTTTACCTGGCAGCAATCCTTGAGGGTTGGTGCCCCCAGGACCTAACGATAGCCCAGGGAGTTGCCACGTGAACTTTTGAGGAAGGGTTTGCCCAAACACAGCTGTCCCCACCTTCACTCCAGACCCGCAGAGGCCCAGGAATGCCAACCAATCTATAGAACAGTTATACACACAGAAACCCACAGTGTGGTTCTGTGGCCCCCAGACACACAAACCCATCCATCATGCCAGACCCATGCAGAGATGCCTACAATGCATTTAGGCAGAACACACAAGCCCAAACAGCTGGAGGTTCCACACTTATCTGCAGAACACATGTGCTCTCATTTGCCCTTCTGCACACACCCCCAAGCATACTCCTACTTACACCCCCCTCCCCCAAGCCTATATGTGAACAGTTGGCCCATCCCCACTGTGGGAGTAGTGGGGGAAGATCAGCTTACTCCTGTTACATACACAGGCGTAGACACTCATACATGCTCCCCTGAGTAGAAATCCACATACATGCCCAGGAAGATTCTTAGACCCTTGCCAATGACATATTTTTCCTGCTCAGGAGCTGGGTAATGAGACTCGTCCACTCCTCAGATCCTACGCAGGAGCCCTGGGGTTGGTGGGGGAGATTTGTTTGAGGTGCCGACAGAGCCAGGCCAGAGTAAGGAGGCCGAGTCTGGACCCAGAGCAGGTGTCCCGGCAGCTGTGCCCAGCCTGGCCCTGCCAACTTGCTCACCCACTTGGATGAGCCAGGAGCCCCAGGGCTGCCTGCTGGAACCCAGAGGTAGGCTGTTGGGGGAGGCACCTCCAACTGGGGAATGGGGTGATAGAATCACTGCCTCTCACAAGCTATGGCCCTAAGCAAGTCCCTTTCCACTGGGTCTCACTTTATCCACATCTTGGCAAGGAAGTGGGTGGTCCAGCGACCAGGTTCTCCAACTTAAATGGCTTGCTCAATACTCCCAATACAGAGGGGGCCCTGGCAGGTTCATCTGCATTTTAACAACCTCCCCAGGTGATCCAGATGGCCCAATGATCACTTTGAGAAACCCCAGAGGTCTAGAGTATTTAGTTTTATAACACTGGGGGGCAGGGAAATGGGCAGGGATGGTGGGGGAAGAATAGACTTTAAAGACACCGGAAACACTCATTCAGGCCGGTAAGAGCAACAATCCAGATGTAGCCCTCCAATTCTCCCAGAACCAGCTGTGAAGAGGGTCAGGGGTCAACCCCCAGCCCAGGCCCCTCCCCTCAACCCAAGAAGTCACTACAACTTTACCACCATCTAAATTATTTGTTTAATAACAAAAAAACAGCCCCACAGAACTATTGTAAAACAATATTCTCAATCGGTGATCATTGTAATATACAATACAAAGCAATTTCCTCAGAAATCTGAGAAGCACCAAACGTGACCATTTTTAAAAATGTCTGCTTTTCAAAAAATAGAAACACACGAGTGGAATCCCACCCCCTAAAGTCTCTGGTGACTAGTAGGTGTGCAGAGAGGAGCGCCCTCTCCTCGCCCGTGCCTCAGCCCCAGACTGGATGCAGTTAAGGGCGCAGTGGCCGCCGATCGGTCTTGTTCTCCCCCAGATCCGGCGAGGCGCGTTGGGGGAGACCCACAGAGCACGTAATTCCTCTTGCCCCCTGGATGGCTGGGGTCCGCCGGTCCCTGGGGGAGGCGCTTCAGCGACACAAGATGCGATCGTCCGCAGGAACGCATGCCGCCTGTGAAAACGAAAAGAAGTGAGACCGGCGGGTTGGAAGGGACGCCGCTCCGAGCGCAGCGAACGCCCCCTTCCCCAGGAACACGACGGGGGAGCGCTTTTTCCAGGCTCCTTAGGCACCCCCGCATAGCCAGGTACCCGCAAGGATGGGACGGAAGTGGTGCAAGCGCCCACGCCCTCTCTGGCCTCCGTTTCCCCGTCGGTATAAGGATGATCTAGTGGTCGGATCTGGATCTCACCTCGGCCGTCAGGGCGCTGATCTCGCCGTTGAGGGTGCTGAGCGGAGCCCGGACCGGCAGCCCTCGGCCCCCGGGGGTCCCAACTTCGGATTCCGAGTTCAGCTCTAACTGCAGGTCCCTGATGTAGTCGATGACGTGCTGGAGAATCTCCACCTTGCTCACCTTGCGGTTCTGGGGCAGGGTGGGCACCAGCTCCTTGAGGCGTGAGTAACAGCCGTTCATGTCGTAGAGCAGCACGTTTACCTGCTGCTCGTCCAGCAGGGCAGGCAGGCGCGCCCCGGCGCCCCCGGCGCAGCGCGAGATGGCCACGCTCTGCTCAGACAGACAGCGCACCACCTCGCCCGCGCCGCTCGCTGTCTTGCCGGCCTTCAGCGCGCAGCTGGGGCCCGCGGCGGCGGTGGCGGTGCTGCCACTGGCGACTTTCATGATTCTTGGCGATGGGCTGAAACAGAATGGGCAAAGCGAAAGAATGAGGTGGAAACCCGAAGCAGATACGGAAAATAGAGCAGTTAAGAACGTGGAATGAGAGTGCGGAGCCACAGCTGGTCTTTTATAAACACGCCACGGCCCCCGGAGGGGCGGGCTCAGAACGTTCAAAAGCAGCCAATGGGCGGCATGGGGGCGTGACCCGCGCTCCTAGGTCCAGCCTCCTGCTCGTCTAGTGCCTGCTCGCAGTGTGGAAAGACGACCCGAGTTTCAGAACAGCAAGGGTGGGTCGGTGGCAGGGCACCGGGCAGGGCAGCGGGTACAGGCGAGGGCCGCACTGGGCTCCTCTGGAAGGAGGCAAGGAAGCTAAGCAGGCATTGCCTTATAATGAAAAGACCTCAGGAATCAGTTTTTCCCATATTCACTTTCTCACTTCTCCAGCTCCATTTCACAGATGAGAGAAATTGAGGCCCGAACGGAGAAGCGGCTGGCTCTGGATAGCCCAGAGAGCCTGGGTTTCCGGACCCTCTTGGAAGATGCTTCTCGGACCCTGATCTACAAATATCAGGACCGAAATTTAAAGCGGGCGCTCCTTTACATCTGCTCCCCTGGGCTTTCTCAATTCCTAGATAATGTTGCTGTTCCTGTTCCTGAGACCCGGAGGGCCTACCCAGATCCCTCCCGGGTGGGAGCAATTAATTCGGGAAAGTCTAGTAAGTTTGGGGCTGGGTGGCTGGGAAGTGAGCTAGATAGAGCGCAGTGGAGTGAGGCTGCATTCGATTCCACCTTGAATTTGCAGCCCCTTGCAAAAATTTCCAGAACCTGCAACAGTTCGTGATTTTTTAATGTTTTTTCCCATTTTTGGCTGCTTTTTAAATTTTCTTCTCAAAGACCTCAGAGCAGGGTCTCCCTCCCACGGCGCGGCAGCTGCGGAGCTACAGTCTCCCCCCTCCCTTCCCGGGCCGGTCTGTGTCAGCGTCTGAACAAGCGGCTCAGACCGTTAGACGCCAGGCCTGTGACGTCACCCATTCATAAAACCCGGACGGACTGTCAGGCTGGCGCCGCGCGGGCGGTCGCCATGGAGACGACAAACTGGGCTAGCCAGTTCCCTTGCTACCCCCATTCCGTCACCTGCAGACCCCGGGCGGGAGGCCTGGGAATGCGTTTCTCGCGGGCGCGGTCGCTGAGCAAGGGTCACCTTACCTCCCCGCCCCACACCTGCGAGTCTCCCAACCCAGACCCACAGCTTGGGCCGCTTGGGGTTTCTTCACCGCTCCCCCCACCTCTCCGCCCCAGCTACCCCTTCCAGCGTGGGGAAAAAGGCCTGAGTTCTCTTTCCAGCTCTGCAGCTGAGTGAATTCAGGCGGGTCGCATGCCCTCTTTGAGCCCTAATATTTAATATCTGCTTGGTATTTAAATAATAATCACAAACGTGACCATTATTAATTTCTTACTTTGTACACCGGGCACTGTATGAAGAGTTTGTCTTGATCATCTTTTTTCATTTATTTCTTATTTTAAAAAATGAAGGCCTGCGCGGTGGCTCACGCCTGTAATCCCAACAATTTGGAAGGCCGAGGCGGGTGGATTGCCTGAGGTCAGGAGTTCGAGACCAGCCTGACCAATATGGTGAAACCCCATCTCTACTAAAAATACAAAAATTAGCCGGGCATGGTAGCGTTCGCCTGTAATCCCAGCTACTCGGGAGGCTGAGACAGGAGAATTGCTTGAACCTGGGAGGCGGAGGTTGCAGTGAGCCGAGATCGCACCACTGCACTCCAGCCTGGCGACAGAGTGAGACTCGTCTCAAAAAAAAAAAAAAAAAAAAAAAAAAAAAAAGGATACAGGGGGCCGGGCGCAGTGGCTCACGCCTGTAATCCCAGCACTTTGGGAGGCCGTGGTGGGCAGATCACGAGGTCAGGAGTTCGAGACCAGCCTGACCAACATGGTGAAATCCCGTCTGCACTAAAAATGAAAAATTAGCCAGGTGTGGTGGCGCGCACCTGTAATACCCCAGCTACTCAGGAGGCTGAGGCAGGAGACTCGCTGGAACCCAGGAGGCGGAGGTTGTAGTGAGCCGAGATCATGCCACTGCACTCCAGCCTGGGTGACAGAGCGAGACTCTGTCTCAAAATAAAATAATAATGATACAGGGTCTTACTCTGTCACCCGGCTTGATCAACTTCTGTAGTCTTTTTCACAACTCTAAAGAAAGGAGCGCTTTGGTTTCTTTATACAAAGGAAACTGAGGCTCCACAAGACGCCTAAGTCATAACCATAGTTGTGTTATTATAAGGAGAGTACAGTGTTGTAATGCAACCGCTTCCTGCTGAGAGCAGGCAGTCTGACTGCAGAGTCCTGGACATGCCACAGGTGGGGAAACCGAAGCTCAGATTAGTCACCCAAAGCCACACAACATTAGCAGGGGTAAAAATCTGTGCTCACCAGTGGAGGGTGATATTATGGTCCCTCCCTGCTCCCCTCCACCGCACTACCCCGCAGCAATTAATTCACTGAGTTATCAGCAGATTCCGTTTTCCCACAGAAGTTCGGGGGATGAGGGAAAAGTAAAGGAGCCTTCTGCCTCCACATCAGGAAACCAGGAAAACCAAACCAATCAGTGAGACCAGCTTCAAAAGAGAGAGACATCATAAATTAATTAGCCAGACTCCTCATCCCCTTACCACATACACCAAAACTCTCTAAACTCCCTACGCCTTGTTTAGCAATCCTAAATTAATGATGGGAGGGAATAGTTTGCTGCTCAAAAGAATTGCCAAATAATTGGAAGAACAACAGTCAACCAGAGGAAATTGGAGTATTAATTCATCACCAAGTGTTTATTTTTATTTATTTATTTTTGAGGCAGAGTCTCGCTCTGTTGCCCAGACTGGAGTGCAGTGGCGCGATCTCAGCTCACTGCAACCACCACCTCCTGAGTTCAAGTCATTCTCCTGCCTCAGGCTGGGATTACAGGCACCCACCACCACGCCCATCTAATTTTTGTATTTTTAGTGGAGACGGGGTTTTGCCATGTTGCCTAGGGTGGTCTCAAACTCCTGACCTCAGGTGATCCGCCCGCCTTGGCCTCCCAAAGTGCTGGGATTACAGGCATGAGCCACCGTGCCTGGCCATCACCAACTGTTTATTTATTTTTTTTTTTTTGAGATAGAGTCTCAGACTGTCACCCAGGCTGGAGTGCAATAGCACAGTCTTGGTTCACTGCAACCTCCGCCTCCTGGGTTCAAGCGATTCTTCTGCCTCAGCCTCCCAAGTAGCTGGGATTACAGGCGCCCGCCACCACACCAGGCTAAATTTTTTGTCTTTTTAGTAGAGACGGGGTTTCACTATGTTGGCCAGGCTGGTCTCAAACTCCTGACCTTGTGATCTCTCCACCTCAGCCTCCCAAAGTACTGGGATTACAGGCGTGAGCCACAGTGCCTGGCCTTCAACTGTGAATTAATTGATCCAGCAATTCTGTTTACTGCAATGAATTCCAGAGAAACCAGCTTGGCCAACATAGCAAAACCCAGTCTCTACTAAAAATACAAAAATTAGCCAGGTGTGGTGGTGGGCGCCTGTAGTCCCAAGTACCTGGGAGGCTGAGGCAGGAGAATCATTTGAACCCAGGAGGTGGAGATTGCAGAGAGCCAAGATCAAGCCACTGCACTCCAGCCTGGGCGACAGAGTGAGATTCTGATTCAAAAAAATAAAAATAAGAGAGAAAATTATGCTGTAGAAATTAGTTCAGGGCCAGGCGCAGTGGCTCACCTGTAATCCCAGCAGTTTGTAAAGCCAAGCCAGGTGGATAACCTGAGGTCAGGAGTTCGAGATCAATCTGGCCAACATGGTGAAACCTCATCTCTACTAAAAATAGAAAAATTAGCAGGGCGTGGTGGTGCACACCTGTAATCCCAGCTACTTGGAAGGCTGAGGCAAGAGAATTTCATGAACCCAAGAAGTGGAGATTGCAGTGAGCCAAGATGCCACCGCTGCATTCCAGCCTGGGTGACAAAGCAAGACCCTGTCTCAAAATATAAATACATAAAATAAATAAAATGACATAGTATTTGTATAAAACCTATGCATATCCTTCTACACACTTTTTTTTTTTTTTTTTGTGAGACGGAATCTCGCTCTGTCACCCAGGCTAGAGTGCAATGGCACGATCTCTGCTCACTGCAACCTCTACCTCCCAGATTCAAGCAATTCTCCTGCCTCAGCCTCGCGAGTAGCTGGGATTACAGGTGCCCACCACCACACCCGGCTAATTTTTGTATTTTTAGTAGAGATGGGATTTCGCCACATTAGCCAGGCTGGTCTCGAACTCCTGACCTCAGGTGATCCACCCTTTTCCACTTCCCAAAAATGCTACACTTGCAGGCGTGAGTCACCGTGCCCGGTCTTTTTTTGTTTTTGTTTTTTGTTTTTTGAGACAGAGTCTCGCTCTGTCCCCCAGGCTGGAGTGCAATGGCACGGTCTCGGCTCACTGCAACCTCCGCCTCCCGGGTTCATGACATTCTCCTGCCTCAGCCTCCTGAGTAGCTGGGACTACAGGTGCCCGCCACCACGCCTGGCTAATGTTTTTCTTTTCTTTTTTTTTTTTTTTTTTTTGAGATGCAGTCTCGCTCTGTCTCCCAGGCTGGAGTGCAGTGGTGCGATCTCAGCTCACTGCAAGCTCTGCCTCCTGGGTTCACGCCATTCTCCTGCCTCAGCCTCCCGAGTAGCTGGGACTACAGGCACCCGCCACCACGCCCGGCTAATTTTTTGTATTTTTAGTAGAGATGGGGTTTCACCGTGTTAGCTAGGATGGTCTCGATCTCCTGACCTCGTGATCTGCCCACCTCAGCCTCCCGAAGTGCTGGTATTACAGGCATGAGCCACTGCACCTGGCCTTCTTTCTTTTTCTTTTTTGTTTTTTGAGACAGAGTCTCACTCAAGTCGCCCAGGCTGGAGTGCAGTGGCATGATCTCAGCTCACTGCAACCTCCGCCTCCCAGGTTCAAGCAATTCTCTGCCTCAGCCTCCCGAGTAGCTGGGATTACAGGTGCCCGCCACCATGCTCAGCTAATTTTTGTATTTTTTTTTAGTAGAGACAGGGTTTCACCATCTTGGCCAGGCTGGTCTTGAACTCCTGACCTTGTGATCCACCTGCCTTGGCCTCCCAAAGTGCTGGGATTACAGGAGTGAGCCACTGTGCCCGGCCTTTTTTCTTTTTTTTTTTTTTGAGACGGAGTCTCGCTCTGTTCCCAGGCCGGAGTACAGTGGTGCGATCTTGGCTCACTGCAACCTCCGCCTTCCAGGTTCAAGCGATTCTCCTGCATCAGCCTCCTGAGTAGCTGGGATTATAGGGGCCTGCCACCACACCTGGCTAGTTTTTGTATTTTTCGTAGAGATGGGGTTTTGCCACATTGGCCAGGCTGGTGGTCTCCAACTCCTGACCTCAGGTGGTGATCCACCCGCCTCTGCCTCCCAAAGTGCTAGGATTACAGGCGTGAGCCACCGGGCCGGCGGTCATTCCTTCTTATTGCTAAGTAGTGTTCCATTATATGGATATACCACCATTTGTTTATCCAGACATTTGGTGAGGGGCATTTGGATTGTTCATAGTTTTTGGTTAGTAAAATAAAACTGCTATGAACTTTTTTTTTTTTTTTTTGAGACAGAGTCTCGCTCTGTCGTCCAGGCTGGAGTGCAGTGGCGAGATTGCGGCTCACTGCAAGCTCTGCCTCCTGGGTTCACGCCATTCTCCTGCCTCAGCCTCCCGAGTAGCTGGGACTACAGGCGCCTGCCACCGCGCACGGCTAATTTTTTTGTTGTTGTTGTATTTTTAGTAGAGATGGGGTTTCACCGTGTTAGCCAGGATGGTCTCGATCTCGATCTCCTGACCTCGTGATCCGCCTGCCTCGGCCTCCCAAGGTGCTGGGATTACAGGCGTGAGCCACTGTGCCCGGCCATGAACTCTTGTATACAGGTGTTTATGTGAATGTATACTCAGTCTCGCTCTGTCGTCCAGCCTGGAGTGCAGTGGCACAATCTTGGCTCACTGTAACCTCCGCCTCCCGGGTTCAAGCGATTCTCCCACCTCAGCCTCTGGAGTAGCTGGGATTACAGGCGCCCACCATCACGACTGGCTAAGTTTTGTATTTTCAATAGAGATGGGGTTTCACCATGTTGGCCAGGCTGATCTTGAACTCCTGACCTCAAGTGATCTGCCCACCTCGGCCTCCCAAAGTACTGGCATCACAGGCGTGAGCCACCACAACTGGCCGTATTTGTTTAACTTTACAAAAGAACTGCCAAACTCACTGGGCACAGTGCATGCCTGTAATCCCAGCACTTTGTGTGGCCGAGGTAGGCAGAATGCCTGAGCTCAGGTATTCAAGACCAGCATGGGCAAGATGGTGAAACCCCATCTCTTACAAAAAGTACAAAAATTAGCCAGACGTGGTGGTGCACGCATGTAGTCCCAGCTACTTGGGAGGTTGAGGCAGGAGGATTGCTTCAGCCTGGGAGGTTGAGGCTACAATGAGCCAAGATCATCGTGCCACTACACTCCACCCTGGGCAACAGAGTAAAACCCTGCCTCCAAACAAAACAAAAAAACCCAGCCAAACTGTTTTCCAAAGGTGGTTGTACCATTTTATATTCCTGTCAACAGTATTTGAGAGGTCCAGTTCTTCCACATCCTCTCTAACACTCCAACAGTTGGTATGTTGTGTAACTACAGTACAATATCACAACCAGAATTCAGGTGAAATTCAGTTTTCTTTTTTGTTTTTTGGAGATGGAGTTTCGCTCTTGTTGCCCAGGCTGGAGTGCAGTGGCATTAATCTTGGCTCACTGCAACCTTTGCCTCCCGGGTTCAAGCGATTCTCCTGCCTCAGCCTCCCAAGTAGCTGGGATTACTGGCATGCGCCACCACGCCTGGCTAATTTTTTGTATTTAGTAGAGACAGGGTTTTACCATGTTGGTCAGGCGGGTCTTGAACTCCTGACCTTAGATGATCCACCCGCCTCGGCCTCCCAAAGTGCCGGATTACAGGCGTGAGCTACTACGCGTGGCCTTTTTTTTTTTTTTTTTTGGAGACAGAGTGCCCTGTCGCCCAGGCTGGAGTGCAGTGGTGCGATCTCGGCTCACTGCCACCTCCGCCTCCCAGATTCGAGCAATTGTCCTGCCTGTCGAGTAGCTAGGATTACAGGCACATGCCACCACGCCTGGTTAATTTTTTGTATTTTTAGTAGAAATGGGGTTTTGCCATGTTGGCCAGGCTGGTCTCGAACTCCTGACTGCAGGTGATCTACCCGCCTTGGCCTCCCAAGGTGCTGGGATTACAGGCATGAACCACCGTGCATGGCATGAAATTCAGTTTTCACCCAATTTATATGCACTAATTTTTGTGTGTGTTTTCAGTTCTATGCAATTTTTTTTTTCTTGGAGACAGGATCTTTCTCTGTCCACCAGGCTGAGTACAGTGGTGCAATCACGGCTCACCACAGCCTCGACCTCCTGGGGTCAAGCGATCCTCCCTATTTAGCCTCCCAAGTATCTGGGACTACTGGCATGTACCACCACACCTGGCTAATTTTTAATTTTTTTGTAGAGAAGGGGTCTTACTATGTTGCCCCAGGCTGGTTTAGAACTCCTGGACTCAAGTGATCCTTCTTCTTTGGCCTCCCAAACTGCTGGGATTTACAGGCATGAGCCACCACACCTGGCCTTATCTTTTACATGTTTAAGGCCTGACAAGGAGTTTAAATAAAGATTGCCTGCTTATCTTGTTGTCAGATGGGCATTTTTCTGGCCTTGTTGGTAGTGTGAATTGAGTGTGCATTTTCTTCCCAGTCCTCCTTCCCTGAGTCACCTTAGGAAAACCGACACTTCTGGTGGCCAGGAAGTTCGGAGGGCTCCTTAAATGAACCCCCATATTCCCAACCCAGCATTCATGGTCATAGTCTCTCAGGAAGCCCTTTTCACATACCTGGCACATCTGATTTCACAACTGCTCCTTGGAGCTGGTGCAGCTGTATTATTGTAATGCCCCATTTCACAGATGGGAATATTGAGCCCCAGAGAGAAAAAGGGACCAGCCCTTCACTGCCTCCAGTCCTGGCTGTGCCATTGACAAACTGGGCCTCAGTTTCCTCATCCATAAATTGGAGCTAATGCTCATCCCTCTTCGTAGGGTGGTTGTGAGAGTGAAATGAGCCATACCAGGAGCCAACTGCAGCACCTGGTGATAAAAGGGAGTGCACTTTCCTTAGGATTTTTCTGTCACCACACCTCCTTCTCTGCCTTCCAGGGTGCCTCCTCTGGCCTCCAGGGCTCCAGGCAAATGGCTCACATTTACTAAGAGTTTCCTCAATGCCAGGCCTGGTTCTAAAGCATTAATTGTGTGCTTAGAAGGGAAGGGACCACGGAGGTCCTGTTCCCTGCTGTCACGCAGAGCCTCATGCAGCACCTGGCATGTGGGAAGTGCTCAACGAATATTTGTTGAATTAGAAACAAACAGCCTGGGAGCACTTTGGGAGGCTGAGGTGGGTGGTTCACCTGAGGTCAAGAGTTTGAGACCAGCCTGGCCAACATGGTGAAACCCCGTCTCCACTAAAAATATGAAAAAATTAGCCAGGCCTGGTGGCGGGAGCCTGTAGTCCCAGCTACTACAGCTACTAGGGAGGCTGAGGCAGGAGAATCGCTCGAACCCGGGAGGCAGAGGTTGCAGTGAGCTGAGATGGTGCCACTGCATTCCAGCCTGGGCAACAGAGTGAGACTGCGTCTCAAAAAATTAAAAAAAAAAAAAAAAAGAACAGCCTGTGGAACAGTGGTAGTAATATCATGTCCCCTTCACAGCTGAGGCCATGAGACCCAGAGAGGTTGAGTGACTTGTTTCAGATCACAAAGCTGGGAGGTGGCATTGAACCCAGGCACTCTGTCCTGAGGCAGGGGCTGTGTGGGGCTGCAGGGGCTGTGTGCCTGGACGTCTACAGTGCACAGTTCCTCCTCGTTGACACACTCTTCTCGTCCAGAGTGTTCTCCACTGCCCCTCCTAGGAGTCTTGGCCTTGTAGGCTCCAGGACGGTCCTGCCCTGTGCCACGTGACCCACTCTGGCCCTGGCTCGGCAGCTGCTCCCCAGATGTGCCCACAGTGCAATCTTCCAGCCGCCAGGCCGGCGCCTCTGGGCTGGGACTGCCGGAGCTATGGGGGAGAGACCTTTGGCTCTGGCTGTCCCCACACTCCCAACCCTTGTAACAGGAGACTACAGGCCCCCCCACTACCACCAGAACCAGCACATCTCACGGAGAATAAGATCCAAACTCCTCCCCTGCCCACTACCCAACTGGGCCCCTTCCCTTTCTCTCACCAGCCCAGAGGCCTCCCTCGTTAAACTATTAATAGCTCTGTCCTGCCTCAGGGCCCTTGCCCTTGCTGTTACTTGTTCCTAGAACACTGATCAGCCCCAGGTCTTTGCCAGACTCCTCATTCTTCAAGTCTCAGGTCAAATGTCGCCTCCCCAGAGGCCTTCTCAGATCCCCCTAGGCTACTTTCTTTTACATTCTCCTGCTCTTATTCACTGAATTCATTACCATCAGAAATGATCTTTGTTTTCTTGTGTATTTGCCATTCCTTGCCTCCTCTTCCCTGCCCAGGCTATGGGCTCTAAGAGAGCAGGAACCACGGCTCCTTTGGTCACTGCTGTGTCCCAGAGCTGAACTAGGGCCTGGCCCAGAGAAGGTAAGCAACTTGCTCAAGGTCACACAGCGTACTACTTGAAATACGGTAATGTTTAGAGTAGTGTCCTTTGAAGAATAAATTGTTGCCTTATGGTTCAGTGTACTCCTGTGCAAAATGGGTACAAAATATGAACTTAACCTGCAGAGTTATGACACTTCTGCACTTAGCACATGGTAAGCATGCAGAAATGGAAACCACAATAGACCGTTTTGTTTCCATTCTGGGGTGTCATTTTTCCATCCCCCAAACCTGGCAGGAGGCTGTGGGTGGGCACATAAAGGGTGTGGGGCTTCAGGCTCTCTCCCTTTTAATAGGAATGAAACCCCTCAGTTTTCTCATCCACAAAATGGGGACTGTCCCCAGGCCCTCCCTCCTAAGGATTCTGTGCTGTGCCCCTGGGTTGTTTCAGGGAGTGTGGGGGTCCAGGCCTGTGTCCACCTTTCACCTCCCATCCTGTTTTCCAGAGAGGCCCCAGAACAATGGACGGGAGGCTGGAGCCTACCAGTCTGGGCCCCTCCCAAGTCCCCTGCCGATGGAGGGGGGTGGGGTTTTCCTGTGGCTGGACAAAGGGCCATTGCTGCCCAGGGTCTCCAGCAGCCAAAGGCAGGGGCAGAGCCAAGGCTCAGGGAGCTCCCATCTTAGGTTACTCAGCATAGGCCAAACCTGCAGGGTTACACAAACACACTGCTTCGCACACCCACAGAGCAATATACAAATGCACACACCCACACGCCCAACGTGGCATTTATATGTACGACTGACACAACAGACAAACCCAACAGCCACACACCAATAGACACAACCTGCCAAATGCACAACGCACAACGGTACACCATAATATACAACCAACACACTGACCTCCGTGCACACTACCGAAACACCAAATCTGCATAACCAACACACCAAAAAATAGAGACCAAGGAGGAAATGTCTCAAAACACCCCATTATCACTCCTAACAGAACCACATGCAATGAATCCTCTCAACAAACAGGACACACAGACACATGCATGCACACTACAACATTGCAAACACAACACACACTTACACCTATACAGTATTACTCACGCCAAAACACCTGGGACTCCAAGATGCCAACACACATGCCCGCAGCCTTAGAGAAGTCCACCACCTGCAAAAGGATAAACTGGCTTCCTGCAGGCACCCACCCCCACAGTGCACAGACCCAACCAACACCCACCTGCACCAGGCCAGAGACCTCCCACCACAGCCCTTCTAGAGCACACAGTCCCCTTACTCTCCACACATACACAATTCAGAATCCTGCAGAAAGGCCAGGTGCGGTGGCTCACGCCTGTAATCCCGGCACTTTGGGAGGCCAAGGCAGGCAGATTATATGAGGTCGGAAGTTCGAGACCAGCCTGGCCCACATGGTGAAACTCCCTCTCTACTAAAAATACGAAAATTAGCCAGGCGTGGTGGTGCACGCCTGTAACTCCATCTACTTGGGAGGCTGAGGCAGGATAACTGCTTGAACCCAGGAGATGGAGGTTGCAGTGAGACGAGATCGTGCCACTGCACTGCAGCCTGGGCAACAGAGCAAGACTTCGTCTCAAAAAAAAAAAAAAAAAAATCCTGCATCAGCCCCAAGGACACACAACCACACCCATCCAGGGCTCAGGCCTCTCTCTCCTCTTGCACCCATGAATGCAGGCCTGGGCCCTGCCCAGGGTGGAGGCGTGGGAGCTGACCTGACCCTGGCAGCCTGGGAGGCTGATGCCACCAGTCAGGAGTGCCCTGAGGCCAACTGGCTACACCCTGGGCAAAGCTCAGCAGAGGCCACTGCCCCTAGCTGCAAGAACCTCTGAGGTGAGAGTGGGGAGACTGGGCAAGAGGTCTCTGGGCCTCGGTGGTGTCCCCATATGCCCACTGGGTGATGGACGGAAGGCCCCAGAGGCCCCCTCCCAGAAGCAGTGGCCCTCCTCTCTGGCACCCAGCCTGACCCTCCTTTGACTCACCTGCCTCCCATATAACTGGCTTCCCTCACTGCTCCAGGGCCCGGAACCCAGGAACCAGCTGAGGTTGAATGTCTCAGGACCCCGCCCAGCTCCCTGCCCAGCTCCCTGCCCACCTCACAGAGCCTGAGGCAACCACCACCCTCCTGGCTCAACCCAACCCTGAGTACCCAGTCACCAGGGGGCGGCGCCTGCAGCTGCACCCTCACCTCAGGCCGCTTCAGAGCTGTACTCCTCAAATACTATGACTCATGATAATGTACTTTTTTCTTCTAAAAAGTATTTTTTTTTTCTGGCTGATGCAAAAGCAACGATGTGCTGTTTAAAAGGAAGCTATAGGCCAGGTGCGGTGACTCATGCCTGTGATCCCAGCATTTTGGGAGGCCAAGGCAGGCTTTGAGTTTAGGAGTTCAAGACCAGCCTGGCCAACATGGTGAAACTCTGTCTCTACTAAAAATACAAAAAAAGGCACGGTGCGGTGGCTCATGCCTGTAATCCCAGCACTTTGGGAGGCCGAGGCGGGCGGATCACGACGTCAGGAGATCAAGACCATCCTGGCTAGCATGGTGAAACCCCGTCTCTACTAAAAACATACAAAAAATTAGACAGGCATGGTGGCGGGCGTCTGTAGTCCCAGCTACTCAGGAGGCTGAGGCAGGAGAATGGCGTGAACCCAGGAGGCGGAGCTTGCAGTGAGCCAAGATTGCACCACTGCACTCCAGCCTGGGCAACAGAGCAAGACTCCATCTCAAAAAAAAAAAAAAAAAATTAGCTAGGCGTGGTGGTTCGCGCCTATAGTCCCAGCTACTCAGGAGGCTGAGGCAAAATAATCGCTTGAACCAGGAAGGTGGAGGTTACAGTAAACCGAGATCGTGCCACGGCACTCCAGCCTGGGCGACAGAGCAAGACTTGGTCTCAAAAAAAAAGAGTTTATGTGATTTAAGTCTGGGCGTGGTGGCTAATGCCTGTAATACCAACACTTGAAGAGGCTGAGGTGGGAGGATGACTTGAGGCCGGGAATTCAAGACCAGCCTGGGCAACATAGCAAGACCTCTCCATAAATAAATTAATAATAAAAATTAAAAATTAAGGCCCGGCGCGGTGGCTCACGTCTGTAATCCCAGCACTTTGGGAGGCCGTGACGGGTGGATCACGAGGTCAGGAGATCGAGACCATCCTGGCTAACACGGTGAAACCCTCTCTCTACTAAAAATACAAAAAATTAGCCGGGTGTGGTGGCGGGCGCCTGTAGTCCCAGTTACTCAGGAGGCTGAGGCAGGAGAATGGCGTGAACCCAGGAGGTGGAGCTTGCAGTGAGGCAAGATCGCGCCACTGCACTCCAGCCTAGGCGACAGAGTGAGACTCTGTCTCAGAAAAAAAAAAAAAAAAATTAAAAAAAAAATATCAGCTGGGCCTGGTGGCACATGCCTGTAGTGCTAGCTACTGGGGAGGTTGAGATGGGAAGATTCCTTAAGTCCAGGAGTTGACGCCGCAGTGAACTCCGATCTTGCCATTGCACTCCTGCCTGGGCAACAGAGGGAGACTGTATAAAAAAAAAAAAAAAAAAAGAGGGGCTGGGTGAGGTGGCTCACACCTGTAATCCCAGCACTTTGGGAAGCCAAGGCAGGAGGATCACTTGAGGCCAGGAGTTCAAGACCAGCCTGGGCAACACAGCAATACCCTATCTCTACAAAAAAAATTTTTTTTAAAGCTGGGGCCGGGGCAGTAGCTCACGCCTGTAATCCCAACACTTTGGGAGGCCGAGGAGGGCAGATCACCTGAGGTCTGGAGTTTGAGACCAGCCTGGCCAACATGGTGAAACCGTCTCTGCTAAAAATACAAAAATTAGCCAGGTGTGGTGGAGAGTTCCTGTAATCCCAGCTACTCAGGAGACTGAGGCAGGAGAATTGCTTGAACCCAGGAGGTGGAGGTTGCAGTGAACTGAGATTGCGCCACTGCACTCCAGCGTGGGTGAGATTCTGTTTCAAAAAAAAAAAGAAGGAAAAGAAAAAAAAACCACACAGGTTCCTGGCAGTCAGCATTCAGTAGGCACTAGTTATTATTACAGTGACTATAATACCTCTAATTGGGTATATCCTCCACCACTGAAATACAGAGCTTTAGAATCATTAAATAATAAATGGTTAGTGTACACTTGCTTTGTGCTAGGCAAAGCATGGAAAGAACATGACCTAGGCTCATGCTCTTCAGAGCTACATTTAGTTGAGGGTACCCAAATGGGAATAAACACCACCAGCCATGTGGTGCTTCCTTGCTGCTGTATCCAGATGCTGAGGACACAGAGGTGTGGTGGGTAGGTGAGCTACTGCCATCCCAAGGGCGTACCTTGTAGGAATTAGAGAAAGGAATTCTTTACTTCAAGTAGATGGAGCCTTCCACAAAAGTACTATTTGTAGCAACTTTGTGTTCCTTTCAGCCTGTTCAGTGGCCCTGCAAATGTGACCTCTTCCTGGGGAGCTCACAGTCCGCTGGGGAAGACAGACCATAATGAGACAGTCACCCCTCAAGTTCCCAGTGCTGTGATGGGAAAGCACACGAGGTTATGGGAAGCTGCCAGTCAGCTAAGGTAGACTGGGGAGGCCTTCCTGAAGGAGGAGGTGATAGTCCAGCTGAGACAGACAAAGTGAGGAAGGGTTAGGCAGATGCTCCTGAGCCCCAGCATTTGCATATCTGGGATGTCAGCAGGAGGCAACTGCCGTGTCACCCTGCAAAAAACATTAAAGTCTGGCTTGGCACGTGGCTCACACCAATAATTCCAGCACTTTGGGAAGCCAAGGTGGAAGGATGACTTGAACGCAGGATTTTGAGACCAGACTGGGCAATATAGTGAGATCTCATCTCCAGAAAATATTTTAAAGGGCTGGGTGTGGTGGCTCATACCTGTAATCCCAGCACTTTGGGAGGCCAAGGCAGGTGGATCACCTGAGGTCAGGAGTTCAAGACCAGCCTGGCCTACATTATGAAACCCAGTCTCTACTAAAAATACAAAAATTAGACGGGCATAGTGGCAGGCACCTGTAATCCCAGCTATCCGGGAGGCTGAGGCAGGAGAATTGCTTGAACCCGGGAAGCGGAGTTTGCGGTGAGCCGAGATCGCGCCATTGCACTCCAGCTTGGGTGACAAGAGCGAAACTCCATCTCAAAAAAAAAAAAAAGAAAATAGTTTAAGGAAATAATTAGACAGGCATGATGGCATGTCTGTAGTCCCAGCTACCAGGGAGGCTGAGGCAGGAGGATCACTTGAGCCTGGGAGGTTGAGGCTGCAGTGAGCAAAGATGCTGCCACTGCACTTCAGCCTGGGTGACAAAGTGACATGCTGTCTCAAAAAATAAAATTAAAATATAGGTCTGTCTTCAAAAAGAAAAAAATTAATAAAACAAAAGTTTAAAGTCTGATAATATAGAAAATGTTGGTGAAGCCAGGCACAGTGGCTCACGCCTGTAATCCTAGCACTTTGGGAGGCCGAGGCGGGCAGACCATGAGGTCAGGAGATTGAGACCATCCTGGCTAACACGGTGAAACCCTGTCTCTATTAAAAATACAAAAAAATTAGCTGGGTGTGGCGGCGGGCGCCTGTGGTCCCAGCTACTCCGGAGGCTGAGGCAGGAGAATGGCGTGAACCCAGGAGGCGGAGCTTGCAGTGAGCCGAGATCGCACCACTGCACTCCAGCCTGGGTGACAGAGCGAGACTCCATCTCAAAGAAAAAAAAAAAATGTTGGTGAGCATGTGGGAAAATAACACTCATCCAGTGCTGGTGGGTGTGTAAACTGGTATGACCACTTGGGAACTCAATTTGGCAATATCCACCAAAAGTGAACATTTGAAAACACCCTACGAGCCAGTGATTCACTCCCACGGACATACCCTGGGAGTCCTGCACACAAGAAAGCAGATGTGGGCAAGAATGTGACAGCCATTTCTACAACAACAACAAATTGAAAACTAGGCCGGTTGCAAGTGGCTCATGCCTGTAACCCCAGCATTTTGGGAGGCCGAGATGGGAGGATCAGTTAAGGCCAGGAGTTCAAGACCAGCCAGGTCAACATAGCGAGACTCCATGTCTATTTTAATTAAAAAAAAAAAAAAAAAACCCCAAAATTGAAAACTACATACTTGTCCAATGACAAGAAAACAGGGAAATGGCGATGGAATCGTACCCAGCATTGAACAGGAATGAGCTACGTCTGTGTGTATTCTGCTAGATACCTGCATAATAAAATGTTGCTTAGGGAAAATGCAGAATGATTTTTTTAGAAGTATAAATTTAAAAACACACACAATGCTAATTTATTTACATGTAGTAAAAGTAACAAGAAACATAACCTGGAAGAAAACATACCCAAGTCATTATATTAACAGTAATTGGGGGATTGCATGGTGGGTGGGGTGGCAAATAGTCTTAGAGAAAAGGGAAGAGGGCCCTGGTTAAAAGAAGGCTAGTGGCTCGGTTTGCTGGCTCATGCCTGTAATCCCAGCACTTTGGGAGGCCAAGGCGGGAGGATCACTTGAGCCCAGGACTTCCAGACCAGCCTGGGCAATATAGTGAGACCTGTCTCTTCAAAACAAAAATTAGCTGCTCCTGGTGATGGGCACCTCTAGTCCCAGCTACTGTGGAGGCTGCAGTGGGCAGATCCCTTGAGCCCTGGAGTTCAAGGCTGCAGTGAGCTGTGACCACACCACTGCACCACTCCAGCCTGGGTGACAGAGTGAGGCTCTGTCTCAAACAAACAAAAAGCACAAAAAGGCCGGGGGCGATGGCTCATGCCTGTAATCCCAGCTTTATGGGAGGCTGAGGCGGGCGGATCATGAGGTCAAGAGATTGAAACCATCCTGGACAACATGGTGAAACTCCGTCTTTACTAAAAATACAAAAATTAGCTGGGTGTGGTGGCATGCGCTTGTAGTCCCAGCTACTGGGGAGGACTACGGGGCAGGGGAATCGCCTGAACCCGGGAGGCAGAGGTTGCAGTGAGCCGAGATTGCGCCATTGCACTCTAGCCTGGGGACAGAGCGAGACTCTGTCTCAAAACAAAACAAAACAAAAAACACAAAAAGACAGGAGCACTATCTGTAAAGGTTTGTTCTTTGGAGGAGGAGAAATAGGCGCAAATACAGCTGACAGTTGTCAGTCCTGGGTGGTGGGAATGTGGTATTAGGAACATAAATCGCTATATTTCTCGGTACTTTTTATATTTCACAAAATCAAGAGTTAAGCAGGCAATGAGGACAAGGGGTATTCCAGGCTGAGGGGCCAACGCAGTTGGCAGTTTTTATTTTCCCACGTCCACACCAGCGTTTTATATTATCAGACGTTAGTATTTTTTGCAGGGTGACGTGACAGTTGTCTCCTGCACTTTGAAGGTTTGGGGCTTAGGATGGAGACGGCGCGTCAGTGAGCCCGAAGCGTTCGGTGCGGGAGGAAGAGCGGGTGTTGGGCGGCGGACAGGGGGGCACGCGGGCCCTTCTGGGGAGAAGCAGGAGGGGCGGCGGCCGCCCTTGAACCCAGCAGCCCCGGGCAGCGACTTTGGGTCCAGCCGCGCGGGGAGAGGCCGTGCACCCCGACTTTGTTCGGGGGCGCACCCGCCTGAAAGACATTGCTGGGCGCCGGTCCCGCCCTTTGGGGACGCCTGGGCGGTGGACCGGCCGCGCCTGGCAGCCGCTCGCGGCAGATGGGCCGCCCCGGCTTCCCGCACTCGGCCCGTGGGAACCAGGCCCGGCGGGCGGGGGCGAGGGCGCCAGGAACCGCCCCAGGGGAGCGGCGCGCAGATGGGGCGGGGGCCGGTGAGGCGGCAGATGGGTGCGAGGCCGGCCTGCGGCCGCGCCACAAAAGCGAAGGGCAGATGTTCGCGGCCAGATGTTCCAGGAGCCGGGGGAGCCTGGGAAAAACCAGCTTGCCTTCCCTCCGCCCTTCCCCAGCGGCAGCTCTGCGCTGGCCGGGGGAAGATGCGGCTGGCGTGGCCGCCGCCCGGCACCACTAGGACGGTGGGAGCTGAGGTCAGGGTCTAAGGACATCTCAGGTGAAGCTTGTACCTCTAGCCTCCTCCACCACACCAGCCGTCCCACCTTCTTGCTGGAGAGTACTAAAAATGACATCTCAGGAATCTGGTCTGAACCCCCCTCCCCTATGTGACCGCCTTCCCCCCACCCCTCTTCTTCTGCACCCCGCTGTCTGCCACACCACCATGAGCATAGCGGCAGCAGTGTTCGCTGATATTTATAAAGCTCTTACCAGCGCTTTAAAGCATTATCTTATTTAATTCTTACAGCCACTCTGTGCTGAAGGTCGTCTCTATTCTGATTTAAGCAGCCGAGACAGAATGAAAAAGCTAAAAAAAAAAAAAAAAATCAATCCGCCGGGTGCGGTGGCTCACGCCTGTAATCCCAGCATTTTGGAAGGCCAACGCGGGCGGATCACGAGCTCAGGAGTTCGACACCAGCCTGGCCAACATGGTAAAACCCCGTCACTACTAAAAATATAAAAAATAGCTGGGCGTAGGCCGGGCGCGGTGACTGACGCCTGTAATCCCAGCACTTTCGGAGGCCGATGCGGCCGGATCACGAGGTCAGGAGATCGAGACCATCCTGGCTAACACGGTGAAACACCGTCTCTATAAAAATACAAAAAATTAGCCGGGCGTGGTGGTGGCGGGCGCCTGTAGTCCCAGCTACCCGGGAAGCTGAGGCAGGAGAATGGCGTGAACCCGGGAGGCGGAGCTTGCAGTGAGAAGACATCACGCCATTGTACTCCAGCCTGGGCGACAGAGCGAGTCTCCGTCTCACAAAAAAAAAAAAAAAAAAAAAAAGCTGGGCGTGGTGGCGGGCACCTGTAATCCCAGCTACTCTGGAGGCTGAGGCAGAAGAATCGTTTGAACCCGGAGGCTGAGGTTGCAGTGAGCCGAGATCTCGCCATTGCACTCCAGCCTGGGCGAGAGGGTGAGACTCCGTCTCAAAAAAAAATCCCTTTCAGGTTAGGGACTATGAACAGGGAGCTCCTGAGTGATAAGTAACTTGTCCACGGTGGCAGCGAGTACCAGGCAGGGCTGGGGCTGGAGTCCAGGATTCTGGAAGCTGTGGAGCATCTCTTGCTTGCCAGGCTGTGGGCCAGCGCTGGCATATTACAGTGAGCAGAATATTGTTGTTGTACTAATCTATTATGACTGGTGTGAACCCAAAAGCATCTGAAACAGGTCTTAATCAATTTAGAAAGTTTATTTTGGCCTAGCACAGTGGCTCACACCTGTAATAGTAGCACTTTAGGAGGCCA
This sequence comes from Pan troglodytes, assembly GCF_028858775.2. Lineage (NCBI taxonomy): Eukaryota > Metazoa > Chordata > Mammalia > Primates > Hominidae > Pan > Pan troglodytes. The sequence continues at coordinate 37,802,328 of NC_072419.2, read as the reverse complement.
AAGCAGATGGATTGCTTGGGCCTAGGAGTTTGAGACCAGCCTGGGCAACACAAGGAGACCCTGTCTCTACATTGAAAAAATAAAACAAACAAACAAACAAACAAAAACGGCTGGGCTTGGTGGTTCACGCCTGTAATCCCAGCACTTTGGGAGATCGAGGCGGATGGATCACCTGGCGTCAGGAGTTTGAGACCAGCCTGGCCAACATGGTGAAACCCCATCTCTACTAAAAATACAAACATTAGCTGGGCATGGTGGTTCGCGCCTGTCATCCCAGCAACTTGGGAATCTGGGGCAGGAGAATCATTTGAACCCAGGAGGCGGAGGTTGCAGTGAGCCGAGATTGCACCACTGCACTCCAGCCTGGGCGACAGAGCAAGACTCCGTCTCAAAAAAAAAAAAAAAAAGAACTTTTGTTTTGCCGAGGTTAAGGATGTACCCATGACACAGCCTCAGGAGTGTGCCCAGGGTTGTAGAAGGGAATGTCTGGGTTACAATAAGTGGTTGTGGCGACCAATGTTTTATTATGCAGATGAAACCTCCAGGTGGCAGGTTTAAGTAAGAATAGACTGTAAATGTTTCTTATCAGACTTAACGTCTGTGTTGATGTTAATGCTAGTCAGCTTTTCCTGAATTCCAAAAGGAAGGAGGGTGTAATGAGACAAGTTCGACGCTTCCCCCTCACCCGCTTCCATCGTGGCCTAAACTCATTTTTCAAATTCATTTTGGAATGCTCTTGGCAGAGAGGAGGGGTCCGTTCAGACGGTTGGGGGCCCCTAGCATTTTATTTTTGGTTTTACGCTTGTATATAGTGAACAGAATCAACAGAAGTCTCAGTCTTGTGCGGTTTTTATTCTGTGGGGGACAACACAGTAAGTGCAATATCTGTGATCTCATCTGGTGATAAAAATTAGGCGCCAGGCGCGGTGGCTCACTCCTGTAATCTCAGCACTTTGGGAGGCCCAGGCGGGAGGATCACCTGAGGTTAGGAGTTCAAGACCAGCCTGGCCAACATGGTGAAACCCTGTCTCTACTAAATACAAAAATTAGCCGGGTGTGGTGGCAGGCACCTGTAATCCAAGCTACTCAGGGGCTGAGGCAGGAGAATCACTTGAACCCAGGAGGCAGAGGTAGCAGTGAGCTGAAATCACACCACTGCACTCCAGCCTGGGCAACAGAGCCAGACTCCGTCACAAAAAAAAAAAAAAAAAAAAAAAAAAGATTTAGCTACCTCTCCCATCCAGAAATGGGAGTCAAGGCTTCTGATTTCCCAGGCTCAATTTATCCTCCCGCCTCAGCTTCTTGAGGAACTGGGACTATAGGCTTGCACTATCACACCTGGCTAGTTTTTTGTTTGTTTTGTTTTGTTTTGTTTTTCTGAGATGTTGTCTTGCTCTTTGCCCAGGCTGGAGTGCAGTAGCACAATCTAAGCTCACTGCAACCTCTGCCTCCTGGGTTCAACCGATTCTCTTGCTTCAGCCTCCCAAGTAGCTGGGATTACAGGTGTGCCTCACGACATCTGGCTAATTTTGTATTTTTAGTAGAGATGGGGTTTCACCGTGTTGGCCAGGCTGGTCTCCAACTCCTGACCTCAAGTGATCCACCCACCTCAGTCTCCCAAAGTGCTAGGATTACAGGTGTGAGCCACCACGCCTGGCCAATATTTGTATTTTTTTGTAGAGACGGAGTTTGACTATGTTGCCCAGGCTGGTCTTGGACTTCTGGCCTCAAGAGGTCCTCCTTCCTTGGCCTCCCAAAGCGTTGGAATTACATGTGTGAGCCACCACACCTAGCCTGCAATTTTCTATTCTCATGTGACCACCTATTAGTATTCATGTCTCATCACCATCAGTGTTTTTTGTTGTTTTTAACTGACCCTGTATGGAAACACCACTTGTGTCTGAAGTGGAGCATGGTGGCATGCTCCTGTAGCTCCAGCTACTTTGGAGGCTGAGGCCAAGGATCACTTGAGCCCAGGAGTTCTAGGCCAGCCTAGACCCAGTTTCTTAAAAAAACAAACAAACAAACAAACAAACAAAATTACATATGTATTTGCTTGTATCTCACTAGGAAACTGATGACTGTGGCTGCCTCCAATAGGGAAGAAGGGAGACATCCGTTGTTTTTCAGCGTTGTATCAGGAACATGTATTAGGTAATACATGTTCAAAAATGAAATGAAATTAAAATATAAAGGGGAGAGGTCTGGATCCAGAAAAGATTTAAAAAAGCCCTATGGCCCTGGGGTTTTTACCCACTCTGAGATTGTGTAGTTTGGAGACATCTGTGAACAACAAGTGGGCAAAACTCACCTGGACCCATGATTAATTAGGTCTAACAGTTGCTCAGTCATAGCCACCTGGAAGTGGGATGGGAGTGCAGTGGGGGAGGGATATGGGAAGTGGGGACCTTGGAGGTAGTGATTGCCTTATCATTGTACTGGGTGGTCAGAAACAGGAGCATTTCTAGAATTTACCTTTTTTTTTTTTGAAATGCAGTCTCGCACTGTCGCCCGGGCTGAGTACAGTGGCACAATCTTGGCACACTGCAACCTCCACCTCCCGGGTTCAAGCGATTCTTCTGCCTCAGCCTCCCGCATAGCTGGGATTACAGGCACATGCCACCACGCCTGGCTAATTTTTTGTATTTTTAGTAGAGACAGGGTTTCACCATGTTAGCCAGGATGGTCTTGATTTCCTGACCTCGTGATCCACCCGCCTTGACCTCCCAAAGTGCTGGGATCACAGGTGTGAGCCACTGCGCCCAGCCCCCTTTTTTTTCTTTAACAGGTTTATTGAGAGATGATTTACATACCATACAATTCACCCATTTAAATTGTACAACTCGGATGTGTGTGGTGGCTCACACCTGTATTCCCAGCACTTTGGGAGGCCGAGGTGGGCAGATCACTTAGGTTAAGAGTTCGAGACCAGCCTGGCTTACTTGGCAAAACCCCGTCGCTACTAAAAATATAAAAATTAGTCGGATGTGGTGGTACACATCTAAAATCCCAGCTAATTTTTTTTTTTTTTTGAGACGGAGTCTCACTCTGTTGCTAGGCTGGAGTGCATTGGTGCGATCTAGGCTCACTGCAACCTCTGCCTCTGGGGTTCAAGCAAGTCTCCTCCTGCCTCAGCCTCCTGAGTAGATGGGAATATAGGCAAGCACCACCACTCCCGGCTAATTTTTGTATTTTTAGTAGAGACAGGGTTTCACCATGTTGGCCAGGATGGTCTCGATCTCTTGACCTTGTGATCTGCCCGCCTCGGCCTCCCAACATGCTGGGATTATAGGCCTTGAGCCACTGCGCCGGGCCCTGACTAATTTTTGTGTATATATATATATATATATATATATATATATTTTTTTTTTTTTTTTTTTTTTTTTTTTTTGAGACAGGGTCTCACCCTGTTATCCAGGCTGGAGCGCAGTGGTGCAATCTTGGTTCACTGTAACCTCTGCCTCCCAGATTCAAGCGATTCTCCTGCCTCAGCCTCCTGAGTAGCTGGAATTAAAAGCACCCTCCAACACGCCCAGTTAATTTTTGTACTTTTAGTAGAGATGGGGTTTCACCATGTTCGCCAGGCTGGTCTTGAACTCCTGACCTCAGGTGATCTACCTGCTGTGGCCTCCCAAAGTGCTGGGATTACAGGCATGAGCCCTGGAGCCTGGCCAATTTTTTTTTTTTTTTTTTTGAGACGGAGTCTCGTTCTGTTGCCAGGCTGGAGTGCAGTGGCGCGATCTTGGCTCACTGCAACCTCCGCTTCCTGGTTCAAGGGATTCTCCTGTCTCAGCCTCCCAAGTAGCTGGGACTACAGGTGCATGCCACCACACCCAGCTAATTTTTCTATTTTTAGTACAGATTGGATTTCACCATGTTGGCCAGGATGGTCTCCATCTCTTGACCTCATGATCTGCCTGCCTCAGCATCCCAAAGTGCTGGGATTACAGACGGGAGCCACCATGCCCAGCCCAATTTTTGTATTTTTTTAGAGACAGGTGTTGCCCAGGCTGGTCTCAAGTTACTGGCCTCAAGAAATCCACCTGCTTCCACCCCCAAAGTTCTGGGATTATACGTGTGAGCCACCTTGTCCGGCCTTATTATTACTTATTATTATTATTTTGTACTTTGTGTAGAGAGGGGATCTCGCTATGTTGCCTAGGCTAGTCTCGAACTCCTGGGTTCAAGCAATCCTCCCGCCTTGGCCTCTCAAAGTGTCAGAATTACAGGCATGAGCCTGTTTATTATTAATTAGTCATTATCAAGTTCATTATTATTGATGGCTTTTTTTTTTTTTGAGATGGAGTCTCGCTCTGTTGCCCAGGCTAGAGTGTAATGGGGTGATCTCGGCTCACTGCAAGCTCTGCCTCCCGGGTTCAAGCGATTCTCCTGCCTCAGATCCTGAGTAGCTGGGATTACAGGCGCGCGCCACCACGCCTGGCTAATTTTTGTATTTTTAGTAGAGATGGGAGTTTCACCATTTTGGCAAGGCTGGTCTCGAACTCCTGACCTCATGATCCGCCCGCCTCGGCCTCCCAAGGTGCTGGGATTACAGGCGTGAGCCACTGCGCCCGGCCTTTTGCTCTCTTTGTCTGGCAATCCACAGTTCCTGAGCGTGTCCTTACTACCATTCCCATTAGAATCCTCCCAACCACCTTGCAGTTTGAGGATGAGGAAACAGGGTGCTGAGGATGGACTGAGAGTCCGAGGACATGGGTGCCCTCGCTGAGTGACTCTTGCGACCAGGGTGCAAATGGGGCTGGGGGCTGGGAAGAGACGGACTGCCCTTCCCCTCCACCCCCTCACTCCCTTCCCTGGGAAAATCCAACAGGTGGTGGGGCCGCGGCGCTGTGGGCCATTGTGTGGGCCCTGGGAGGGTCGCAGGGCCCACTGTGTGTCTGGGAGAAGATGGATGCCTTCATTACCATGTGAATCCTGGGAAAGCGCTGCCGAGGCTGGGTGGTGGGTGGGCGTGGGCCGCAGGTCGGGGGGCTTGGTGTTCTCAGGCCCAGACCACACAGCGGCTGGGAAGTGGGTCTGGTGGAATCCTGAGAGACCCATTAAAAAACACCACCACCACCACCACCCAAAAAAACCAGAACAGATCATGGGGCTTCCCCTCTTATTTAATTTCTTATTTTAGGACATTTCTATCCTGTGGGGCTTAAAAGAGACACAGATTGGGAAAACAAAATTATTTTATTTTTTATTGAAGGCTTCACGAATTTGCGTGTCATTCTTGCTCAGGGGCAATGCCAATCTCTGTCTAGTTCCAATTTTAGTATATGTGCTGCCAAAGTGAGCACCAAAACCAATTTTATTAAGGAAGTAAAAACTCGTTTTTTGCGTTTTGGTTTTTTTTGCTTTCTCTGTTGCAACTTTCCCACAGATTGTGCTGCGCATTTGGGCCTGAACAGAAAAATCTGAGGCTTACGCAGCATGTGTACAATCAGCATCTCTGTGGAGGCATTCCCAGCAGCACTCTCCCGGAGTGGCTCTTCCGCTCATGTAAATACGTCCTAGGTCACTCTGGATGATTAGCAAATAGCTGCTGAGCAAACTGGAAGAAGCTGGTTTTAGGCTTGAAAAACAAAAGCTATTATCAATTTGGCCAGAGCAGAGAAGACTGGCTGGTGTTTGGGAAGGGGGCAGGTAGCAGGGAGATAATAACAAGGACCACTGACTATATATCTCCATTTTACAAATGAGGAAACAGCCTTTGAATCAGTTGGCCAAACCACACAGCGAGAGAATGGCACAGAATTCCAAACCCTGTTTCTCTAATTCCAGAGTCTATGCTCTTTCTGGGGTTTCTCCATGAGGCCAGAAGAGAGGAAGCCGCAGAGAGGCCGCTGTAGAAACAGACTGTGCGGGGTCTCATGCCTGCAATCCCAGCACTCTGGGAGGCTGAGGAAGGAGGACTGCTTGAGGATAGGAGTTTGAGACCAGCCTGGACAATATAGTGAGACCCTGTCTCTACAAAAATATTAAAAAATTAGCCTGGCCGGACGCGGTGGCTCACGCCTGTAAGCCCAGCACTTTGGGAGGCCAAGGCAGGCACATCACTTGAGGTCAGGAATTGGAGACCAGCCTGGCCAACATGGTGAAACCCCGTCCCTACTAAAAATACAAAAAATTAACCGGGCGTGGTGGCGTGCACCTGTAATCCCAGCTACTTGGGAGGCTGTGGCAGGAGAATCGCTTGAACCCAGGAGGCGGAGGTTGCAGTGAGCCGAAATTGCGCAACTGCACTCCACCCTGGGCAACAGAGGCAGACACTGTCTCAAAAAAAAAAAAAAAAAAAAAAAGAAAAGAAAGAAAGAAAAAAATTAGCCAGGCCAGTGGTGTACACATGTAGTTCTAGCTACTTGGGAGGCTGAGGTGGGAGGATTGCTTGAGACCAGGAGCTTGAGAGCTTGAGGCTGCAGTGAGCTGTGACTGCACCACTGGGGGATGACCCAGGCAAAGGGAAGCATGAACCAAAGAAACAAGACCTGAAACACACACACACACACACACACACACACGCAGAAAGCAGGGCTGGGCACAGTGGCTCACACCAGTAATCCTAGCACTTTGGGAGGCTGAGGCGGGCAGATCACCTGAGGTCGGGAGTTCGAGACCAGCCTGACCAACATGGAGAAACCCCCTCTCTACTAAAAATACAAAATTAGCCGAGCGTGGTGGTGCATGCCTGTAATCCCAGATACTCGGGAGGCTGAAGCAGGAGAATCGCTTGAACCTGGGATGCGGAGGTTACGGTGAGCCGAGATCCCGCCGTTCCACTCCAGCCTCGGCAACAACGGCGAAGCTCCGTCTCAAAAAACAAAAAAGAAAAAAAAAAGCAAGCAAGCAGATGGGACAGCACACATTCACAAACTCGCACAGGCAATGCCCTTGCAAAAGCCCTTTTATCAACCCAAACACTTCCACATGATCTGTCTCTCTTATACCCACACACCAATTACACACACCCACCCACCAATGCAGGCACTTGCTCACAAATGTTCTCAGAAACACATATTCCTAAACATACTTAGACACACACAATCATGCATTCACAATCACAACCATATAGAAACCCATCTACAGCACTGGTCCACGTAAGATTTCAACTTTACCATTACCCACAACTTGTAGAAACCCAAACATTAGCATAGACTCTCCTTTTTTTTTTTGAGACAGTCTCATTTTGTCGCCCAGGCTGGAATGCAGTGGTGCGATCTCAGTTCACTGCAACCTCCGCCTCCCAGGTTCAAGTGATTCTCCTGCCTCAGCCTCCTGAGTAGATGGCGAGAGGTGAGTGTGCTGGCAGCCCTCCCTCGCTCTTGGGGCTTCCTCGGCCTCGGCGCCCACTCTGGCTGCGCTTGAGGAGCCCTTCAGCCCGCCGCTGCACTGTGGGAGCCCCTTCCTGGGATGGCCGAGGCCGGAGCCGGCTCCCTCAGCCTTTGGGGAGGTGTGGAGAGAGAGGCAGGGGTGGGAACCGGGGCTGCGCCTGGCGCTTGCGGGCCAGCTAGAGTCCCGGGTGGGCATGCGCTTGGCGGGCCCCGCACTTGGAGCGGCTGGCCGGCCCGCCGCCCCAGGCAGTGAGGGGCTTAGCACCCGGGCCAGCAGCTGCAGAGGGTGCGCCGGGTCCCCAAGCAGTGCTGGCCCACCAGCGCTGCGCTGGATTTCTTGCCGGGCCTTAGCTGCCTCCCCGTGGGACACGGCTGGGGACCTGCAGCCCGCCATGCCCCGCCCGCCCCATGGGCTCCTGTGCAGCCCAAGCCTCCCTTACGAGCGCCGCCCCCTCCTCCATGGCGCCCGGTCCCATCGACCCCCCAAGGGCTGAGGAGTGCGGGCGGCACACGGCCTGGGATTGGCAGGCAGCTCCACCTGCAGCCCCTGTGCGGGATCCACAGGGTGAAGCCAGCCGGGCTCCTGAGTCTAGTGGGGACTTGGAGAACCTTTATGTCTAGCTAAGGGATTATAAACACACCAATCAGTACCCTGTGTCTAGCTCAGGGTTTGTGGATGCACTAATCGGCACTCTGTATCTAGCTAATCTGGTGGGGACTTGGAGAACCTTTATGTCTAGCTAAGGGATTGTGAATACACCAATAGGCACTCTGTATCTAGCTCAAGGTTTGTAAATGCACCAATTAGCAATCTGTGTCTAGCTCAGGGTTTGTAAATATACCAATCAGCACTCTGTATCTAGCTAATCTAGTAGGGACGTGGAGAACTTTTGGGTCTAGCTCAGGGATTGTAAAAGCACCAATGAGCACCCTGTCAAAACGGACCAATCAGCTCTCTGTGAAACAGACCAATCGGCTCTCTGTAAAATGGACCAATCAGCAGGATGTGGGTAGGGCCAGATAAGAGAATAAAAGCAGGCTGCCCGACTCTGCAGTGGTAATGTACTGGGGTTCCTTTCTGCACGGTGTGTGGGTTTTTTTTTTGTTTGTTTTTTTTGTTTTTGTTTTTTTTGTTTTTTTTTTTGGCTGTTTGGTTCCACATTGCTTTTATGAGCTGTGATACTCGCTGTAAAGGTCTGCAGCTTCACTTTTAGAAGCTAGTGAGACCACGAACCTACCGAGAGGAACGAAGAACTCCACACACGCCGTCTTAAGAGTTGTAACACTCAGGTGGAAGGTCTGCAGCTTCACTCTTGAAGCCAGCGAGACCACAAGCCCACGGGGAGGAACGAACAACTCCCGATACGCCGCCTTAAGAACTGTAACACTCACCGCGAGGGTCTGCAGCTTCATTCCTGAGCCAGTGAAATCACGAACCCACCAGAAGGAAAAAACTCCCAGCACATCCGAACATCACAAGGAACAAATTCCAGACACGCTGCCTTTAAGAACTGTAACATTCACTGCGAGGGTCTGCAGTTTCGTTTTTGAAGTCAGTGTAGACCAAGAACCTGCCAATTACGGACACAATGCGACTATAGGTGTGTGCCACCACGCCAGAGTAATTTTTTGTATTTTTAGTTTAACCATGTTGAGCAGGCTGGTTGTGAACTCCTGACTTAAGGTTATCCACCCGCCTTGGCCTCCCAAAGTGCTGGGATAACTGGCATGAGCTACCAAACCCGGTCCATCAGAATAGATCCTCACAGGAGCAGACACTGTCAGTCAAACACCTACCCCGCCCCCCGCAACATGCACGCATAGTTGCATAGAGAACCTGTCAAGAAGAAAGGATCCCGGTCAGGCAGAAAGAGGCTCAGCTTCTCCCCCAAAGTCCACACCTAAGAAATCTGTTTTCCAGACTCAGTACCCTGGATTTTCCCTCACCACCTCTGCATCTGAGTGTTACCAGTGCCTCCACCTCCCCTCCCGCACTTCAGAGCCCAGCTGGGACCTGGGGTAGCCTGAGGGGGTGGGTGGCCAGCTTCTGGCAGCAAAGGAAAGTACCTGTCTGAGGTGGGCAGGCCCATGGGGGTCTGGCAGCAAAGGAAAGCACCTGTCTGAGGTGGGCAGGCCCATGGGGGTCTTGAAGCAGCACCTTCGCTGGGTATCCCCAACTGGGCTGATCCCAGGGGGCACAGAGCTGGGACCCATGGTTTTGGGAAGGCAGTAGGGAGGGCCCATCAAAGACTCCACCAGGCATTCTCTGCTGGGGTCTGCCTTCACATGAAGATAGCCTTGTTTGTCACACCTGTCTGCCTTAAAATAACAAAGGTTGGATGCTGTCTGGGTGTGAGATGAAATGGCAACTGACTGAAATGGGAAGAAAGTTAACTATGGAAAAAATACTTCATTTAGATCTGATTTGGGTTAAAAAAAAAGCATAGAAAAAAATCTGGAAGTAATCTATGGGTGGCCAAATGTGCTGTTTTATTTTCAATGTTTTTTACATCTAATTTTCTTTTCTTTTTTTTTTTTTTCTGAGACAGGGTCTCTGTCACCAAGGCTGGAGTGTAGTGGTGCGATCATGGCTCACCTCCAGTTCAGGTGATCCTCCCATCTCAGCCTCCCGAGTAGCTGGGACCTCAGGTGTGAGCCACCAGATCCGGCTAATTTTTGTATTTTTTTGTAGAGATAGTTTCGCCATGATGTCCATGCCAGTCTGTAACTCCTGGGCTCAAGTGATCCACCTGCCGTGGCCTACCACAGTGCTGGGATTACAGGCTTAAGCCATGGTGCCCGGCCTTTTTTGAGACCTGGTCTTGCTCTGTTGCACAGGCTGAAGTGCAGTGGCACTATCATGGCTCACAGCAGCCTTGACCTCCCAAGCTCAAGCAGTCCTCCTTGGCTCAAACAATCCTCCTGCCTCTGCCTCGTGAGTAGCTGACACTACAGGTGTGTGCCATCATTTCTGGCTAATATTAAATTTTAATTCTGTAAAGATGAAGTCTTGCTATGTTGCCGACGATAGTTTCAGACTCCTGGCCTCAAGCAATCCACACACCTCGGCATTCCAAAATGCTGGTATTACAGATGAGAGCCACCGTGTCCAGCCTAATTATTATTATTATTTTTTTTTTGAGACTGAGTCTCCCTCTGTTGCCCAGGCTGGAGTGCAGTGGTACCATCTCGGCTCACTGCAACTTCTGCCGCCTGGGTTCAAGCAATCTCCTGCCTCAGCCTCCTAAGTAACTAGGATTATAGCTGCCCACCACCGCACTCGGCTAATTTTTGTTATTTTTTTTTAGTAGAGATGGGCTTTCACCATGTTGGCCAGGCTGATCTCAAACTCCTGACCTCGTGATCCACCCGCCTCGGCCTCCCAAAGTACTGGGATTACAGGCGTAAACCACTGTGCCCGACCTTTTTTTTCTTTTTCTTTTTTTGATAAGGAGTCGTGCTCTGTTGCCTAGGCTGGAGTGCAATGGCATGATCTCGGCTCACTGCAACTTCTGCCTCCCGCGTTCAAGAGATTTTCCTGCCTCAGGCTCCCAAGTAGCTGGGATTACAGGCACCCACCACCATTCCTGGCTAATTTTTGTATTTTTTAGTAGAGACGGGGTTTCACCATGTTGGTCAGGCTGGTCTCGAGCTCCTCACCTCAGGTGATCCACCTGTCTCGGCCTCCCAAAGTGCTGGGATTACAGGCATGAGCCACCGCACCCGGCCAAGAAATTTTTTTAGAGATTGGGAGGAGTCTTGCTATGTTGCTCAGGCTGGTCTTGAACTCCTGGCCTCAAGCATTCTACATGCTTTTGCGTCCCAAAGTGCTGGGATTACAGGTGTGAGCCATGTCCAGCCTAATTAAAAAACTTTTTTTTTTTTTTGAGACGGAGTTTCACTCTTGTTGCCCAGGCTGGAGTGCAATGGCACCATCTCGGCTCACTGCAACCTCCACCTCCTGGGTTCAAGCAATTCTCCTGCCTCTGCCTCCCGAGTAGCTGGGACTACAGGCGCATGCCACCACACCCAGCTAATTTTATTTTTAGTAGAAACGGGATTTCACCATGTTGGCCAGGCTGCTCTCAAACTCCTGACCTCAAATGATCAGTCCGCCTTGGCCTCCCGAAGTGTTGGGATTACAGGCGTGAGCCACTGTACCTGACCATATTTCTTTTTAATACAGACAGGGTTTCACCATGTTGGTCAGGCTGGTCTCTAACTCCTGACCTCGTGATCTGCCTGCCGTGGCCTCCCAAAGTGCTGGATTACAGAGGTGAGCCACAGCGCGCCCGGGCCAAAGTTTTAAAAATACAAAATGAGGCCGGGCGTGGTGGCTCACGCCTCTAATCCCAGCATGTTGGGAGGCCTAGACGGGCGGATCATGAAGTCAGGAGATGGAGACCATCCTGGTTAACACGGTGAAACCCCGTCTCTACTAAAAATACAAAAAAAAATTAGCCAGGGTGGTGGCGGGCGCCTGTAGTCCCAGCTACTTGGGAGGCTGAGGCAGGAGAATGGCATGAACCCGGGAGGTGGAGCTTGCAGTGAGCCGAGATTGCGCCACTGCACTCCAGCATGGGCGACACAGCGAGATTATGTCTCAAAAAAATAAATAAATAAAATAAAAAAATAAAATGCAAAGTGAGCAGGGTGTGGTAGCATGCACCTGTAGTCCTAACTACTCAGGAGGCTGAAGTGGGAGGATGGCTTGAGTGCAGGAGTTCAAGGTTACAGTGACCTATGACTGCCACACTGCACTCCAGCCTGGACTACAGTGAGAGCCTGTGTCAAAAACCAACAAGCAAAATACCCACCCACACACAGCTTAGTTTACATATATAGCAAAAATCTTCCAAGCCACCTAACTCCTTTGTATATTCCTTGCCCTCAAATTTACTCAAAATAGTATCTCCCTTTTTTTAATATTTTGGAGACTCTTCCATAAATATCTATTGAGAACACACTATGTGTGATTTCCATGTATTTATTTATTTTACTTAATCCTCACAGCCATTATGTAGACGAGGAAAGTGAAGCTCAGAGATGGGAAGTCACTTGCCTGAAGCCGCAGGTTGGTAAACATTAGACTCTAGGTAATTTGATAATTTGTGTCCATTTATGAAGTGCCTGCTGTAGCCAGGCCCTCAGGATTGTCCCAAACCTTTATAGTCACTCTTACAACAAAGACTGAGTGCCTTCATGTTTCAGGCAATGGGCCAAGTGTTGGGGCTACGGTGGAGAGGAAAACAAAGGCTTAGCCCATGGTTGAGGGAGGTTCAATTGTTCACCCCATTTTTCAGGTAAGAAAACCAAGGAAGAGAAGGGAAAGAAAGTGTCCTGAGATCACACGGTCACACGAAAATAGCTGAGGCACGGCGCGGTGGCTCACGCCTCTAATCCCAGCACTTTGGGAGGCCGAGGTGGGAAGATTGCTTGAGCCCGAGTTCGAGACCAGCCTGAGCAAGAGTGAGAACCGCCGTTTCAACTAGGGGAAAAAAAAAAGCCAGGCGTGGTGGGACACACCTATATTCCCACCTGAGGTGGGAGGATCGCTTGAGCCCAGGAGGTCGAGGTTGCAGTGGGCCGTGATCGCGCCACTGCACTTCAGCCTGGGCGACAGAGTGAAACCCTGCTGCACAAATAAAAGAGAAAAGGGAAAAAGAGCGGAGACAGGCAGCCCCGCTTTACAGGTAGGGAAAGTGAGGCACAGAGAAGTAAAACGACCTACCCAAGGAAACCCATCTAGTAAAGGCAGGGACCGGGATCGCAGGCTCTTGGAGCTCACCAGTCCCCGCCGGGCGGTGCTTGGCCCCTCCTTCCCCTCCGGCGGGCGTGGCTCGGCCGGGCCCGCCCCCTCCCCTGCGCGCGTTCCTGGCAGCCCGGCCGGCGTTTCCTGCCTGCGTCGCTAAGCTGGCGGGCGGGCAGCCCATCTGGCGGCCCCCGCGGGGCGGCGCGGGGAGGCGGCCCAGACTTGCTGGAGCCAGGCGCCGGCCCGGGGGCCCCCCTGCCCGCCTGGAGAACCCAGGTGTGGCCGCGGCGGGGGTGGGGGGTGGTGCTTTCCTTCCCGCTCGCTCGGCCCTTCCTGACGCACCAGGGCAGGATGCAGCCTCCTCCCGTCCTCTCCTCGGCCTCCGCCTCCCGCGCCCTGGCCCGGAATGCTGGAGGGAATCCAAACGCGGGGCGGGGAGGCAGGGGCAGGCCCCTGAGGCCCCGCCCCTGATAGCCATTTGATACCACCGCTAGTCTTGCCCGTGTTTGGGGTGACTCAGCTTCCCTGCTTGTGCAAGAACAGCTGAACTCTGACCTCCTGGATGGCCGACTCTTGCCTTGCTCCTCAGGGACCCCAGACACGATCGTAGGAACCGGAGGTACTACTGCCCTAAGCCATAGCGCTTGACATTATCCATTTATTCAGCAGTTTCAAGTCGCGGCAAGCGGCGTTTGACCACTTCTGTTCCCTGCCCAGTGCTTAACTGGTACCTGGTGTCGGCCTGATGGAGGCTCTGAAGGCTTTCCCTCAGAAAGCTGGACCCGCCCTGGGAAGCAGGTCCTAACCCCCCTTCACAGTCGAGCACAAGACCGCTTCATTCATACTGCAGGAGCCAGCCCTGCTGTCAGACTCTGACGGTGCCAAACCCCCTTCTCCAATGCTGCCCCCAAAAGGAACCAGGGATCCATTATCCTGATCATGTCAAACAGCACCACGGTGAATACGAGTCTTGGAAGCCAGACACTCTGGGTTCACATGCCCCCTGGGCCCTTACTTACGGTCTCTGCCTCAGTTTCCCCATCGTAAGAATGATGTAGGTACCTCAAAGTGTTGTTACAACGATTAAGTAAATCTTAAGATACATTTGAAACTTGAACACGGGTTTCAATTGTGCAAGTGCACTTACACGTGGACTTTTTTTCTACCTCTGCCACCCCTGAGACACCAAGACCAACCCCCTCCTCTTCCTCAACACAGAGACCAGGATGAAGATCTTTATTTTTGATGATCCACTTTCACTGAATAATTTTTTTTTTTTTTGAGACGGAGTCTCACTCTGTCCCCCAGGCTGGAGTGCGGTGGTGCAATCTTGGCTCACTGCAACCTCCGCCTCTTGGGTTCAAATGATTCTCCCGCCTCAGCCTCCTGAGTAGCTGGGACTACAGTCGCCTGCCACCATGCCAGGCTAATTTTTGTATTTTTAGTAGAGTCGGGGTTTCACCATATTGGCCAGGCTGGTCTCGAACTCCTGACTTTGTGATCCGCCTGCCTCTCTCGGCTTACTGCAAGCTCTGCCTCCCGGGTTCAGGCCATTCTCCTGCCTCAGCCTCCCGAGTAGCTGAGACTACAGGTGCCTGCCACCATGCCCGGCTAACTTTTTGTATTTTTAGTAGAGACGGGGGTTTCACCATGTTAGCCAGGATGGTCTCGATCTCCTGACCTCCTGATCTGCCCATCTTGGCCTCCCAAAATGCTGGGATTACAGGCATGAGCCACCATGCCCGGCTCTTAGGATTTTCTTAATTACATTTTCTCTAGCTTACTCTATGGTACACAGTGTAGTACGTATAACATACAAGATGTTTTGACTGTTTATGTTATCAGGTAAGGCTTCTGGTCAACAGCAGACTATTAGTTGTTTTGCGGGACTGAAAAGTTATACAGATTTTCAACCATGACGGGTTGGTGCCCCTAATCCCTGTGTTGTTCAAGGGTCAGTTGCACTAGCATAATGCTAGTCACGTGAAATACAGTCAGTGCACACTGGGGTCTCAGCAGGGCTGGTTTTCCCCTTGGAACCCTCTCTCTTGTCGCAGTCATGGGAGACTGAGGCACAGAAACAGAATCTAATAAAGCAGGGTAGAACTTGGGTTCTAGAGCAGTTTCCTAATAATCCACCCCAAACCAGGTGAGGCTGGCATCTAGCCCACTCGGGGCCCTGCCCAACCACCCACACCCCCTCCCCAGCATGCAGGCCCAATCCTTGCCCGGCCTGGTGCCATTTTTCCATGGGACTCTGGCGGTGGCGGTTCACATCTGGAGTCTAGACTCGCAGGCTCTGCGGGCCAGGCCTACCGCCTGGGCTGGGCCACCACTGCCCGCTGTTTGCTCAGCTGAAGCTGGTTAATTGGAATTAGAGTGGCCTCTGCGGTGCCGGCTGGCCGGGCGGGCCCTAGTCCGCTGCTCTGGAGGTCTGTGGAACATCTGGCTGGACCAGGACAGTCATTAGGTGGCAGGCGCTCGGCGCCACTGCTGCCTCAGCCTCTGCCGGGGGCTGGTGGTGACTCAATAAGGCCTTTGTGGGCCCTGGGCCGCAGAGCCAACCATGCTGTGTGCCTGGGCCGCCTGCCCCATCTGCCACCCTCAGAGGGGCCTTGTTCCAGGACCACATGGCCTCAGAGTTGGCTGGAGTGGGTAGAGATTCCAGAAGCCCCTGAAAGGGAACCCCCCTCCCTGAAAGGAAGAAGCCTTTTGAAATTTTCTACCCCTTTTCCTTCCTATAGAACCCTGGAGCCAGTAAAATTGGGTGGCTGGGGCTCAGGGATGCCCAGCACACCAGCCAGTGACTTGGTCCCAGGGGTCTGGGGAGGAGCTGCGGTCCTTAGGAACCTGGAATTGTTTGGCTTGGCTAAGGTCAAATCGATGTCCATGGGCAAGCTGCTTCAATTCCCTCATCTGCACAGCGGAGCGAATAATAGCACATACAGCCCAAGACTCAGAAGGAAGTGAAATCCTATATCAAGGTGCTTAGTGCATGTCAATACCTAGTGAGGGTATTACAATCATACTCCTGAGTCTCTGGTCATGATTGTCCTTTGGCCACTTCCAAACTGGAAGCCACTGTTATTTTCAGCCTTTGAACCTGAAGCTTGGGCAAGGGAGAGCCCCGGGTCTGTCAGTATAGTGGCCACCCGCTCCTGTCTGTTTCCCCACTCAGTGACCTCATACCAGGTGGGTGGATGAGGGTTGTGGCCACCGTTTGCCTGGTTTGGGGTGGTGTGCGGTCGGTCTCCTGCTGGCCGGGGCTGCTGTCTTCAGCAAACTTTAGGGAAACCCGGGCGCTGAGATTTCAGCTCTTAGGCCCCAGAAGGCCTCTAAGAATCACTAGGCTCAGTCCTTCCCCACCCCAGCCTCTAGAGGTCCTGGCCCTTGTGCCATGACTGGCCCCACAGTAGTCATTTTGGGAAGAAACCCAGGAGTGGGCAGAATTGGAGACAAAGCCTTGATCTTCAGGGCAACCTAGAGTCTGAGCCCTCATCAGCCGAAGCCATATGGGCACAGGGACCAGGGAGGCTGGCAGGTTCTACAGTTACTGCTTCCCTTGTGAGTCAGGTCAGCCCTGGGTACTCCCCACCACTCTCACCATGGTGAGTGGGAGACTCTCATCTGCCAACACTCTTGCTGCCCCCAAGTATTTCGAGGAAGGTGGTGAGAAAAGTGCTAGCTGGTGAGAGAGGGCTCGTGGGCCCCCTCTACTGGCTAAAAGGTGTTTTACGGGTGCAGGGCTGGCCAGGCACTGGGGTGGGCACCCTTAAGGGGCTTGCAGAAAAGATTTTGGGTGGGCAGGTGAGACCTAGAAAACCCAGGGCAAGACACTGGGTGCTTAAACAGAGAATCTTCCAGGAGCACAGTGGCCCGCCCTGGCCATGGGATGAGTTTTTAATGTGAGGCAAAATCAGTCCACAATACAAAATCTAAAAATCACACCCACTTTTCCCACCTGGCTCCTGGGGAGGGGGGAAGCTGGGGGTTTCTTTTGCCTGCAGGGTGTGGGGAGGAGCAGAGGAGGGCCAAGAAAGGGAGAAGGAAACAGAAGCCACAGAGGCCTGGCTGGAGGTATCCTGCTGCCCCCTGCCCTGTCCTGGAGCTGCCCTTGGCCTCCTGTGCCCTCTACCGGTGCACGCCTGTGTGGGCCCAGCCCCCATCTGTCTGGTCTGGCCCTGAGAGGCTCGGGCACCAGCCGCATCATTTCTCTTTCTTCTCCAGCCCCTTCGATGCTGATGCCTCTGTTCCCTCTTTGGATTCTGTCACTGCCGCTGGATCCTTAGGATTTGACTCCTCATAACTGACCAAAAAAAAAAAAATAAAATAAAAATTCATTTAGAGGAGAGGGTGAGCAGAACCTTGGTTGTCCCCTTCCCCCACCCCCATCCTAGGAAAGCGCCTGGTCACATGCAGAACGTCAGCCCTGTGTCCACTGCCCAGCACCTAACAGCACCTGGCCCCAGCCCTACCGCATGCCCTCCTCAGGCAGGCTGCTCTGCTTTCTCTGAGCCCGGGGGTACCAGGAGGCAGCAAGGGCAGCAGCCAATGGAAGAGAGGTTGGGCCTGGGCTTGTGTGGGCTGACTTCAAGCTTCCTGAACCTTCTGCTGTAGCGTGGAAAAAGGGGTGGCCATGACAAGGCTACAAGAGATGGAGATAGGCTGCCTCCCAGGGCACACAGCATGAATCAAACAGCTCAGCCCCAGAGGTGAGGGCACTGCTGTACTGGCAAGTGGCAAGGTGCTGCTCTGAAGACAGACACCCTGGCTTAGCTCCTTCTATGGGCTTCATTTTTCAAGCAACTGAGTTCATGCCAAAGATAATACACATCTTTCCTCACCAGATCAACCCCGTGAGGCAGGAATGTGCCCACTTACAGATGAAGAAAGTAACTTGCCTAAGGTTATACATATACCTTGAATGGTAACAGTATCTACTACTGCATGACAAGGGCCATTTCCATCCACTATGATGTGGGCCCCACATTACTGGTGAGGGCAGGAAGCTTCGGGGTTGTCCTGCTTCCCAGCCCTATGGCTCGGTGCAACCACTGCCTGGTGGTTGTGGAGGAGCTGCTCTTGCGGCCTACTCCTGGCAATGGTCCCTGCCCTATGCACTGGAGCTGCAGTGTCTGCCCTACCTTGGGCCCCGGGGCAGTAGGGGGAAGCGGGCAGGTGGGCACCCGCTGGGCATTACATGGCGCTGGGATTCTGCGGGCGCCGGCGGCGAGGGCCAGCTAGCTTCTGCTGCATGGAGTCGGCCAGGCTGGCTGGGGAGCCCGAGACTGTGGGGAAGTGGGTGAGCCTCGGGGTATGAGGCAGGATTTCCGCTGAGGACTCGTAGCTGTGTGAGAGAGACAGAAGAGACAGAAAAAAAGAGATGGATAGGGAAAGACTAAGGGAGGACAGAGACTTCCTTTCCAAGGAGCAGAGAGCAGAACTGTCTTGTTTTTACCTATTTTTGCACTTCCAGATTTTATGGAAAGAAGCTGATATTATTTGGAGAATGAAAAAAGAAAGATGCACCTAGACAAAGGCACATCAGGCCACTGTGCAAAAGAACAAGCATGCTCTAGAAGTGTATGTGCTGCTGTGGAAACACCTCTAAGAAATACCGTAGAAACCCAATGTGCAGAATGCTCCAAGAATGCCACCGTCTGTGCAAGAAAAAGTATACACACATCAGTGCACAGGTGTCTGAATGTCTGTGTAACACTGCTGGCCTCTGTGGGGTAGCTGGAGCATGAGGGCGCTCTCTCTGTTACAGCTTTGGAATTTTTAACTATGTGAATGTGGTACCAATATAAAAATAAGTAAATCAATAAAAAAAGGAGGAGAATAGAAGGGAAAAGTAAAAAGGTGGAGAATCGGGAGAGAAATGGGGAGAAAGGAGGGAGAGAGAGACAGAGAGAGATCACTTGCTTTTTACCCCAATCTAAGAATGTCCAGGGTGGGAGTGGAGGGCAAACAGTGGGGGCAGGGTACCTGTATGGCAGAGCATTTAGCACCAAGCAGGTAAAGGCCAGGGGCACCCTCTGCCTTGTGTATTCAGAGCTTTGCCTGATGAGGGCACAATAGCATTGGGTGGTTACCCCAAGGGGAGGGGCAGGGAAACCTGGGCTGGATGGGAGGCAGAGGGAGGGTGAAGGATGGGTGCTAAGCTCAGGGATCGGGTGCCATGCCTGCTCCCAAAGCTCCCTGAGACCTGTCCCCAAGTTCACCCCTAGCCCCCACTTGCCTCAGACCACAGAGCTTTGCTGGGCGAGGCAATGTGGGCAGGCAGGCGGGGGGCTGGGGATTCTAGACAGGACAGGGAGGGCAGAGGCAGGTCTGGGGGAGGGGTGAGTCACAGGCTCCCCTGCGGGGAGCCAGGTGCACAGGAGGCCCTGGCAAGCGCTCTAGGGACAGCTTGGAGGCCAGGCAGGTGGAACTGGGCGGAAGGCACCCGAGTAGGCAGCTTTAATCGCAACTGGCAGCTATTTCTAGGTCCCTGGCAGGCAGGGTCGGCAGTGCTGGGGGCAGACACCTGTTGGAGTCACGCAGGCCTTGCGGTATGGGTGGGGCTGTGTGCAGGGTGTGGTAGGTGTGGATATGGCCCTGGGGAAGGGGTATCTGTGTGAGATACAGATAGAGAGAAAGCAGTGAGCTGTGGGTTAAAGCCACAGAGGTGAATGAACAGGGACTGACACCTGCCTTCTACTCGGGGCACTTTCTACCACACTAGGGCATCCCACACGCCCCCTGTTCTATTACTCACATGTGAACACTGAGGCCATGGGAGGGGAAGACATGCCTGAAGTCACCTGGGGGCAGAGTCACCTAGGACTTCTGACAGTAGGCAGAGAAAAATCCACAACAGCTATTCTTAAGATCCAGCTAACATTTGGATGGGGGATGCCTAGAGGGCTCTGATGCCTTGCGCTCCCCTGGCTCCTGGCCCAGGGTAAGGTTCCCACTGGTGTCCACAGGCCAGGTACCCATGTACTGGTGAAAAAGGCAAGGGGTGGGACTGGTGGTGGGAACAATGTTCCCCTGGAGAGGTGTAAAGATACTCCCAGCAGGTTCCACTGACTGCCAGCAGGCGCACTGGTGCCCATGAGGACATCTGCCCCCCACTCTGCCTTACCTGAACATCTCTGTCACTTCTCCCTTGGCCAGCGCCACCAGGACAGGAAAACCGATGCAGGCGGGGACCAGGTATAGGAGGGCAGGCTATGAGAGGACACAGGCTGGTGAAGCCATGCTGGGCACGGCACTGCCTCAGGGCCGTGCCCAGCACCCCAAACCCCTCCTGGGCTGGACTGAAGGACAGTGACTGGTCCAGGACCATAGCAAGTCAGTGGCTGGGCCTGAACCCAGGGCTCCTAACTCCCAGACAAGGGTTGCTCCTCCCGAGAGGGAATGCAAGAAAACTAAGAAACTCAAGTAGGCAGGGCTTCAAGGGTTCCCAGGGGTTTGGCTGGCAGCATCTGAATCACCTAGGTCACCACGTTCAAAAAGCAACTTCCTGGTTTGGTCCTACTCCCAGAGACTCTGCTTCCTGAGGTCTGGGGCTCACACCTGCATTTTAGCAAATGCTCCAGGAGATGCTATTATAGTGATGATGACGCCACAGCTGCTATGTAATGACTACTTGTTGCAGCCTGTATTAAGGTGACCTAGCTGGTCACTGGCTCCCCCAGGATTCACACCCAAGCAATTTGGCATGTCTGTGCTGAGACTCCTGGTAAAGCTGGGTTTGGAGAAAAGGACGGTTATACTAAGACCCTGTTCATGAACATCTACTGTGCAGGCACTGAGCTTAGCCTTCCCAGGAAGTCAGCCCACTGCCACATCCCATGATGGTTATCCTTTTGCAGAGGAGGAAGACCAATGCTTCACAAGGAGAGGGAAAATAGCCCAGGACTCAGAGACCCAAATCTTTTTTTTTTTTTTTTTGAGACAGAGTCTCTGACTCTTGTTGCCCAGGCTGGAGTGCAATGGTGCAATCTTGGCTCACTGCAACCTCCGCCTCCCGGGTTCAAGCGATTCTCCTGCCTCAGCCTCCTGAGTAGCTGGGACTACAGGTGCCCGCCACCACGCCTGGGCTAATTTTTGTATTTTTACTAGAGATGGGGTTTCACCACGTTCGCCATGGTGGTCTCGAACTCCTGACCTCAGGTGATCCACCTGCCTCGGCCTCCCAAATTGCTGGGATTATAGGCCTGAGGCACCACGCCCAGCCCAAAGAGTTTCTTTCTTTTTTTTTTTTTTTGAGATGGAGTCTGGCTCTGTCACCCAGGCTGGAGTGCAGTGGTGTGATCTTGGCTCACTGCAAGCTCTGCCTCCCAGGTTCACACCATTCTCCTGCCTTAGCCTCCGGAGTAGCTGGGACTACAGGTGCCTGCCACCATGCCCGGCTAATTTTTTGTATTTTTAGTAGAGACAGGGTTTCACCGTGTTAGCCAGGATGGTCTCGATCTCTTGACCTTGTGATCTGCCTGCCTTGGCCTCCCAAAGTGCTGGGATTACAAGCGTGAGCCACCGCGCCTGGCCGAGTTTCTTTTCTTTTCTTTTTTTTTTTTTTTTTTTTGTGATTTTGAGATAGAGTCTTGCTCTGTCTCCCAGACTGGAGTGCAATGGTGCGATCTTGGCTCATTGCAACCTCCGCCTCCCGAGTATCTGGGATTACAGGCATGCGCCACCATGCCGGGCTAATATTTGTATTTTTCAGTAGAGATGGGGTTTCACCATGTTGGCCAGGCTGGTGCACTTGAGTTCTTTCACATGGAGTCAGGTCCCTTGCTGCGTGCTCTGTAAGTCCCTCTAATTTCCCTCACAGCATTCCTCAGCAATTTTTTTTTTGAGACAGGGTCTCACTTTTGTCTCCCAGACGGAAGTGCAGTGATATGAACATGGCTCACTGTAGCCTTGACCTCCTGGGCTCAAGTGATCCTCTCACCTCAGTCCTACAAGTTGCTGGGCCTACAGGTGTGCGCCTCCATGCCTGGCTAATTTTTGTATTTTTTGTAGAGACTGGTTGTCACCATTTTCCCCAGGCTGGTCTTGAACTCCTGAGCTCAAGTGATCCACCTGCTTTTGCCTCCCAACGTGCTGGGATTACGGGTGTGAGCCATCGTGCCTGGCCTCCCCAGCAATTTGTAATGGAACATCCCCATAGGTGGTGAGTTCAGTGAGGGCGGGCCCACAGCTGTCTTGCTCACCGTAGTGTGCCCTGCATACTGAAGAGGGCCTGGTAAATACTCAGTGAATGGCTCCTTCATGGTGCGTCTTCATGGGTGCTCATGAAGTGAAGAGATTGTCCTGGAGAGGGTGAGGAAACTTCATTCTTTTTTTTTTTTTTCTGAGACAGAGTTTCCTTCTTGTTGCCCAGGGTGGAGTGCAGTGGTGCGATCTCGGCTCACTGCAACCTCCGCCTCTCAGTTCAAGCGATTCTCCTGCCTCAGCCTCCCGAGTAGCTGGGATTACAGACATTCTCCACCAAGCCCGGCTAATTTTGTGTTTTTAGTAGAGATGGGGTTTCTCCATGTAGGTCAGGCTGGTCTCAAACTCCCGACCTCAGGTGATCCACCCACCTTGGCCTCCCAAAGTGCTGGGATTACAGGTGTGAGCCACCACGCCTGGCCGGAGACTTCATTCTTAACATAAAGCCAGCCCTTGGCCAGAGAACAAAGAAGTCTTTCCCGCATGCCCTTGATCCTAACATTCAGACTTATTTCTTGCCATCTGTCATAGGTGGGCTGTGATCAATACTGCTTTATGTATATTAAATTATTGAATCTAACAATCCCTAAGTAGGATGGGTGTGGTGGCTCACGCTTGTAATCCCAGCACTTTGGGAGGCTGAGGTGGGCAGGTCAGTTGAGGTCAGGAGTTTGAAACCAGACTGGCCAACATGGTGATACCCTGTCTCTACTAAAAATATAAAAATCAGCTGGGCGTGGTGGTGCACGCCTGTAATCCCAGCTACTTGGGAGGCTGAGGCAGGAGAATTGCTTGAGCCCAGGAGGCGGAGCTCCAATGAGCTGAGATCACACCACTGCACAAAGGCAGAGGTGACCCTTACCTAGACCAATGCTAGCACTGGGACTACCTGTGTGTTGGAGAGCAGGGGACCCCATGGGACAGGGTCCCCTCATGTCCTGGATCCCCTTTCCAAGGATTTTCAGAGAGGTGCCCACTTGGATGACTGGGGAGAAGGGCTGGGCTGCTGCTGGGGAGTAACACAGGCCTTGGGGCAGGGTTCAGGAGTTCATTAGTCTGGAGTCCAGATTGCCACCCAGGGCCCAGCCTGATGTAGTGTTTGCATTCTCTCAGCGCTGCAGTTTTCCGATAAAGGAGAGGACTCCTGTGTGCCAGAGCTCTGAATGGGAGCCTCTTCTCAGTCCAGCCAGGCAGAGGGTGAGGCTGCCACCTTATGGCCACTGGGGGAATTGGCTCTGGGCTTGGACTCCAATAAGGGGCTGGGAGCTGCAGAGACCTCCAAAAGGTCTCTTAACTAGTCCTCCAAACCAGGTCCAGTCACTCTCTGTGACCCTTGCCATACGCATGTTACTCTCACCTTACACGCCATTGAAGCCCTTGAGCAGAAGTGAGAGGCAGTTCCACAATGGTTGTTCTTGGTTTTTCTAATTATGGGCTAGGGGCCTTTTGACCTTCTATAAAGTAATACTGTACTAGGACTAAATGAGTTATTAGCAAAAGAGTTTAGCACAGTGCCTGGCACAGAGTGATTAAAAAAACCCCAGCTTTTGTGATTAATTCAAAGATGGCTCGTCTGTATTTGGGCCCTGGGGAAGGGGAAAGCGGACAGAAGCAGCAAGCCCAGAGTTCCATGGTTACTGGGCGGTGCTGGGATTCACAACAGGGCTCCCTTAGCCCCTGTTCGATGCTGCGTTTCCCATGGCCAGGGCTTGAGAGCCTGGGTGTGGTTTCCATGCTGACCCAGGTTTGAATCCTGGCTTTACCACATACTTGCAGTGTGTCACCTGAACTCCAGTTTCCCCACCTGTTCACAAGGATCCTCATGAGTGCAGAGCCTGACATGTGGAAGTGCTTAACAAACAGGAGCTCTTATTATTTCCAGTAGAAAGTAGGGCAATCCTGTCTGCTCACTTTCCCCTGAATCTTCCCCTCTCCAGGCCACGCTGAGGGCTCCCAGTCTTTGTGCTATGTTGCTTCATTCTGTGGTGGCTCAGTACTCCATCCTCATCTTGGTGGGAGAAGGAGGCAGAGCCTGGGCTACTAGGGAGTAGGGGGAGGGACGCCCCAATACCCAACACCCACTCCAATCCTGTTCTTCTCTGCCTGCTTCCCACTACCAAGGCTGAGAAGCCAAATCCTCTTTCCTGGACTCTCCTGTAGCCAGGGTGGCTTTAGGACCCCAGTCTGGCCCATGAGATGCTGAAAGGGTTCTGGGAAAGTTCCTGCCTTCCTGATGAAGGCAGCAGGCATGGCTGTTACACTTTTCCCTCCTTCTTGCCTCTAACGTGCCCATGCTGCCTAGAGCAGTGGCAGCCATCTTGCAACCACAAATGGAAGGCCAAGAGAATCACAGACATGACTGCTCCAACACCAGTGGGGAGTGCCTATCTCTGGACTGCTTGCATTTACAAATAAATCCCTCTGTAAGTCCCTCTATTTGCAGTGAGGCATTCCTGACACTCTGATACCGTCCTGCTCACCTGAGCATGCTTGAAGATGTGCATGATGAAGATGGTAAGGCCCAGGCCGAAGATGTAGGCTGCAAAGCTGGTGTAGAAGTAGGTGTGGGTATTCTTCTTCAAGCTGCAGGGAAGGTGTGAAGAAAGAGGAGGAGGGTTAGATATAGGGACTGAACTAGTAATACCCCTTCTGAGGGAGCTGGGGAAGACCCTAAAGGTTGTAGGGGGGTGACTGAGCTCTGGGCTGGGAGTCTGGAGGTGGGTGTGCACGCTGATACTGCCCCCAGCTATGTGTCTCTGGACAAGTTGCTTTCCTTCTCTTAGCCTCAGTTTACTCATCTGCAAAATGGGAAAATGAGCTCATCTCCTTGGTAGTTATGAATATCAAATGCTGCAACTTATAACAGTGGCTGTAAGACTTTAGTCAGCATAAAAATCATCTGGAAAGCTTGTGAAAAAATGCAGGATTCTAGGTCCCACCCCCAGGGAGTCTGATCTAATAGCTCTAGAGCAGGGCCCAGGAATCTGCATTTTGAAAAAAAATCTGAGGTGAATCTCATACCGTTGGATCATGCTTTGAGAAACACAGATACAGAAACTGCAAAGGTAAGTTACTACTTTTAAGTGCAGTGGACGTAATAGTTCAGTAGCCTATTTGTGGTACTAACTAGATGCTGGCTGCATGAATAAATGCCAGTGGCTTCCTGGAGGTGATTCATCCAAGATCAGCTTCAGAACAGATGAATCATATACAGCCCGGCATTGCCGTTACGTGACTTCCCTCTCCAATGCCAGCTCCATAACCTCTGCATGTCCCCAGCACCTGGGATGTGCCCAGCCAGTACTATGGACTCAATTAACATTTGTGGAATGAATGAGTGCTTCTGACCCCCTTCTCTCCTTGTCCTGGGTGCTTCTAAGCCTTCGGCTGCAAGTACCTCGAGAACTCACCTATCTTGAGAACTGGGATACAAGTGACTCCCTTTGGGAATGTTGCACTGATTCTGGAATCAGCTGAGGAGCTGCTTATGCTGTGAGCCCAGGCTAGAAATGAGACTCTGTCTCTGAGGGTGCTGGCAGTTGAATCTGTCTCCAGCAAATAGCCTGGGGGCTTCTTATGGGTTTCACTTTGTATTACCTCTGAACAGCCAGGAGTAGAGACGGCTGGCACAGACATCCCTCTACTTACAGACTGGCCAGGTCTCTTCCAAAGGTGACTGTGAGCCCATATGCTCCTAAGGTTTGAAGTGGCACTACACAAATAACCCAGGTGTATGTGAGTGGGAAAAACCTAAGTTTCACATGGAAACTGGATTTCAATGATGCTGGTAGTAAGTTTCTCATTACCACTGTCACTGTTATTACTGCTTTTGCAACTATCAGGCATGAGGAAATCAAGAGAAGTTCACAAACCACCTCAAAGTTAAGTGCAACATTGCCAGCCCTCACAGGGATGACGGGGCATAAAATGATGGAGCTGTTGCTGGCGCCCCCTGCTGACGGCAAGTCCCATTGCATAGGTGCATTAACTCGGATAAGACCTTTCTTGTGTTTTAAATGCTGACCTAAGTTGCCCACCTTCTCCCCCTCGTGCTCACTGTCTACAACAGACTGAAAAATGTCTGAGTAAAGAGAGGGCAGGGAACAGCTAGAGCAGCTGAGACATGGTGACCTGACCCTAGGCTGATAGAAGATGATGATGATGACTGCAACCAGGATTCAACCAAGAGCTACTGAGGTCAGTGTGTGCTCAGCACTCTCTCCAGATTTTCATGGTAGGAACTCTTGTTATTAACTCAAGATGAGAAACCAGAGGCTCAGGAAGGTCAGGCCACTTGTCAAGGTCACACAGTGAGAAAGCACTGTGAGTACCACCAGGCCCTTGTGGGTTTAAATCTCTTGGCCTATGATTCTTAAAACAATTTTTTGACCACAGGCTCTTCAAATACTTAGAACTTCAAGATGCAAAATGCAGATAAAATCAGAATTGCTCTGGCTGCTGTGGGGGTGGAGGGTCTGGTCTCCTGAGGTACCTTCTCTGGGCTCCTGAAGGCCACTGGAGAATCCCTGGAGAAGCCCATGCTGGGGCAGGCCCTCACTCACTCACCTGATGTCAAAGCGCAGCAGCAAGGCAATGAAGATCCCTGTGGGAGAAAGCTGGGGTTAGAGAGTGGCAGGGAAGCAGCAAGGCAGTGAACTAACAGGAGACTGGGTCCTGGTCCCCAACCTGGTGTTCCGTCTTGGAGCAATCATTGGAGACCAAGGCTGTGGCCAATACTCTCAAGTGCCAGCAGAAAGTCCCATTTCTCTACCTAGAACAATGAGAGGGGCCCAGGATTTTGCTTTGGCCTGGGACTACAATGACCCAGCACCTCACCGCATCATACTATGTCACACTGTGTCTGCCCAAATGCTTATCAAGTGCCTATGTACCAGGTGCTATGGGAAATGCAGGAGTAGGCAAAATCGCTGCTCCCACAGAGCTCAGCCAGGGGGACAGGGTAGCCACACTATGACATACCTCAAATAGTCACAGAAATCATTGTGAGATTGTGACTGTTAAAGAGTGCTTCCACTTTGGAAGGCAGAGGTGGGTGGATCACGAGGTCAGGAGTTCCAGACCATTCTGGCCAACATGGCGAAACCTCGTCTCACTAAAAATACAAAAATTAGCCAGACATAGTGGCATGCGCCCGTAGTCCCAGCTACTCGGGAGGCTGAGGCACAAGAATCGCTTGAACCCAGGAAGTGGAGGTTGCAGTGAGCCGAGATCACGCCACTGCATTCCAGCCTGGTGACACAGCGAGACTCTGTCTCAAAAAAACAAAACAAAACAAAACAACAACAAAAAACAAAAGCAAAAATTAGCCAGACGTGGTGGCAGGCACCTGTAGTCCCAGCTACTCGGGAGGCTGAGGCAGGAGAATCGCTTGAACCCAGGAGGCAGAGGTTGCAGTGAGCTGAGATCACGCCACTGCACTCCAGCCTGGACAACAGAGACTCTGTCTCAAAATACAAAAAACCCCAAAATGAGCTGGGCATGGCAGTGCACGCCTGCAATTCTAGCTATTGGGAGGCTGAGGCAGGAGAATTGTGCTTCCCATGTTGTAAGAAGGTGTAACAGGATGAGACCTAGGCTGGGCAGGGGTGAAGGAGGGGAAAGAAGGCAGGCTTCTTGGAAATGCCACACGCCAGGAGGAGAGAACAGCATGTGCAAAGGTCCTGGAGAAAGAGTGCTCAGGAGATGTGGCAGGGACTGAGGGGTCACTAAGGCAGCTTGCCCACTGGCAGGAGATGAGGAGATAGACCAGCCCTGCAGGGCCCCGAGGACCATGGGGAGGAGTTGGGTCTTTATCCTGAGTGAAGAGACGCACTGGAGAAGTTCTGAGCAGAACAACCTAAACACATTTTGAAAAAGGCCCCTGCGTGGCTGGAGGGGGGAGGAGGAGGGGCAAGCAGTGGGCCATTTGAAGGCTCCACAGGAGCACAGGAGAGGGTTACTTCGGTCCACCCACTGCACTCTGAAACTTGAAAACCAAGCCAATTGTAAGCAATGGTTCTGCTAAAAAAGAAAAAGAAAGAGACATCCCGGAAGCCTAAGCAACCCCAAAACACAGCCAACCAGTCCTGTCCCTGTGCTATACGCACACCCTGTGTGTCGCCTCCCTTACTGGGCTCTGGGCTCTGAGTCTCATTTACTTGAAGGAAGGCGCTGAGAAGCACTGCCTGGCCGGGTGCGGTGGCTCACGCCTGCAATCCCAGCACTTTGGGAGGCCGAGGCAGGCGGATCACCTGAGGTCAGGAGTTCCAAGACCAGCCTGACTAAAATGGTGCAACCCCGTCTCTACTAAAAATACAAAATTAGCTGGGTACTAAAATTAGCTACTCGGGAGGTTGAGGCAGGAGAATCACTTGAACCTGGGAGGTGGAGGTTGCAGTGAGCTTAGATTGTGCCATTGCACTGCCTGGGCAACAAGAGCAAAACTCCATCTCAAAAAAAAAAAAAAAAAAAAAGAAGCACTGCCTGTCAACTGTCAACATATGATTAATTTTAAAGAGGGAAATGAATTAGTTCTCAATGAATACTCTGTAGGAGTAGGGAGTTGGTTGGGGATAGAGCAGACAACTGCAGTTATTCTGGAATCAAGCTGGGAACTCAGTGCCCCCTGGCGGCTGATTTCTACCAGTGTTCTCCAACTAATCCAGGGGTCAGAGCTCTGCCAGGGATTTTCACTCCTAAAGTGCATCTGGCCTTCCAAACAACGCTCCACTGTGATCAACTTACATTTATTGTGATTGCGGGACTACTGGGGATATATATAGAGGGTGGGGAAAGGACAGATATGCCGAGATGTCCTGTGCCTGTCTCAAGCCTGGAACTTATGACAAGGACACAGGGGAAGTTTGTGTGGGTGAATGATAGACTGTGCCCTTAAGAGGGAGCCAGATGCTTTACAGGACTCCATTTCTTTTGTCTGACAGAGATGCCTTCTACTGGGGAAGCAAGTCTCCCTGCCTCACAGCACTGCAAATTATGAAGACAGATGGGTGCAAGCCCATACCCTCAGGCAAGTCAAACCTCAGTTTCCTTATCTGTAAAATGGAAATGTCCTCTATCTCACTGGACTGCTGGGAGAAGTAAAGATAACATATAAAAAGTACCTAGCACCATTCTTTTTTTTTTTTTTTTTGAGATGGAGTCTGGCTGTGTGGCCCAGGCTGGAGTGCAGTGGTGCAATCTTGGCTCACTGCAAGCTCCACCTCCCGGGTTCATGCCATTCTCCTGCCTCAGCCTCCCGAGTAGCTGGGACTACATGCGCCCGCCACTATGCCTGGCTAATTTTTGTATTTTTAGTAGAGACGGGGTTTCACCATGTTAGCCAGGATGGTCTCGATCTCCTGACCTCATGATCCGCCTGCCTTGGCCTCCCAAAGTGCTGGGATTACAGGCTTGAGCCACCATGCCCGGCCACCTAGCACCATTCTTGGTACACGACAGGTGCTTGATAAATGGTAGCTGTTGTGATTACCATCTTATTACTGCTAGTGCTACTGTAAGGAGCAGTTCTGACAGCGTAGCCTTTTTTGCAGTTGGACAGTGCTGGTCTGAGTCCTGGCCCTTTTGCTTACTAGTGTGTGAATTTGTATCATTCCCTTTACTTCTGAGCTTCAGTTTCCTCATTGGTAAAACAGGGAAAGCCTCTGTGTCACCTCCATGTGTCACAAAATGCAACTGTCACAAATAGAAGTGCCTGTATCACCCTAGGTGATCAGAATTGCTATAATATCCTACCCTGGAAAGTAAGTCAGCCTTTAATCTGCTGCTTTAAAATAATTCCTCTTCTTTTAAAAAATATAGACGGGGTCGGCCAGGCGTGGTGGCTCATGCCTGTAATCTCAGCACTTTGTGGGGGCCGAGGTAGGTGGATCACCTGAGGTCGGGAGTTTGAGACCAGCCTGACCAACATGAAGAAACTCCATCTCTACTAAATATACAAAATCAGCCGGGCGTGGTGGTGCATGCCTATAATCCCAGCTACTTGGGAGGCTGAGGCAGGAGAATCGAGAATCGCTTGAACCAGGGAGGCAGAGGTTGCAGTGAGCCGAGATCGCGTTATTGCACTCCAGCCTGGGCAAGAGCAAAACTCCATCTCAAAAAAAAAAAAAAAAAAAAAAAAGGCTCCCTCTCTCCCTCTCCCTCTCCCCACGGTCTCCCTCTCCCTCTCTTTCCACGGTCTCCCTCTGATGCCAAGCGGAAGCTGGACTGTACTGCTGTCATCTCGGCTCACTGCAACCTCCCTGCCTGATTCTCCTGCCTCAGCCTGCAATTGCAGGCGCGCGACGCCACGCCTGACTGGTTTTCGTATTTTTTTGGTGGAGACGGGGTTTCGCTGTGTTGGCCGGGCTGGTCTCCAGCTCCTAGCTGCGAGTGATCTGCCAGCCTCGGCCTCCCGGGGTGCCGGGATTGCAGACGGAGTCTGGTTCACTCAGTGCTCAATGGTGCCCAGGCTGGAGTGCAGTGGCGTGATCTCGGCTTGCTACAACCTCCACCTCCCAGCCGCCTGCCTTGGCCTCCCAAAGTGCCAAGATTGCAGCCTCTGCCCGGCCGCCACCCCGTCTGGGAAGTGAGGAGCGTCTCTGCCCGGCCGCCCATCGTCTGGGACATGAGGAGCCCCTCTGCCTGGCTGCCCAGTCTGGAAAGTGAGGAGCGTCTCTGCCCGGCCGCCATCCCATCTAGGAAGTGAGGAGCGTCTCTGCCCGGCCGCCCATCATCTGAGATGTGGGGAGAGCCTCTGCCCCACCGCCCTGCCTGGGATGTGAGGAGCGCCTCTACCCGGCCGCGACCCCGTCTGGGAGGCGAGGAGTGTCTCTGCCCTGCCGCCCCGTCTGAGAAGTGAGGAGACCCTCCGCCTGGCAACCGCCCGTCTGAGAAGTGAGGAGCGTCTCCGCCCAGCAGCCACCCCGTCCGGGAGGGAGGTGGGGGTCAGCCCCCCGCCCGGCCAGCCGCCCCGTCCGGGAGGGAGGTGGGGGGGTCAGCCCCCCGCCCGGCCAGCCGCCCCGTCCGGGAGGGAGGTGGCGGGGTCAGCCCCTCGCCCGGCCAGCCGCCCCGTCCGGGAGGTGAGGGGCGCCTCTGCCCGGCCGCCCCTACTGGGAAGTGAGGAGCCCCTCTGCCCGGCCACCACCCCGTCTGGGAGGTGTACCCAACAGCTCATTGAGAACGGGCCATGATGACAATGGCGGTTTTGTGGAATAGAAAGGGGGGAAAGGTGGGGAAAAGATTGAGAAATCGGATGGTTGCTGTGTCTGTGTAGAAAGAGGTAGACATGGGAGACTTTTCATTTTGTTCTGTACTAAGAAAAATTCTTAATCCTGTTGATCTGTGACCTTACCCCCAACCCTGTGCTCTCTGAATCATGTGCTGTGTCCACTCAGGGTTAAATGGATTAAGGGCAGTGCAAGATGTGCTTTGTTAAACAGATGCTTGAAGGCAGCATGCTTGTTAAGAGTCATCACCACTCCCTAATCTCAAGTACCCAGGGACACAAACACTGCGGAAGGCCGCAGGGTCCTCTGCCTAGGAAAACCAGAGACCTTTGTTCACTTGTTTATCTGCTGACCTTCCCTCCACTATTGTCCTATGACCCTGCCAAATCCCCCTCTGCAAGAAACACCCAAGAATAATCAATAAAAATAAATAAATAAAAAAGGAGAAATAATAATTTTATATATATATATGGTCTCACAATTTGCCCAGGCCAGACCTCCTTCTTTAAGAGACAGGGTCTCACTCTGTCACCCAGGCTGAAGTGCAGTGGCACAATCATAGCTCACTGTAGCCTTGAACTCCTGGGCTCAAACGATCCTCCTACCTCAGCCTCCAGAGTAGCTGGGACTACAGGCATGAGCCACCACGACTGGCTAATTTTTTTTTTTTTTTTGTAGAGATGAGGTCTTGCTATGTTGTCCAGACTGGTCTTGAACTCCTGGCATCAAGTGATCTTCCCCACTCAGCTTCCCAAAGTGTTGGAATTACAGGTGTGAGCCACTGTGCCCAGCTGAAACCTTCTTTTAAGCAAGCTTCTAACCCTCTCACTCTGAGGCTAGGAAGACAAGTATGTCCCTTGGGTTCACTGCCCCCACAACTGGGCCCAGATAAGCAGACACACCCGAGCCTCAGCCACTTCAGCAGCTCAGCTTTGCCCTTAGTCTCTTTCCTGACTGGTAGTTTGAGCTGCTCCTGCCCCAAGGTGAGGCCAGGCTGTGGTTGCGCAGGATGTGCTATCCTGCTTGGATTGTGGACAGGGCCCCTGTGTCCATACCCACAGACACACTGACTAGAACCCACACGCAGATGCAGGGGCTCAAAGGCCAGCCTCTGCAGACAAGCAGGTGTGCATGCACATGCTCCTCTGCTGAGAGTGCAGACAGGAGCCCATGTGTGTGTTCTCCCTGGAGACGTCTTGGCACAGGGAGGAGGAGCAAGGGGGCTAGGGCAATTCTGGTACATCTGTGATGCTTGCAGATGCTGGGAAGGGGTATGTGTATGTGTGGGTGTGTGTGACAGGGGTCCAGTCTGTTAAGATTGTCATGAAACGTGCTTTTTCAGAGTGTACCTCAATCTGTCATTAGACTTTTACTTTTGTAGTTCTTGAGCAACATCTGCTCACCTAGACCAGAGGCTCTGTGAAGACAGTCTTGTTCACTGACACCTGACCAGGACCCAGCTTGGGGCATGGCACCTGACTGGCCCTCCGTAAATGGATGTTAAGGGGGAACCCTTCACCAATCCCTGGCCTGATCCAGCCTTACCTTTTCTCTTTCTCAGCTGGTAAGCCTGTCTGTTTAGCAGTAATCCCCTTGCTCCGGGGAATACCCTCTCCACCCCTTTCACATAGCCCCCACACCAGCAGGCTCACCTGGAATGACGACATCTCCAAGTCCCAGCATGGCAAAGTTGTTTGCTTCGAGGCCTTTCTCCAGCAGATCCTGGGGAAACACCACTGAAGCGGGAGGCGGGAATGTGAGGAGTCAGCTGGAGCCCAGTTTACATTTTTTTTTTTTTTTTTTTGAGACGGAGTCTCGCACTGTCACCCAGGCTGGAGTGCAGTGGCGCAATCTCGGCTCACTGCAAGCTCCATCTCCTGGGTTCATGCCATTCTCCCGCCTCAGCCTCCCAAGTAGCTGGAACTACAGGCGCCCACCACCGCACCCAGCTAATTTTTTGTATTTTTAGTAGAGACGGGGTTTCACCGTGTTAGCCAGGATGGTCTTGATCTCCTGACCTCGTGATCCTCCCGCCTCGACCTCCCAAAGTGCTGGAGTTACAGGCGTGAGCCACCGCTCCCGGCTACTTTGTATTTTTTTTTTTTGAGACGGGGCTTGCTCTATTGCCCAGGGCAATGAGGACTGCAATCGGGAGTGCAGTGGCATGATCTTGGCTCACTGCAACCTCTGTCTCCTAGGCTCAAGTGATTCTCCTGCCTCCTGAGTAGCTGGGATTTTAGACGCCCGCCCCATTTTTGTATTCCCAGCTTACTTTGACTCCTAACCCCCCATTCTTGTTGTATGAAACTCACACATTTGTTTCTGGGTGGGATGTGGGGGATGGGGACGTGAGAGGATGCAGGGCAATGTCTCCATCTGGAGTCACAGCTGGTTAGAGTGGGGAGGAATAGGGTCATCTAGGCTGAAGATTTAATGCCTTTACTGAGCTATAACTCAACCATACAATTTCAACGCCTTTTTATAGCTATTGAACCCTTTGGTTAAATGGGATTGACCCTAAAGCCCAGTATATAAAAGAAAAGAGCCACACAGTGCCAACATCTACAAGGTTTCCCATCTCACTATAACAGGGGTATGGACAGATGTTGGCCCTTGTTCTGAAGCAG
Source organism: Pan troglodytes (assembly GCF_028858775.2). NCBI lineage: Eukaryota > Metazoa > Chordata > Mammalia > Primates > Hominidae > Pan > Pan troglodytes. Next base: position 37,768,181 of record NC_072419.2, on the reverse strand, counting down.
GGTGAGCCCGGGCTATAAGCTCCTTCTGTATTTGCTGAGGGAGAAAAGGCTACACACCCGCAGATTGCTTCCTTAAAGCCCCTCACTCAGAAATCTTGCTGGACAGCTTGTCTGGATAAATACAGATTAGGGAGAAACGCCTCCCTCTGTGTCTAGTTATAGCAAAAGGAGGTTATAACTGGATTTCATCCATAGGGCCTTGCAAGCAGAAGAGCAGTTATAAGTGGACCTTAGAGGCTGACTTGTGGGTCTGTAGGTCTGAATCCTAGTTCTGTGCTCTGCACAGGTTACTTACCTGCCTTAGTTTTGTCACCTGTGAAATGGGTAGACAACAGAACTGACCCCTCAGGGTGGTAGTGAAGATTAGATGATTTGTACACAGTTAACTGCTACCTCATGCCTTCTTTACTAATCCAGTCCTGGTTTTGTGTTAGGCAGCCTTCCCAGGTGATAAGTGTGGTGCAAGACTAAGCCAGTCAGGAAAATCCTGTTCCTTGAATTCCTTACTTGCAGGTAGGGGGTCAGCTCTGGCCAACCTTTTTTTTTTTTTTTTTTTTGAGACGGAGTCTCGCTCTGTTGCCCAGGCTGGAGTGCAGTGGCGCAATCTCAGCTCACTGCAACCTCTGCCTCCCGGGTTCAAGTGATTCTCCTGCCTCAGCCCCCTGAGTAGCTGAAATTACAGGCATGCGCCACCACGCCTGGCTAATTTTTGTATTTTTAGTAGAGACAGGGTTTCACCATGTTGGTCAGGCTGGTCTCGAATTCCTGACCTTGTGATCTGCCCACCTCAGCTTCCCAAAGTGCTGGGATTACAGGCGTGAGCCACCACGCCTGGCCATTTAATTTTTATTTCTTTATACATATATACATATATATTTGAGACGGAGTCTTACTCTGTCACCCAGGCTGGAGTGCAGTGGTGCGATCTTGGCTCGCTGCAACCTTCATCTGGCCAACAACAGGTACACAGAGGTGCGTGCACAGGGATTCTGAATAAGCTTGTGCTTCCCTAATACATGGATAGGTACCCTTGCCCTGCCTGCCTCTTCCTGCCTTGAATGTACAACGCAGTGATTTACAGATTTTCTCTCTCAATCCTGGTACCATTCAATTTTGAGTGGCAGAGACTATTGTCACCATTTTACAGTTCTAGAAACCAGGGCTCAGAGAGGACAAGTCTTCTCCCCAAGGCCACACGGTCAGCAAGTGGCAGAGCTGAGATTCAAGTCCAGGCAGCCTGACGTCAGCATATGAGCACTTCACTCTTCTGCCTTTCTGCCACTGAGCACTAGTCCTAGCAGTAGAAGGCAGTGGGTCTTCTCCCTAGCCCAGAAAACCAGACCCTAAGTATCAGAAACCAAATATGACAGCACCACTTCCCTGCTCGGAGTCTTCCAGTGGCCTACGGGGCAGTGTCCAAGCTCCTTGGAGTGGCATCCTTGGCTTCCCAAATCTGGCCTCTGCCCACCTCTTTCCAGCCTCTTTTCCCTGAACTCAGCTATGCCCACTCCCTGATTCTCTGCTCCCAGGCCCCTCCATGTACCTTCCTGCCTCCAGCCCTTTGCTGAAGCTGTACATTCTCTTTCAAATGCCCATATTGCCCCTGCATGCTTGGGAAATGTGTATTCATCCTTCATGACCCAGAAAAGATTTTCCTGACACCCTGGCTGGGTTCTCTGGGCTTACACACCCCCAGGCTCAACCATCAAGGCACTGGGGAATAGCTGTTGCTCTGGCTGGCCCAGCATCTGTTCCCTTGCTCTGGAGAACTGCCCTCCCCTTGTACACTTGGTTCTGGGGGGCTGCCAATTCCAATACTCTGCCCCCAGGCACTGGAGAGGGCAGTGACCCTGGCCTGTCCATCACGATCCTCCATCTCTCCAGTGGGAGTGTCTGGCTCATGGGCCAGGCCAGGCCTTGTAGGTTTATTCAGGCCAAAGCTGGGAGAAACCTGTTTTCCTCTGGGGTCACTAAACTGGGACCACAGAATTCAGGAGCTGTTTGTGGCCATGAAGCTCTCCTCAACGCAGGGAGAAAGGCTGTCCGCAGTGGTAGAGTGAGTCATGAGAAAGACAGCTGTTTCTTGATTCCCTGAGTGGAATCTCCCCCAGTCTCCCCCAACGACTGCCTGTCGCCACGAGCCAGTGCTTCCATGGCATGCACTCACTGTTGCCTGCCCTCCCAGCAGCATCTTCCTCTCTTCCTTGCTAGCATGCCTGACGGATTCTGTTCCCCTCTCTGAGCCTTGTAATACCAGCAGGTGATTCTCCACTAGTCTAAAGCTTAAACTCTAAGCCAATCATGTTTCCTATCCCCCTCACTGGTGAATGGTTTAGACTTGGGCCTGTGACACAGTTTTGGCCAATAAAGTATGAGGGAGACTGCACAGGAGATTTGGGAAAAACCATCCCTCCCTGAGACATAATTTCCCCTTTCTTTTTCTGGACACAGCTATGTGAGGAGTCAGTGCTGGGAGCTGTGGCAGCCATCTTGGGACCATGAAGGGATGACCTAAGGGGCAGGTGGACATGCTGAGAATACTGGGGTGGGAGTCCTGAAGTAACCTTGGCTCTTGGTGAAGAGAGGGTCATTAACTCACTCTGAGCCTTCTACCCCTGGGCTTGCTGTAGTGTGAGATGACAAAATTTCCCCCTTGTTTAAAGACAGTTATACAGGTTGAGTATCCCATATCTGAAATGGTTCAACCAGAAATGTTTCAAACTTTGTTTGAATTCTGGAATATTTGCATATACATAATGAAATGTTTTGGGGATAAAACCTAAGTTTAAATATGAAATTCACATTATACATAATAGCTTGAAGGTAGTTTTATATATGTACACACACATGTATTTATATATATATAAATTTTAAAGACAGGGCCTCATTCTGTCATCCAGGCTGGAATGCAGGGACATGATCATAGCTCACTTCAGCCTGGAACTCCCAGGCTCAAGTGATCCTCCTGCTTCAGATCCTCCCAAGTAGCTAGGACTACAGATGTGTGTTACCACGCCTAGCTAATATTTTAATTTTTTGTAGAGATAGGGTCTTGCTGTTACCCAGGCTGGTCTTGAACTGCTGGCCTCAAGTGATCCTCCCACCTCAGCCTCCTAAAGAGTTTTATACAATCTTAAAATGCTATTTGCTGCATGAAACACAGTTCACATGTGTTAAGTCCTTATGTGTGGAATTTTCCATTTGTGGTGTCATGTCAGTGCTCAAAAACTTTTGGGTCTTGGAACATTCTGGATTTCAGATTTTTGGATTAGAGATGCTCAACCTGTAGGTGGATTTTCTATGACTTATAAACAGTGGATACACTGAAGAACAAAACCAAGGCAGTTTGAGAGGCACGGGATAGACAGCACCCGACACTCAGGTGCCAAGGGGACCCCAGTGAGGGGTCTCGGCTTAGAGGTTTTCTCTCCTGGAAAGCCCCTGCGCGTGCCCCCCGGGCTGGGTTAAACACTTCCCCTCCATGCTCGCTCCCATTTTGGCTCATTTCACGCCATGCTGCACCACGATCAAGTGGCCAGGGGCCGGGACCTGGGCAGGATGAACACAGCCAGATGAATCAATTGAGGATAAGGAAACCAGGCTGGGGAGCCACAGGAGGAAGAGGTACATGGGGAAGAGATAGGGAGATGCACTGACTGAAACGGGCTGTGGGGGCATGGCCCGGCAGGGGTAGGGGAAGGGGTTCCCTGTGGCGGGGTGGTCACTTACATTTTATTGGTGCCTCGAAGGACTTGGCCACTGTCACCATCACATTGGTGCCAAATACCTAGAAGGAGAAAAAAAGAGCAGTATGAAGGGAAGTGAGGGGCTGTGGGGGGAAGAATGGCTGTCCCTGGGCTTCTAGATGTGCTGCTGCCTGGGATCTGAGGGGAGCTGGGAGGGGCTCCAGTGCAGATCTGAAGCTGAGGTGAGGTGGCCACTGATACTGGTTCTGGGCAACAAAGGGGAAATTCGAGGGAGTATAGAAAGGACCTCTGATGGCCCAAGCCAGGCAGCCTATGTTTATTCACAGTTCTGTTCCTCCCAAGTGATAAAGTCCCCAGCGCTACCCACTTGAGAGGGGAAGAGGCTGCCTGGGGCCAGGAAAAGGGTGCCTGAGTCAGGCTGACGTCAGTCCCTCTGTGATGCCTCTCAGAGTGAATGTGAATGCCCTTGCTGGGCCCATTCATCAACATTCTTCCACCCCTACCTGAACTTCTCTAAGTCTCAACTCCCTTGCCAAGGAGACATGGGATTAGGTAACACCCCTGCTAGCAAGGAAGATAGGCAGGTGGTCGGAAGGCACCGGGCATGAGTGTGCTCTCAGAAAGAGGTAGAATCTACTCTCTCTGGCTCCATCTCACAGATGGGCCCAGAGAGGACTTGCTCTGCGGTCCGGAACTTCAGCCCAAAACAGCTCTTCTCCGTCAGATGACTGCAACTTGGGCCAGAGAGGCAGGGTAGTAGGAAGATGAGATGGCCCTGGAGCCAGACATCCTTGGCATCCCTGCCTGACTCACCCAGAAGACATCGTAGATGAAGAGTCCGCCCAGCAGGATGCAGCCAGTGCTGACATTGTTGAGGTGCAGGAGCTCTACTCCATTAAGGGAGAAGGCCAGGCCAAAAAGGTTGTTGGCAATCCAGTGCTGAGGAAAGCGGGGAGTGAGACCAGCTTGCTGTGACCCACCCTGCCCTGTCAACCCCATCCTCCCCTTCTGCCCAGGTCCTGACTACTCACCTTCCTCAGCAGGTACCAGACGCCAACGATGCTGCTCAGGCCCAGGCACACCAGGTCCTTGGTGTCAAATTCGTAATTGATGATCTCTGAGCAGAGAGGCCAGGTAAGTCCACTCCTTGAGGCAGGGCTACCCCTCCCACCTGTCAGCCCCTGGACGGAGGAGGGCATGGCTGTGGGCACTGTGAGAGGTTCACAGGCTGGCGGGGCTAAGCCTTGGCTGCCCCAGATTAGTATGAGTTTCAGAAGGGGAGAGCTCACTGGAGCCACCCCAACCCCTCCAATTTCCTACAGGAGGGAATGGAGGCCCAGAGAGAGACTTACAAGCCTGGCACAGTATCAGCGGGAAGTGGTCTTTGGTGTTAGAAGCACAGGCTTTGTTACTTGTAGCTGGGTGACCTTGGGGAAGGCAGTGCCCTCTCTGAGCTTCAGTTTTCTTATCTGTAAAAAGGGGATAACAGCACCCCTTCTTAGGGCTGCTGTGGGGGAATAAGTAAGACAGTCCTTACAATGCATTCAGCACAGTGCCTGGCACATAGCGGGTGCTCAGTCAGTGCCAGCTGCCACTGAGCCCAGGTCTTTAGAAAGGTCGAGTTAATTCTGGAATCTTTCTACTTTGCCACCAAAGGATGAAGAAGGTTAGCGGCAGTCTCAGTTCACTAGCAGGCGATGAAGAAGGGAAGAGATGCAGGTCTCAAGGAAAGGCCGGAGTCCCCGAGGCTGCTTTTGTGGGGGGCCCTGTGGTAGACATCTTGATGTTAGACCCTTCTCAATTGCTTCCAAGCTTCCTAAGAAGACAACTAGAGGCTGTGGAGTTTGCCGGGAGTCACAGAGTCCAGACACTCCTTTCACATTCCAGAGTGTAGCAGACTGCTTGCTGCTTGTCCCCTAATTTGTTTTTTCATCTGTGGTAAGAGCACCCTGATTTGTTTTCTATAAAGTATCTGTTAAACTTATTTAGCATAACCACAGAGGCATTGTATTCACGCTGTCACACACAGACACAAACACACATACGACACAATCAATATCCACATTTAGCCCCCCAAATGCATTCCTTCTGAGGCTCATTTATATGTCTTCATGTGCCACAGCCCATCATTTAAATAATGGATATTTTCAATGCCAATTCCTTTGTTGACTTTCTCAATATCTTCTGCAGACATCTTCATGACCCCAACACACAGAGCATGCTGTTTTCCTTCCGCTGTGACTGCTACAATCGTATCTACCGCAGCAGGGTACAGCTTAGCTCCAGGAGAAGTTAAACCTGGACACATAATATTTGCGCCACTGAGTACAAATTTGATAGCTCCTTTATCAACCTGCTGGTGTGGCAGGATAAAAGGGTATTTGTGAAGCAACCTTAGAGTTGGACAAAAAGGCCCCTTTCTTTGTCTAAAAAACAGTAATTCCCCACTTACGGTAAGGATTTCTGTATGTTCGTGGCATCGGACTATTTTGACAGGATCTTTCTTAGGCATGATTTGATTAAGCCATGGTTCAATACCTGGAAATTGCTCTACCAGTTGGCTCTTAATGCCCTTAATAACTGACGTTTTCAACTGGATGCAGTTGGACACACTTTCCTTTTCATCAAACTTCTTGAACATGATCCAGGGTGAAGCGGGCGACAACAGGGAAACAAACGGAATTGGCAAGGCTCCGGTGGAGTCCCCTGCAGGAAGGCCGGCGCGGGCGCCACGCGGCCTGCCAGACGGTCAGAGCCGTTGTCGCTAACCGGAAGATGACACAGCCAGCGCGCTTTACGGCCCGGTGAAATCTGACAACTTCCGCTCTCTGAACGCCACGTCACGACTGCGCTTGGCCCGCTGTTCCTTCGACTGCTGATTCCTCTCCAATGAGGATCGCTGAAACAGTAGGGCTTGAGAAGCTAGAAATGATACGAATGCTTTCTCCTTGCCGGAACAGAAGACTGGAGATGCGCACCCTGATGAGTTAGTTCTAACTAGACACGAGACCGACTCACGGCCATTTTCCAGCTTCTCTTATAGCTAAATGGACAGGGAATATGGATGCCTCTCCTTCCTTCTGGCTGGACAGTGGAGTGATGACACTATCCTGACCCGAGGGCCAGTGCTGTATATGGCGGAGCATGAGATAGAGAGGGCCTGGGACCTTGAAGACTGTGGTATAAGCCTAGCCTTTTTACTGTTTTATTTATTTATTTTTTTAGACGGGGTCTTGCTCTTTTGCCCAGGCTGGAGTGCACTGACCGTGGCTTACTGCAGCCTCGAACTCCAGGGCTCAAGTGACCCTCCTGCATCAGCCTCCCAAAGTGTTGGGATTACAGGCATGAGCCACCGCGCCTGGCCAAGCTTAGTCTTTTTTTTTTTTTTGAGACAGGGTCTCACTCTGTCGCCCTGGCTGGAGTGCAGTGGCGCGATTTCGGCTCACTGCAACCTCCGCCTTCCCAGGTTAAAGCGATTCTCCTGCCTCAGCCTCCCGAGTAGCTAGGATTACAGGTACACGCCACCATGCCTGGCTAATTTTTTGTGTGTTTTTAGTAGAGACGGGGTTTCGCCGTGATGGCCAGGCTGGTCTGGAACTCCTGATCTCAAGTCATCCGCCTGCCTCAGCCTCCCAAAGTGCTGGGAGGCGTGAGCCATCTCACCTGGCCCAAGCTCAGTCTTTAAAAAAAAAAAATCAACAATTGTTTAACAGAGGTTCCTTACAGATGCACAAAGCAATCACATAAAATTGCTGCCGATTAGGGACAAGGCAGCATGTGCTAGGCACCAGTAAGAGAGAGTGCTATGGCCGGGCGCGGTGGCTCACGCCTGTAATCCCGGCACTTTGGGAGGCGAATCAAGAGGTCAGGGGATGGAGACCAACCTAACACGGTGAAACCCCGTCTCTACTAAAAATACAAAAAATTTAGCCGGGCGTAGTGGCGGGCGCCTGTAGTCCCAGCTACTCGGGAGGCTGAGGCAGGAGAATGGCGTGAACCCAGGGGGTGGAGCTTGCAGTGAGCCAAGATTGTGCCGCTGCACTCCAGCCTGGGCGACAGAGCGGGACCCTGTCTCAAAAAAAAAAAAAAAAAAAAAAAAAAAAAGTGCTAGATTTCACATGCTCAGTATTGTACACAAGAGAAATACCTGCTGGGCGTGGTGGCTCACTCACGCCTGTAATTCTAGCGCTTTGGGAGGCTGAGGTGGGCAGATCACTTGAGGTCAGGAGTTTGAGACCAGCCTGGCTAGCATGGCAAAACTCCATCTCTACTAAAAATACAAAAAAATTAGCTGGGTGTGGTAGCACACGCCTGTAATCTCAATTACTCAGTTGGCTGAGGTTTCAGTGAGCTGAGATCGCACCACTGCACTCCACCCTGGGTGACAGAACAAGAATCTGTCTCAAAAAACAAAAAACAAAGAAATACCTGCTGTTTGGTCAAGCATTGATAATCTTGTTACAGCATTTGAATCCATACCCTAACTAACCTGCAAATCCCAGGATCTCCACACTTCCCCATAGTTTGCATTTTTAAAAAATTTTTTTGTAGAGATGAGGTCTCACTATGTTGCCTAGGCTGGTCTCAAATTCCTGGCCTCAAGTGATCATCCTGTCTTGGCCTCCCAAATTGCTGTGATTACAGGCATGAGACACTGTTTCTGGCCAGTTTTTATTTTTGAAAAAAGAGCTGTGGAACCCCCTTTTCAAACCTTAGGTGAGGCAGTGATCACACTAAAAATATATACGAATAAAATAATCATGAAGGCCGACTTTGATTGAGTGCTTACTATGAGCCAGGCACCATGCTGAATGCTTTCCACTTATTGACTCGCCATCTTAACAACATGACTGTGAAGGAGGTACTAGATTAACACTTTCATTTTACAGATGGGAAAAACAACAACAACAAAAACACCCAATGCTCAGAGAGGTAAGGCGTTCACCCAGGGTCCCATGTCTAGACAGTAGCAGAGTTGGAATGTGAATCTAGGCCATGGAATTCCAGAGCCCACTTCATCAGTTGCTCTATTGGAGAACCCCAATATTGGAGAGACAAAGGGAATGGTGGAGGAAGACACCCAAGGCACACTACAGGGGAAAGTGGTTAGCACTGACCTTCCTTGTTTTCCCCAGAACCCTGTGTGAAGAGCAGCTGGTACTGTCGATTTGGAAAGCTGGCTGGAAAAAACTTATTCATGAAGGGGCTGGAAGGAAAGACAAAGCAAGTCGGCAAACAGAGCCCCCATGGGCAGTCAGCCTTAACACACCCCTGCCCCATTTACAGCTGGCACCCTTACAGCTGTCCTGATAGGTAGGTGTTACTGTTCCCACTCTACAGATGTGAAAACAGAGGCCCTCAAAAGGTAAGTGATTTGCCCAGAGTCACACAGGGGTCCTATATCTCAGCTAAGACTCAAACCTAGGTTTTTGCACTCATAGTGATTTCTCTACTGCCTTTTTGTTAACATCAAAGAAATGCAAAGCAGAAGCAGATAGACTTTCAGGCAAAATACCATTTTTGGGAGAGCAGAGGATCCCAAAGTCTGGCCCACATGCCACCTATATGAGTCCCTTGTCAAGAAGCATATTTGTGGACTCCCTTCCAAACCTATCAAGTTAGATGACCTGACAGTCACCCCCACCCCACTCCATGACTTGACATTCTGCTTTCCAACAGCAGGACTGAGATTTTTACAGACTCAGCTGGAATCAATCAGCCAGATGAATCATAGCCCCTGGGCAGGATCACTATCACATTCACTCCTTCCACAAGGCCTCAGTTGTTTAAGACCAGCTTGGCCTCGTCTCTAGAAGCATTCTCTCTGATTACCCAGCATGCCCCACCTCCCAGCCAGGAAGGAAGCAGAGACCTTTTCTGGACTTTTTTCAGAGCAAGATTAGCAAACCAAGGCCTCTTGACCCAGCCTGGTGGCAGTACTGTGGAGTGGCTGCATGCCTGGGTGGCCCAGCACTGAGGCCTGCTCTGCTATGTGGCTGTGGGAGAGCCATTTCAGTGGCTCTGTCTCCCTGGACCTCAATCTTCTCATCTGTATACAGGGCTAACAATACCATCTGTCTCAGAGCATTGCTATGAAGATATGAAAGAAGGCAGGATGAATGCTTTGCCTGGCATGGAGTCTTTAGCAGGGATGAGGCAGGCCAGGAGGTACCCAGGTCACAGTGATAAAGGGAGGGAAAAGGGAACTCTCTTTTTTTTTTTTGAGATGGAGTCTCACTCTGTCGCCCAGGCTGGAATGCAGTGGCGCGATCTCGGCTCACTGCAAGCTCCGCCTCCTGGGTTCACGCCATTCTCCTGCCTCAGCCTCCCGAGTAGCTGGGACTATAGGCACCCGCCACCATGCCCGACTAATTTTTTTTTGTATTTTTAGTAGAGAAGGGGTTTCACTGTGTTAGCCAGGATGGTCTCCATCTCCTGACCTCGTGATCCGCCCACCTCGGCCTCCCAAAATGCTGGGATTACAGGCGTAAGCCACCGCGCCCGGCCAAGGGAACTCTCTTCTAAAGACCCTGGTGGCATGGAGCAAGATGTAGATTCAAGAACCCTCTCTGGCCAGGTGCAGTGGCTCACGCCTGTAATCCCAACATTTGGGAGGCTGAGGTGGCGGATCACTTGAGGTCAGGAGTTCGAGACCAGCCTGGCCAACATGGCAAAACCTCATCTCTACTAAAAAAAATACAAAAATTAGCCCGGCGTGGTGGCAGGAGCCTGTAATCCCAGCTACTCAGGAGCCTGAGGCAGGAGAATCGCTTGAACCCGGGGGGCAGAGGTTGCAGTGAGCTGAGATTGTGCCATTGCACTCCAGCCTGGGCGACACAGCGAGACTCCGTCTCCAAAAACAAAAACAAAAAACCATCTCTGGGCCTCTATTTCTCCACTTGTCAAAGAGCTGATCCCTCCTAGCCTGTAGGGCTGTGGTATGAATGATGGGAGGGCTTTGTGAAGAGAAGCGCAGCAGGTGCAAGGCCAGAATCGGAAATGGGCTCCCACAGCAGGGTTCTGAGGCGGTGGGAGGCAGAAGCTGGGTGGGTGACAGGAAGCTACTTTCAGATTAGTTTGCTGAATCAGTTTTGGGGGAGTCTGAAGCCAGGGTGTGAGTGCAGGTATGGATAAGAACTCTGCCCATCTTAGCTGGCCTCTTCCTTAGGAGCTTGGTGCTCAGCTTCTCAACCAGCAGAGTGTGACAGTTAAAGACATGGACTCTGGAGCCAGACTTCCTGGGCTCAAATCCTAACTCTGCCACTTATTAGTGGTCTGATCTTGGGAAACTTGCTTAACTGCTCTGTGCAACTGTTCCTCATCTGGAATGCTACAACACCTTTCTTGTAGGGCTATTGAGAGGATTAAATGAGCACTTGGCACCCTATAAACTTAACTGCAGCTTCAACTTCAAGTAGCAAGTCTCTAGATTGATATCTTTGTTATTCCAAGAAAAGAGAGGCTGCTTAGCACTACACAGGGGAAGAGTCAAGCAACCTGGCTAGCGCGAGCCTGTGGACTTGAGAATAGAGGCCCTGTCTCATCATCTTCACCCTACCCTGGGGTGAAGATGCCTGGTGCCTGCTAGACATCTGCTAAAATGCTTGCTGAATGACTCTGAATGCAGACTTTTGTAGCAGGCAGAGATTCTTCCTGGCCCTTGATGGCTCATGTCAAACGTAAAGGTCATTGCTTCCCACTGACAAGCCACATCCTGGTGCCCTTCTCCCCTGGGGGTGGAAGGTAGGGTCAGTGAAACTGGTGATGTGGCTTCCTCCTCTGGGGTGGCAGATCTGGTCCTTCTGGGCATTTTTTCCCTCTAAGGTCAGCTGGGTGGGGCACGAGCTCAGACACAGATGATGAAGTAAGCCGAGGTTCCCTTTGCAGGAAGGATGTCTTGGGTTTGAATCTTGGTGACTACACAAGGTAAGGCAGGCTGTGGCCCCTGCCTTCCTCCAATCCCCCAGGCTGGGATTTGTTCCCAAAGAGGCTTAATGTGGGCTAGGAAGTGGTGGTGGAGGTGGAGGGAATCCTGAGAACCTCAGCCTGTGCTGTCACAGCTCGGGTGCAGCTCTCTGCAGCCTTTCAGCAGGCCTCTCCTCTGCCAGTCCTTGGGAGACCACAGGCTCAATGGCAGGAGGTGGCCAGCCCACCCCCTTTAAGCTCCCCCCCACTTCACTTTTGCCAAAACTGTAAAGAATAGGGGTTTTGGAGTCAGACAGACCTGAGCTCAAAACCTCACTTTGCCCTTACCAGCTGTGAATCCTGGTGGTCACATAACCCCTCTGAGCCCAATTTCCCTGTCTTAAACCTTTGGATCTGTTGTTTGGATCCTGAGGAAGGTCTAAGTTTGTGGATACAGGCAGCTGATCAAAATTCTAACAATACTGTAGACTTTCCTTGAGAAAATATTTAAGAAAACTCGATTTAATTGAAACATCCATTTAATTGGTAGACCAACTTTCTAAAAAGCATGATCAAATCATCCCCTACTTACTAAAATTATTTTCACTGGATTCAGTTCTTTTCCATGTTAATTTTACAATAATGATTTCCTTCATCTGACAGTTTTTGGTCCCCATGAAATTTTTTAGTGGACCAGCTTTAACCCCATATGGTAAGCATACCTTCTGCCTATGGTCATCCATTATTCTTATTTTTTTCTTATATTTTTCAGATGGGGTCTTACTCTGTTACCCAGGCTGGAGTGCAGTGGCATGATCACAGCTCACTGCAACCTCTCTGCCTCCCAGGTTCACGCGATCATCCCACCTCAGCCTACCGAGCAGTTGGGACCACAGGCACGCACCACCATACCCGGCTAATTTTTGTATTTTTTGTGGAGACAGGGTCTCAACATGTTGCCCAGGCTGGTCTTGAACTCCTGAGCTCAGGTGATCCAACAGCCTAGGGCTCCCAAAGTGCTGGGATGACAGGTGTGAACCACCATGCCCAGGTGATCCATTATTTTTAAAAGGTATGGTTTTCCCAGGTCAAATTTTGTTGCTCTAAATTTCATTAAGAAAATTATTCTTCTGTTAGTTTCTAGTCACTCATACATTTTACCATGTGCAGTTTTAGCTGCTATTGGTTTTATTTTCTGTTGATAATATCTATCTCTAAAAATTATGAAGTGGCTAAAAGACAGATAGACAATTATTTCTTTTTTTTTTTTTGAGATGGAGTCTCCCTCTGTCACCCAGGCTGGAGTGCAGTGGTGCGATCTTGACTCATTGCGACCTCCACCTCCTGGGTTCAAGTGATTCTCCTGCCTCAGCCTCCCGAGTAGCTGGGTGCGCCATCACACCCAGCTACTTTTTTGTATTTTTAGTAGAGACAAGGTTTCACCATGTTGCCCAGGCTGGTCTTGAACTCCTGACCTCAGGTGATCCACCTGCCTTGGCCTCCCAAAGTGCTGCGATTACAGGTGTGAGCCACCGTGCCCACCCTCAATTATTTCTTGACATAGATTACTCATCTATGAGAAATTTGGGACAATGTCCCTTAGTTATTATTCTAAAAGGGAAAAAAAGTCTTTGGTGTCAAGATGATAAAGGTTCAAAATACCCTGCCTAGGCAGCTGGGTAGAGATAAGATCTTCATTGTAGGGTTGTTGCAATAACATTAAATAATCAGTTCCTCAGCACACAGCCTAACAGTGGCTTTCAAAACACACTGGGCTGTCTGAGGTGGAGGCTGGGCTGTGGGGAGACTTGGGGGTCTCAAGCGTCTCACAGATGCTGGGGTAGGATGGTCTACAGTTGGGGAGGATCCTAATCAGCATGGGAAAGGAGGACACCCAATGTCTGGAAGTGACTGCCCCCACCCCACCCCAGGTCCACCACGAAAGGACTGGTTTGTCCTGTGAGCAAGGGCGACTGGGCCTGCCATTATCTTGGTTGGGTCCAAGTCACTCAGGTTCCCTGGGCCTCCATTTTTCAGGATGCGGGGCTGGACTAGAATTCTCCCAAGCTAGCTAGAATAGAATTTTGTGGGTGAAGAGTCAGTGCAGGTGAGGACAACAATGACCTCAGTGGGAAGACCAGAGGTGAAGTCTCAGCTGTGTAACCCTGGGCCAGCCACTAGGCTCACTGTGTGCTTGGCACTGTGCTCTAGGGATGTTACAGCCTGGGGCTCACTAGACCCTCCCCACACCTCTGAGGAGGTACCTGTAGTCTCTCCATTTTATAGGTAGAAGAACTATGCTCAGAGCTTGAGTAATTTACACATATTAGAGCTGGCAGCACCAGGTGTTTGTCCCAAGGCTGCCTGCCTCTTGACCCTGTGCTCCTGACTACCACACTGTCCTGCCAGTGTGCCTAGAAGAATGAAGCCACATTCATATTGGCTTTTTTTTTTTTTGAGATGGAGTCTCACTCTGTCGCCAGGCTGGAATGCAGTGGTGCAATCTCGGCTCACTGCAACCTCCGCCTCCCAGGTTCAATGATTCTCCTACCTCAGCCTCCTGAGTAGCTGGGACTACAGGCATGCACCACCACGCCCAGCTAATTTTTTTGTATTTTTAGTAGAGACGGGGTTTCACCATGTTGGCCAGGATGGTCTCAATCTCCTGACCTTGTGATCCGCCTGCCTCAGCCTCCCAAAGTGCTGGGATTACAGGCATGAGCCACCACCTGGCCTCATATTGGCTTTCAATGCTTTTGGGAGCAGATTCTGCCCATGCCCTCAATGTGCACAAACTTTCTAGCACCTGACCTCTCCCTCCTTTGTACGTCTTCCAGGTTTCCTACCCTTCAAAGAACGCTAAGTTCAAGTTGAGTTCCTTCCTTCTGGGAACCCTGGCCACCTCTTGGTCTATCAGTGTTTCTCAGTCTGAGGCTGCACCTCTTCAACGGGGCAGACAGAAACATACTGGGACATCTCTGTAGTCACAAGCTGGGGAATACTGGTATGCAACTCCCATTTGGTGAGCAGGGCAAGGTTGCCAACTGTTTGTAATACACGGGATAGTCCTGCAGAATGGAGAACTGGCCTGTCCAAAATAAAAGTAGCAACCCCCTCTAATGAACCACTCTCCCCACTGAAAGGACATGAGCATGTGGCAGTTTGAGTTAGGGTAGCAGTGGGAAGAGGATGGGCTCTGGAGCCACACCTGGGTTTGAATCCTGGCTCTGTTGCTTATTAGCGGTGTGATCCTAGCAAATTTCTTAACCTCTCTGGGCTTCAGTTTCCATGACTATCATACAGGTGTGAAAGCAAAAGCAACCCATATAAGGTTGTCTGGCAGGTTAACACAGATAATGACAGTAACAGCTAATAGTTACTGAACACTTTAAATCACCAGATACTGTGCTAAAAGCTTTCCACATGACCCCATGGGAAGGGCACTATTATTTTTCTCCACATTCACCAGGAAATTGAGGCCAGAGAGATTAAGTAACTTGCCCAAGATCACAGAGCTATTAAGTGGCAGAGTCTGGACTCAAAGTAAGGTAGTCAAATGCCAGAGCCCGCACTCCTAACTTTTCACTATGCTGCCTCTGGCTCCTTACGAAACACGGTCATGTGTGAGGAGCCCAACATGGCACTTAGCACACAGCTAGGCCACAACACCCGGCAGGTGGTACTGGTGTTACTCACCTGAGTATTGTCACAACTAACATGACATTACTGCTCACAAATCACTTTCCCAACAGCTGTGGTGGTGGAAACACCCACCAGATCCTCATCATGTCTATAAGGAAACTGTGGCCCAGAGAGGTCATTGTTCTTGTCCTAGTCATCTACAGTGTGCAGGGGAAAGAGTCCCTTGAGTTTTATAGCCAGGATTCAAACCTGGCTCTGAATGATGCCAAAAGTCATGTTCTCATCCAAGACCCTGTACTGGTTCCCGAGAAAGCTGCTTCAAATGTTGCAGAGAGATGCCTTCTGACCTGATGGTGTGGGACAGGGCCAGGATTCCCAGCACGAAGAAATACATGGACAGCAGGAGGTTGATGTACTCCTGGGAGAATATCTGAGGCAGAAATACAAAGAGAAACAGGAAGTTAGGGTTGCCAGTGGCTGTGAGGAAACCAGAGTCCCTGCGTCTCTTCTGGAGGTTGGTCTCACCCTTCTTGAGTCGGGGGACAGTCAGGAAGAGTCTCAGACAATACTAGTGGCATTCTAGTTTCTGCAGCTGTGGGGGAAAGGTGAGAAACCTCAAGCCCCCAGCTGTACCTCGCAAAGGGGTTTGTAAGTTTACGTTTAGTGGCTCCATTATCTGGAGAGAGACAATTATGTTTGTGCTCAGAGTGCTGCACAGGGGTTCTTAAGGGATAAGGGAGTCTTCAGTATAGAGCCCCAGGAGAGCTGTTGGAACCTCAGAACTCGCTCTTCCACATTTCCTTCTCCCTGTTTAATCATCCAGGGAGCCCCTACAGAGTGGCTACCCAGGCCCCAAGCATGCTAGTTACAAGACATCTGTCCCACTCCATTCTCCACATTCTGCTTTCTGATGACTCCTCCTGCAGTGATGGCTGAAGCTATGACAGCATCCCTGACAGCTGCTTCTTGGTCTTTTCGTCGTTAGGTGAAACTTGAGAAATATTCTGTCACAATGCTCCAGTCAATGGTCACATGTTAATTCTAGACTTTGGAAAGGCTATGCCATGGTACACCATGTTTGCTGCATCCCTGATGAATTTGTTACTATCGTGGTCTCTAACCTGGACGGAATAAGGGAATAATGTGCTGTTGTGTGGGGTATAGGGAACCTGGCCACTCTCAAGCAGGGCTGTTTTGGAATCTGCTGAACATCTGTCAGATCATGTCACTCCCTTACTGGAAGCCTCTCCGCAGCTAACCTCTGCTCTCATAAGCTGAAAGCTCACATCCACCTGTTGGCCTCTTGCCCTCGTGGTGGCCACCACAAGTCTCCTGAGCCTTGGCTCACACATGCTCTTGCTCTACACACTGCAGCCACACTGGCCTTTTTGCAGTATGATGTGTGTGCTACATGCCCACCCACAGGCAGCTGTGTACAAGCTCTCCTGCTGCCTGAGATGTTCTCCTCTCTTCTCTCTTCACTGAGGCCACCCCTACTCAACCTTCTTTAGCTCCCAGATCAGGGAAGCTTTGCTCACATAGTTTCTATGAGACAATAACCCCTCAGTAATTCAGCCCATACTGATTGATTGCCTACTACGTGCAAGGCATTGTCCTAGACACCAGTGATTCAGCAAGGAATCAGGCAAAGTCGCTGCTCTCCTAGAGTTCATGGGCCTGTGAGGGAGAAAGAATCTCGAAAGAAACAGTTACATGTATTGTTAGGTGGCAATGGGCACTAAGAAAAGCAAACCAGGGCAGGGAGATAGAGAATGAAAGGGCAGAGCTGCTATTTTAGACAGGTGGGCAGGGAAGGTTCTGGAGGAGAGGACATAGGAAGAGCGTCATAAACGAAGGGAGCAGGTGCAAAGGTCCTGAGGTGGGTGAATGTTCATGTGTGCAGGGACTACAGAGGACCTGTGAGCCCAGAGCTAAGGGAGCATGGGGACAGTGTCAGGAAAGTAGGCTGGGCGGGAAAAGGGAGCCAGACCCTGCAGTGCCATGGGAAAGTCTTTAGATTTGCCTGCATGAGACAGGCTGGTACTGGAGTGCTGATGGCAGGGTTTGACATGATCAGACAGCATGAGAGGACCTCTCTGCTGCTGTGTAGAAGACCCTGCAGGGCTAGAGTGGAAGCAGGGAGCAGGAGAGGGGGACGGTGCCCTGGCTTGGGGGGATGGAGGGGAAGTGATGAGCAGTGGAAGGATTCTAGATCTGTTCTGCTCCCCTGACCCCCACCCTCCCCGAGATGGAGTTTCGCTCTTGTTGCCCAGGCTGGAGGGCAATGGTGCGATCTTGGCTCACTGCAACCTCCACCTCCTGGGTTCAAGTGATTTTCCTGCCTCAGCCTCCCAAGTGGCTGGGATTACAAGCATGCACCACCACGCCCGGCTAATTTTGTATTTTTAGTAGAGATGGGGTTTCACCATGTTGGTCAGGCTGGTCTTGAACTCCTGACCTCAGGTGATCCACCTGCCTCGGCCTCCCAAAAGTGCTGGGATTACAGGCGTGACCCACCGCACCCAGCCTCCAGATCTGTTCTGGAATTGGAGCTGCAAGATGTGTGAAGGGGCTGGATACAAGGGCTTGGGGGGACAGGGAGAAGGATGACTCCTGGAGTTTCGGCTGAGCTAGGACAATGCAGGTGCTGTTGTGGATAAGGGGCTTGGGCAGTTCACCTTGGGTGTAGGTTCACCCTGAGCTGGTTCTTCCATGCTTTCCTGGTGCTATGGACCTCACCTTAACAGCACTTTGTACAGCTGTAACTTCACATCTATCTGTGTGATTGGTGTCTGTCTCTACCACTTAACAAGATGCTTCTTGAGGACAGGGATGGTCAGCTGTTTTTCTCACTTCAGTATCCCCAGTACCCAGCCAGGGCCTGATGTAGCAGGCTCTCAATAAATGCAGAATGACTGAATGGAAGGGCAAATTGGTGGTCCATGTTAGTGCTACAAGAAAAAGACCTATGAGCAGACTTTGTAGGCATATGGATTGTGCTTTATTTATGAAGATGTGGCATACCTCTCACATTGCGTTCTTTCAGTCTGAGCCCTTGGGACAAATCACTCTCAGGCCACACCTCTGAGCTTCTTGTTGGTTTCACTGTGACCCATGTGGATTGGGCACCAGGTCTCACTTTCCTTTGTGTTTTGGCTGCTAAAAAGCCAGAGCCACAACTAAGCCCATTTCTAGCAGGAGTATAGGCTTCAGAGCATGGGGTATGGGTGTGGTCCTCACCCAAGGCTTGTTTTATCTTATTTTAATTTTCTCCTTTAACTCTATTTCTTCTGTCTTTCTTATGCTGTTGGATTTAATTTTTTGAGTTGCCTCAAAGGAATCAATTTTAAATAAAGTGGGATAAAGTAAATACTATGATTTTGTGAAATATTACTATATTGTACAAATTTAAAACTTATTTTAAAAACTTACTTTACAGATGCCTCAACATCCCCACAAATAGGATATGAACATTCTGCCCAGGTTCTCCTTCTGGCCCTCCTCTTCTTTTTTTTTTTTTTTGAGACGGAGTCTCGCTCTGTCGCCAAGGCTGGAGTGCAGTGGCACGATCTTGGCTCACTGAAAACTGTGCCTCCCGGGTTCACGCCACTCTCCTGCCTCAGCCTCCCGAGTAGCTGGGACTACAGGCGCCCGCCACCACGCCCGGCTAATTTTTGTATTTTGTTTAGTAGAGACGGGGTATCACCATGTTACCAGGATGGTCTCGATCTCCTGACCTCGTGATCCGCCCGCCTCGGCCTCCCAAAGTGCTGGGATTACAAGCGTGAGCCACTGCACCCGGCCCATTTCTTCTTCTTTTTTTTCTTTCGAAACAGGATCTCACTTTGTTGCCTAGGCTGGAGTGCAGTGGCCTGATTTTGGCTCACTGCAGCCTAGACCTCCAGGGTTCAAGTGATCCTCCTGCCTCAGCCCCCAAGTAGTTGGGACTACAGGTGTGTGCCACCACGCCTGGCTAATTTTTGTATTTTTTGTAGAGACAGGGTTTCACCATGTTGGCCAGGCTGATCTTTAACTCCTGGGCTCAAACGATCTGCTGCCTTGGCCTCCCAAAGTGCTGGGATTACAGGCGTGAGCCACAGTGCCCAGCCTCTGGTCTTCTTCTTCTATGACCTAATACCATTCAAACACATGGTAAATCCCCTCATGCCCTTTGCTTGTACTACCCTGAGCCCTAACAAAGGCACTTGCCCAGGGGTCCTCCCCTCTCCTTCCTTCCTTCTGTCCTCTCCCCCTTCTCCCTACCTGCTTGGTTGAGTGGCTTCCTTGGAGCTCCTCCCATATGGCCCCCTGTGTGGCATGCATGCCTCCTTCTCTAGAACATGTGAGTATAGTAAATCCTGTAATTTCATAAGCCTCTCTGAGCATAGTTTCTGTGGCTGTGTGCGAGTGATCCTTAAAGACTTCATAAAGTGGGCTGGGTGCAGTGGCTTGCGCCTGTAATCCCAGCACTTTAGGAGGCCAAGGCGGGAGGATTGCATGAGGCCAGGAGTTCAAGATCAGCATAGGCAACATGGCAAGACCCCATCTCTACAAAATAAAAAAAAATTAGGCGGGCGTGGTGGTGCATGCCTGTAGTCCCAGCTACCCAGGGGGCTGAGGTGGGAGGATTAACTGAGCCTGGGAGTTTAAAGTTATTGTGAACTACGATCGCACCACTGCACTCCAGCCTGGGTGAAAGAGTAAGACCCTGCCTGTAAAAACAAGGACAAAAAAACCTCACAAGGGGAACATCTTTTTTACAACACAATTGGTGATGAGGATGGGATCATTCTAAACTCAGTGTGAAAGTCCTTGAGAGAGAGGCATATGAAATGAAAGGATTTATTATACTCACAGGTCCTACAGAAGGAGACCCATGGCCAAGTGCCTTCTTTGGGGCTCAGGGTGAAAGACACAAGCAAAAGAGATCTCACTGATGTGTCTGAATGTCACTAGGTCAGAGTAGAGGAGGGCAAGAAAGGGAACTTGTCGCAAGGACCAGCCTTATCACACTGGCACCTGTTCACCTGGGCAAAGTGTTCATGGCCTGTTTGTGGGATGTTGAGGCATCAGGAAAATATGAAGTTTTTTTTTTGTTGTTTTTTTTGAGACGAAGTCTCACTCTGTCACCCAGGCTGGAGTGCAGTGGCATGTTCTCGGCTCACCACAACCTCTGCCTCCTGGGTTCAAGCGATTCTCCTGCCTCAGCCTCCCAAGTAGCTGGGACTACAGGCATGGGCCACCACGCTCGGTTAACTTTTTTGTATTTTTGGTAGAGACGGGGTTTTACCATGTTGGCTAGGCTGGTCTTGATCTCCTGACCTCAGGTGATCTGCCCGCCTCAGCCTCCCAGAGCGTTGGGATTACAGGCGTGAGCCACTACACTCAGCCCTGAAGTTTTAAAAATGTTCAATGCAGTTACAAACTCCAGTGCCCCAACCAGGAGGAGGGGAGGAAAAGGGCTGAGGGAGAGCCGCTGTGGTGGGCTGTTTTTCTGTTAAGCAAACCAACCAGCCAGATGTCAGTGGGGAGGCCAGGAGGAGCCCAGTGGCTGTGCTGTCCAGGCAGCTACCTTTCAGAAATCTTATTGGGGACACTCTAGAGGCATGGGGTATACTCTGTGCTTCTGGCACGAGGCCGACTGAGGCTTACCTGCCCAGAGAGGAGGCAAGACTGAGCAACAGGAAGCCAGTGCCTTAAATAAAAATGCTCACACCCACTGCTGCCAGAAATTCCTTTTGGGAGCATCTGGTCTAAGGAAAGAATCCTAAATACTAAAAATGTTAGAAGGTCTCTCAAGACTTCAGAAATATCTGCCAAAAGCAAAGGCAGAAGCAATGGCTGGATGTACACAGAGCCATGGAGAGATCTTAAGGTACAGAGAGCGGAAAAGGAAACAGAGGGAGATGCAATGCACAGTTCTATTTATGGAAATGCAATTCCCACTCATACACACAGATACACCAACACTACATATTTTATAAGAAACATACACATCTAAGGACAGAAGTCAAATGCATTAAAGCAGCTGCCTCTGGCAGAGAGAGAAATGAAGGTGGGAAATGGAGGTGGATATTGGAGTGAAGTGGGGAAAAAAAAAAAGTAGGGGGGCCTGGCATAGACCAAGGATGGTATGCTATGAACCAAGGCATTTGATAAATTCAGCTGTTTGTTTGTTTGTTTTGTTTTGAGATGGAGTCTCTCTCTGTCACCAGGCTGGAGTGCAGGGGCACGATCTCGGCTCACTGCAACCTCCGACTCCCTGGTTCAAGCGATTCTCCTGCCTCAGCCTCCCAAGTAGCTGGGATTACAGGCGTGTGCCACCACACCCTGATAGTTTTTGTATTTTCAGTAGAGACGGGGTTTCACCATGTTGGCCAGGATGGTCTCGATCTCCTGACCTCGTGATACACCCGCCTTGGCCTCCCAAAGTGCTGGGATTACAGGCTTGAGCCACCGCGCCCGGCCTAAATTCAGCTCTTTATCTGAGGTCCAGGAAAAAAGAAAAAAAAATCTGTGAATAGCCAATGTTATTTAGTGCACTCTTATTTCTTAGAGTAAAAATCAGAATGACATTTTCTGTTTAAAGTGAGGGGGATGCTTTAAGTCAACTGTGCTGTATCTGCTTATAGGGATGTTTTTCTGCTTTTATTGTCAGGGTAACATTCATGTCCAGGCTGGAGTTCAGTGGTGTGATCATAGCTCACCATAGCCTTGAACTCCTGTGCTCAAGTCATCCTTCAGCCTCAATCTCCTGAGTAGCTGGGAATATAAGCCTGCACCACCATGTCTGGCTAATTTTTAAATGTTTTCTAGAGATGGGGTCTTGCTATGTTGCCCAGGCTGGTTGCTTGTGGGGATACCCTGTAACCATTAAAAAGAGCATTTCTCAGGAGGCTGAGGCAGGAGAATTGCTTGAACCTGGGAGGCAGAGATTGCAGTGAGCCAAGATCATGCCACTGCACTCCAGCCTGGGTGACAGACTCCGTCTCAAAAAACAAAACAAAACAAAACAATAACAACAACAAAAAACAACAAAAAAAGAGGATTTATAGCTGGATGTAATGACATACGTCTATAGTCCCAAATACTTAGGAGGCTGAGACGGGAGGATCATCTGAGCTCAGGAGAACAAGTCTTCAGTAAGCTACGATTATGTGACTGCACTCCAGCCTGGGCAACAGAGCAAGACCTCATCTCTAAAAAAAAAAAAAAATTCCGATCCAAAATGAGGGAGCTATGAAATAGGAAACAGGTGTTAAAAAATTATGTTTTTGGCTGGGCGCAGTGGCTCACACCTGTAATCCCAGCACTTTGGGAGGCCAAGGCAGGTGGATTACCTAAGGCCAGGAGTCCAGCCTGACCAACAAGGTGAAACCCCGTCTCTACTAAAAATACAAAAATTAGCTGGGCATGGTGGCACACACCTGTAATCCTAGCTACTTGGGAGGCTGAGGCAGGAGAATCGTTTGAACCTGGGAGGTGGAGGTTGCAGTGAGCCGAGAATGCGCCACTGCACTCCAGCCTGGGCAACAGAGTGAGACTCCATCTCAAAAAAAAAAAAAAATCTTTTTAATTCACTCACAGACTGGAAAAAACTAAAAATTTTGGTGCTATCCAATGCAAGTGAGCGCCTGGGTAGGCCAGCACACTTGTAACTGTCAGTGGGAATGTAAAATGGTACAATCTTTTTGGAGGGTGATTTGGCACTATCTAATTACAAATGGAGATGCACTTGACCTGGTAGACCTACTGCAGATAGACTTGAAGAAAATAAGTGCACAAATTATGTGTATGAAGTGTTTACGACAATACTGCTATGATACCCCAACACTGGACAGACCTAAATACCCTCAGGGTACACTGTAAAACAGAACCATGAGCAGCTGTTAAAAAGAATGAAAGAGGCTGGGCACGATGGCTCATGCCGGTAATCCCAGCACTTTGGGAGGCTAAGGAAGGCGGATCACAAGGTCAAGAGATCAAGACCATCTTGGCCAACATGGCGAAACCCCATCTCTACTAAAAATACAAAAATTAGCTGGGTGTGGTGGCACGCACCTGTAGTCCCAGCTACTCGGGAGGCTGAGGCAGGAGAATCGCTTGAACTAGGGAGGCAGAGGTTGCATTGAGCTGAGATTGCACGCCACTGCACTCCAGCCTGGCGACAGAGAAAGACTCTGTCTCAAAAAAAAAAGAATGAAAGAATGGGGTAATTTGACTGTATTGATATAAAAATACCTCCGTGGTAAGAATCATGTATTTGATACATATAAAAAAATATATAATTTAACATAAGTATAGATTTATGCATGACAGAATCACAGGAAACTGTATTGGGGAGAGGATTATGGTTCATTTGTACTTTAGGTTGAAAAAAATATTTTTTTGAGACGGAGTTTTGCTCTGTTGCCTAGGCTGGCAACAAATTTTTTTAAATGATGTACATTATTGATGAATCGGTTTATTTATTTACCTATGAATGAGATGGGGTCTCACTATGTTGCCCACACTGGCCTCTAACTCCTGAGCTCAAGTGATCCTCCCACCTTAGCCTCCCAAAGTACTGGGATAACAGGTGAGCCACTGCGCCAGGCCTACATGTACATATTTTTTTTAATTGATACTTTTTTTTTTTTTAAATTGAGACAGAGTCTCGCTGTGTCGCCAGGCTGAAGTGCAGTGGCACCATCTCAGCTCACTGCAACCTCTGCCTCCCGGGTTCAAGCGATTCCCCTGCCTCAGACTCCCGAGTAGCTGGGACTACAGTCACATGCCACCATGCCCAGCTAATTTTTGTATTTTTAGTAGAGACCGGGTTTCACCACGTTGGCCAGGATGGATTTTTGTAGTTTTTGTAGAGACAGGGTTTCACCATTGTTGGCCAGGGTGGTCTTGAATTCCTGACCTCAGATGATCCACCCACCTCGGCTTCCCAAAGTGCTGGGATCACAGGTGTGGGCCACTGTGTCCAGCCTACATTTTAAGATGTAAATTAAAGACATCCTTGAGGAATTTTCAATGACCAGGAAAAAAGCTGACGTACTATTAAAAAGAACAAAAAGGGGCCAGGTGTGGTGGCTCATGCTTGTAATACCAGCACTTTACAAGGCCAAGGAGGGTGGATAGCTTGAGCCCAGGAGTTCGAGACCAGCCTGGGCAACATGCAAAACCCCATCTCCACTAAAAATATGAAAATTAGCTAGGTGTGGTGGTGCACGCCTTGTAGTCCCAGCTACTCTGGAGGCAGAGGTGGGAGGATCGCTTGAGCCCAGGAGGTTGAGGCTGTAGTGAGCCATGATTGCACTACGGCACTCCAGCCTGGGTGACAGAGCAAGACCTTGTCTCAAAAACAAAACAAAACAAACAAAACAAGGGCCTGGCATGGTGGCTTACATCTGTAATCTTAGTGCTTCAGGAGGCCAAGGAGTTTGTTACCAGCCTGGGCAACATAGTAAAACCCTGTCTCTAAAAATAAAATACAATAAAACAAAATCAGTAGGTTTTCCACTTGAGTCCAGGAATTGAGGTTGCAGTGAGCCATGATTGCACCAGTGCACTCCAGGCTGGGCAAGAGTGAGACCCTGTCTCTAAACAAACCAATAAACAAAGAAAAACCTAATATAAACAACAAAAAGAAGATCTAACACTACAGTTATGATTATAATAATGCTAAACATACACTTATTAAAAGGCTGAAAGGGATGGATGCAGTGGCTTACGCCTGTAATCCCAGCACTTTGGGAGGGAGAGGTGGGAGGATCACTTGAGCCCAGGAGTTTGAGACCGGACTGGGCAACAAAGCGAAATCTTGTTTCTACTAAAAGAAAAAGTTGGCCGGGTGCAGTGGCTAACGCCTGTAATCCCAGCACTTTGGGAGGCCAAGGTGGGTGGATCATGAGGTCAGGAGTTTGAGACCAGCCTGACCAACACAGTGAAACCCTGTCTCTACTAAAAATACAAAAATTAGCTGGGCGTGGTGGCGCGCGTCTGTAATCCTAGCTACTCAGCTGGCTGAGGCAGGAGAACCACTTGAACCTGGGAGGTGGATGTTGTAGTGAGCCGAAATTGTGCCACTGCACAGGAGCCTGGGTGACAGAGCGAGACTCCGTCTCAAAAAAAAAAAAATTAGCAGGGTGTGGTGGTGCGTGCCTATAATCCCAGCTACTTGGGAGGCTGAGGCAGGAGGATCTCTTGAGCCTAAGAGGTTGAGGCTGCAGTGAACTGTGATGGCGCCATTGCACTCCAGCCTGGGGGACAGAGTGAGACTCTGTCCTAAAATAAATAAATAAAAAGCCCGAAATGAGATATGCCAAAATGTCAATGACTACTTCTGTGTTGTGGTATTTATTTTTCCCTCTATTGATATACTTTCTTTAGTTTTTCTGAATATATTTTTATAATCCAGAAAATAGTACAACTAAGGAGGGTTTGCAGTAACATGAGAAAATGTTTATGATGTTATTAATGTGAAGTGAAAAAAGCAGCTACAAACTGAATACACCATGTGGTCACAGCTACGGAGAAACCATGCACAGGGAGAAACAGTGGAAGGACACACCTCCGAAGGGAAACTGTGACTGTCTCTGGTAGTGGGGTTTTGGATGACTGCTGTTTTTCCCTTTTTACTTTTCTGTGTTTTCCAGGTTTTCAACACTGAGCCTGTATAACTTTTATTGGGAAAATAAACCTCAATAAATTAAAAAAAAAAAAAAGGCCATTAGTATGGTAGAGGTATGTCTGAGCACAAGCTATACCCCATCCCAACATAAACAGTACAATGAAACCAAACTGATATCACAAAAACAAAACAAAAAGCTACATGGAGAAAAGAAATACAGACTAGTGAGAAAGGGTCCCAAACACTAACAGTTGTTGTCTTTGGGTAGGTCTATGGGTGAATTATTAATTTTTCTTTCTTCTTTATTTTCTATAAATGAACATGCATGGTTCTTGTGATGGGAAAAACAAAACAAAATAAGATAAAGTCATTTAGATCAAATGACACAACAGGTGGCAAAAGACTTACTTTGAAAAAGAGGTAGAGCCCCAAGAGTGTGCAGCTGGCGATGATGGGGAAGCGGGCGGCATCCCGGCTGGTGATTGTTTCAGGCATGTCTGAAGCATTCTAGAGGAGAGAAGAATGACAATGGCTCAGCACGGCTGGTTCCCATATGTTCCTGCAAGGCTCTGCTAATGCTATTCCCTTGGCTAGGGATGCTGCCTGCCTCATCCTGGGGCAAGATGCTCTGATCTTGCCATTTTTTTTTTTGAGACGGAGTCTTGCTCTATCACCCAGGCTGGAATGAAGTGGCACAATCTTGGCTCACTGCAGCCTCCGCTTCCTGGGTTCAGGCGATTCTCCTGCCTCAGCCTCCCGAGTAGCTGGGACTATAGGCATGCACAACCATGCACAGCTAATTTTTGTATTTTTAGCAGAGATGGAGTTTTACCATGTTGGCTAGGCTGGTCTTGAACTGACCTCAAGTGATCCACCTGCTTCGGCCTCCCAAAGTGCTGGGGTTACAGGTATGAGCCACCATGCCTGGCTGATCCTGCCATTCTACCATGAGGAGATCTGGACCCTGATCAAGAGACCAAGGAGAACCCAGGGCATGTGTGACACATCTGGGGAGAAGGGCTATGGCAGAGGCCATTCCAGTATGGAATAACTGAGAGAAGAAAACCTGGACACCAGTGATGCCATAGCAGTTTCAGACCTCTCGAAGAAAATTGTTTTCAGTTTTCTAATGGATCAGCCAAGAGGGAAAAATGACTATTCTGTCATCCAGTAGGTAATGAATATTATGAGTTGAAATTAACAACAAACAAGACAGACAATGGCTGAAACTGCACATAGGGAGACACCAACTGTGAGGAGAAGCAAATCTTGACAAAACTTAAATTTAAGAAATTTGACTGGCAGACTTGAAAATGGTAAAAATAAAAGCCACAATTAAATTTATAATGGCAGATGCTATAGTTGGCAAGAATGTGATGTGGGTAAAGAACTGATGAAGGATAAATATTTACATGAAAAATAACTGAATGCAATCAAAATAATTTCAGTATTATAAAAATGGAAAAGAATTGAAAATGGAGTAACAGATCAACATAGGAATAGATTAGCTTCATAGAATTTATGCCAAAGAAGGCCAGGCGCAGTGGCTCACGCCTGTAATCCCAGCACTTTGGGAGGCCGAGGTGGGTGGATCACAAGGTCAGGAGTTTGAGACCAGCCTGGCCAACATGGTGAAACCCCGTCTCTACTAAAAATACAAAAATTAGCCGGGCGCAGTGGCGGGCACCTATAATCCCAGCTACTCAGGAGGCTGAGTCAGGAGAATCGCTTGAACCCAGGAGGCGGAGGTTGCAGTCAGCTGAGATCGCACCACTGAACACTCTAGCCTGGGAGACACAGCAAGACTCCGTCTAAAAAAAAAAAAAAAAGGATTTATGACGAACTTTCTTTTTTGTTTTTTGAGATGGAGTCTCACTCTGTCACCTAGGCTGGAGTGCAGTGGTGCAATCTTGGCTCACTGCAACCTCTGCCTCCTGGTTCAATCAATTCTCCCGCCTCAGCCTCTCAAGTAGCTGGGACTAAAGGCACATGCCACCATACCTGGCTAATTTTTGTGTTTTTTGCAGAGAGGGGGTTTCACCATGTCGGCCAGGCTGGTCTCAAACTCCTGGCCTCAGGTGATTTGCCCGCCTTAGCCTCACAAAGTGCTGGACTTATAGGTGTGAGCCATTGTACCTGGCCAGAACTTTCTAATGAAAATTTATCAATGATATATAGTACTGGTATAAATTTCTTTTCTTTCTTTTCTTTTTTTTTTGGTATAAATTTGTATTCCAAACAGGGTCAAAAGCTTCCAGGATCACAGTGGTCTCTACCTGCCCTCTCTCTGCTAGGCAAAATCCTCACAGTCCTCAAGGGCCTAGTAAATGTCACTGCCACGAAGCCCTTCCAGATTTCCCTGCTGGGACAAGCCTACTCTGCAACTGTTTTGTATCATGGCTACCAAAAGTCCTAGCAATGCCAGATTAGACTCCTGCTCATGCTGAAGTTCTTTCCATAGTAGCCAGGCTCATTACAGTGTCTGAGATTCTACTATCACCATATCCATCCTGCAAGTAAAGCACCAGCATCCCTAGAAGAAGGGATCACATTCAGTTATGGAGACTCACAAATATTTTGGCTTACAAAAACCAACAATAAAAAACCTGCTAAGAGAGAGGGTGTCTGGAGAAGGTAAGACTGGCTCAGAGAGGCCCTAGTGTCCCAGGTGGAAGGTTGCAAAGAGGGAAGGAGATGGGGCAGAGGGCAGTAAGCCCACAAAATGACTACTAGGAGAGGGAGGTGTGGGCTAGATTCGAAATCCTGGGCTTAAGTAATCCTCTTGCCTCAGCCTCCCAAGTAGCTGGGATTACAGGCATGCACCACTGTGCCTGGCTAAAGGAAATACATAGACAGCACTGGCCTAAAGTATAAACCTGTCCAGCCTTTTCAGGAGGGTAATTTGGCAGGATGCATTAGACTGAAATTTCCACATGCCCAAAGATACAAAAAGAGGAGCCACAGAGGCCGGGCACAATGGCTCACGCTTGTAATCCCAGCACTTTGGGAGGCCGAGGCAGGCGGATCGTGAGGTCAGGAGATCAAGACCATCCTGGCTAACGTGGTGAAACCCCATCTCTACTAAAAATAGAAAAAATTAGCCAGATGTGGTGGCGGGCGCCTGTAGTCCCAGCTACTCGGGAGGCTGAGGCAGCAGAATGGCATGAACCCGGGAGGCGGAGCGTGCAGTGAGCCAAGATTGTGCCACTGCATTCCAGCCTGGGCGACAGAGCGAGACTCCGTCTAAAAAAAAAAAAAAAAAAAGCCACAGAACAAGAACTACAAATGGCTCTTAATAATAAAAAAAAAGTCTTTATTCTCACCCTTAATAAGAGCTCAAACTAAAGCACACTGAGATTCTGTTTTTTGTCTATCGGAAAGGTAAGAATCCACACACTGGGTAACATACTGAGTCGGTGGGGCTACGGGGAAAGATGTAGTCTCCCACACTGCCTATGGGAGTCAATCTGTCTTCCTGTAGAAAGCAACTAGGCAATACACAAAAAATTACAAATGCACATACCCTTTGACCAAGCAATTCCATCTGTGGGAATTCTCCCTACAGATATAGTTCATACATAAGTAAAATGCTACACATAAAGTGTATCCAAGGTATTCCTTGCTCTGTTAACGGCTTGCTGAGTGACTGGGTTTACTTCTCTGTCAAACAGGAGGACAATCTCTAGCCTCACTTCAAAAAAGGTCCAAGAGCCTTCTTTTTTTTTTTAAAGAAAAGTGACAGGGTCTCTCTCTGTTGCC
The DNA here is from genome assembly GCF_028858775.2 of Pan troglodytes. Taxonomy (NCBI): domain Eukaryota; kingdom Metazoa; phylum Chordata; class Mammalia; order Primates; family Hominidae; genus Pan; species Pan troglodytes. The sequence continues at coordinate 37,738,547 of NC_072419.2, read as the reverse complement.
CAAGCTGGAGTGCAGTGGCAGGATCATAGCTCACTGCAGCCTTGAACTCCTGGCATCAAGCGATCCTCCTGCCTTGGCCTCCCAAAATGCTGAGATTATAGGCGTGAACCACCACACCCAGCCCCATAGGAGTCTTAAACCAAATAAGATATGGGATGCAAAACAGCCTGGCAAACTAAAGTACTGTGCCTGTATTGGGGGTTGTGACTATCAGGGAGAGGTGAGTGAGGAGGCCCCTAACCACACCCTTGCCTATGCATGGCTGAGGCAGCCCAGGCTCTGGGCTGGAAGGGAGACCCTCCCCTCTGGAGCCACTGGAGGCAGCTCCATGTGAGTCACTTGGACAGCTTTGCTAGGAGGTGGGAGTGGGGTGGGTGAGCAATACCCACATGAGAGGCCCAGTTTCCTTCCTTCCCTATTCTCTCCCAACCCTTGGCTTCTGCTTTTGCCAGCAGTGTGCTGTGGGACTTGGGCAAGTTCCTCATCCCCTCTGAGCATCTCCACACATTCAATACATTTCCTGTGTAGCAGTAGTATGGGTACAAAAATGAGTTCCTGATCTTGAAACACTCACAGGCAGGTAGGTTAATACTGTGACATGATACATATTACAGGGAACACGTATTCTAGTTTATGGAATGCACAGCAAAACTGGCTGGGCGTGGTGGCTCATGCCTGTAATCCCAGCACTTTGGGAGATGGAGGCGGGCGGATCACCTGAGGTCAGGATTTCGAGACCAGCCTGGCCAACATGGTGAAACCTTGTCTCTACTAAAAATACAAAAATTAGCTGGGCGTGCTGGTGTGCATCTGTAATCCCAGCTACTTGGGAGGCTGAGGGAGGAGAATAGCTTGAACCTGGGAGGTGGAGGTTGCAGTGAGCCGAGACTGAGCCACTGAACTCCAGCCTGGGTGGACAGCGAGACTCTGTCTCAAAAAAAAAAAAAAAAGACCAGCCTGGCCAACATGGTGAAACCCCGTCTCTACTAAAAATACAAAAATCAGCCGGGTGTGATATCGTGCGCCTATGGTCCCAGCTACTCAGGAGGTTGAGGCAGGAGAATTGCTTGAACCCGGGAGGTGGAGGCCGTAGTGAGTGGGGATCGTGCCACTGAACTCCAGCCTTGGCAACAGAGCGAGACTCTGTCTCATAAAAAAAAAAGCCCCCCTCCCCCAAAAAAAAACCCCAAACAGGCTATTACAATGTAGTGTGACACATGATGCAATAGACATGTATATCACTGTGACACACAGTATGAACATCAGCAGTTATGAAGGGACTCTGAGATCAGGAAGTCCATTTGGACTCCCAGCTCTACTTCCCAGCTGTGGGACCTTGGGAAAGTGATTTTTTTTTTCTCTAAGCCTCGGTTTCCTCAGCTGTAAAACAAGTTGTGAGGATTCTGATTTCTGCTTTGGAAGTACTCAGCATTGTATCTCGAGTCATCATTTAAACCGTATACACCATTTGTATCATTATTATGCAAAACGGAATCACGAGACAGCCAACAAGACACTATTTCTGCAGAGAAGTAAGGGAGTCAGAGGTGGCAAGAGCAGGTACCACTTAAGCAAGGCCTTGATGGTCAAGCACAGTGTCTGGTAGTCTGGAGCCAGACAAATGCTGACTGGGTTGAGGAGTCAGCTTGTCAGTATTTTGTTTTTGTTTTTTTTTTTTAGTGGAGTTTTGCTCTTTTTGCGCAGGCTGGAGTGCAATGGCACAATCTCAGCTCACTACAAATCAAGTGATTCTCTGCCTCGGCCTCCTGAGTAGCTGGGATTATAGGCACCTGCCACCACACCCAGCTAATTTTGTATTTTTAGTAGAGATGGGGTTTCACCATGTTGGCCAGGCTGGTCTCAAACTCCTGACCTCAGATGATCTGCCTGCCTTGGCCTCCCAAAGTGCTGGGATTACAGGTGTGAGCCACCATGCCCGGCTTGAGGAGTCTGCTTTGTGTACAAGGAAAGGAAGTGCTTATCAGGCAGAAAGATATGCACATGCAGAGGCTCAGGGCTGTCAAAGGACACACAGGACTCTGTGGCTTCACCTACAAACCAGCATTATGGCTCATTTCCACATATTCCTTTCAATTCAGCTCAGCACCCTGGGTGGGAAGAGGCCTAATCTTATTCAGTGACAAACCAAGGTTGGACAGATGCTCTCCATTACACAGAGGACTCTGGTCTCCTTTGTGGGTGACTTATAAATATCCCATGCTGCAATGCTGAGTCAGAATGGGAGACCGGACTGTAATCCCAGCACTTTGGGAGGTCAAGGTGGGCAGATCGGTTGAGCCCAGGAGTTTGAGACCAGCATGGGCAACATGGAGATACTCTGCCTCCATTTAAAAAAAAAAAAAAAAAAGAATGGGAGACCTGAAATCTGACGATAATAGTAATAACAATAACATTACTGCACTGTTCTAGGTACTTTACATGTTTTCATCCTCACAAAAACCCCACAAAGCAGGTACTTTTTTTTTTTTTTTTTTTGAGACGGAGTCTCGCTCTGTTGCCCAGGCTGGAATGCAGTGGTGCAATCTCGGCTCACTGCAACCTCCGCCTCTTGGGTTCAAGCAATTCTCGTGTCTCAGCCTCCCGAGTAGCTGGGACTACAGGCATGTACCACCACGCCCAGCTAATTTTTTGTATTTTTAGTAGAGACAGGGTTTCACCATGTTAGTCAGGATGGTCTGTCACAAGATCCTGACCTTGTGATCTGCCTGCCTTGGCCTCCCAAAGTGCTGGGATTACAGGTGTGAGCCACCACGCCTGGCCAGCAGGTACTTTTAATAGCTCTTTTACAGATGAGGAAGCGGAGGTCTAGAGAGGTGAAGTAACTTGCTTAGTGTCACACAGCTGGTGAGTGGCAGAGCCAGGACTGAAACTGAGGCAGTCCAGTTCCAGACCCCAAACTCTTGGGAGCTGTTTCCTAGAAGATTTCTATCTTTCCTATCTGGAAATTTCTGTTGGAAAGTTTTAACAGGAAGATACTTGGGAAGCCTGCAACCTTTCTGAGGAACAGAATCCTGAAGGTAACTGAACAGCTAATCTTTGTAGTTACAAAAATACTAAAAAGTTGCTAGGATTCTTTACCAATCCAATTGCGATTTTTTAACCAGATTTGTGTATGTAAATACAATAGCTCCTGCAACATAAAACACAATTAGAAAGTGGGGGAAAAACCTGACACAAACAGCAGAAGTAAATGTAGCTTCCAGTGACATTCTGGATGTTGTTATCAGAGCGGAAACAAAAGCTGTAAGAGAGGACAGATGCCTGCTTCAAGCCACTGGCACGGTTCAAGCTCTTGAAGCACTGCTTCTACGCCATGCCCTGGAAATGATCTGAAATTCATGGGCCATTCTGTTACTGTTGCCCCAGCTGGAGACTCCAGAGTCTCCATTCTTTACCACAACATCCAGTCACTCAGCTCTCCAAGGTTACCTTTCCTAACTTCCCACCCCAATCCTTTGGCCCTCATTGCTGCATTGCTGTCTTCACAACCCCTGCACCAACATTACACTTCTCCCTCCTGCCTATCACCCACCCTGCCATGAGCTCTTTCTAAAGCCTACACCTGATTGTATCACGTATCTGCTTAAAAACCTCTGGAGAAGCCAGGCACAGTGGCTCACACCTGTAATCCCAGCACTATGGGAGGCCGAGGTGGGCGGATCACTTGAGGTCAAGAGTTCGAGACCAGCCTGGCCAACATGGTGAAACCCTGTCACTACTAAAAATATAAAAATTAGCCAGGCGTAGTGGCACGCGCCTGTAATTCCAGCTACTTGGGAGGCTGAGGCATGAGAATTGTTTGTACCTGGCAGGTGGAGGTTGCAGTGAGCCAAGATCACACCACTGCACTCCAGCCTGGCCAAAGAGTGAGACTCTGTCTAACAAACGAACGAACAAACAAACAAAAACAACAACAAAAAAACAAAACCTCTGGAGAACAGACTCCTCCACAGCCATTCAACAAGAATTGAGGTCATTGCTGGTGGGAAAGTAAACTGATACAACCTCTATAGTGGATCATATGGTAAATTCTATCTAAATAAAAAGTGTGGGCTGGGAACAGTGGCTCACGCCTGTAATCCCAGCACTTTAGGAGGCCAAGGCGGGCAGATCACCTGAGGTCAGGAGTTTGAGACCAGCCTGGCCAACATGGTAAAACTCCATCTGTATGAAAAACATAAAAATTAGCCAGGTGTGGTGGGTGCGCGCCTGTAATCCCAGCTACTCAAGAGGCTGAGGTGGGAGAATTGCTTGAACCCAGGAGGCAGAGGTTGCAGTGAGCTGAGATGGCACCACCGCACTCACACTCAGCCTGGGCAACAGAGCGAGACTGTCTCAAAAAAAAAAAAAAAAAAAGTGTGCATAGCCTTCGACCCACCAATTTTGAGAAATTTATCCCACAAATACACAGACAAGTGTGAAATAAAAATGTATAATGTTATTAATTTCAGCATGGTTTGTAATAGCAAAAGACTGAAACAACCTAAATGACCAGTTGGGGACTCAAATTCTCAAATTTGAGCATGCATCAGAATCACCAGGTGGGCTTGTTAAAACACACATTGCTGGGCCCACCTTGAGCTTCTGATTCAGAATGTGCATTTCTAACAAGTTCTGGGGTGATGCTGACACTGCTGGCCCAGGGACCAGATACTAGAGAACTAGCATTCTAAGCAAACTGGAGTACAAGTGGGATACCATACAGCTGTTAAAGAACACACCCACCCCCTATGTACTGACATGATTGGATCTGCAACACACATTAGGTGAAAAAAGCAAGGTGCAAGGAAGAGTGTACTGGCCAGGCGTGGTGGCTCACGCCTGTAATCCCAGCACTTTGGGAGGCCGAGGCGGGTGGATCACCTGAGGTCAGGAGTTCAGGACCAGCCTGGACAACCTGGTGAAACCCCGTCTCTGCAAAAATACAAAAATTAGCCAGGCATGATGGCAGGTGCCTGCAATCCCAGCTACTCGGGAGGCTGAGGCAGAAGAATCCCTTGAACCCAAGAGATGGAGCGTGCAGTGAGCTGAGGTTATGCCATTGCACTCCAGCCTGGGTGACAGAGCGAGACTCGGTCTCATTAAAACAACAACAAAAAAAATCAGGGAAAAGTATATGCCTATTTATTTGTAAAGACACAGAATCTTTCTGGATGGATATCTAAGAAACACAGGAGAGGGGCTGCCTCTGAGGAGGGAAATAGGGCAGCTTGGGGTAGCAGGGAGACTTTCACTGTGCACCCCTTTGTACCTTTTGAATTCTGTACCATGGGCATGTATTACCTACCCTCCCCACCATAAAAGATGAGGTAGATCTCTCTCTCTCTCTATATATATATGTATATATTTTTTGAGACAGGGTCTCACTCTGTTGCCCAGTGGTGCAATCAGGGCTCACTGCAGCCTTGAACTCAAGGGCTCAAGTTATCCTCTCGCCTCAACCTCCAGAGTAGCTAGGACTACAGGTGCATGCCATCATGTCTGGTTAACTTTAGGTCTATATGTACTGACATAGAAAAATAATGAAACATATTATTATTATTATTTTTGAGATGGAGTCTCACTCTGTCGACCAGGCTGGAGTGCAGTGGTATGATCTCAGCTCATTGCAACCTGTGCCTCCCGGGTTCAAGCAATTCTTGTGCCTCAGCCTCCCGAGTAGCTGGGATTACAGGCGTGCCCCACCACGCAAAGCTAATTTTTGTATTTTTAGTAGAGATGGGGCTTCACCATGTTGGCCAGGCTGGTCTTGAACTCCTGACTTCAAGTGATCCACCTGCCTCGGCCTCCCAAAAGTGCTGGGATTACAGGCATGAGCCACTGTGCCTGGCCAACATATTGTTAAAAAAAAAAAAATTGCTGGGCGCGGTGGCTCATGCCTGTAGTCCCAGCACTTTGGGAGGCCGAGGAGGATGGATCACCTGAGGTCGGGAGTTTGAGATCAGCCTGACCAACATGGAGAAATCCCGTCTCTACTAAAAATACAAAATTAGCCAGGTGTGGTGGTGCCAGCCTGTAATCCCAGCTACATGGGAGGCTGAGGCAGGAGAATTGCTTGAACCTGGGAGGCAGAAGTTGCAATGAGCCAAGATCACGCCATTGCACTCCAGCCCGGGCAACAAGAGTGAAACTCCATCTCAAAAAAAAAAAAAAAAAAAAAAAAAAAAAATCAAGTTGTGGAGAAATATGTACTATATAATCCAATTTTTATAAAAATAAATTTACATGTCTATATACACAGACACATATACAATGAATGTGTAAACACAGAAAAAATTCTCAAAGGTTATATACTCAACAGCCAGTTGGGTTACTTCCAAGGAATAGTGCCCAGGAGGCTTTTCCTTTATACTTCTGCACTGCTTGATTTTTTTTTTTTTTAACAAGTGTATAGTATTTTTGTAACAATAACAATTAACCGCTGCATTGCTTTCAGGATTCTCTTCCCCAGAAAGGCCACAGGTTTCCTGAACATCTTGTCACTACATCCAAGCCCCTCTCCTGGGCTCACACCACACTCTTCACTGCCTCCCTGAACACATCTTGTGGTCCCCTGCCCCACCTTCTCCTGCTCTGCCTGTTGGACTCTCCCAATCCATGCAGAGACAACTGCTGCCCCCTCCAGGAGGCCTATCAGAGCTCTATTTACTTGACTAGTCACATGTCTGTTTCTCCTTGGTGACTGGGCTCAGTGAGGGCAGGGCTTGGCCTTCTTTGTCCCGGAACTCCTGGTACCCAGCCCAGAGCCTAGCCCACAGCAGGCACCCAGTCCTGTTCGCTGAGGGCCCTTTAAACCAATGTTTAATGTGCAGCTACTGCCTGGGTCATATTCGCTTCTGTCTGGGATATAGGACTCTGACAGTGATGGGTGCTGCTCTGAGACTGCTCCTCCCAAGGCTACTTCTTCACAACATACTCCTGGAGGCTCTACCTTCTTTCTCTCCATGATTTCACAATTTTCCCTGCCTGTTATGGACACCTTGACCCTTGGGGATTCTGTCCTCACATTCCCTCTCTCCCAACTGGTTTTGGGGTCCAACACTGGTGGGAAATCAAAACTGGGTCCCCACACTAACTCTTCTCTCTCCTTTTCACATGACCAGGGAAACGACTCAGGGTAGAAGGGGAGTCATTTGCCCTGTCCTTTCCCTAGGTCAATGCTGCTTGTCTTTAAAGGTACCTGTGTTAGGAGAGAGCCCTGGACGAGGACTAGGCATACCTGATTCTGCCCCTAAATGGCAGAGTGATCTTCAGAAGTCATTTCTTTGACTCTCAGTTTCTTTTCCTGTACAATGAGGATAATGAAACTGGCTCTGCCTGCCACCTCAGTTGCTGTGAGCATCAAAGGGCGTCAAGGTTTTGCAAGCTTTACCGCATCTGGGTCATTGGTGGTGGCAGGCTCTTAATGGTCAGGTCCTGTTTGTAAATTCATACAGTCCTCCACACCCTGCTGCCCTGCAGGAGATGCTTGGGAGAGGTATTCAGAGGCTAAGGCTTTCTCCTATCCATACCCTCTGTTCCAGCCACACCAAACCTTCCACTATTTCCTGAACTGCCTTGTAGCCTCCTGCCTCCGTACCTCTCTCTGCTTACCTGGTTTCTTTTGCTTAGAATGCCTTCTCCTGGCTGAAATTCTACCTCTACGTCAAGGCTCAGGCCTACCTCTAGCACAAAGCCTCCCTGCATTGTCCCAGATGTGCTCAATCTTTCTCCCTAAACCTTGTAGCATTGCTTGTAGTATAATCACAATCTAGTTATTATTCTTTCACCTAGGCTCCCGAATTCCTTGGTGACAGGGCTCTGACCTACTCATCTTTGCAGCAATCCTCCCTTACCCCTGACAGTGGTGGAAATTCAGGAAATACTGTTGCCTGGAAGGTGTTTTCTGCAGAGATTAGTGATCCATGTACAGAAGGTGCCAGGGAGAATTACTCAGTTTGGAGAGCAGCTCAGATCAAGCTGCCTAGCCTTATGCCAGCTGTCCTTCGCCTCCTCTGTCCTGGGTTATCTCAGAACTGCTCTCTACACTAAGTGTCTACCTGACAGGCATAGTAGAGAGGCTTAATATCACCTGAACTCAGCTTAGAAAAAGCCAAATAAAAAGGAAAATGGAGTCATGTTTGAGTCTCTCAGCCTAAGCCCCGCCTAACTACTTTCCTTTGCATCTGATCGCATACAGAGCCAGTAGTGAGTTCTCTGCTCCTGGGGAAGGAAGATGGCAGGACTCAGCTACTGCTCAAGTTGGGTAGTGTTTTGAGAACCTCAGCTTCAGCAGTTTCAAAAGTGGCAGCTGCTTTGTGGGCCTGCCCTCTTTGGGCAAGACTTCCACTTAGGTCCATCCTCAGGTCTGGGTGGGGGAGGAGCATCGGGAAGGTGCAGATTAAGAGGTTGTGGAGGAAGGGAGAGGGTGCCAGGAAGTGAAAAGTCATTGGTACAACGGGCTAGAGAGGGCTTAATATAGGGAAGAAGTGGGGCAGGGAAGGGGGAGGGAGAAGCAGAAGGTGAAATGTGCTGGAGTCCTCCTAGGTATCCAATGGGACAGATGTTGAGGAAGGCCAGGGATGGAGTCTGGCCCAGTCTCACAAGAGGGGCCAACAGTGGCCCAGCAGACAGGCCCAATTTGGTGGGGGGATTGTCTTGGGGGTATGGGGAGAAGGGCTACTTTGAGATAGGGTCAAAGGCTGGGTGGGAAAAGGGTTACAGGTTAGGAACAAGGTCTGGGTTTTGACTAGGCCATGTCCAAGGTTGGATGGTAGTTAAGAGAGGAAACCAGGAAAATAAGACGTCCATGCCTAGTTGGAAAGTAGAGGCACCAAGATGCCAGCTTCTGAGGAGCCAGCTGACTGGGATGGTTCCAGAAAGTGATGTGAAAAACTGGGCTCTTAGAGATCATTGTTTTTGAGGCAGGGGCAAGGGCCAGGTGTGGGGGATCTAGGTGAGCACATAAGGTGCCATAGATTCCAGTGAGACAGGAGTCAGAGTCTAGGGATGGGTCTGGATGGTAGAAAGGGCCCTGCGGTGGGCTGAGGCAGGGTTCCTAACAGGGAATGACACGAAATTGTACCATTCGGTAAGTTGTGAGGACCAGTATCCATCAGGTAAACATGATGGGGCTGGTCTGCCTGGGCCCAACAGGCTCAGAACAATCAGTGCCCGAGTCGCAGTGGGGGACGGGCTGACAGCGTTCCCAGCCGCGGCATGATGCACAGGGAGGGAAGTGTCAGGGTCCGGGTCGGGAGCAGAAGCAAGTTCCTATTGGGGAAGGTATCATACCCTGGTCGGGGGTCGGTGCCCAGATCCCGGGGTAAGAAATGCCAGCCCCGGAATGTGGGCCCGAGACAGAGGGAACGGTGGTGATCAGGGGCTGGGAAGAGTCAGTGTCCGGGGAGAGGAGGTGTCTGTCCCTCCTAGGAAGGGTCCATGTCGGCCGTGTTCGGTATGGGGGTGGAAAGTGCCCGGTTTTCCCGCTGACCCTACCTTGCCGCGGGCGCAGCGTACGGAGCGCAGGGCGCCGAAGAAGATGGGCAGCAGCGCCATGAGCAGGAGGCTGCCGTAGGCCAGCGCGATGCCCTCGGGCGTGGAAGGCGGCCGCGTAGTGCTGTTGGTGGGGCCGCCTGCCTCGGCGCTGCCGTTATGCGGATCGCTGAGGGCCGAGTCCATGGCGAGGGTGCGTTCGGTATCCGACTCCAGCTCCGGTTGCTGCAGCAGGGACGCAGGCGGAGACACCGGCTCTGCAGGGAAAGCCACGTTCCCCTAAGGCAACAGGAAGTGACGTGCTCCCTCCCAAGCCCGCGCCGCGCACGCGCGCACACACGCTTGCACGCACGCGCGCGCGCGTGCACGTCTCCCCGCCCGCTCGCCCTCTAGCGGTGGCCGAGGGCCGGGCGGCGGGTTGCTAAGCAACTTGTTAGCGGTCCGGACAGGGGCTCTGGGCCACTGCGGTGGGCATGCCACCCGAATGCCCATTTCCCAGTCTCAGCCAGTCTCCTCAATCCCAGGCTGTCCACTCTCCGCAAATCCTCATATTCCGAATAACTAAGAATGTGTTTATTCATACATGCATTTATTGGGTATCCAATTGTTTATTCACTCCTTAAATATTTATTGAATGTCCCTCAATATGCCAATAACTGTCCTAGGCTCTGGGGACACTGAGGTGAACAATACAGGCAAAAGTTCGTCCTTGCCTTCGTGAAGCTTGCATTTTAGTGCAGTGTGTGTGGGGGGACGTTGGGAAGACAATAAAGAAACTGAACAAAATAAAAGTCTGTAAAATGGGCTGGGCGCAGTGGCTCACGCCTGTAATCCCAGCACTCTAGGAGGCCGAGGCGGGTGGATCACCTGACGTCACGAGTTCGAGACCAGCCTGACCAGTATGGTGAAACCCCGTCTGCACTAAAAATACAAACAATTAGCCGGGCTTGGTGGCACGCACCTGTAATCCCAGCTACTCGGGAGGCTGAGGCAGGAGAATCGCCTGAACCCGGGAGGCGGAGGTTGCAGTGAGCCAAGACTGAGCCATTGCACTCCAGCCTGGGCAACAAGAGCGAAACTCCGTCTGAAAAAAAAAAAAAAAAAAAAAAAAGAGGCCAGGCGCGGTGGCTCACGCCTGTAATCCCAGCACTTTGGGAGGCCGGGGTGGGCAGATTGCGAGGTCAGGAGATCGAGACCATCCTGGCTAACACGGTGAAACCCCGTCTCTACTAAAAATATAAAAAGTTAGCCGGGCGTGGTGGCGGGCGCCTACAATCCCAGCTACTTGGGAGGCTGAGGCAGGAGACTGGCTTGAACCTGGGAGGCGGAGGTTGCAGTGAGCCCACTGCACTCCAGCCTGGGCGACAGAGTGAGACTCTGTCTCAAAAAAAAAAAAAACGAGAAAAATTTGTAAAATGTTAATGTATAGTTATGTGTTCCATAGCATGTTAATGCAGATAAATAGAGAAAAATAAAGCAAAAGAAAGTAAGCTGTGTGTGGAGTTTGCAAATGTATTGAGAGCCTACTATGTGCCAGGCAATTATAATACATTACCAGTTCATGCCCCTGTACAATTTATAAAGCTTTGTGGCTCTTTTCAGAATTGGAAGAATCTGTTTATTTATGTGATTCTTATTTTTGATATTGTTAAAAAAGTTAAAAAAATATATTTTCTTAGACATGGGGTTTTGCCATGTTGGCCAGGCTGGTCTCAAACTCCTAGGTTCAAGTGATCCTCCTGCCTCAGCCTCCTAAAGTGTTGGGATTACAGGTATGAGCCACTGCTTGCAGCCTACTGTGGCTATATTAGATACTGGAACATCTAAGCATCAGTGTGTGACTGTGCAAACAAAAAACTTCAAGGAGGGCCTATTATTATTATTATTATTATTATTATTATTATTATTTTGAGACAGGGTCTCACTCTGTCACCCAGGCTGGAGTGCGGTGGCATGATCACAGCTCACTGCAGCCTCTACCTTCTGGGCTTGGGTGATTCTCCCACCTCAGCCTCCCCAGTAGCTGGGACCACAGGTGTGTGCCACCACGCCCGGCTAACTTTTTGTGTTTTTAGTAGAGATGGGGTTTCGGCATGTTGCCCAGGCTGGTCTCAAACTCCTGGGCTCAAGCAATCTGCCCACTTCGGCCTCCCAAAGTTCTGCAGTTATAGGCATGAGCTGCCACGTCCCGCAAGAGTGCCTATTTTATTTTATTTTATTTATTATTTATTTATTTTTTTTTGAGATGGAGTCTTGCTATGTCACCCAGGCTGGAGTGCAGTGGCGCGATTTCGGCTCACTGCAACCTCCAGCCTCCGGGTTCACGCCATTCTCCTGCCTCAGCCTCCCGAGTAGCTAGGACTACATGCACCCGCCACCACGCTCGGCTAATTTTTGGTATTTTTAGTAGAGTCAGGGTTTCACCGTGTTAGCCAGGATGGTCTCCATCTCCTGACCTCGTGATCCGCCCGCCTCGGCCTCCCAAAGTGCTGGGATTACAGGCATGAGCCACCGCGCCCGGCCAAGAGTGCCTATTTTAAAAAAGATTTCTATGTGTTGAGGCAGTTGTTTACTGCAGAATCAAGCCCACTTTAGGCTTACTACCAGCTTCTATCTAAAAATATTGACTGATAACCGAAAGTGTTCTAAAGGTGGTTATTCTGATCTATAGTTTTTTTGTTTGTTTGTTTTGAGACGGAGTTTTGCTCTTTTTGCCCAGGCTGGAGTGCAATGGCGCAATCTCGGCTCACCACAACCTCTGCCTCCCTGGTTCAAGCGATTCTCCTGCCTCAGCCTCCCGAGTAGCTGGGATTACAGGCATGCGTCACCACGCCCAGTTAATTTTGTATTTTTAGTAGAGATGGGGTTTCTCCATGTTGGTCAGGCTGGTCTCGAACGCCTGACCTCAGTGATCCACTCGCCTCGGCCTCCCAAAGTGCTAGGATTACAGGCGTGAACCACTGCGCCTGGCCTCTGATCTATAGATTTTTTAAAAAGTATTTACAGAAAGTATAGATGTTTTTGTGAATTTAATACAAGTTAGCCTCCAATTTTCTCTTCTCAAATGCTTGATTTATAGTTTTTGCTCCTTTACATATTTGCTTTTTTAATTTCAAGATTTGTAATTTTACCTTCAAAACAGTTCATTTTTAAAATTGTAAAGCATGTTTAACATACGCAGAAATAGGCTGGGTATGCTGGTTCACGCCTGTAATCCCAGCATACTGGGAGGCCGAGGTGGGCGGATTGTGTGAGCCCAGGAGTTAGAGACCAGCCTGGGCAACATAGCAAGACCACATCTAAAAAAAAAAAAAAAGTCAGTATTTTGAAATTAGTTGAGCTCAATGCAGTTCTACTCTTTGGAAGCAGATTAGCTAACTGAATCTGGTGCTCTTGTTGAATAGAAATAGGTGATGGGAAATGTCTATCATTTGACTTTATAAGGATAAGCAAGATTTACCATGATGCTTTGATTTGGGGGTGGATTCCAGTCCATCATTGCCCTGGCACATGTCAATTAGTACACACAAAATTCAATGTCAAATCCAGAGCCTCAGAGGAAAACATTTATTTCCCAAGAGAACAATGATAACATAACAAAGTAAAATGTTATCTAGATTATATTGGTATTAAAATTATCTCTTATATAAAGTATATTGACTGTAACTATACATAGAAGATTCATAGTAACACCTGGAAGTTCCTTCTCATGTTATATATAAATTGAATTATGAAAGCTTTTCATATTACCTGTTTATGGCCTTATAGATTTAATGTACCAAATGAAAACTTCCCACTCTACCTCTAGATAAGATAAAATCTATATTTATTTTCAAGGTAGAGTTTTAAGTGGCCATATTTCTTAAGCCGTATTCAAAGGAAAATTTTATTTCAAGGCACACTTTCACTCTGTCACCCAGGCTGGAATGCAATGGCATGATCACAGCTCACTGCAGCCTTGACCTCCTGGGCTCAAGCGACCCTCCCACTTCAGCCTCCCGAGTAGCTGGGACTATAGGCATATACCACCATGCCCAGCTAATTTTTCCATTTTTTATAGAGATGGGGTTTCACCATGTTGCCCAGGCTGGTCTTGAATTCCTGGGCTCAAGCGATCTGCTCACCTTGGCCTCCCAAAGTGCTGGGATTACAGGCATGACCACCATGCCTGGCCACTCAAGGAAATTATGTCTTAACTAAGTTTGAATGCTGTTCCTCTTCATTTTGTATATGAAACTTCAGCTGATTTAATATTGACATTCATCATCTAGTCAAACCCTTCACATGTTCTTCAAACCAACCAAATTTGGGGTTCTTGACATTTTCTGTGTCAATAAAATTAGATGTGGATCTTATCTTTTTTTTTGAGATGGCGTTTTGTTCTGTCACCCAGGCTGGAGTGCAGTAGTGGGATCTTGGCTCACTGCAACCTCCGTGTCCCGGGCTCAAGCAATTTTCCTGCCTCAGCCTCCTGAGTAGCTGGGACAACAGGCACCCGCCATCATGCCCGGCTAATTTTTGTGTTTTTAGTAGAGATAGGGTTTCACCATGTTGGTCAGGCTGGTCTCAAACTCCTGACCTCGTGATCTGCCCGTCTCGGCCTTCCAAAGTGCTGGGATTACAGGCGTGAGCCACTACGCCCAACCAAGATGTGGATCTTATATTTTATTTTGAGATGGAGTCTCGTTCTTTCGCCCAGGCTGGAGTGCAGTGGCATGATCTCAGCTCACTGCAAGTTCCGCCTCCCAGGTTCATGCCATTCTCCTGCCTCAGCCTCCCAAGTAGCTGGGACTACAGGCACCCGCCACTGTGCCCGGCTAATTTTTTTTTTTTTTTTTGTATTTTTAGTAGAGACGGGGTTTCACCGTGTTAGCCAGGATGGTCTTGATCTCCTGACCTCATGATCCACCCGCCTCGGCCTCCCAAAGTGCTGGGATTACAGGTGTGAGCCACCACGCCTGGCCTGTATCTTATTTTATCTAGATCTACTAGATTTGATGAAGACTTGTTTTTTCCTTGCCATACTGGCCTTCTAGATGACCTTTGAATTGAATTTAGAAGATGGGAAAGTGTAGACCTGTCTTGGCCTGAGTCTTTTTTTTGAGATGGAGTTTCACTTTTTTTTTTGTTTTGAGATGGAGTCTAGCTCTGTTGCCAGGCTGGAGTGCAGTCTGGCACTCCAGCCAGACAATCTCGGCTCACTGCAACCTCCGACTCCCTGGTTCAAGTGATTCTCCTGCCTCAGCCTCCCCAGTAGCTGGGAATACAGGCATGCGCCACCATGCCTGGCTAGTTTTGTATTTTTAGTAGAGACAGGATTTCTCCATGTTGTTGAGGCTGGTCTCGAACTCCTGACCTCAGGGGATCCACCTGCCGTGGCCTCCCAGAGTGCTGGGATTACAGGCGTGAGCCACCATGCCTGGCCTGGCCTGAGTCTTTTAACAGCAGAGAAGAGAAGAGAGTGAGACCCTGAGGAGTGAGGGGGGAGACTGGCTGTTGACTGCAGGACACTGTCAATGCCTTATTGGTGGCATTCGCTAGACTTGGGGGCAGCCGTTATTCTGGAATAAGTTACTTAAAAGTTACAGCAGTTGTTTGAGCTGTATAAATCTGCATCCGTAGGAGCAGTGCCAGAAGCAGCAGCCCCTGCTGGAGCCTGGCCACCATTGCTCTGCCCATGCCTGCTCCAACCGTGCTGGGTGCATCTCGCTTGATGCTGATGCTGGGTGTGTAGAGAACTGCTGGCTCAGGGCAGCTGCAGACAAGGTTGATGCTGCATGACTTCTGAAGCGAGGTCAGAAGAGGCCAAACAAGAAGATAAAATATTTTAGAGGAAATTAAAGAAAAAGGAAATAAGGAAGAAGCCAAACAGCTTCCACCTTGTTCAGTGGAACAATTGCTCAAGGACCTCTGAGCCACTTTTAACAAGTCTGACTGCCCAGAGACTGCCATGTTGTAAGGAAGCCCAAGTCACATGGAGAAGCCATGTGTAGATGCTTCAGTCAGCAATGCCAGCTGAGTCCAGTCTTTTTGTTATCTCAGTCCAGGTGCCAGACATGTGAGTGAAGAGTCCTCCAGATGATCCCAGTCCCCAGCTGCTTGAGTCACACTAAACCATCAAGTCTTCCCAGCTGGGGCTCCAGAGAGCATGGAGCAGAGTCAAGCCATGCCCACAAAGTCCTGTCAAAACTCCTGATCCCCAGAATCAGTAAGTTTGACAAAATAGTTCTTTTGGGAGTTCCTCTTTATGCAGCAATAGATAACCAGAACAACATGTCAGTTATGATTAGGTTTGGCTGGTTGCATGCAACAGAAAACCTCCAAATAACAACAATTTAAAACAGATGAACTTAAAGAGGCCAGGCGCAGTGGCTCACGCCTGTAATCCCAAAGCTTTGGGAGGCCAAGTGGGCGGATCACCTGAGCTCAGGAGTTCAAGACCAGCCTGGCCAAAATGGTGAAACCCTGTCTCTACTAAAAATACAAAAATTAGCCAGGCATGGTGGTGTGCACCTGTAGTCCCAGCTACTTGGGAAGCTGAGCCATGAGAATTGCTTGAACCCAGGAGGAGGAGGCTGCAGTGAACCGAGATCATGCCACTGCACTCCAGCCTGGGTGACAGAGTGAGACTCTGTTTAAAAAAAAAAATTTAAAACAGATGAATTTAAAGAAATGTGGAGTCAGGCAGCTCAGGGCCAGTACAGCAGCTCCATGGCTATCGGGGATCCAGCTCCTTCTGTCTATTGTATTCATCATTCTAGCATAGGACTTCCATCCTCAAGGTCACCTCATGATCTAAGAAGGATGCTAAAGCTCTGGACACCTTGTTCAAATTGTAGTCTGGAAGGAGGAGGAAAGAGCAAAAGAGTTTTCATCCCCTCCCCTCTGACAATCACTCCAGGAGTTCTATATAATGCTTCTACTTACATTTAATTGGCCAGACCATAATTACCTGGTCATGTTTAGCCACAAGGGAGGCTGTGTGCACTCTATTAGTGGGACAGCATTAAGCTAGTTATTGGAAATCTTGCAATTGCCTAGATAAAAATGGAATATTATTTTTTTTCTTTAAAAAAAAAATATGCCAAGCTGCGCCAGGCGCAGTGGCTTACGCCTGTAATCCCAGCATTTTGGGAGGCTGAGGCGGGTGGATCACCTGAGGTCAGGAGTTTGAGACCAACTTGACCAATATGGTGAAACTCCGTCTCTACTAAAAATACAAAAATTAGGCCGGGCATGCTGGCTCATGCCTGTAATCCCAGCACTTTGGGAGGCCGAGGTGGGCGGATCACCTGAGGTCAGGAGTTTGAGACCAGCCTGACCAACATGGAGAAACCCCGTCTCTATTCAAAATACAAAAAAAATTAGCCAGGCATGATGGCGCATGCCTGTAATCCCAGCTACTTGAGAGGCTGAGGCAGGAGAATTGCTTGAACCTGGGTGGCGGAGGTTGTGGTGAGCCGAGATCGCACCATTGCACTCCAGCCTGGGCAACAAGAGCAAAACTCCGTCTCAAAAAAAAAAAAAAAAAAAAAAAAAAAAACAAAAATTAGCCATGCGTGGTGGTGTGTGACTGTAGTCCCAGCTACTCAGGAAGCTGAGACAGAATTGCTTGAACCCAGGAGTTGGAGGTTGCAGTGAGCCAAGATTGTGCCACTGCACTCTAGCCTGGGTGACAGAGCGAGACGCTGTCTAAAAAAAAAAAAAAAAAAAAAAAAGCCAAGCTGCAGAGTGCAGGAGTTTTCTTACAATGAAAGAGGAGGAGAATGGAAGTTAGGAGGCAACAGCAGTCTCTGCCATTGAAGGGCTCCCAGTGGAGTGGGCATTGGAACCAAATCTTGAAGGATAAAGGAGATTTTATTTTCTATGGTTTTTTTTTTTAATAGCTAATGTACGGCCGGGCGTGGTGGCCCAGGCATGTAATCCCAGCACTTTGGGAGGCCGAGGCGGGTGGATCACGAGGTCAGGAGTTTGAAACCGGCCTGGCCAACAAGGTGAAACCCCATCTGTAATAAAAATTAGCTGGGTGTGGTGGTGCATGCCTGTAATTCCAGCTACTCAGGAGGCTGAGGCACGAGAATCAGTTGAACCCGGGAGGTAGAGGTTGCAGTGAGCTGAGATCGCGCCACTGCACTCCAGCCTGGGTGACAGAGTAAGACTCTGTATCAAAAAAAAAAAAAAAAACCAAAGGAATGAAAGAATGGTTACTCCATAGGCAGAACAGCAGCATGGGCTGCTTGACTGAGTATATTTATAGTTATTTCTGGATTATATATTAAACAAGGAGTGGATTATCCATGAGTGTTCTGGGAAAGGGGTGGGCAATTCTTGGAGCTGAGGGTTCCTCCCCTTTTTAGACCATAAAGGGTAACTTCTGGACATTGCCACAGCATTTGTAAACTATCACGGCATGGGTGGGAGTGTCTTTTAGCATGCTAATGCATTACAATTAGCATTTAATGAGCAGTGAGGAGGACCAGAGGTCACTTTTGTTGCCATCTTGGTTTTGGTGGGTTTTTGCCAGCCTTTTTACTGCATCCTGTTTTATCAGCAAGGTTTTTGTGACCTGTATCTTGTGCTGACCTCCTATCTCATCCTGTGACTAACAATGCATAACTGCCTGGGAATGCAGCCCAGTAGGTCTCAGCCTAACTTTACCCAGGCCCTACTCAAGATGGAGTTGCTCTGGTTCAAGCACCTCTGACAAAGGTATATATCAGAAGTCTACATAGCAAATCTAACAAGGTCATTTACATATTAAAGAATGTACGTCAAGCACATTGGAATGGTTGCCTATAGAGGGTTGGGAATGAGAGTGGCAACTGGGATTAAAACAACAAAAAAATAGGTACGGAAGTAAAATAAAGCAGGGCCCTTGTGGAAAATGGTGATGATAGGCTAGGAGGAAGGAATGAGTATAATGAACTTGTCACTCTGCTCCTTTCAAAATAGAAAACAAAAGGGAAAATTGAAGACTTTAAGAGAAAATTGTCATTTCAGAGTTCCCTTTGTTCTTTGTTGAGTTGGGGATGCAGGCTAGATTTGCAAAGGGAATGGGAAGTGTCAGAGAGAGAACCTCTGACAGACTCAGGGTTCTGTGATTTGCAAGGGCTGGAAGCACAGTTTGAAATGCTTTAGGCAAAGGCTGGAATGCATTGGCCTCTTGAACTCCAAGGAAGAGGTGAATAACCAAACCCCTGCAAGGACAGGCAGGGATGGAATTGGGCCTCACTAACCCCTGGAAGCCAGGATGTCCATGCTGCCAGGATCCTCTCTCTGCATCTCCTTTCTGTTTTTATCTGCTTTGTCTTCATTCTCTTTCACAGAAAACCAGGCTTGCTACAAACAGCAGCCCTCAGGAACTGAGTTAACATGTTATGATTTGCTGCAGGAACCTAGAAGCTCCCAGATCTGTGAGCTTCCTTGGCTCAAGTTGGTCAGGGGAGTCTTGAAGCGTGTCCAGTTCTACTCTCAAAGGCCTCTGGGGTGGGTGGTGAGGCTTCTGTTACACAGGCTGAACCTGAGGTCAGTGAGGATTTCCATAATCTCAGACCAAGCCATAAGATGTTGAATGTCAGGCCGGGTGCGGTGGCTCACGCCTGTAATCCCAGCACTCTGGGAGGCCGAGGCGGATGGATTACCTGAGGTCAGGAGTTCGAGACCAGCCTGGCCAACCTGATGAAACCCCATCTCTACTAAAAATGCAAAAAATTAGGCGGTTGCGGTGGCGCATGCCTGTAATCCCAGCTACTCGGGAGGCTGAGGCAAGAGAATCACTTGAACCCAGGAGAAGGAGGTTGCAGTGAGCCGAGATTGCACCATTGCACTCCAGCCTGGGCAACAAGAGTGAAACTCTGTCTCAAAAAAAAAAAAAAAAAAATCGACGGTCATGAGATGAACGTCAGGGTCATAGAATGAATGCTAGCCTCACAATGTATCTGGGTGAAAATGCTATTGTCCTGATACTGGTATTTTTCCTAGGGAGGGGACAGTATATATATATGTACATTACACAAAAATACCATGGCAACCTGCTTGAGGAAAATGTGAGCCCTAAGCACCCTGGCTGGCAGGGCTGAAATGGCAAATCTGCTTTGCATTAGAGGTGAACAGGAATTTGTGGGAAGGAGAGAAGTAGCAGACAGAAATATAAGGGAGTGGCGGCTGGGTGCAGTGGCCCATATCTGTAATCTCAACACTTTGGGAAGCTGAGGAGGGAGGATCTCTTGAGGCCAGGACTTCAAGACCAGCCTGGGCACACAGACTCTGTCTCTACCAAAAAAACAAAACCCAAAAAACCAAAAATTAACCAAGTGTGGTGGCACGCGTCTGTAGCTACTCAGGAGGCTGAGGTGGGAGGATCATTGAGCCCAGGAGGTTGAGGCTGCAGTGAGCTGTGATTGTATCACTGCACTCCCAGTCTGGACAGAGGGAGACCCGGTCTCAAAAAAAAAAAAAAAAAAAAAAAAAAGAAATGGAGCTGAGGATGTGGAAGGAGAGGAGCCAGTGAGATGGATGGCACGAGGCTGGGACACCAGTAGAGACGGGGAAACATTCCCAGTAGGAGGGTGGCCAAGTGCCTTGTTTGTGGGGCTCTGATGTGAGCACCTCTGTTGTCTTGCATCTTCAGGACAGTTTTCTACATGGACAGGGTGCCCTGGTGTGTGGGGCTGTGTATTTCTCAGGGATGTCCCCATCCGGCTCAAACACTGAGGAGAAAGGATCTTGGAATCAGAGGACACCACGAGGACTCTGGCTGCTGAGTGGGAAATGGATTGGCCAGGACAAGCGTAAAAGTGAGTAAATAGACTAAAGAAGTGATGTTTGTGGCTTTGACTGGGAGTGGGGGCAATGGAGACAAAGAGAGGTGGACAGGATTAAGATAGATCTAGGATATTTCCAATTTAGGATTGTGTTTAGGAAATAGGGTGAAAAGGACTCCCTGATGGGATGTGAGGGAGGAGGAAGTGTGAAGACTGTGTCTTGGGTTTCTGAGCTGACCTACTGCATGATGGATGTGCCAGGACCTGAGATGGGGAAGATGGGTAGGGTGGAGGCACCGTCCCTGTCTCCACCTGGAGTTGTTTCTTTTTTTCTTTTTCTTTTTTTTTTTTGAGATGGTGTCTTGCTCTGTCACCCAGGCTGGAGTGCAGTGGTGCAATCTCGGCTCACTGCAACCTCCGCCTCCTGGGCTCAAGCGATTCTCCTGCCTCGAGCGCCACCATGCCCGGCTAATTTTTTGTGTGTTTTTAGTAGAGACGGGGTTTCACCGTATTGGCCAGGCTGGTCTCGAACTCCTGACCTCAAATGATCCACCCACCTCAGCCTCCCAAAGTGCTGGGATTACAGATGTGAGCCACCGCGCTGTTGACCCACCGTGGTGGCTTTGGGAGGCTGCAGCTCCCCTTGCTCAGGTGCCCTCTCCTGCCAGCAGAGGGCAGCATAAGCCAGTTAACAGACAGTCCCCGCTACGTGGCCGGGTTCTGGCCGGGCCGGAACACTGGGATGGAGGGCCACCACTTGGACCTGGCTCATGGGGAGGCAGCAGGCCACTCTGAGGCTCAAATGCAGTCTTTGACTTTAAGGCCAATTCCAGCCACAGAAATTTGGGGCTGTTCATATCTAAGGCTGCTGGCCAATCCAAGCCAGCCCATCTCTCCTGAGCTCTTCAGCAGCTTCCTAATTTGTCTCCTGGAGTCCCCTGCACATTGCATCTCTTTGCTTGAAACCCTTCAATGACTCCCTGGTGCCCCTGCCCTCAAGATAACTTCACGCTCTTCAACATGGCCTAGTTGTCCAGCTCATTCATTGCACATCTTCTTTTGCGATCCAAGCTCTTTTCTGCCTCAGACCCTTTGTATAGGTGTCCCCTGCCTGGTGTTCTCTCTCCCTGCTTTTTTTTTTTTTTAATTATTATTATTATTAAGGTAGCTCCTTCTTATGGGTCCTAGTTTCAAACTCACTTTCCAAGTGGCACGATCTCGCTCATTGCAACCTCCGTCTCCCAGGTTCAAGTGATTCTTCTGCTTCAGCCTCCCAAGTAGCTGGGACTACAGGCACCCACCACCACACCCAGCTACTTTTTGTATTCTTAGTAGAGATGGGGTCTCACTGTGTTGCCCAGGCTGGTCTCAAACTTCTGGGCTCAAGCGATCCTCCCGCCTCAGCCTCCCAACGTGCTGGGATTATAGGCATGAGCCACCGCACCCAGCCCCTGACCACTTTTCTATCTTTATCTGAGTTACTTAAAAGGCAAACAAACCCTCACAGCACATAGCATTTACGTACCAGGGTGATTTGATGTATTATTAATACTTTGTATCTTTCTCTCTCTATTTGTCCCTCCCCTTTCTGTACCCTCTTGCCTAGGGAGGTTTGGTTCTAGGGCCCAAAGCAAAAGCTGCTTCCAAGACTCTTCCCTTTCTGGACTCCACTTTCTATAAGCTTAAACATTGTAGAGCAGATATTGTAAATTGTCAGTTTTATAGGCCCAGTCCTGCTCACAGATGTGTTTTGTATGACTTTTGCCAAGGTTTAAAAACTGGCTTTGGTTGGGCATGGTGGTGGTTTGTGCCTGTAGTTCCAGCTATTTGGGAGTCTGAGGTGAGAGGATCGCTTGAGCTCAGGAGTTTGAGATCAGCCTGGGCAATGTAGCAAGACCTCGTTTCTCTACAAAACACTAAAAAAAAAAAAATAGCCAGGCTTGGTGGCATGTACCTGTAGTCCCAGCTACTTAGGAGACTGAGGTGGGAGCATTGCTTGAACCTGGGAGTTTGAGGCTGTGGTGAACTATGATTGTGCCACTAAATTCCAGCCTGTGCAACAGAATGAGATATCGTCTCTAAAAAACAAAACAAAACAAAACAAAACAAAAACAAAAATCTGGGTTTACTTAGCTACCAAGGTTAAAAAATGGAGCAGTTTCAGAATAAAAATTTGGATAGTTGCTTTCTTTTGAACATTTAGTAGGTCTGGCAGTCTTGGCCCTGTATTTTCCTGTGATGGGTGCTAACATTTACTGAGTAACTACTAATGTCAGGCACTGTCCTAAGTGCTTTCTCATGTGAAGCTGCCGTACCTACCGGTACAAGTTTTGTTTTGTTTTTTTTTGGGACAGAGTCTCACTCTGTCACCCAGGCTGGAATGCAGTGGCGTGATCTCGGCTCACTGGAACCTCTGCCTCCTGGGTTCAAGTGATTCTCCTGCCTCAGCCTCTGGAGTAGCTGGGATTACAGGCATGTGCCACCACGCCCGGCTAATTTTTTTTTTGAGACAGAGTCTTACCCTGTCATCCAGGTTGGAGTGCAGTGGCGCAATCTCAGCTCACTGCAAGCTCCGCCTCCTGGGTTCACACCATTCTCCTGCCTCAGCCTCCCCAGCAGCTGGGACTACAGGTGCATGCCACCACATCTGGCTAATTTTTTTGTATTTTTAGTAGAGATGGGGTTTCACCGTGTTAGCCAGGATGGTCTCGATCTCCTGACCTCATGATCCACCTGCCTTGGCCTCCCAAAGGGCTAGGATTACAGGTGTGAGCCACCGCGCCCAGCCTAATTTTTGTATTTTTAGTAGAGACAGGGTTTCACCATGTTGGCCAGGCTGGTCTCGAACCCCTGACCTCAGGTGATCCGCCTGCCTCGGCCTCCCAAAGTGCCGGGATTATAGGCGTGAACCACTGCACAAGGCCACAAGTATTATTCTTTTTCATAGTTTAGGAAACAGGTACAGAGAGGTTAGGTGACTTGCCTAAGGACTCACAGACAGCAAAGAGTGGCACCAGAATTTGAACCTGGGCAGCATAGCTCTAGAATGCAGCCCCTAACCACGAGGCTACATTACCTGATAAGTTTGGTAAGCTAAGTTGTGCTGACCTTTTTTTATTGGGAAAAAAAACACTTTTTTTGGGGTAGAGATAATGTCTAACTATGTTGCCCAGGCTGGTCTTGAACTCCTGGCCTCAAGCCATCTTCCTGCTCCAAAGCCCTGTGATTATAGATGTGAGCTATTGCATCTGGCCTATGCTAACCTTTTTAGGCAAGGCATGTGCTCTCAGGTCACCAAGTCTCATACTTTTTTTTGTTGCTATCTGCTTGGCCCCTGGAGACTTGGAGTTTGCAAATGCTTGGTGCTCATTGTTTTTGAGGGCAGAAACAGAAGAACAGAAAGGAGGTGTCAGAGGCCATGAAGGTTGGTGGAGTCCAGGATCAGGGAGATCTCCTACCCGAAGAGGTGGCTAGACTGTGGGGATGGCCAGGTGGTGTGCTTGGGGAGGCTGGATTCAGGCCTGGTGATTCCAGCCTCCAGCAAGACTCCCAGGCCCCTCGCTTGGCTTGGCTTGCAGGGGCTGCTGGACTTCAGGGGCTATTGAGGGCTTGGGCACTGTGGTCAGAGGCTTCACGTGGTTCAGTGGCAGGCGGAGTCCCTGTCTTCCCTCCTTGTTTCTTGTCATGGAGTGGCTTCAGTAAGGATGGAGACTGAATTTCCATGCAGCCCAGAAGGATGGGAGTAGGGGATAGGAGTAGAATTTGCTTTTTGAGAAAATAAAAAAATGAATATTTCTTGCACACTTGAGTTTGGAGGTTAAGATTTAGATCTGATGCAATAATTTGTAATTATTTTTATTATTATTATTGTTTTGAGATGGAGTCTTGCTCTGTTGCTCAGGCTGGAGTGTAGTGGTATGATCTTGGCTTACTGCAACCTCAGCCTCCCAGGTTCAAGTGATTCTCCTGCCTCAGCGCCCTGAGTTGCTGGGATTACAGGTGTGTGCCACCATGCTCAGCTGATTTTTATATTTTTAGTAGAGAAGGGGTTTCACCATGTTGGCCAGGCTGGTCTCGAACTCCTGACTTCAGGTGATCCACTCGCCTCGGCCTCCCAAAGTGCTGGGATTACAGGTGTGAGCCACCGCGCCTGGCCTCTTTGTATTATTTTAATAAAGTTGTCTTTTTTGGTTTGTCTCTCCTATTAGACTGTGAACTCCTTGAGGGCAGAAATTATGCATGTTGTGTTCACACTGAACTTCACCCAGTACTTCTACTGTTTAGAGAGTGCCCAGCACATAGTAAATGTTCAGTAATCATTATAATTATAACACACATGCATGGGGTACTGATTTGCTTCCCATGCACTGCACTAAACATTTACAAACTCACTTGATCCTCACACCATCGTACGGGGCAGGCATCTCCACTGTCCTCATTATGCACACAAGGACTCCGAGGTACAGACAGGCTAAATAACTTGCCCAAGGTCACAAGCTTGGGTTGCATTTAATAAATATTCATCAAATGAATGGATGAGTGGATGATTTCCTGCAGTGCTCCTTGCTCTCTTTTGCCCTTCAACCTATGCAGCTCCATCCCCTCCATCCCACAGTATCAGAATTGCACAGGTTAGACCCAGGCAGGGGAGTGCCTCAGCATCTTTGGTGAGTCCCTGAGGCCCTGAGACTTGGAGTTTGCAAATGCTTGGTGCTCATTGCTTTTGAGGGCAGGAACAGAAGGACAGAAAGGAGGCGTCAGAGACAACGTCCTTAGCCCTGGGACTGGTGACTGATCCCTTTTAATCTCCTCTGGCTTGTCCTGCTAGGCTACTTTCTCTGTGTTTATTTATTTATTTATATTCTTTTAGATATGGGGTCTTACTATATTGCCCAGGCTGGTCTCGAACTCTTGAGCTCAATTGATCCTCCTTCCTTGGCCTCCCAAAGTGCTGGGATTATAGGCCCTACTTTCTCTTTATCCTTACACGTCAACACACTAGGTAGTCACAGGTTCCCTAGATTCTTTTCAGCCTCCCTGCTTTTGCTCAAGATCTTCCCTGTGCCTGGGACATCCTTCCAATCCTGAGATTCCATTTTTCTAAAAGAAGATAGCGGGAAGGTAGGCCAATTCTTTAAACCATGGCCATTCCTTGTTTGGTTATACTGAAACACTAGATTGCGTCTGGTCTCTGGCAGTCTTCTGATGGTGGTGGTGGTGGTGACTGTAGAATGGTATCCTCATCCCCTTGTCTTTGGTGGGGATACTGAGTCCCAGAGAGGAAAAGGGACTTGATAAAAACAAAACAGGGGATCAGACTCGGAGTGATTCTAGACTCAGAGCGGGGCAGCAACTTCTGCCTTACACAGTGGATGGGCCCGACCCCCCAAAAAGAGCTACTCAGTTCTGAGCATAGAGCCTGAAATTCCACCATTGGAGATTATTTCCTTTGGAGGGCAAAGGATGTTGAAGGCTCTTTGGTCTTCAGGGAGCCTCAGCCAATGTTGCAAACTCTTGCGATGAGTCCTACACAAAACTCATGTCAGCCTGTTCCCAGGAGGATGGGCTGGCTGACAGGCAGCCAAGGGTGAGATGCCGTGGGAAGGAGATCCTGACTGAGGGCTGGAGGAATGTGGGAAGCACCAAAGCAGGCAGAAAAATGGGGATGGGTGGGGGAGGGGCAGTGTCAGCTGTAGAGAGGGTGGGGCTGCTGTGAGAGCCTCGGGTGGGGGACTCAGGAAGCTTGACTTCACTGCCAGCTTGCTGTGTGATGTTGGGCAAGTCTCTTTCCTACTCGGAGCTCTGATATGGGTTAGTGCTATGGAACAGACTTGCTTCTGGTTTATCTTAAGGCTCTTGGGTGTCAGAAAGTTGGTGCCCCAGGGTAGTGGTTGCCATGGCAACTATCTCTAAGGAGATAGTGACCAAGGAGACTGTTGCCATGACTATGGTGACCAGGTAAAGAGCCAAATGATTGGTTCTCACTTCTTTCTTGAGACAGGTCCCTCCCCATCACTTCCTTCCATTACCTGCTCAAGTTCAGTGTGTGGGGTCCAAATAAACTGACACCTAAAGGAAGTGTCAGGAGTCAGGGACCTGCATTCTAATGCCTTGTTTTACACTGCCTGGCAGTGTGACCTTGGGCAAGTCTCTGCTTCTCCCTGGGCGTTAGTTTCCTCATCTGAAAGATGAAGAGATTGCACAGGGCCTCTTCACCTCTAAATTTCTACCATTTGCCTTTAAACAGGAGACAAAGTTGTGATCCAAAGGGTTGTTTCCAGGAGTGATATGAAAAGTAGTAATAATGGTTGTGACCATCACTTACTGATGATCCACATAGCCCTGGGTGGCCCTGCCGTGGTAAGGGTACTACCCCTTTAATGGCTGTTAAGGGGAGGGGCCCTGGAGGGTTCCAGAGGAAGGCCTGGAGGGTCTGTTATACCTGGTACTTGGAGGACACTCAGGGCATGGGTTATTACCAACTAGTAGGAATGCATTTAAATATTTTAACGATTAGTATGACCATACCTTTGCATACTGAACAAGAGCCTTGGTTGTATCCATAATGGTGGAATTATGGGCATTGTGAGTAGCAAGAGGAGATTTACCAGGCAGAGGGACCACACTGATGTCATAGAGATCAGGATGCATTTGATGTGGCTGATGGCTCTCAGATCTTAACCAGCCCTGGCGAAGATCTCTGAGAATAGGATCGATCCTTCTTCCTGGCCACCGCACCCTCCCTGAGTCAGCTGTGCACATCCCCAGAGAGTCGAGTTTGCCAGCATCTCCATTCCAGGAGTGGTTGATGCCCAGATTCATGGGCAGGGCACAGCAGGAGTTGGTAGAGCCGGGGAGCCCAAGGAGGAAGCAGGGAGCTCGGGGAATGCCTGCCCCTCCTCTCCCAGGAGACCTGGCCCTGGACAGATGCCAGATCCTCATCCTCCCGGATCTGCCCCTCCGGCTCCTTCACCCACTGCGGTCCCAGCAGCTCCCTCCCCCTGGCCTCTCCCGGCAGGACATTGCAGACAGTTTCTCCGGATGGACGCGGCTGCACCTCCTCCCTGCACACTTTCCATTCCCAGCCCTGAGCCTCAGCCAGGGTTCCTCAGGAAAATTGGCTGAAAGAGACATTTTCCATGCTCTTGCCTCCTCTGCTGGGTGGCTGTCCCTTCCTCCACTCTCTCCAGTCTCTTCTCCAGCTGGTCACCCAGACCCAGAAGGAAGAGGGATATTTCTTCAAATGGCTGCTGCTCGCTCACCACTTCATTCCATGTGTTATTTCCTCTCCCTGGGCCTCATTTTCTTGATCTGTCAAATAAGCCAGCTACCCTGGGAAGCAGGCTTAGTTAGAAGCCGGACATTTCTGATTTAATCCTTAGCTCTGATCTTTACTAACTGTGTGACTTTGGACAAGCTACTTAACATCTTAGAGTCTTAGTTATCTTTTATCTGTAGAATAGTGTTATCTCTTACTGTTGTGAGGATTAATGAAATAACCTGGGAAAAGGGCTTAACTCAGTGCTCTTCACGTGTCAAATGCCCAATGAATGGCTATTAAAAAATTTAATTGTTATTAATGACTGCTAGGTGCTAGGTGCTGTGAGAGGTGCTTTACACACCCAGTTTCTAATCTAAATAACACCTGTGCAAAGTGCTTGTCATCCTCCTTTGTAAAACTGACTGTCCAAAGGTTCAGAGAGGCCAAGTTACTTGCCCAAGGTCACAGAGCTGGCAAATGGCTGAGCCAGAGGGATTCAAATTCAGACCTGACTGATGCCAGATTTCCTGTTCTGGAATCAGGACTCTAGGCTGATACCAAGAGTATCAGTAACTGGATACCAAGGCTCTGGTAACTGGAATAAAGCACCCTCCTCTACCCCAGGCAGAGAATAAAGAATGAAATAGTCTAGGCTCAGAATTTAATGCAGCCCTTAAAAGCTGTAATTTCAAAGCTTCACTGTGGTTTTGGGCAGCTAAAGGGCACAGTCATTGAGCAGAATACAGCTCAACTTTGTTATAATTAGGGAAAAGCAAAATAGGCAATGAGACACCTTCCTTCCTACTTTCTCTCATCTTGTCCCCAATAAAAGGTCAAATGAGAAGAGACTGGTAATATCTAATGTGGGTCACAGAGTAGGGAATTTGGCACGATTCATCTGAATATAAACAAAACAGCCCCTTTGGAGGGCAATTTGGCAGGGTGTGTCAAAAGGTAAAACGTATGTGCCCTTTGACTAGTAAATTTGAATTTGGTAATCTCTTCTATACATGTAAAAATATTGAATGTCACACTGTTGTGAAGGGCAAAACATTTGCACTAACCTAAATGCCCCTCAATGGGTAAAATATGTTATGGTACATCCATACTGTAGAAAAGTAGTACAGCCACGAAAAAGAAAAAGGTAAAGGAAAAACTGACAGACTGGAAGGAGAAACAGACACATACAACACTCCTTTCTCAGTAATTGATAAAACAAGTAGGCATAGAATCACTAAGCATAGAGAAGACTTGAACAGCATTATCAACCTCTTTGACCTAACTGGCATTTAGAACATTATGCCCAACAATGGCAGAGTACATAGTATTTTCAGGTGCACATGAAACATGCATCGAGATGGGCCATATGTTGAATTATTAAGTCTCAAATTTGCAATGGAAATAAACAAACAAATGGAAAACCCCCAAATATTTTGAAATTAACATACTTTGGAATAACCTATGGGAATCAGAACAAATCACAGGGGAGATTAGAAAATATTTTGAACTGAATGATAATGAAAAGCACAACATACCAAAATTTGTGGGATGCATCTAGAACAGTGTTGGAAGGCAATTTATAGCTTTCAATGCTAAATTGGAAAAGAAGAAAGGCCTCAAATAAATGATTGAGGTTTCTATCTGAAGAAGATAGAAAAATAAGAACAATATAACCCCCCAAATAACAAGGGAAATGTATAAGAATAAAGCATGGATAGAAAGCCAGTACACATTGAGTGAAAAAAGCATATTAACCGATACGTACGGCATTGTAGCAGAGATTACTGGTTGTCCCTTGATTGCTGGTTATCTCTCAATGTCTTTCCTTTTTTTTTTTTTCTGACTTGTCCCCCAATATCTATTTCCTCCTTCCATAAACACAGAATCCCTGATTTTGAGCTGGTATGTGACTATTTAGAATACAATACATTTCCTGGCTGGGCGCAGTGGCTCACACCTATAATCCCAGCACTTTGGGAGGCTGAGGCGGGTGGATCATTGAGGCCACGAGTGTGAGACTAGCCTGACCAACATGGTGAAACCCCATCTCTACTAAAAATACAAAAATTAGTCGGGCATGGTGGTGTCTGCCTGTAGTCCCAGCTACTCGGGAGGCTGAGGCAGGAGAATCACTTGAACCTGGGAGGCAGAGGTGGCAGTGAGCAGAGATGGTGCCACTGCACTCCAGCCTGGGTGACAGAGTGAAACTCCATCTCAAAAAAACAAAACCAGCCAACCAACCAACCAAACAAACACAAAAACAAAAAACATCACAAAATCATTTCCTAAATTTCCATGCAATTAAGTGAGGCCATGTGACTATGCTGCAGCCAACGTGATGTAATCAGAGGTGTGCGTCTTCTGAAAGGCTGTGCCTTTTTTGACTCCTTACCGCTTCCTGCTGGTTGGAATGTGAATATGATGGCTGCTGCTTGAGCGGCATATTGTATTGAAGATGAGGGAACCAGAAGATAGAAGCAAGCACAGTTCCTGCCTTGTGGAATGCCATGCCACCCTTGGACAGCCTGCTTGCGGACTTCATTTATATAAGAGAGAAGTGCCCTTCTATCTGTTTCTATCACGGCTATTTTGGATTTGCAGTGGAATTCGGTCTTAATGCATATGGCTATAATCCCACTTACGTGAAAAAAGGAAACAAACCCATACATGCATATCAGATGGATGATTTAGACTTTGGCACAGAAATCCCCGTAATGTTTTTTTTTTTTTGAGCCAGAGTCTCACTCTATTGCCCAGGTTGGAGTGCAGTGGTGTGATCTTGGCTCACTGCAACCTCTGCTTCCTGGGTTCAAGCAATTCTCCCATCTCAGCCTCCCAAGTAGCTGGGACTACAGGTGTGCACCACCACGCCTGGCTGATTTTTGTATTTTTAGTTGAGACGGGGTTTCGCCATGTTGGTCAGGCTGGTCTCAAACTCCTGACCTCAGGTGATCCACCCACCTCAGCCTCCCAAAATGCTGGGATTACAGGCGTGAGCCACTGTGCCCGGCCCAGAAATCCTTCAAGAAAATTTGCATAACAGTAAGTCTAGAAATGGGGAAGCACCAAGGTTGGTGTTCAGAGGCTTGACTTCATCAGCAAGGGTTCAGGTACTCCCCATCTTTCTGCCTTGTCATCCTCTGACTAGATCCCATCATAATTGCAAGATGGTGTCTACAGTTCCAGGTATTACATTCATACACTCCAGGGACCTGTCAAAGAAAAGGGACTGGTCTCTTCCTGCTGCAGCTCTTTTATTTATTTATTTATTTATTTATTTATTTATTTATTTATTAAGTTCTTTTCTAAGAGCAAAGAAGCTTTTCCTAGAAACCTCCAGTTAACTTTTCATCACACTTCATTGGCCATAGCTGGACTGTAGGTCCCCCTTTAATCTCTGGCGTAAAGCAATCAGGATTTATTCTTGATTCCATAGATAAGAGGAGAACAACAGAGCAAAATTGCAATTCTGATAGGGTGGAAGAAAGAAAAGTGACCAATTATTTTCTACAATGTATATGTAAGTGGAATGAAAAATATCCAGGATATATCCCAAACTGTTAATGGTGAGTACCTCCAGGGAGCGCAGTGGGACTGGGAAGAGGATGGAAGGAGTTCTCTGGCAAATACTGAAGTTGCCTATCTGACATCCTTCACCCACTTCTCCCTCGTTCATAGAAGCCGTCTTGTTTGGGGTAGCAAGAGGCAAAGGGAAATTTCTGGTAGAACAATTTCCTGCTTGATAAAAATAAAACCTATTCTGAACTTTTCCCTTTTATTTTATTTTATTTTTTTTAGAGACAGGGTCTTCCTCTGTCGCCCAGGCTGGAGTGCAGTGGTGCGATCACGGCTCACTGTAACCTTGACCTCGAGGGCTCAGGGGATCCTCCCACCTCAGCCTCCCAAGTAGCTGGGACTACAGGTGTGGCCACTACATCTGGCTAATTCTTGTAATTTTTGTAGAGATGGGGTTTCACTGTGCTGCCCAGGCTGGTCTTGAATTCCTGGGGTCAAGAGATCCACTGGTGTTGGCCTCTCAAAGTGAACGGATCACAGACAAGAGCCACTGTACCTGGCCCAAGCTGTTTTTTTTGTTTGTTTGTTTTTTTTGTTTGATGGAGTCTCGCTCTGTTGCCCAGGCTGGAGTGCAGTGGCACAATCTCAACTTACTGCAACCTCTGCCTCCCGAGTTCAAGCAATTCTCCTGCCTCAGCTTCCTGAGTAGCTGGGATTACAGGCGCCTGCCACCATGCCTGGCTAATTTTTTGTATTTTTAGTAGAGACTGAGTTTCACCATGCTGGCCAGGCTGGTCTCGAACTCCTGACCTGAAGTGGTCCACCCATGTCGGCCTCCCAAAGTGCTGGGATTACAGGTGTCAACCACCGTGCCCAGGCACCAGGGTTTAAAAAAAAAATCACAATTAGGCCAGGTGCGGTGGCTCATGCCTGTAATCCCAGCACTTTGGGAGGCTGAGGCGGGTGGATCACGAGGTCAGGAGATTGAGACCATCCTGGCTAACACGGTGAAACCCCGTCTCTACTAAAAATACAAAAAAAAAAAAAAAAAAAAATAGCCGGGCGTGGTGGCGGGTGCCTGTAGTCCCAGCTGCTTGGGAGGCTGAGACAGGAGAATAGTGTGAACCCGGGAGGCAGAGCTTGCAGTGAGTCGAGATCACGCCACTGCACTACAGCCTGGGCAACAGAGTGAGACACCGTCTCAAAAAAAAAAAAATAGCCGGGCACGGTGACAGGTGTCTGTAATCTCAGCTACTCGGGAGGCTGAGGCAGGAGAATCTCTTGAATCCGGGGGGCAGAGGTTGCAGTGAGCCAAGATCGCGCCACTGTACTCCAGCCTGGGTGACAGAGTGAGACTCCATCTCAAAAAACAAACAAACAAAAAAACACAAAATGACAATCAGCAATAATTATTTAAGAATTAGGGCTGGGTGGCCAGGCGCGGTGGCTCATGCCTGTAATCCCAGCACTTTGGGAGGCCGAGGTGAGCAGATCACCTGAGGTCGGGAGTTCGAGACCAGCCTGATCAACATGGAGAAACCCCATCTCTAATAAAAATACAAAAAATTAGCTGGGTGTGGTGGTGCATGCTTGTAGTTCCAGCTACTCGGGAGGCTGAGGTAGGAAAATCGCTTGAACCTGGGAGGTGGAGGTTGCTGTAAGCTGAGATCGCGCCATTGCACTCCAGCCTGGGCAACAAGAACGAATCTCCGTCTCAAAAAAAAAAAAAAAAAAAAAAGAATTAGGGCTGGGTGAAGTGGCTCACACTTGTAATCCCAGCACTTTGGGAAGCCAAGACGGGAGGATCATTTGTGTCCAGGAGTTTGAAGCCAGCCCGAGCAACATAGAGAGACCCTGACTGTACAAAAAAAGAAAAAAAAAATTAGCTGTGCCTGGTGGTGCATGCCTGTGGCCCAGCTACTTGGAGGCTGAGGCAGGAGGATCCCCTGAGCCTGGGAGGTTGAGGCTGCAGTGAGCTGTGATCGCATCACTGCACTCTAGCCTGGGGCAATAGAGTGAGACCCTGTCTCAAAACAAAAGGATTGGGATACTTCACATAAAGATCTGGCTTTCTGCCTTTCTTAGAAAAACTGACATGCGGTATCTGGCAACACTGGGTTCATATTCCAACAGTAGTCACAGGCAGCTTAGTTCGCATCCTCCTTTTAGGCAAGGCAGCTGATTCCAGTTTGCCACAGACTTGATGCTCCCTAATGTCCTCTACCCAGTTGACTTCACTGACTTATATTATTGGTCTGACTCTGTGAGCATTTGAGTTAGTGAATCCTGGTTTCAGTTTTGGAATTAATGTGTGTGCATGTGTATGTGTGTATGTAAGACTCAAAAATTGCTTTCCAGACAATCTTTTTTTTTTTGGAAACATTGTCTTGCTCTGTTGCTCAGGCTGGAGTGCAGTGGTGCAATCTTGGCTCATTGCAACCTCCGCTTCCTTGGTTCAAGGGATTCTCCTGCCTCAGCCTCCCAAGTAGCTAGGATTACAGGCCCGCACCACCGTGTCTCGCTATTTTTTTTTTTTTTTTGTATTTTTAGTAGAGACAGGATTTCACCATGTTGGCCAGGCAGGTCTTGAACTCCTGACCTGAGGTGATCTGCCCACTTTGGCCTCCCAAAGTTTCATTCCAGACAATTCTGTGAAAAGGCATCTATCCTCATTCACAGAGTTGGGTAGACCCTGAAGTGGACTGGATTTGGAATGGTCACACTCACTCTGGACTGTTTTGTAAGACTGGAAAAGCTAAGAGCATGCACCCTTGACTGCCTGACTAGAGCACTTGGGGTGTTAACCCAGCTCTAGCTTTTCTTCTTGGTGTGGTCATGTTGTACTTTATGCAAACCCTGATTAACCTAAGCCACTGATTAGTTTGAAGGTGGCCATGTAACCAGATTCTGGCCAGTGAGAAATGAAGGACATTTGCTAGAGGGCTCTGGAAGAGTTTCCTTGCTGATGAAAGGGACATGCTGAGGAAGAGACAACCTTTTTGCTTTGCCTGGACCTTGTCATGTCCACGTTTGATGCCTGAAACTGGGGTGGCCATATTGGGACCCTAAGGGTAGCTATCCCAGGGCAAGCTGAGACACAGAAGATGGCAGAGTGGAAAGATGGAAAGAGGAACTCTCATATATGTGCTCAAAGAGGCACATGCAATGTTCATAGTGCATTATTTATAGCAGAAAAAAAGCCCATCAAGAGGAAGAAAAGATAAATAAATCTTATATGTTCATACAGTGGAATATTGTGCAGTGATGAAAAAGAATAGTTACAGATTTCAACACAAGGAATCTCATAAATATAATGTTGAATGTGAAAAATAATAAAGCTGAAGGATACATATAGTATGATGTTTAAAAGCATCCAATACTTTGCCTTAGCAAAATATATCTGTGGGAAAAAGTATAAAGTAATGCATGGAAATGCATTACAATTTATTGAGTGCTTACTGAGTGCAAAGCATCATGCTAACAAATAGCCAACCTGATTGAATTCTCACATCGACCCTTAGTGAGAAATACCTTTTTTTTTTTTTTTTTGAGACAGAGTCTTGGTCTGTTGCCCAGGCTGGAGTGCAGGGGCATGATCTCGGCTCACTGCAACCTCTGCCTCCAGGATTCAAGTGATTCTCCTGCCTCAGCCTCCTGAGCAGCTGGGAACACAGGCACGTGCCACCATGCCCAGCTAACTTTTTTTGTATTTTTAATGGAGATGGAGTTTCAACATGTTGGCCAGCTTGTCTTGAACTCCTGACCTCAGGTGATCCGCCCACCTCGGCCTCCCAAAGTGCTGGGATTAGAGTCATGAGCCACTGTGCCTGGCCAAGAAATACTATTAATATCCCCACTTTCCAGATGAGAAAACTGAGGCCTAGAGAGGGGAAGTAAATTACCAATGGCATATAGTGGTTCTTTCTTAAGTACTAAAAACTTCATTTAATCCTATGGGATAAGAATTATCACCTCTCATTTCAAAATGAAGGAAAGGAGAACCCAGCTCACACAGAGATCAAGTGCTTGAGGTGGGATTAAACACAGGTTTCTTCTAGTTCCAAAGCCTGTGCTTTTCCACCAATAAATTGTCACATCCACAATGGATGGGAATATAAGCCACAACACACACACACACATACACACACACCTTAGCCTTGAACTTGAACCATATGGAACTGGGTAAAACCACACACATTGCTGCACCCAGAGCTCCCATCCCATCATTCGTATTATTTTTAACTGAACCCTGAACTGAACAGAAGGGAACAGTGCTCAAATTGAAACTGAACTTGTATATTTTTTCAAGCTGTTGAACTACAATATTTAAATATTCTGGAGACACAGACAATTACATAGAGAATTCTATGCTAACCCCTTCACTCTGTATATTTTGATTTGCCTAAGGTCATATGGTCATGACAGACCGGAGGGATTCTTAATCATTACAAAGCAGTTGTAGGTGAATTTTTCACTACTTCTAACCCTCTTTTACCCTCCCCTTCCCTTTGTGGCCAGGGCAGGGACTTGGAAGTTCCTGTACCCACCAGCTGTGATCCTCTCTACATTCTCTACCTTCCTTCAGAGCCCACATCCTTGTCCATGTTTGTTGAATGAAGAAAGGAGAGAGCGGGCCCTATGAGATGTGTATTTCCCATCTCCAAGGACAGGGAGCTCCAGCCTGAACCTGATTTCTCGGGGGTCCCTGAGCAGAAGCTTCATGCCTGGGGTGAGAAATTGGAACTTTCCACCAAGGCCAGTGATCCTCAGTATTCGAGCAGCCTGGCTGGGTGTCTTGGGATCCAGGTGGCCTTTGTCTCATCTGGACCAGGCCAGCACAGTTTGTGGCCCTCCCCCACAGCAAGAGGAGGGACTCTGAGGAGGCTTGGGGGCCCCTGGGGAGAAATCCATCTTCCCAGAGCTTTATCATTTTTTCCATAACAGTATCCTCCCTTCAAGGTGGAAAGTCCCAGCTGGCAGCTGAGGATGCTGTCAATGCGCTTTTGTTCTCTATCTTGCCCCTAGCTCAGGCAGCAGGGCTGGAGACAAAGACACCTTCCTTTTTATACCAGCCTGTTCCAGGCTTGCTGTACAGACAAATGGTGTAACACACACCACCTCTTAATGCTGTGAGCTAGATCTCCCTGGTTTGAATTCTGGTTCTGCTACTTGCTAACTGTGCAATCTTGGTGGGGTACTGCACTTCTCTGTGCTACAAGTTTCTCCATCTGAAAACTGGGGTGGTGATAATAGGATCGGTGTTTCAGGATTTAATGATTAATGTATGAAAAACACTTAGGACAGCACCTGAAGCACCTGGTACATAGTAAGAGTGATCTAACTGCTTGCTGTTTATTACATAACTTTGGGGTTGGACAACTCGTCTCCTCTCTCTGAGTCTCAGTTTCCCTAATTGTACAACTAAGATGGCAGTTCCTGCCTGCCTCTCGACCATTGATCTGGCCCTTTCTTGCTGTGTAGCCTTGGAGAGATTCTTGGGTTCTCTTAGCCTCTGTGTTCTCATCTATTAAACAGTACCTATTAAGTAGAGGGTTGTGGTGGTGAGGACATGAGAAAATGTGTACCCAGCATGTAGCATGGGGCCCAACACTAACACAGAGAAACAGTTAAAACAAAGTTAGCTATTTTTTTTTTGGTTTTGTTTTTATGGATGAGAAAGTACTTTTTAAACTATAATAGGCTGAGGAAGAGTGTGGTTTTCTTACATGCTTTCCATTCCTTGTTCACAGACACCTAGAATCAGAGAGGACAGGATTGGAAGGGCCACTTTACAGGTAATGGATAATGAATTAATGGATATCTATTAATGGATAATGAATTAATTCATTCAACAAATATTTACTGAGCACCTATTATGAGCCAGGCACTGTTGTAGGTGCTGGGATCAGAGCAGCACTGAGGGCCCTTCCCTCAAGGAGCTTTCATTCCTGTGGGGCAGACAGACAAAAACATGTGAATACATATGCCAGGCAGAGACTCATAAGCAGGTCTTCACAGTCTCAGAATATCTTACCTTTAACAAATCCTGGTTTCTGCAAGGCCTTAAGATATGATAGCAGGGTGGGACCCAGTGGCTTATGCCTGAAATCTCAGCACCTTGGGATGTTGAGGTGGGAGCATCTCTTGAGCTCAGGAGTTTGAGACCATCATGGGCAACACAGCAAAACTTTGTCTCCTCTAAAAATAAAATAAAAAAAAATTAGCTGGGCATAATGGCATGTGCCTGTAGTCCCAGCTACTTGGGGTGCTGAGGTGGGAGGATGGCTTGAGCCTGGGAGGTGGAGGCTGCAGCGAGCTGTGATCACGCCACTGCATTCCAGCCTGGGCAACAGAGTGAGACCCTGTTTTTTTTTTTTTTTTTTTTTTTTTTTTTTTAAAGAAGATATGCTAGCGGGAGCCCACATTTATTGAATCTTCTTAGACACGGAAAGTGTCTTAAGCATTTTACACAACTTGAATCATTTAATCCTCACATCGACCCTAAAGGAAAGAATTGTCATGAATCCTGTTTTATAGATGGAGAAACTAAGGCATGGAGAGATGGAGGGGAGCGGGGTTTGAACACACACCCCCTGGTTCAGGGCAGTGCCCTCAATCACCCTGCCATCTTGCCGTGCTGGCTGCATAACTCTCCTTCCCTCAACACCTCCCACCTTCCCATCTTGGTCTGCACCAGTTCTTTCTTCCCTCCCCCTTTCCTCCCTTATCCCATTCTCAAGTATTTCTTCCACATTCTGAGTAGCCTGGGGTAAGCTCTCTCTCTCTCTCTCTGTCTCTCTCTCTCTCTCCCTCTCTCTCTCTGTCTGTCTCTCTCTCTCTCGCCCTCAGTTTTCCTATCTGAGGATGGGGGATTGGACTGGATTATCTTCAGGTCCTTCCCTGACCACTCTAATTTTCAGCCCTTATCAGTTTGTGATTCTTTTATTTGCTGATTTGTTTTCTAGTCTGCCAGCCCACCCTACTGTGAGCTACCGAGCAGTGAGCTCCCTCTTTCTGTTCACCACATCTCC
This sequence comes from Pan troglodytes, assembly GCF_028858775.2. Taxonomy (NCBI): domain Eukaryota; kingdom Metazoa; phylum Chordata; class Mammalia; order Primates; family Hominidae; genus Pan; species Pan troglodytes. The sequence continues at coordinate 37,700,481 of NC_072419.2, read as the reverse complement.
CCAGAGCCTGGCACTGTGCCCGGCACTTAGTAGGCCCTCAATAAATACTTGTAGATGAAGAAAGGAGGGGATGAGGGCGATTGTACTCAGTTTTCTAAAGCCAGCTCCTGCACTGTCTCCCTGGCCCCTCTTCTTTTCTCAGCTCTTCCCCCTCCCCACTTCCCTCCCGCCCTCTCACCTCCCAGGGCCCACTCCGGCCCTCCATCCGGCCTGCATTTTTCCGGGTTTGATATCATTTTTTCCACTCTCCCGGCTGCTGCCGGCCGCCTCTGCCAACTTTCCACAGCTAGAGCCCCTCCCCCTGACCGCAGGCGGGAGACAGCTTGGGGTGGGGGAAGACGTCCTTCTTTTCCCTTCCCCAGGCTGGGGTTGGGGTGTGGGAGTGAGTGCCATCCATCCCCGTTGGAAGGCTGGGGTGCGGGGATTCGCGGCTGGAGGACGCTGCTGGCTGGCTGGCGGGTGCTGCGGTCTTTCTCTGCACCGCGTCCCCGGGGGCTGGGGCGTCTGGGATAGTTGGGGGAAGGGATGTCCGGCGTCAGGGACACGATGGTCCAAACGGTTTGCGTCTTGTTTTCTTCTCAAAGCAGTGACACCCCTTCCCTTCGGGCTGGAAACTCCTGACCTGATCCCCAACACCCAGCCCTGACCCCAGCCAGGCTGGACGCCTCACCACCTCCTTCCTCCCGCACAGCCAAAGGGAGACCCAGGAGGAGGCTGGGCCCAGGGGGGTAATCCTCCCTGGCTGGGTGACTCTGGCATGCTCACCTCCCCTCTCTAGGCTTGTTTCTGCCTTCGGGAAATGAGTGAGTTGGATTAAACTGGGGTCCATCCCGGGGATTAATGCATTGAGTTTCATAGAGCTCCTGCCCCAACCTCCTTTAAATTGGATGCGAAATTATGTTTTTAAATTCGTTTTGCCAAGATTCTATAGGGTTTTGTATCATCTTTAAAGTGGACAATGGATATGTTGGTCACTAGAGTCTGACAAGCCTGGGCTGGAATCCCGGCAACTTCGCGTATAGCAGCTGTATGATCTTGGGTGAGCCTTCGGTGTCCTCTGCCTCAGTTTACTAATGAGCAAAATGGGGTTAATCGGAAACCCTTCTCCCAGGTGTTGGGAGGATTAATTGTTGTGACAGCTTAGTACACAGCTCCCAACAAACGCCAGCAATTCTATTGCCAGGATGAGTACTGAGGTCCTTCCAGACATGTGAATCTAGAACGTAAAACATGGGTTAATGAGAAAGTAGCTGGTCACGGAACTGTGGTTGTGATCCACTGTTGAGAGAAGGGCCTGAGCACAAAATTGGTCCAAGTACTTTATTGATGCGCCCTGACGCCCAGGCCAGCAGGCCAGACCAGTCTACAGTCAAGTGCAGATGGGAGGGCAGTAGGTGGAGACGCCTGGAAGAGCCGAGATGGAGAGGTCTGGGCATTCAGATGCGACATCCTTCTGGTCTGGTTTATTGTGAGGGTTTCTGAGGGTTGGCCAGAGCCCAGGGACAAGGAAGATTTTTTTACAAAAAGACACCCACCACGTAAAAAACTACTTTGTGCCCAGCTTGGGGCTTCGGCCCCATCGTCTGTCTGTCCATCGCTTTCCCGGGATCCCCCAGGCTGGGATCTGGAGGATGCTCAGGCCATCAGGGCAGCAGGCAAGCAAGACCCATGATGCAGACTCCAGGTAAAGGCGCCTTTGCCCCGCAGTGGCGTCCCTGGAGCCCAGAATGCACCTCAGTGACCCGCCAACTCTCAGAAGGGCGGGGGGCTTCAGAGCACGGCCAGATTGTGGCAGGACTTGGAGCGGGCCTTGAGTGCCCGGCGGCGTGCGCTGCGGGCTGTCAGGCGTGCCAGGAAGCGACGAGCGCGCTGGGCTAGGCTGGCCGGCCGTCTGGGTGCTGGGGGTTCCTTGGCCGCACTGTCCCGGCGGCGCAAGCGCAGCTGGCGCACCACGCCCTCGAAGAGCTCGGCCACATTGTGCTGCAGCGTGGCGGATGTCTCGATGAATTTACAGTCGAACACCACAGCGCAGGCGCGGCCCTCTGAGGGGGCGGGGCCCGGCGAGGAGGGGTGGAGCCATAACGGAAGGCGGAGAAAAAGGTAGGAAGAGATGTGTTTAGTCTCGATTGGAAGCAATTTTTCCTGTGCTCATGCCTGGTGCTGCTGTCTGGGGACTCAGATAAATCAGACTGGTCTTTGAGGGAAGACAGAGAGGCTGGGGTCACGGAGGGGTCAGATTATTGAATGCCAGGTAAAGGGTCTAATTTGCTGTGGATCGGAATTACCTGGAGGAGCTTGTTTAAATGCAGATTCCTGGACCCCCCCTCAGAGTTTCTGATTCTGTAGGTTTGGGTTGAGGTCTGGAAATCTGTGCTTTAACAAAATCTCCTGGGGCTTATGTTGCAGTTTTTTTTTTTTTTTTGGATGTCTGTTCACAAAGCATAGGGTCTTCCACCTCCAGGAGCCACTGAGCCCGAGTTCTAGTCCTCAGGGGCTGGTGACTGTGAAACTAGCTTTTTCCTTTCTGGGTCTCAGTTTACACATTTTTTAGATTTTACTCTGTGAGTAAGACCATTGAAAAATTGTTATGGGCCCTATCTGATACGTCAAACTTATTAAAATAGTCCCCATCCCATTGTAAATACAAGCCATATATGACGTTTAAAGTTTTGGTTTGTAGTTGCTGGTTGACAAAATATGTTTTGCAGACAATTAAAGCTTTGCGAAATTTGAATTTCTAATTTTTTTCACTGTATTTTGGAGCCAATAATGGTTCTTTTCAGTTCTCAAATGTAAGCCCTTGAAAAGCCTGTAGGCACTGGGCCTATCATCCTGGTGGATAAAGTGTCTCTGATTAAGGGGCTAGGGGAGCCATAGAGGAAATTATTATTATTATTTTTTTGAGACAGAGTCTCATTCTGTCACCCAGGCTGGAGTGCAGTGGCGTGGTCTTGGCTCACTGAAACCTCTGCCTCCTGGGTTTAAGTGATTCTCATGCATCAGCTGCCCAAGTAGCTGGGATTACTGGTGTGCACCACCATGCCCGGCTAATTTTTATATTTTTAGTAGAGATGGGGTTTCACCATGTTGGCCAGGTTGGTCTTGAACTCCTGACCTCAAGTGATCCACTTGCCTCAGTCTTCCAAAGTGCTGGGATTACAGGCGTGAGCCACTGGGCCTGGCCAGAATTTTTTTTTAAAAAAGAGTTAAAATTATTTTTTATTTTTTTTGTAGAGAGAAGGTCTTGCTGTGTTGCCAAAGCTGGTCTCAAACTCCTGGGCTCAAGCAAGTCCTCCCACCTTGGCCTCCCAAAGTGCTAGGATTATAGTTGTGAGCCACCATGCCCCACCACATACAGGAATTTTTAAGAAGTGCAAATTCAACTCTGGTCTTGGAAAATTCTGGCAGGTGGCAAGGAGGAATAATTGAGAAGCAGGAGGACTGGCGAAGGTGGAGATGCCAGGATAGCACAGAGACTGTGGGCAGAGAGGGAAGGGAATGTGGGATTAATGGAGGTGGCCTGACAGTATTTGGGGACTGGTTTGGGGGTGATGAGTGGGAGGCAAGAATGGTTCCTAGCTTGCAGGCTTAGGCAAGCGGCTGCAGGGTAGGGGCAGCTTGGCAGGGACAGTCACTGAGATGAAGAGCGCTGGAGGAGCAGCCATGACAGTGGGGCCCAGGTGAAGAGGAGGGGGTGGGATGGAGGGCTCACCTTCCACAGAGACTTCTCGGCAGCGGGCCAAGTCCGCCTTGTTGCCCACGAGGATGATGGGCACATGGTCTGCCTGATGTGTGCGCCGCAGCTGGATGCGGAGCTCAGAGGCACTCTCAAAGCTGCCTCGGTCTGCGATGGAGTATACGATGACATAGGCACTGCCCCCCTGCAGGCATGACTCCTGGCTCCAGCTTTTATCCTGCAGGAGAGGGACCCAAGGCCCATCCTCAGAGGGTATCTAGGCCCTGGCTGAGGAAGGTGGAGCTGGGATGGTCTAATGGGTGGGATGCAGCTTGAGGTTTATAGTTTGGACAGGTGTGGGGGACAACTTCTGCTATAATTCCCTGTGTCACCTTGGGAAAATTGGTGATTCTTTCTGAGCCTCAGTTTCTCTGCTTAAAAATTTAGGCTAATAACACTGCCTCACAGAATTCTCTCACTCACTGATACTTTTGCAGGCTGGGTAGTGCAGGCAAAATTTACTTGGTTCCTGTTCCTGCTAAAGAGGGTTCTCTCTTGACCTGTTTAGCTCTTTTGTCTTGTTTCTGAGGAGGGTTTAGTCTTGCCATATGGTTCTTTATGCCTGGTGAAATCCAGAATGAAGAGAAAAAAGAGAGAAAAGTGAGGACAGGAGGCTGACTTTAGAGGGAAGGCATTTTTCAGGACAGTTTTGAAGATGGAGGTGAAGGAACAACTGTAAAGTGTAAGTTCACAAGGGGATGAGACAGTCAAGGGGCACTTTAAGAAGTGGAGTCCTTTCAAGTTGTTTGACCAAGAAAAAGAAAGAACTGCAATGCTTTTGATATTTCGGATGGTGAACTTTTGTTAGGGACAGCCCTCCAAGACTGGACTACCTGGGTAGTAACCTTATAAGTGTTGAATAAGACATGGTTTCTGCCCTCCAAAAGCTCATGGTCTGGAAGAGAGCTTATGGAAATGGGAGTTATAGTGTAGTGTGAAAGTACCAGTAAGAGACATGTGTAAGTGGCTGGAGGAGTGGGGTGGGGAGGCCAGAACAACCCCACCTGGCAGAGTGTGCGAGGGCTTCACAGGGGACTGGCGAATGGGGTTAGGAAGGAGGGGGAGGCCAAGCAGGAGAGAAGAGATTCCAGACAAAGGGAACAGTCAGAGCTAAGGCCTGAAGTGAGAAAGACTGTGTGTGGTTGTGAGGTAGTGAAGAAGCCAGAAATTTTCTTGCATTTTTCTTTTTTTTGAGATGGAGTCCTACTCTGTCTCCCAGGCTGGAGTGCAGTGGCATGATCTTGGCTTACTGCAACCTCCACCTCCCAGGTTCAAGTGATTCTCCTGCCTCGGCTTCCTGAGTAGCTGGGATGACAGGCACCTGCCACAACGCCCAGCTAATTTTTGTGTTTTTGGTAGAGACGGGGTTTCAGGATATTGGCCAGGCTGGTCTCAAACCCTGACCTCAGGTGATCCACCCACCTCGGCCTCCCAAAGTGCTGGGATTACAGGCATGAGCCACCGTGCTCGGCCAGAAGCCAGAAATTTTCTGATAACCAAATGGGAATTTGGCGATGAATAGGAAAGCATCAGATTCACGGTCAATGTCATTGTCAAAGTGGGGTAAGTTCTCAACAGCCATATTGATCATTTCCCAGGCCAAATAACCTTAGGGTGAGTCAGACAGATGTGGGTTCTCAACCTTGAGTATGGACAGGTTTCTTCCTTTGGGTCTTAGTTTTCCCCATCTCTAGAATGAGAAAGTGAGTCTTGACCATTCATTCATTCATTGCACAAATATTTTTGGAGGATTTGCTGTATGTCAAGATCACAAAAGCCAGTTGGTGTATGGATTTGTTGGTATGAACTCATTGGGAGTGTGATTAAAAATATAGATTCTCAGCTGGGCATGGTGGCTTATGCTTGTAATCCCAGCACTTTGGGAGGCTGAGGTGGGCAGATCACCTGAGGTCAGGAGTTCGAGACCAGCCTGGCTAACGTGGTGAAACCCTGTCTCTACTAAAAATACAAAAATAGCTGGGCGTGGTGGTGGGTGCCTGTAGTCCCAGCTACTCGGGAGGCTGAGGCAGAAGAATAGCTTGAACCTGGGAGGCGGAGGTTGCAGTGAGCTGAGATCACGACACTGCACTCCAGCCTAGGTGACAGGGCGAGACTCCATCTCAAAAAAAGAAAAGAAATAAAAGAATAAGAAGCTCTAAAAGTGGGGCTGTAGTATGTATGTATGTATGTATGTATGTATGTATCTGTCTGTCTATCTATCTATCTATCTATCTATCTATCTATCTATCTTTATTGAGATGGAGTCTCGCTCTGTTGCCCAGGCTGAGGGTGAGGGCCAGGGTGAGGCCTGATAATTTGATTTTTATTATTTATTTATTTATTTTTTTTGAGACAGAGTTTTGCTCTTGTTGCCTAGGCTGGAGTGCAATGGCATGATCTCTGCTCACTGCAACCTCCGCCTCCCAGGTTCAAGTGATTCTCCTGCCTTAGCCTCCTGAGTAGCTGGGATTACAGGCATGTACCACCACACCTGGCTAATTTTGTATTTTTAGTAGAGATGGGGTTTCTCCATGTTGGTCAGGCTGGTCTCAAACTCCTGACCTCAGGTGATCTGCCCACCTCGGCCTCCCAAAGTGCTGGGATTACAGACATGAGCCAACGCGCCCAGCCAATAATTTGATTTTTAATACACTCCAAGTGGTCCTGATGGTCAGCCAACCTGGTACACTAAGGTCCTAAGGCCCATCCAATTCTGTCAGATTCAGCCTCTCTGATATCAGAGTACCATGTAGCGCACAGATGGAACGGATGGATACTTATTTCAATGATGCTGCTACTGCTTGGACCCTCTTTGAGACCTCTCTTCACAGTCACCGATCAGGGAAACTGGTTCAGTTTCCTAATTTTGCTGGTTGCGAAAATAAAAGGCCAGAAAAGAGGAGAAAATGTTCTCAAGGCGAAAGCAAGCTGGGTGTGGAGTTCCAGCTCCCGCCTTCTAGTCTAGTATCCTTTCTCCCCTGTCTCCTGAGTGGGACTCCCAGTCTGATCACCCATCTTAACTTGCTGGACACTGCCCCATAGCATTCTCAGCTGCATATGAAAAGTAGACCCTCTAACCAGCCTGTGAGGTCCACGAAGCCAGAGGGCCTGCAGACAGGCAGGCCTTATTCATCTCTGTGTCTCCAAGGTCCTGGTCCATGATAGACACCCAGCAAGTATTTCTGAATGAATGAATGAGCAAATGACTGAAACCTCAGCTGAAGATTCAGAAGGTGATGCTCTTGAGGGGGAGGACAGTCATAAGACGAGGACTCTTATGCAGTCCTAATGCATAAGAATACAGCCTCGGCCGGGCATGGTGGCTCATGCCTGTAATCCCAGCACTTTGGGAGGCCGAGGCAGGTGGATCACCTGAGGTCAGGAGTTCAAGACTATCCTGACCAACATGATGAAACCCGGTCTCTACTAAAAATACAAAAATTAGCTGGGCGTGGTGACAGGTGCCTGTAATCCTAGCTACTTGGGAGGCTGAGGCAGGAGAATTGCTTGAACCTGGGAGGCGGAGGTTGCAGTAAGCCAAGATGGCGCCACTGCACTCCAGCCTGGGCAACAAGAGTGAAACTCTGTCTAAAAAAAAAAAAAAAAAAAAAAAAAAGATCTACAAAGATTTTGTAGATCTGGGTTTGGATCTTACTTGCTATTTGAGAGCTTTGGACACATTATTATTATTATTTAACCGCTCTGGTCTTTGGTTTCCTCATCAGTAGAATGGGAATCAGAAGACTCACCATTTAGTTTTTGAGCAGCCTATCCCCTAGAGAGATGGGATCCCAGGTGATTTTAGATCCTTCTCTTTGCTTAGGTGTTTTTCCTCAGAGTTCTACAATGAGCATGTATTACCCATGTAGCAAAAGAAAAGAAAACACAAACAAGATAAAATCATAATAGGGACATATTCCTGCCTACTGCTGTCTTCCTGCCCTGATTTCCTTTTTCTCTAGCTACCAAGTCATAATTACTAAGAGTTATCATTTACAATTCTTCACCCCTATTCAGCAGTTTTTCATGCTTTAAACTGGGCTTACCTCTGAAATTGCATAAGAACTTTAAAAAACTAGCTGATGAGGAAGGCAGGAATGGTTAACCCATTTATCAGATGAGAAAACTGAAGCTCGGAGTGGCTAAGTCAATTGCACAAAACTACACAACTAGTAAGAAAAAGAAAGGGGGTTCAGCCTTAGGTATTTTGGGGCCAAATCCAGCGTTCCTTCTGTACAATGTGGGTGGGAGGGGTGGGACGAGGGTGGAAATAATGATGGGGAGATCTGCAGGGGGAGAAGTACATTCTGAGATGGCTGCTAGGAGGGGATTGTGGAGTGAGAGAAGGGGTCAGGGTCATAAGGGTCTTCTGTTTGGGATTGGAAAGACTGCTTAGGAGCTGTGGGTTTTGGGGGAGGGTGCTGAGGATGGCCGTTGCTCACACCTGATCTGTAGTGTCCCAGGAGGGGACAGGAAGGAGTCTAGTATTAGGCTCAGCACCCCTCTCCCCAAATTCTGCTTGCAGTGCCATACCAGTTTCTCGGCCTCCCAGGTGTCCACGACCACCAGTGTGGTGTCTTCTCCATCCACCGTGAGGGTCCTCTCATATACATCTTCTGCAACCGAGGGAAGAGCTGGATCTCAGGGAGGACGGGCAAGCCTGAGAGAGTGTGGTGTTCCCTACCCCCCATTTCTGGTCATATCGCCCCCTCCACTTGTCCTCGGAAACGCTTATCACACTTGTTTGATGCCTGTCTCCTCTGGTAGGAACCCATGTCTCCCCAGCTGCCATAGTACCTGGCACATAGTAGGTGCCAGAAAGATTTGATTGATTGAATGAAGGTGGGGTGGTGGGGTTAAAGTTGGGCTAGGAATTCTCCCAGGCCTGCTCTGTCTCTGACTTAGTGCGTGCTTCAGGCAGGTCATGTTATCCTCTCTTGACCTCAGTCTCCCTATCTGTAACACATATGTGTTCTCACTCGGAGAGAGAAGTCAAGACTAGAGAGGAGTCTGGCTAGATGTCCCTACCTTTTCTCTGCATTTAATCAACCCCCTTCCCCCACTCACCCTATGTCCTTTTGGCCAGTCCTTCAGGGGCCTACCTTCATCTCTTCTATCTTCCCTGTACCCCATCATCCTGGGGCCCCCGACACTCTCAGCTCACAGCAGTTCTTGGGAATAAAGCGACCCAGGGCCCAGAACTTGGGGTCTCGGAGTCTCCCTTCTGCAAAGGATCTTAGTTTTGCTGTAGATCATGGTGCCCATGGATGGGTGTCTATGGGACTGGGAGAATCTAAGAGTCAGAGGAGTCAGGGAGGGGAGTTTCTGACCTTGGTGGAAGTACACCATTTCTTGACATGGAATTCAGAATTGCCACCCGCATGACATGGAAATGAATCATATACTTCTCATTCATGGGAAGTTGGCAAAATTCTTGTTCTATTCAAGAATTTCCCTCCCCTTGACCATTGTGCAGGCTGTGCCCTGTACAACTTTGGAGGGCGGGGGGGCATCGTGCATGTCATAGTCTAAGTGAATGATGCCCCTTAGAGTTGAACAGTGCATGACTTGTACAACTGTTCTTGGCAGCCCTGTGTCCCTGGTGACAGGGCTTTCGCTCCTTTGGCCACAACCCAGCCCAGCCCATATGGCCCCTACCTCCCAGCTGTTCATGGAGGTCCCTCTCTTGCTTCCCTGCAAAGAGGCTGGCCAAGCTGGTCTTCCCCACTCCAGGATCTCCAAGTAGCACCACACGGTAGAGAGCCTCCCAGGAGCCTTCAGAGTCGCTGGATTCAGAAGACCAATCATCTGGGGCAGGTGAAGGTTTCTGGGTGGGAGGGTTGAGGGAGGCTGATTGGCCCAGCCGGGGATGCTGGGATTGAGTGGAAGGCACTGTGCTCAGGCGGCCAGGCTGGCGGCCCCGTGGGGACAGGGGCAGTGGGGTGCTGGCTCGCCGGTGCAGAGGGGTCTTTGCTTCCTGCTCGGTGTTGAGTGTCATCTTTGGTGGGGGAGGGGTTTGCTTCTTCCTTCTTTCCTTCTGAAAGAAGGGGGAATTGGCTGTCAGCCAATTGCTTTGAGCTGCTTCTTTCTATAGTGTCCTGATGAGCTGCTGTATGGCTTCTTCCAGATCACCCTCTTGTTCAGATGGGAGTAGGAGGTGCCTCAGCTTCTTGGGGCAGAAAGTCCCTAGGTTTTCTGGCCTCAGGCTCTGCGTAAACCTGGATCTGGATGGAAGGAGTGAGTGTGCAGGCTGTGAACACACAGACATGCACACCCAGAGGCCATTCCCTTGTCTTAAGGATGATCTACTCCTGATGACAGACAGGCAGGTGGAGGGGCAGTACTAAGGTGGGATGTCCTCACGTGCACACTCCCCATTCCGTGTACACGGACCTGCCCTTCCCACAGAACATGAGGCCCTGGCTCTGAAAGACATCTGAATTGTCCCCCTCCTCCCCTTCCCCACCGCTCTCTTTCTACAGCTTCTGGGTTGGGAGTGCAGTTTCAGGTCTCCCCTAAGGGTAGGGGCTACTTAACTTTCGATGCCCAATTTCACGGGGTCTGAGGAGGAAGAGGCAGGAGGGCGGGTTGGCACTCCAGAAGCGCGAGGGGGGTATGGGGGTAACCCGACTGTAACCCGAGTGCCCTAGTGCCATGGGAACCGCGTGTCTGACCCGCCCCCTGTGTGAAAAATTCAGGAGCGGCTGGCGCTACGGCCTCCAACTGCTTTTGGGGACGGGAGCTGCCGCCGGTCAGGCCCCAGGTTAGGTGACAGGACAGGGTCCTGGCAGGGGGACGGGGAGGGCAGACCACAGGGCCCGGGAACGCTGTGCCATTCCTGGAGTCTGGGTCCGAGCTTTCTCAGCCGGCATCCCGGGTGTGAATCCCCCATCCTGGGGTTGGAGGGGTCTTTGTCCAGGGCTATCCAGCCCTCCGGGTCCCAGGTCTGAAGACCCTCACCCTAGGGACGCGGTTTCGAAGCCCCCCTATTCCTGCCAACGCTGCCGAATCCCCCCTCAATCGCCTGGCGAACTCTGCTCCAACTTGAGCAAGTTGGCGGCGCGTAGCGCAGGGCTTTACCTCGGCGTGGGAGGGGTCCAGGGTCCCTCGCAGCTCCAGCGGCTGGATGCTCCAGGCTGTACCACCCGCCTCCGTGAGCAGCCCCTCAGGCCAGTTCCCCTCCCCTCGCCGCCTCGGCCGGGGGAGGAGCCGCGACCCCGCCCCATCCAGCCCCGCCCCATTAGGGCAGCCCCGGGGTCCCCGCCCCAAGGCCCTGGCCGCTCAGTGACTTTTCTGAAAGTGCAGAGCTCAGCTGACCCGCTTCTGCCAGCCCTACGCACCGGGTGAGGGTGGCAGACGAGAAAGGAAGGATGGGGGCTCTGGATTCCTGGGTCTGGAGCTCCATCTGCGTCCACATCTGTCCACTCCATCAAGGGGATGCACTAACATATTAGCCCCCAGAAAAACCACTTGGGGAACTTGCTAAATTTTCAGGTCCCACCTTCCAAGAAAGGCGGATTCCACGGTGCTGGGAGAGGGGTTCGGGAATCTGCGTTTTAAACAAGTGCCCCAAGTGATCCTGATGCAGGCGGTTCACTGACCTCACTTTAAGAAACTCTGCTCTGGATGAAGAATTAATTTTGGGAGGTGGCTTGGAGGAAGAGAGAGCTCAGGAAGTCTGCACTGAAGAATTATGAAAATCTTATTTTGGCATCATTCATTCATTCACCAACTGAGGCTTAGCTGGGCCTGGGCCTGAGGTCTCTGCCACTCTGTCTACTGTTTCTATTACTCATGGCTGAAAAAAAAATGCTCCCAGGTATGGAGGAGGAGGAAAGAGATTGCTGGTGACATCGGCCATCCAAGGGGCCAGGATCCAGACTCTTTGACTGGGGTGCCTCCCTTTAGGTCTTGAGAAATTGGGGTGTGTCTGTGTGTGGAGCCCATGGAGACCAGGCTGCACCTGTGGGTGGGGCTCATTGTCATGGCTGAGGGGATTCAGGTGTTCAGCTTGGAATAACTCCCACAGCAGCTGAACAGACTGGCTCAGCCCCCACAGGTCTTGGAGCTGATACAGAACCCCCTCATGCCTGGCTTCCTTCCATGGCTTGGCCCTCTAAGCTTACCTTTCTAACTTGCAAGATGGGCCATGAGTGGTGCAGCACCCTTCATTGTCTGGGAGTGAGGTGACTTGGCTTTTCCATCTCTGCAGCACAATTGCTGTGTGACCTTAGGCAAGTCAACTTCCCTCTTTGGGTTTCAGTTTCTTTATTTAAAACTATAATCTGAACAGCTTACACTCTTGCTAAAAAACTTTTGGTTGTCTATAATACAAAAGTCTGAACTTGGCATTCAAGCCCCATCATATTCTCTGCAGAATCATTTCAACCTCTCCTCCCAGGAAAACCCTTGCTTGGCTCATGCCCTACTCTTCTAGGCACATTCTGTTCTTTCTGCCCGGGATACCTTTTCCCCTACTCATCTTTCATGATGCAACTTAGATTCCTGTGTACCAGACACTGTTCTAAGCTCTGCACGGATATTATCTCAGGGGTTCTCAAACTTTGGCAGTGTGTTAGAATCACTTGGAGGGCTTGTTAAGCCACATTTTGCCGGGACCCACCCATACTCTCATCTATGACTAGTGATCTAACAAATGACCAGAGAGCTAACTTGTGACCAGTGTTAGTGAATCTGTGGTCTAACTTGTAACCAGTGGTCTAACCTGTGACCCATGGGCTGCTCTGTGACCTGTGGCCTTCCTCTGCTTAGGAAGAGGTGAATTCAGTAGGTTTGGGGTAGGGCTAAAGAACTGGCATTTCTAACAAGTCCCAGGTGTTGCTGCTGCTTGCTGGGGGAACCATACTATAGGAGCCACTGTATTACTTCATTTAGTCCCCTAAATGAGATGGGTAGCTATTACTCTCTATGACATGGGTACTATTACTCTTCCCATTTTAGAGTAGGCCTGCATACATGCTGTTCACTTGGCCTTGTAAGGGATGCTTGTCATCATTTCATAGACAACAGCCTGAGGCTCAGAGAGGTTAAATGACTTGTCTGATGTCTCACAGCAGTTAGCGGGAGATGCGGGGGATTGAACTAGGTCTCTCTTAAGCCAAGATTTTTTCCACTCTCTTAGGTGGGGAAGATGTCTAGTTTCTGACCCTAGACATTGCCTCAGAAAATTCTACCCCCAGCTTCCGAGCTCAACAGGCTCCGGAGGGTGTGGCTGACCAGTTCCCACATAGCTGGCTGAAATCCCAAGCAGCCTGGGGACCACATGGCCTCATACTCCCACTTAGGCCTGCTGCCCACAGCACTGCCTTCATCTGCAGCTCAATAAAGCCTGGGCTGGAAGCAGCGAGGCTCAGCCTGCTCGGGTCTTTCCTCTTGTGCTCTCTCCAGCAGCCTCCCCAGGAGCCCCGTGGCCATGACACAGCTGCTTCTGTTCCTTGTGGCTCTCCTGGTTCTGGGTCATGTGCCATCAGGTAACAACATCGTGTGCATGTGTGTGTGTGTGTGCACATGTGTGCTTGTAAAAATGAAGACTAGACTCTCAGGTCCTGGAGGACAGAGGGGCCTCTATCAGCATTTAAGTTCTGGCCCCACCACTGACTTGGTGGGCAACTTAGAGCAAGTTGCTAAATCAGCCTGCACCTCAGTTTCCTAATCTATAAAATGGGATTCTCTCAATAAATATTCATTTATGTTATGATGGTTGTGAAATCATAACAGTGAAAGACATGTAGCAGTGAAAGAAAAGAAGGTCCTTGCTTTCATGCAGCTGACACTTTAGTTGGTGGAGATAGAAAATAAGTGGATAAACATATGTTGGGTGGTGATAAGTGCTGAGAAGAGGAAAGGCAAGGGAAGGGGTTAGAGTGGTGTGTGCATGGAGGGGGTGGGGATGGGAAGGCTGATGAGGATGGACAGAGAAGGTCTCTGATAAGATTTGTTTCTTTTTCTACTTTTTGAGATGGAGTTTCATTCTTGTTGCTCATGCAATGGCATGATCTCAGCTCACTGCAACCTCTGCCTCCCGGGTTCAAGCGATTCTCCTGCCTCAGCCTCCCGAGTAGCTGGGATTACAGGCATGTGCCACCATGCCTGGCTAATTTTTGTATTTTTAGTAGAGACGGGGTTTCACCATGTTGGTCAGGCTGGTCTAGATCTCCTGACCTCAGGTGATTGACCCACCCCAGCCTCCCAAATTGCTAGGATTACAGACATGAGCCACCATGCCCGGCCTAGAGTTTTTTCTTTTTAAAAACTTTTTATTTTGGAAAATTTCACATATACATGAAAGTAGAGAGAATAACATAAATAAACAAGGTGAGTTTTAAACATTTTTATTATGGGAAAATTTAAACTTATGCAGAAATACAGAATACTGTAACAGCATGAGTTTTTAAAAGATACTTCTTTGATTTTTAAATTTTTGTAGAGATGGGGCCTCACTATGTTGCTCAGGCTGGTCTCAAACTCTTGGCCTCAAGCAATCCTCCAGCTTTGGCCTCCCAAAATGCTGGGATTACAGGCATGAGCCCAGCCAGAAACTTTGGTATTTAGGAAAATTTCAACCAGAAATAAGAAATAAATAGTATAAAGAACCCTGGCCGGGCGCGGTGGCTCACGCCTGTAATCCCAGCACTTTGGGAGGCCGAGGCGGGTGGATCATGAGGTCAAGAGATGGAGACCATCCTGGCCAACATGGTGAAACCCCATCTCTACTAAAAATACAAAAAATTAGTTGGGCGTGGTGGTGGGCGCCTGTAGTCCCAGCTACTCAGGAGGCTGAGGCAGGAGAATCAGTTGAACCCGGGAGGCGGAGGTTGCAGTGAGCCGTGATTGCGCCACTGCTCTCCAGCCTGGCAACAGAGTGAGACTCTGTCTTAAAAAAAAAAAATAGAAAAAGAAAAAAAAAAGAGCCCCTATTACCCATCACTCAACCTCAACAATTACCAATTTGAACCAATCCTGTTTTGTTATTCACTTCCCTCTCCATTCCCGTGAATTATTTTGAAGTAAATTCCAGCGATCTTATTTTATATAAAGTGGGTTTGAATAGAGGTCTGAATAAGGTGAAAATACGAGGAAAGATCGTTCCAGGTAGAGGGAGCATCAAGGGCCAAGGCCCTGAGGCAGGGTGATGGATGGGTTTGAACAGCAGCAAGGAGGTTGGTGTGGCTGGGGGAGGGAGCACAAAGGAAATTGGTGGGAGACAGAGTCAAAGATATGAGGAAGAGAGTGCAGATCATGCAGGAGAAAGGAACTGCTGCTGGATATTGGAGTGATTGGGAAGTTCAAATGCGGTCATGTGCTAAGAGTATTTCTTGGCTGGGTGTGGTGGTTCATACCTGTAAATCCTAGCACTTTGGGAGGCCAAGGCAAGAGGATCACTTGAGCCCAGGACTTCGAGACCAGCATGGGCAACATAGGGAGACCCCATCTCTACAAAAAACAAAAAGATTAGTTGGGTATAGTGGTGTGCACCTGTAGTCCTAGCTATTTAGGAGGCTGAGGTGGAAGGATTGCTTGAGCCTAGGAATTAGAGGCTACATTGAGCCGAGATTGCACTACTGCACTCCAGCCTGGGCAACAAAGTGAGATCCTGTCTCAAAAAAAAAAAATTATTATAGAAAGTGTCCTCACCTGGGAGCTAGGGTCTCGGGTTCCGGTTCCAGACCCACCACTTAGTGGCTATGGGAGCTTGGGCAAGTTCATTCCTCTCTTTACTGGTGAATGAGAGGATTTACCTAGAATGGGTCCTGGTTGTCCCAGCAATCTAAGCTGTCATGCTGATAATCTTGCCTCCTATTTATTGAACATTTACTACGTGCCAGGCACTGTGCTAAAGTGATCCTTTAACTGTGCTCTGAAGGAGAGTTGTACAGATGAGGAACTGAGGCCAAGGTCACTCAATGGGAAATGACTGAGCTGGGATTTGGACCCAGGAGGTCTGAGCTGGGTTCACACCACACTGTTAACGATTATACTACACACCGTCTTCAGAGGGTGGATTCTTTGCCTCATGGAGATTTTGAGGCCAGCACTGTATCATTCTAAGATTCTCTACCTTAGTAAGAGGGAAGTGTGGACTGCTCGGCAGGGTTGAATAAAACCTGTGATTATGCCTAAGGCATCATTTGAGGATTACATGGGATGTGTTTTAATCCAGAGAGATGCAGGGAAGCCTTTCCCCTCCACCTCCCACTCAGTGCTATTTCTTCTGGCCTGCTTGTTCTCTGCTAGTCTGAGGTTGTATGTCCAGAAATGTCATTTAACAGTCAAGCTTGTCTATGTGGTCCTAGTCTCCCCTCACTTCCCACATGCATTCTAACTGGCCATCACAGTACCCTCATCATTTCCAGTGTGGCAGTTACCACAGAATCTATTTCTTGTATTTATATGCTTGTTTTTAAACTGTCTTCCTTGACGCTGGAAGCTCCTTGAGGGCAGGGACCATGGCTGTATTGTTCATTGTACTACTTCTAGTGCTCCGTGTTTATTGAGTGAATAAATGAAGGACAGGCTCCATCCCATGTTGTGACCAAAGACCCTTGGAGGGAGCAAAGGACGTGTTCCCCCAAAGCCTTGCCTTTTCCATTGCCCATGTTTGGAAATTCCTTCACTAAAACCTAACATTAAACAAGTCCCTATGTGTCAGGGGCAGTTTATGTAATGGGTGTGGACTCTGAAGCCAGATTGCTTGGGTTTGAGTCCAAATTCTGCTCCTCAATGGTGGTATGACCTCGGATAAGGTCATATATATATATATATATATATATATATATATATATATATATATATTCTTTTTGAGATGGAGTCTTAGTTTGTCGCCAAGGCTGCAGTGCAGTGGCACGAACTTGGCTCACTGCAGCCTCCGCCTTCCGGGTTCAAGCGATTCTTCTGTCTCAGCCCCCCGAGTGGCTGGGATTACAGGTGCCCGCCACCAGGCCCGGCTAATTTTTATATTTCTAGTAGAGATGGGGTTTTGCCATGTTGGCCAGGCTGGTCTCGAACTCCTGACCCCAGGTGGTCCACCCGCCTCAGCCTCCCAAAGTGCTGAGATTACAGGCGTGAGCCACTGTGCCCATCTGGATAAGGTTATTAACCTCACTGAGCCTCAGTTTCCTTACCTGTATAGCAGGGATTGTAATAAGACTAACTATAATCGTATAGCACTGTTATGAAAAGTGCTTATGTGTACCTGGTGTGTGGCTTTACCTGGACAAGAAATCAGTTTCTGTTTATTTATTTGAGATGGAGTCTCCCTCTGTTGCCCAGTCTGGAGTGCAGTGGCACAATCTCAGCTCACTGCAATCTCCTCCCTCTGGGTTCAAGTGATTCTCCTGCCTCAGTCTCCCGTGTAGCTGGGATTAAAGGCACCTGCCACCACACCCGGCTAATTTTTGTATTTTTGGTAGAGAAAGGGTTTTGTCATGTTGGCCAGGCTGGTCTCAAACTCCTGACCTCAGGTGATCTGCCTGCCTCAGCCTCCCAAAGTGCTGGGATTACAGGCGTGAGCCACCGCGCCTGGCCTTAGTCTCTAATTTGTAACTAATGGTCTAACCTATGACATGTGGTCTAACCTAACTTGTAATCAGTACTCTTATCTGTGACTAGTGATCTAACAGATGACCAGAGAGCTAACTTGTGACCAGTGTTAGTGAATCTGTGGCCTAACTTGTGACCAGTGGTCTAACCTGTGACCTGTGGGCTGCTCTGTGACCTGTGGTTTTCCTCTGTTTAGGGAGAAGTGAATTCAAACGGTGCTGGAAGGGTCAAGGGGCCTGCCGAACTTACTGCACAAGGCAAGAAACTTACATGCACCTGTGCCCGGATGCGTCCCTGTGCTGTCTCTCCTATGCATTGAAACCTCCACCGGTCCCCAAGCATGAATATGAGTAGCTGGTTCCTGCTGTCCAATAAAACACAGGTTGCCAGTTGTCTCTTCTTTCTGCTTGCTCGCCTGTGCTCCTCTCCCCACCACGGGTGGGGGATAGGTCTAGGATGTGGGAGAAATGGTCTGTGGAGGGAGGTGAGGGACCTGAGGAGAGTGGGCGCTACTGACCATTGTAAATGGTTCCAGTCCTGGCCATGTCACTTTCTCTGTCCAACTCCGGAAAAATTACTGAACCTCTGAAAGTCTCCTCAACCACAAAATGGGAATAATTATAATATCAGGAGATTAGCACTTTATAGAAGAAATACAAGAAGAAAGGTAGAGTTAATAATAACAAGAGTTAATCATATAGTTGATAATAACAGTGAATAATTATAGTAGAGTCAATAATAAGCTTCTGGAATTCAGAATGAGACGGCACGTTTGGCTTGAGAGGCAGGCCCCACTGAGCGTGAAAGGGTTTTCCTATGTTCCTTTATAGGGTATCCTAACGACTTAGGGCTGAAGCCAAGACCAACAGACTAGATACTTTTCTGAAAATTAAACCGCCATTTTCACACATGAACTGCCATTTTCCTCCCAGTGTTCAAACAGACCCTCATCTAAGCATACATCCAACTTCCTAAGTCATTAGGATACACCCAACAAGCCGAAGAGACCAGCTGATTCTAGGGTGGAAGAGTCCCCAAAATACCTCACAGATGAGGCCCGCAAGCCCAGAGAGGGAAAGTGACTTGTTGAAGGCCATACAGTTCCCGAGTGACAGGTCAAGGAATGGAGCCACACGCTGGTAGGACAGGACAGTGTGATGGGGAAATTTTGGGAGGAAGGGAGTCCCCTGACACTGGAGATGTGCAAGGTGAGCCTGGTGGCTCTGGGATGCTAGAGAAGGAAGTTACCTGGATAGGTGCTCAGAAGTGCTTTTTCGGAGGACAGGTTCTACTCAAGCCAAACCAATCATTGAATGGTTGAGATGATGATATATAAGTATCCTTTAGAAAGTACCAATTGCTTTATTCATACCACCTCATTGAATTCCCACAGTTACATATTATTATCTCCTTCCTTCTTTCCTTCCTTCCTTCCTTCCTTCCTTCCTTCCTTCCTTCCTTCCTTCCTTCCTTCCTTCCTCCCTCCCTCCCTCCCTCCCTCCCTCTCTCTCTCTCTCCTCATTTCTTTTTTAACACAGGTCCTCACTCTGTTGCCCAGGCTGGAACACAGTGGAGATCGTATAGCTCACTGCAGCCTCACACTTCTGGGCTCAAGCAATCTGCCTCAGCCTCCGAGGAACTAGGACTATAAGTGTATGCTGCCATACCTGGCTAATATGTTTTTGATTTGTTTGTTTGTTTTGTAGAGATGGGGTCTTGCTAAAAACAAAAACAAAAAACAAAAAACAAACAAACAAAAAACACGGGGTCTTGCTATGTTTCCCAGGCTGAACTTCTGGGCTCAAGTGATCCTCCTGCCTTGGCCTCCCAAGTTGCTGGGATCACAGGTGTGAGCTGCCACAGCTGGCCTATCTTTGCCTTTTCTATAAGGTAACTAAGACTCTATAAGGCAACTAAGAAAGTTGCCCAGGTCATAAACCTAGGAAGTGGTGGAGCTGGAACTCTATCCTGATCCTCTGCCACCTGATTTTGTCTCCCAGAGTCAGTCTTTTTGGAGACAGTCTTGCTCTGTTGCCCAGGCTGGAATGCAGTGGTGCAATCATGGCTCACTGCAGCTCTGAACTCCCGGGCTCAAGCAGTCCTCCCACCTCAGCCTTCCCAGTAGCTGGGACTGTAGGCGTGCACCACCATGCCTGGCTAATTTTTATATTTTTTGTAGACACAAAGTCTTGCTATGTTGCCCAGGCTGGTCTTGAACTCCTGGCCTCAAGCAATCCTCCTGCCTCGGCCTCCCAAAGTGTTGGGATTACAGGCATGAGCCACTGTGCCAGACTCCAGAGTCATTCTTATTTGTACTTTAAAAATAACATTTTTTTTCTAATTGTAAAAGTAATACATGTTCATTGGAAAACATGTAAGCAGAGAAGCACAAATAAGAAAACTAAAATCATTAGTATTTTCACTGTACAGAAATACCCAGAAATAGGCCGGCTGTGGTGGCTCACTTCTATAATCCTCGCACTTTGGGAGGCCGAGGCAAGAGGCTCACTTGAGGTCAAGACCAGCCTGGCCAACATGGCGAAACCCCACCTCTACTAAAAATACAAAAATTAGCCAGCATGGTGGTGCACGCCTGTAATCCCAGCTACTCGGGAGGCTGAGGCAGGAGAATCACTTGAACCCGGGAGGTGGAGGTTGCAGTGAGCCGAGATCACACCACTGCACTCCAGCCTGGGCAACAGAGCAAGATTCTGTCTCAAAAAAAAAAAAAAAAAAAAAAAAAAAGAAATACCCAGAAATAAAGAAAAATGTAAAATGTGACAAAAATAAAATGGAATCAAGCTGTAGATATTTTGTGTCCTGGTTTTTTAACTGATCAATATATCATAAAAATTTATGTATGTGCTTAGCCTTCCAAAACAATATTTTTAGCACTAAAATTCCTCCTGAAAAATTTTAAGTCACTTCTAGTTTTTATAACTTGAGTAGTATGTTTAAAATACGTATGGAGGCCAGGCGTGGTGGCTCATGTCTGTAATCCCAGCACTTTAGGAGGCTGAGGTGGGTGGATCGCCTGAGGTCAGGAGTTCAAGACCAGCCTGGCCAACATGGTGAAACCATGTCTCTACTGAAAATACGAAAATAGCCGGGCATGGTGGTGCACGCTTGTAATCTCAGCTACTCAGGAGGCTGAGGCAGGAGAATCGCTTGAACCTGGGAGGTGGAGGTTGCAGTGAGCCGAGATTGTGCCACTGCACTCCAGCCTGGGTGACAGAGTGAGACTCCATCTCAAAAAAAAAAAAAATAATAAAAAAACCCAAATAAATAAATAAAATACAGTGTCAAAAACTAAGAAAGTATAGTATAGATAAGCCTCAAAATATTCACCTGTCTTTCATAATTCCTGTTGGTATTTTGGTATATATATATTCTTATATATATATATATTTAAGGCATTTTCACACGCATCAGAGACTCTTCTATGAGAAGGGCTTCTCCTGCTGATCAGGTGGACACCTTTGGGGTCACAGGGAAGGAAAAGAACAAGGAAGTTACAACAATGGATGGATACTGTAGGTAGTTCAGGGTAGAACTGGGTGTCTGACTTCTATCCCCACTCCCTTCTTTCAATGGCAGAGTGTTCAGTGGAATTGCTTATTATTATGCTAGGGCTAGGTTTAAGTCTGAGAGCCAGGTGACAATTGCACATGAGTTAAATTATCCTTGAAAACTGCTCAGGAAGGCACCTTTTTGGAGACTGACATACACAGCAAGTTTTCCTCCACTGATGGAACATATCACATTTCTCTGGCCGTGCATTAAAGGAAGTGGTTGGTTATGTTTAGGCACCATTTTTTTTTGGTGAAAAATAAGTATCTTTCCACAGTGGAATCACACAATGCAATGTGATGTCTTCACTGCCAGAAGCTTTCCCTGCCCAGGAAATAATCCAATTCCCATCTCCCACTCATTCAGGCACTGGCTCAAGGAGGGATTTTTCTGGCTTATTCGGATTCTTATTGCACATATTTGCAAAACATATATCTGACAAAAGACTCATATCCACAATATACAAATAACTGTTACAAATTAATAAGAAAAGAGAAAACTCAATAACAGAATGGGCAAATATTTAAATGATATTTTACAAATGAAAATACATAAGCGGCCAATAAGTTCGTGAAAAGATGTTCAATATCATTAGTAATCAGGAGAATTCAAATTAAGATCACAATGAGATACCATACACACTCACCAGAATAATTAAAGTAAAAAAGACTGACTATAGCAAGGCTGGTGAGGATATGGAGCACTGGAATGCTGATACATTGCTGGTGGGACTGTAACATGGACAACTACTCTGCAACTGGAAAAACAGGTGCAGAGTTACTTACAAAATTAAATAGACATGTTGGCTGGGCACTGTGGCTCATGCCTGTAATCCCAGCACTCTGGGGGCAGACACGGGCAGATCACTTGAGGTCAGGTGTTTGAGACCAGTCTGGCCAACATGGCGAAACCCCGTCTGTACTAAAACAATACAAAAATTAGCTGGGTGTGGTGGCGTGTGCCTCTAATTCCAGCTACTTGGGAGGCCGAGGCTGGAGAATTTGCTTGAACCCAGGAGGTGGAAGTTGCAGTGAGTCAAGATGGCACCACTGCACTCCAGCCTGGGTGACAGAGTGAGACTCCGTCTCAAACAAACAAACAAACGAACAAAATTAAATAGACATATGTCTATACAAAGATTTCTCTATCCATGTTTGTAGCAACTTTATTTGTAGTAACCCATAAATGAAAACAGCCCAAATGTTCAGCAGGCAAATGGACAAGTTGAGTTATATCCATGCAATATGCTACTCAATAAATAGCAATAATTTACCAATACACACAACCATAAATTAATTTCAAAAACACTATGTTAAGTGAAAGAAGCCAGACACAAAGAAATACATGCTGAGTAATTTCATTTATATGATTTTTCAGAAAGGCAAAACAAAGTTGATTTAAAAAGTAAGAAAAAAAGAAAAAAACCCATCCCAAGTCTTATTTCCTTTAAATTCCTTTTTTTCTGAGCACATGTAGTTGAGTCTGGGTAAACTATCTGTGCTTACGATGCAGCTCCATTTGTGTCATAAAGAGCTGGGTGATCCAGGAGACAAGCATGATGTTTTCAGGACTCTCTTAATGGCTAGATCAATGACTCACAAGAGGAGATACTCCCCTCTAGCGGTTATTTTTGGAATTTGCTGGTTTTTTTTTTTTTTTTTTTTTTGAGACGGAGTCTCGCTCTGCCGCCCGGGCTGGAGTGCAGTGGCACAATCTCGGCTGAGTGCAAGCTCCTCCTCCTGGGTTCAAGGCATTCTCCTGCCTCAGCCTCCCGAGTAGCTGGGATTAAAGGCGTGAGCCACCACGCCGGGGTTTTTTTTTTTTTTTTTTTTTTTAGTAGAGACGGGGTTTCACCGTGTTGGTCATGCTGGTCTCAAACTCCTGGGGTCAAGTGATCCGCCCCCCTCGGCCTCCCAAAGTGCTGGGATTACAGGCCTGAGCCACCGCGCCCGGCCAAGACACAATTTTTAATGATATATCTCCAACATTTTGTACATGTTCGTTAATTTTGCTCCTTTCCTCCTAATTTGAACCCAGTAGACTGGCTTAAGTCCAGTGAGCCCTTGGCTGAAACTAAGGTCTCCCTGATTTGGGCATGCCTAATGATTTCCATCGTTGTCTCAACTGAAAATCAACTTGATGATTTTCACCTACGCGCCACTAGCATCAGCAGTCTATTTTTCTGTTTTTCATTAATTCAATTTATATTTATTGAATACCTTTTATGTGCCGGGCATTATTCTAAGTATGGAGGACTCAGCAGTGGGCAAAGCAGACAAATCCCTACCTGTATGGAGCTTACGTTCTAGGAATAAACCCAATTTTGACTTTGTTCTCAGTATCCAGCCTTAGCTTCACCCTTTGGAAGGATGAATTGCCAGATACCTACTTCAGAGTCACTTGTGGCACCGTGAACTTGTGTGTGTTCAATGATTTCATAATTGCACGGTAAACCAGCATGTCCAATAAGCATAATACCTTTGGAACATAGCATTTGGATTTATTGTTTACATATGAATATTCATTTTCACATAGTAAACACTTTAGATGTAACTTGGAATGAAATCTCATGCACTTTACATGTTTAAATTCATTAGTCATTTGAGATAGAAGTATATATTTATTACTGTAGGAATAAAACGTTGCAACAGTTAAAGATGATTGTGAAAGCTATCAATGTTAGAAAAATAATTAAGAACTTTCGACAATTCAACTTAGGAGAAAATATGAGTTAATTTAAATATTGAGAGCTAAAATTTGTTAGCTTGATAACCTTCAGAATGTTATATCCAATCAATATTTTTAATATTTTGAATATTAGCACTAGGCAAAATAATGGAGATTATATTATAGTTCAAAACTTTGTTAAAATACCATTCATCACATTAAAAAAAAAACTATTAGAGGCCAGATGTGGTGGCTCACACCTGTAATCCCAGCACTTTGGGAGGCCAAGGTGGGTGGATTGCCCAGCCTAGGCAACATGGTGAAACCCTGTCTCTACAAAAAATACGAAACTTAGTCAGACGAGGTGGTGTGCACCTGTAGTGCCAGCTACTTGGGAGGCTGAGGTGGGAAGATCGTTTGAGCTTGGGAGGCTGACGCTGCTGTGAACTGAGATGGTGCCACTGCACTCCAGCCTGCGTGAAAAAGTGAGACCCTGTCTAAAAAAAAAAAAAAAAAAAAAGTACTTGCCTTTAGTTGTTCTTTAGTTATTTAATTCCATTTAGGACATAAGCCTTTTAGGAAAAAATTGTGGTTGAGAATTTCTCACACCTTGTAAGGATGAATAAAAAGCTAAATGCGATTTTGTCACCTCAAAATTTCACAGGTAGGAAAGACTCCAAAATCATGTACCATGACATCGATGATAAGTCATCTTCAATTTATACATACTGTTGGGTATAAAGACAATGAAGAACAGAGGAAAGCGTTAGGGAAAAGTGAGGTACCTTAGGCATATTTTATTCTCACTGATTTTCAAAATCACAAATTTTATGAAGGCTAAAAAATTAAACAATAAAGTTTGCCAAATTTTTTGCTATAAACTACTACCCGGTTTCAGTAGTTGAAGATAGAATATTTTTGACATTTTTTCAAGCTGCAAATTCTGAATTTCTTTCTAAATTCAAAAGTTCTTTTTAGGAAGTATGTTTCTGAAATTAATTTTCTTTTAAATTATTTTTATTTTTAAATTTTTCGTTATTTATTTTTGTCTTTTAATTTTGAATTTAATTAATTTATTCATTTTTAGAGATGGGATCTTGAGATGTTGCCCAGGCTGGACTTGAATTCCTGAGCTCAAGTGGTCTTCTTGCCTCAGCCTCCCAAGTAGCTTGAATTATAGGTGCACACTACCATGCCTGGCAATTTTAAAATTTTTATTAAAAATGAAAAAAATATAATATTTATACATATTTATGGGGTACATATGATATCTTGATACATACATACAATGTGTAATGGTCAAATAAGGGTATTTAGCATATTCATCACCTTTATTATTTCTTTGTATTGGGAATATGAAATTCGTTTTTTGTTTCCTTTTTTTTTCTTTTTCTGAGACAGGGCCTCATTCTGTTGTCCAGGCAGCTGGAGTGCAGTGATGTGATCTCTGTTCACTGCAGCCTCAACCTCCTGGGCTCAAGCAGTCCTCCTACTTCAGCCTCCCAAGTAGCTGGGACCACAGGCACGTGCCACCATGCCCAGGTAATTTTTTAATTATTATTATTTTTTGGTAGAGATGAGGTCTGCCTATGTTGCCCAGGCTGGTTTTGAACTCCTGGGCTCAGGAGACTCTCCTGCCTCAGCTTCCCAAAGTGCTGCAGTTATAGGCATGAGCCACCACATGTGGCCAAATTCATTTTCTTGAGTTACTTTATTCCATGACTGAAAAAGTTAGTGGATGTTGAAACTGAGCATCTATTTAGTACAGCAAATAGCATCTATTTAGTACAGCATCTATTTAGCATAGCAACTCCTTCGCTTCAAGACCAGCCTGGGCAACATAAAGAGATCTCATCTCTACTAAAAAAAAAAAAATTAGCCAGGCATGGTGGCACATGCCTGTGGTCCCAGCTACTTTGGAGGCTGAAGTAGGAGGATTGCTTGAGCCCAGGAGGTTGAGGCCACAGTGAACTGAGATGAGCAGGACAGTGACTGCAGGGGTAATTGTTCCTGCATTCTAATATTAAACCTTTAAAATGTGACTTCTAGAATTTGTAATAATACTGATGATTACTTTTTTGGGATGTTACTTCAGATTTATACTTACATCTCAGAAGTTAAATGGTGTGCCAGTGCGGCCTCAAGCCCAGCCTTCTATATTCTGCTCTGTGCTGCTGGGGCTGGGAGTCCGATATTACCATTTCCCAGACTCCTTCACCAGGTGGCTTCCTACTAAGAGTTTGCTAATTGCAGACAATGGTGGGAGGCTAGAAAGTGGGAGGGGAGGGGAGGGGAGGGAGAAGGCATTCACTCTCTGCTTTGGATTCCATCTGTATCCTCCCAGCAGCTTAGGTAGCTATGGGTTCATTGCCAGAACTGCGATGTCCTTCAGAGGCACCAGCTCCAATCATAAGGTACCCCCCTCTCCAAGCACTAAACTGGTACATAGGTGCTCAGTAAATTTGTAGTTGAATAAATGAATACATACATATTCATATATATACATTCATCTGGGAAGGCAATATATATTTACTCAATATATATGAATAAATCATGTTCCATGTACTGTATCAGTCATGATCTAGCTAGAAAACAAAAGCCATACTAGATATTTCAATGGAGGGAATTTTACATGAGGAACCCCAAGTTTATTTGGGAAACTGGATCCCAAATTCATTTATGTATATTGGATAAATATACGTTGAAATATATATTGCCTCCTCAGATATATATAAAAATATATATTCACACATATACATATATATTTATCTGGGGAGGCAATATAATATATACTTATTCATATACATTGAATAATGTTTATTCATATATATATCAATACATCCAACATTAAATAAATCCACAGCGGACAGGGAGACAAGAAATACAATCAAGAAAAAAATATTATATTAGATGCTGATAAATACTATGGAGAAATGCAAGCAAAAAAGGAAGTAAGGGAGAGTAGCTTTTTTTTTTTTTTTTTTTTTTGAGATGGAGTGTAGCTCTGTCGCCCAGGCTGGACTGCAGTGGCGCGATCTCGGCTCACTGCAAGCTCCGCCTCCCCGGTTCACGCCATTCTCCTGCCTCAGCCTCCCGAGTAGCTGGGACCACAGGCACCCGCCACCATGCCCGGCTAATTTTTTGTATTTTTAGTAGAGACGGGGTTTCACCATGTTCGCCAGGATGGTCTCGAGCTCCTGACCTTGTGATCCGCCCGCTTTCGGCCTCCCAAAGTGCTGGGATTACAGGCGTAAGCCACCGTGCCTGGCCAAGAGTAGCTTTTTTTTTTTTTTAAAGATTAAAAATAGCATATTCAGAGAAGTTTTCAGTGACATGGAGATATTTGAACAAACCCAAAGAATGTTAGAGAGTGAGTCTTGCATATTGGAGGATGAGAGTTCCAGGCAGAATGAATAGCAAGTGCAAACGCCCTGAGGTGGAACCATGCTTGGTGTGTTTGAGAAATGGCTAGGAGGCCAGCATAGTTTAAGTGGAGTGAGCCAGGGCAAGAATAGTTGGAGATGAGGTTCAAGAATTAATGGGATCCAGGCCAGGCAGGTTGCTCATGTCTGTAATCCCAGCACTTTGGGAGGCTGAGACGGGTGGATCACCTGAGGTCAGGAGTTAAAGACCAGCCTGGCCAACATGGTGAAACCCCATCTCCACTAACAATACAAAAAAAATTAGCCAGGCATGATGGCGCATGCCTGTAATCCCACCTATTCGGAGGCTGAGGCAGGAGAGTCGCTTGAACCCGGAAGGTGGAGGTTGTGGTGAGATGAGATCGTGCCATTGCACTCCAGCCTGGGCAACAAGATCTCAAAAAAAAAAAAAAAAAAAAAGAAAGGATTACAAAGAAGCAGAAGAAAACTTTTGAGGGGGACAGATATGTTTATTATCTTGATTTTGGTGATAATTTCATGGGTGCACACATGACAAAACTTAGAAACTTTTACACTTTAAATATGTGCAGTTTACTGAATGTTAATTATACCTTGAAAGACTGCATGGGGTGGCTCATGCCTGTGATCCCAACACTTTGGGAGATTGAGGCAGGAGGATCATTTGAAGCCAGGAATTCAAGATTAGCCTATGCAAACATGGAGGAACCTTGTCTCGACGAAAAATACAAAAAAGTTAGCTGGGTGTGGTGGTGCACGCCTGTAGTCCCAGGTACTTGGGAAGCTGAGGTGGGAGGATCGCTCGAGCCCAGGAGGCTGAGGCTGCAGTGAGTTATGATTGCAACACTGCACCCTAGTCTGGGCAACAGAGCAAATCCCATCTCAAAAAAAATTCTACCTCAATAAAGCTATTAAATAAATAA
Source organism: Pan troglodytes (assembly GCF_028858775.2). Lineage (NCBI taxonomy): Eukaryota > Metazoa > Chordata > Mammalia > Primates > Hominidae > Pan > Pan troglodytes. Next base: position 37,672,624 of record NC_072419.2, on the reverse strand, counting down.
AAAACCCAGGATGTGAAAAATAAACTATGATTTTTTTTTTTAGGGGGAAAAAAGCTAAAGGAAAACAGAAATTAAAGGAAAGAGATGTAGTAACTGAGTGGTATGTGATGAAACCAAAGAGGCCGGGTGTGGTGACTCATGCCTGTAATCCCAGCACTTTGGGAGGCTGAGGCGGGTGGATCACGAGGTCAGGAGATCGAGACCATCCTGGCTAACACAGTGAAACCCCGTCTGCACTAAATATACCAAAAAAAAAAAAAAAAAAAAAAAAAAAAAAAATTAGCCGGGCATGGTGGCGGTGTGGGCCTGTAGTCCCAGCTACTCAGGAGGCTGAGGCAGGAGAATGACATGAACCCGGGAGGCAGAGCTTGCAGTCAGCCGAGATCGCGCCACTGCATTCCAGCGTGGGCGACAGAGCGAGACTCTGTCTCAAAAAAAAAAAAAAAAAAAAGGCAACCAAAGAGATTGACAAGGGCTAGATCTCAGAGGAACTCCCAGATTAACAAATCCTTTTGCACGTGGAGAAAGCAGATCCATCCCCAAGTCCTCAGTGTTCTCACAGGCCAATCTCCCATGCATCTTTTGCCCATTTAGTTATTGGGTGCCATTAACTGGAAGACTCCAGGAATCACTGCTGACATTCTGGAAGGTTCATCCAGCCCTTCCCTCTCACATCCCCATCCCGGATCTAAATATTTAAACTGCAGCAATATTGCCTCCAGGTGGCTCAATAACACCAGCTATCACAAAGACAAATTTGGACCTCACATCCAGAACACCTCACTGTCTACTGTGCGATAAAAAAATCACCATTACCCCTTCCTATTGCTATATTCTTAGAGGTAACTGTTATCCTAAATTTGTATTTATTATCTCCTTAGCTTTTATTGAAAGTTTTATTATACATGTTTATGTCCCTAACAAAATATTTGTTTACATATACACAATTTTGAACAAGTTATGAACAAATCTTACTGGAATTTTATAGAATCTAGGAAATAATTAGTATAGAATTGACGTCTTTAAGATATTGAGACTTCTAATTCATAAGCATGATATGTTTCTCTATTAATTTAGGCTTTCTATATTGTATTTCAATAAGGTTTTCTAACTTTTTCCATAAATTCTTGAACATGTTTTGTATGAAATATTCATAGGTACTGAGAAGCACTTTTTCTTTTTTTTTTTGAGACGGAGTCTCGCTCTGTCGCCCAGGCTGGAGTGCAGCGGAGCGATCTCTGCTCACTGCAAGCTCCGCCTCTCGGGTTCACGCCTTTTTCCTGCCTCAGCCTCCAGAGGCACTTTTTCTTTTAATTGTTAGCAGTTTGACTGTGATATGTTTAGGGTTTGATTTCTTTCCTTTCCTTTTTTTTTTTTTTTGAGACAGAGTTTCATTCTGTCGCCCAGGCTGGAGTGCAGTGGCAGGATCTCACCTCAGCAACCTCCAGCCTCCCAGGTTCAAGCGATTCTCCTGCCGCAGCCTCCTTAGTAGCTGGGCTTACAGGCGCGTGCCACCATGCCCAGCTAATTGTTGTATTATTAGTAGAGATGAGGTTTCACCATGTTGGCCAGGCTGGTGTCGAACTCCTAACCTCAGGTGATCTGCCCGCCTCGGCCTCCCAAAGTGCTGGAATTACAGGCTTGAGCCACCATGCCTGGCAGGTTTGATTTTCTTTGTGTCTATGCTGCTTTGGAGTTCACTGAATTTCTTGTGGATTGATGTCTTTCAACAATTTTGGAAATTTTTCAACTATTATCTTTTAAAAATATTTCTTCTTCCTCATTGCCCTCTTTAATTTCTTTTTTTTAATAGAGATAGGTGGGGTTTGGGCATGGTGGCTCATTCCTGTAATCCCAGCATTTTAGGAGGCTGAGGCAGGCCAAATTGCTTGAGCCCAGGAGCTCACAACCAACATGGTGAGACCCCATCTCGAAAAGAAAAAAAAAAATAGGGAGGGGGTCTCATTATAATGTCCAGGCTGGTCTTGAACTCTTGGATTCATGTGATCCTCCTGCCTCAGCCTCCCAAAGTGCTGAGATTACATGTGTGAGCCACTGTGCCTGGTCTCCCATCTCTTCTTCTGGGACTTAATTATATATATGTTAGATTATTTGATATTGTCCCATAAGTCTCTCATACTCTGTTATGCTTGTTTTGCATTTTTTCTCTCTGTGCTTTGGTTTGTATATCTTCTAATCTGTCTCTGAGTTGACTGATTCATTCTTCCACAATGCCCTATCTTCTGCTGTTAAACCCATCCAATAGATTCCTTTTTTTAAGAGGTGGGGTCTCGCTATGTTGCTCAGGCTGGAGTGCACATGTGGCTATTCACAGGCATGATCATAGCATACTACAGACTTAAACTCCTGGGTGTAAGTGATCCTCCTGCCTCAGCCTACCAAGTAGTTGCGACTACAGGCATGTGCCACCACGCCTGGCTTACCATCCAATAAATTCTTAATTTTAGCATGTCTCAGTTTAGAAGGCCCAATTTATTCTTAAAGTTTCCATCATGCAATGAATCATCCTCTTAGTATTCATGCCCTTATGTAGTCCTCTTTCACAGTGACTGGCATATGATTTACCAGTGGGACTTCAGCAAATGTAATACAAACAGAAATTTGAGAAATGCTGGATGTTGAGGTTTACCCATATATGTCAGAAATTGTATTTAAGAGAACTATAAGACTAAAATAAGTGTTATTTTTTCCCTAAGGGAGAGCATGTCCTTTCTTCTGTTAGGCAGTTAGGACTGTTGTTAATATACCTCTGCAAGACCAGGAATGGCGGCTCATTCCTGTATTCCTAGCACTTTGGGAGGCTCTTGGCCCCAGCCATCATAGAGGAAGCCAAGGTTAACTTCTTTGCGGTGGAGAGGCTACGTGAAGAGAGATGTAGTAACATGAATGACCTCGTGAGAATATCAGAAGAACCACTTAATCAATGAGCAGAATTGTGAAAAATAACAAATAGTTGTTATTTTAGTCTACTAAGTTCTGGAGTGGTTTTGTAATGCAGCAGTGGAAAACAATACACTATACACTATTTTTCTGTGTATTTAAATTCTTCATCCTTTCATTCATTTTATCAATCTTCTAATTTCTTTAACATATTTATAATAGTTATTTTAAGGTTATCTGTTAATTCCAACAACTACTCCATCTGTATTAGTTTGTTCTCATACTGCTATCAAAAAAAAAAAAAAAAAAAACCCTGAGACTAGGTAATTTATAAAGGAAAGAGGTTTAGGCCAGGCATAGTGGCTCACGCCTGTAATCCTAGCACTTTGGGAGGTCGAGGAGGGTGGATCACCTGAGGTCAGGAGTTCAAGACCAGCCTGGCCAACATGATGAAACCCTGTCTGTACTAAAAATATGAAAATTAGCCAGGCTTGGTGGTGCACGCCTGTAATCCCAACTACACAGGAGGCTGAGGAAGGAGAATCACTTGAACCCAGGACGTGGAGGTTGCAGTGAGCCGAGATCATGCCACTGCACTCCAGCCTGGGCAACAGGAGCAAGACTTCATCTCAAAAAAAAAAAAAAGAGGTTTAATTGGCTCATGGTTCTGCAGGCTGTACAAGGAGCATGAAGGCTTCTAAGGAGGCCTCAGGAAACTTTTGAGCATGGCAGAAGGTGAAGGAGAAGCAGGCCTGTCTTACATGGTCAGAGCAGAGGGAAGTGAAGAGCGAGACGGTGCCACATACTTTTAAACAACCAGATCTTGTGAGAACTCTATTACAAGAACAGTACCAAAGGGATGGTGCTAAACCATTCATGAAGGATCTACCTCCATGATCCAATCACCTCCCACCAGGCCCCACCTCCAACACTGGGGATTATAATTCAACATGAGATTTGGGTGGGGACACAGATCCAAACTGTATCACCATCTTTGGGTCTGATTCTAATTGATTATTTTTATTCTTGATTATGGGTCATATTTTCCTGCTTCTGTGCATGTCTTATAATTTTAAAATTGTATATATGTCAGAAATTGTAGTTAAGAGAACTATAGAGACTAGAATAGGTGTTATTTTTTCCTTAAGGGAGAGCGTGTCCTTTATTCTGTTAGACAGCTAGGACTGTTGTTAATATACCTCTGCAAGTCCCCGTGGGAGTGGTGGCTCATTCCTGTATTCCTAGCACTTTGGAAAGCTGAGGCGGACCAGGAGTTCAAAACCAGGCTGGGTAACAAAGTGAGACCCTATCTCTATATAAATTAGAGCAAAATAAAAAATTAGAACAAAATACCTCTGCAAACCAAGACGATAAAGTGTTCTTATTTCTTGTGGTACAAAGTAAGTTGTGGGATTTCAAAGTAATGACTTATTAGATGATAATGAAGGTATAGAGATTGATTATTACAGTTAATAATATAACCAAAGATAGTTTGTAAGAGGACAGTAGAATTACTGAGAACAAATTGCATGAATCTCTGAAAATGAGCATACTTATACCTTGAGCCTTCTACCTTAAAAAATTCAACACAAGAGCACATAAGCACATCTTTCGTCAGCTGCCAGAACAATTATGTCATTATATGTCATGGAGATTCCAGAAAATTCCCCTATACACTTGTGAAAGAGAGAGCTTAAAAAAGTGAAAAATGTTGGGAGGCCGAGGCAGGCAGATCACAAGGTCAAGAGATCAAGACCATCCTGGCTAACACAGTGAAACCCCGTCTCTACTAAAAAAAAAAAAAAAAAAAAAAAAAAATTAGCTGGGCGTGGTGGCGGGCACCTGTAGTCCCAGCTACTTGGGAGGCTGAGGCAGGAGAATGGCATGAACCCGGGAGGCGGAGCTTGCAGTGAGCTGAGATTGCGCCACTGCACTCCAGCCTGGGCGACAGAGCAAGACTCCATCTCAAAAAAAAAAAAATTAAAAAATGTCTTATTATTATTGTGAAAACAGTTGTGACATCCCAAACCACCCAAAAGGCACTCCTGGGAGCTGCTGGGGTTCACTAACAGGCAAACGCAGGGATCAGCCAGAGGTGTTTATTGATAGAGTGTGGGAATCCACTGGGAGCTTCATCTGCATTTTCATGGCTTCAGGCTTCAAAGCACTTAAAATGGCCACCACCTTTCTTTTGGCTGGTACTTGGGCTTCACGCAGCACATTTTATTATTTATGCAGTAAACATAGACTCTTTCCTTCTTGGAGCATCTGTAACGGCATTTGCCATAAAGATTCCAGCATCTTTGGGTGCCACCTGACACAAAGCAGAAAGAAGGGAGACAGTGTCAGTCCTAACAAGTAGGCTCCGGATTTGAAAGGTCTGTAAAAGAATGGAAACAGATGAGATAGAAGGTCCCTTGTTTCCCTTGCCTTCGACTCTTTTCATCTATCACTGTTTTTCCTTTACTCTGTTTTTTTGCTCCCCACCTTTGACTGAGAGAGTGACCTTGGTACATCAGCTGAATAAAGCCTTTATGTGTGCGGATTGTCTTTTTTTTTATTTTTATTTTTTTTGAGATGAGTCTTGCTCTGTCACCTAGGCTGGAGTACAGTGGAATGATTCTGGCTCACTGCAAACCTCCTCCTCCCAGTTCAAGGGACTCTCCCACCTGAGTTTCCCCGAGGAGCTAGGACAACAGACATGTGCCACTATGCCTGGCCCACCCTGTAGTCTTTAAGTGCCTTTCTGTGCATGTGCAAGAGGAAACTACCAAAGGCCTGAGGGGGAGAAAAATACCAAACACCAAAAAGAAGTAAGCAGAACAATTCCCAGTGATTGCACAGGTCTGGGAATAGATTGTGTTTCCACCTGCCTGAGTGGAAAGACTCTGTAAAATCTGCAGCATTTAGTACTCAGAAGGCTATTGCCTTAGTAGTGGGGGCTAAATTAACCCTAGACTAAAGAATACCCTGTACCCATCCTAACAAAGCTTAAACGTCAGTCTTGAAAATATTCATCTGATTCCCACTAACTTAGCTGCATGCCAGAAAAATATCTAACACTCTTTAAAGGAGTGTAACAAAATACAGAAACTGAAAGTGTAAAAATATTTTTCAGGCATACAAAAAAAAAAGCAAGAAAATATGACCCATAACCAGGAGAAAAACAAATCAACCAACACAGAAATGACAATGATGATGAAACTAGCAGACAAGGATGATAAAACAGCTATGATAAATATGCTCCAAGTAGTAAAAAAGGTGGAGGAAGCCATGAGCATGATGAGAAGAAATAAAGATGTAAAAAATATTCATGGCCGGGCACGATGGGTCAAGCCTATGATCCCAGCACTTTGGGAGGCCAAGGTGGGTGGATCACCTGAGGTCAGGAGTTCGAGACCAGCCTGACCAACGTGGAGAAACCCCATCTCTACTAAAAATACAAAAAAAAAAAAAAAAAAAAAAATTAGCTGGGCGTGGTGGCACATGCCTGTAATCCCAGCTACTCAGGAGACTGAGGCAGGAGAATCGCTTGAACCTGGGAGGTGGAGGTTGCAGTGAGCTGAGATCGTGCCATTGCACTTCAGCCTAGGCAACAAGAGTGAAACTCTGTCTCACAGAAAAAAAAAAAAAAATATATATATATATATGTATATATTCACATGGAATAGTTGAGATGAAACATTAAATATTAAATGAAAAACATACTAAGTGAGATTAATAGTAGGTTAGACTGAAGAAGAAAAGATAAATGAACTTGAAGACATAGCAACAGAAATCATCCAAAATGAAACATGGAGAGAAAAAAGATGGGGGGGAAAAAGAGCAGAGTGTCAGTGACCAATGGTCACCAATAACAAGTAGTCTAACATGCATATAATTGGAATACTAAAAGGAGAGGAGAGGGGAGGGGCAGGAAAAGTATTTGAAGTAATAATGGCTGAAAAATTTCAAGTTTGATGAAAACTCTAAGCCCATAGAACCATGACCCTCGGTGAACTACAAGCTGAATAAAACCAAAAGAGAAGCATGCAAGGGCACATAATAATCAAATTGCAAAATCAAGTGAAAGGAAAAAAATCTTTAAAAAGCCAGAAGAAAAGACACGTTATGTACATAGGAGAAAAGGTAAAAATCCTGGAAGAGGCTGGGTGTGGTGGCTCACACTTGAAATCCCAGCACTTTGGGAGGCTGAGATGGGAGGATTGCTTGAGCCCAAGAGTTTGAGACCAGCCTAGGTGAGACCCTGTCTCTCCAAAAAAATAAAAAAATTAGGCTGGACGTGGTGGCTTACGCCTGTAATCCCAGCACTTTGGGAGGCCAAGGCGGGCGGATCATGAGGTCAGGAGATCGAGACCATCCTGGCTAACACAGTGAAACCCCATCTCTACTAAAAACACAAAAAATTAGCCGGGCATGGTGGCAGGTGCCTGTAATCCCAGCTACTTGGTAGGCTGAGGCAGGACAATGGCGTGAACCTGGGAGGCAGAGCTTGCAGTGAGCCGAGATAGCGCCACTGCACTCCAGCCTGGGCGACAGAGCGGGACTCCGTCTCAAAAAAAAAAAAAAAAAAAAAAAAAATTAGCCGGGTGTGTTGGTGTGCACCTGTAGTCCCAGCTACTAGGGAGGCTGAGGTGGGAGGATCGCTTGAGCCTGGGAGGTCGAGGCTGCAGTGAGCTGTGGTCACGCCGCTGCACTCTACCCTAAGTGACAGTGAAACCGTCTCAAAGAAAGGAAAAAAAAAAAAAAAAAACCAACCCAGAAGACTTATTGTCAGAAACTGCGCACTAGAAGATGGTAGAGAGAGATCTTTAAAGTAATAAAAGGAAAAAAGCCCAGAATTCTTTACAGAGGAAAAATATTCTAAAAGTGGAGAAATAAAGACTTTTTCATGTATTTGAAAACGGAGAACATTGATCACTGAAAGCTTTCACTACAAGAAATGCTAAAGGAAGTTATTCAGGCAGAAGAAAATGGTACCAGAGGGAAATCTGGATGTCTACATAAAGGAGTAAAGAGAATCAGAACTGATAACTATGGGTAAATGTAAACAACTTTTGTTCTCAATTAAACATTTATTTTTATTTTTATTATTATTATTTTTTGAGATGGAGTCTTGCTCTGTTGCCCAGGCTGGAGTGCAATGGCGCAATCTCAGCTCACCGCAACTTCCACCACCCGGGTTCAAGCGATTCTCCTGTCTCAGCCTCCCGAGTAGCTGGAATTACAGGCATGCGCCACCACGCCTGGCTAATTTTGTATTTTTAGTAGAGACGGGGTTTCTCCATGTTGGTCAGGCTGGTCTCAAACTCCTGACCTCAGGTGATCCACCCGCCTCGGCCTCCCAAAGTGCTGGGATTACAGGTGTGAGCCACCGCGCCGGGCCTATTTTTGTTTTTGTTTTGTTTTGTTTTTTTTTTTGAGATGGAGTCTCACTCTGTCGCCCAGGCTGGAGCACAGTGGCGTGATCTCGGCTCACTGCAGACTCTGCCTCCCGAGACATTTCTTTAAAAGATAATTGTTTAAAGTAAAATAACAGCATTGTACTGCGGAGTTCATAGCATACACAGAAGAGAAATGTATGACAATAGCATAAAGGCTGGGAGAGGTGAAATGGAAGTACGGTATACTGTTTTAAGGTTCTTACACAATGTGCGAATTGGCATGTTTTTATTTGAGGTGAGACTGGGGTGAAGCTGTCTGCTGTAAAACTTAGAACTAATTCAAGACCTGGTGCAGGAACTGCACAAGACCGGCCTAGAATATCTCGTCACTCCAGATAGCCAGTGTGAGCCTGTGAAACTGCGTTTGTTAATTAACAAAAGAACAAAGTGCTGAGAAACCCTCTTTTCTCTAATCACAACTATCGGAAACTTTGTATTTGAAATCATATCAGCAAGAAGGAAAGGTTATATTCTTCCCCCAGGAACTGAGCCTTTCAGTACAGAAAAGCAGCCTTCATTTCAAAGCCAGGTGCTGGTGTCAGATAAGGGGTTTTGGAAAACAAAATTCCACAACTCTCCTCATTTTGTACTTTCCATGGAAACAGGATCCTGAATCCGTTTCTCAGCCTAGGCCTGATGTTAATTCCTTTACACTTTGCCCTGTGGCCCTGCCTTGCTTTGAAGTCTATCAGACCCTGCTTCATTTACATTATACTTGAATCTGCCCTTTTCTGTCATCCTACAGTACCCTATTTGTTTCTTCGTTTGGTGACTCCTCCTGCGCCCCCAACCACCCACAGGTCCTTTGGTGTGCAGTTTCCTTTGCTGTGGTAAGTTAATAGATCTGACCGTCAGACTGCTAGTGTGTCCTTGTGGTCTTTATAAGATGGACTTGATCACAAGTAAGCTATCAAAGGTTACCAGGGATATGTAAAATAAGGCTCAAGGGTCATATTAAAGAAGCTCCACCTAGCCACGGATGGGACAATTTCAGTTTCCGTAAGCATAAAGATCGTAATGAATGCAAATTCATTAAATATAGTTAAATCCATGCATTTTTAATGATATAAAAATTATTTCGTCGGCCGGGTGCGGTGGCCCATGCCTGTAATCCCAGCACTTTGGGAGGCCGAGGTGGGTGGATCACCTGAGGTCAGGAGTTTAAGACCAGCCTGACCAATATGGTGAAACCCCCGTCTTTACTAAAATTACAAAAATTAGGCAGGCGTGGTGGCGTGCACCTGTAATCCCAGCTACTTGGGAGGCTGAGGCAGGAGAATTGTTTGAACCTGGGAGGCGGAGGTTGCAGTGAGTCAAGATCACGCCACTGCACTCCAGATTGGGCGACAGAGTTAGACTCCATCCAAACTAAAGAACAAAAAAAATTATTTGATCACAATTTGGGGAGATAGGACAATAGATCATTATCTTGCAGATTCATAAATAAAGAAAAATCATCAAGCCTGTATTCTGTCTTTCCTATATGCACTGTACTGCTAAGAAATCAAATAGTAGACAATGAGGAGTATCTTTTTCATATGACTGTTCCAGCTAAATAAAGAATATCACTTAACAGAATATTATCATTTTGAAATGGCCAAAAAATTAATGGATCTAGGCTTTGAGCATCATTGATTCCTATTGTCCTAAAAGACAGACAACCAGATATTATGTGCCTCCTAATGAAAGAACATATCACCACTGAAAGTTCTGCCAAAATGGGAGAACTTGAGCCTGATCAAACCTCTGGATACAGGTGCTGATTTGCAGGAAATGCAGAGGTCAGAGGAACACATTGAATTTTACCTTGAGTATGCAATCAGCAAAATTTATATTGTGGAAAGTTATAGATCAAATGACTTATGTTTTTTCAACAGATAACTTGTAAAGATAAGAAAGGGATGAAGATGGAACCAGTAAATTAAAAAATTCAAGGAATCTAAAGAGATATCAGATTTTAACAGTATAAATAGGGTGTCTAGGGATGCACCCCTAGCAATGAGACTGTAAAGGAATGCAAAGAACTGATTGCTATAAAAGTCAGGAGAGTGCTTAATTTGGGGGATGAAGACAATTGTGATGGATGGAATAGGTGGAGACGTTTTCGGAGTGACTGTCAATGCTCTGTCCATTGACCTGAGTGGTGGTTACAAAGATGTGCACTTATAACTTCCATTAAGCTGCACACTTGTATTATGTGGTGTGCAGCATCTGTGATTCTGTGTTTTAGTTTACAAAAAGATAAGGAAAAAGCCACCATTTAACAACAAAATCTCAATTTTTAAGAGTGTCAAGAGGAACTATTGGTGAGTGAAAGGAATGACACTCATACACTTTTTTAGCATCTGTGGAGCCTACTGAGCAATAACTTACACATTTTAAAACTATACACAGTCTTTAACTAGCAATTCCTTTCCAGATGTCTACACCAGGGAAATACTCACATGTATAGACTGAGAGGCCTATACACTGGAGATAAAACTATAAATGAGTGAGACACCTACCCTCAGAGAACTTCCAGTCTAATGAGGGGAGAAAGAGCCATTAAAAAATAGATACCCAGATATTTGATTAACTAGAGTATGATGAAAATGATAAAGAACGAACTCAGGGTGCTGTGAGGATGTATAATGGAAGGGCAGGTGTCCCACCTAAATCTCATCTCTGCTGGGTTTCTGGGCTTTACATATGTCTCCTGAATTCCCACAATTAACCTAACGGTGAGTATGACAATATTTTGAAAATATTAAAGTGATGCATATTTCAATCCTCTTTAATCATAAAATCCATTGGTTGTCAAAAAGCAGAATTGGGCAGAGTTTCTGGGTTTTGGGGGAATGGTGAACAACAGAACAGCAAACTCATTGCTCAGCTTAAATGAGATAAGGGTTGTGCATGGAAAGACCATTTTAAGGACCAACATTTGTTAAGGAAGTTCAGGGATTTCCAAATTTCAAAGAGCTCCTTTATACATTATTAGATGAACCTGGGGGGTTCAGACAATACCACTTCATCATAAGCTATAGGAGGCTAAGGCTGAGGGTCCGGCTAAAGTAGCTTCCATTTAACCTCTGTCACCACTACCATACCCAACAGGAAGTAGAGGGGAAATACTCTGCCCATAATTTCCGGGGAAGCTGGAAGTTTAAATCCAGCTCCCGCAGCAGCAGCAGTGGGCCTGAGAGCCCTGCTAGAACCCATGCCTCATTCTGCCAGCCTGATGGTGGACCCACCAACAAGCTAGGGACAAAGGCCTTTCGTGTGTCTCCTGCTAGCAGTCTACTGGTTGACCTGAACACTCAGGAAGTAGAGATAATTAATGTGAGAAAGGTAGGGGCAAGAGAGTCTCTTGCTATGAATACCCAGATTGGTTGAAAGAAATTGCCAACGCAGAAGACACTTACTCTCTGCCTCTTAGAGCATAGCTCAGGGAAACTGGTAGCTCTTCAGAGAAATTCTTATCTTTAGCATGGATATAGCACTGCATGGTGCTACCTGAAGGGGGATTAGAAATGGCTAAGGGAAGTGGCTGAGCATCACTGTCAGCTCTCTGTTGAATAAAATAGACCCAGAAGGTCCCCAGGTTCCCTTGTCTCTGGCTGAGATAGGAAAACCAGTGAGGGACCTGCCAAGAGTACACCCCTAGTGCAGAAGGCAGTAAGGGAGGGTGTGAACAGCCTTAACTTGGGGACCAGATGGAAGATCTGGCTGAGATGAAGGGTCGAGTCAGCGGGGACCCCAAAAGGGCTGAGAGATTTCATCAGTCATGAAATCCAGTAGTAAGTGCTAGCAGGACGCTACTGACCACATCCAATGAGGGTCGTGATCCCAGAAGTCAGTAAGGGTCCAGCACAGGACCTGACCCCACCTCCTTATGTTCCTATCCCAGGACCCTTGCACTTGCTGTTTTCCCCAGCTTGAATTTCCTTCCCTCCATATCCACATGCTCACACCGGTTGTTCCCTCAGGTCGCAGTGAGACATTCCATGAACAACCCCTTAAAAATGGCAAAGACCGGGCATGGTGGCTCAAGCCTGTAATCCCAGCACTTTGGGAGGCTGAGGCAAGCAGATTGCTTGAGGTCAGGGATTCAAGACCAGCCTGGGCAACATGGCCAAACCGTATCTCTACTAAAAATACAAAAATTTGCCAGGCGTGGTTGCAGGCGCCTGTAATCCCAGTTACTTAGGAGGCTGAGGCATGAAAACTGCTTGAATCCGGGAGGTGGAGGTTGCAGCGAGCTAAGATCATGCCTCTACACTCCAGCACTCCAGCCTGGGTGACAGAGCAAGACCCTGTCTCCAAAAAAAAAAAAAAAAGCAAATGACCTTCCCCTTCCCCTGGTGTTCACTATTTCCTTTCCTGCCTATTCTGCTCACTGTACTCATTATCTGACATACCATATGTTTCATTTATTTTTCAAATTCTTTGGGTCCTCCAGTAGAAGGTAAGCTCCAAGAGGACAGAGGTTTTGCTTATCTTGTTTTGTTCCCAGTTCTACCTCTAGCACCCATCACAGTGCTTGCAACAAGAAATCCATTCAACTGTATTTACTGAATGAAGCAATTAATTATTTGATGACATATCAAGTTACTTTTCCCTGTAACCAGATACTATCCCAGGAAAGAGAAAGGGTGATGGAAGAAAGAGACATGCTGAAAGACTCAACACTTATTCAAAAGAGATTGAATTAGCTTAGAAATCATTTTAAAACAGAAAAGACGAATAATTAACTGCTGAGTTCAGGCCCAGCCCCTATGTGCCTTGTCACCCTGGGTTGTAAGTGCTATTTAACTGTCTCCCCTAGTTTGCTCCCCTGGTGCCATGTCATTTATCTCTGTAGTCCTGCTCCTCCCACCACTAACTCCCACAGTCAGGATGGAAGTTCCTGGGAAAGTTTGGTGAGTTAGAGAAAATAGAGAAGCCATATTTCTTTTGCAGACCAAAATTTCAGTGTGTTCAATGTTGTTCCCTCAACCTGATATTATTACACACTTGATGTTATTGCAGTTTGAGAAATGAGGAAATTGATACTCTGAGCAGCTGAGCTTCTTGTTGGGGCTCACAGAGTCAGAAAATGATGGGGCAGGTTTTAACCTGGGGTCTGGGCTTTCCTCCCTACTCCAGGTCAGTGGTGTTTTAGGGCCTCAGGAAGACACAAGGACGGAGGTCAGCTTGTTTAGGAAATTCACACGTTTCTGACTCTGTAGAAAGGTTAGCCGACAGCCTTAGGGTGGGTGGAAACTTCTGCCAGATGAGCAGGAAGGGATAGGTGGCTCATGCTGGAATTGGTGGGTGGTAGGTCTGACCAGGGTCTTTCTCTGTTTAAACCTTCCCATGGGTCCCTCACCTGGCATTTGAGGCCCACTGAGACCTGGAGCTTGAATGCTTCCTCAGCTTTACCCCCACCTCTCTCCTAACCCACCCCTCCATGTTATGCAGGTCCCCGACACTCCCATGCTCTCTCCCGCATCCAACCTTTGCATAGGCTGACCTCTCTGCCTGGGACACCCTTCTGCTTTCCCCTCTCCTTCCTTTTCTATTTTCGACTCACTTTTTAGGACTCAGGATATCCCTCCAGGAGGACTCTCCTTTCCCTCAGCCTGGGCTGGACCATGTGTACCCAGCCCCCTGGTTTCCCACTGCCACAGCCGTGTCACCCTGGGTTATAAATGCTATTTAACTGTCTCCTCCAGTTAGTTCCCCTGGCACCATGTCATTTATCTCCGTGGTCCTAGCTTCCAGCGCAGAGTCTGGCACAGAGACAGCTAAGTACAAATGAGCTTTCTCTCCCATTAAGGTAGCTGTGATCTTCACAAAGCTTCGTTCATTCTGGGGACTATTTTGCAAAAGGGCCATACCTGCCTCTCCTCTTTCCTGCTTCTCTTGCTCACCCCTCCCACTCCTCCTCACACACTAGGCCACCCCCACATGCTCCCTGGAGCTGGGCAGGAAGAGGAGGGATGGAGCCGCTGAGAGAGCAGCTCTGGATGTTGTAGTTGTCATCTATCAGCTGGCACCTGCTGCTGGTGAGGCGCCTCCTGCCTCCTATACGTGGTGCTAGATGACAACCTGCAGCCCATCCTTCTAGCCCTTGGGATTCCCTGACCAGGCCTTAGTCTCTAAGCCCTGCCCCTTCCTTAAGGAGGTTCAGGTTACCTGGAGTCAGCTGGGATAAGAGCAGCAGCACAGTCAAAGTCAGCAAAAGGAGCTTCATGGCTAAGGCAGCCCAAAGTGAAGCTGCAAGTCCGATGCCACGGCTGAGCTAATGGGAGAAGGAGAGTGCCTGGCCTGTGGCTCGCACTCCCTCAGCTGCCCACGGGTACAGCCCTCACACTCTGACTGGACACACCTCCCTTTGTCATTTAGGTTAGCAGGGACAGGTCAGCCAACAAGGTCCAGGGCCCAAGACTTAATATACTACCTGTCCTTCCACCCAGCTCCAAACTGCCTGAACCCAGTGACCAGCAGGAGGCGCCACAAACACCGGCTCCAGAAGGTCAGGGAAGACGGCAGAGTTTTGAAGAATAAATACAAAGCAACAGGTAGATGAGCTGAAATGGGGTTCCAGCTGGAGGAATATCTGTACAAAGGCTCATGTTGGTGTTGAAAATGAGAAATATGACATAACCAGAGCAAAAACTGAGAGGAAAACGGCAGAAAGAGATGAAGCTCCGAGCACCAGCCTGTCTGTCACAGCCCCCTGCTGGGTTCTAACATGCGGTGGCCCTCCCCCTAGGGTCATCCTTCCCCTTCCTCAGAGATCTGAGAACCAACCACTCAGAATCCTTCTTCTGAACTCGGGTTTTGAAAACTCATTCTTGGCCGGGCACGGTGGCTCACGCCTGTAATCCCAGCAGTTTGGGAGGCCAAGGTGGGTGGATCACTTGAGGTCAGGAGTTCGAGACCAGCCTGGCCAACATGGTGAAACCCCATCTCTACTAAAAATACAAAAATTAGCCAGGTGTGGTGGTGCATGCCTATAATCCCAGCTACTTGGGAGGCTGAGGCAAGATAATCGCTTGAACCTGGGGAGGCTGTGGTGAGCCGAGATCGCGCCACTGCACTCCCGACTGGGCGACAGAGCAAGACTCTGTCTCAGAAAAGAAAAGAAAAGGCATCTCTTTCCTTTAGTTCCCTCAGCCCTCGGGTGGTAGCTGCATCCTGTAGTTACTGTTTCTCTGACTGGACCCTGCTTGAAACAGATGTCAAGGGTATAATAGCATACAGAGGGATTACAAGGGAAAAACAACAACAACAACAGTGAAAGCCATTTCTGTAGGGGCAGAAAACAGTCAGTGGGGTTGAAAACTGAAAGGTAAGTGAAACAGTGAGGTCAGCAAGTGTAAATAATTCTTTCTAAAACCCTTACAATGAAGAGAAGAAGAGACACTGGCTAGGAAGGGACTCAGTGGAAAGCCTAGAAGTCCACCTTTCCTGTGCTGTTCATTTTTGGTAAGGAGGCTCATTTCATTTCTTTTTTTTTCTTAATTTTAAAAACTATTTTTTATCTTTTTGTTTTTGTTGTTGTTTTGGATACAGGGTCTTGCTCTGTTGCCCAGGCCTGGAGAAATAATGTATCTGTTGGATTCTTTTCTCCCTAAAAGAAGAGATTTTCCCTCTGCCTGAAATGCCAGGATATATGGAAGATTTTTGTATTGAGAGTGACAGCAGAGTTGAAAATATTGGGTAACTAGTCCTGACACTGCTACTAGCTTTCTATGTGACCTTGGAAGAATTACTTTTTTTTTCTTTCTGGGTCTCAATCTCTTCAATTAAGGATTTGGGGCAGATGTGCAGTAGGGATCAATATATCCATCATATTATATGGTTCTCTATATAAAAGACACAGAAAGTAAAAGAATGCAGCAATCCAGGTTTTCAACACCAAAACAGGGCAAGGTAATTGGGTTTTCAGATAAGGATTCTCTAGGCTGCCCTTATCAGCCCCCAAGTCTCTGAACCACTTATATCACAGGTCTTTTCTCTTGACCCCAACTCCCAAGTACACTGTGTGGGTCTTGCAAAATCATTGTCCATCTCTGGGCCTGCTCCTTGCATAGTCAGTGTAGCAATTTTGCTCTTGTTTTGAAGCCTTTGTAGTCCTCCTGAGGACTCTGGAGTAGCTGTGTATCCACAATGGGCAGGGGATAAGGGAGATGTCAAGGGAGCAGAGGGAGACTTATATGTGCACCTCCAGGCACACCTCAGACATCAGACACCAGGCACACCTCAGACATCATGGCCTGTTCATGGTGAGTCAGAAGGGCCTACTTCTCAACCTCACCAGGAATCAAGGACAAACAAATTCAGATGACAGTGAGGTATCATTTCTCCAATCAAATTGCCAAGAAAAAAAAAATATATATATATATATATAGAGAGAGTTGGAATCTTGCTCTGTTGCCCAGGCTAGAGTGCAGTGGTGCGATCCTGGTTTACTGCAACCTTTGCCTCCCGGGTTCAAGCAATTCTTGTCCCTCAGCCTCCTGAGTAGCTGGGACTACAGGCACGCACACCACCATGCCCGGCTAATTTTTGTATTTTTAGGCCAGGTGTAGTGGCTCATGCCTTTAATCCCAGCACTTTGGGAGGCCGAGGCAGTCAGATCACTTGAGGTCAGGAGTTTGAGACCAGCCTGGCAGATATGGTGAAACTCCATCTCTACTAAAAAAAAAAAAAATTAGCCAGGCCTGGTGGCATGTGCCTGTAATCCCAGCTACTCAGGAGGCCGAGGCAGGAGAATTGCTTGAACTCGGGAGGTGGAGGTTACAGTGAGCCAAGATCGCACCACTGCACTCCAGCCTGGGAGACAGAACGAAACTCCATCTCAAAAAAAAAAAAAAAGAAAAAAAGTAATTTTCGTGTTTTTAGTAGAGACAGGGTTTCACCACGTTGGCCATGCTGGTCTCGAACTCCTGATGTCAAGTGATCCGCCTGCCTAAGCCTCTCAAAGTGTTGGGATTACAGGTGTGAGCCACCACACTAGCCAAGAGTATTATTTTATTGATGATCCTAGACTTTTCTAGGATGCAGGGAAAGAACGATAGCTTGATCATGGAAATCCAAATCCAAATCCAGACTTTTTGGAAGTTGTTTGTCAATATCAAATCCTTAAAACATGCAGGCCCTGCAATCCAGAAACTTCACTTCTAAGGCTTTGTAATGGACCTTTGCATGCTCAGCAGTGATTTCCTTTTCTTCTAGTGACAGCCCCTTAATTTTCCTTTGGGGAGCCAAATCGCCTTCACTCTTAGCTCAAGATATTCAGGTAGGGTTCCCATCTTGCTTTTAGATTTTGCATTCTCTACTGAGCTGCTAGACTTACCTTTTATTTTTTATTATTTATTTAATTATTATTATTATTTTTTGAGACAGAGTCTCGCTCTGTTGCCCAGGCTGGAGTGCAGTGGTGCGATCTTGGCTCACTGCAACCTCTGCTTCCCAGGTTCAAGCAATTCTCGTGCCTCAGCCTCCTGAGTAGCTGGGACTACAGGCACACACCACCATGCCAGCTAATTTTTTTTGTATTTTTAGTAGAGACAGGGTTTGGCCATGTTGGCCAGGCTGGTCTCAAACCCTAGGCCTCAAGTGATCCTCCTGCCTTGGCCTCCCGAAGTGCTGGGAGCCCCCGTGTGAGCCACAGGCATAAGCCACCGCACCTTTTAAAAATATGAATTTTTAAAGACTTACCTTTTAAAAATATGAATTTTTAAAGACTTACCTTTTAAAAATATGAATTTTTAAAGACTTACCTTTTAAAAATATGAATTAGATGTTGATTTATCTGATGGCTATCTTTGCACTAGGATACATTCCTACTCTTTCTGCTGGTCTACACGATCTGGTTGCTGCATACTTCTCTGACCTAATCTCATAGCAATTGCTCCTCTCCCACTACTCTTCAGCCACACTGGCTCTCCTTCTTTCCTTTAAATGCACGAATCGTGTTCCTACTTCAGGACATTTGTGCTTGCTATTTCCTTTACGTGCAATATTCTTCCTGATTTTCTTGTGACTGGTTCCTTCCTCCCACTCATGTTTTAGCTCAAATAGGAAACTCCTGGGAGAGTTTTTCCTAACCACTAATTCTGATGTCACAAATTGTCACTCCATATTGACTTTACAGAGCCCCTATTAGATGCTGGTTCTGAAGAATAAACTTTGAAGTCAAGACAGACTTGGGTTAAGTGCTTGTTCTTCCATTTGTGAACTTTCTGACATTGTATAAATTGCTTAACCTCTGTGGACTTAAAGTTTTCATCAGTAAAAAGAGATCTTAAAGTTACCTATTTCACTGAATTATCACAGGGAATAATGTATGTAAAAGGCTTAGGACAATACATGAATTGTTTATGATTAATAAACTATAACATCATAATAATCATTTAATAAATCTGACATGTAGAAATAGTACAGAAAGCATTATCTTATGACAATACCTGAGAGTTCACCTGAGAAGACTTGAATGTTTAGGGTGGTGGGATCTGGAAGCTTTTTCACTCATGTGTGGCACCTGAAGGCTGGGTTTATCTGGGGCTGTCAACCAAAGCACCCACATGATCCTTCCATGTGGCTTGGGCTTCATGCAGAGTAGCAGGACTTCTTACATGGGATCTCAGGGTCCAAGAGTGAGGGTTACAGCAAACAAACAGGAGATTGTATGACCCTTTTAGATCAAGCCTTGAAAGCATCACTTCTGCTGAACTCGATTGGTCAAAGTAGTCACAAGCATGCCTGGATTCAAGGAGAGGGAAATTTCTTCCCTTGATGGAGGCATATCAAATAATTGTCAATTATGGCTTTTTTTTTTTTAAAAATAGACTCTCCCTCTGTCTCTCAGGCTGGAGTACAGTGGCATAATCTCGGCTCACTGCAACCTCTGCCTCCCAGATTCAAGCAATTCTCCTGCCTCAGCTTCCCCAGTAGCTGGGATTACAGGCATGCATCACTATGCCCAGCAATTTTTGTATTTTTAGTAGAGACGGGGTTTCACCATGTTTGCCGGGCTGGTCTCGAACTCCTGACCTCAGGTGATCCTTCTGCCTCGGCCTCCCAAAGTGCTGGTATTACAGGCGTGAGCCACCACATCCGGCCATTTTCAGTTATGTTTTAAAACCACCTCAGACATGTTAGACATTCAAATGGAGGTATCATGTTAGATATGTTAAGAGTCAGAACAACTTGGAGAGGAGCTTCAGGCTATCAATATAAATTTTGGAGTTTTCAGGGTATAGAGGTATTTAGAACCATATGGCTGGGTAAGATCCAGTAGGTGTGGCCATGCAAGTCAGTTCTAACAGCGGGATGTGAACTGGAGTGATGTGTATGGCTTCCTGGTCATATTCTTACAAAAGGTACCTGCTTGCCCTACATTTCTTTTTCCTTTCCCATTGTTTTGGGGAATCAAGAAAACTGGAGTAGCCACTTATTAAAAAAAGGGATGAAAGTTATCTGTGGAGAATGATAAGCTGCCTCATTATCCCTGGGCTACTTACCTCTGAACCATCATGCAAGAAGAAAATATACTTTCTTCTTATTTAAGTCATTGTATTTTGATTTTTTAAAAATTATAGCAACTTAACTCATACACTACTTGGTTTTTATAACATTAAGTGATGCAACAAGCAGAAAAGAAAGCTAAATTGGGGAACCTTTAGAGGAGAACCCTCTGTGTAAATCTTGGACTTCAAAGGGCTATGACATCAGTGTGAAGGTGAATTAGAAATAAGAATACATGCCCCATTGAGAGAATCATAGAGAAAATGGCCTGTCTTGAGTCTTAACACTGAATAGAGATGGGGGAAGCACTTGTAAATATAATTAAACCCTCACATGGGCTTGCAGACAAAATTCGCATACCTAGATGATACCCAAATCCTTTTTTTTTGAGACGGAGTGTCACTCTGTTGCCCAGTCTGGAGTGCAGTGGTGCCATCTCGGCTCACTGAAACCTCTGCCTCCTGGGTTCAAGTGATTCTCCTGCCTCAGCCCGAGTAGCTGTGATTATAGGCATGCGCCACGATGCCTAGCTAATTTTTGTATTTTCAGTAGAGACGGGGTTTCGCCATGTTGGCCAGGCTGGTGTCGAACTTCTGACCTCCTCAGGTGATCTGCCTGCCTCAGCCTTGCAAAGTGCTAGGGTTACAGGCGTGAGTCACCGTGCCTTCTCTCTTTTTTTTTTTTTGAATGCTGTTACTATTTATTGACATCAAAACAAAACAAGCTGAGACTAAAAGTTGCTATTTATTTATTTATTTATTTATTTATTTATTTAGACAGGAGTTTCGTTCTTGTTGCCCAGGCTGGAATGCAATGGTGCCATCTCGGCTCACTGCAACCTCCACCTCCCAGGTTCAAGCGATTCTCCTGCCTCAGTCTCCTGAGTAGCTGGGATTACAGGCATGTGCCACCACACCCAGCTAATTTTGTATTTTTAGTAGAGACAGAGTTTCTCCATATTGGTCAGGCTGGTCTCGAACTCCCGACCTCAGGTGATCCTCCTGCCTCGGCCTCCCAAAGTGCTGGGATTACAGGCATGAGCCACCACTCCCAGCCCTAAAAATTGCTATTTAACAGGAACAGACAGACATTGGTGCAGTTTCCTTCCTGGAGAAGAGATGCACTCAGGTCATGAGATCTAAGATCAAACATACACTGGATTGTCAAGAGTCAAACAAGGCCTACATTTTACCTCTTAATAGAAAAAATGTTGAAGACAAAATGAGATGTTTAAAATATTCTTTATGCTAAGCTCATGTAAGCAAACACAAAACTAAAACTAATCCTAAAACTTTAAGACACTGGATACAGAAGTAATGTGACTATTTAAATTTTTGCATCAATGAAAGTTTGTTCTACCCTTCACTGTACTTGTACTAAAAGGACATGCTTGTTGCTTCTACACTACACAAAGTCAACAGTTATCAACAATGCAATAGAACTAGATCAGAACAAGACTTAAAAACGACTCTGTTCCACCCAAATTAAGAAAATTCAATTCAGGATGAACAACAGCTTTTGATTTTAGAACCAGCTCTTATTTTCCTCTCATCTGAGGCTCAACTGGGGAAGGATATGTTTCTTTTTTTTTTTTTTTCTTTCCTTTTTTTTGAGATGGAGTCTCACTCTTCGCCCAGGCTGGAGTGCAGTGGCAAGATCTCCGCTCACTGAAAGCTCCGCCTCCCAGGTTCACGCCATTCTCCTGCCTCAGCCTCCCGAGTAGCTGGACTACAGGCCCCCGCCACCATGCCTGGCTGATTTTTTGTATTTTTAGTAGAGACTGGGTTTCATTGTGTTAGCCAGGATGGTCTCGATCTCCTGACCTCATGATCCGCCCGCCTTGGCCTCCCAAAGTGCTAGGATGACAGGCATGAGCCACTGCGCCCGGCCGGGGAAGGATATGTTTCTATGCTCATGTGGTTGTTGGCAGCCTGCAAGTCATTATAGGTTGTAAGACCCAGGGTCTCAGTTTTTTGCCAGATGTTTGTGGGAGTGTCCTTAGTTTCTTGTCATGTGTGCCTCCCTAACGTGGTCACTTGCTTCATCAAAGTCAGCAAGGGAGAGGGACTTCTAGCAAGATAGATTATAATCTTATGCAATGTAATCCAGACATTACATTCCATCACCTTTGCCACCTGTATTCTGTTGGTTAACAGCAAGTCACAGATCCTACCTACACTCAAGGGAAGGAGATCTCAAATGCATGAGTAACAGGAGGCAGGGATAAGGGGAAAGACTCCTAGAGTCTCTCCATCACAGTCAAGAAATCATTTTAGAAAGTGATAAACAGGTTAGAGTAGGATAAAATAGACAAGAAGACATTGCTTTCTGTAAAAGCAACTCATGTCTCATAGAACTTTTGGTTCAATCAATCAATAATTGAATTCAATGATAATAATTCAATATATGTATATCATATATTATGATTTCTATGTCATTACATATACCATAATATATATATCTTGATCACTATGTAAAAGATATTGTGTCATGGTCAAAAAGATTTTGAAAAACATACCATTAGCTATATAAATAGAAGGCGTAACTTTTAAAATAGCAGAAGGGAAAAGTGGAATGAGAAAAACAATTCAAATATGAGATCAAGAAAGGAGAAAAAAAGAAACACAAAAACATGACTTTTCCTGCCTCCTGTCTTCCTGTCTTATAGTCTGAAATTTCTTTCAAGGCAATAAGGTGGGGCAATCACAGAGCCCACATTGTTTATTTATCATATCTCAAGAAACACTGTCCTCCATTCCTCAATGTCTAATGTTTTAGAAAGTATCGATTTATATTTTCTGCCTGATTGTTTAGTTGTTTCAGGTGGGAAGATCAATATAGTCCCTGTCACTCCATCTTGGTCAAGAGTGAAAGTCCCAGTCCCAGATAGTTTACCCACAAGTTCTACCAAACATTTGTGGGACAAATAATAAATAATAATAACAAAAATTTCACTTCACACAAATTTTTCCAGAGAAGATGAAAAGGAGTATTTCCCCTAAGAAAAATCATGTTTGCTCTCCCAGTTCTTCCAGTGGTTTGAGACACTGGCATACACTTTTTGCCGGATGTGCTTTTCTCCAATATCAGTGCTCAAGACACAGTGAAGCAAATTAAAAAAAAAAAAAAAAATCCCTGAATGGTGATTAGAGACATCACCACTAAAAAACTACGTTTATAAGCTAGGATTTGTTGTATGCAAATATTTTCTGCCTCTTCTTTTGTTCTGTTTAAAACAATAAAATGCATTTGTATAAATAATGCTTTAAAAAAAAGAAAAGAAAAGGAGTATTTCCCCATTCATTTTATGAGACCAGCATAACTTGACTGTAAAACCTGAAGAGTACAGAATTAGGAAAGCCAATCTCACTTAGAAACATAGATGTGGAAATCTTAGATGGAACACTGGCACAGCAAGTCCAGAAATATGTAAAAATGTCAATACTTTGTGACTAAGTTGGGTTTATCTTAGGAATGCAAGTTGGATTTAAAATTAGAAAATCAGTTAATATAATTTGCCAAATTAACACTTTCTGGTTAAAAATAAAAAATAATATTAATAGCATTTTAAATTTAAATTTAAATTTAATTTAATTTAATTTATTTCGAGACAGAGTCCCGCTCTGTCGCCTAGGCTTGAGTGCAGTGGTGTGATCTTGGCTCACTGCAACCTCTGCCTCCCAGGTTCAAGTGATTCTCCTGCCTCAGCCTCCTGAATAGCTGGGATTACAGGTGCCCACCACCACCTCACCTGGCTAATTTTTGTATTTTTAGTAGAGATGAGGTTTCACTATGTTGGCCAGGATGGTCTCGAACTCCTGACCTAAGGTGATCCACCCGCCTCGGCCTCCCAAAGTGCTGGGATTACAGGCGTGAGCCACCGTGCCCGGCCAATAGCATTTTTAAACATCACAAATTAAAATAAAATACAATTTATAAAAGCACACCATTGACTTTTGGGTAAAAATAGTGGATTGAATACAAATATTTTTAGTTATTCGCTCCCAAACCCCACTTAAGTGACAGCAATTATAGCAACATTTTTTAAAAAGTCATAAACCAATAAATATGAGGAGAATGAAATAGAGGACACAACAATTTAGAAGATAGAAGGCAGCTGGATCAGCTGGAAATGAGTAAGCAGTCTAAAGAAAACTGAATTAAAACTGGAAGTGGGGAAAACAAAGGACCGGCCCAATTTAAACCCCAAAATAAATAAGAGCTCAGAATCTAGTGGCACCATAAACATCTAGAAATAGGGAGAAATGTGGAAGAGTTAAAATAAGGAGGTTTGGTTGAAATAGTGTTTAAGAATCAAATCCTTAGATACTCTATTCCTTCTCCTTTTCCTGCAGGCAGCCATCACTCTATACCTATCATACTATACTACCCCAATCCTGAAAAAAAAAGACTTAACGGCTTTCTATAGCAAGGGTGAAACAGAGGCTCTCTGAACCTGGGGATTCCAAGCATCACTGAAGATAAACTTAGTAAGCAGAAAATGGGAGGATTAGCTGAAGCATGTATATTGGTTGCTGAGAAACTATTTAGCCCCCAGGCTTCATTCTCCACTTAGCTCTCAAAATTCCCAGCAGGAGATTAGCAGAGAAGCAGAAAAGATCCTAAAAAAACTGACATTGGCATTTCTCCACTAAATGGCCCAGTCAAATCACCTTACTGTCAATGTCACAATTGGTAAGCCCCGTTCGTGTGCTTAATCAGCATTTTAGTCTCTCACTCTTAAAAATTAACAAATATCAGCCAGGTGCAGTGGCTCATGCCTGTAATTCCAGCATTTTGGGAGGCCGAGGCCAGCAGATTACTTGAGGTGAGGAGTTTGAGACCAGTCTGGCCACCATGGCAAAACCCTGTCTCTACTAAATATACAAAAATTAGCTGGGCATAATGGCAGACACCTATAATTTCAGCTACTCAAGAGGCTGAGGCAGGAGAATCACTTGAACCCAGGAGAAGGAGGTTGCAGTGAGCACCACTGCACTCCAGCCTGGGTGACAGAGCGAGACTGTCTCAAAAAGCAAAGCAAAACAAAACAAAACAAACAAACAAACAAACAAAAAAAGGAACCACAAATGTTGCCATTAAAGTATCTATTATGAAAATTAGATACCAAAACCAAACAGAACAAAATCATTCATTGAGTTTCTAATAAGCTTTGCAGTGGCACACTTTTATATATAAGTACATAATTAAGGATCATTAGTCATATGATCATTGATGAGAGGCAAACATCTAATGTAAAACAGATCAACCATCCAACCAACCAACAAACAAGTTATAGGAAATAGATTATGCAGACAGGAAAACATTATTAAAAGCCTCGAGAGAAATTAGAGATGCTACTACAACCATGAAACAAGAATAGGATACTACAAAAAGGAAAAGTTAGGGAATAAATAAGAACTCTTAGAAATAAAAAATATAATAGCAGAAAATGGAAAAGAAAGATTAATAGAAAAGCTGGAAGACAAATTTGATTAAAATTTTTGAGAAACTAGAGGAAAAAAGCCAAATGGATGGAAATCAGGAGAGAAAATATATAAAATTAGAGAATCAGTGCAGAGAGCCCAATACCTGGAAAATAAGAATTCTAGAAACAGAACAAAAAAATACAAAGAGGAGGAAGATATTACTAAAAATTATTTGAATATAGACAAAAATACGAATAGACAGTCCACAAAAAAAGGTAAAAAAAGGCGTTAAACATATGAAAAGATGTTCAGTTTCACTCATAATAAGAATTTTAAAAAAATTTGTTGTGGGTTGAATTGTGTCTTTCCCAAAATATATGTTCTAGTCCTAACACCAAGTGCCTGTGAATGTGACTTATCTGGAAATAGGATATTTGCAGATGTAATGAAGTTAAGATGAAGTCATGTTGGATAAGGGTGAGCTCTAATCCAGTGGCTGGTGTCCTTATAAGAAAAAAGAAATTTCAGCTGGGCGCAGTGGCTCATGCCTGTAATCCCTGCACTTTGGGAGGCCGAGGCTGGTGGATCATTTGAGGTCAGGAGTCTGAGACCAGCCTGGCCAACGTGAAACCCTATCTCTACTAAAAATACAAAAATTAGCTGGGTGTGGTGGCAGGTGCCTGTAATCCCAGCTACTTGGGAGGCTGAGACAGGAGAATTGTTTGAACTCAGGAGGTGGAGGTTGCAGTGAGCTGACATCTCACCACTGCACTACAGCCTGGGCAACACAGTGAGACCCTGTCTCAAAAAAAAAAAAAAGAAAAAAAAAAAAAAGAGAAATTTGGACAGAGACACACAGGGAGAATGCTGTATGACCACAGAGGCAGAGATTGGAGTTATGCCACTACAAGCCAATGATCATTTAGCAATCACCATGGACTAGGAGAGAAGCATGGAACAGATTTTCCCTCTGTGCCCTAAAGAGGAAGCAACACTGCCAACACTTTGATTTTGGACTTCTGACCTCCAGAACTGTGAGAGAAAATAATTTTTATTACTTTAAGCCACTCAGTTTGTTATGGCAAGTGTACTTTTATTATGGCAGTGCTAGGAAACTAACACTTCATGATAACCAATTTATTATGACAAAGGCATTAGTATATCTTTAGATGTTCATGATGCAATGAACAAGAGTGTTGTTGTTTCTGTTCAAATAGAAACAACTATACCCTTGTTCTTTCCCCATTTCTGAGGAAAGAAAAATCCACCATAGGCTATTTAGGCAAGGAAATTCTTAATGCATTCTCTTGCCTCTTTTTGGACACTGAGTTTACCTCTGAGCAATGAAAAAGAAACAAAATGTACTGAGTGTCCCATCCCATCTAACCCCATCTCCAACTACAGCCAATTAAGTCACTGGAAAGAAGGCATTTGTGTTGCATCTTTAAAATCTTGAATAAATATTGAAAAAAGATACATTAAGAGTTAATGTTGAGTGATGCTACAAGGCAGGCCCCTATCATGCTCTGGACAACACAGAAACCCCTAAGGCTGGATATCCCTGTGGTCTGGACAGCATCAAGATTCTATGAAACCAACTGGAAGGAGAGATTCTGGGCTACCGATGGGAATGGTACTGAGGGACCATCTACACTTTGTCCAGAAGCATGTCCAGACTGCAGTACCTTTATCTGGGTCTCCACCACATCCTAGTTGAAGGTGCTGGTGTTGTCAAAGGTAGGATCTGCCAGTGGCCAAACATGAACTGGGGGAAGGCGTGACAACCCCTGTAGCACCTAAGATGACAATAAACCCAAAGGACTCACTGATAGGTAGGCTGGCCTTTGCCACAAACATGGGAGACAGCTCCTGAGACTCCTCTTATGGTATCCTGAGGCTTCCTGTTCAGGATACCACAGAAGACCCCTACCATTTGTTCTGGACATTGCATTCTGGGCAAAAGTGAAAAGACAAGGATAGCCATTTGTTGAGAAACTAGGTCCTTGATCCTATGAAACTCTGGGATTATCATGATAAAAAAAGAGCTTCTTGTCAATTTGATAGGTGAAAAATATAGCTTGATGTCACTTTAATTCGTCGTTGTTGTTGTTTTTAATTCCTGATGAGATTTGGCCCTAAGGAGTTTTGTTCCACCATGAACAGGTTGTGATGTCTGACATGTGCCCAGAGGTACACAGACAGAACAAGGTCTTCCCTGCTCTTTCATCAGTAGCTAATGGATCTCATGTCCAAAACAGCCTGCTGTGATGAGACCCCTTCAAGGGCTCTAGGGAGAATATTAAGCTTTTATAATAATCAGAGTAAAGTTTTGTGCTTTGACTATACAAGAAGCAGGCCCAAAGGGGGACTGTGTTTTGCAGGGACCATATAGCATATCGGGTGTAGGTATCAGGGGAAGAGGCCTCTGACCCCAGTGTGTAAAGAGAATTGGAGTCTGATAAGGGCAGCCCTGAGAATCCTAAGGTGTAAACCCAATGAGTGTTGCCTAGGCTGGGGCTGAAAACCTAGAGTTCTAGGCATTCCATTTTCCATGCCTTTTCACACCCAAAGAATCATAGTATACGAGGATTGAGTTAATCCCTACAGCCCATCTGCTCCAATCTGCTCATTGGTGAGATTAAAGCCCAGAGAAGGGAAGTGACTCTCCCAAGGTCACACAGCCACTAACTGGCACAGCCAGGACAACAAGCTGAATATTTCAGCTTGTCTTTTCTCACCCTCCATGCCAAAATGCTTCCTGAAACTGAGGATTTTAGGTACTCGGGCTTTCTTTCTTAGGAAATAATCCAATAGACACATTCTCCCTAAGAAATGAATGATCGTCCTTTCTTCTTTACTCCTCTGCTCTCAAACTGGGAATTGCATTTGAAAAAAGGAGCTTGCTTCATTTACATTAGAACCATGATAATGGTGGATTTCTAAACCAGAGAATATAGGGCTTTGCAGGGCATAGTAAAGATTGTGGATTTTTTTTTTTTCTAGTTGTGGAGTCTGGGAGGATTTTTAAGCTGGATTATAACAAGGGCTGACATACATTTTTAAAAGTATCCTTCTGGGTGTTGTATGATTTATTTTTGCTGGTCCCTAAAAGATGATGGTGGACAAAGGGAGGCGTGTGAGCTCAGGGGTGTGGGGTCCACACTCTGGGTGCAGGGGTGTTGGGATGGTGACTGAGCATGAAAAAAAAAGGCAGGTTGTCCCAGAGCAAACTGTACCCATGGGCAGATAGTGGCACGTGTGAGTGACACACTTCCCAGCTGATTAGAGGCAGCAGAGAGTCCTGAGCTCGCCTCCATTTCCTGCCACTTCACCAGAGCCGAGACTACTCTGTGGGCTACTTGAAGTCATGAAGACTTTTTTGGTAACTTTGGCTGTGCTGCTGCTCTTCCTCCAAGTCATTCCAGATAACCTAGACCTCTCTAGGGGAGGGACTGGGAGTAGACAGTGAGTCTTGGTCAGGGCACACCAGGGCCTGGGAGGATGGGCTGACAGGGAGCAGTGTGAAATATTAATTGTCTGGAGGAAGAGGAAAGAGTCCCCAGATCCTGGTTTAGAACCTGCCTCACCATTTTCAAGTTCTGTGATGCCCCCAGCAAACTACTTGGTGCTTATGAGTTTCAGTTTATTCTTTTCTCAATTTAAAATAATAAATTAGGTTGAAGGATCAACATTGAGGACACTGACATTTTGATGTACAACAAATATAGCTTTTTAAATTTTCTGTAATTCATTTGAATGTTTCCAGGAACTCCCATCCTGCTGGTAGGAAAAGTGGGAGTTAGAAAGGGCACAGGGATGTACACAACTTCAGAAGACAATCGTATTCATCTTTTTTGATTTAAAAGAGCCTCTCAGATTAGCTCATTTTGCTTTAAAATGTTCAGTCTTTCAGCATTTCTACTTTCACCTCACCCCCTTCTTCTTCTCAGGATGGCAGCTGGATTTAGGGGATAGTGGACATGTCATTGCTTAAATAACTCGTTCAATCAGTAAATATTGTTGAGTGGATTCTCAGGCACAGGTGCTGGAGATAGAGCAATGAATCAACCAACTAACCAACCAACCAAACAAAATCTCCATCCTCTTGGAGCTTATGATTCTATTAGGGGAGGGAATGAGCAGGGTAAGCAGGGGATAGCAAGTATCAGGGTACGTGAATTTGCAACTTAAAAAGGGGTGTCAAGGGAATGCCTCACTGAGAAGGTGACATTCAAATGAAGACTTGAAGGAAGTGAGGGGTGAGCCGTACAGATATGTTGGGAAGAACCTTCATTTATTAGCTGAACTCCTTATCAAAGAGGCATTTTCCCTCATCTATTTGGTTACCTTGGGGTTTAGAGAGTTCAGAGAGGAAGACAGGATAAATGCTTGAGTTTATCTTTGCTTAATCGGTTTGAGAGATAATGAATTAGTTTTCTATCAGCCTCTGAGGTAAGCCATTAGTTTTTCTTAAATATTATTTATTTTGAACTGATGATTCTAAGCAATGAGTTCAATCTATTGCAATTATTTTCGCTATTGAAGTACACATTGTCCTATTCTTGGCCAATAGGAGTCTCTTCAATTTGGCTCGTATGTCTTTTAGATATATCCCTATTAATCTTTGATGCTTTCTTAGTATCTGGTACGACAGAATGTTTCAAGATCATCTTGTAATTTACTGCCCAAGAACTGGAATCCACCATATCTCCAAGAAGTCCTGTTTTTTAAAAAAAGTTTACTGGGAGATAGTATTTTAAGATTATAGCATGGGTACTAGGAACACTAATTTCTACTAGTTAGTTATTGTTTCTAGACTTTCTCAGTGACCAGAGCTGGAAAAATTTCAATCTATCCATCCATCAATCATCTATTTATTTTATCTATTTAAATATAAAATACTTGTGAGTTCATATTGGCATTTTCAATTCAAATTCAGAACTCAAATTCAGAATCAACTTTTATATTACATCAGTATTTTCTTTTCTATACTGAGAATTCTGGTTCTCAAGGTCACAGGGGACGATAGAATATCCCATGACTTACTCATTTGATTGATCTCTCATTACATATACAATAGTCTTAGTAAAATAATATCAATGCTACCATAATGTCATGATTACTCAAACTAGTTAAGATGTCTGCATATGTTCTCACCATTATTCTCTCATTTTTATGTTGTACTCTATTTATATTGTCAGAACATATAGCCATTATGTACTTTACTACCTCTTTTAAAATCCTCATTTCGGTTCTACAAGTATCTTTATATTTAATATTTAGTTCTGTGTCAATGCTTCTCTCATTTGCTTGTCTACAGCTCTTTTTCTAGTAGATTCTTTAGAAAGGGCTCATGGGTTTCACTGGATATTTCCTGAGTTTCAATATGGTGATAGACAATATCACCACCCTAGTTACCTAGAGGGAATGCCTCCTTCTTCTACAGCCCCCTTCTTCTGTCCGGTCCTCTGTTAGTCTTCTCAGTCCAGGACTCATTTCCCCTCATAACTGATATCAGTTCCTTTCTTTTTTCTTTTTGTAATAGGCAGGATTGAAACATGTCGGAATTTTCGTGGCTCCTGCCGTGACGAATGCCTGAAGAACGAAAGGGTCTATGTTTTCTGCGTGAGTGGTAAACTGTGCTGTTTGAAGCCCAAGGACCAGCCACATTTACCACAGCATATAAAGAATTAGTGCTTTAAAGTCTGAGGCCACAAAAATGAAGATAAACTTGCCTTAAGTCTGATGTCAGTAGATTCCTGGGCTTTATTAAAACATCTTTGGCTGACTTCTGTGTTTGTCTCTTAGTATACCTAATCAAACTCAAGCAGAAAAGGTGTGGGTAAAGTTGTATATACATGAGAGGAAACTGGACCTACTATGTGCTAGCTATTTTGGATAATTTTCCTTTTTATTTATTTATTTTTGTTTTAGAGATGGAGTCTCGCTGTCTCACCCAGGCTGGAGTGCAGTAGCATGATCATGAATCACTGCAGCCTTGAACTCCTGGGCTCAAGCAGTCCTCCTGACTCAGCCTCCCGAGTAGCTGGGACTAATACCTGGATAATTTTGTTTTTTTGTAGAGATGAGGTCTTGCTCTGTTGCCCATGCTGGTCTCAAACTTCTGGCCTCAAGCTTTCCTCCTGCCTCAGTCTCCCGAAGTGCTGGGATTATAGGCAGGAGCTGCCACACCCAGAGCTTTTCCTTTTTTATGAAAAAAGAAATCTCATCTATTCCTTAAATTTTTTTTACAGCTTTATTGAGGTATAACTGACAAATAAAAATTATGTATATTTAAGGTATGCAACATGATGATTTGATATGCAAATACATTGTGAAATGATTACCACAGTCAAGTTAATTAATACATCCATCACCTCACATGGTTACCAATTTTTTTTTTAACAATGTGTTGAAACACTTAAGATCTACTCTCTTGGCAACTCTCAAGTATACCGTATAGTATTGTTAACTGTAGTCACTACTGTGGTTTGGACGTTTTTGTTCCCTCCAAAATTCATGTTGAAACACAATGCCCAATGCAACAGTATTAAGAGGTATGATCTTCAGGAGGTGATTGGGTCAGGAGGGCTCCACCCTCATGAAAGGGATTAGACGACCTTATAAAAGGGCTTGACAGAAGGAGTTTACCCCTTTTCACCCCATGTGTCCCTTCCCCCATGTGAGGACACAGCGTTCCTACCCTCTGGGAGATGCAGCAACAAGGAACCATCTTGGAACCAGAGAAACTAGGCCCTCACAAGCCATGATCTTGGACTTCCCAGTCTCCAGAATTGTGAGAGATAAATTTCTCTTCTTTATAAGTCATTAAGCCTCAGGTATTTTGTTATGGCAGCACAAA
This sequence comes from Pan troglodytes, assembly GCF_028858775.2. Lineage (NCBI taxonomy): Eukaryota > Metazoa > Chordata > Mammalia > Primates > Hominidae > Pan > Pan troglodytes. The sequence continues at coordinate 37,640,486 of NC_072419.2, read as the reverse complement.
TGATCCCAGAAAATTACCATGCGTAACAGTTGATCTCCAGCACTTACTCTTCTTATAATGGAAAGTTTGTATCCTTTGACCAACTTCTCCCCATTTCCCACATCTCTCAGCCCCTGGAAACCACCATTTTATTCTCTGCGTCTGCAAATTCAACGTTTTTAGATTCCACATCTAAGTGAGATCATGCCGTATTTGTCCTTTGGTAATTGGCTTATTTCCCTTAAGATAATATCCTCCACGTTCATATGTGTTGTCATAAATGGCAGGATTTTCTTCTTTTTTATGGCTGAATAATACTTCCTTGTATAATATACTAGATTTTCTTTATCCATCCATCCATAAACAGACATTTAGGTTAACTCCATATCTTGGCTAGTATGAATAATGCTGCAATGAGCGTGGGAGTGCAGGTATCTCTTCAACATACTGAATTCATTTCCTTTGGATATCTTCCCATGCATTTATCTGTTCTCACTGTGCTATAAAGAAATACCCGATACTCAGTAATTTATAAACAGAAGAGGTTTAATTGACTCACAGTTCTGCATGGCTGGGGAGGCCTCAGGAAACTTATAATCACGGCAGAAGATGAAGAGGAAGCAAGGCACATCTTCCATGGCAGCAGGTGAGAGAGAGGGCACGAGGGGGAACTGCCAAACACTTTCAAAAACCATCAGATCTTGTGCGAACTCACTATCACAAGAACGGCATGGGGGAAACTGCCCCTATAATCCAATCATCTCCCACCAAGTCCTTCCCTTGACAAGTTGAACAGTTAAGCAGGAAAATTAAATTTATCCACAGGTCTAATTCTTATCCATTGCTTTCTCTCTATATTTGTTATTTTAATTTTCATATTTAGTTTAAATGTTTATCAAAACCATACATCTACATAGTTTTAAAAATCAACTTTGAATAAGAGACTATAATAGTATATAATAGTATAATATAAGACTATAATAAAATATAGGAGTCATCTGTCTCTCTTTCCTCATTTCTTGCTTTTCAAAAAACTACTTTCACATCTTTTGTTTTTTTCCTTTGGATTTCACTTCCATCTCTTCCGTCATTATTTACTAATATGCTTATATGGTTACTTCTTAATTTTTTAGTTTTAGGCACTTTCCATTGGATTTCTGCTATGGAAAATGAGGATTTAGCTGTCTGCCATATCCTTTGAATATGTTCAGAACCTTTAGGTATTTTATCAATTTTGTCTTCCTGGAGACTTCTCTCCTTGGGCATTCAGACCTGCTTCACTCTGAACTGGTTGACATTACACCTGGTGACCTGATATTATCCTGGATCTCTGTTTGTATCATCCTGTGGATTCTTTTTGACTTTCTCCTGAGATCAATGTCTTGCTTTCTGGATCCTAGATCTTTCTTGATTTACTCTTATTTGGACAGAGCACCTCCTGATAGCTTCCTGAAAATGTCTGACTTCAATGTACTATCCTTATACTTGGTTAGTGGTTTGGTTGGTCACTCCATATTGGAAATTATTCTACTCTAGACTTTCGAAGGCATTGCCTCATTGTTCTTTCCAATATCTAGTGTTACCCATGCTGGGCAAATTCTTACGAAGGAATTCAAGAGTGAGCGGTGGTAGAAGAAACCAGCTTTATGGAGGCGGTGGCAGTGTTACAGCTCCTTGTGGGCTCCTGCAGAACAGGGCTACCCCACAGGCAGTGTGTTGAGAGTAGCAGCTCAGGGGCACTTCTGTAGTCATATTTATATCCATTTTTAATTCCACGAAAATTAAGGGAAGGGTTTTTTAGAAATTTTTAGAAAAGGGGTGGTAACTTCCGGGTGTTGCCATGGCAATGGTAAACTGTCACGACATTGGTGGGCGAGTCTTATGAAAAGGTGATTTTGGTGCCTCTTCCCTGTTTCAGCCAGTTTTCTATCTAGAGTTGAGTCCTGCCTCCTACCTCTTTACTGTGGAGAAATCCGAAGCCATTCGGGTTCTTCTCTTTGTCTGTGACTTGTTATTTCTCTCTGAAAGCTCTTAAAGTCTTCTCTCTAGGATTTTGACGTTTCATGTTGATGTGCCTAAATTTCTTTTTTCCCTTTTTTCGAAATGGAGTTTTGCTCTTGTCGCCCAGGCTGAAGTGCAATGGCACAATCTCAGCTCACTGCAACCTCCTTCTCCTGGGTTCAAGCAATTCTCCTGCCTCAACCTCCTGAGTAGCTGGGATTACAGGCGCCCACCACCATGCCTGGCTAATTTTTGTATTTTTAGTAGAGACGGGGTTTCACCATGTTGGCCAGGCTGGTCTCAAACTCCTGACCTCAGGTGATCGGCCTGCCTCGGTCTGCCAAAGTGCTGGGATTACAGATGTGAGCCACTGTGCCCAACCATTGTCCCTAAATTTCGTGTGGGATTACTGAAATCAATTTTTCTGAGCACTCGGTGGGCCCTGTCAATCTGCAAACTCATGTCTTTCAATTTTAGGACAATCTTCCTTTACTTATTTCTTTGATAATTTCCTGGTCTTTGTTTTTCCTGTTCCCTGTTTCTGGTCTACTTATTTTTCATATGTTGGACTCCTTGATTGATTTGCTGGTTTTCTTATATTTTCTCTACTGCTTTTATTTTATCTCTGTCATTTTATTATAATTTCTGGAAATCTCATCTTTGTACTTTTAATTTCTAAGTTTTTATCATTACTGGTTTTTCTTCTTTCTTTCTTTTTGAGACAGGGTCTGGCTGTGTTGTCCAGGCTGGAGTGCAGGGGTGTGACCTCCACTCACTGCAACCTTCACCTACCAGGTTCAAGCAATTCTTCTGCCTCAGCCTCCCAAGTACCTGAGATTACAGGCACACATCACCACACCTGGCTAATTTTTGTATTGTTAGTACAGACGGGGTTTCACCATGTTGCCAGGCTGGTCTTGAACTCCTGACCTCAAGTGATCTGCCTGCTTCGGCCTCCCAAAGTGCTGGGATTATAGATGTGAGCCATTGCGCCCGGCCTTCTTTCTTTTCTAATGTGAAGGGAGGCCTATATAGACAAGCTACTGGGCCTCATCCGTCTTAAAACACCCCTTTTAAGGTTTTTGCTTGAGATCAGTCTCCCTGCTTTAAGAAAGGGAGAGGACTCAGATAAACAGAGTATACTGAGAGGCCTCACCAGTATAAGAGAATATACTGCTCTACTTTATAGGGAGAGGAAACTTGGGATAATGAGCCTAGGAAAAAAAAGACCAAATAGACCCATGATAGATGTCTTCAAGCGCTTAACGTGGAATTGTTTTTGGACTTATTCTCTGGAACTGTTAAAGGTCAGAATTAGGAATAATAGGTAGATGTTACAGAAAGGTAAATTCTGGCTTAATTGATATAATCTCCTAAAAATTAGAGGCGTCCAGTAATGGAATGCATTATCTTGACATGTATTGATTTTTCCATTGCTGGAAGAGCTTTAAGAGAGAAGGCAAGGGTTGTTTAGAGGGTGTTCTTGCTTTTGATACATGGCAGATGCAACAACTTCTAAGGTCTGAATTCTGAGACTCTACACTCACAAACTTAAAGAAAAAATGGCTCTGTATTTCCAAAACTAAGGTTTTTCAAATATTATTTTTAAAGGAGCAGAAAACTTTTTAAAACCAAAAACTTACATGAAACTCAATATATCAAACAGATCAAAGTAGAGCTGCTCAGTTTAAAGTGCGAAGAAGGCCAGGCGCAGTGGCTTATGCCTGTAATCTCAGCACTTTGGGAGGCCAAAGCGGGCAAATCACTTGAGGTCAGGAGTTTGAGACCAGCCTGGCTAACATGGTGGAACCCCATCTCTACTAAAAATACAAAAATTAACTGGGCGTGGTGGCGCACACCTGTAGTCCCAGCTACTTGGGAGAATGCGGCAGGAGAATTGCTTGAACCCCGGAGGTGGAGATTGCAGTGAGCCGAGATCGTGCCACTGAACTCCAGCCTGTGTGACAGAGTAAGACTCTGTCTAAAAACAAACAAACAAACAAACAAACAAAAAAGTGGGAAGAAGGGCGCAGATCTCTGCCTTTTCAACCTCCCTCAGTTCCCTGATTTTGACCTGAGAACCAAGTCTAAGTATTTTACATTTGCATTCAAAGACTATAAAAATCTCATTTTTATGCAGTTTTCCCACATTATATGGTGCAGGAGCTGGCAGCTGCAGCCAGGCAGTATCTTCATTATTTCCAGATGGCTTGCAAATGTTCCTGCCACCACTCCTCAGTTCACACTGCTCCCTTGCCTGAAGTACTCTTTTACACCCTCTCCTTCTTCACCATTTCTCTGAAACCTATTCTCCTTCAAGCCTTGGAGAAGGAGAAGGTCCTCCACAAACCCCTCCCTGAATGCCCTGGCCCTTGGGTGGTTGTTCCCATGCTCTGTTCTACTGTAATATATATATTTTTATTTTGATTAGACATAGCCTACTTTGCAGTATTTTTATGTATGTGGACATTCTGCCTGACCACTGTGATGATATATTTGGTAGTCAGTAAGAGTGTTCATCGCCAGCATGGTAGCTCACACCTGTAATCCCAGTACTTTGGGAGGCCGAGGCTAGCGGATCACCTGAGGTCAAGAGTTTGAGACCAGCCTGGTCAACATGGTGAAACCCTGTCTCTAATAAAAGTAGAAAAATTAGCCAGGCATGGTGGCTGGTGCCTGTGATCCCACCTACTTGGGAGGCTAAGGCATGAGAATTGCTTGAATCTGGGAGGCGGAGGTTACAGTGAGCCGAGATCGTACCACTCCACTCCAGCCTGGGGGATAGAGCGAGACTCTGTCTCCAACAGAAAAAAAAAAAAAGGACTGTACATCAAATATTCTGGCTTTCTAAGTTTTTCAAAGATTTTATTTTATTGTGGTAAGAACACAACATGTTGAGATCTGTTTTAACAATTTTTTGTGTTCAACACATTATTATTGACTCTAGGTACAATGTAGTACAGCAGATTTCTAAAACTTTAAACATTTTTTTAAATTTTTTGAGACAGGGTCTGACTCTGTCACCCAGGCTGGAGTGCAGTGGCACAAGCACGGCTCACTGCAGCCTCCACCTTTTAGGCTCAAGAGATCCTCTCCCATCTCAGCACCACCTCCCCACTGTCCCTGAGTAGCTGGGACTATAGGTGCATGCCACCATGCCCAGCTAATTTTTTATTTTTAATAGAGACAAGGTCTCGTTATGTTGCTTAGGCTGGTCTTGAACTCCTGGGCTCAAGGGATCCTCCTGCCTCAGCCTCCCAAAGTGCTGGGATTACAGGCGTGAGCTACTGCGCCTGGCCTCTATAATTTATTCATCTTGCTTAACAGAAACTTTCTGCTCATTGATTAGTAATTCCTAATTTCCCTCACTCCCCAGCTCCTAACAATCATCATGCCACTCTTTGTTGATGTAAGTTTGACTGTTTTAGACACTTCATATAACTGGAATAATTCAGCATTTGTCCTTCCATGACTGGTTTATTTCACTTAGCATAATGCCCTCAAGGCTCATTCACGTCATCACATGTTGCAGGATTCCCTTATTTTTAAAGGCTAACTAGTATTCTGCTGTGTGTATACACCACATTTTCTTTATCCATTCATTTGTTGATGGACATTTAGCTTGTTTCCATATCTTGGCTATGGTCAATAATGCCAATGAACGTGGGTGTGCAGATATCTCTTCAAGATACTGATTCAGTTTATTTGGATATATATCCAGAAATGGAATGGCTGGGTCATATAATCTCTTTCTTTCCTTCCTTTCCTTCCTTTTTCCTTCCTTTCCTTCCTTTCCTCCCCTTCCCCTTCCTTCCTTTCTTCCTTCCTTTCTCTCTTTCCTTCTTTCTTTCTTTCTTCCTTTTGATGGAGTTTCACTCTTATTGCCCAGGCTGGAGGGCAATGGCATGATCTCAGCTCACTGCAACCTCCGCCTCCCAGGTTCAAGCAATTCTCCTGCCTCAGCCTCCTGAGTAGCTGGGATTACAGGCATGTGCCACCACGGCCACTTAATTTTGTATTTTTAGTTGAGGCAGGGTTTCTCCATATTGGTCAGGCTGGTCTCGAACTCCTGACCTCAGGTAATCTGCCTGCCTCAGCCTCCCAAAGTGCTGGAATTACAGGCGTGAGCCACCTTACTCCGCCTATCTTTCATTTTTTGAAGAACCTCCATACCGTTTTCCATAGTGGCCACACCATTTTACATTCCCACCCAACGTGTGCAAGGGTTCCATTTTCTCCACAGCCTTGCCCACAATTGTCTTTTGTTGTTTGGATAATTCTGGCTTTCTGCATTCTAAGCCCATTGTAGGATTGTACTTTTGGCCCTCTTGTGGTTGGATGGAGCCATGTCACTGTCGTAGCCAGTGAGTTATGAGGTGGTTACATTTTACTTCCAAGGCCAGGGCATATAATGGCCAGTTGAAGACTCTCTAGAGCTCTCTTTTCCTCTGCCATGGTGATCAGCACCAAATGAGTGGCTACTCAGTCAGCTTGGGTTCCACACTGAGATATGGGGCAGTGTCCCCAGCCAGCCTTCAGTGGATATGCAGCATGTATGGGAAATAGACAAACAGACCTCTGTTCTTAGAAGCCACCAAGATTCTTCTTTTTTTGGTTACTGTGGCATACCCTGGTTTATCCTAACAGAGCTGGCTGTTAGAGGACAGTATCCTTACTGCTCTGAATTCCTGGTGCTCAGGAGAGTGCTCTGTATGTAAAAGGTACTTAATCAAGATTTGATTTATTTAGAAAACATTTCTTGTGTGTGCTTTTGAGGGATATGAAGCTCATTTAAAAATACTTGTTTCCCATTTTCCTCAATAAGCGGTAAGCATGTTAGGGACAGAAACCCTCTTGAACATTTCTGGCCTCATCTCCCCGCACCTTTGTCCTTAGTCCACAGGAAACTTAAAATGGCCTGGGTAGCTTTGGATGTGGAGTAGTTAAAGGCCCTTGAGGAGGGATGAGAAGCTGATCTGACAAGAAGAGAGCAGTGGTTCATTCCTGGACAAGAAGACAAATGAACAATTGAGGGAAAGAGCAGCTTCTGGAAAGATTTGGTAACAGTAAAGATAAGAGGCCAGTGAAGAGATCTTGGGAGGGACAAGGAGAGCTGGGAAAAGGGATAAGCTTGGAAACATGTTCTGATAAAAAGCCAGGCATTTCCTCTGTTATCTTTCACCAGTGCCCGAACAGAGTTACATCGTATACACTCTGGACACAAAGGAGAGCTGTCCTTGAGCCTCGACTCTGGGTGAGCCCTCTGGGTCTTAGATTTGAGATGCAATTTTCAAACTTGAAGATCACGGTGAGCAGAGAGATCTCTGAGCTACTGCCAATCCTAATGTCCCTTGTATTGAGCGTTGACTGTGTTGACAATGAAAAGCCAGAAGAGCCTCAAGGAGGAAAGAGGTCAATAGCCAAATGTTTCAAGAAGTCAAGGAAGGTGAGGATTCATAGTAAATAACAGTAACTACCAGTTGTCAGAGGCTTTCCTCTATGCCAGGCACTATTCCGTGAGCTTTACAAGCATCACCTAATTTAATCTTCACAGCAAACCTCTGCTGTCAGTAGTATCATCTCCATATTAGAGATAATTAAACTGAAGTTCAGAGAGATTAACTAACTTGTTCAAAGTCACATGGCTAATATGTGGCAAAGTGAGGATTTGAACCCAGATTTGTCTGGCTCCAAATCTTGTATTCTTTCCATTTCCCCACATTACCCCTAGTGATAGATTGTCAAACGTCATTTCAAATAAATCAAAGAAAAAAGCCCAACATATCCATTACCATTACTAGTTACACATAGCACCAGGAACCAGAGAGTTGGAATATAATAGAACTCCAGAAAATTTCCAAGCCTTATTTGGGCCTGAAGTTTCATCTTCTTTGCCCACTACCCTCCAATGCTTCCTATCCCCAAAGATTACAAAGAAGTGATATGTAGATATATTTCCTTTCCCTGCTGCAGTGCTGAGAGCAAGGAACTAACCAGAAGTGGGTGGAAGAAATCTGAGAAGGGAGTAGAAGGATGCTGGGCAAACTCTTCAATTAGGGTCACTTATGACTTATGGGCCAAAGCAAGAGTCAATGGCCAGGCAGGGAACAGGTTCTGAGTTTTCTGAATTTCAGATACCACCCTATCTTCTACTAAGCCAGAGATGGCAGTGGTACCCACTTGAGGCTCAAGAAGAGGGGAATGATGTTGAATTAAGGACCACAGCACTGCAGAAACCTACTTAAAGGGGTTGAGTACACTGAATTGGACTTAGGTCCAGGTAACTGCGTACACCTTTAATATGTGGACTCCAGGCTCCTGGACACTTCACAGCACCGTCCACTCATCAGTACCAACCTTTCTCTACTGAGTGCCTCCTACCTTTCTTCATCCTCAGATAATTTTCCTAATGTACCATTTGCAGATTCATTTGTAGTTCTGTAATCTTTGGAAAACACATATTCGCTCCTCAGATCTTTATCGCTTTCTTTTTTTTTTTTTGCTCTGCGTTCATACATTCTTTTTTACTTTTCTTTTTTCACTGAAAGGCATTCACCCCATCTATTGAGAGCATATGATATGACTTCATGTGTGGCAACAAAGAAAAGCTGAAATGTGCAGATATCAGTAAGGGAGGTTGTTCCACAGTTTTCTATCCTTTTAAAATGGTTTATCTCTATTAGATAATGAATAAGATTATGTTCAGCCAATCAGATTATTTCCTTGGAGAGCTTGAAATGGGAGTCTTGGCAACATGGTTGGATATCAGTAGAAGTTAAGATGTGGAATCTTAAGCAGAATCTAAGAATGGTGGACACTCCAGAACTGTAGATGTATATAGTTCAGCTGTGGGAAGTCCTTTTTAGCTCATGAAGCAATCAAGGCATTTTGTTTCACAGTTTTTTGTGACAGATAGGAAAAGGGTCTTTTATGAGAGTCTTCTCTACTGCTGAAAACTACTATTAATTCCGATAAATCATGCACATAATGGATTCAGGTCATCCCTTTATTAGGCAGCCTTATTCTGCTTATCAGTGTTCACAAGAGCAAACTTGCAGGGCTATGATGGAGTTCTTTAAAGAAGGGAAGTAGATCTCAAAACCATTCAGTGTAGATGAAACTCTGTGCCACTGGGGGTTCCTTGGATGCATAAAGAAAGTACCTTCTAGACTAAGACTTCTGCAAGGATGGTGCTCCCATGAGTTGCTCTCTTCTCTCTCTCTCTCTCTCTCTCTCTCATTTTTCAAGGCTCTCAGCCCAGTATCCTACCCTTCCAACCAGAAACAATCCCCTTTCTCAAGAGTGGAGGAAGTTGTGCCGTTTGCTTGAATGGCATCTCAGGTTTCCTCTCTGCAGTCCCTTCTGGAAGGAGAGGAAATGGGTTCCAGTCCACGGGGCTGATACCTTACTAATGATCTTTAGAAGTAAGCCCCTTGTCAATATAGCACTTTATTTTAGTCCTCTGTTGCAGAGGGTTATGTATTTATGGCAGATTTATTGTCATTGGCCTTATACAAAGCCCTTCTCTTATTTTATTTTACTGATTTATTAACTTTTATCCCCATAATCAACTCCTATCCATCTCTCACATAGGCAACTCCTATGATGTTTAACTCCTATGATGTATCTTGTCACCCAGGTAGTCAGCATAGTATATAATAGGTAGTTTTTCAGCCCTTGCCTCCCTCCCTCTCTCCTGACTCTAGCAGTCCCCAGTGTCTATGGTTCCCCTCTTTATGTTCACATGTACCCAAGGTTTGTCTCCAACTTGTAAGTGAGGACATGTGGTATTTGGTTTTCTGTTTCTGCATCAGTTGGCTTAGGATAATGACCTCCAGCTGCATCCATGTTGCTGCAAAGGATGTGATTTCCTTCTTTTTGATGGCTGCATAGTATTCCATGGTATATGTGTACCACATTAAATGTGTATATATTTTAAGTGGTTTTATGTTATTTATCGGATCCTGTTGCTTATTTTAAAAACTAGCACAGGTTTTTTTTAAAGTCAACTTTTTTGAAGTATAATTTATATAAAACATAATGTGTAAATTTTGATGAATTTTGACATCTGCATATAGAACATTTTCATCACTCTGAAAGTTCCCTCATGCCCCATCTCAGTCAATGCCCACTTCCTCCCATCAGCCCCAGGCAACCACTAATCTGTTTTTTGTCACTGTAGATTAGGTTTGTGTTTTCTAGAGTTTCATGTGAATAAGCTTGTTCAGTATGTTCTTCTTTGGTCTGGCTTTTTCCACTCAGGCTAATGCTTTTAAAAAATGTTTATTATTATTTTTATTATTATTCTTTTGAGACAGTGTTTCGCTCTTGTTGTTCAGGCTGGAGTGCAGTGGCACGATCTTGGCTCAGGTTCACTGCAACCTCCGCCTCCCGGGTTCAAGCAATTCTCCTGCCTCAGCCTACCAAGTAGCTGGGATTACAGGCACCCGCCACCATGCCTGGCTAATTTTGTTATTTTTGGTAGAGACAGGGTTTCACCATGTTGGCCAGGCTAGTCTCGAACTCCTGACCTCAGATGATCCACCCACCTTGGCCTCTCAAAGTGCTGGGATTACAGGCGTGAACCACCACACCCAGCTTGCTCTTTAGGTTCATCCGTATGTTGCGTAGCAGTGGTTAATTCTTTGTTGTTGAATAGTATTCTATTACATGGAGATATCAGAATTTATCTGTTTACTAATTAATGGACTTTTGGGTTGTTTTCACTTATGGTGAATAAAGTTACTATGACAATTCAAGTTTTGACGTGGACATATGTCTTCATTCTTCTTTGATAAACACCAAAGAGAGGAGTTGTTTGGTTGTATGATAAGTGTATGTTTAACTTTATAAGAAACTGTTAAACTGTTTTTCCAAAGTGGAGATACCAAGAAAATCAGCAATAATTTTGTTTATTTTATTTTTTTTTAACAAGTTTTTTTAAAATAGAGAAGGGACCTTGCTATGTCATCCAGGCTGGTCTCAAACTCCTGGCCTCAAGTGATCTGTTTGCCTTGGTACATTTTTTTTTTTTGAGATGTAGTTTCACTCCTGTTGTCCAGGCTGGAGTGCAATGGCACCATCTCGGCTCACTGCAACCTCTGCCTCCCAGGTTCAAACAATTCTCCTGCCTCAACCTCCCGAGTAGCTGGGGTTACAGTCGCTCACCACCCCACATGGCTAATTTTTGTATTTTTAGTAGAGACGAGGTTTCACCATGTTGGCCAGGCTGGTCTCGAATTCCTGGCTTCAGGTGATTCACCTGTCTCAGTCTCCCAAAGTGCTGGAATTACAGGCGTGAGCCACCATGCCCAGCCAGTACATTTTTAAATAGTTGAAAACAATCAAATTTCATTTAGACATGTGAAAATTATACAAAATTTAAACTTGAGTGTCTATAAATAAGTTTTATTGGAATACAGCCACACTCATTTGCTTATATATTGTTTGTGGGTACTTTTGTCCTATAGCTGTAGAGTTGAGTAGTTGTGATAGTTGTGGCTGGCAAATCCTAAAGTATTTACCATCTGGGCTTTATAGAAAAAGTCTGGTGACCTCCGGAGCATTAATTTTTCTTCAGACAACAAGAAAATTTATCTTGTCTTTTTTTTGTTTTTGGAGACAGGGTCTCTGTTGAGCTGGCTGGAGTGCAGTGGTGCAATTTTAGCTCATTGTAGCTTCGACCTCCTGGGCTCAAATGATTTTCCTGCCTCAGCCTCCCTAGTAGGTAGGACTACAGCTTTGCCCCACCATGCCCGGCTATTTAAAACTTTTTTTTGTGTGTGTAGAGATGGAGTCTCGTTATGTTGCTGAGGCTGGTTTTAAACTCTTGACTTCAAGCAATCCTCCTGCCTTAGCCTCCCGAATTGTGGGGATTACAGGCAGGAGCCTCTGCTCCTGGCTTGTTGTTTTCTTCCATGTTAGAAAGAAGATATTCCTTTTGTTAGTATGTCTTTATTTCTGTCCATTTTGAAATGATAGACCTAGGCCAGGTGCAGTGGCTCACCTGTAATCCCAGCACTTTGGGAGGCCGAGGTGGGTGGATCACCTGAGGTCAGGAGTTTGAGACAAGCCATGGCCAACATGGTGAAACCTCGTCTCTACCAAAAATACAAAAATTAGCTGGGTGTGGTGGCGCGTGCCTATAGTCCTAGCTACTCGGGGGGCTAAGGCAGGAGAACTGCTTGAACCTGGGGGGCAGAGGTTGCAATGAGCTGAGATGGTGCCACGGCACTCCAGCCTGGGCAACAGAGCAAGACTCTGTCTTAAAGAAAAAAGAAAAAGAAAAGAAAGATAGACCTTACCATTATTGTCCTAAAAAGCACTTGGCTCTTTCCTGATCTATCTGCTGGCCTTGTGTATAAGTTAGCCATTACTATGTAATGTTCCACTCCAAAACTCAGTGGCTTAAAACAGCAATCCTTTATATTTGGCTAGATTGCCCTGCTTGAGGCTGGAATGCCTGGGGCAGCTCTGTTTCTCACTGTAGATCTGTGAGTCGCCTGGAGTAGCTGTGCCCCACGTATCTCTCATCCTCCTTGGACCACTGGGGCATGTTCTTCTCATAGTGATGGCAGAGACACAGAAGGGCAAATGAAAATATTCATCATCTCTTAAAACCTAGGCTTACAACTGGCACACCGTCACTTCTGCCCACATATCACTAGCCAAAGCAAATCACATGCCAAGGCCAAAGTGAAGGGAAAATGAAATAGAGTTCTCCTAGGATGAGACCTTGGCAAATGTGTGAATTCAAGTAGGGATGAAGAAGTAGGGCCAAGATTACAATCTACCATTTCTTTCTTTCTTTTTTGAGACAGAGTCTCGCTCTGTTGCCCAGGCTGGAGTGCAGTGGCACAATCTCGGCTCACTGCAACCTCTGCCTCCCGGATTCAAGCTAGTCTCCTGCTTCAGCCTCTTGAATAGCTGGGACTACAGTGGCCAGCCACCACGCCCGGCTAATTTTTTGTATTTTTTTTTGTAGAGACGGGGTTTCACTGAGTTAGCCAGGATGGTCTCGATCTCCTGAACTTGTGATCCGCCCGCCTCGGCCTCCCAAAGTGCTGGGGCAATCTACCATTTCTTATAAGAAAGACCAAGCTGGGCATGATGGCTCATGCCTTTAATCCTAGCACTTTGGGAGGCCAAAGCAGGAGAATTGCTTGAGACCAGGAATTCGAGGTTCCAGTGAGCTATGATTGTGCCACTGCACTCCAGCCTGGGCGACAGAACAAGACTGTCTCAAAAAAATAAGTAATAATAAAAAAAAGCCCACAACAATAATAAATGGCTTTTCTTTTGCTACCTATGAGGGTGCTACTTGTTCCTATTAAATATGTACTGTTAAAAGTAAGGGCTATGGCTTTCCTGCTCATTCCACTCCATGAATACTGACATTCTGGTTTCCAGTGGTGATGGCCATGGAGCTATTAAGGTATTTTCCCCTGCTCTGCCCTTCATTTGGTATTATAATGAATCATCAACATATGGGACATCCTAAGATGTCCTTGTTGCTGGGAAGAACCCAAGGCGCACAGAAGTATCACTCCTTTTCTGTCTTATCTCTTTTTCTCTCTCTTTTTTTCTCATTAATGAAAAACAAATTAGAGATGAAAATATTTTTCCCCTTCTTGGTTCTCCAGCTGTATTATAAAATTCTTCAGAGGCAAGGCCGTATCTTCTCTTTGTTAACGTCCCTTCCCCCTCTCCCAGCCTCCTCAGTCAGTGTGGTTGATACCTTCCTTGCCTGCCTGTCTGATCTCAAATGACTGTTCCCGTTCTGGTTCACTGATCTTGGCTCTGCCATGCTCCTCAAGGCAATAAATACCAGTCTGTACTGCCCAGAATGGAGTCCTCTGTCTGTTTTACCAGTTGAGAAGCCTCCTATCCCTCCCTGATCATTCATCATTCATGAAGCTCCTTCTTCTGCTTTTGACTGTTACTCTGCTCCTGGCCCAGGTCACCCCAGGTAAACAGGATCTCCAGAAGGGGATGGGAGTCAGGAAACCTGATGCATGTTCAGAGAACTCTGGGGGCTCTGACAGGTTGGGCTGGGAGAATGGCCTGGTAGAGCTCATTGAGGCCTTTAGGTAGTCTCTCTAGTTATGGGGAAGTTTGAGTTCTCTGGTACCAAATGGTCTTCCCAGTGCCCAGTACTTGACCATTCCAACCTTATCTCTGGTTAGCTCTGGAAAAGCTGAACATGATGACCTGAGGATGGGATAGGGTGTAAAGAGAGAGACTTGGGTATGGAGTATAGAGAAAATGGGGACTTTTTCAAAAACATTCATTGAAAGGATTTGAATTTTGATGCATTGTTGCCTCTAGGAAAATGGTTCTCAAATTTCTGATTGTTTGAGGATTCTGATTCCACTTTTTAATGCAACCTCAAATCATCTGGATTACCTTAGGTTGTAGGTTCCCTGGAATAGCTGTTCCTAATTCCCTTGACTGGTTGGGGCCTGAGAAAAGTCCCAGGATGTTGTGAAGAAGGCAGTATGATATTCTTGGGAGTTTTAAAGGTGCCCTAGAAGACTTACAGATGTTAAATGAGTTTATTTAATATTCCTGTCACCTTTCATTGATATGGTCAGAGGGGGTACCAAAGAACAATGAGAAAAGGTGGCTAATTGCTACTGGGCACCTGGGTACATTATAATATGGGGGAGATAAAACCCTTGGGAGAGGGGTCCTCTTCCCCCTCCCAAGGAGCTGGCCAAGGAGGGGAAGCTATCCAGTAGGTCCTATGCCACTGAGTTGGGGGGACTCTGGGAGTTCTAACAGGGGGCACAAGTGAAGGAAGAAAGCGTAGTGGTCTATAATCTCCCTTAAACTTAGGGGATCCTGTGTAAGAGCTTCTTCCCCACAGACCTCCTCATTTCCCTCCTACTCCTCTACTGGGCTTTAGCCTCTTCCTTTCACACCTTTCTGCTTTCTTTCAAAACTGACCCTATTCTCTTCTTCCCTTTTGTTTTCAGTCATGAAATGTTGGGGCAAGTCAGGCAGGTGCAGAACAACATGTAAAGAAAGTGAAGTATACTATATATTATGCAAAACTGAGGCTAAGTGCTGTGTGGATCCCAAGTATGTACCTGTAAAACCAAAATTAACAGACAGAAATACAAGCCTGGAATCAACTTCTGCAGTCTGACACCTCTCTTCCAACCTTGAGTCTCAACATCATGGGATCCTGCAGTTCTATTAAATCATTCTTGGCAACACCCTGTTTCTGTCTGATAGTTCCACCTAGTTACATTTAGAAACAAGTAAATAAAGAAGAAAGGTTGTGTGCGTGTGTGTGTGTGTGTGTCCGGTGTGCATGTTAGGAAGAACAGGATGGACCAGTAGGTGGTAACAATCTAAACCTTGCAAATAGCTCCTAGCCTGCTGACCCATAGCTGGTCCAAGAGGGCATGAATTAAAGAATATTCATTATATCTACTTGATTCCTGTTTTCTTCTAGACCAGCACTGCCAATAGAACATTCTGCCATGATGGAAATATTTTCTGTCTATGTTGTTCAATATGGTAGCTACTAGCCACATGTGGCTACTGAGCACTTGAAATGTGCCCAGTGTGAATGCAGACCTGAAGTTTTAATTTGATTCAATCGAGCTTTAAATTTATATAGCTAAATGTGGCTAGTGGTGATTGTATTGTATAGCAATGGCTTTAGCGTCTAGGCTGAGGCATGCTGTGGGTCTCAATCTATGAGCATTTTAGGGGAGTCCAGGAGGCAAGTATGATGAACACAAGAACCCATTCTTGGCCCATGGCTTCTCTCTACTCCCACACCAAAGGTTATAACTTTCCCTTGATCACACCTGCAGTTCTGCCCCTCAGGGGCTCTAGGGCAATGCCTCTTGTGAGTCTTCCTCATGGTAGACAGTGCTGGCATCAGGCCATCTGTGGATCCTTGCTCCATCTCTTTCCATTCCCTCTAGTTGTGGCCATGGGACATTAAACTGCTGGCTAATCATTTTGCAGGACTGATCCTGAACTGAGATGACAGGAATTTTACCACATTCAGCCCCATGATCCCAAGTATCCCCAACTCTTGCTACTTATCTGACTAATGTAAAAGAACTTGATTCTTTATCCTGAGTTGAAAAGTTCTATTTGGAGTCACCTGCCTCCTATTCAGCCCTTTCATACTGGAGTCCTGACCTGGCTTCAGCCCTATGTCCCCAGTTCACCTTCCTGATGACAAACTTCAGCCTCAGAGTCAGTGTCTAAGTATCATCAAGCTGTCTAGGGAAGAGCGTTCGAAGCAGGATCAGAAGATCTGGAGTCAAATCTTTGCTTAATCGCATGTCAGCTGCATGACCCTAGGCAAGCCATTTAACCCTCTCTGCTCTATTTTCTTGTCTCTAAAATGGGGAACTTTCCTACTCAAGTCATAGGGATGTCATGAGAATTAAATGAGATAACAGACAGGAAAGTGCCCAGCACAGAATCTAGCCCACATTCAGTTCTTGATAAATGTAAGTAGAATCTAGGTAGATCTCATTTTGTAATTTGCTACTTCTAGGCTCTGCGTAGCAATTCTTTGCCTGGAAAAAGTTAAATCCTCCTTCACTACGTTGCCACCAACTCCTACTTCTCAGAGTTAATAACTCTTAAAGTTGAAGTAAAGCCCTATACCCTACCATTTTTTTCACTAATTTTCTTACCCTCCCAACTCAATTTCCGTCCAGTCTAGCCCTGTAATGTTTCTCTTGCAGACTTAGCTCCCTTGCTCTACTCTGCATTGTATCAATGCCGAACTCCCAACCATGGTAGAATACAACCACCTACTTGCCTTCTCTATAGGTAAACTTTATTTTTCAAGACAAGATCTTACTCTGTTACCCAGGCTGGAGTGCAGTGGTGTGATCATAGCTCATTACAGCCTTAAACTCCTGGATTCAAGGGATTATCCTGCCTCAGCTTCCCAAGTAGCTGGGACTACAGGTGTGTGCTACCACTCTTGGCAGTTAAAAAAATTTTTTTTTAAATAGAGATGGGGTTCTTGCTATGTTGCCCAGGCTGGTCTCGAATTCCTGGCCTTAAGTGATCATCCTCCTGCCTTGGTCTCCCTAAGGGTTGGGATTACAGGCGTAAGCCACTGTGCCTGACCTATATAGGTCAGCAGCTGATTGTTCTTAGAAAAAGTAATCCAACTAGTCTCACTGATTTCACTGGAAATTCACGGCCTCCAACCTCAAAGACCACTCAACACTGCCCAGCTAATCTCCTGTTTTTCCCTAAGAAGCTTGATTTCTCATTCTTTGAAATGACTAGTCCATGATTTTTCCTTTCTACTCAATCTTCTACCATTCCCTGTCCCCACCAAAATATCACTTCTTGCCTCATATTTCAAGCAAATAGAAGCCATCAGAAGCAACTCCTTCATCTTCTCTCTGCTAAGTCTACACACTCCGGTATTGGGTCCTACAGCTCCTGTCTTCCTTTTGTTTTCAGTGGAAGAATGATGTCTACACCTGAGAAACTGGCCCCTTTACTTGTTCACATTTGTCTCCTCTCCCCTACTCAATAACTTCATATTCATTTATTCTCCTTATTCTCCCCTTCTCTGCCAGATCATTTCTATCATACAAAGATGCTCGAGTACCTCCCAGATTAAAAAAAAAAAAGATCCCTGAGTCCCACATTCCTCTCTGGATGATGCATCGTTTATTTGCAGTGCTTAAACAAATACTTCTCAAAATGTTGCCTGCCTTCACTTTATCCCTTTTTTCTCATTCACCTTTCAACTCAATTCAATTTGGCTTTGACTGTGCCTCTGAACCTTTTCTAGTAAAGATTACCAACTATCTCCAGTGTTGCCAAACCCAACAGAGGCACCCCTGTTTTCCTCTTATTGACCCCTGAAGAGGTGTTTGACATAGAGGCCACGACATCCTCATTGAAATGCTTTCTTCTCTTGCCTTCTAAGATGGCAGACTCCCCTGGTTTTCCTCTGATCACCTGGGCCATTCATTTTCAGTCTTCTCTCCTGGCTCCTCCTTCCCTTTCCAAAGGCCAGGGACTTGTTTCTAGGCTCCTTTTGTCTTTTCTCTCTGCTCTTTTTCACTAGGTACTTTGACTACCCTCTATATGCTGATCACTCTCAAATTCATAGCTCCTACCCTAAACTTTCTCTAGTGTCTAAACTGGTGTATCTTCCCCCTTAAATGACATCTCCATCTGGTCACCTAACATATCAGAATGGAACTCCTAATGGGGACCTCACCTCACTAGGCACTCTTAGTACCCTGTTATTTCCCTTCTTAGGAAATGGTAACAACATGTGCCCAGATGCACCAAACCTACAACTCATGTGTGATTCCTCACTTCACCTCCCTGCATTCAATTTCTCAGCAAGTCCTGTGGCTCTACCTTCAAAACACATATCAAAATTATCCATTTCTCTCCATCTAGTTCAGGCCACTGCCATCTTCACCTGATCTTTTACAATAGTCTCCTGTTTTCTGTAATTAATTTTCCACATAGCAGCCAAAGGGTAAATTATTTTCATTTTTTTCAGATCTAGTCCTAAATCCAGAAAGGTAAAGGATATCCTGTCACTACTCTGTTTTGCACCAAACAATAGCTTTCCATTTCATTAAGAATAACATCCAGACTCCTTGTCATGGACTGGGAGGCCCTGCCCTACCAGGCCTTGTTCACCTCTCTGGCCTCCTCCTTATACTCAGGTCACCCAGGTTTCCTTTCTGTTCCTTGATGTCAACAAGCTCTTTTCTTGTCTCAGGGCCTTGCTACATGCTGTTCCCTCTTCCCAAGAAGGCTCTGCCTCTGATGTTTATATGACTGTTTTTGTCCCATCCTCCAGGCCTTAATTTAAATGTCATTCTTGACTATTATATCTAATGAAGTCCATTATATCTAATGAAGTCCTTTATATCACTAGGCAAATGTATGTCCTAGCACTTCTCAAAAATCAGTAATTATTTTGTTCATTTACTTGTTTGTTGTCTCTCTTCCAGGAGAATTTGGGTTTTATGATCGCAGGGAGCCTGTTGGTTTTGCTCACCATTCCATGGTGCCTGGCACACTATCAGAACACAATAAGTATTTGCTACCTGTATGAATAGTTAAACTCCAAGGATGGTCACTTTCCCACTCAAACAGGTTTTCCTTTTCAAGTTCTTGTGTTTTACCATTGCCTGAAACTCAAGCCTTCTTTTTCCACCCATGTTTTACTCTCCATGATTTAGGAAAACTCCTCTTTCCTTGATGTGGATGTTCTGAGGAGTGGCACAGCATGAGTTTAAGGGACCTTACAGAAGGGGGAAGTCTAAGATATTCAAGTGCTTCTTTTTGAGGTTCTGATGAACATTAGATTCAAGAAGAAAGGACTCAATCTGAGCATTCAGGGGTTTGAGTACATTATAGAACACATCTAGCAATGGGAAGTGGGTGGGAAGGGAGGGGTAGAAAATACTGTTTGTGCCCAAACTGGAGTTATCTAAATTCTGGTTACATTTACATGAAGGCTTTGTTCTATAGTTTGAGTCCACAAAGATCTGTCTGTGTACAGGCAGTCATTCAAGAATCTGAAGGCAGGCCGGATGCTGTGGCTCACACCTGTAATCCCTGCACTTTGGGAGGCTGAGGCAGGTGGATCACTTAAGGTCAGGAGTTTGAGACCAGCCTGGCCAACATGGTGAAATCCCGTCTCTAGTAAAAATACAAAAAAATAGCCGGGTGTGGTGGTGGCCACTTGTAGTCCTGGCTACTCAGGAGGCTGAGGCAGGAGAATCATGTGAACCCAGGAGGCGGAGGTTGCAGTGAGCTGAGGTCATGCCACTGCACTCTAGCCCGGAAAACAGAGCGAGACTCCATCTCAAAAAAAAAAAAAAAAAAAAGAAAGAAAGAAAGAAAAAATAATCTGATGGCAGCTCTATGCTGTCTTGAGACTGACTTTGTATGTTCATTTCTTGACTTCTCACATCAAGTCAGCCATCGAGGCCCCTTGATTCTTCCTCTGTGATGTTTTGGTGCAAACCTTACTCTCCTTACTCTTTTTGGGACTGCTATCTCAGCTCAGTCCCTCATTAGCAGTCTCCCTCCTCTTTCCCATATTGAGGCCTTCCACCCTGAGTTTTGCTGCTGTCCCTCTAATCTCTCTGCCAGGTCAGATTGTCCCACGTTCTGACACCCAATCTCACAAGAGTTCCTTACTGAATATAGCAACATTCCCTCAACATATTTGAAGATGAAACACCTTACGTTTATTATTGGATGTAATGTAAGAGTTCATTAGAGAGCAATTTAAGCAAACAGGATAATTTCTTGGAAGGATAACATGTAGCTCATAAAATTGACCAGAAGTCTGGACAATCAGGCTTGGAAACACTGAGACAGAGTGGGCAGCAGAAATAGCCTGCCAAGATCTTACCATGAGCATTGCTGCCAGAGCACTGTGCATCGGTATCACACCTGGACTCTTGCCATTGCTGCTGCCACTGTGTATTTCCTCCACCTTCCTTGTGGTTTGGCTTTAGCCCTTTAAGATTCAAGTCCCTTGTTGGAGCACCCAGTTGGCTGAGCCTGGGTCATGCACCTGTCTGCTAACTCCCAAGGTGGCAAAAGAGAATCTTTGCCTTTAAGATATTCTGTAGTTGAAGGTCAGCCTTCCTTTCCACCAAGACCACAAAAATAGAGACTAGCTTCCCTAATGGAAAGGAGCTCAGATACTGAGTGTCCAAAGATGCAGTAAATGACAACTGTCAGAGAATGTTACCCCAAATATTACACCAGAATATTTTCCACCCCACCTTCGCTTTTCTGATAGCCAGGGCCAGGACTAGGGTGAGGAGAAGGAGGTGTCTAGGGTGTGACACATAAAGAGGCACTCACTCTCAGGCTCATGCAAATGCCTCCTTAAATGTCACCCTTTAAGTACCTGTTGCACTTCTCACTTCACCCTGCATCCAGCCCTGCCAATTGCATCCTGCACGTCACCTTTGCAGCACCCACTGCACCTGTACTTAACCTTTGCTTAGTGTTCATCTTCATGATAGACTGTAATCTCCATGAAGACACAGACCATGACTGATTTGTTTTCTGTACCTGGAACACAATCTGGCATAAATTGCATATTCAACCAATATTAGTTGAGCAATTGATGGTCTAAATGAGATATATAACTAGCTTAAAATAGACAGCAGAAATGGCCTCACAAGAAAATTCCTTCTTTCAGGTTTATTCACATTAGAAGAGTGTTTGATATTCAAGGAGCACAGAATGATACTAAAATATATATTAAAAATATAAGATGAGACACTTAACAGAAATATGTGGTGGTCACGTCCATCACTGTGATAGTCACCAGTCAATGTTTTCATTATCAGTGAGTAGATTGAGAGTTGTGTGAGGCTTGGTAGCTCATGTCTGTAATCCCAGCATTTTGGGAGGCCGAGGTGGGCAGATAACTTGAGGTCAGGAGTGCGAGACCAGACTGGCCAACATGGTGAAATACTGTCTCTATTTAAAAAATACAAAAATTAGGCCAGGCACGGTGGCTCACACCTGTAATCCCAGCACTTTGAGAGGCTGAGGCGGGTGGATCACGAGGTCAGGAGTTCAAGACCAGCCTGACCAACATAGTGAAACCCTGTTTCTACTAAAAATACAAAAATTAGCCGAGTATTGTGGCGCGCACCCGTAATCCCAGCTACTCAGGAGGCTGAGGCAGGAGAATCGCTTGAACCTGGGAGGCGGAGGTTGCAGTGAGCGAAGATCGTGCCACTGCACTCCAGCCTGGGCGACAGAGCGAGACTTCATCTTAAAACAAAAACAAAAACAAAAAACAAAAATTAATCAGGAGTGGTTATGTGTGCTTGTAGTCCCAGCTACTTGAGAGGCTAAGGCAGGAGAATTGCTTGAACCCAGGAGGCGGAGGTTGCAGTGAGCCAAGATCATGCCACTGCATTCCAGCCTGGGTGACAGAACGAGACTTCATCTCAATGAATAAATAAATAAATAAATAAATAAAGTTGTGCTTTCATAAATTAGGCAACATTTTCCTTCACTGTCTGGTATTCTCATTTAAAAGCAAGAACTTGGCTGGGCGTGGTGGCTCATGCCTGTAATCCTAGCACTTTGGGAGGCTGAGGCGGGCAGATCACTTGAGGTCAAGAGTTCGAGACCAGCCTGGCAAACATGGTAAAACCCCGTCTCTACTAAAAATACAAAAAAATTAGCCAGGCGTGGTGGCAGGAGCCTGTAATCCCTGCTACTTGGGACGCTGAAGCAGGAGAATCGCTTGAACACAGGAGGCGGAGGTTTCAGTGAGCAGAGATCACACCACTGCACTCCAGCCTGGGCAACAGAGTGAGACTGCATCTCAAAAAACAACAACAAAAAAGCAAGGATACATGGTAAGTTGCTCAGTCTTGTGTATTAATCAGATCAACTATATACACATATTTAATGTTTTTTTAAATAAACTTTTTGGCAGGGTGATGTATCAAGAATTTAGTGTAGCAATTACCTCAAAATTTTTCCTCATTTTGTTTGAACAGATATCAGCAAAAAGAATGAAAAGATATTTTTCTGTCCTGTTTTTGGAAAGGAAGTCAGGATTTTGTGTTCTAAATCCTGGCCTTCCTTTTCTACTGGGGAATTGAAACCGTGTGTGTGTGTGTGTGTGTGTGTGTGCACGCGCGTGCACGCGCATAGGTCAGGGGTTGCCCTGAAGACAAACCTTACAATTTTTTATTTGGGAGGAGTAGGCACAAAGAGGGCAATTAAATTGTATGGTTTCCAAACACCACATGTTCTCACTCGTAAGTGGGAGTTGAACAATGGGAACACATGGATACAGGGAGGGGAACATCACACACCTGGGCTTGTTGGGGAGTGGGGGGCAAGGGGAGGGAGAGTATTAGGACAAATACCTAATGCATGGGGGCTTAAAACCTAGATGACAGGTTAATGGGTGCAGGAAACCACCATGGCACATGTATAACTATGTAACAAACCTGCACGTTCTGCACATGTATCCCAGAACTTAAAGTAAAATAAAATTTAAAAAAGTATAAAACTTTTGGAAGAAAAAAATTGTATCGTTTCAGAAGTGAGATGAGGAATTTTAGCTTCGAGGGCAAGAGAGAGGAGTGTCATGGCATTTAAGGGTGTTGAATTTCCTCAGAACTGGGAGAGGAGATGGGGGTTTGGCTCCAAGGGAGTTTGATGAAGCACCCCAAGGTAGCAGGTGCTGGACGGGGTTGCCTGCATGGAAGGCAGTCACTGTGGAGACAGCCACTGTGACCATAGCCCTGGGAGGGGCAGCAAAGGTCTTGATGGCTGAGCTCGTGGTTGGTGGAGGTAGACATGATGAAGAGCAATTTTCCAGCTGCCCAGAACTACCCAATGGGCCAGGCATGGTGGCTCATGGCTGTAATTCCAGCACTTTGGGAGGCTGAGGAGGGCGGATCACATGAGGTCAGGAGTTCGAGACCAGCCTGGCCAACATGGTGAAACCCCATTTCTACTAAAAATACAAAATATTAGCTGGGTGTGGTGGTGTGTGCCTGTAATCTCAGCTACTCGGGAGGCTGAGGCAGGAGAATTGCTTGAACCTGGGAGGCGAAGGTTGCAGTGAGCCGAGATCATGCCATTGCACTCCAGCTTGGGCAACGAGAGTGAAACTCTGTCTCAAAAAAAAAAAAAAACAAGAAAAAACAAAACAACAACAACACCACCACCACACACACACACACACACACACACACACACACACCCCCCTCAATGAACAGCCAATGGAGTCCATCAGCAATATCCCAACCATGAAGAGCAAGGAAATAAAGGTCATCATCATGGAATAAGGACCAGATCCTTCCCCATTTCCCAGAACCATGGGGTCCTAGTGGGATCAAGTGGAGGATGGCATGAAATCCCAATAATAACTGACATTGGACATCTCACTAATTTGGCAAGTAGTGTCTTGGAGCTGCACTTAAAACAAATAAGTAATTACAGCATTTCCTGAGGCTTGAGTGTGGGGGGCATTCATAGCTGGTATGTGACTGTTAATATTTTAATAAATTATAGGATAAATATTCTCACTAGCATTTATTTTTTTCCATGGAACAGTGCTTGAAATGGGACACAGTTGGGGATATGCTGGTGTAGGGGATTTCTCTGGAATCCAGCCACTCTAAAATAGCTGCATCACACTTTTATGCAAACTTGGTCCTCATATTATCTTTCTCTGAACCACCTACCCTTGCCTGGACACTTTTCCTACCTCACTGGGAAAGGAAGGAGATGGTGTAAATGCATGGAGGTGAAAGATGTCCATAAAAGGCTGTGACTTTATGACTCTTATTTCTTTCATCTTTTTGTCATATTATTAAACTAATAGGTTAGTGAGAGGAGTAAATGAGATAAGGTAAAAATACCTGGCCTGTGTGAACTCCTTCCTGGGAACTTGATAACTAGTATGAATGGTTCCCTACTCTCCCTGCTGTGGAATTTAGGCTGCAGGGAATGGGTGGCTTTTCAAGGACTTACAAATGCGACTGCACAGATTCGAGGGAGTGGGTGGTGTCCAGTCTTCAGAACTGGCCAGGCCAGGCTGTACCCATGTGGGAGGCATTACAAAGGCTGAAGCTACAGTCTGTTCTAGTCTTGGTGGGCCCCAGGAGATATCAGGCAGCAATTATGGGCCAAGTTGGCTCTCTGACTAAGACTCCCCTCATCCCTTATCTCCTGGCCTCTTTTCCCTTAGTGGCCTCTGCTTCTTGGCCACGATGCTCCCCATACTTCCCTTAGCCTTGGCCCAGATCTCCTAGCTGAATAGAAGAATCATCAAGCAACTGTCATGTTCCAGAGTCACAGGATGTAGAGACCTGAGAGGAACAAAGGGACTGAGCTCACTGGAGCTCAGGCTACGGCATTTGGAGATCTGAGAACAGATGCCCATGTACACAGGTACTAAACAACACTGAAACACATGTTCTACATGTCTACATGCAAACTAATGTAAGAATCAATGCATGTACACATACACATTCAAATACTCATGCAAAATACATATAAACCATATAAACATACATAAAATATACACAAAATATATAAAATTTGAGCATATAAACACTTGCACAAATCTACACATGTATACATAAGTACACACAAACAAAATACAACACAAATATAAATCCAGATATTGAAATATAAACGTTCTATAGCAATTAAATCATCTTTTTCAATTTCTCCTTATGTTGGTCAAGGCCATTTTTCTGAGTCATCACAGTACTCCCTGGGCAGTCCTTTGCAAACAGGGATTCCTAAGAGGGCTTATGAAATGTTGAAAAGAGCTATAGTGAGGAAATGCCTGGAACCTCCAGGTTGGGAACTTCTGGTCTAGTACAATAATAACACCACATATTTATATTGAAGTCAAGTATCAGGTATTGTTCGAAGTGCCTTATGTGTAATCACTCATTTAATCCTAACATCAACCCTATGAAATATTATTACCCCCATTTTATAGAAGGGGAAACTGAGATTCAAAGAGGTTAACTAACTTTTTTTTTGTTTTGAGACAGAGTCTCACACTTTTGCTTAGGCTGGAGTGCAGTGGTGTGATCTTGGCTCACTACAACTCTGCCTCCAGAATTCAAGCGATTCTCCTGCCTCAGCTTCCTGAATAGCCAGGATTACAGGCATGTCCCACCACACCTGGATAATTTTTGTATTTTTTAGTAGAGATTGGGTTTCACCATGTTGGCCAGGTTGGTCTCAAACTCCTGGCCTCAAATGATCTGCCTACCTCAGCCTTTCAAATTGCTGGGATTACAGGCGTGAGCCACCGCACCTAGCCTTAAGTAACTTTTATAAGGTAACACAGCCAGGAGACTAACTCTAGAATACAGGCTTGTAACTCCTCTGCTATGATCTCATTTCAATACTGAGTCCTGTAGATGTTGCATGACATGCTAAGGACACATGGTAAGTTGCTCAGTTTTGGACCAAATTGCATGCCTGGTGTGTTCATCACACTGCTGAATAGCACCCCCAAATTCCCTTATCCTGGTCAGCTCCATTACACACCAAGCAAGTCCTCATGAACACCTTTAGTAACGTTAAACACCAAGAAGTTTACAGCACTCCCAGTGGAATTCAAAATAAAACAACACTCAACTCTGAAATAAAATTTTACTTCTGTGAAATGATACAAAGCATTCCTGTCTACTGAAATTAAAGGGGGTTCTTTAGATTTTCTGGCTTTGTTTTGGCCCATGTCTTGCCAGTGCCCTGAGCCTGGGCAGGTGCTCAGTCCTCCTATTGAGCCATCCAGCCCTGATCGCAGGTCCCCCCTCACAGCTTTCTGCCCAGTGTATTTCCTCCATGCCTGACAGGGGCTTCTTGAGATCTTGCCTATTTTCTCCAAGCCCTAATCCCTGACACAACAGAGAAACTTGGCTTCGTTTTCACTGAGGCTGTAGAGGTCAAATGCGCTCAAGGCTCTAAATTCCCTCCTCCCTTACCTGGAAACAAAGAAATTGTAACTAAAATGTATCGAGCACTTACTACCTGCCAGGCACTGTTTTGAACTCTGGATAGGCACTTATCACTTAAAGGTCACAACAAACCATGAGCCCGTATTATTATCTCCAAAATTGGTTAAACAACTTGCCCATGGTCACTGCATCCATAAGAGTGTTTAGCAAAGGGAATCTTTTGGCTGTTTGGAAGTTCAGAGAATTCCTAGAGCGAGGCTTAGAAAATGGGTAGGAACCAGGGAGGAAGGGTAGGAGGAGCCAGAGTGAAAAATCACCCCATGGACCTGGTCTAGTGAGGACACAGCTGCCACCAAACGCCATTGCTCAGGACCCTAAACTCTACCCCTATTTGCCCTGCTTCCCTATTGCCCCTGGAAACTGGACATCATAATGGGCTCCTTTGTTAAGATAAATTATCTACTGTTCCTTCTTCCTGGAATCTTGAGCACCTGATTCAAAAAATAGGATGGAGTCATCTGATTGGCTGAACCTACCCACGTGTCCATATTCTAGCTGCAGGGAAGGCAGAAAAACAACAATTGAATGTTTTGCAGCCTTGAACTCCAAGACTCAATCAATCCTCCCATCTTGGCCCCCTGAGTAGCAGGGACTACAGGTGTGTACCACCACACTTGGCTAATTAAAAAATTTTTTTGTAGTGATGAGGTCACATATGTTGCCCAGGCTGGTCTGGAACTCCTGGGCTCAATCTGGTTCCCCCCTTGGCCTCCCAAAGCCCTGGAGTTACAGGGACTTGGGTTTCCTCCCCACTAGATCACTTCTCATAGCCTTACTCAATGTATAAGTTATTTATCTATAATTATTTATTAAAGTAAGTTATATTTATTTGTCTACAGATATTTATTAAATATTATTTAATATTTAATGTCAGGTATGTTAGAGATTGCTAGAACTCCACCCCACATGTATCTCTTTCCCTTCTTAATAAGACAACCCCTATATTTTAGCTAGAAATGGTTGCCTAGAATAAGGAAAATATTTCCAGCCTCCCTTGCAGCTGCGCATGATGGTCTAAATGAGCTCTGGGAGGTGGACAGGATTGGAAGCAAAGGGTGCAACTTATTATTCTTATTTTTTGGAGGGACGGTGTCTCACCCTGTTGCCTAGGCTGGAGTGCAGTGGTACGATCTCAGCTCAATGCAACTTCCACCTCCTGGGTTCAAGCCATTCTCCTGCCTCAGGCTCCTGAGTAGCTGGGATTACGGTGCTCACCACAACGTCTGGCTAATTTTTTTTTTTTTTTTTTGTATTTTTAGTAGAGACGAGGTTTCATCAGTTTGGCCAGGCTGGTCTTGAACTCCTACCTCAAATGATCCACCGACCTTGGCCTCCCAATGTGCTGGGATCACAGGTGTGAGCCACTGTGCCAAGCCGAGGCGTGAAACTTCTGAGTGGTGTCCTTAAAGGGAAGGGTGTTGCATTTCACTTCCATCACTCCTCCTTTCCTGATGGCTGGATGGGAACTTGACGGTGGGAACTGGAGCAGCTCATGGTCATCACATGATGCAGCCTCTTGAGGATGGCAGAGCATCAAGCCAAAAGGAAGCTAGATGCCTGCTGAATGGTGAAGCTGTCACACTTAACTGCATACCCAGACTTTTACATAAAAAAGAAATCCATGTCTGTCTTTTGGAATCGTTCTTATTTGGGGGGAATATCAGTTAAAACAGTTGAATAAGTATCTTAATACACCAGGTGATGTTATGGGTACTGGGGTTATAAGCCAGGTTTCTGACATTCTAAGTGGAGAGACAAAAATCAAACATGTAAAATAAAATTTAAAAGAATAGATACATATATGAAGATCATAAACCAAGTTATTACAGTCCAGAGTGACTGTGGGTTGGAGTTACCGTTATCTAAGGTGGCCAGGGAAAGTCTCTCCAAGGAGGTGACATTTGGGATGATATGGAATGATGAGCAGGAGATTTTCATGGGAAGATTTGGAGAAAGAGCTTTACAGGGAGAACAGATGACAACTGCTAAGGCCCTGAACTGGAAACAAGATTGGCAAGTTCAAAGTTCTGAAAGACATTACACATGTGTATCCTTCTGTTAGAAAGCTGAGAATAAGTAATTCTCGTTTAATTTATTTTTAAAAATTTTTTTATTTTTATTTTCTAGATGGAGTTTTGCTCTGTCACCTAGGCTGGAGTGCAATAGCGTGATCTCAGCTCACTGCAACCTCTGCCTCCCAGGTTCAAGCAATTCTCCTGCCTCAGCCTCCCTAGTAGCTGGGATTACAGGCACCTGGCTAATTTTTGTATTTTTAGTAGAGACGGGGTTTCACCATGTTGGCCAGGCTGGTCTCGAACTCCTGACCTTGTGATCTCCCTGTCTTCGCCTCCCAAAGTGCTGGGATTACAGGTGTGAGCCACCACACCTGGCCTGTTTAATTTAGTTTTTAAGATTTAAATATCTTTTAAACATTTATAGGAAAAAATATATTTTAAAACAGAACATAATCATGGAGAACAATATTGTCAGCAAACATGACAAGACAGTTAATATAATAACAGCACTGAAGAGCTCTTGCAAATCAGCAAGTACCCAACAACACCCCAATAGAATTGTCCAGATATCTGACTAAATAATTCAAAAGGAAGAAACAAAGAGACAAACACATGTGTTGAATAAATGTTCTTACTATTTATCAGAGAAGTGCAAAGTAATTTTTAAGTTAAATATTTCTTGATATGTATTTATTATGCATTAATTAATTCCTTTGTGGGTCTCACAGGCCAAATGGCTTTAATTGACCTGTCCCTTTACTGGCATTGGTACTGGCCAGTTTCCCACACTCTCATCTTGTGCTTTGCTGAGACATCTGCTACACACTGTCCTTTGGCCTGGATGACCTCATATAAATCCCCTCCTGTTCTAATTCACTGCCCACAGCCCTGCTGATAAAAGCAAAGCTCATCTCTGCCCTGCTGCAGGGAACCCTATTTCCTTCCCCTGCAGCTCAGCCACCTCCTCCTCTCAGGTCTGCCAGCCATGAAACTTCTTTACCTGTTTCTTGCCATCCTTCTGGCCATAGAAGAACCAGTGATATCAGGTAATGTGAGCCTCTCTCGGGGGTCTGGGTTCCTGGTCATGGGCTTCCCGTCTTTCCCTTCCCTCTCACTGTGGGCATCATCTGAAGCCTTTCCTTCTCTCCTGCAGCTTCGGGAGGTTTGCCCAGGATCATCTCAAGTTAATATCTCTCTCTGATTATTTTTTGCCAGAGTGGTGGGATGATAGATGTTTGGAGCATCTGGCGCTTGAGGGCCAGGGTGGTATCCTGGTGGGAGCTTGGGAGAGGTTTGAGGGGCAAAGCGTGGGTGCAGGTTGGGGACTTGTTGAGGACTTTGGGAGACTAGAGTGGAGGTTGGGGTGAGTTGTGATGTGGAGGAAAAACCTTGGGATTGGAGTGATAGAAGGAATATTAGGATGAGCTGGAGGTGATGAGCTGGGCTTCCCTGATGGTTTAGGGCAGAGTTGGAGACAGGATGGGATTTGGGGTTGAGTGGAGCTGGTGTTGGGGATTAGGCTGGGGCTTGGGCTGAGAATGGGAGTCAGTGCTGGATGCTGCAGGGTGATTGGGTTCAGCTTGGTGATGGCATACTGCTGGGAATTGAGGTTAGTGACTTGATTAGATTAGGGTTAGATTAGATTAGATTAGGGTTTGGCTTGGAGTTGGGGCTTGGGGGCATTGAGTTGTGTAAGGCTGGGAGTTCTAATTAAGGTAGGCCTGAATGAGTTTGAGTTTGAATTGGGTTAATATAGGGTCAAGGAAGATTGCAGATTGGGATGCGGCTGGAGCTGAGGCTTGTTGGGCTTATGTTAAATAGGGTCAGGCTATTGATAAGAAACAGGGTCTGTGTAATGTGAGTGAATCCTCTTCGTTCCCTAATATTACAGGTGATCATGTCCTTTTCCCTTCATCCCTAGCTCTGCTAGGTGGGACATTAATTAGCTTCAGTTGATTCCAAAGTAAGGAGTAGGAAGTTGGGGGATAGGAAGACAGAAGGGTGAGAAGTCCAAAAAAGGCTCTCCCAAAAACTTCGGAGTTCTCAGTTGGAACCATTGTCTCAGTTCTCTTCCCTCTCAAGGTCTCTTCTCTCTTTTCCTGGGACTGGGTCTGGCATTACTCACTCAGCTGGCTTTCTTCTCTTCTTCCCTGTCCTCCTGTTCCTCCTCTGCCTTGTCTTTTCTCTCCGCTTGAGGGATACTAACATCTGCTTAATTGTTGTTCATATGCCCCAAAGTAGAGTGTTGGATGGATGGACACTGCCGGTTGTTGTGCAAAGATGGTGAAGACAGCATCATACGCTGCCGAAATCGTAAACGGTGCTGTGTTCCTAGTCGTTATTTAACAATCCAACCAGTAACAATTCATGGAATCCTTGGCTGGACCACTCCTCAGATGTCCACAACAGCTCCAAAAACGAAGACAAATATAACTAATAGATAGAAATGACTTTGTTTCAGGTTGCTTAGGGTCCACATTTCATTAAAACTCACAAATTTGTTTCTGGTGTCTGTCAATCATAAGGAATGATACTTCAAATGGATTGAGGGTGGGGGGATGGCAGGGGGAGGTGAAGAGCTAGTCGAGAGAAGTCACTAGGGCTGGGTCATAGCGATGGTGTGATCATTACAGTCTTGAAGATGATTCCCCATCTACCAGCTGCAGGAGAGGCTATTGAGTCAGGAGTGGACTGGGGAGAACATGGTGGGAGCTGAGAGATTTAAAGGCATAGCAGATGCCTAAAGAGTGGGAGAATCCTTAGGCTGGGAGAGTTGGTCCATCTTGAGAGTGAATGGGCTGAGAGTGGATGGGGCTGAATATAACCCAAATCCTTGGGGTTCTAGAGAAACCAGCTGATGCTTTCTAGTGCTCAAGAGGCCCAGCCCCAGGGGTTAGAAGGTGTCTAAGTACTAAAAAAAGATAAAGCACATGATTTGCTTATTTATATATGAATTTGTTCATTATTCATTTTTTCCATTCTTTCACTGATTCATTCATTCATTTTCACTTCAGCTCTGCCACTTACTACTGGCAGACTCTGCATATAAACTTCTCAGAACTTCATCTTCCTCCTCTGTAAATTAGAGTAATTGTAGAATCTATTTCAGGATTGCAGTAAGGATGAAATGACATAATAATGCAAAGGTAAGCACTCAACAAATGTCGTCACCTATTGTTCATTGATTTATTCAAGGATTTATGAAATATGAACTGTGTGCCTTCCAACTGTGTTAGACTCTGAGGGAGACAGAAGCCTGTCTCATTTGAATTGGTACTTTAGCTGGGGAGAAGACTCACTCGTGGGGAACATTTAAGAATCCTGTTTGGGAATCTAGAGAATCTGGGTGTCTTCCCAGACTTTATTCTCAAGTCCTATTCTCTGGGCCCCATTTAACCAACACAGTTAGTTGTTCACCCTGAACTGCGTCCTCTGCAGTGAGGCCAGGGACCAAGAGTGCTCGGTAAAGCATGGTTCATGGCATAGAGACAGACAGAAGGAGTTCATTATCATCCAGGAAGACTATTTGCTCTCAGCTCAATATTTCTGCCCTTAGACTCTGGAAAGAGGGGCCCCTCCTCTGGCTAAGTCCCTCCTCATGGGGTGAGGAGTTGCTGGGAGCAAGGGGAATATGCCCACGAGGAGCCTCTGCCTGCCCTCCTCCCTTTCTGGGTCATGCTTTGAGTAGCTGGGTCCTGGGATTTCCTGCCCAGAGAAACCTTGTGCCTGCTTCAAGGAGCTGCAGGGGCCTTTCCTCAAGGTCCCTCCCTGGAGGGTGAGGCCCACTGGGTGCCGACCCCTAGGCAGGAGAAGCATCAAGGGATGCTCTTGTTTGCAGGGTCTGTGGGCAGAGCTAGGGATGGGTGAGAAGAGAGGTGAGCTGTGGGCTGGGCAGGCTTCCCTCGGAATGCCATGTTCCTGCATGGAGTTCTGAGGAATCAGAGAATTATAAATTCAAACCTGACCTTTCAGGTCATTATGAAGGGCTATTTCGTAAATGAGGATAGATATATTTTATGTATTCTTTTTATTAGCTTGATTAAAACATTTAAGTATGCAGACAAAGGACATGACACAGTAGCCTTCATTTGCCTTCTTGCCTCAGGACCTGCAAATGTTAGGGTTGTGCCTGGTATTGGATCCTGCTCTGGCTGATAATCCATTTCTTTTAAAAAATTATTTTAAATTCACAAATAATAATTGCACATATTTATGGTGTACAGTGTAATAGTTCAATAAACGTATAGAAAGTGTAACCATCAAATCAGGGTAATTAGCATATCCATCACCTCAAACATTTATCATTTCTTTGTATTGGGAACATGCAAAGTCCTCTTTCTAGCTAACTGAAAATACACAATAGGCTGGGTGCGGTGGCTCACCCCCGTAATCCCAGCACTTTGGGAGGCCGAGGCAGGTGGATCACCACGAGGTCAGGAGTTTGAGACCAGCCTGATCAACATGGTGAAACCCTGTCTCTACTAAATATAAAAATTGAACCAGGCATGGTGGCTGTAATCCCAGCTACTTGGGAGGCTGAGGCAGGCGAATCACTTGAACCTGGGAGGTGGAGGTTGCAGTGAGCTGAGTTTGCACCATTGCACTCCAGCCTGAGCAATAGAGCAAGACGCTGTCTCAAAAAAAAAAGAAAAAGAAAAAGAAAAAGAAAATATGCAATAAATGATTAACTATAGTCACCCTACAGAGCTATGGAACACTAGAACTTATTCCTCCTATCTAGCTGTGATTTTGTATCCGTTTAACCAGCCTCTTCCTATTCTCCCTTCCCGCTTACCCTTCCCAGTCTCTGATAAACTCTATTTTACTCTCTGCTTCAATGAAATCCACATTTTTAAGCTTCCACATATGAGTGAGAACAAGTAATATTTATCTTTCTGTATCTGGTTTATTTCACTTAACATCATGCTCATCTATGTTGCCACAAATGACAGAACTTCATGCTTTTTTTGTGGCCGAATAGTATTCCATTGTGTTTATGCAAACTTTCTTTATCTGTTCATCTGTTGATGCATACTTAGGTTCACAACCTATTTTTCAGCCCACTTCAGAGGCAGGAGCTGCATAATCTTTTCACAGTTTTGCTGCGTCTCTGGGAGCTGGGACACTTAGGCTGCCCATGAGAGCTACCTGTGCCCCGAGGCCCGGGGCGAGAACATCAAAAATGGTTCCTCACTGGTCTCCCGGCCCCCAGGTTTTCTCTGCATTAATCTCTATTATTAGAGGGATTCTTGGTAGGAAACTTCTCTATGTCATTCTCCTGCTTAGATTTCTTCCTTTGCTCATCACCACCCGGGGTCCAGACATTCAAAGCCCTCACGTGGTGACCCGGTTTCACCTCCCATGACTGTCCCTCACAGACCTTCTCTTCAGCCACTGCAACCCTCTTGCCATCCTCTCCTGCCCCCCACATTGCGTTTGTTCGTGGCTCCCTCCAGCTGGTCCCCAACACTCAGCTCACCTCTGTGATGAACGCCTTCTCATCCTTCATAGCTCAGTTGATGCTCCCACCCATGAAAGTCTTCACATAAACTCTGTCTCACTATCTGTCTCTCTTTTTTTTTTTTTTTGAGACACGGTCTTGCTTGGTTGCCTAGGATGGAGTGCAGTAGTGCGATCATGGCTCACTGTAGCCTAACCTTCCCAGGCTCAAGCAATCCTCCCACCTCAGCCTCCTGAGTAGCTGGGACTACACGTGTGTGCTACCATGCCTGGCTAATTTTTCTATTTGTTTTTTTAGAGGCAGGGTCTTACTATGTTGCCCAGTCTGCTCTCAAACTCCTGGGCTCAAGTGATCCACCTGCCTCAGCATCCCAAAGTGCTGGGATTACAGTCATGAGCCACCACACCCAGCCCTGTGTCATTATTTCTTAACAATTATAATAGCTATAATAATAGTTCTCATTGACCCTTGCTATGTGTCATTCCCTTCTTACAACAATCCTCTTATTATCCCTATCTTACTTATTAGGAAACTGAGGTCCAGAGAGGTGACATAATTAGCCCAAGTCACGCAGTATTAAGATAGAGCAGGGAATCAAACTGTGTTTTTTTGTTTTTTTTTGTCTTGTTTCTTTGATACAAAGTAGGTACTAAACTGTCACTGAGTAATGGCAGACATTGGATTATCACTTGATTTGGGCATTCTACGAGAAAGGAACAATTCTCAGGGAATCCTAAAATGAGGCCTGAGTAGAGATCTGGAGTAGAAAAAGGATTTTTCAGTTGAGAAAACAGTGAGGCTTGAGGTGATATAATTCCTTGCCTCTTTTAGACTTTCTTCACTCTCCATCTAGCAGAATAATAGTCTTGTCTAGCAGTTTGTTAATTTGTATTCCTGGGGTCTAAGGCAGAAATGTTTGTTAATTGTATTGTGGATTCACATTCATTCTGATTAAGGTGAGAGCAGTAGCTTACTTTTTTCAGTTTTCTTTTCTTTTCTTTTTGAAATTTACAATAACATTGTCTAAATTCAGTTGGGATGGTGTCTTCTGGTGTCTATATTTTACAAAAATAGAAGGCAGAGAGAATTGACTCAGGTTAGGTTGAAAACAAAAAGAAAAGAATGATAATGATCATTACTGTTCTTACCACTCACATGAAGTGACATGGAAACAGTGGAAAAACTGTTTCTGAACATTAGAAAAAATTTTTAAAAATTTATGTTAAAAGTCTACATTTCACGTATTTAGGGAGGATAATGTCAGAATGGAGGGATCTCAGCTGATCCTAATTAGCACACTTGCAGACTAGAGGACACTTTTTCCAAATTCCAATTTTCAAATTGCAGATATCTGCTTAAACTTAATGTTTTATACTGTGGTTGTGACTCACCTCTCATCCACTATGATTTGATTTCCCATACCATATCTATTATTCCTTCACTTTGATTCTCAGATCTTCATATAAGAACTCTTTTCTTTCTTCTTATAGTTTACTTTTTTGTTTTCGGTGAATTTTTTTTATCTTAAAAGTTGTTTTATTTTTATTTTTTGTGATACATAGTAGGTGTATATATTTACGGGGCACATGAAATAGTTTGATACAGGAATTTAGTATATACTGATCACATCAGGGTAAATGGGGTATCCATTACCTCAAGCACTTATCTCTTCTTTGTATTACATAAAATCCAATTATACTCTTTTAGTTATTTTAAAATGTACGATAAATTATTGTGAACTGCAGTCATCCTGTTATGCTATCAAATACCAGATCTTATTCATTCTATGGAATTATATTTTTAAACCCTTGTAATTTATTCTTAAGAAGCTCCTGTTGGTGATCAAGTCTCTCAGTGGGTTTACTTTTGAAAATATCTAAATGTATCCTTATCTATTGTATTAGTCCATTTTCATACTGCTATGAAGAAATACCCAAGACTGGGTAATTTATGAAGAAAAAGAGGTTTAATGATTCACAGTTTCCCATGGCTGGGAGGTCTCACAGTCATGGCAGAAGGCAGAGAAGCAAAGGCACATTTTACATGATGGCAGGCAAAAGAGTGTGTGCGGGAGAACTGCCCTTTATAAAACCATCAGATCTTGTTGGACTTTATTTATTTATTTATTTATTTATTTATTTATTTATTTATTTATTTTCGAGACAGAGTCTTGCTCTGTCGCCCAGGCTGCAGTGCAGTGGTGGGATCTCGGCTCACTGCAAGCTCCGCCTCCCGGGTTCACGCCACTCGCCTGTCTCAGCCTCCCTAGTAGCTGGGACTACAGGCGCCTGCCACCATGCCAGGCTAATCTTTGTATTTTTAGTCGAGACGGGGTTTCGGGTTTCACCGTGTTAGCCAGGATGGTCTCGATCTCGTGACCTCTTGATCTGCCTGCCTCGGCCTCCCAAAGTGCTAGGATTACAGGTGTGAACCACCACACCCGGCCTTTTTTTTTTTTTTTTTTTTAGACAGAGTCTTGTTCTGTTGACCAGGCTGGAGTGCAGTGGCACGGTCTTGGCTCACTGTAGCCAGGCTCAAGCAATTCTCCTGCCTCAGCCTCCCAAGTAGCTGGGATTATAGATGTACACCACTATGCCTGGCTAATTTTTGTATTTTTTAGTAGAGACAAGGTTTCACCATGTTGGCCAGGCTTGTTCGAACTCCTGGCCTCAAGAGTCCCGTCCACCTCGGCCTCCCAAAGTGCTAGGATTACAGGCATGAGCCACCGCGCCTGGCCAGATCTCATGAGACTTATTCGCTATCACAAGAACAGCACAGGAAAAACCTACTCCCATGATTCAATTACTTCCCACCGGGTCCCTCCCATGATATGTGGGGATTATGGGAGCTACAATTTAAGACGAGATTTGAGTGGGGCCACAGCCAAACCATATCATCGGTTAAGAAAATTTTAGCTACGTACACAGTTCTAGCTTGAACTTTTCCCTCAGCACTCAACATTTCTTTCTCTGTTTACTGGCTCTTTAAAGGCTATGGAGAATTTGATGTCCCTTTTCTAGGTTATCACTTTTTCTCCAAACTGAGTTCTGATTGGCGTCACAAACTGTCACTCTTAAGAAGTTATGACATGTATTATGTTATTGTGTAATTATTTGAATTATTGTCCCCTTTCCATCAATCCCCCAAACACATATTAGGTGGAAATCCTTAGGGGCTGAGATGATGTTTTATTTACATCTGCATGCCTGATGTTAAGCCCAGTGCTGGGCACGAATGCGATTTAGTGAGTGTTTCTTGAATATGAATAATGAATTCACAAGTGAAAGCATGAGTGGATCTGGTGGGGGCACAAACGGCTGACTCCAGGTTCCAGGAATCTGGGTGGAGAACCTTCTGGGCTGGAGGGAGCAGAGGACCACTGTGTTAGGTCTACGTGGTTCTGGCTGGCAGGGTTAGCAAGGATGCAGAGGAGTTTCTGGGTCTTGCTCAAATGATAATTTAAAACAACAATAATAATTAACATTCATTTAGTTCTTACTATGTGTCAGTCCCTTATTGCCTTCTATGTATTCAGCCACTAATCCTCAAAATTCTAGGGGTTAGATATTTTTCCAGTCTATACTATACATATGAGAAAAAGGGTAGAACAGAGAGGTGCAGAAACTTGCCCCAGGATACACAGCAAGTAAAATGGGAACTGGGATTGGTCACCTAGGGATTCTTGTTTTTTAGATTTTGTTTTTTTAATCTCTCTATAGCCCCTTAGGTTATTTATTGATATTTTTACTTTTTATTTTGAAATAATTGTAGACTCACAGGAAGTTACAAGAGAGAGGTCCTGTGTACTCTTCACCCAGATTTCTCCAATGCTTAGATTTTATATAACTGTAATACAATATGAAAACCAGGAAACTGATATTGGTCCAATATATGTGTATACTTCTATGCCATTTCATCATGTGTAGATGTAACCACCATCATGACCAAGCTGCAGAACTGTTCCATCACCACGAAGATCTGCCACCTGTTGCTCCTTTAAAGTCATACCAGCCCTCTTCCCTGTCCCCACCCACTGTCACTATGCTTAACCCTTGGCAACCACTAATCTGTTTTCCCATCTCTATAGCTTTGTCACTTGACATTGCTGTGTAAATAGAATCATATGTGAGAGTTTGTGATTGGCTATTTCTTTTTTGGCTCAGCATTATGCTATTTTTTTTTTTGAGACAGGGTCTGGCTCTGTCGCCCATGGGGTTTCACCATGTTGGCCAGGCTGGTCTCGAACTCCTGACCTCAAGTGATCCACCCACCTCAGCCTCCCAAAGTCCACTGCACCCAGCCTGGACACATTTTTTTAATTTGTCGGAAGGCATTAAAAGACAAAATAATGGAGGTTGAGTGGGCCTAAACTAAGAAAAAGTTTGGAAAATCACTATTTTTAATTTTAGCTGCTCTAATAAGTATGTAGCAGTATCTCATTCTAGTCTTTATATGCATTTCCCTAATGGCTAATGATGTTGAACATCTTTTCAAATGCTTATTTGCTATCTCTATATCCTCTTCAGTGAAATGTCTTTTCATATCTTTTGTCCATTTCTAATTGAGTTGTTTATTACTGTTGAGTCTTTTTTTTTGGAAGAAGTCTCGCTTTGTCGCCAGGCTGGAGTGCAGTGGTGTGATCTCTGCTCATTGCAACCTCTGCCTCCCAGGTTCAAGCAATTCTCCTGTCTCAGTCTCCTGAGTAGCTGGGATTACAGGTGCATGCCACCACACCCAACTAATTTTTTTTTTTTTTTTTGGTGAGATGGAGTCTCTGTCTCTGTCACCCAGGCTGGAGTGCAGTGGCACTATCTCAGCTCACTGCAAGCTCTGCATCCCGGGTTCACACCATTCTCCTGCCTCAGCCTCCCCAGCAGCTGGGACTACAGGAACCTGCCACCACGCCCACCTAATTTCTTGTATTTTTAGTAGAGACAGGGTTTCACCATGTTAGCCAGGATGGCCTCGATCTCCTGACCTCGTGATCTGCCCGCCTCAGCCTCCCAAAGTGCTGGGATTACAGGCGTGAGCCACCATGCCCGGCAAATACTGTTGAGTCTTAAGAGTTGTTTCTATGTTCCAGATACAAGTTCTTTGTCAGATATATGGTTTGAAAATAATCTTGCCCTGTTGTAATTTGTCTTTTCAACCATCCTCTTCACAGGGTGTTTCACAGAGTGAAAGTTTAAAATTTTGAGTAAGTCCAATTTATTGATTCTCTTCTTTTCTAGGTTGTTCTTTTGTATCTAAGACCTCTTCACCAAACACACGGTCTGAATGTTTTTTCCCATGCTTTCTTCTAGAAATTTTATAGTTTTACATTTTATATTTAAATATATAATCCTTTAAAAATAATTTTCTTTAGAGACGGGGTCTTGCTATCTTGCCTGGGCTGGAGTGCAGTGATACAATCATAGCTCACTATAACCTCAAACTCCTGGACTCAAGTGATCTTCCCACCTTAGCCTCTCGAATAGCTGGGAACTAGAGGCACAGTCACCACACTCAGCTAATTTATTTTATTTTTGTAGAGATGGGATGTTGCTATGTTTCCCAGGCTGGTCTGGAATTCCTGGGCTCAAGTGATCCTCCCGCCTCAGCATCCTGATTCACTGGGATTACAGGTGTGAGCCACCATGCCTGGCTGTTATGATCCATTTTAAGTAAATATTTGTGAAAGGTGTGACGTTTACGTTTAGGTTTAGATTTTTTTTTTTCGCCTGTAGATGTTCAATTGCTCCAGCATCATGTGTCGAAAAGGACCTTTCTTCCAATGAATTGCTTTTGCACCTCTGTCAAAAATAAGTTGGCTGTACTTCTATGAGGCTATTTCTGAGTTCCCTATTCTGTTCCATTGATTGATGTACCTGTTTCTCCACCAAGACCACACAATCTCAATTACTATTACTATATAATAAGTCTTAAAATCTGGTAAAATAATTCTTCCAACTTTATCCTTTTTCAAATTTGTTTTAGCTATTCTTATTCTTTTGCAGATTTCTCTTCAGGCAGGGTATAGACAGAATAATCTGGTCTATATCTACAAAAAATCTTGCTGGGATTTTGACATAAATGCCTATGTCAATTTGAGGAGAATTAACATCTGTTATTTGAGTCTTACAAGATAGGAAGATGGTGTGTCTCTTCATTTATTTAGCTCTTATTTCTTTTATCAATATTCTATAGCTTTCAGCATACAATTTCTGTACATAGTTCGTTAGATGTACACTTAAGTGTTTTATTTTCTTGGAGTGACTTTGAATGGTATTATATTTTTAATTTCAGAGTGCACATGTTCATTGCTATTATATAGAAATACAATTGATTTGTGTATGTTTACCTTGTATCCTGGGACCTTACTGAACCTACTTATTAGTTTTAGGTATTTTGCCTTTGCTTTTTGTTTTGTTTTGTTTGTAGATTTCTTAGGATTTTCTACATAAACCATTATGACATCTTCAAATAGACACCATTTTATTCCTTCCTGTCTAATCTGCATGCCTTTCATTTCCTTTTCTTGCATTAATGCAATGGCTAGAAATACTCAGAACTAAAAGGAACGAATTATTGATACACATAGTGTGGATGGATCTCAAGAGCATAATGCCGCTTAGCTGGGCACAGTGCTCACGCCTGTAATCCCGGCACTTTGTGAGGCCAAGGCGGGAAGATCACTTGAGCTCAGGAGTTCGAGACCAGCCTGGGTGACATGGCAAAACCCATCTCTACAAAAAATAAAAAATTAGCCGCATGTGGTGGCACGCATTTGTAGTCCCAGCTACTGGGGAGGCTGAGGTGGGAGGATCACTTGAGCCCAGGAGGCAGAGGTTACAGTGAGCTAAAATCACACCACGCACTCCCCATCTCTACTGAAAATACAAAAATTATCTGGGTGTGATGGCGTGCACCTGTAATCCTAGCGACATGGGAGGCTGAGGCATGAGAATCGCTTGAACCTGGGAGGAGGAGGTTGCAGTGAGCCAAGATTGCGCCACTGCACTCCAGCCTAAGCAACAGAGCAAGACTCGTCTAAAAAAAAAAAAAAAGTGTCCACTTTTCATCTGCCAGGTATTTGTTCCAAATTACCTATTTTATTATTGCTAGAAGCAACAGTATACAAAAATCTTTATTTAGTCCATTGTATTTTTAAATGTTCCTGTCATTTTATTGAAAATTTCACCTATTATCAGGTTGATCCTCTTCAATTTATAAACGATAGGGATTTTCAAAAACATTTCCTTTTGGGGAGAAGTTGTTAAATAAAGAAACACATGGTCTTAAAGAAAAAAATCCCCAACTCCTAATAGACCTGGAAACAACCAAAATGGCCCTCAGCAGACACATGGTTAAATAGACTGTACTACATTTATACTGTGGAATATTACTCAGAAGTAAAAGGAATGAGCTATAGATACACACAACTTGGGTGGCTCTCAGTTCTGTTGATTGTCTTTTTTTTCATTAAAGTTAAGATTTTCCTGGTTCTCAGTATGATGAGTAATTTTTGCTGGAACGCGGATGTTTTTGATATTATTATGTTACGAGATGCTGGATCATAGTTCAATGATCTTTGTTGGCTTGTCTCCTCTGATACAGCTCTGGTGAGGACAGTGGGGTGCTGCCTGGATACTGCCAGGTGGGTGGAAGTCCAGGTGTATTTCCTCTGGTACTGCCTTGGTTGGGATGGGGAGGGATGTTCTGTTCCCCGTGTGGCCTCCAAGTCACATCTCAGGGAGTGGTGGCCCTGTTACTACTGTGTGGTGGTGAAAGTCTTGACTCTGCACTAGGCCCTCTCTGTCACCACCCCATCAGGGAAGTGGAGGGAGGGATGCCTTCTTCCCACCAGATAGGGGAAGTCGAGGCTTCCCACATGATTCCTATCGACACTGCATGGTGGTGATGGGCCTTGTGACCATCCAGCAGTGATAATATTCCCCGCTCCCCACTTGGGTTCCACTCTGGGAGGTTACACCTCCTTACAGCATGGAGAGGGCAGAAGTAGAGGCTCTCCACGTAGCCTTCTTTGGTGGATGTATGAGTGGGAGTGTAGTTTTGTCTTTGGTTTTTCCTGGAGCGGAGTGGTTATTGTCTAAATTGTTCTTTCTTGCTAGATTGACCTTTCCTGGTTCTTTGGCTAGAGAGAGGAGACTTTTCTTGGGACTCTATGTCTGCACTCGTTTGTGTTTCCAGGTTGTCAGTCTCTCCAGCACAAGTCTGGAATCGATGAGGCAAAAAGAAAACCCAGGGAATTCATGGCTGTGTCCTTCCTTAGGTCCTGAGGTCCCTGCCTTGTTCTTCTTTACTTTACCTTTCAGAGTGTACACACACACACACACATATACACACACAGACCCAGGGTTTTAAACCAAACTTGGCAGGACAAATAGAGAAAAAGACATTGACTCTTTTTTTTCTGGAAGTAGAAGTCACTATTGTCCTTTAGGTTTTCTCCCTGCTCCCCCTTTAGGTTTTTATGATGCTTCCCGACTTATCAGATTTATGTCACTCCTAGGTGAATTAACTATTTGTATTTTTTTTCATTTGCCAGGCAAACGCCACATCCTTCGACGCATGGGTAACAGTGGAATTTGTAGGGCCTCTTGCAAAAAGAACGAACAGCCCTACCTCTATTGCAGAAATTATCAGTCCTGCTGCCTCCAGTCCTACATGAGGATAAGCATTTCTGGCAAAGAGGAAAATACCGACTGGTCTTATGAGAAGCAGTGGCCAAGACTACCTTGAGTGCTGGTGATTACCATTCTCAAGCTCTCTGGGCACAGAGACCTGCTGTCAACCCCCCTCATTAAAATTCATGCGCCTGCTACCCTTGTCTGTCTTTGGTCCACTGGAAATCATAGTGAGAGACTGGGCTTTGCATGGTGACAATGTCTGTCTCATTCTGGATGAGCCCTATGAGAAAGAAGGCTGGAAAACTGGGGAAACAATTACAGAGAAGCTAGACAAGCCGGTGAGGAAGGGGGAAGAATGAATCGAATGAGGGAGGGTCGAAGGCTTTAGGCAGATTTATGACTTAATCTGTGCCATGTAGAACTCAGGGAGGGTCTTTAACCAGTGGGATGGATACATAGGGCAGTAGGTAGAGATCTTGTAGACAACTTTGGCCTAGTTCATGAAAAAACGTTATAACCAACAGAGCTGCTGTAATGTGGAATAAGCTGTGTTGGTTTCAAGCTGTGAGGCTGAAGGGACTGTTTGGTGGTTATTGCAGAAGGTCTTTGAATATTGGATGCTGTTGTTGTTGATAGTTAAGGTCCTCCAATTCTTCAAAACCTAAGAGGCTTATGCCCCCAATGACAACTAACACCAGCTTTTTAATATAAAATTCTAATTTTACTTTTTGTGTCTTACCTCCCACTAGCAGTTCTAAATTCTGTCAAAAGTAGAGTAGTATTTAACCCATTGTCTTTCTCTTCTTCTCTGATTCTCCTCAACTCATTACAGTTTGCCTTTGTGCTTATTTGCTATTGAACTGGCTCTGGCCAAGGTCACCAGTGG
Source organism: Pan troglodytes (assembly GCF_028858775.2). Taxonomy (NCBI): domain Eukaryota; kingdom Metazoa; phylum Chordata; class Mammalia; order Primates; family Hominidae; genus Pan; species Pan troglodytes. The sequence continues at coordinate 37,596,978 of NC_072419.2, read as the reverse complement.
ACCTCCTTTTTTTTTTTTCATCATAATATCCCTTCTTATATGTATTAAAACTCATACCGAACAATGAGTTCTGGGTTGCAAAAGAGGATTTATTTTTTGCACCTGTCTATAAATATTTGTCCACAAGTTAAACAAAAATATAAACAAGTGTAGCTGGACCTCCGTTTTGAAAGTTTCAGAATGTTCCTCAACTTGTATCTCAATCTGCCTCTAGGCAGCATTTCCACTATAGGTTATTCCCCCCTTGAAAACCTTAACTGCCTAGGGTTCTGTGATTTCACTCTTTGTTTTCTTCCTAACTTTCAGGCTCCCCCTTCTACATCATCTTTTGGGGTTCCTCTTCTGTTATTTGTCTCATTGGATTCTTCTGGGGTTACTCTTCTCTTCTGAGAATAAAAACTCTCCACATTCCTAGGAAAAGGCTGACAGTCCTATGGTCGTGATAATAAGTACATACCTTGAACTGTTTTAAACTTTTTTCATTGATCAACGACAACTTGCTTCAGTGAACACACTTCTGAAAGCTCATTATCAGTGACAGCCTTATGCTTTGATTATGCCAATCAGCTTTGAATTCATTTCAGTGTACACACCTCTAAATTGTCATTAACCAATTCCCACCTCTGTAACCAACACAACTCCCTCAAAATGTGTTCCCCAAATGCTGTGTAAGTTCAACACTTCACTCTGGTGAAGGAGCTTATGATGGACCAGCATGGCTTTCCTGTTCTTAAGAAAGCAATCATTTCAGCATTTTGGTTTTAGACACTGAGTGATAGTTTCATCCTTTGACAATGATCTTTTTTTCTCCTTCCTCTGGTGCTGCCACCCATCCCAACAACAAGGTTTATGATCTGGACAAAAGTGTTGGTTCTGGACCTCTGTTTCAGGAAGAATACTGGTTGAGGAACCCAGGCTGATCCTCCCACTGAAAACAGTGAAAAAAACTTACTTAAAATATACAACAAAACTTTTAAAGCATCTTTAACCTTGCAAGAAAGTAAGGCCAAGAATATCAAAACCGGCTGGGCGCGGTGGCTCACACCTGTAATCCCAGCACTTTGGGAGGCCAAGGCGGGTGGATCACGAGGTCAGGAGTTCGAGACCAGCCTGACCAACATGGTGAAACCCTGTTTCTACTAAAAATACCAAAATTAGCCAGGCATGGTGGCGTGCGCTGGTAATCCCAGCTACTCAGGAGGCTGAGGCAGTAGAATCGCTTGAACCTGGGAGGCGGAGGTTGCTGTGAGCCGAGATCGCGCCATTGCCCTCTAGCCTGGGCGACAGAGGGAGACTCTGTCTCAAAAAATAAAAATAAATAAAAAAGAAAAAAGAATATTAAAACCAAGTGCAAGTGGGCACTCTTTCAAAGGCAGTAACTGACGCTAGCTTTTGTCACAAAGGTACTTGCTGAATCAGGTGAACTTGAGTTTTGGTTTCCATGGCTTTGGCCAAGGTGGGGGTAAGCAGGGGAGAGAAGGCAGTGACTAGGGTCTGAAAAAATATGCGAGTCTAATAGGAGATCCCTATATAAATCTCAGTCCTTAAAGTGTTACGTATGCTGTGTAAAAATAAAGCAGATACATAAAACATTCCTTTTCCTTCACCAGAGGTTTTCAAGGAAAATTGCCTGATTATGAACCTAAGTATTCAGTAAATAGAAAAAAAACTTCACTGAGAATTTATAACCTCAAGGTAGATCTCATAAAGTCTCTCAGCCTGAATTCACAGTACATGGGTCGTATGAAAAAAAAAATCAAGTTTAAAGTTGTCCCAGACTAGTAGTGCCAAAAAGACAGAAGAAAACAAAGGAGTAGACCTTTAACTCAGGACTCAACTAGTTTACTCAACTAAACTTCTGAGGAAAATAAACAGACCAGAGCCCCAAATCACAAAACACACAAGGAAATAAGGCACCATGAATTAAGGTCAGCAGAAATCACAGTCTAGAGATTCAGACTTTCAAAGACTTCAAATTTCAGAATTATCAGGAATAACAAGTTTAAAAAAATAATGAGACAGAAATTTCCTGTCATGAATTAAGTATTATGTAACCCCTTGAATAATACAATTAGACCTGTGAAGAAGAATTCCAATGTTAGTTGAAAGTAATATGTTCAAAATTGGAACTTAGCAGGTCTGGCAAGCATAAACTGCAGAAGCAGGTGGTTCAGATGCCTATGGCACCCATTCCTTCTTTATTGCCTCTTCTTCATCACACACTAATGGTATCATGAGGGGTTCCTATGGTTACTTAATAAAGGAGGAAAAAGCAAGGCCAGGTTTGTGGAATGGTCTGCATGACATGCTAGCACCAGACAGAAGTGCTGCATTACAGCCTGATATGGCAGTGGCCCAAAAGACAGTGGTTAAGGGAAATCCTTCCAGTAGAAGGAAGGCTTGGTATGGATCTATAGTAATTCATGAACGCTGGTAATAGATTGGCTGGTTGTTTAGGTACTTGGAAAGAGCAAGATGGAAAATTTGTAAAATGAAGTCTGTTGTAGAGTTATGTGGATGGGATAGGATGTGAAGATTTTTTTTTTTTTTTGCTATCAGAGGGAGACAAGTAAAGCTCTCAGGAATCAGGTAGATAAATGATCCATCCTTTCACCCACAATTGGGGGTCCATGATTACCCTTGGATGTCCATGTGTGATCAAGGCTTGGTCAAAAAGATGGGTCTACAGAGCCATAAAAGCTTTTCGACAGCTTCTATTTCAACCCCAAAGCCACTGGGGCAAAAAGGAGTCTTCATAGCTCACACCTGGGGCGGCCAATTTCCTACAGTGAGAGAGAAAACCTGGCTCCAAGGCCATAGTTAGTAGGAGAATGAATGCTTTCACCTGAAGTGTCTCCTGTTCTAGAAAAAAAGGTTTTAGTGTCGTAGTAGCTACTCTCACAGATGCAAAGATTTAGAATTTTGATCATGACCACTTATGCTGCCATGAAGACAGCTGTTGAGAAGACAGAAAGATACATGACAAAATTGTTGTTGGAATAGCTAACTAAGCTATTGAAGTTGTGCATAGGTCACTAGCAAACAAGAAATACTAAAAATAGGTTATAACTTGTTGCGGAAATAATTTGACATTTCAAGAAGAGCGCTGAAGAGTTTATCATTGGAAATAGTGAAAATTTTAGACTTCTTTACACAGCTGTTTCTATTAATAGAATTACATATTGGTGGGGGGTGGGAGGGTCACTGTGGTGTTTTCAGTGCTTTATCTGTATGTGACTTAGTTTATCACTCTGAGGACAGGGGTGAGTGATAGCCGAGAGGAAGTCATGAGCTATGGTGAACATTTGGAAGAGAGGTCTCAGTTCCCCTTCCCGCCTCAGACTCTTCAACCATATCTTTCTTGCTGCTTACTTCAAAGTAGTCTGTCGTGAACCTTACTGTTAAAATATCATCAATAATTCCTGGTGTTGAGTCACTCAAGGGTGTGGGAGATGTCATAGGAACTCGCCTGTGGTCTTCATTGGATGGAACGCAGCAAGCTCGAAGATTTTTGCATGTATCTTTCACTGCTTCTCCATCTTTGCATTGTTTCCTGCAGTGCCCAGATCTGTTCCAGCATTTTTTTTCACCACTATAGGCTGAATAATAAAAGGAAAGACCATTGATTTTGGGTTACTGATGCTCTCAATTTCACTAGCATGACTGTATATCTCGCATCCTATATCCACACTGTGGATCATAATTAGATGACAGCTGCAAGACTCCCACCTCAGGTCTGGTAAATACTCAATCTCCCATTTGTCAATTTTTAACTATTCTGAAAGTGGGATGAATCTTACTATCAATGAAAAGAAACTTTAGTCATGAGGAATTGGGGCCACTTATAATGAAGCTACCTGTGCCCTGTGAGTAAAGGTACCTGAGTAAAGAAAGTACATCTTTTTTTTTAGATGGAGTCTCACTCTGTCACCAGGCTGGAGTGCAGTGGCATGATCTCAGCTCACTGCAACCTCTGCCTCCCTGGTTCAAGCGATTCTCTTGCCTCAGCCTCCTGAGTAGCTGGGACTACAGGCACGCGCCACCACACCCAGCTAATTTTTGTATTTTTAGTCAGATGGGGTTTCATCATGTTGGTCAGGATGGTCTCGATCTCTTGACCTCATGATCCACCCACTTCGGCCTCCCAAAATGCTGGGATTACAGGTGTGAGCCACAGCACCCGGCCAGAAAGTACATCTTGTTGCTACTTCAACAAGTGTGATTAAGTTATTTGCATTGCTCATATCTCATTCTACTGCAAAGTATACATTCACATGAGTATATAAAATATATCTGTGTAGTGTATGTTTATTGCAGCACAATTCGCAACTGCAAAGGTATGCAATCAACCTAAGTGCCTATCAACTGATGAGTGAATAAAGAAAATGCGGTATATGTACACTGTGGATTACTACTCATCCATAAAAAGGAACAAAATAATGTCTTTTGCAGCAACTTGGATGGAACTGGAGGCCATTATTTTAAGTGAAGTAACTCAGGAATTGAAAAACAAATACCACATGTTCTCACTTATAAGTGGGAGCTAAGCTATGGGTACACAAGGGCATACAGAGTGGTATAATGGACATTGGAGACTCAGAAGGGGGAAGAGTAAGAGGAGGGGGAGGGATGAAAAACTACCTATTGGGTATAATGTACACTACTCCAGTGATGGGTGCACTAAAAACTTAGACTTCACCACTATACAATTCATCCATGTAACCAAAATCCACTTGTACCCCTAAAGCTATTGAAATTAAAAAAATAAAAAATTATAAACCAACGTATAAAATAAGCGTATGTCCAAAAATACAAAAATTAGCCAGGCATGGTGGCGCATGCCTATTGTCCCAGCTACTCAGGAGGCTGAGACAGGAGAAACACTTGAACCTGGGAGACGGAGGCTGCAGTGAGTTGAGATCGTGCCACTGCACTTCAGCCTGGGCAACAGAGCGAGACTGTCTCAAAAAAGAAAAAAAAGAAAAAGAAAAAAAGTAGATAATAAGAGAAGAAAGTAAAACATACTTTATGTGGGATACATACTATAAGCATTATGAAAATACAAAAAAAGATAAGCATTATGGAGAGAAACGAAGCAGGGAAGGGGTTTAGGAAGTGTGTGATTAGAAGGGAAATAGTGAAAGACTTCCCTTGAGGTTTGAGAAGGAAGAGAGAGGGCGAGCTACGAGACTAACTGGGGGCAGAGTATATATCAGGCAGAGGAAAAAGCAAGTGCAAAGGCTTAGAGGCAGGACCTGTCTCAAAGGTTCTGAAAACCAATAAGGTAGTTATGGTGAGTATAGAGTAAGTTAAGTGGAGAGTAACTGGAGAAAATGTAATGGGAGTTGAGATCACATAGAATCTTGCAGGTCTTTGAAAGAAAGCCATTCAGAACTTTTGATCACAGGATGATGAGAGAAATGCAGATTAAAACAACAGCACGAGGGAGGCTGAGGCGAGTGGATCACTTGAGGTCCGGAGTTTGAAACTAGCCTGGCCAATGTGCTGAAACCCCATCTCTACTAAAAATACAAAAAGTAGCCAGGCTTGGTTGTGCGTGCCTGTAATTCCAGCTACTCGGGAGGCTGAGGCAGGGGAATCGCTTGAACCCCCCGAGGCAGAGGTTGCAGCAAGCTGAGATCGCGCCATTGCACACCAGCCTGGGCAAAAGAGCGAGACTCTGTTTCAAAACACAAACAAATACAAAAAAACAACCACAACAGTAAGAGGTTATTTTATACTCATCAGCTGGGTGTTTGAAGGATTATGGTGATAGAAAAGCCCTTGTGTATTTTCGGTGAGAGGGTAGGGAGATATCTCTGTTCCTATAAATGTCACTGATTTCTATTCTTCTTCCCCAAATGTAGGGGCTTTTTAAGACAAAGCATCAAGACTTTATGCTTCTTTCATTATCTCAACTCTTTGCTCCAAGAGGATGGCTCCAATTTATTGCTCTTACCACTCAGACTTGAAACCCCAGATCATGTAATATTTCCTTCACTTCCCATATGCTGAGTTTTTATAACTTGTGGATTGCATGTACAAAATCTTTCACATCTGTCTCTTTCCTAGTCTCAGTATCTCCACTAGAACTCAAAGCAGACACAATTGCTTTCAAAGTGATCACACAGAATTATTCCTGTTTGTGTCTGGAATTGTAACTGAAGAATTACTAAAAACCCCCAGAGTTGGCAATTTCTGCTGGCAGTGAAAGGATACACAACTTCTGATTACTGACTTCTGGTTACCCAGAATCCCTTGGGGTAGGAACACAAGCATAGGAAGAGCCAGCAGCAGGAGTTTCATGGTCCCTGGGAAACAGGAGAGGTTTCCCTGTTTCCCTACCCTGAATGCCAGGGTAGACCCAGGCGTTCAGAATGCTGTGTGCAGTGGGAGTCTGAACAAGAGTTATTGGCCTCTCTGCAATGAGGGCAGAGGAATAGAGGAATTAATGGAACAAATATATATTTTTAATTTTCTTGCCCACCCCACCAGACTTACATTTAACTTGGTTATTTGCCCTCTAGGAATCTATCCTATTTAAGCCCCTGTCCATATATGTAAATATATTAATGTTTGTACAAGCATATTCATTGATGTCTTGTTCGAAAATTAAGAAATGTCTCAAATGGCTATATATGACTTTATATGGCTTATCCTACAGCAGAACTATACAACTTTACAAACAATAAGGCAGATCTTTAGATGGTGACATGGAAAGATGGCCACAAAATAATAAGTGAAAGAAGAGTGCTGCATAGGGCTGGGTGCGGTGGCTCATGACTGTAATCCCAGCACTTTGGGAGACCGAGGTGGATGGATCACCCGAGGTCAAGAGTTTGAGACCAGCCTGGCCAACATGGTGAAACCCCATCTCTACTAAAAATACAAAAATTAGTCGGACATGATGGTGCATGCCTGTAATCCCAGCTGCTTGGGAGGCTGAGGCAGGAGAATTGCTTGAACCCAGGAGGCAGAGGTTGCAGTGAGCTGAGATTGCACCACTGCACTCCAGCCTGGGCGACAGATCAAGATTCCATCTTCAAAAAAAAAAAAAAAAAACAAAAACAAGAGTGCTGCATAGCCATGCAGGGAGTGTGCTTACTTCGTTATAAAACAGAAATATTTAGATTCATTTTTATGTAAGTTCGATCATACATTGAAATGCACCTTGAAAAACATAAAGGAGAAACAGGCTCTCTTCACCAGTGATTTCAAAGTTCTGGTCATGCCTTTAGATATACTTAAGAAAGCAGTGATTATGAAAAGCTTAGATTTTCACTGTAGAAGGAAGAAGAAAAGCCAGTTCTGTCTTCCGTGTAACAGCTCTACCAGTATTTTCTGACTTGTTCACCAAATTCTAGAATATTAGAAAACAAAAAGAACCTCATTATAGCTATAGCAGGACTTTTAGGGCCAAGAAAACATAGCAAAGTGGGCTGCAGGAATCATTTTCAAAAGCTGGCACAATCTGGAAAGAGAACAGATGTGAGCCTAGCTTTCCTCTAGTTTCTTAGGCAGCAACTTGGAATATAGAACCAAGGACAACTCTGGATGGTGGGACTGCCCCTGTCTATTGAGGATAACTTGCTCTACTCCCAGGTTTTACCCCAGCCAGGAGCATAGTCCCAGTGTGGGAGCTGTGGAGCTGCCCATGTTGGGGAGTACCATGACACATTGGAATTTTCATGAGCCAGAACCCACTATACCTCTATTTTTGTATCTTCCCTGACCTCTGATTACCTGGGATCACTTGGGGTAGGAGCACAAGCACAGGAAGAGCCAGCAGCAGGAGTTTCATGGTCCTTGGGAAGCAGGAGGTGGTAGATCCAGGAGTTCAGAATACTGTGTGCAGTGTGAGTCTGAACAAGAGTTTTATTGGCCTCTCTGCAGTGGGGGCAGAGGGATGGGCACAGAACCAGCCGGATATCTAAGAGCTTATCCATGCATAACATCAGTCTAGTGTGTGGCACATAAGCTGAGCATTTGATCCAGGCACTGGGAGGGCATGCAGAGGGTTACAAGTCACAGGTTTTGAGGAGGTGTTTGGAGCAATGGAGAGGGAAGATTCACACTGGGACATCTTCCCTAGCTTTCCCCGATCTCTCATTAGGGCTCAGCCCTTCTTCACAGCCCCTCTCACTCTAGCATAAACCTACTTTTGAATGGTCTACTTATCTGTGTGTCTCCCCGCACCAGCCTGTGAAATTCCTGAGAGTAGGGAACGTGTCTTTCATTTTTGAGCCCCCAAGGCACGAAGCATGCTCTCAGTGAAGGTTTGTGGAAATAAACGATAATGAACACATGTCAATCTATAAGCCAAATCCCTCCCTTACATATGTGCCCAACAGGGAAAACGACTTGCCCAAGAAGTCACTTGCTGCAGAAGTTTGAGGGAGATCATTTATAAGACTCAAAGGGGGATGCTACCCAACGTCATTAAAAAAAAAATTCCCTAGCTGGGTGTGGTGGTGGGTGCCTGTAATCCAAGCTACTCAGGAGGCTGAGTCAGGAGAATCGCTTAAACCCAGGAGGTGGAAGTTGCAGTGAGCTGAGATCGCACCACTGCACTCCAGCCTGGGCAACAGAGTGAGACTCTGTCTCAAAAAAAAAAAAAAAAAAAATCCCTGCTGAAGACAGATCTACAATAATTTGGGATGTTACCTTTGACAACGGCACCATGAGGGTCATCAGAGGTCTGGGAGCTGTCCATGAAGACCCCAACATTTAGACTTGCCTTTGGGATGTGGAACCTTGATGTCACCCCCAGAGTCAGCCTAGGTCCTGCATTGCTTTAGTTGCATTTTCATCGTGTTTCAACTTTTGCTCCCTCTTGTTTACTTGGCTCTAAAAGTCTCTGTAAAGCTTTAGAGGAGGTTGCTGATTTTTCTCTTCTGGAATTGATAACTTTCACTGTGAGAATAATTGATGGGAATTAGCAGGGTTGCCGTGTGATTGAGGAGACTTCTCTTCTGGATGGAACCATGTGGAAAGCGTAGCATGGTGGTGGGCTATTTTCAAATTAATTTTGTTTTATGTTTTTATTTTTTTGAGACAGGATCTCGTTCTGTAGCCCAGGCTAGGGTGCAGTGGTGCGATCACAGCTCATTGCAGCTTCAAGCTCCTGAGCTCAAGCAATCCTCCCACCTCAGCCTCCTGAGTAGCTGGGACTGCCCAGGTATTCACCACCATGCCCGAATATTTAAAAAAATTTTTTTGGGAGAGACAGGTCTTACTATGTTGCCCAGGCTAGTCTCAAACTCCTGGGTTCAAGTGGTCCTCCCTCCTTGGCCTCCCAAAGTGCTGGAATTACAGGCATGGGCCACTGCACCTGTCCTCCAAATTAATTTTAGATTAGTATGTTTTAACAGGCAGAACTCTCTTACTTTGGAATGGTTTCCCAGAGAGGGAGGGGGTACTCTATAACTCATTTTACAAGCAGGGTCTAAGTGATTAAATAGGATGGATTTCTATATAGAATAAAGAATGTCTTTTCTAGTTCCTTCTAAGCATACAAATCTATGTTCTTAATTTTATGAATGGTTTCTCTACATGTCCTGATAAGTGCAGAGATCCCTGACCCTTTCTAAACTGAAGAACTTGAGAAACACCTTTTTTCGCTCATGCTACAGAAAAGCTGGAAAATCTGGATTACGCCTACCCCAATTCACGGAGCCTGATCTCATATCTGAGACGGTGGTGGTGGTGGTGGTGGTAATGGAGAAGGGCTGTAAAAAAAAAAAAAAAAAAAAAAAAAAAAGGCCTGAAGCGGAAGGACTCATCACAGGGGAGAAGCTAGGTGGATGTAGTCCATGGTGTCCCGCGAGTCCCTGGTCCACTGCCCACAGCCAGCCACTCTTGTCAAGGGATAAATGCAGTCCATATCCATTAAGAAATATACCTGAACTTTCCATTGCTGTTTACTTATTAGATTTTTATTATGCTGAAAGCTGTTTTCCTTCTTCTTATTCTTTTTTAAGAGACAGCGTCTCACTCTGCCACCCAGGCTGGAGTGCAGTGGTGAGATCTCAGCTCACTGCAACCTCCGCCTCCCGGGTTTGAGCGATTCTCCTGCCTCAGCCCCCCAAGTAGCTGAGACTACAGGTGCACGCTACCATGCCTGGCTAATTTTTTTATTTTTAGTAAAGACGGGGTTTTGCCATGTTGACCAGGTTGGTCTCCAATTCTTGACCTCAAGTGATCCGCCCGCTTCAGCCTCCCTCATACTGTTGTTTTAATCTGCATTTCTCTTATCATCCTGTGATCAAAGGTTCTGAATGGCTTTCTTTCAAAGGCCTGCAAGACCCTATGTGATTTAAACTCCCATTATATTTTCTCCAAAGTGCTGGGATTACAGGTGTGAGCCACCATGTCTGGCCAAGTTCTTATTTTTTTTTTTAACTGCTTTATTGAGATATAATTAACAAACAACAACCTTCCAGTGTTTAAAGTACGTAATTTGATAATTTTGGCACGTATATACTCATGAAACCTTCATCACAATCAAGAAACTGAACATTTCTACTACCCCCAAACATTCTTCATGTCCCTTAGGAATCCCTCCCTCCTGCCTCTCCTTGTCTTCTCCCTCCATCCCCAGAAGACCTCTGATCTATTTTGTAGATATAACTATACATTAGTTTGCATTCACCAGAATTTTATATAAGTGTAACCATAGAGTAGGTACTCTTTTTTTTTATCTGGTTTCTATAAGTCACTGGCATTATTTGAGATTCAGCCATGTAACATGTTTCACCAGTTTACTCCTTTTATTGCTGGGTAGTATTCCATTGTATGAGTAAATCACAGTTTATCCATTCGGACATTTGACTTGTTTCCAGTTTTGACTATCACAAATGAGGATGCTATGAACATTCATGTACAAGTCTTTGTATGCACATATGATTTTTGGTCTTGTGAGAAAAATACCTAGGCGTAGATTGGCTGGATTGCATGGCAGGCATGGTTTCCCAGAGAGATAGGGGGTATTCCATAACTTTAACATATTAGGAAACTCTTTAACATATTAGGAAGCGGTTTTCCAAAGTGGTTGTATCATTTTGCATTCTTAATGTATAAGGGTTTCAGTTCCTTCATATCCTCACCAGTACTTGGTATAGTCAGTCTTTTTAATTTTAGTCATTCTAATAGTTGTACAGTGGTATCTGTCCAAGGCTGTGGGGGGCCCACCTCTTTTTTTTTTTTTTTTTGATACGGAATCTTGCTCTGTCGCCCCAGGCTGGAGTGCAGTGGCACAACCTCGGCTCACTGCAAGCTCCGCCTCCTGGGTTCACGCCATTCTCCTGCCTCAGCCTCCCGAGTAGCTGGGACTACAAGGGCCCGCCATCATGCCTGGCTAATTTTTTGTAGTTTTAGTAGAGACGGGGTTTCACCATGTTAGCCAGGATGGTCTCGATCTCCTGACCTCGTGATTCGCCCGCCTCGGCCTCCCAAAGTCCTGGGATTACAGGCGTGAGCCACCGCACCCGGCCGATCTTAATTTTTAATTCCTTAATTAATAATGATTTTGAAAATCTTTCCACATGTAAAGTTGTTTTGGCTATACTATATCATTTGCATTTTCATATAAATTTAAAAATGTTTGTCAATTTCTGCATAAAATCTTAGTGGCATATTAATGGCAATTGCATTGAATCTATAGACCAATTTGGAGAAACTGACGTCTTCACAATATTGAGTTTTCCAGTCCATAAAAATGATATTTCTTTCCACTTACTTAGGTCTTCTTAAATTGCACTCCACAATGTTTTATAGTTTTTAATAAACAGGCCTTGCTTACTTACTTTTTGTCAGATTTTCCCTTAGGTATTCCATATTTTCGGTGCTATTATAAATTATAATTTTGAAAGCTTAATTTCAGATTGTTTATTGCTGACATATAGAAATACAACTGATTTTGTATATCGAACTTGTAGGCTACAACTTTGCCAAACTCATCTATTTGTTCTAGTAGCTTTCTCCTACACTCAGTGGGATTTTCTAATTTTTATTTTATTTATTTATTTATTTTTGAGACAGAGTTTTGCTCTGTCGCCCAGGCTGGGGTGCAGTGGCACGATCTTGGCTCACTGTAACCTCCACCTCCTGGGTTCAAGCGATTCTCCTGCCTCAGCCTCCCGAGTAGTTGGGACTACAGGAGCGTGCCACCACGCCCAGCTAATTTTTTTGTATTTTTAGTAGAGATGGGGTTTCACCGTGTTAGCCAGGATGGTCTGCATCTCCTGACCTCGTGATCTGCCTGCCTTCACTTCCCAGATTGCTGGGATTATGGGCGTGAGTCACCACACCTGGCCTGGGATTTTCTATGTAGAGAATTATGTCATCTGTTAATAAAGAGAGTTTTACTACTTCCCTCAGCCCCTGAGTCTTGATGCCTTTGATTTCTTTTTCTTGCCTTATTGCAGTCAGTGTTGAATAGCTGTAGTGAGACCAGACATTCTTCAGGAAAAAGTATTATGTCTTTTCCTATTTAGTGTGATGTTAGCTGTAGGCTTTTCTTATATGTTCCTTTTCAGGTGGAAAAGGTTCCCTTCTATTTTAGTTTTATTTTTACCAGAAATAGATTATTGGAATTGTCAACTTCCAATTTTCTGTGTCTACTGAGGTGACTACATGATTTTTCTTTTTTGCTTCATTAATACAGTGAATTACATTGCTTGATTTTTTTCTTTAAAAAAATTTTGTAGAGATGGAGGTTGCCCAGGGTGCTCTTGAACTCTTGGCCTGGAGTGATTCTCCTGCCTTGGTCCCTTTTTTCTTTCACTTCAAACACGAATAATTTTACTTTTTAAATTTATTTTAACGGATAAACATTGTATATATTATAGCATACAACATGATGTTTTGAAATATTAATATGTATACATTGTGAAATGGCTAAATCCAGCTTATTAACATATGCATTATCACATATGTATCTTTTTTTGTGGTAAGAACACTTAAAATCTACTCTCTTATCAATTTCCAAGTATATAATTTGTTGTTATTAATGATAGTCACAATGTTGTACAATAGATCTCTTGAACTTATTCGTCCTGTCTATGTAATTTTGTATCCTTTGACCAACATCTCCCCAATTCTCCCCACCCCCCAGGTCCTGGTAACCATCATTCTACTCTCTGCTTCTACGAGTTTGACTTTTTTAGATTTCACATGTAAGTGAGATCATTTATTTTTCTGTGCCTGGCTTATTTCACTTAACATAATGTCCCCCAGGTTCAAGTTTATCCATGTTGTTGCAAATGAGAGGATTTCCTTCTTTCTAAAGGCTGAACAGTATTCCCTTGTGTACATGTACCACATTTTCTTTACCCATTCATCTGCTGTTGGACACTTGGGTTGATTCCATGTCTTGGCTATTGTGAATAATGCTACAACATTGCTTGATTTTTGAATGTTAAACCGACCTTCCACTTCTGAGGCATGAAGGATTATGTATTATGCAGGATGTATTTTTTGGTCATGATGTATTATTATTTTTATATTTTATTGGATTTGATTTGCTAAAATTTTGTTTAGAACTTTTCCTTCTAGGTTCAGGATGAACATCACCAGTAAATTTTTCCTGATTAATCTAGCTAGAGGTTTCTCAATTTTCTTTCTTCTTCCCCCAAATTCATCTTACTAAAATTTGGCTTCTGTACTTATCCTGTCACTGCATGGCTAAGGTCACCTTCTTAAAACCCTCATAGTTATGTTTTCTTTCTTTCTTTCTTTTTTTTTTTTGAGACAGCTCTGTCCCCCAGGCTGGAGTGCAGTGGCGCTATCTTGGCTCACTGCAAGCTCCGCCTCCCAGGTTCACGCCATTCTCCTGCCTCAGCCTCCCGAGTAGCTGGGACTACAGGCGCCCGCCACCATGCCCGGCTAATTTTTTTGTATTTTTAGTAGATACGGGGTTTCACTGTGTTAGCCAGGATGGTCTCAATCTCCTGACCTCGTGATCTGCCCGCCTCAGCCTCCCAAAGTGCTGGGATTACAGGCGTGAGCCACCGCCCCAGCAGTTATGTTTTATTGATAGCTTCCTTTGCCTTTTGGCTCGATTTCACATCATTTTTTCCCCCCCAAATCCAATTTATTTATCTGAAAGGAACAAGAGAGTATTTTTTCATGGAAAATACTGAAAGTCTTCGGGATTTCCTTCTATTTAGTTTATCATTGTTTTTGTTTATAATTAAATATTGGTGGGGATGGGACACCATGATATTTTCAGTGCCACGAGCAGCTCAAGGTCTTAATCCAGCCCTGTGAGAACAGAGATGAGTAACAGCAGACAGGAGGTCATGTGCTTTAATGGACCCATGAAAGAGAGACTCGAATAGTTGACAATCCCTTATCCGAGAAATCCCCCGGTTTTTTCTGCTTCACTCTAAATTCTTGTGGTCCATAATGATTATTACTGATACATTTGGTTATTTCCAAAATTATTACCAAAAGTTTGGGTTTTTGCGGTAGGTGATTGGGAATGGTCTCTGTGGTTAAGAATCTGTGTTGCTTGGAATGCAGCAATAGTCACCATTTTTACATGGCTTTTTAACCTGTTCACCAGGTTTGCAGTTTTTCCTGCAGTGTCCTTTTATGATCCAGCAAGATTTTTGGCTCCTGCAGACTGAAAAGAGTAAAGAAAGGTAATTAATTCAAGATATTGATGCTCATAGTCATAACAATGAGAGCCACTGTATCTGTAATCTTCACAACGATCCTGCAGACTGAAGAGAATTCATTAAGGAAAATTATGTAAACAAAGCCAGGTTTGGTATATATCATATTTCTAAGCATTTTACCATCAATGTCCAAGGAACTTGCTAGATAGCAGAAACTGGGGTTATTTGGCAAGATTATGTGAAATTAGTTGTATAAAGCAGGCTGATTTTTATTTTTTATTATTTTTTATTTTTTTGAGATGGAGTCTCAGTCTGTCACCCAGGCTGGAGTGCGGTGGCATGATCTCGGCTCACTGCAACCTCCGCCTCCCCAGTTGAAGCGATTCTTCTGCCTCAGCCTCCTGAGTAGCTGGGATTATAGGTGCATGCCACCATGCCCAGCTAATTTTTTGTAGAGATGGGGTTTCACCATGTTGGCCAGGCTGGTCTTGAACTCCTGACCTCAGGTGATCCGCTCGCCTCGGCCTCCCAAAGTGCTGGGATTGTAGGTGTGAGCCGCTGCGCCCGGCCAAGGAAGCTAATTTAATTCCACCTCAGCTGAATTGTTCACATTTCCCATACCACAAGTATAGGAATTTCAACTGGAATTGGGCCCACAATTGTCACTTAAAATGTCTTAAAAATGATTGTGCTAGGCAGGAGGAAACTTTTAGGGGTGAAGGACGGGTTTATACCATAGATTGTGGTGACGATGGTTTCACAGGTGTAGACTTATCTCCAAATTCATCAACTTGTATGCATTAAATATGTACAGCTTTTGAATATCAGTCATATTTCAACAAAGTGTTTTAAAAAACAATTGCTCCATGAGGCAGCAAATGGAAGAAAATCGGTGTTTTAACTAGAGATCTCAGAACCATAGTTGTAGTAGATTATTTGCTGGTTCTCACAATTAAGCATACACCACAGTCTCCCCCAGGGGCTTGCTAAAACAGGTTTCTGGGCCCGCCCTCAGAGTTTCTGATTCAGTAGATCTGTAATGGGCTTAAAAATTTGCACTTTTAACAGGTTTCCAGGTGATGCTGATGCTGGTGGTCGGGAGAACCACTGTACTATAGAAAAGTTTATATCTTAGCCAGAATATCCACACACTAATAAATTCTTAAGAGGCGACAACCATTTTTTAAGTTTATAATTAACACTTAATAATTGTACATATTTATGGAATACAATGTGATGTTTCAATATATGTATAAATTGTATAATGATAAAATTAGGGAAATTAGCATATCCATTATCTTAAACATTTATCATTGCTTTGTGATGAGAATATCCAAACACCTCTCTTCTATCTATTTTGAAATATACAATATATTATTGTCAACTCTGGTCATATTACTATGCAATAGACCACCAGAACTTATTCTTCCTATCTAACTGTAGTTTTATATTTATTGACCCGTTTCTCACCTTCTTCCCTTTGTTCTGCCTTCCCCATCCTCTGGTAACTATTCTACTCTCTACTTCTATAAGAACAACTTTTTAGAGTCCACATATGAGTGCAATCATATGGTATTTCTTTTTCTGTGCTTGGCTTATTTCACTTAACATGTCTTCTAGGTTCATCCACGTTGCTGCAAATGACAAGATTTCATTTTTTTTTTATGGCTGGATAATATTCCATTGCGTATATATGTCACATTTTCTTTATTCATTCATTTGCTGGAGGACACTGAGGTTGATTCTATGTCTTGGCTATTGTGAATAGTGCCGTAACAAACATGAGTGCACATATCTCTTTGATACACTGATTTCGTTTCCTTTGGATATATACTCAGTAGTGGGATTGCTGGATCATATAATAATTATATTGTTAATTTTTTGAGGAACCTCCAAACCATTTTCCATAATGTCCGTACTAATTTACATCCTCACTAGCAGTATGTGAGTGTTCCCTTTTCACCACATCCTCACCAACACTTGTTATCTTTTGTTTTTTTGACAGTAGTCATTCTGAATGGAGTGAGGTGATATCTCATTGTAGTTTTGATCTACATTACCCTTATGCTTAGTGATGTTGAGCATTTTTTTTCATATGTCTGTTGGCCATTTGTATGTCTTATTTTGAGAGATATCTATTCAGGTTTTTTGCCCATTTTAAAATTGGGTTTTTTGTTGTTGTTGTTGAGTTCCTTACATGTTTTGAATGTTAGTCCCTTTTCAGATGTGTGGTTTATAAATACATTCTCCATTCTGTAGGTTGTCTCTTTGCTCTGTTAGTTGTTTTCTTTGCTACGCAGAAGCTTTTTGGTTTAATGTAATCCCACTTGTCTATATGTGATTAGACAAGCTTTTGTTGCCTGTGCTTTTGAGGTTTTATACAAAAAATCCTTGCCTAGACCAATATTGTGGAGATTTTCCTCCATGTTTCTTCCTGTAGTTTTGGGTCTTACATTTAAGACTTTAATCCATTTTGAGTTAATACTTGTATATGATTAGAAAAAAGAGTCTGGTTTCATCCTTCTGCATGTGGATATCCAGTTTTCCCAGCACCACTTATTGAAGAGGCTATACTTTCCCCATTGTGTGTACCTGGCACCTTAGTTTAAAATCAGTTAGCTGTAGATGTGTGAATTTACTTCTAGGTTTTCTATTTTGTTCTGCTGGTCTATGTGTCTGTTTTGATGCCAATACTATATTGTTTTGGTTGCTATAACTTTGTAGTATGTTTTGAAGTCAGGCAGTGTGATGTGATCAGCTTTGTTCTTTTTGCTCAAGATTGCTTTTGCTATTCAAGGTCTTTCATGGTTCCATATTAATTTTAGGATCATTTAGCTTAAAGATGTAACATCTCTAAGGTGGATGGAAATCTGCTTGCTTTTATTTTTGAGAAATGCTTGTAAAAGGCATTTGGTCATTTTACAGAAAACGTATAGTTAAGTCATAGAATTTACCAAGTCTCATGGGATAGAGTACAGGCAATTGACAATTTTTACTTTTAGAACCACCATCACTTAGATATCCAACAACAAAATCTGGCTATTGATTGCTAAATGAATCTGAATAGTCTTTCTAATGCCACATACTTTAATTAAAAAAGAAAAGTAAGTTGGGAAATGCATCTGATATCATTGTCCATTTCATCATGCCTCGATGTTGTATTATTAATCTTAATAGTTCCCAAAGGATTTTTGGGAACCCTTTAGGAACTGGATTCAGTGCTTAACTAACAATGGCTGAAATTTGCTACCCTATGTAACTTCAGTGATACCACATATCATGCTAAATGACCAAAGGATATAGAAGAATCAGCTTGAATGCTGAAAAAAAGGATAGAAGAAGAACAGCTGAAGGAAATCTGGATAAGGTTATGTAAAGTATACATCTAGACACTATATGTAACAAATCTATGCACGAGTTTTAAAAGTTGAGTTTAAACGGAAGTAGAACATACTTCCAGAAATGTACACTAATTATTGGTATACAGCTGGATGAATCATCTTAGAAAAAACTACTCAGGTAACAAGGATTACAAAACCTCTTCATGACCTCTTCCAGTCATTAATGTTCCTCTTCCCCTCCGAGGTAATGCTGTCCTGACTTCTAATACCATGTAGTAGACTGACTGTAAAAAAGGCTCCAATTTTTTATCCCTTCTGGGATCCATGCCCTTTGCTGTGTAACTTTATGATGCCCTCTTATTACAGTCAGGGGGTCTACCTCACCATTTTGTTCTTGGTTCATCCATGTGACTTGCTTGTTAGTAAATGTGATTTCTTAGGTAGGGAAAAGTTTATTTACTAATGTGTTAGTTTCTCCCATCCAAGTCCCAACAAGGCCTGACCCTGCTTAGCTTCTGAGATCAGACAAGATTGTTGCATTTAGGGTGGTATGTCTGTAGACTAATGTGTTAGTTTCTAAATATGAGTTCTTTGCCATTCTTTTAGTGTTAATTTCTAATTTTATTGATTATGTAGGGGAATACAACCTGTATGCTGTTCTTTTTTTTTTGGCATGCTATTCTTTAATGAAGTTTTCTTTGTGGTCTAAAATGTGGGACATTTTTGCAAATTTTTATATGTGCTCAAAAGAATGCTTACTCTCTGTTGAGCACAGAAATGTCCAGATATAAATATATATTCAATACATTCAAACTTATTGAATATATTGGCTAGACCTTCAATGTGTTGCTCTCAATCAAGTGTTAACATTTGAGTTGAAGATCTCTAAATACTATTGTTGACTTATCCATGAAGTGCTGTCATTTGTTGTTTTGTAAATTTGAAAGCTGAAATTATAGTTGCTAATATGTTCTTGTAGCTCAATAATAACAAATAATAATAATAATAATCATTTAGAGACAGGGTCTCATTCTGTTGCTCAGGCTGGAGTGTAGTGGTAGCATGATCATGGCTCACTCGCTGTAGCCCTGACCTCCTGAGCTCTTGCCTCAGCTTCCCAAGTAGCTAGGACTATAGGTATGCACCACCATGGCCAGCTAATTAAAACTTTTTTTGTAGAGATGGGGTTCTCACTATGTTGCCCAGGCTGGCCTCCAACTCCAGGCTTCATGTCATCCTCCCGTCTGGGCTTCCCGAAGTGCTGGGATTACAGGTGTGAGTCACTGTGCTCAACCTCAAATATTTCTTTATCAGTATGTAAACCATCTCTTTGTCATTTATTATACATTTTGCTGTGAATTCTTCTCTGTCACATATTAAGATTGCCACTCCAGTTTTCTTTCTTTTTTTTTTTTGAGACAGGGTCTCACTCTGTTGCCCAGGCTGGAGGGCAGTGGTACAATTTGTTTCTCTTTTTATTTGAGTTTTTCCTCCAGTCTTTATGTGGCAAGCATTCTGAGTCCTCCTACACTTGAGAATATTTTTTATTATGCTCCTATATTTAAATAGCAGTGTAGATGGATATAAAGTTCTAGGTTAAAAGTTCATTTTCTTCACTATTTAAAGTATTTAGTTTTTCTTTCACACCAGTGTTACAGTTGAGAAGTTGCCACAACCCAGATTTTTCTAGGTTTGCATGAAAAAGTTAATTTGAGTTTTCTAAAGCTTTTACTTTTTTGTCCTAGAAGGCAAGTGATTTCATCCAGCCATGTATGACCCAAGGAGACTTAGAAAAGTTGCTCATTAAAAACAAAATGATACACTTACCCAACCTAGCAAATTGACTTCTAGGAACTTGTTTAGACATTTTTACCCAAGTATATAAAAATATATGTGCAAGGCCAGGCACGGTGGCTCATGCCTGTAATCCCAGCACTTTGGAAGCCCGAGGCGGGCGGATCACAAGGTCAGGAGATCAAGACCATCCTGGCTAACACGGTGAAACCCCGTCTCTACTAAAAATACAAAAAATTAGCTGGGCGTGGTGGTAGGCGCCTGTAGTCCCAGCTATTCGGGAGGCTGAGGCAGGAGAATGGTGTGAACCCAGGAGGCAGGGATTGCAGTGAGCCAAGATCATGCCACTGCACTCCAGCCTGGGCGACAGAGCGAGACTCCATCTCAAAAAAAAAAAAAAGTGTGTGTGTATATATATATATATATGTGTATATATATATATGTGTGTATATATATATATGTGTATATATATATACACACATATATATGTATATATATGTGCAAAAGGTCAGTAGCAGTTTTGTTTGTTTTATCAAAGATCTGGAAAGATTTCATTTTACACTCAATAGAGATTAGATGTATATAAATTAGGATCTATCCATATGATGGAATAACATGTAATTTCCAGAAGCAATGAGGCAAAATTTTATGTGCTGACAAGGAAGATGTCTAGAATATATTGCTGAATTTTAAAAATTTTAGAGCAAAGTATAGTTACCTTTTTTGGTTAAAAAAGAAGTACAGGTACATATATATTTATGTGGATTTATATATGCATAGAAAAAAGGTTTTAAATGTCAGACAGAAGAGGAGAATGGTACCTTGTCTAAAAATTATTCAGGCCTTCATAAGCAGTAGTTTCAAAACTCTGGCCATTTGTTTGTGAAATCTTACTGGAAATCATTAACAAAAACCACAGACTTTTATGGTTGGAAAGGAGCAGAAGGGCCTGTACTTTCATCCACATAGCTGTTCTGCAGATACTTTTATCCCAGAATAGGAGTACAGGAACTTTATATGAAGTGATAATAGAACTTAATGTCCAAGAAAGACCTCATGACTCATGATTTGGTAGAGATTAGAAAGACAGCTGAAGTCAGGCAGCCCCTCAGTTGGGTCACTGGGACATTGGAGCAAAGCACCATGTGCAATTTGGGATGCTGAGGTTATAGCTGAGTATGAAAAGGACTTCTCATAAGACACCGTGCCCTACTTTATGGTTCCAGGGATCCTGGCCAGATACACATTCCCAATATGGGGCCTTAGGTTTGTCCTAGGAGGAAAGCATTCTAATAAATTCAAGCCTAATCAACCATCCCCAAAAACCCTATCTCAATGAAGGAAAAGATATTAAGCCTTCCATGGACACTTCCCCATGCTAGCTGTTTTTCCCTTCTTCCTTGGTTCTGTTTACCTGGGAACATCTGAACAGGACCAAAAATACAGTAAGAGCCAGTAGCAAGAATTTTATGGTCTTTGAGAAGGATGTGGCAGATCCAGGAGTTGAGAACATCCTGCAATGGGGCTCTGGACTCAGGTTTTTATTTGCTTCCATGGGGTGGGGTCCAGGGCATGAGTCATAGGCAAAGAGAAGTATAAAGGGACATTGATCTTTTGCCCAGTAGCATTAACTGATTATTCCCCACTCAGAGCTCTGTTCTAGATACACTGAGGGGAGGCAGAAGAATGGAAGAAAAGGTAAAACTGTCATGGAAGTATATAAAGAGAAGATCCACAAACCAGGAAGTCTACCTTCCTATGGGAGTGTTGGGATCTCTGCTCAATAGCTCCTCCCATTCTATCCTAACACTCATCACACCGCATCAGAACCAACTGAAAACTCCTTGTTTCCAGAGCCAGGGGCTTAAACTTAGGGGGCTCAGAAAAGAATATTTTAGTATTCTTTTAATAATATTAATATTTTAATATTCTTTTTTATTTTATTTTATTATTTATTTATTTATTTTTTATTATACTTTAAGTTTTAGGGTACATGTGCACATTGTGCAGGTTAGTTACATATGTATACATGTGCCATGCTGGTGCGCTGCACCCACTAACTCGTCATCTAGCCTTAGGTATATCTCCCAGTGCTATCCCTCCCCCCTCCCCCCACCCCACCACAGTCCCCAGAGTGTGATATTCCCCTTCATGTGTCCATGTGATCTCATTGTTCAATTCCCACCTATGAGTGAGACTATGCGGTGTTTGGTTTTTTGTTCTTGCGATAGTTTACTGAGAATGATGATTTCCAATTTCATCCATGTCCCTACAAAGGACATGAACTCATCATTTTTTATGGCTGCATAGTATTCCATGGTGTATATGTGCCACATTTTCTTAATCCAGTCTATCATTGTTGGACATTTGGTTTGGTTCCAAGTCTTTGCTATTGTGAATAATGCCGCAATAAACATACGTGTGCATGTGTCTTTATAGCAGCATGATTTATAGTCATTTGGGTATATACCCAGTAATGGGATGGCTGGGTCAAATGGTATTTCTAGTTCTAGATCCCTGAGGAATCGCCACACTGACTTCCACAATGGTTGAACTAGTTTACAGTCCCACCAACAGTGTAAAAGTGTTCCTATTTCTCCACATCCTCTCCAGCACCTGTTGTTTCCTGACTTTTTAATGATTGCCATTCTAACTGGTGTGAGATGATATCTCATAGTGGTTTTGATTTGCATTTCTCTGATGGCCAGTGATGATGAGCATTTTTTCATGTGTTTTTTGGCTGCATAAATGTCTTCTTTTGAGAAGTGTCTGTTCATGTCCTTCGCCCACTTTTTGATGGGGTTGTTTGTTTTTTTCTTGTAAATTTGTTTGAGTTCATTGTAGATTCTGGATATTAGCCCTTTGTCAGATGAGTAGGTTGCGAAAATTTTCTCCCATGTTGTAGGTTGCCTGTTCACTCTGATGGTAGTTTCTTTTGCTGTGCAGAAGCTCTTTAGTTTAATTAGATCCCATTTGTCAATTTTGGCTTTTGTTGCCATGGCTTTTGGTGTTTTGGACATGAAGTCCTTGCCCATGCCTATGTCCTGAATGGTAATGCCTAGGTTTTCTTTTAGGGTTTTTATGGTTTTAGGTCTAACGTTTAAATCTTTAATCCATCTTGAATTGATTTTTGTATAAGGTGTAAGGAAGGGATCCAGTTTCAGCTTTCTACATATGGCTAGCCAGTTTTCCCAGCACCATTTATTAAATAGGGAATCCTTTCCCCATTGCTTGTTTTTCTCAGGTTTGTCAAAGATCAGATAGTTGTAGGTATGCAGCGTTATTTCTGAGGGCTCTGTTCTGTTCCATTGATCTATATCTCTGTTTTGGTACCAGTACCATGCTGTTTTGGTTACTGTAGCCTTGTAGTATAGTTTGAAGTCAGGTAGTGTGATGCCTCCATCTTTGTTCTTTTGGCTTAGGATTGACTTGGCGATGTGGGCTCTTTTTTGGTTCCATATGAACTTTAAAGTAGTTTTTTCCAATTCTGTGAAGAAAGTCATTGGTAGCTTGATGGGGATGGCATTGAATCTGTAAATTACCTTGGGCAGTATGGCCATTTTCACGATATTGATTCTTCCTACCCATGAGCATGGAATGTTCTTCCAGTTGTTTGTATCCTCTTTTATTTCCTTGAGCAGTGGTTTGTAGTTCTCCTTGAAGAGGTCCTTCACATCCCTTGTAAGTTGGATTCCTAGGTATTTTATTCTCTTTGAAGCAATTGTGAATGGGAGTTCACTCATGATTTGGCTCTCTGTTTGTCTGTTGTTGGTGTATAAGAATGCTTGTGATTTTTGTACATTGATTTTGTATCCTGAGACTTTGCTGAAGTTGCTTATCAGCTTAAGGAGATTTTGGGCTGAGACGATGGGGTTTTCTTCACAGCCGAATTCTACCAGAGGTACAAGGAGGAACTGGTACCATTCCTTCTGAAACTATTCCAATCAATAGAAAAAGAGGGAATCCTCCCTAACTCATTTTATGAGGCCAGCATCATTCTGATACCAAAGCTGGGCAGAGACACAACCAAAAAAGAGAATTTTAGACCAATATCCTTGATGAACATTGATGCAAAAATCCTCAATAAAATACTGGCAAACAGAATCCAGCAGCACATCAAAAAGCTTATCCACCATGATCAAGTGGGCTTCATCCCTGGGATGCAAGGCTGGTTCAATATACGCAAATCAATAAATGTAATCCAGCATATAAACAGAACCAACGACAAAAACCACATGATTATCTCAATAGATGCAGAAAAAGCCTTTGACAAAATTCAACAACCCTTCATGCTAAAAACTCTCAATAAATTAGGTATTGATGGGACGTATCTCAAAATAATAAGAGCTATCTGTGACAAACCCACAGCCAGTATCATACTGAATGGGCAAAAACTGGAAGCATTCCCTTTGAAAACTGGCACAAGACAGGGATGCCCTCTCTCACCGCTCCTATTCGACATAGTGTTGGAAGTTCT
The DNA here is from genome assembly GCF_028858775.2 of Pan troglodytes. NCBI lineage: Eukaryota > Metazoa > Chordata > Mammalia > Primates > Hominidae > Pan > Pan troglodytes. Next base: position 37,572,745 of record NC_072419.2, on the reverse strand, counting down.
GGCCAGGGCAATCAGGCAGGAGAAGGAAATAAAGGGTATTCAATTAGGAAAAGAGGAAGTCAAATTGTCCCTGTTTGCAGACGACATGATTGTTTATCTATTCTTTTCTTATACACATATTTTTAACACATTAAAAAATCTTAAATCTGTTAAACACATCGTAGTAAACCCATTTTTAGACAATGCATAACATCAGGCTCTTTGAAATAAAATAGGTCAGACTTCCTTATTTTACAGATGGGAGCACTGAGGTCAAGAGAGGAAGAGTGACTAGCAGGCAGGAGAGTTGGGGAAAGGATGCTTATAACAGGGCCTGAAATGCCCGCTTCCCAGGGTAGGTGAAGGGTCATGGGAATGCTACTTCTGACACGGGCATCCTGGAAAGAGTACAGTCACTTCTGTGAATGCCCAACACACAGAGCAAACTTCGCATCCAGCTGTCACCCAGGATCCACCTCGGTCTTGTTTCTCTTAGGGTTCATTTTCACTCTCTATCAGCCCCTGTGGAAAGGAGTCATATAACCATATACTTACATGCCTGTTTGGCCACAGAAGAACTAATAAAGCTCGAGAAGAGGGGCTTAATGTTATTTTTCTGAATAAATTTCCAGGTGGTTTATTTCCTTTGGTCACTTTTGTTTGTGATTGACTTCTGGCCTTAATGGACTATGGTCAGAAACAAGAGACTGATAATCTTTGGTTTTGGGAATTTAGTAATGATTTCTTTTTGCCAAAGAACTTGGTTCTTTCATATGATATGGGACAACGTCCTCTATTAAATTAAGCTTTTCACTCCCTTAATCAATGTAAATATTCTTACTTATTTTCTATTTACTTGAATGGTAAAATACTCAGAGAACTATATTAAAATCCCCATGTGATTAAGCATTTAAACAAGTTCTTATATTTTTAGTAGTTTTTACATTACATACTTATTTTGTTGCTTTATTTTATGGTGCATACAATTCTATGTTGCCAAGGCTGCTCTTGAACTCCTGGCCTCAAGCAATCCTCCTGCCTTGACCTCCTAAAGTGTTGGAATTACAGGCATGAGCCATTGTGGTTGGCCACTGTACTGTGTTTCTTCCAGAATTGCAGATGAGAAGTCTGATGTTAGTTTGATTCTCTTTCCTTTGTTGGTATCTTGTATCTTTTGCCTAGAAGCTTCTGACACTGCCTTTTTATCCTGGAAATATAATTAAAAAAAATTTTGTTTCTAGATATGTGCTTTTTCTCATGGATATCCCTGGGACCTGGTGAATCCTCTCAATCTAAAAACTCATGTTTTCCTTCAGTTCTGAGAAATTTTCTTCTATTATGTTTCTAATTGTAACTTCTACTTTTTTCTTTCTAATTCTTGAGCTTATTATTTATAGAGGTGGCATGAAAGTGTTCTTTAAAATACTTTTCCCTCTTTGAGAGTGTAGCAGGTTTTTTCATGAAAGCATGAGGAATGTGCAGGAAGCATTACCCCAGCTAACAATTTTCATTTCATTGTATTTTGTTTTCCATTGTGAAATATCTCTTCCATTTCATCTTTTAGACCACCAATTTGTTACTTCTGGACCATCCTTTATTTCTTTTAATACAATTTTAAACTGACCAAAATGCTTTAAGTTATGTGCTTTTTTATGCTTTATTTCTATTTCCTGGAAAGTCTGTGTTATATTAAAAATTTAAATTTTCATCTGATTCTTCTATTAGTTTCTCTTGAAGGAGGATGTAGTAGAAGTAAACTGCTTTTGTCTGTACTTCATGACCCTGTGGGGAACTGCCTCTTGGTGGGGCTGCCAACCACAGGATCATAACTCCATAACCATTGGTGAGGACACATGGGCCATGGTGGGTGACTTAATCCTGGAGTTAGGATCTTGAGCAGAATAAACTGGGGGTCACATGCCTTTACCCTAGAAGCAAAATTGTGGCCTTCCTGTCTTCAGAGAAGATGTGCTCTTTCACTTTGTCTTATATGACAAGGAATTACTTGACGATAAGTCAGTGCAGATTTTGGGCATCTAAACAGGTGAATGACCACAACTGCCCCTTCATTAATAAGTGACAGAGCCAGCATTCAGATCCAAGTCTGTCTGACATCAGAGTTTTTGGTCTTAACCATTATGATATACTTTCTGCAAAACACTCATCTTCTTTAAAAGAGACTATTCCTCTCTTTGTCCAAGGCAATATTTCCCCTGAGCCTCTTGACACCATTATCTGTTGCTTCCTCTGGGTCTTTGTTTCATTAATCACTTCTCATCCCCTTGTATTTTCAACTTCTTGCTCTCTATTGGATTCCTTTCCCCTCTAGACATAATTCCCTTCTCTGCTCATTGTCCTGGTCTGGCCTCTGAAGAGTCAAGAGTAGCTGTCATTTAACCATTGTATAACATTGTGTCAATTTTTTTTCTTGGATGAGCCACCATTCTGGAAAAGAAAGAAAAAAATATCTACCTTATTGTGAGGATTCATCACATTAAAGGCTCAATATATGACCAAAGATACTATTGTTTTGTTTGTTAGATTACGAAGGCAAAGATGAGTTCCCAAGCATAAGTTCCTAAGCAAAAGGGTATTGATGTTGAGTTCACCTCTGTCTTGTGTGCAGATGCTAAAGATTACTCCCCTATAGCCCTATTCCTCTATCAAAGTTATGGGAGTGAACAGCCAGGGAGCACCTCCTCCTTTAGTCTTACCATGCTGAGGCTGCCGATACCTGGGGCATGACAAACATTTAATTATCTATTGCTGTATTATAATCAACCCCAATATCTTAGTGGCTTAAAATGATAATATAAATCCATTATCTCTAACAGTTTCTGTGAGTCTGGAATTCAGGAGTGGCTTGGCAGGGTGCTTTCAGCTATGGGTCTCTTATGAGGTTGCAGTTAGATGTTAGTCCTCTGAAGGCTCAACTAGAGCTGCAGGTTCTCTTCCTTATGGTTGACGAGTTGGTGTTGGTTCTTAGTAGAAGATCTCACAGCTCCTGTCCACAGGAAAATCCAGAAAAAGTGACTTTCAGGGAGTGAAAATCTCAAGAACCAAGACCATGAGGTGGAAATGACCTCAGTGAGTTTGCGGAACAGAAACATGGCTACTCTCTTTAAACAGGTCTATCTCCCTTCTTCATGAATGAATTCCCATTGCCTTCAGGGAAAGGGTTTCATTCATACCTCAGCTCCTTCCTCAGTGCCTAACACACAGCTTTGTCATGGTGCCACATGTTCCCTTAGATTAAAATTCTTCTTCAGGCTCATCTTGTATATTTCTTGCCCAAGTGCTAGAGTCAGTCATTTCTCCAAGGAAGCCTGTTTCTTTTACTAGAGAATGCTATTAGAAACCAAGTTCTGGACACTAGATATTCCTATTGCTACAGGGGTGTCATTGCTTCTAGACTCTCTAAGCTGACAGAACAAAGAAATATATATGTGTATGTTAACTCACATCCCCAGGGAAAGTAACTTTACTAACTAGTATATGATGCTTATGTGCAGTCCTTTTTGCCTTTAGTCTTAGAGACCCTGTTCATTTCCCAAGTTAGTCAGGTCAGCTCTTACCCTCCCAACTCCTTTCAGTGTGATTACTTCTCACATTTGTAACCCAGTAAGAGTCTTTTGTCATGGTCTGCCTTCTATCCTGGGACTCCCTGACCTCCTAAACAGTTTTTAAAATGTGCATAACTACTTTGCATACTTTGGGCTATAAAGTTCTATGGGTTTTCATAATGCATAATGTCATGTATTCACCATGACAGTGTCATAAAATATGGTTTTACCATCCCCTAAATTTCCTTCATCTCACCCTCCTTCCTCCCCCCAAGTTCCTGGAAACCCCTGGTCTTTTTACTGCTCTATAGCCTTTGCCTTTTCCAAATCACATATAATTATGTAGCCTTTTCATACTAACTTTCACTTGGATAAGAGCTAGAAGAATTCCTTGGAATACCAGGCAGAGCCTCTTGTTCTCTTCCCTTACTATCCCCCAACGAAACAGAGTCTCTCTCTCTCTGTGGTGAACTGCCTGGAGCTGGGGAAGGGGTGACACAGACACTCCTGTGATTACCACTACTGGGACTATGCTGGGTCAGACGTGAAGCCGGCACAGCACTGGGTCTCACTCAAGGCCTGTGGTGCCCATGGCCTTGCTACTGCTGACGTTTACTTAAGGCCCAAGGGCTTTTCAGTCAGCAAATGGCAAATCCAGCCAGGCTTGTGTCCTTTCCTTCAGGGCAGTGAGCTCCCCTCTGCCCCAGGGCAGGTTCAGAAATGCCACTTGGGAACCAGGGCATGGAGTTGGGAATCTTCTTGGTGCTGTGCTCTACTGCAGCTGAGCTGGCACCCAAGCCACAAGACAAACTCCTTCCCACTCTTCCCTCTCCTTTCCTCATGCAGAAGGAGGGTCTCCCCATGGCCAACACTGTCCCAGGGCCATGGCAAGTAGTGCCTGGCTACTGCTGATGTTCACGCAAAGCTCAAGTGCTCTTCAGTCAGCTTGTGGTGAATGCTGCCAGGCCTGGATCTCTCCCTTCAGGGCAGTGAGCTTCCCTCTGGCCCAAGGTGGGACTAGAAATGCTGCCCAGAATCCAAGGCCTGGAATCAGGGGCCCCAGGAGCCCGCTTGGTACTCCACCCCACTGTGGCTGAGCTGGTGCCCAAGCTGCAAGACAAAGTCCCCTTTACTCTTCCCTCTCTTTTCCCTCAAGCAGAAGGAGTCCCTCCCCATGGCCACCATGGCTGGAATATGCTGGGTCATACCTGAAGCCAGTACAGCCCTGGGTCTCATGCAAGGCCTGCGGCGAGTACTGCCTGGGTACCCGTGATGTTTATTCAAGGCCCAAGGGCTCTTTATTTGGCAGGTAATTAATCTTGTCAGGACTGACAAAGACTTGTCAGGACTTTCCCTTTAAGGCAGTGGATTCTCTTCTGGCCCAAAGTGTGTTTAGAAATGTCGTCCAGGAGCTAGGTCCTAGAATGGGGGCCTGGGAACTTTGCTTGGTGCTCTGTTCTAATGTGGTTGAGCTTGTATCCAAGTTACAAGACAAAGTCCCCTTTACTCTCCCCTCTTCTTGCCTCATGCAGAAAGAAGTCTCTCTCAGAGCTGCACTGCCTGGGGTTGGAGGAGTGATGTGAGCACTCCCTTGGCTACTTCAGCTGGTGTCTCCCTAGGTCGCATGCCTCCCAAGTCCACTGGCTCTGAGCCCAGCACAGCACCAGGACCTAGCCAGGAATTGCAGTCCTTGTGGTCTAGACTGCCTTTCAAGCTTATTTAGGACACCAGAGTGCTTTAGCCTGTGGTGGTGGGGCTAGGTGGAACTCAGGTTCTGACTGTTGGGATGGGTGATTTGCCTCTGGCTAGGGGTGGTCCAAATGCTCCCTCCATGGGTGCCATCTGAATCCCACTTCATGTCGCTTTCTGCTGTGATAGGGCAGCACTGAGTTCCAATGCAAAGTCCCACAATCACTGCGCCCCCTTTCCCCCAAGCACACTCTCTGCACCATGCAGCTGCTACCAAGGGATGGGAGAGGAGTGGTGTCAGTAATTCAAGGCTGTTTTTCCTACCCTCTTCAGTGCCTCTTTCCTTGATATGATGTTAAAACCAGGTACTGTGATCACTCACTTGATTTTTGGTTCTTATGAAAGTAGTTTCTTGCATGGTTAGTTGTTCAATTTGGTGTTCCTATGAGTGGGCTGGGTTGTGGGGGGAACAATTGTTGGAGGGTTCTATTCACCCATATTGCTCCACCTCCTCTCATTGTTAATTAGTGTAGATTTAATTTGCTTCCGGGCAAATGAGTGAGGCTGTGCCTTGACTGTTTGGGAACAGGATTGGTGTACAAAAGATCCCAGAGACAAAAACCTTTAACTTGGAGTATTGCTTGTCTTCAGTGTTGGAGAACTGCTGCTCCCTGGAGGTCAAGTTTTCTTTCTTTCTTTTTTTTTTTTTTTTGAGATGGAGTTTTGCTCTTGTCGCCTGGGCTATGGAGTGCAATGCCACGATCTTGGCTCACTGCAAGCTCCACCTCCCCGGTTCAAGTGATTCTCCTGCCTCAGCCCCCCAAATAGCTGGAATTACAGGTGCCCGCCACCACGTCCGGCTAATTTTTGTATTTTTAGTAGAGACAAGGTTCGTCATGTTGGTCAGGCTGGTTTCGAACTCCTGACCTCAGGTGATCTGCCCGCCTTGGCCTCTCAAAGTGCTGGGATTACAGGCATGAGCCACTGTGCCCGGCGAGTTCAAGTTTTAATTCACAGGATGCTCAAAGCAGCTGGGTAAGTGTTTTCTTTTCTTAATAGAATTTCATTTTTCGTCCTTTTCTTTGGAAGTTAAGGGGTTGCTATGCAATTTACAGATGGACCAAAAATCTATAGTTTCTTCTGTTTTTTGATTGTGAGACTTTTTTTTTTTTTTTTTTTTGTGGGAGACCAGATTTTTTTTATTACTCAAATCAGTCTCCCCAGCATTTGGGGATCAGAATTTTTAAGGACAACTTGGTGGGTGGGGGGAAACCAGTGAGTCAGGAGTGCTGATTGGTCGTCAGGTCAGAGATGAAATCACAGGGAGTGGAAGATGTCTTCTTGTGCTGATTCAGTTCCTGGGCCCGGGAGGTGTAGGGGGGTAGGGGGTGGGGCAGGGTGGGCACAATTGTGAGACTTTTTCCTATGTGTGAGCCCATGCAAATTGAGAAACAGGGAGTGAGAATCCAAGAGGTTTCTCTAATCCTACCAACATGTCCATTTTTCTGATGCTTTCTGATGCTGCCTAAATAGCTGACAGTTGCAGAAGCCGTGTGACCCTTGAATGTTGGTGTGGATGTGATATGACTGAGGAGAGAAAGAGGTTTCCTTTAAAAGGTATCTCTACATTAGATAGGTGAGCCTGTCTATGGAGGTTATTGGAAAGGGTGTAAAGGTTTTATTAACTTTCAGGGAAAACAATTTTAAGTCAAACCCAAATTCCAAGTGCCTTAAATTTGTTAGCACTTCAATAAAAAAAACTCCAGCCTGGGAGAAAGTGGCAAGTGCTTGAGGAGTTGAGCCATCAATTAAACCTTGTAAGGTGTGCAAATACATTAAGAAAATTAAAGAAATACATCTTTGGAGGACTGAATCTTATAATAGGTTTGTACTTGAAAAGATTATTTGCAAAGGAAGAAATTGAAGTACTGAATTGTTTAAAACCTTTTGGTCAAAAGGAATATTATACTCAGGAATAACATAAAATATATAAATAAAAAATGTATAAAGAACTCTGTCAAAATCACAAAGATCTTAAAAATAATTTTAATGGTGTTCTTGTTTTCTGATATAAATACTTTCACTTAAAAATGTTTTTGGATGAGAAAAGGCAAAATCTAATTTTAGTTAAATGACCTTAATGTTCCTTCCACGTACAATATGGGGAATAAAAGATATGCAAATTAACTTTAGGCTTAATGAGTAATCATAAAAAGGATTATAAAATCCTTCCACAAAGCTTTTAATATTATTTAGTTGAGGGAGAGATTTTATAGTTATATCCAGTTCCCATTAATACTCCCAAGCAGGGGAAACATTTTTATTTTTTGATAAAGTTTGGGTTAAAAGAAGTCTATATTTGTTCTCTCTGAATTTGCCTCAGTGGGAAATAAAAATACAAACATGAGATTTTTAGTCTATTTAAGACTTTTAATCTATTTATTATTTTACAAAACAGTTAAATACCTACATTCCTTACACTTAATTTGTAAATCAGATGTTTTTATTAATTATAATATTTAAATATATAAATAAAAACATAGGTCTTCAATTAAATTGAGCCATAATTTAAACATGTAGTGCATATAAATTTGGTTCTTATAAACTTCAGACAGTATTCTATTTATGTAGAGTTTATTCATCACTTAAACCAGCTGGGCCTAGTTTTATAATGTTCTTGTTTCCCTGTAAAATTGTTGTTATAAACTGTGATTTCATTATCCTTTAAAATTAACTTATGTTTTCTAAAATCCATCATTTAGGAGCTTTAGAACAATTTAATAGTATGGCACTTGTAAATCTTTATTTATCTTGACACTTTTAAATAAAATTTGGAGAGATGCAGAAAGTGAAGTCTATCGTTACCATATTATCTTCATTTTTAAAAAAATCTATTTATTCTCATGGATATAAATTAATTTGTTCTTCAAATTACCCAAATGAAGGTAGTTATACCAAAGGATTATATACATTGTCCAAAAATGTGCTTGACAAGATGCTTATGTTTTAAACATTAGAACTTTTAAGCTTAAATTACATTGTCCTTTAATTACTGTTTAGTTAAGAACATATTGTAGGCTTCGAGTAGGCAGCTGCGGCCACATTCCCATGACAGGCTCCATTTTCTGGAGACTGTACAGCCCTTTGAGGTGAAATGGCTCCAGCGAGAGAGATGCAGGCAGTGGCAAAGAAGGGACCTCCGAGACCTCAGGCTGCCCATAGGGAGGGATCCTGAGGACCCTAAGAGTCTCTAGGGCTTGTGCTTTTTTTCTTTGCAGTCACCGTGCCTATCATGAGGATGACCTTGGCCTGGATAACCTCTTTCCAGAACAAGCATCTCTGAATGTATCGGCAGGTGCTCAGCTTTGAGCCAGGCCCGGGTTTGACCATGGCCTGCAAAGGGTGTCAAATAAGCACCTTGGAGTGAACATGTTTGATAAGCTGAACCGTGATGGCTTTCATATAGTTTCTTATTTTTTGTTTCAAATGCTGGACCAGTCTCTCACCAAAGAAGTTTTTAAATTTTGTTGGCCTCCATTTGACCAAGAAAGTGATACGATATTCAGGAAACATTGCTGTGAATGGTTAACAAGGATTTCTGCTGAATGTGGAAGCTTTCCTCAAATTGTTGTTCACTATTTATTTCTCCTAGCGGTTCTGTTTACTCATCTGATGTAACATCTTGCGAGATTTGTTGTAATAAAATATATGAAAACCAATTCTAAAAATTCTTTATGTTTTGCAGACATTTAATGTGAAATCACAAAGTTTGCACAAGCGCAATGCCAGATGCCATTTAGCACGTAACAAATGTTTACAAATTTTGCAAAGAGCAGATTGTATTACCCCAAAATCTCAGGAAAATGTACAATTATCAGTTAAGTATGTCTGAAATTTGAGATCTAGATGTATAGAACTGCAAAACCAAATTTAAAAAAATGGAACCCTATGGGTGACCAAAGTAGTATAGAAGAAAAAACTCAAAAGGTTGGGCCTTTGTGAACATCAGTGAATGAAACACTCATGTTTCTGGAAAAAGAGAAGTTGTTAGTTCAGTCCTTAGTCTAACTGATATGCTTTAGATGGAACTAATGCTATTAGTTGACTCTTGACAAAATTGAGAGACAAATGTGTCAGTTGCACATAGGAAATGTTTATGAGTCTGGAAAATGGAAACTCTT